>NC_135532.1:148859621-150197621 GCF_045843805.1 Urocitellus parryii
TCAATGCTCTTTTCTTGTTTCTCAAGCTGAAAAAAATGATAAAGCTATCAACCTCTGGTGCTTCATTTACTTGTACTAATTTGTCCTAAATGAAAAATTCTTCATTTGGTTATAGAAAAGTGTTGCTTCAAGTAATAGAAACAAGCCCAAGCTAATTGAATTAAGCAAGATCTTTGGCCAGGAAACTAACTATTGAGATATGCATCTTGTTTTTCCAAGCAAATACTCCTACTTCAGAATCTGTGCCACATTCTGCTTACCTGCTTTGTGCTGCCCAGCTTTCAGACAAGCACTTTACATTTCTGGCAGCAGTGAATGTGGCGAATGTTTTTGTTATTGTTGCTTTTAATGATAAGTGTGTGGTTTTATTCTCAATATAAACAAAGGGCTGTTGGGGCCAAACACCAGACTGTTTTGCCATTAGAAGGTGCTTATTTTGTTATTTCCATCATTTGCTAGTATTTTTGTTCCTAATCTTGGACTAGATCTTTCCGTAGGGAGAGAAAAACATTGCTTTCCAGTCAAATATTTATAATCACTTGAAGTGGTAGAACCTGCCTGGTAAAAGTATATTTGGTTTTCATCAAGGCAATGTTATTAGCACTGGCATTTTTGAATGATAAAATTAAAATAGGGCCTTTAAAAATTATGTTTAATGTGCTCCTTTAAAATAGGGTACTTCATGAATAGGAAGTAAAAGAGCCTTCTAAACAATATTTTTTACTAGTTTGACATCTTCCTACTCCAAACCTTAGTAAGCTTTAATTTTTCTTTCTCTTTTTTGTACTTTTTAGAATTTTTTTTTTTTATGACTGGTTATTGCTTCTCAGTCAACTTTAGATCTATGCTTGTTTTAATTCTGTCTTGTTTTAATACTGTCTGTAGCAACTACTTCCTCCTTGCCTCCCCCACACACCTCTTGTCTTCTCCAGAACTTGGCTCTATTTGTCTTGTCTCACTCCAGTATCTTCAGTTTCAGTTGGCTCTTTTCCCTCAATCTCACTGTTCCTACAAGTGACCAGGCTCTATCTTTTCTTCCAAATCCTGGCAGACCTCTTTCATATATATGTATGTGTGTGTGTGTATAAATATGTATGTGTGTATGTGTGTGTGTGTGTGTGTATACATATATATTAGTTGTTGATAGACCTTTATTTTATTTATTTATATGCAATGTTGTGAATCAACTCAGTGCCTCATGCATGCCAGGCAAGTGCGCTACCGCTGAGCCCAGCCCCAGTCCCCTGGCAGACCTCTTGAAAGAGCATTACCACATTCTCTGTATCCACATCCTCACCACCCTCTCTGGGTTGAAGTCTGGTGTCAGTGCCCGCCATTCTGGTGAAACTGTTCTCTCAGGTGATTGGTGATATCACTGTCAGATCCAGCAGGCTTCACTTTGGCTTTATCCTGTGTTTCTTCTCCATACCAACTAACACAGTTGGCTGCCCACTACTTGAGATTGTCCCTTTGGCTTCTGAAACATTCTACCTTTCTTGATAGTTATCCTCTACTTCTGACCCTCCGGATGGAGGCATTTGCCAGGACCATATCTAGCCCTTTGCTTTCTATTTTACTTGCCTCTTGATACTCATATCTACTTCTGTTTCATCTTCCCTCTCTATGCTGAATCTTTATCTTTAGCCACTGTTTGCCTGTGTTCTGTCTAGTGCCACATGCATTCTTGTTCTAAAGATGTGTTGCATCAGTTCCTCAAGCAGAACAATCCAAAGCCACACTCCTTTGCCTTGCCTGGCTTTCCAATTTTCTGTTTTTTGGATCAGTCTTGTCACCAGTGCTCACGACAGTTGCTGAGTCCAGTCAATTTTGTTTCTTCCATCTTCAGAATATGTAAACATACCGCATTCTACAACTTCCAACAGTATTTCTTGATGGTTCTCTTTTATTGAGGTCTGATTTATATTTAGTATAGATTGATGGATTTTTATGTATGTATATACTGTATAATTTCCATGCAGATCAAAATATAGAATATTTCCAGCTCTGCATCAGGCCTTTTTATGACAACTTCCAGGTGATATCCACTTTCCTTCTAGGAGAGAGGTAACCATCATTTTAACTTCTGTTACTGTAGATTAATTAGTCTAGTTTGGATTCAATGTCAGTAGAGCCTTATAATGGAAATGTGACTTGATATAAATGGAATTTACATTGCTCTCAGAAATGTATGTAAGTTCTAATTGTTCCATTTCCTCATCTATATGTAGTAATGTCCTTTGGATTTAGCTTTTCTAGTAGGTCTGTAGTGGTATTTCATTGTAGTTTTAATTTACATTTCTGTGATGATTAATAATATTCAATCCCTTTTCACATGCTTATTTGGATATCCTTTCATGAAGTGCCTTTTCAAGTCTTTACTGTTTAAATATTAGGTCATGGGTCTTATTATTGTTATTTCTTTGCAAAAAAAAAATCTTTTATTCTGAATGTGAATCTTTGGTTCACTGTATCTATACAGATATCTTCCCAGATTGGTGGCTCTTTTTTTTCATCCTGTTATTGTTGTATTTTAATTAATAGAACTTATTAATTTTAATAAAGTTCATGTTTTCAATCTTAGGATAAATGATTTTTGTGTCCTTTTCAAAATATCTCAACCTTCCTCAAGATCTTGAAGATAAGATTGAGGTTGAGTGGTTTGCACTAAGATGGTAGTAGATGAAGTTATCCTTAAAACATCCCCCTTCCTGCTGGGCATATGGCTGCCCAGCCAGACATTTCTAGCTTTTCCTGTATGAGAAGTAGCTGTGGATTTAGATTAGATCAGTGAAATATGAGAAGAGATAATTATCTCCAACTTGAAAGCAAGACACATTTTATGCACTTTGCCCTTTCCCCTCAACCTCTCTACCCCGCCCAGGCACTGTAACAGAGATAATAGTAGAGCCTCAGCATTGGTCAAGTGGGTGAAGACAGCTGTGAATGATCTCATGAAGAAGAACTCCTTTATTTAAATAGTATTTGAGTTTATTTAAATAAATTTTGGTCATTTAAGACTTATTTATATAATTGGAATGTATTCAAAGCTAAATAAACCTATTTGGAGAACTCTTTGTTTCAGTCCTTAGACTTTTCTCTAACAAATATATAGACACAGTAAATAGCCGCAGCTTTCCTTCAACTCAGATCTTCCGACATCTTGTGCTCTTAGTACTTTGTCATGTTATCTTTGTACCACTGAAATGTATCTTAACTGCCTACTACTACCCCTTTAATTTGATACCCACAACTCTCAGTTCTCTGAACTCAACAGTGAAACCATAACTTATGCTGTTTTTCCACATTACCTATACTTAATCCAAAGCACACTCGATCTACTTCTTGAGTTTGATGTTGCTTTTTGTATTAATCACCTTCCCTTATGCTATCAAGACCACCTGTAATGCTTTCTGTTTTCTTTTCTCTTTATTTTGAACTTGTTTGAACTTGTTCCTGTCTTTCAAGGTACAGCTCAAATGTTACTTTTTCCATGGAACCCTGACTTATCCCCTGATCAGTAATGACTTTGTTTTCTACCACCTGAATACTTTTCTGCTTTTGAGGGCAGGAGTCCTGTGTGTGGTCTAGTGCCTTGCACATGGGAGATAATCACAATTTTGAAATGAATGAATAAGTGAACTGGATAGTATGTGAATTTTTTAGGAGCAGAAACTTTATATCAGACATTAACAAATATTGATCTGGTCATGCAAGTATAGCAGAGAATTTGAGCTCTGTCCACTCTGGTTCTGTGCTTTCTCTACTGGTGAGGTTCTGACATAGCAGTTCTGAATCAGCAAATTTGCTGTGCTGTATCACTTTCATCTTCTACAATGCAGCCTATACTAATTGCTGACATAGTGTGACCATGACCTCATTTGACTTTTCGGCAAACAGGACCTTTTTGACTGCTATATGGTAAGAAGAGGTTGATGTGGAACAGGAGCTGCTATTTTCTATTCGAGGCAGATGATTTGACTTAGACAACTATGTGACAACTGGCTTCACTCATGTTCTCTTGGCATCTGAAAAGAACATTTGAACCATATTTGAGATGCCATTGTGTTCCTACCTCCAAATGCCACAATTAGAGATCTGATTCATTATGTTTAAATTTGGCCCCAGAAATCTGCACTTTTAAATATTTCCCTTGGCAAATTATGATGGTGACTTAGGTTTGGGTACCCCTGGCAGAAGAGGGTTAAAAGCTCAGATTTGGGAGTCAGATAAATCTGAGTTCTAATTTTCCTCTACATTTACTTTAGTTTGACCTTGGAAAAGTTATTTCGCATCTTTGAGTTTCAGTATAATGATTTGAATATTATATGAATATAATAATACCTACTTTAAAAGCTTACTTTGAGGATTAAATGAAGTAATCCATCTCAGACACTAACATAGTGTTTGATGTTAAACATTCAGTAAAATGTAATTATCAAGTTCTTTATAAGGGTTTTGTTGTTGTTGTTATTTTTGTAAAGACTATACAAATTAGGATCTACCATCTCTACCCACAAAAAGACCATTTGTGTTATTTTGTATAGAATATACAAATTAGGATCTACCATCTCTACCTACAAAAAGACCATTTGTGTCTTGTGTTTTTTTTTTTCTTAATGAGGTTCTTAATTAGCCTCAAGGATTTAAAATTCTATGTGAGATTAGCCTGACCCTAGTTACTCTTCATGAATAATTTATCAGTTAGCCATTCCATACTTAAAATAAAAAACAATTATTGGATAACTGTTACTGTGAGTGTGTGAATAGACTTATTATAAAGAACGAACTAAAAAAATTAAGAACCAAATGTTCAAAGATAGCATTTTTAACAAGTAGATTGGTAAAAGATCATAATTTGGTAGTTGAGGCCCCAAGTGAAAGAAAAACAGACAGCCACCTAGTTCTGGTTTCTCATAAAATCAATTCCTTATAGGTGCCACCTACAAAACAAAACTGACTTGATGTGTGTTTGTGTGTATGTGTGTGTGTGTGTGTGTGTGTGTGTGTGTGTGTGTGTGTGTGTTGTATATTCATGGAAGAGTGAGGTGAAACCTTTAGGGCAGGAGGAAGGGCATAGTGGGTAAAGAGTCATGGTTTCAAAAGTATTTTAGAGCCACTCTCTTGTGCCATAGGTTTCACTCTCACTCCATAGATCTCAAATTCTCTGCCCTACTGGTTCCCTATATTTTTCTCTAATAGGGTAACAATGAATAATAAAAAATCAAATTTTGGAACAGAAATATTTATCCATAGCAGGAGCAAAGTTTCTTTTAGGTGAAGCAGAAACTCTTCAGGGTAAGAGAATGGGTAGATTCACCAGAGAGCCCTCTTTGCATAAAGAAGTAATAATCTAATAGTAGTGTATTAAAAAAGAAATGCATAACCTTTTAATCCATGAGTCATGCCTTCCATTTGTATAGGTTAATAGTCCATCACCTTGCAAGTTTGAGTTAATTCTTACAGTTGCTATCAATTCTAGTTAATTTAGATAACTTTAGTGTATATTTTGCCACATTTTTCCCATTTGCATTCAGCTACTTATTGAATTCTTAGATTGCCTGGAGAGTAGGTGATGAGAGTCATGGTCTGTGGCCCCTTTCCTGTTCTTTCACTGGAGTGAACCCTTCACACATATAGTTCATTTATCATTGTCAACAAGAGCTGTCATCATTTGACCTGAATGAATGATAAATTTCAGTTCTTTGCTCAAGAAACATTTATTTAGAGTTGAAATTTTAAATAAAAATAAGGCTGATCAGTTAATAGTTGAAGGCTTTAGTTTGGGTTAGTTTACCCTCGTTGCTCTTTCAATTATTAGGTAATAGTTATCTGGAACCCATGGAATTCTCAATAGAGTTGGTTTACATATAATTTCTACTCTTTGACTCATATGAATGTAAATCTAGTTCTAAAAACCTGTATGGATTTCAAAGGCTTAGAGAGGATTAAATAGCTATAAAAATTTAAATAACTTCATCCAGTTAGCATGTTTACCTAAATGTGTCATCAAGCTTCTCAGTTTTCTGGTTAGAAAACCGGTTTGAGACAGACTGACTCACCCTGTCAACCCATAGAATGCAAACACATTCAGAATTCTCTTGGCAAGACTAAAGCAACAAAAACAGGGTTCTATGAGTTTTTAGAGGTGAAGGTTTCATTTCTCTATTGCATCTTATCATTAAGAGCTTTCAAAGTAAACAAATACATGTCTTCAGTTTGGTGCTAAGTGAGGTGGTAGATATATATTATTATATCTTATATCACTTGCCATTTTTCAAGGAAATAGATTTTAAAGGTAATCTGGAAAGAATTAGTAGTTAGCCCTTGAAGTGATAAAATGTAATACTCTGTTATTACCAATATTATCTTCATATGTAAGTAAACATTTTTCTGGGCTTATGTTTCACTCTCACTCCATAGATCTCAAATTCTCTGCCCTACTGGTTCCCTATATTTTTCCCTAATAGCTCTCATGGAACGCAGTAAATATCAAGCATATTTATACCCATTTCACAGATGGAAACATGAACATATAACTCATGTTATTTTTTTTTCCTAAGTGTTGCCCAACAAATTTGGAGCCAAACTCAAAGGACAACCAAAGACAGCAGTATTCTTTAAAAAAGGTTAACTGCATAGCTCTTTTCAAGGATAAAAAGGAACAGACTGGTATGTCTTCTTAGCAGAGTTCAGGTCACTATTAAAAGAAATAGACACTATTTTATCTGTGTCGGAATTTGTTTTTTTGATTTTGTATATTTTGTGTGCATACATCATCTATTTTAATTTTGTATTAAGAGAAACCTTTTTTCACCTATAGGCTGTGTTAGCATATGTTAAAACTACTCTGTTAAGATTTATAGTCTCATTACAAAATTTCAAGTAGTTAAGGAAAGAAAAAAGCATATCATTTTCTCTGAAAGAAGAAAGTCCTCATAGATGGCAATGACTCACAAGCCCTTAATAGTTTTACCTTTCATTTTGCTATTTTTCTAATTCTCCAGGGACTATTAGGGACAATAAGGAGTTGACAAATCATGCTCACGAATCTGTTCACCTCATTGCTAGTGCCCTGTTTAAATAAACAGCATTCCTTGTATTTGTATTTGAGAAACTGAGAATGAATATTGGCCCAGTTACCTGTAGTTCTTCTGGGGTTTTGTTGTTGTTGTTGTTTTTCTTCATCAGGTTACTGCTATAGAAAGATTCAGATTTCATTTGAACTGCAAGAACTGCCACTCTTGGATTAAATCTCTACTTCTGTTGCTTTTAAAGCCCTGACTTGCTAGATCAGAAGATCTCTGGGAAGGGTCCTGAGAAGCGCATGGATGAAGATTGTTGTGGACCTGATTCTGGAAGTATCTCCCAGTATTATTGTCCTTGTACCTATGCAGTTTTTTTTTTTTTTAAACATTCTTAGGCTCAAAAGTTAAATAGAGCAGTTTATTGCAGGGATTCTCAGAGGCTTGATTCTTTCCAACAGGGCATAGTTATATGCCTGTGCAATGCCCATACAGTCTTACATGATATTTTCAGGGTTCAAAATATAGGCTTCTTTTCTAGTATTTTAATTATTATTTAAAATAAACAAAAATGCAAAGTTACCAATGATTAACCTATTTGAAGGAAAGTTGAAATCAAGAAGTATTTTGAAGTTATATTAAAGTCACTGTTTAATGGCAGGGACAGGGGAAGGGCAGGATAAACTATGAGGTCCAGAAAGGGCTTGGATAAACAAATTTCATTTATAAAATGGAATAATACACAACCACTTAAAAAAAAGACTAGGAAAAATATAGTATGACCTTCTTTATGAATTGTTGGCATATGCATACAACATAACTTTTTAGAACAATATGGAAGAAACCACTCACTATGAGTTACTTTTAGGGAGTAAGAAGAGATGCTAATGTTTATTTTATACTGTTCACTTAAATAATCTAATTATTTTATGTGTTAGTATGTATTCATTATTTATTTATAAAGGAGAGATAATAGTATAATAAATTTCCATGTGCCCCTCATGCATCTTCAATAGTTATCAACTTTGTTCTGTACCATTCTGTGCTCCTAACTCCTGATAATTTTGAAAAAAATCCAAAATGTCATATTATTTTATTTAAAAATATTTGCAGAATGTATCTCTAAAGGATAATGGCTCTTTTAAAATATACAGCCACAATACCATTAACATGCAGAATGTTAGGAATAATTCCTTACTATCAAATATCCTTCTACCACGCAGCCTGCACAATGGTTTCATTAATGAGGTTCTAGGCATAAAGTTAGTTAGAAGAGATCGAAATAAAACACAAGACTCAGTTACCTTATTTCTATTGCTAGGTCCGAGACGGCTCACCTCTCTGGTTCCCTGGCCCAGCAGGGCAGCAAGGATTACTCAGGGCTAGCAGGAGAGAGAGAGAGAGCACGCCGGGGACTAGCCTTTTATTGGGGAACAAGAGATTCAGGGGAGAATTCCATCCAATGAAGGTTGAGGGGGGGCTGCACTCCAAGGTCAGGGTCAGTGATTCGGTCCCCGGGGTCAGTGGTCAGGCACACCCCCCTCGGATGGGCTCTCTCATCAGGAAAGAGTTGGGAAAAACTTCGACTGAGCCAAAGTGCCTCAGGCCCTTAACGGGAGTCACCCAATCACGTGTTAGAATGGCTTCCCACATATCCTGGATAGCATTTAAATTTCTTTTCTTCTCTCTCAACACTGTCTTTGAATTAAGATTCAAATAAAAGTATGTATTACATTTTTTGGAAATATCTAAATTTATTTTAATGTGGATTTTTCCTCTGTTTTTTTTTTTTTTTTAGAGAGAGAGAGAATTTTAATATTTATTTTCTAGTTATCGGTGGACACAACATCTTTGTTTGTATGTGGTGCTGAGGATCGAACCCGAGTCGCACGCATGCCAGGTGAGCGCGCTACCACTTGAGCCACATCCCCAGCCCTCCTTGTTTTTTTAAAAAAAACAATTTTGTAGTTGTACCTGGATAGCATGCCTTTATTTTATTTGTTTCATTTTTATGTGGTACTAAGGATGAAACCTAGTGCCTCACCACATGCTAGGAAAGTGCTCTGCCTCTAAGCTACAGCCCCAGCCCCTTCCTCTGTATTTTTCCCTTGTACATTATTTGTTAAAGGAACCAGGGTTTTGTCTTATAGATTCTCAAAATACTGATTTTACTGGTTGCAACCTTGTGTTGACATTTTATCATTCTATTTTTGTTGTCAATTCCAGGCAGTGGGATTATGAGTAATTTTTATGTTTGTATCTGTTCAATTTGAAGAAACCTGATGTTTATATATGTATTGAGAAATATAACAAAGGTAGAGGTTCACCACTATGGATCAATATGAAAACAGGTAGAAGCACAGATAAAGAATAACACATCTTGCCTTCAAAGGGCACAGAATTGCTAAGAAGAGTCTCCATTAAAATCTATGACTCCTTTGAAGTCCTTATAACTGCTGCTACTAATTATAGTGTTCATGTTAGTAGACTATGTCTACAGGAAGACATACATTTATTTATTAATTAAATGTAACACTTTGTTGAGTATACATCGATATATGTATTTAAAAATGAGATATCCCTTCATGGGGGTTCCTAGTAATGGTCTGTGCTCTCTCACCCTGTGCATGGGCTGCCCCTTAGTGCTTATCTTTCTTATTTAGCATACATCTTCTGTTACAGATTCCAAAGAATATTTGCTTCATTTCTCACCACACACACCTGCTCAACAAAGCTAGATTCCTTAAGCCTGACTTCATTTTTTAGTTGACTGCATCACGTGACTGGTTTGTTATTTATTGGTGAAACTGAAGTAACCATCTAGAAGGCTGGCTGGTGAGCTTGAACATTAGTTTATCATAGTCTCTACCATTTCCTTTTATATGTATTTGGTCTGCTCCCATTATTTACTTCCTTTCTGGTTTTTGAAAGCATGAGAGTTTGAGATACCCCCTTCATACCCTTTTATGTTCTGGAGATAATTTCAACAAAAATAATGAATGCAGCATTTGTGAGAAAGTTTTAGTGAGCTATCATCATTTAATTAAAGAGGTATTTGAACATTGTTTTTGAAGCATTTGATAATGTAGTTTCATCTGAATTATTTCTGTGTTTGTAGTGTGTGTGTGTGTGTGTGTTCCTTCACTGCCTCCCCACTTAGTCCCCCATCCTTGTGTGGTATGTCTGATGTCCAAAGAACTAACTAGCAGTCTTTGGATTCTTTTGCATGATTTGGCAGGTTGCAAGGACTCAGCTATGCTGTAAGAAAAGTTTGTTATAAGACCACAAATCTACTTAGATTACTGAGGTTTCTTTCTGAAACTGGAAGTGGGAACCAAGTGACTGTCCCACATGTTTCCTTAGCAAACAAAATTTAATCAGTGTGGGGGCCTATGGGAAATAGGCTATTGAAAGGAACAGACAGGCATGTTTCGAGGTTAAACCCTTCTAGTGAGGAATGGAATTCAGTCCCTGTTGTCTAGAGGTTCTTCAGGATGAGATTGTATCTGACTTATTGTTTTTGTTACTAAGGCGTGCCTCACTTAGACTTCATCATAGACAAAAATAAGGACTAATTTTGTCCCCTTCAACATTTTTGTTATTCTTTTCTTCTCACTTTGTTTATTCATAAATATCTTAGCCTTCAAAAGAATTGTGAGAATAAGAAACTGGATTTTCCTAGGTGAAGAAGCTATTGCAACTCCACAAATAACCACATGACAAGAATGCTGTCCCAATGACTGAAGGCTCTCATGTTTGAAATTATGGGTATAGAATGACCAGAGAGTTTTTATTAGCTGGAGTTTTGATTAATCAACAAATCTGTTTAGAGTGGGGAGTAATTTGACAGAAAGTAAATGATAGATTTGTGCCCATAGAGGCATGTTCTTTCTTTTTAATTGCCCCTTATGTTTGGTCCCCACTAAGGGCACTACTGGTAAATATTCAGTTTTGAGATTTCTCTGATTCCTTTGAAGGATAATGTGTCCTTTATTGTTAATAATGGTATAAATATTTGTTTATTTGGGCAGGGGCAGTTTAGCTGCAGGTTTCAAAATCTTTAAATTGCTTATAACTTTTGACTCAGCAATTTCATATGTAAGAATTTATTCTAAGGCAACAATGAGGAAGATGTTAAAGTTAACTACAGTATGAGGTTATTTATCATAATGTTCTTTACAATATTGAAAATTTGGGAGGAAGCTAAATGTCCACAATAGGGAATCTGTTAAATAAATTATAATATAGCATATGATATGGAAGTATTCATCTACTTAAAAATTACTCTTTAGAGGAGGGGAGTAGTTGATTTAGGAAAATGTCTTTTGTATTTTTATTAGTGAAAAAAGAAAGGTTACAAATACTGTACAAAATATGAATTGAGAGGTATTTTTAGTTTGTTCTTGTTTTTTGTGGTCAATGTTTCCGATATTTTTAACTTTGAAATCCCCTCTTAGGATTATCCTTTCCTTTAGTCCCTTAATCCAGCTGCCTTCTCTGCGACAGTCCCTAGACTCTCAAACTTATTCTCCTTTCCCCATCAAAACTGACTTTTCTTATATCCCATTCTCCCACAGCCATGCTAATTAAAGGGAACTAATCCAGGAGCTGACTTATGATAAAAGGTTATTAGAAAATAGTAGATTAAGATGGAGCAACTTTGACTACATTTATTTAATTCACTCATTCCAAAACCTGCTTATTGTACTCCTCCTATGTTCTTGGCCCTGTGGCAGGAGCTATGAACAAAACAAAAATAAATAAACAAACAAACAAAAAGTCCATTTGGGGTTGCGGTTGTGGCTTAGCAGTAGAGCACTCGCCTGGTGCATGAGGGGCCCCCGGTTCAATCCTCCACACCACAAAAAAATAAATAAATAAAATGAAGATATTTTGTCTAATTCCATTTACTTTAAAGTGGAAATATTTGATTTTTTACAATAACTTTATTTTTTATTGTTTTTTTTTTTAAATAAATGACAGCGGAATGCATTACAATTCTTATTACACTTATACAGCACAATGTTTCATATCTCTTTTGTATATAAAGTCTGTTGACACCAATTCCTGTCTTCATACCTGTACTTTGGATAATGATGTCTATCACATTCCACCATCCTTGCTAATCCCTTGCCCCCTTCCTTTCCCTTCCATCCCTCTGCCCTATCTAGAACTCATCCATGCTCCCACTCCCTACCCCACTATGAGTCAGCCTCCTTATATAAGAGAAAACATTCGGCATTTGTTTTTTTGAGGGGATTGGCTGACTTCACTTGGCACTGTCTTCTCCAACATCATCCATTTGCCTGCAAATGCCATGATTTTATTCTTTTTTATTTGCTGAGTAATAGTCCATTGTGTATAGATACCACATTTTTTTTATCCTTTCATCCACTGAAGGGTACCTAGGTTGGTTCCACAGTTTAGCTATTGTGAATTGTGCTGCTATAAACATTGATGTGGCTGTGTCCCTATATTATGCTGTTTTTAAGTCCTTTGGGTATAGACTGAGGAGAGGGATAGCTGGGTCAAATGGTGATTCCGTTCCCAGATTTTCGAGGACTCTCCATACTGCTTTCCATATTAACTGCACCAATTTGAAATCTCACCAGCAATGTATGAGTGTACCTTTTTCCCCATATCCTTGACAATGCTTATTGTTGTTTGTATGCATAATAGCTGCCATTCTGACTGGAGTAAAATGAAATCTTAGAGTAGTTTTGATTTGCATTTCTCTAATTGCTAGAGATGATGAACATTTTTTCATATATTTGTTGATTGACTGTATATCCTCTTCTGAGAAGTGTCTGTTCAGGTCCATGGCCCATTTGTTGATTGGGTTATTTGGTTTTTTTGGTGTTTAGCTTTTTGAGTCTTTATATACCTTAGAGATTAGTGCTCTATCTGATGTGCGAGGGGTAAAAATTTGCTTTGCAATAATTTTAGAAAAGAAGATGGGACTTAAGATGGGATTTGTGTCAGGGCTGAATCTTGCAATTAGTGGTAGGCTAACAGAGCCTTGGAGTGTTTTGGTATACTTAAAAACTATCACATTGGGTAAGTCTTGATTTTACCCATGTGATAAGCTATGTTCTTCATAATACCATCACACTTCCATTTCTGCTTATCTAACAGGATGATTTCTAATAATGAGAAAATACATCTCAGTGATTTTCAAAAAGAAAGTTTATTGAGTACCATCATACCCAGCTCAGTGTTATGCCATGTTAGATCATTAGTACATTCACTGAAGAAAATAAAATACAACCATGACTTGAGAATGATTTCTCATTTGTACTTCTTCTGTTTTCTTTGTTGTCATTGACCCCATGGCACTTACTTGCTTTTCTGTCCTTGTCTCACGTATTTGGTATGCCCTTTGAAAACTCATATTGTCACATCCTAGTGTCCAGTATGAAGTAGAATTAAATGTTTTCTTGATAATCTACAAAATGTTCAGGGACATTGCACAGAGTACATAAATGAACTACTTTGAAGAAAGATGTTTGGGATGATTGATTTTATGTATCAACTTGGCTGTGCCTTGGGATGCTCAGATAACTAATTAAACAAATTTCTGAGAGTATCCTTGAAGGTGTTTCCGGAAGAGATCAGTATTTGAATCGGTAGACCATTTAAAGCATGTGGCCCTCCCCAGGGTGGGTGGGCATCATCCAACTTGTTGAAGGCCATAAAGGAACAAAAAGGTGGAGGAAGATTGAATCAACTCCATTTTAATGATTGAACTGGACCATTAATCTTCACTTGCTTCTAGACTACTGGTTCTTGGGCCTTCAGACCTAGACTAGAATCTGCTATTAGCTCTCATGTGTTTGAGTTACATCACTTGCTGTCCTAGGTCTTTGGTTTGCAATTGGAAGATCTTGCGACTGCTTAGCCTTTATTATCATGTAAGCCATGTTTCTCTAGAAATTCCTGACCAATACAATAGTAGTGCTTACTGAGTGTTTCTTTGTGCCAGTTGCCATACTTAGCACTTTCTGTGCATCACATAATAGTAATCACAAGAACCTATAGGTCTGTATCATATTTTAACATTTGGGGAAACTTGAGACTTAAAGGGATTAAATGTACCTTATTTAAGGTCAGGTAGCTTGCAAGATCAGATGAGAGGATGGTACCATGCTTCTAAACTTTATTGTCCTAATGCAAATCTAAACTTCAACCTCTGAAGTCTATATCCTTCTATAAGGCCTTTCTGTGCAGTGATATTTGCTCATCACTTATGCTAGTCATTTCCATCCTCATGGTTGGCCAAAGTTATTTGGCTTCATCTTTTTAACTAGGGATTATTGCTCTTGCCAGGAAAGTTTACCTTATAGTTGCAAATTCAGAATACAGTTTAATTCTAAAGTTC
Source organism: Urocitellus parryii (assembly GCF_045843805.1). Taxonomy (NCBI): domain Eukaryota; kingdom Metazoa; phylum Chordata; class Mammalia; order Rodentia; family Sciuridae; genus Urocitellus; species Urocitellus parryii. The sequence continues at coordinate 148,874,022 of NC_135532.1, forward strand.
CACCTTGATTTCCATTTATGAGACAATAATTTCCATTTTGATATGGCTTAATGACTCTTCCTCCTCTTTATATTTTATAGTTCACATGGAACAGAAGTTTGAGATTGTCTTTCCACATTGAGTCTTTGGCTTCATGTTTTATAGAGCTGTTAAGCTAGTGGCTATGAGCCAGTTAGTAGATATGTTTATCCAGTACTTACCGTATGTCCTTTATTTGCTTAATGCTATACTGGCTGTTGGATAATAAAGATTTTAGTCTCCTTTTACCTGACCTTTCATAATGTTGTTGGTATCTGTATACTTATGTTATATAGAATAAACACCCAAGTTCTGCCTGAATTGTCTGCAGATTATTTTATGAAGGTCTTTTCAACTGTATTATAGTTGTTTACTTCTTCTGGACCTCTCAGAACACCAAGCCCAAAGTTTGAGTGCCTCTTAATGATGACACTAGGGGAATGGCATTGAATCTGTTACAAGGAGACCTGACTTTTGGTCTGGCTTTACAACTATTTAGCAGCAAGATTTGGATATTTCTTGTCTGTGTCTTGGTGGGCCTCACTTTTCTCAATTTAAGAAATTAGAGCATTGTTCTAGATTTCTAGGTCTTTTCTAGCTTATTTATGGATTGTGAGATTTCATATTTTTGGCAATTATCTGATATATTGATTCATTTTGGTGGCATTAATAGAAATAGAAAGATTATGAGTGGACCTAGATTTGCAAAGATGCTATTAGGTTCAATTTTGGATATGTGGGATTTGAGGAACAATAGGTTATATCATTATCTAGGATGTCCTTTAAGAATACAGGTTTTGATTTGAATTAGAGGCATTGTCATTCTCACTGATATCTTTAGATAATGCAGGCTTAGTCATGGCAATCACATAATCACAGATTGTTAGATCTGAAAGAGATATGCAAATCATATAGCCTGCCTTGTTTTACATACAGTGAAACAAGATTAAGAAATGGAATTTTGGGCTGGGGATGTGGCTCAAATCGGTAGGTAGCGCGCTCGCCTGGCATACGATGTTGTGTCCGCCGAAAACTAAAAAATAAATATTAAAAAAACTCTCTCTCTCTCTCTCTCTCTCTCTCTCTCTCTCTCTCTCTCTCTCTCTAAAAAAAAAAGAAATGGAATTTTCCCAAAGTTACTTAACAGCTACACCTGCAGATCTGAGTCCCCCATCTCTAAGCTCCTCTTTCATCCTTCACTAAGCTATTTCTTATAGACTGTTTTTAAACATTCCTAGTATTTTTTGAAGGTAATAAATTCACTAACTGTAATATAACCAAATACATACAAAAAAATATTTGTAAAAGTTAATTCAATTCTCTGGGAAGGAAAAGCAATCAAATAGCATCATCACTGTATCCAGATTTGACCTCTGTTACTAAGTGGTACTATATAGAAACCACTGAATTGTGCAGTTACAGGGATATGGTTTTGTGGCATCTGTTGAAAGTTAAATCATGGTTTATAGTCCTGAATGGTTTTTTTGTGACTTACGTGAGGTACTTAATCTCTCATCCCTGCCTAGGTCCTGTGCTAGGTCTAGGGTGTGGTACATAAACACCAGTCTGATAGTGTTGTAATTCTATATAGAATATACTACCAAAATATGTGTTTGTGGTGGGTCTTCATTTTGTCCTAACCAAGAATTGAATCCCCATGACAAAGGTCAAATGGAGATCTGGCATCCATTTCACTCTTTGCAAGACTTAGTCTCAAGAATATGTAATACAAATAACTCCTTGCCAGAATATTGAAAGGAAATGATTGCATTTGAGTACAATGTATTCTACAACAATAGTTTAGTGTGCATGATATTTAAAACTGCTGGCTTTTCCATATTATTTCTAAAAAGAAGACTTTAAAGCATTGTCCTCAATGTGTTTTGCTTTATGGAATATTCTTGAAAACAGTGATTTAAAACCAAAGAAACTAGAAATCCTAATGACAATAGTTTTGAGTTACTGAATTCTCCAGTAAAGTACTCTATCTAGTTTACTGTGTTTATTGATTTCTCCTGAATTGCTTCTCCTCATGAGCATTAGTTTACCATAGTAGTTCTCTTATGATCTCATAGTAGCCTTAGAAGCATCACTCTCAAGTCTTGAAGCCTGCAGTAGTGTTTTACACAATAAACAAATTAGTTGGGGTTTTATATAGGCAAAGATCATATCTCCTTTTTTTTTACTCACTCTCTAGTGCAGGACCTAGCTTATAGCAGGCATTTTATTATTATTATTATCTTTTTTTTTTTTTTTTTTTTACTGTAGATGGACACAATACCTTTATTTTATTTTAGTACCAGGGATTGAACTCAGGGGTACTTAACCACTGAGCCACAGCCCCAGCCCTATTTTATGTTTTATTTAGAGAACAGGGTCTTACTGAGTTGCTTAGCACCTCGCTTTTGTAAGGCTGGCTTTGAACTCACGATCCTCCTGCCTCAGCCTCCTGAGCCCCTGGGATTGATTATGGGCGTGCATCACCATGCCTGGAAATACCTTTATTTTATTTATTTATTTTTATGTGGCGCTGAGGATTGAACCCAGTGCCTTACACGTGGTAGGAAAGTGCTCTACCACTGAGCCAAAATTGTAGCCCTAATGAATTATTGTTTTTAAATGAATCATTGAATCAATGAATGGAAAGCAATACTAACTAGTTAAACAAAAAAGCAGATAATTAATACATTTATTCATTTATGTATTTTAAGGGAATATCCAAAGCCTTAGAGGACAGATTTGAAGTTTTTTGAGAGAAGTCTTCGAAAGAAGTTTAACAGACCTACTAAACAGTAGGATTAAATGGGGCTCAAGCCATGTTTTAGTCCTCTTGCCTGATGCCAGTCTGTAAAATAGGCTTGTCATAGTAGAAAAGGATCCATGATGGAAATCTTTGTAAAGTTGCTTCAGCCAAAAGGACTTTTCCAAAATCTACCAACAGAGAACATGCTCAGGATGTAGGCAAAGCAACAGGCTTGAAGCTGGGCCCTCTTGACTTTCCTCCAAAGATCCCTATATAATTGTCTATCTAGTCAATCTGGGCAGGACAGGAGCAAGAAATTCATTCTGCTATGACTCCTTCCTCACTATGTGGCTACCATTTAAACTCCTTTATTTGTAAAACTTGAGTATCAGTGTTAGTCTACTTGGCCAAGATATTATGAAAGCTAACTTAAGACTTTTTAAAAATCCACAGTTGAAGCCACATTTTTATGCAGAGTTGCCACAATAATATTTGTTTTCTACCTTAGTGGTTATTCCAAGGCCAGAAATACAGTAATATATATAGTTGGTATAAATGGTGTGTTTTAATATTCTAAAAAGAATGTATGGTTTCAAAAAGAAAGATCTTTCTGTTCCTTCACAGGTTTTAGCCCATTGAAACTAAAAGAAAAAAGAAAAAAATTCTGCAAGCTTTTTTTCAAGTAGAGGCAAAACTGGCATTTCACTTATGGGAAAATTTTGCAAAATTATACTGACTAAAAGTGATTTTTATTTTGGCTTTCCTGTGAAGCCAATGAGAAAGGCCAAAAATTACTGGCATTGCTTTTGTGTAAAACCTTTCTCATAGACTCTACTTGTAATCTAGCCAAGTACATAATTCAGGTCATCAGTGACACATATCCACGTAGTGTAACTGGTCAGTGAACAAAGTATTGCCATGAAACATGGCTGTGATATCACCATATGGACAAACCAAACTGCACAGATTACAGCTAAGGAAACTTTACATTAACAGACTTGGAACAGACTTTCCTAAGCCTATCCCTGCCCCCACCGCCCTCAGTGGGAAAGCCAATTGCTTACTGATTACGACAGCGACATCACTTGGCAAACATTTTGGCCTGAACTCAATATGTGACATCAGGCTCCTTTAGGGTTTTCCACATAAAACAAATTCTCCAAAGAAAACAGAAATTGAGCCTTAATTTGAAATCCATTATTACATCCTTTAAGGTCTCATTAACTATCCTCGGTCATGTATTTCTTAATTATTTTTTTTACTTCCATGTAGATATTAACCAACACTTAAAATATGAGTGCTAACCCCTCATTCACAGTGTTTTTTTCAGAGCTTCAATCAAATAGTTCTTTGTAGCTACCCTCACTTGATCTTTCTTTATAGGAGTTATGATATCTTTCATTTTGCCTAGGTAAAACAAGTATCTCCTAATTTGGGAGTGATTCATATGACTTTGCTCAAAAGGAAGTAAACATTATTCTTTGACCCTATAGGATGAGCTAGTCCTGATTTTATGAGGGGTGGTTGTGAGTTAGAGAGGAAGTACTCCCACCAAAGTATTTACTGACAGTGTTTTCTGCCCTGTCATCTGAAAATGAGACACATCACTGGTATTTCACTGTTATGTGTAAGCACCTTCTCTGAATGTATTTGCTTGAAATCATTAGTTTCCTCCACTGCCCATTTGATTAAGTGGTGTGTAATTCATGCTTTGATACACGAAACCTTAAAGCAGGTGAAAACCAGTTATGCCTCACAAGGCCTGTAGGCTCCCTACAGAAAAAAATGGGATCAGGGAGGGTGGATACGAATATGCCAACAGTGCCAAGATATGGAAATTGTGATATTGTAAAGGACAAAAGCAGAGGAAGAACTATTGGTGCTTCATGTGAGTTGAGAATAGGTTTAACATTCTCACACCCAAAGAGTTCCATCTGGAAGCTGTTCCTGGCAAAGGGAAAAAGGTGAGTATTCTTTTATCATCTGGAACAGCTGAACAGTCTCTATTCACTTTTTCCTATTTCTTGATATTGGCATAGTCAGTTTAATTATTCTTTAGGACAAAATTTATATCTTATAAAACCAAAAAAAAAAGGATCTCTTAAATTCTTGAACTGATATGATACATGTAGAAATACCATTCTTAATATATCAATTCTTCCTTCCCATTGCCTTTATTCCCACTGATCTTTGGTTCCAGTTTCTCAGTATTATTTCTCTTTGGTCTCTTGATTTATGTAATCATTGCCATCTGCTTCCCAGGGTTACAGTATTACTTCTGGATATGCTTCCCAGCCTTCCTCCAAAAGATAGGAGAGATACAGCAGTGAATATCAGAACTGTACCCAGCGCCCTTCACATTGCCACCCTAACTCTGTACCTCTTGCTTTCTTGTGTGGTAAAACCCCTGGCAGAGACAGCCTGTGCTGCTTTATTCCAGGGGGCAGGCAACACTCTGACTATGGTCAGTAAATGTTCACAATAATGAGAGATGAAAGAAGTCTCTATGTTCAGCAAGTTGGTGCCAAATAAGTATCGAGGCCAAATGAGGCCACTAGTGCCAAACCACAGGGGTTCAAAATAATATTTAATATAATATTGTCTCATTGAATAACAAATCATATTATAATTTTTGAGTCTATAATCTTCCCTTGGTGCCAGATTTCTCATCCTCCTTTAATCTGCCTCTGTAGATATTTCTACAGAGTTCATAAGGGACAAGTTAACAAGGATTTCCTTCCCATTCACCCCCTGCCTTGTGTGTAATGAGCAAAAAACAAACTCCTAGAGAAAAAAAAAGGACTGGATTATGGATATTCTCTGGCACTCTGAGCAAGTGTCTACCATGAAATACACTGAAAAGAAATGAAAGTTTGCCAATAGCCTACATATTGTTGTATCTTCAGCTACCTAGCTAAAATATGAATTGAAAGCTTTTGAATAAAGCAGTTTTGATTACTAGTGTTTCAGAAAGGAGAGCTCATAGGTATGTTGTGTTTGTTTTTGTTTTTTTTTCCTCCTTAAGTACCCCTGAATTCAATCCCTGGTACCCGCCCCCCACCCCCAACAAAAAAAGAGAGAGAGAGAGAGAGAGAGAGAGAGAGAGAGAGAGAGAGAGAAACTAGGCATGGTGCATACAACTGTAATCCCAAGGGTCAGGAGCAAGGATTGCCTCAGCAACTTAGCAAGGTACTAAGCAACTCACTGAGACCCTGTCTCTAAGTAAAATATTAAAAAGGGCTGGGGATATGGCTTAGTGGTTAAGCACCCCTGGGTTCAATCCCTGGTACCAAAAAAAAAAAAAAAAAGTAAGAGAGAAGAGAGAGAGAGATAATTGTCCTTTCAGTTTAAAATAGATGCTCATACTTTCAAAGTTGATTCAGAATTGAGTATCAAATCAGAACAAAATAACCTTCTTTCTACACATGGTTATAAAATGTTTATCAACCAAACTCCCTGTTTTGTAACCAAGCTTCTTAAAATACTGTCTTATATGGCTGGGGTTGTGACTCAGTGTGATAGAACACTTGCCTAGCATGTGTGAGGCACTGGGTTCGGTCCCCAGCATCACATAAAAATAAACAAATAAATAAAGGGTTTTTTTTTAAAAAAAAAAAACACTGTCTTACAAAATAAATAAATAAATAAATACTGGTTTACATATTTAAGCTTCTAAATTCTCATTTCTTTCTTATTCTTCAACGAATTATAATTTGACTTCTGTCCTTCCTGCTTTTTAAAATGGCTCATTAAGCTTTTCAGTATCTCGTTGCCAAAACCTGGGACATTTCTCATCCCTTTTTGTAAGATTTGATAATATTCAGTTGTTCCCCATTTTGTGAAAGTCTCCCTTGGCTATGTTTTATTACCTTCTTTATCATTTCTTTCAGCTGTCTGCCATTCTTTCTCAGCTTCCTTTCTTGACCACTTTCCTCTGAAAAACTGCCATGCACTGATGTATCCCAGGGTTCCCTTCCCAGAATTACCTCTCATAGCTTCAGCTGTTTCCCACTGCAAATCCACATCATAGTCCATCCTTTTCCAGACCTGTATTTCTGACTATGGATTGTCTTTATTCTTTTCACTAGATGTTGGGATACACTGAGGTCTAAAATAGGATTCCTCTTGCCCGCCTCTCCCTAAATAAAACCTTTGCCCCAGTCAAAATCCTTTAACAACAAAAAGCTTTGCCCTTTCCCATATTTCATGTCTTGGTGAATAACCAGAGTCCTTCTAAATAACTCCCTGTGTCCCTGCTCTTCTCTCCAGTCACTTATTCCTGTTGACTGTACATCATAATATATCTTATTTATACTCCCTCATCTTCCTTATCTGGGTTTTACTTCCTAAGTGGGCTTCCATCCTCCAACCTAAAACTTTTCCAGTCTTTCTTCCATGTTACTATAATAGTTATTTAAGAAGCATGGCTGATTGTTTCGTTCTCCTCTCAAGTTTTCGCTGGTTCTGTCTTGCCAACGGTAGTCCAACTGCTTATGGCTAGCCCTTCCTTTTCTCATCCTGCACTCCCACCCATGCTGTAGCCATATGGAAAGCCTGCGTTCCCTCAGCATCCATGCTCTTTTCTCACCTCTGTGCCATTACACTTGCCTTGAGAATATAGTTTCCTATTTTGTTTGCCTAAGGACTAGACTCCTATGCTTTCTCTGTACAGCTTCACCAGGGTAATCCCTTGCATAGTTAGGTACCCAATGTATTGCTTCCCTAGTTTTGATAGTGACTGGTGATTCTTGTGTTGCATTGATAATATCTTTAACCATGTCCTTTTTTTCCTTGCATTGGACCATGAGATCTTTGAGAACAGAGGCTGTGGCATATTCATGCTTCTATCCCCAACACCTGGGACAGTGCCCAGCCGATAGTAACAAGTTAGTCCTAGTTTGCAGAATGGGTCATTGTTTCATCCCAAACAGCCTTACCTTTCACATTCCTGTTCTAGTAAGCTTATGAATTCATCACTCTTCACCATATATTCTTTATGTTTTCTTTTTTCTTCCTCCAACTGCAATATGGTTTGCCTGTGGGATTTTTCTACCATTAAAAGTTGTTCCAAGATTCGTCTGTGAGATTCTTTATGTTTTTCCACGACTTTGTCCAACTACAAAAGAAAATGCATTTATAACCTGTTAACTACAATACTGCCATCTTTCATTCTTTTATAAGTGTCTATTTTGACTAATTCAGTGGTAAGTTTTTGATCTCATGGTTTAGTTTTTATCATTACTCATGTTAATTGATACTTTTTGGTTGATACATTTTTTAACACAAATGTCTTTTTATGTCACCAAAATTTTCCAGGGAGAATAATCTGTATCTCTGTGGATATCAGAATGCTTTCTTCATGTCCCTTTTCTGACACCCTTGCTTCTCTCCCCAGAGATTTTAATGATTGAGAGAGAATCCTTGTACATTGTTTGATTCTGCAGTTGCCCTGGCTGATCTCTTCTGCCCTGGCCTACCCTGCAATATTGTCTGCCAGTGTATATCTCTTGGATCCCTTGGTCTGTTTTGTTTTTATTATGCATCAAAGTATTTTCATTAAAATCGATATATAGATAATTAATCTGTGTTGGTGTGTAGTATGTGTGTGACCAAATGTAAGTGCCAAGTCCTTTCTAGTTTTCATAGCACCATACTTATGTCTTTGTTATAAAATGATCACCCTGCACCTGATTTATGTTTCTCTTCCCTACTAGATGATTAACTCCCCAAGGATACAGTCTACATCCACTATTTCCTAAAATCTTAGCATCCAGAGTACCATGCTTCATATAAGCACCCTTTAGTATATGTTTACAGAGTGAAAACAAAATAATTGGGTAAGGAAATCAAGAAAGAAAGGAAGAAAAGAAGGAGAACACCTAGAGCAAAAGTGGCTCAGGATCTTAATGATTAAGATCATGGTTTTCAAAGCATGGGACTTTCTAGATTAAGCATTAGATGCTGTAACTGATTTGTTACTTGCCCATTGCCTTTATTGTAAAGGATTGAAAATTTGTTACTCGGCATGACTTTACAACCATATAGCATTTTTAGGATATTAAGTGGGCATCCCAAAAGCTATGTACTTGACCAGAAATACAAATGAATAGAATTATGAAAGTGTGTGTCCCAGCATGTAGAACCCAATGATTTCTTTTTTTTTTTTGCATTTTTTAAAATTTATTTTTTAATTATAGGTGTTTCATATCTCTGGTTGTATACATAGTATACACCAATTTATGTCTCCATACATGTTCTTTGGATAGTAATAATCATCACATTCCACCATCATTAATTACCCCATGCCCCCTCCCTTCCCCTCCAACCCCTCTGCCCTATCTAGAGTTCATCTATTCCTCTCATGCTCCCGCTCCCTATCCCACTATGAATCAGCCTCCTTATATCAAAGAAAACATTTGGCATTTATTTTTTTGGGATTGGCTAACTTCACTTAGTATTATCTTCTCTAACTCCATCCATTAACCTGCAAATGCCATGATTTTATTCTCTTTTATTGCTGAGTAATATTCCATTGTGTATAGATGCCACATGTTTTTCCATTCATTTATTGAAGGGCATCTAGGTTGGTTCCACATTTACCTATTGTGAATTGTGCTGCTATAAACATTGATGTGGCTGTGTCCCTGTAGTATGCTGTTTTTAAGTTTTGAATATAGACTGAGGAGAGGGATATCTCGGTCAAATGGTGGTTCCATTCCCAATTTTCCAAAAAATCTCCATATTGCTTTCCATTTTGGCTGCACCAATTTGCAGTCCTACCAGCAAGTATGAGTGTACTTTTTTCCCCATACCCTCGCCTACACTTATTGTTGTTTGTAATAGCTGCTATTCTGACTGGAGTGAGATGAAATCTTAGAGTGGTTTTAATTTGCATTTCTCTAATTGCTAGAGATGATGAACATTTTTTCATGTATTTGGTGATTGATTGTACATCATCTTCTGAGAAGTGCCTGTTCAGGTCCTTGGCCCATTTATTGATTGAGTTATTTGTTTTTTTTGGTGTTTAGCTTTTTGAGTTCTTTATATACCCTAGTGATTAGTGCTCTATCTTATGTGTGAGGAGTAAAGATTTGCTCCTAAGATGTAGGCTCTCTATTCACCTCACAGATTATTTCTTTTGCTGAGAAGAAAATTTTAGTTTGAGTCCATCCCATTTATTGATTCTTGATTTTAAAATTCTTGATTTTAATTCTTGATTTTAAAATTCTTGTGCCATAGGAGTCTTATTAAGGAAATTGGGGCCTAATCCCATATGATGGAGATTAGGGCCTACTTTTTCTTCTGTTAGACGTAGGGTCTCTGGTTGTATTCCTAAGTCCTTGATCCATTTTGAGTTGAGTTTTGTGCATGGTGAGAGATAGGGGTTTAATCTCACTTTGTTGCATGTGGATTTCCAGTTTTCCCAGCACCATTTGTTGAAGAGGCTGTCTTTTCTCCAATGCATGTTCTTGGCACCTTTGTCTAATATAAGATAATTGTAGTTTTGTGGGTTAGTCTCTGTGTCCTGTATTCAGTACCGTTGGTCTACCAGTCTGTTTTGGTGCCAATACCATGCTGTTTTTGTTACTATTGCTCAGTTGTATAGTTTAAGATCTGGTACAGTGATGCCACCTGCTTCACTCTTCCTGCTAAGGATTGCTTTAGCTATTCTGGGTCTCTTATTTTTCCAGATGAATTTTATGATTGCTTTTTCTACTTCTATGAGGAATGTCATTGGAATTTGATCAGAATTGCATGAAATCTGTATAGTGCTTTTGGAAGTATGGTCATTTTGATAATATTAATTCTCCTTATCCAAGAGCAAGGTAGATCTTTCTATTTTCTAGGGTCTTCTTTGATTTCTTTCTTTAGGGTTCTATAATTTTCATTATTTGGATCTTTCACCTCTTTCGTTAAGTTGATTCCAAAGTGTTTTTTGGTTTGTTTGTTTGTTTGAGGCTATTGAGAATGGGGTAGTTTTCCTCATTTCCCTGAGAATTTGTCACTGATATACAGAAATGCCTTTGATTTATGGGTGTTGATTTTATATCCTGCTACTTTGCTGAATTCATTTACTAGTTCTAGGCATTTTCTGGTGGAACTTTTAGGATCTTCAAGGTATAGAATCATATCATCAGCAAATAGGGTAAATTTGAGTTCTTCTTTTCCTATGTTTTGGATACAATATTTTTATGTGGTGCTGAGGATCAAACCCAGTGTCTCACACATGCTAGGTGAGCACTCTACCTCTGAGCCACAACCCCAGCCTCCCAGTGATTTCTCTTGGACCGTTAAATGCTTAAGCTGGTTGTTTAACTTTCTAATATGGGTTTTTGTGATTTTGAAAAATATTTTATTATGCAATTGTTGATGACTTTTAAATGCCAGTCCTTTTGTGGATGCTAGAACTGCTAAGTTGTATTGTCTGCTGGCGAGGCACTGTTAACTGATGATCATTTTTGAACAGGGAAATGATATTCCTTTTTTGTGGTCTCAAGGCACTACAGCCCTCTCAAAATCCTCTTACAGTTGCCCAAACTTTATAATGCATTGTTAGGGAAATTCAAATCAATTGCTTTTAGAATTTGAAAGTAAATAATGAAAAGATGAGCTTCAATTTAGGGAAGTTATCAACTGATTTAGAAAAAAAAATAATTTGTCACTAGAAAGGCTGGAAAGAATCAGTTCCTTTTATTTAGTATATGACCAAATAAATGGTGTTCCTTCCTACAGCCTCTTTCTAGTCATTTCTTTTCATTACCAAAATGATCTTGCAACAGTGGAATTAGTTATTCTCCTATGGAAGACCGAAGGCCTTCTTCACCCGCTGCCATTTCAGGCCCATTTCCATTCCATCCCACACTTTCCTCACCCAACTTTTAGCCACCCTGGACTTAGAAATCACTCTGCTTTTTGCAGTGCTGAAACCTAGAAACCTTTTCTCCTTCATCAATTTTCACCAAAACTTTTCCTGTCCTGTTCACTCCTTAAGTAGCATTGTTTTCTCCTTGTATCAGTGCCTAGTTCTCTGGGTTTTGCTTCTGTCACATTCCATGATTCTCAAAAGAGTGGTTTGAATTTACTACATGCTGTTCAGTGGAACCACCAGGCAGCTCACGATTGTATCAGCTGCAGAGAGAAAGCTTCCAAATAAAAGCGTTACTGATTCTGAAGATGTTTTAGCCTGTATTTGAAGTTTTATTCTCTGACTTCATTTCTTCATGTTTAGAATACCTCTCAGAAAACAGGCCAATGGTTTTCACTTCAGTCTGTTCCTCATTCCTGACAGATCAAATGATGGACCTGATGCTCCCTGAGTAGATGTGAGTTTGGCCAAGCCACATGACTATTCCATACTTCAGGATCTTCATATACAATGTGAGTGGTGGGAAGTAGATTGTTCACAAGATCAGTTCTAGTGCCACAATTTTTACAGAGAAACCAGTATTTTAAATACCTATTCTGACATAAGTTCCTGGTACTATGATAGTTGCCATGGAGAATGCATACACTCTCACTAGGAAGATAAGCTAAACACATGCAATCATTAGGAGCTGTACACGTGGCATATCATTAAGTACAAAAGGACAATCAGAGAATGATTCTCCCTTTTTTATATATTCCCAGGTGGAGATTGAGTGAAACTTGGGAAGAAAACAGGAAGACTCATAAGTCATTTCAGGGATCATCAGATACAGAAAAATTGAAAAGATGGCTTCCTAGTGTTTCCTGTGCAATGACAAACTCCCAGCTTATCAGTTCAGCCTCCTGATATGATGTCCTGCTCCCACCCCATGATAAAATCCAACTAGTTGCCTGGGATGAAGAAAGCATAGTATATCCCATTAGGTTGGATTTTTGGTTATCCTTCTATGGCCATAGGGAATCAAACACAGAGAAGTTTTCTGTCTTTTTGCCCTTATCTACTTAATATCTGTTTAGAAATTAATGATGAGCTTTTTTTTTTTTTTTTTTTTTTTAACACACCCCAAGTCATAGACCACCCTGATTTGGGCTTGGTCTTCTTTCTGTGCTATGATTTTGGTTCTCTTTGTTCTTTTTTCTTGTCTCTTTGTAGATTGTCCTTATCCTTTTGTTTTGTTTTGTTTTTGTTTTTGTTGTTTTAAATTAACCCTGAATATATGGGTAGGGATAAAGCTAATCTAAGAGAGTAGAGAAATTGTTTGACCTTTTTAGTCTATCAAAGGTAAACAAATACGCTATTAATTTCAAAATATCTCTTCTTCTTCCTTGACTGTACTGAAACCTAATTTCCCTTGTAAACACTGGAATCTGAAAAATAGTTTCTCATTGCCTCCACATCTAGAAGAGAAGGTATAATTATCAGCTGCATGCTGCCAGTGCAAACCTTCCTGAAAGCCATTAGTTGTTTCATCCTCACTCTGAATAGTGATAATCTTCTCTCATGTTCAGTTTGATCATCTGCTGAGTTGTATTTGGGGCTGAAGTTGTGGCTCAGTGGTAGAGCCCTTGCCTAGCACAAATGAGCCCCTGGGTTCGAGCCTCAGTACCACATAAAAATAAATAAATAAAATAAAGGTATTGTGTCCAACTGCAAATAAAAATATATATATAGTTGTATTTTTATTGCAGGCACAGAAACTGGGGAACAAATTACAGTTAAAGATTGCAAGCATTTGTGTTGAGACATCCTACTGATGTTGACATAAATTTGAATCAGTCAGTTTCATTTTACACTGAAGTCTTGACGGTTATGCCCTTTGTGGAGTTCCGTTACGGGTACATTTACTGGTCACTTATTTTCACTTGAGTTCATACAGGTTGAGGGCTTTGTGCCTGATATTGTTTCACAGTCAGTATGTGAAGCGCCAAGATACAGTTTTAACACTGTTGACTTGCGTGCGGCCTCGGCTCCTTTTGTTTAAAATTTGGATTAAGGCACAAGTCAACAGACTCTGGGTGGTCTTATCCTCACCCCTCAGAGAAGCAGATTCACATGACCAAACTCCTTTACAACTTGGCAAGATGGTAGTCTTCTCTCATGAGACACCCAACACAATAATAGCAAGGACATTAGAGGTCACTCCTGAGGTAGAATGCCAGAGCTTATGTGGAAGAAATTTGTCCAAAACTTGCTTTTAGTCACTCCAGCCTTAACTCATACTCTTTGCTGTTTCTGTTTTATAAAATGAAAAATTATGAAATGTTCCATTGATGTCTCAGAGGAAAAATAGAAGAATAAAACAAGGATGCCAAAGAGTTTCAGAAATGTCAACAAGGAGAGAGCAAGAAGTCCTTCATCTTGTGCAGTGATGGCCATATTGGGGCTGCTCACCTTTGCCATTGTAATAGTTAGGCACATTTGGCTGGGGAGAGGTCTTCCCTATCATTAAACTTTTGAAGGAAAAAGAGGGTATATATCTAATGTCTATACTTTTAAAAACTGTTTCTTGGGCAGTTCAGATCATTTTCTTGCCCAACATTTTTATGACATAATTTCAGTGTTTTCAAAGAAATTAACCCCCATGGCTGAACTTTTCTATTTTTTAAATTTTATTTTTGGTAGCCATCAAGTACCTAAAAGAAGTACAGGCCCTTGGGGGGCACAGAGTGGGAGTGCATGAGCATGCACCACACACATACATATGAGAAAAAGAGGAATTCTTGCATTTATTATGTTTCAGTCTGATATCAAGAAACCAACCTAGTAGAAGCATCCTATTATTCATCTCTTTCTCCCAAGAAATTAATAGTGTTTCTCTACTTTATGTACATTTTCAATGCATTAGAAAGTAAAACTATAGGCTAGGCATGGTAGTGTATACCTATAATCTCAGGAACTTGGGAAGCTGAGGCGGGAGGATCCCTAGTTCAGGGCCAACTCAGCAACTTAGAGAGAACCTCAGCAATTTAGCAAAACCCTGTCTCAAAAAATATAAAGGACTGGAGGTGTAATTCAGTGGTAAAGTACCTCAATCCCCAGTACCAGGAAGGAAGGAAGGACGGAAGGAAGATTGGCTGGAAATCTGGTTGACCTCAAAGAACTGGAAGGGAGTTACAGGTGCTGCCTCCTTACACACCCAGTGCTTGACTGACTGTTGAGCTTTGCCTTTCTCCTGGGACCCACCCTGATGTGGTGCATACCTCATTCATTGGTTTCTCATAGATGTCCTCCTGCCAAGGAATCGATTTTGCTTGAAAAGCATCTCTCTGGAGAGCTTCCAACACCTTTTTCGGCGTAACAAACCCATACTGAGCTTCCAGCAAAGCCAAGTCCATTTTTTCAGCCTTTAAAATACCGATGACTTCATCTCGAGCCTGTAGGAACAAAAGATATTTCAAAAAGCCTACTTCATCTACCAGCAGTCTCAGCAAATGATCCCTTGTGAGAGTTAATAGTGACTTTTCTTCAGTTTCAAATATAAATAAATAATATTTGGTTATAAGACCTTTTGGAAAAGGTAACAAAACTATGTCCCTTCATCCTTCTTACTGTCTAATTACATGCTAACAATATTTTTAAAAGTCATCGCTATACAACATTGGGGAACTATATTTTCTTATTGTGTTTGACAAGCAGATAACCTAAATGGCAGTCCTTTGAGGAATAGTGTTTTCAGGGAGTAGGAAATAAGATTCTCCAATATGTGTAGCTAGCTATTTTTCGATTTTTATATAAATAAAAAGGTAATTATGCCATGGCAAGTCTAGGAACAAGTTTACATCAGGTGCAAAACTCCTATTATTATTTAAACCAATCCAGAAGTCATCTAGCAGCATGGTTACCAATACTGCCCTTGTGTGATGAAGTGAGTGGGCAGAACAGACAGAGGGTGTAACTTTTCACAACATGTATGCCAATTATATGTAATAATGACACCCCTTTTAGATGTGATTAATTGCTGTTGGAGTTGGCAGAAGAGAATTCTGTGTATGTGTATTTATGCTTTGCTTCCATGTACACACAAGTACTAACCACAGATACCTATTTCTGTGGCAACATGCAGACCAAATTCACAACCAGCTTTCCCCAGGAATCATGCCAGGGATCACTCCTAGCCAGCTGACCTGCAGTTCTCCCTCTAGAATGCTGAGAAGAAATAGCAGGTCATCTCTTGAAAGATCATCTGCTTGGTGGCCATTGCCATTGTGTGGCTTCTCTGACTTGGGACATGGAAGGATTTCATCCAACTCAATGGTGGAGTCTTTGTCTTGCTGTTTGTGCTTCATGTTCTGGAAATTCTGGTCTTTACTGTGTCTTGGAAATTGTTTGGGGGCTGAGCCCTCAGGGTTAGTGCTTCTGGAACGCATTCTTTAAGGCCTAGAAGGAGAGAAGATAATTTGTAACTCTTAATGGAAGTAGAGTTTTATAAGAGTACCTATTACTGTTTTAACAAGTCTGCATTCTTGTTATATTTACACAGCCAAAAAGTTGGTCTTTCTGATCTCTGCGCAGAGAGTTATTAGCAGAATCATAAATCACAGTCTTATTTACACTTCTGCTTTTAAAGTCAACATTTTAAAAACATCTTCTGCTTTGATTAAGGCCACTTATGTCCAGGGGTAAACAGACTGTGTTTGAACTTCATCCACCAAATATTCCACCACAAGGACCCAGGTCGTATCTCCAACCATGGCCTAAATGCTTACTTGGAGACATGCTTGACATAACCGTAAAATGATAAACTTGCTGTTTTGCCTTCAGATTCAC
This sequence comes from Urocitellus parryii, assembly GCF_045843805.1. NCBI lineage: Eukaryota > Metazoa > Chordata > Mammalia > Rodentia > Sciuridae > Urocitellus > Urocitellus parryii. Next base: position 148,890,476 of record NC_135532.1, read on the forward strand.
ATAATAGTATTTCTTTTTAAAGTGGTTTGGCTTGAGGTGTTATGTATGTGTGTGTGTGTGTGTTCATTTTGTTTGTTTTGTTAATATTTTAGTCTTTGGTGCATTAGGATAGAAGTGTCAATTATTAATACAGAATACTTCGGATTATTTTGTTGTAAAAGCAAAGTTTAGTATTAAAGGAATGAAGGCTTGGTTCCTGGCAGTGTTCCTAATATTCTGATAAAATTCAAAATCTATCCTTGGGTAAATCAAATTTAGGAACCTCATGTCCAAAACAGAGACACTACTGCTTATAGTATTTAGCCATAAATATTTGAGGGCCACAACAGTTTCATATTGTATAACTATCCAAGTTAATTTATAATAGAAAAATTGTTTCATTTTACTTTTGAAGTTTCTGACTAATAGAGAAAACATCATTTAAACTTAGAGTAGATTCTAATTATATCTAAGCAGTTTATTAATTTTGCTTTCCCCCCCACCAATCATGAATCTTTTATCATCACTGGTAGCTTACTTTTAGTTTGTAATAATATTTCTTTAAAAATATGAAAAACTCAAGCATACAGAATACTATATAAAATAGAATGAACCGCTGCTTACATGCTACCATGCAAATTTATCAAATTTTACTAATTTACTGTATACACATGCGCACGCGCGCACACACACACACACACACACACACACACATATATATAAAATAATTTTTGTAAGTAATGTATTATAAATGCAGTCAAAGACCCCTGTATAGCTCTTTGGAACCATTCTCTTCCTGTCCACTCCAGAAATAATCACCACCTTGAACTTGGTGTTTATCATTCCTGAGCATGTTTTATACTTTTTAATGCTTTTAAATACTTTCTGAAACTTGCCTTTTAAATCCTGTATTATAAAAATTCTTCCTTGTTCCATTTTACTGTAGTTCATATATTTTGAGTGCTATGTAGTATTTCATTATATGAATAGTCCACCATTTACTTATCCATCTTATTATTGATAGATCTTGAAATACATTACTTTTTCTCAGTATTAGAGAAAGACATTCTTAAACATTTTTCACCTTGTGTACGAGCATTTATCCTGAAAACAGTGTTTAGGGCACAGCAATGGGATTTCTGAACTCTGGAAAATCCCACTCAACAACTAGAGATTATTGCTGTCCCAAAGGGACAAAGTGTGAGAGTTCTCAGTGCTCCATTGTCTTCATTGGTACTTCATAAATTTATAATTTTTGATAGTATGTTAGTGGTCTTTACCCATTTTTCTCCTGTGTTGTTTTATTCTTTTGGATTTGTAGGAAGCCATTACATACTCAAATTACTAATTTGTTGATTATGTTCAGCTCTTGTCTTTCCTAGTAGGTAGGTTATATTTTTACTTTAAATCTTTTATGTTATTAAAACTTACAGAAATTTTAAGTTTTAATTTAGTAAAAGTTATCAGTTTTTTCTTTTCTCTTTTTGACTAACATACATTAGTTGTACATATTAATAGGGTTCAATGTGATATTTCCATAGTCATATAGCATGCACGATCAAATACAGCCTCCCTGGATCCACTCTCCATGCTTTGCACAAACACTTTGCACAACTACTATAATTCCTAGTCTACATTCAGCTCAATTTTCTTTTAGCCTCCACACATGAGAGAGAACATGCAGTGGTAATATAAAACAGTATAACTCACTAGACTAGAATCACACTGCCAAAGTCAAATTCCTGCATTGTTACCAAATATAAAACCTTGAAAACTTATTTAGTGTACTGTGTCTCAGTTTTCTCATCTATTTAATGGGGGTGACAATGCTAGTATGCTCATAACCTAAGGTCAGGTTGCTATGAGTATTCAGTAAGTTAACGTGCTTATAATGTGCTTGGAACACAATAAGCATTAGCTTTTATTATTATTATTAGACTTCAATAAATATTCGATTTTATTATTAATATTATTATGAACTTTATTTTAATCTCCCAAGATTTTATATCAAGCTTTTCTTAACTATATCTTTATGCATTAGAAAATTTTTTTCAAGAAGGGAAAAAATTACCTCATTGATCTATGTGAGCTATGGCTACAAGGAAAAACAATTACAAAAATAAAAAAGACTGCCTTTGCCTGGGTGTTCTGTTTAAGAAGTGATTCTCACCTAGCTTACTGGCACCACTTGAGACCTCCTGAATAGTGGGATACTGAGTAGTGGGATACTGAGGCACAATGTACTAAAGAGGACTTCATAGCCAGCCAGAAGACTGACCATCCCTGGGTTCATGGTCCTGATCTGTGCAGTGAAGGGGATTGGCAGGTGATTTGTAGGATTCCTTTTCCCCTGTGAGATATGATTCTTGCCACTGCCTTTCTTTTAGCATAGATTACCAATAGTATATTTAAATGGGATGGATTTGTGAGTCTGCATGTTATTGGAAATCTACAGAAATCTCTGTGCTTCCAGTGGATATGGAGTAAGCCTATGTTCTAATGACTTTCACCAGGGGAAACATTACAACTAAAAGATAGTTCTTAAGGAAATAACCGTAGTATTAATTTTGCCTTGAGAATTCTTTATATCCTCACTTTAACAATCAGGCTATGAAAATAGAAGTTGAAGGTGTTTATTGTCTTATATGTTTATTATTTACATGTTTTATTTGTTAAAAGCATCCAAAATTTTCACTTTCCAAAATTTTGACAAGTCACATAATGTGTTGTCATCATAATTAATGTTCTTTCTCACTCGTCTCCATCACACTAATTTATTTACTCTTTTAGGCACTGGGAATAGAAAGATAGTGGTGGCAGCAGCGATAATTGTAACAATAGCTAGCATTTACTGTACCAGGCACTCTTCTAAGTATCTTACATGTATTAACTCATTCAGGATTCACAGCAAAGTACAGAAAAGTATCATCTCCATTTTACAGTGAAGAAGTAGAAGCACAGATAACTTACTGAATGGAAGAAACAAAAACACAGGCAATTTCTGAAGGTTGTGTTGCATAGCTAATAAGTGGCAAAACTGGGATTTGAATGATTCAAATCTAGGTAACCTGATTCCTGAACCCATACTTTAGAAATCATGCCCTAAAACCAGTATGCTAAATTGCCCAAGACATGCAGATACCATCTGGGAAAAAAATGGTGATAACCCTACTGAAGAGAAAAATAAGTGCAATACAAATGAACAGTGACCTGGAACAGTAGTCACTGGCTCTTCCCTAATTTGGATATACTAAAAATAGGTAAATATTGAATCTGTTCTTGTGTTTACATATGAAGGACAGGACCATCTGTTTCTTTTGTCTTTCTTTTTAAAAATTTATTTAGCTGTGAATAATTAAATCCATGGCTTCATGTATGCTATGTGCTCTTATCACAGAGATAGACCCCCTCCCCCTAATATTTTTTATTTCTATTCTCCAGGGGTGTATCTGACCCATTCATAATGGGTGTTCAACAGGGTGACTGGCTCCTTCTACTATGTGGCCTTCTGTCTCAGACATATATTTCCATTTAACAAACCACTCTAAAACGGTGATAATGGCAACACTGACTCAAAATTCTGTGGCTCATACTGCAGCTTCAACCATCTTGCATCTCTACTGGGTGGGGTGGCCTAAAATGCACTCTTTGTCATACTGACCTGTACACTTGTTGCACTACTTGGGCCTCAGCTGTGCATCTCAACTGTGTTCCCAGTGGATTCTTATCCTCCAGTAGCTAGACCTAAAAGTCTCGGGACATTCCAACAATGTCTCATTTTATAGTGAAAGAATATCACTAAGCCAGTGCAGATTCAACAGTGGTGGGGAAAGACTACTTGTAGATGGAAAGAGCTCCAAGGTCACATTGCAGTGGAATGAAAGGAATTAAATGCAGCCATCTTTGAAAAAGTCCACCACACCTACAGATTCAGAATTTTTTGAAAATCTAATAAAAGTCAAGTGAAAAAGAGTGATAAAATATAGCTGGGTGTGGTGGCACACACCTGTAATCCCAGCAACTTTTGAGACCCAGGCAGGAGGATTCCAAATTCAAGGTCAGCCTGGGCAATTTAGCAAAACCCTGATCAAAATAAAAATTAAAAAGGGCTAGGGACATAGCTTGGTGGTAGAGCACCCCTGGATTAATCCCCAGTACTACAGGAAAAAAATAAAATAAATAAGGAGTAATAAAATATATTTAGTTCTTTACTTCTTTTAGTTTCCTGAAGATATAAGGTTTTTTGTTTGTTCCTTTAAAGGACTTCTGTGATCCCTCCTATGTTTTTCTCTTATCACATATCCTTTGGAGAACAACAGCCTACTGATAAGAATTAACTTGTATTCTGCTGCTAATCAGAAAGGATTCTCTTGCCCAACCAGTTTTCTTTTGTTTTGGTATTAGGAATTGAACTCAGGGCCACTCAACCAAGGAGCCACATCCCCAGCACAGTTTTGTATATTATTTAGAGACAGGGACTCATTGAGTTGCTTAGCACCTCGATGTTGGTGAGGCTGGCTTTGAACTCATGATCCTCCTGCCTCAGCCTCCGGATCCCCTGGGATTACAAGCATGCACCTCATCGCCCAGCCCCATCAGTTTTATACAAAGTGTGCCTTCCACAATACCAAGATAATGTAAACTTTTATTAGCAGGGTAGTTTGTAAGCAGCCCTGAGCTGCTGCAGAAAACTGAATAGAGTTCTGCATACATGCTACCTTCTCTTACTTCACTCTTCAAGTGGGTTAGGTGAAATCTGCCAAGAGAGCATAGGTCATTTACCAGTGATGATATTTATAAATGGTAAAAAAGGAATGGCCTGTAAAGTGATTAGAATTTCTCTGAGCCCACCAATTCTCTTTGGGGACTGGAGGTAATAGCAACATTCTTGCTGATTAATGAAGCACCACTCTCATTGGATGGTTCTCACACAGAACCATCGTGTGCAGACTCCTGGTCTGTTGAGTGTGTGTGTCTCCACATGTTTACGGTGGTGGAATTTCCTTGCCCTTCTGCCAACAACCACAAAATAATCGGTAATGAGAAGTAATTAAGTATGGAGAGGAAGAAAACAAAGACATGAATTTCATGATACTCTCTTGCTTTGTATTATCAGTGACTTCATTGTTTCTCTTGGCAAATTTTTAATGCATCTGTGCTTGGCACAGGGGTGCAGACTGGGTAGAAAAGTATAGTAACAGAAACAGTGGTTTGAGATTTTTAGGTTACCCGCCTCAAAAAAAAAAAAAAAAAAAGGAAAGAAATGGAAAGTTACTTTTATTTTTAGTAAAATACCAAGTAAAGGTGATTTCTTCTTTTCATAAATTGTGAGCATAAATACCTGATAGGTTTGCATGGAGAACATCTGCATACTTGTCAATGTAACAAAGCTTAAAGCATTGTTATCTGTAACTATCATAGCCATAGAAGGTCAGTCTTTGAGAGTATAGACCAGGAATCAGGAAATCTGCCTTATGATCCCAGCTCTGCCTTTAATTAGCCAGGCTCTGGGTTGTCACTTACAAAATGAGAGTGTTGGGCTAGGTTGCCCCCGACCCAAGGTCATTCAGGGTAGAATGAGGACCAGGGTTGTTTCTCTTGATCTGTACCATACTCTTATTCCCTAATGGACCCCCTGACAGCAGGGTTATGGCCTATGACTAGATGATCTCTGAGGTCCTGGGACTTCCCGCTTTAGAATATTGTGATTCTCTGTTGTCTTGTATCTATGGATACAAAAACCATGCAGTTGGTGGTAAGAAGTAGATCATGCTTTGTTTTCCTATGTAGTGACCTCCATCAATTTTTCTTGGGTTTGAGCTGGTTGAAATCATGATGGGTCTTGGGAAGAATGTGCCCATGTAAGAGGACACCTTAGTAGAATTTGCAATTATTTACTTACCTTAGTTACAGAAAATGTCCAAATATAAATAAAGGTCTGTTCTACTCACTATCTACCCCAACATACACACCACCCCAGCCAGCTCCTTGCCAGATAAGTTAGATTTTTTTAAACCTTTATTTATTTATATTGTATATAAAAAATAATTCAGTCTATATAATTTGATCATTTTATCCTTTATATACCTGTTTGTGTTCAGGTTTGAATTGTGGAAGAGATATGATAAAGGGATATTTTGCTTGTGTAAAGTAACTTTGAAAAGCCTCCAAAGGAATAATTTTTGATCTTGATCATTTCATATGATATTATGGTAGCCAATCAAAACTCAAATTTGAAGAAAATAAAAATAATAATTTATTCAGTACTTACCATATACAAACCTGTTCTAAATGCTTTCCTTTTATTAATTGATTTAATCCTCACAAAACTGTTATGATCCCCTCTACACACACATACCCACACTCTACAGAAGAGGCAATTAAGACTTGGGACCATCAAATAACATGATAAAGGTTATACCACTAAAAAGCAGCAAAGCCAGATCCTACTTTAGGCAGTCTATCTTCAGAGCCCACTAATCACCATATTATATCTATTGAGGTCTCTTTTTAAAAAAGCATTGTATTAAAAGGAAAATCCTGGTTTAATACCAATGTATTCATTTGTGAAACACCTACTCTGTCAGGCTTTGTACTAAGCAATATCAATTTGGCTTCCTTATTTTCATATTCAAGCTATATTGAACTCTGAGTACCCCAAATTACACAAAAATCTGAGTAAATTCATGAACTCCTAATCCTTGATCTGTTGATCTATTTGGTAAAGATATCTTGTTTTCATCCATTGCTTATGTGTAGAAACTATATTTGAATGCACAGTTTTTCCAAAATGTTAATGTGCTTTCTCATCTGCTTTTCTGGCATCTTGGAATGTCAGGAGACTGACTAGAAAGTCTGAGATGAGACAAGTCTAATTGATCTTAAATCACAGCTCAGTGTTTATGATTAGGTCTTTGGCCTTGGACTTCTCTGAGCCTTCAAAATGTAATGGAGATAAAGACCCCTGATAATGGGTTTGTTATTGTTCACACTCTATGAGCATAGGGTCCCTGTTGTTTCTCTCTGTGCCCATGTTCAACCAACTTAGATCTCATCAGGGATTTATTGGGTGACTGAATCATGCAGTCTTTCCTCAGCAGAGCTGCTTGAATTTGAGTAGAAGTGGCCTCATGGTTACGATGATTCATCTGTGAACCACTGGTTAACAGTTTAGGAAAAGAGAACTAAGAATCTACTAAAGTAGCTGTGTGTAGACTTATTCACAAGCCAGGCACTCTTTTAAGTGCTTCATGTGTATTATCATTTTTAACCTTAAAGAATTTTAGCCTGAAGTCAAATGAAAAAAATTTGTAGAGAAAGGTGTGGTGAAGGTAAATTTAAGGGTAGAGATTCTCATAAAAGACATCAAGGACTAAAAACTTAATATCAATTTCAGGGTAGCACTGGTTGCCTACAAAAAGTTGAGAGAGCAAATACATACATCCTTTCTCATGTGCTAGGTGGAGAAATGACGTCAGATTCCTGAGGCTAACTAGAAATCTCCATTTAATTTCACTGGTTTTGGAAAACTTTTGATCATGTATACCCTGGCCATTTGCTAGCCCACTCTCCCACACCCTCCCACACCCCTTCAAATATGTAAAAGGAGCTGAACATTCACTGTACCCCTCCTTTTTATTTGGCCATCATTAGTCTTGTTTTAGGCATATCACATTTTATTAAGGTTATGTCATTTAAACTTGGTTTAGTGGGACATTTTAGGTTTGAATGTTTTGTTTTAATGACAGATCTGTCCTGCAATAACTGTAGGACACTTGTTGCCAAGGGAAAAGATGGACATGATCCAAGGTTTTAAGTTGAATGTGTTTAACATTCTGTATTTTGCTGAGTTTAGGGAGCATTCCTGCTTGTTTTATGTTTCCACTTGCATTTTCTGCATTGAATCATTAAGCTAAAATTTAGTTCCCTCAGAGGGGAATGGAAAGAAATGTAGTAAGATTATGGGGTTCTCAGCAAAACTGGTTAGGTCCTTTAATATTAACTGACTTATGGTAAATATGATTCATCTATGAAAATACTAGCTATAAATAGATGTTAACAGTGCTCAGTTGCAGAACAGCCAGGTTGTGCTTGCATGGCCAGATTAGGGGAAAAAATCCTATTGAGATTTTATTGGACTCTCAAAATAAAAATTAAAAAATGTTTCCTTTTATTGCCCTAGTCACCAACATTTGAAGACACTAAACTCAGCCAACTGCAGTAAACCTATCTGATGGCTAAAAAAGACAAATTGAAAATCAGATAACCTAATTTAGCAACTGGCTTTCTGTCTTTTATCCCATTTTCAGTAAAAATTCTCGAAACATTCCCTTTGTGGTATTTTTCCTTGTAGAGCATGGACAAAGCTTCAGACAAGGAAATGGAAAATGGGGATGTGTGATTCAGGTCCATATTCCCAAGGATTGTGAGTTTTAGGAAAAAGTCATAGAGTAAAAAGAAGCGTATATAAACTTAAAAGGCAGCACAGTCCCCCATGGTACCAGGTGCTGGGTGTTTTCCATTTTCACCTGCTCAGTTGTTATATAGCTTAAGTGTCTAAAAATGTTTTTTTGGGGGGAGCTAAATTTCATCTCCTAGTAAATTCAGTTCATTTATCCTAATTTTGCCTTCAGAGCTGAATCAAGCAAAGCTACTCCTGTTGCTACAAGTATAGTCCTTTAATGCAAAGGACTATTCTTTATTCCAGATGAGACATGAATTTTTTTCATCCATTTCTCACACCACTTGGTTTCAGTCTCTCTCACCCCAACACATATATTTGATGATGTCCCTCAAGACCCACTCATTCTTCTGTAGGCCAGTGCTTTCTTAAATAAATGCATGGAGTTGGGCATGATTTCCCAGATGTTAAACACTACTCAAGCAGTAGATTGGTGATAGTATATACTTAAGGAAGATCTTAGCAGCTCCTCTGATGTTGAATGTCAGTTGGAATTTTAAGTATTATCCCAGAAATTTAATCGTGGACCTTAATGAAGACTTTTTCCAGTCTACCTTATCAGATGACTGCTTGTAATAAAACCTGCTGATAAAATCAGCAGACAGGTAATTATTCACCCTATTTAGGATTCAGGAGAGTTATATAACTTTAGCTAATAAATTTTGGACCAGAGATGAAACGTAGGAATTCTGACTCTTCTTCCCCTCCATGCTCATGCTACACCAATTGACACTGACTTTGTCCATTTAACTGGAAGTTCTTTGGTTTCTTGTTCACAAACTGATATGGTGAAAGAAGATGCTGGGCTTCTCTTTTTATTCTTTGCTGAATAAAAAGCCTGCTGATTAGGTCTAATAGAGCAGACTTACATCATGGCTTTTCTTAGCTGTGTGTTCTGAAGCAAGGACAAAAAGAAATATAAAAATCTCAGAGTATAAATAGCTGATTTATCTGAGTTTTCCATTACAAATCAGAGGCTCTTTAAAGATTCTTTTCTCATTTAAGGTTGAAACAGGGCTGAGAATGTTTTCCAGATCTTTGTGGAATAGAGCAGAAAACAAAAATTATTTTCGTATAGTCCAAGTTAGTTTTAAGTGCAATACTCTCAGTCCTAGCTCAGAGCTCTGATTCTTTTAACAGTTTTTCAAACTACATCACTCTACATATTTCTTCCAACTCTGATTTTTCTTAGAAATATGGTTACATTGAGACAGTCATTTAACCCTTCTGTTCTCCTGTTTTTGCCCCTTGGGGCCAATTTTGTCTACTCCCCTCAGCCTATAACCAAGGTCAAATGAGGTTAATTGATGTACCTGTGGTCACACCCTGAGCCAGCACCAGAACAGGGTCTCTGCTCACAGCTGCATTGTAGCTGCTATTGCAGTACTCCTTGTTCACAGACTCTAGGCAGTCATGAATCCTATAAGATAAAAACGCATCATTCCTAATACTCAAAGTTTCCCACAAACTTTGGATGTCTCCTAGTGGTCTTCCTCACCTTTTCAGTAATAGTAGGTCACTCTGTGCCTTTAAACCTTCTCTTGGATAATCCAGCCCAGTGTAATAGGAGCGTAGAGGTGAACAGTTTTGGAGGAGGTTGGGTGTTTTATCCCAATATGACAACACAACATCTTTCCTTCCTCCTATTTTATCTAAAGAAATGTTACAGGTTGCCAATTGCAGAGAAAATGTTGCCACTCAGAAAGCCCCTGGGCAACACTAGACCTCTAAGCCATTTGTTCTCCTTTCCTAGGCTCCCAGGTGTACTCCATTATCTTCCTATAACTGGGGGAAATTTTAAAAACTTACCTTCCAGTCCTCTAGTCTGTAGCATTTACACTTTCTCTTTTTAAGGGAAGAGAAGGAAACTAGTTCTTGTAAAGTTTCTGTTATGTTCCAGAGATAATGTGATTGATAGTTTCTATTCCTTGTGTGTTTTTTAAATTCAGACAGAGTTGGATTATTTTCTTCCTTTTGGAAAATAAATAAACCTGAGGTGTTGAGAAACTCAGCAGCTTAGTGGTACAAATGCAGGTTCATGTCTAAATACAAATACTGAAAAATACTATAAACAATTTCCAGTGTACAAAGTGCTTAGGGAGCATATGAGAGGGAATAATCAAGTCTGCCAACGGGACCTGGTGAAGCCATCTCAAAGGTGAGCTGGTTCTTAGAGGATGAAAAATAGTTTCCAGATCCTTTGTCCAGGAAAAAGGTGAAGGAAAAATACAATATATGGGGAATACCATATCCCCCCTACAGCTAGAGTGCAGGAAGTGTTCAGTAGTGAAAGATGAGAGTAGAAAGGAAACCATGAACACAAATGAACTGCTCATCATTGGCCCTTTATAATAGAGAAGATGAAATAATACTAAGTGTTCAACAAATACTTGGGAAAAATTAAATGGATCAAATATCTGTACATATTCTAGGATCAATTAGGCAACTTTAAAAGTCAAAATTTCAAAGAATATTTAATAACATGTATGAAAATGTATGAATTTGGAAAAATCACACTGATTTATCTATTACATTGTTTTCATATTTTTGAGACCTTTTTCAGAAAAGAAAAAGGATGAATTAGACAAAATCTTGAAAGTCATCAACAAGATAAGAAAAGGTTACCTTGGTATAGCAGCTGGTGTTATTGTCCATGGAGTAGGAGAAAAGACGATCAAGGAAATTTCAATGTGGATAATATATGATACTATTAAGAATTTGTAAATTTTTCTAGGTGTGTTAATAGCATTGTATTTATGTGGAAGAATCCCCCTTTTACTTCTTTAGATGCAAAATGAAGTATTTAAGTATGAAATGAAGTGCTGTCCTGGGTCATACTTTGAAAAATGCCAGAAAAAAATAAAAGAAAGGAATAGATGTGAAATTAGTATAGCAAAATATTGAGGGCTGTTGAAGATGATGGACTATGTTATATTCTATTTTTTGTACATTTGGAAATATTTATCATAAAAGATTTAAAAGGAAAAACCAGGGATTTAGTATTATATACATAAACATTTTAAGACTAAGTCTCTTTTTTTAAATTTTGGATCTTTTTTTAATCTAGCCTAGTAGAAATTAGAAGCACACTATCAATTTCTCATGAAGATCATCTCTGACATGAAAATAGAAATCTTACAGTGACAAGTCAGTTAAGTTCAGATTCTCATATTTTTTAATATATCAGACACTATAGTACTTCTTTTTTGTTTGTTTGTTTTGTTTTAATTAGTTACACATGACAGTACAATGATCTTGACATATCATACATTTGAATCAGATGGGGTATAATTCTCATTTTTCTGAGTGTACAGGTTGCAGAATCACATTGGTCATGCAGTCACATATATACATACAGCAAGGAATGAGTCTCTTTAAAAAAAAGTGGGGTGGAGTGGGGTTAGTGTGCAGGGATGAGGATATAGCTGAGTTGGTAGAATGCTTAACTAGCATGTCAAGGGCCTAGGTTCAATCCCCAGTACCACAAAACAAAGAAGGCACCAGTGTTTGGTTGTTAGGCAGAGACAGCAATAAGAGTGAGCTGTGTCACAGGAGCCAAGAGAAAATGATTTCAAGGAGCAGAGAACTGCATTGACCTCATTTTAACAATATCGCAACTTCTTAGAACAGTTTTGGAACTCTGCTTTTGGAGCTGTCTGCTTTGAAATATTTCTTAGCCATGGCAAAGTCTGGTTCTTTGAAAGAAAATTGATTTCTCACAATAGGGAAAAGTTCCTTGGAACCAAGTCTAATGAATCAAGTTGGAGTTTGGGTCAACTAATACTATCTTTGGTCAAACAGACCAAATGTGATTCTAAAATAATGGGATAGCTTTTGTTTTTGAAGGGGTTTTAAAGATATTTCCAAAATATTTCATCCATGAAACTTTCAGAATATGCTGTATAAGGTAACTCTGACAAAATTACATACTTGGATTTATGATTCAGGCTTTGGGGGCTTTTTGTCTGTTGGTTTTTTAAATTTTATTTTAATTTTTTTTTAGCTATACACCGACATGCTACCTTTATTTTTATGTGGTGTGGTGCTGAGGGTGGAACCCAGTGTCTCACACAGGGCTTTTGTTTTTAATATTACATATCAAATCTTTGGTGCCCTGAAGCTTTCATCTGTTTTCTAGACTCCAAATGTAAGCAAAGCAGTAAGAAACAGCAGAATCTAGGTAGGAGAAAGAGTACAGACTTCAGGAGCCAGCCTAGCTACATTACAGACCTGCTTCACTAGATACAAGATGTTAAGTTCAGGGTGAATCACTTCATTTCATTTCTTTTGGGCTTAATGTCTTACAGCCTTCCTGCGGGGGGGGGGGGGGGGTTAGGTAGAGATCAGATGTTTAAAAATGCTGTGCCCACTGCCTGGCACATGACTGGAACTCACAGCTCATCCTGGTAGAGATGCCCTAATGACACAATTTTATCTGTTGGTTCAGCAGACATGCCTTCCCTCCTAGGACATCAAATGAGATAAGAAGATAACTAATAGATTTTTGCCTTTTAGCATCATGAGAAGAGTACATTACTTACCAGTAGTAAGGAATTCTTTTAGTCAATACTAAACATGTATTTTAAGAGTGTGTGTTATTTTGTGCTTAATAGAGATGAAGATTGGAAAACTGAAGAAATTAGCTTTGGCCAAGAACTGGTGCCTGTTGTTCAACAGAGAAGTGGTTAGAACTATGATCCTGCCAATTTGGAAGAGTTTGACATGAAGGAACTTTGGGGCCAAACTGGCCAAAACTATTCTAAACAACATGAGAAAGGCTTGAAAGCCATATGCTCACCCAGGCTCTCACTGGTCTATCTCTTCCACCTCTAACACAGCAGCAACACAAACTTACTGTCTGCAGGCACCATGCTAAGACACTTTATATCACTGTTTCCGTTGGTACAACAGCACTATGAGACAGATAGGATGATTAATCTATACTTTATGGGCTAGAGTAACCTAAACTTAAAGAGGTTAAGTCATCTGCCCCAAGCCATAGACCTGGTAAGTGGCAGAGTAGGAATTCTTACTGGCTTCAGAGCCCACCCAAGTTTACTTTCCATTGCCGGAATTCTTTCTCCTTAGGAAGGCTCAGTGTATAGTTGGGAGACACATGTCCTCAGTCATTGTTAAAGTTTTGACTACATCAGCAAAAATTGAGGCAGCTAGTATCTTATCACCTGCATCATGAAGTAATAATACTAGAACAGAGAAGAAGAAGCAAGGAGGGAGAAAAATGCCTCAGTTTATCTGAAATTAAGGCACGATATGAATAAATTCAAACTCTTCCACTGCTCTCCAATATCCAGCTTATTCTAGGCAAGGAAACAAGTTTTAATAAAGTAGGAGGTCTACTTAGGTAAAAAAATCATGAAGGATCAAGGAAATGGCATGCAGCAGGATGAGCTCTTGCTGTAGGTAGCATGCCTCCAGCTGCACTCTGTACACTTGGATACAAGTCTTCTCCTCGTGTCCTCCTTTAAGAATGGTTCAGGGAAGGAACCAAGACTTTTTCAAAGTCCCATTCAACTCTACAGGAAGATAACTCTCCGTGGGTTCTTCAATGAGGGGATAGAGTTTACCCAGACCCCTTCCCAACTATGTTGAAGAGACCTGGGTCTCAGACAGAGTTCATGGTACTGGTGATAGATCAAGCTTAGGGTTTCTGCCCATCCTGTGTGTCTCCATATAGCCTTTGTTAGAAAGCACTCAGGGTGGCCAAGAGTGCCTGTTGACCAAAGAGGGTGGCTGCTGCTAGGAGCTGTAAGTAAATAAATGAATGTCAGAAGCTTACAATTATGGGGGGAAACAAAGAATCATTACTCTCCCTTGAGCCTGTTGCTTTGGATGTTTTGGGTAATGGTTGTGAAGGGTTTACACACAGACTAAACTAAGCTCTTTGTGTTCTTTGCAAGGTAGAGAGCTTGCCAAGTCAATTTCAGCATGCAAAACACAGACAATTATTCTTTTGGCATTTAGGGGCCACCCCTGTTTTTGCTGGGGGTGGCGCGGGTAGCCTGTTGACAGAGGAAGGCTTTATAAGGAAAGAGAAGGAAACTATATCCCCATGTTTCTTTTAAAAAGAAATCCCCCTGTCGGGGCCCTTGTGTCCCTACTTCTTATGCTAAACCTCTTGTCATGGAGCCAAGAGGCTGAGAAGTGCCACACACACTTTGGTGTCCATAGCATGTGACTCACTCATGGCTGTTTTCATATCCTCTGCCTAGCAGCTTACTATGAAAGTGTGTATATCTTCTGTAAATATGTCCATATAGATGATTGGTGGGTGTATTTCTAGAGATAACCAATGAAAAGACAGTTCTTGAGAGTATGGTCTTGGTCTATTAGATAATATAAGCTTTGTGATAATGGTTCACAGCCTGTGAACCCAGAACCCCTGGGAGCTTTCAGAGTTGACAAGGGGGCCCTATATCCTCATACTGAAAGTATTGTGAGAAACAGTATGCTGATGCTAGGCCAAAAAGAAACTTTAGGCTATTTCCCAAAATTTTATGTTGATGTATTTGTATCACTCTATTTGTTTTTAATAAGCTAAATTTAAATAGAACCCTCCATAATGGGAAACTGGCTTCTTGCTTAAATATTTAAATGTACTGAGGTTTTGTCCTTCAGCTCTGTCTAAAAGGTCAGTCTTTTTATTCATTTGTTTTTGGTAGTGCTAGGAATTGAACACAAAGTCTCACACATGCTGGGCAAGGAAGGCTGTACAACTGAGCCCCATTTCCAACCCATAAAAAGTAAGTCGCATAGCGTGGTTCAGTTCTCCACCTGGAGAAACCAGGAATACATGATTGTCTATACTTCTACCTCTTCCTTTCTTAGTTAGGCTGCATCACTCTCAGTGCCTTTTATCAAGATCATTTGATAGAGAAAAAACAGCCCTGTAAGAACCTTAGACTTCTCAGTGCACTAACGTAGCCGAATTTCAAAGAGATACAAAGAAATTCATGGTGCTTATTACATAATTTCCTAAACAAAAAGAAATAGAACCTGAAAAGTCATTAGAGTTGCACAATAAAATATTAATAGTGATTCTTTGTGTTTCTAGGGCTAAAGTATAATTTTAGCTTTTAGTAATTTTAAGTTTTGAGATTTGGAATAAGACTTATTTCATATGTAGAAATAATTCATTCTTTTGGTATTACTAATCTTTCCCTTAAAACCAGTCACAAGGATTACCAAGGGCATTTCTAATCATCAGGGTATGTATATGTATGTGTTAAGAGGGGAATGTTTGGCTGAGTTGTTATGTTGCTATTTTTTTAGTTTATAAATATTATAAAGTATGTCATTAATTATATCCAGAATAACCTTTAATTTTCCAATTAAAAGTACATCTCTACCTTTGATTTTTTTTTTTTTTTTTTTTTTGCTAGCTACTTAGGAAGATTGTAGATAAGGTCATTTTAAGGTGTTAGTCACTTTGAGCCATCAAGTTAGAAAACAAAAGCACACAAGGAACCACCTACAGATAAGCCAGCTGCACATTTACTTTCTTATCTCTACTTTCTTTTACCACTGGCTTAGGTTTCCCTGTGCCCCATGACATTACATTAGAAATTTCCACATTTACTTTCTTATCTCTACTTTCTTTTGCCACTGGCTCAGGTTTCCCTGTGCCCCATGACATTACATTAGAAATAGAAAAGGAAAAAAATTATATCAGGGTTTCTCTTGGATATTAGAAACCTTTACAGTATCTCATTTAATCCTCATAAAAATTCTGTGATGGATGCCTGCTTATTCTCATTTTTACAGGTGGGAAAAACAGAATTAGAAAAGTTAAGTAACTTGCCCAAGGTCACAAAGTTAATAAGTGTCTAGGACATGGCTCACTTGTCTGCTACTGAGATTTTTTTTTTTAACTTCTCTGTCTTATCTTCTATTTTCACTATTATGTCTTGGTGACCTTTCTCACCTTTTAGCTACAAAATGCTATTCATGAATAGTACAATTGAAACTTAAAATGTGCTGTTCTCAGTAGGAAGGAGCACCTGACTATATGAATATTTCTCCCTGCTTATCATTCCCAATATTCAGTTCCAGGGACAGAAAGAAGAATTGGGGCAGACTCACATCATTCAGTACATTTGCAGACAGCTGCATTGTAAATTCTTTGTTTTCATGTTTTCCTTTTTGCTTCTTGCTTATTGAATATGTTGATAAAGACTTCCGTGAATATTCAAAACAGAGCTGTGTATTTGGCTCAGGATTAAAAAGAAAGAAAAAGAACTGATCACAAAGACAGTAGTGACCCTAGGGAGAAGGACTGTCACCCAGGGATTACTGGGTTTAACTCTGACCTTAGAGTAACTCAAAACTTGTTAGTAGGGATCCAAGACTCTGCTTGGTTTGGCCACAGTTTCACCTTGTACTCTTCCTTCTCTTTCAGCTCCAAATGTGCTGGCCTTCTGTTGGTCTCTTAGAGCCATCATTCTCCCTCCCATCCTCAGCCCATTGCCCATGCTGTGCACTCTGCTTGGGCCTCTTCCCTCTGCTCTTCACCCAGTTAATACCTCCCATTCAGCCCCTAGCCCTCAGCTTTAGTGACAGTATCTTAAGAAGTCCTCTCTAACTTCATTACCCCATTGTACACTCATAACAGTGCCACACTTCCTTATGCTGGTAATTGCGTTAGCAGTTTTACTTATGTGTATATTATTACCTAAAGAACTGCTTCCTCCACTAAACTGTTAGCTCCGTGTATATTGGACAGTCTCTTTGTTCAGAGTGTGTCTCTGGTGCTTTGTACATGATCCATACTCTGACGAATGAAATTAAATGAGTTTGCTGTGAATACAATCTAATGAACTTATTTTGTTCTAGTCCAGTCTCCTAGGTCAAAATCACATGAATATGGCCCAAAAGAGGTCATATATTTACAGAGCTGTTGCTTATCAAATTGAGAGAAATGGAAAGTAGCAGTGAAGCAAGTGCTTATTTGGCACCATTGCTGCCTCACCATCTCCCCCTCAACATATACACAGCCCCCACAGTGTTGAATTTGGCCACATGGCGATTTTTTTCCTGGTGCATTGAGTGACTAATTGGCCCAACAGTTGCCCTTAGATCAGGGTTCAGCAGGCATTCTCTTAAAGAGCCAAATAGTAAATATTTTAGGTTTTGTAGGCTATACAGTTTCTGCCACAACTACTCATCTCCGTCTTGCCAGCTTGAAACCATATAACGATACACAAGCGAGCAGCAGTGGCTGTGTTCCAGAAAAACTTTATGTACCAAAAAAACCAGCCGTATTTTGCTGACCCCTGCTTTAGGTGATGTTATAAAGTAATAGTGAGGCAACCTATGAATGTAACCTAGGGCCAACTTTGAAACTGCTAACTAAATATATTGGTTTGGCACAGATATCACCAGGGGCTAGGAGAGTCCTAATGTTACACAAGCCAGATATAATTTTTCTTTGATTTAATAAGAAGAATAAGGGTCAGTTTCTATTTGAGCTGTCATAGTATTTGAACACAAAGTTGTGTCCTAAATCAAACTAGTGAAGTTTTGGTGGGGTTATTTTGGCTTTAGCTAAATGTCTAAAATGTTTTATAATGAGCAAATTATAGTATTACACACACTGTAGAATTCAAACATTTTCCTCAGCTGTTCTTCAGCAGTCATTTTGTCTTTTAAAGTCCAAGAAACAAAAGAATTTTCTGGCTGATCCTACCCCCAGCCCAGAAATTTCCAACTCTTAGAACCAGTATAAAGAATTCCAGATCCGTGTGGAGTTCATTCATGGTTGGCTTAGTCATTGTGGAATAGAAGCCACATGGAATGGATCATTTACATTCTCCATTTATTAAAACATTTGGTGCTAGGAAACACTAAGCTACAATTCTTATAGTATAGCTTTTAAACTCACACAAAGGGAAAGAGCTATGGAGGGGGCGTAGGTTTCCTATTTCTACTCCAGATTTCCTTAGAATATCTGTGGCTTATAAGTTTTGAGTGGAGAAGGGGAAAAAACAGAAACCCTCAGGTTTACTATTAAGTTGCTCTTGAATGTTCCTAAAAGGAAGCACAAGACAATATGTCATATGGATTATATTTGAATTGTTTGAGGACACTTTTAATCTTCATATTTTTGATTATTTTTCTGATCTATAGTGGAAAAGAGAATTCCATTGCTTTATTCCCTTAAAATGGGCAATAGATTATAGATAGTTTTGGAAAGAATCCAGAATAGCATCTTATTGTTTCGTTTTTTTGTCACTAAACTGAGTGGTCTGTGGTGGTGAATTTTCCAAGGACCACTGCTTTCCCCCTTTAAGTGCCAGCAGTTTTTTAAAATAATCATTTTTAATTTTTTTTATTCAGTTTTTAATCAATGCATTTAATAACCTTTTTGATGAAAATATTTTTAAGATAATCAATACTTTCTTGTATTAAGGACAGTGTTATTTAGAGCATTTTCAGTATTAATAATATCTTTTTATATTTTGTTTTCTACCTCCTCTGTGCCAGGTTATAACTAGGCATTGTCTGTTTGTTCCTCTCACCTGCCTCTACCTACTACCCAATTTCTAGTTTTAGCTTCTACTGTACCATGGACCAAGAAATCAGGTAAATAGCAAGGTTCTATTGTGTGAAGTACTGGTTTTAGAACAGAAGATTTGAAGGAGCTATTTTATGTACAGATGCCTTTTCATCCTTTTATCTGGGTTAGAGTTGTATGAAAATTGTGTCTCAGAAAGGTACCAGTTAATCTGTGTCTATTTCATGACACATGGAGCATTTTACCTTTGAATGGAATTCTAAATCTGCATTTTTATCTAACCAGTCTTTTTTTCATTTATTTTTTATTTTTTGGTACCAGGAATTGAACCCAGGAGTGCTTAACCACTGAGCCACATCCCCAGCCCTTTTTATTTTTTATTTCAAAACTGGGTCTCACTAAGTTTCTTAGGCCCTTACTGAGGCTAAAGATTCTCCTGACTCCCTCTCCCAAGCTGCTGGTATTACAGGCAGTAAGCTACTATGCCTGGCTCTAACCAATCTTTTCTAAGATGATTTTATTGGTGGGGATTGAGCATATTGTCCTATTGTATAAGCTCATTATGAAGGCTGATCTCACTTATCCATTTAGTAACTGTGAGGTGCAAATTGGTCTTCTATTTTGTAGGTAAAGAAATTGAGGCTCAGAGAGTAAAGCACATGTAGCAGAGCTGGACTTTGAGTCTAAGTCACCTAATTGCATAGCCCAGATTTTCTCCAGAACTCCATTCGGCCTCTAAGAGGGAAAAACAGATTCATGCCAGATACACTTGGGGCCAATCAATATTTCTCATAATAATCCAGCCACCCTGTGAGATAGGTATCCCAGTTCACACACAGACAAGTGACATTAGAT
The DNA here is from genome assembly GCF_045843805.1 of Urocitellus parryii. Lineage (NCBI taxonomy): Eukaryota > Metazoa > Chordata > Mammalia > Rodentia > Sciuridae > Urocitellus > Urocitellus parryii. The sequence goes on from NC_135532.1 coordinate 148,910,302, forward strand.
CACCTAATGATGGCCACACATCAGTAGGAACTCAAACCTCTAGTTGGCTCTCAGCTTCTCTATGTCTCCATTTCCTCGTCATAAAATAAGAATAATAATGGCACCAAATCTCTTAAAATTATTGTAAGGACAAAATGAGATAATCCTTGTAAAGTGCTTATTACCATGCCTGGCACATAGTAAGCTCTCAATAAATGTTAGCTATGGTTACTACGGTACAGCAAAGGTAAAGTTATTTCAGATAGAAAAATCTTGCTATTCCATTATCATCTATTGGACTCTTAAAAGATTCTGTGTTATTAATGGCAAACAAAAGGATATCTCTGTCACTTAAAACAGAGAGTTAGATCGAGTGCTAGGTAATTTGTCCTTCATCACCTAAGTGATTACACAAGTGGGTTTCAAGGCCCCTTCCAATTCTATGACTGTGTTATCCTAGCCATGGAGTGCTGTTTTTCCTATTAAGAAATCTTAGGGCAGAACTCTCAAGTCCGCTCTACAGTATATTGAAGTGGTGTGCTGTCACAGAGGATGAAACAGAGTATATAAGCAAAACTCAGCAAAGACTTTGATTTTCAGAGTTGTAAATGACAAGGAGTATAAACAGTGAGACCTTTGGAGTATTTGTATCTCATAGAAAAATAAGATACCTACAATATTTGAAAAGTTGGAGACAAAGTCCAGTTAATTGATTTTACAGCAAAGGCATTTAAGAAAATATTTGTTTTATGGTTGGCGCCAGAGGATAATAGAATACAAGTAATTATTAAACCGGAATATAGTGCCCTGAGTTGAATCAGGAAGTCAGTTCCACAGAATAGTTCCCAGCAGTGCTTGAGGATTCTAACAATATATATAGCCACAGCCAGACGCTTGTTAAAGACTGAAAATTTTTGTTTAAATCCTATTGCCATAGAGTTCTGTTAGTCTTGTCTGTCTGACTCACTGGTGATTGTAAAATCACATCCTAAAGCCCTGATGGTCAAGATCCTCGATACCATTGTGTAGAAATGCTCAGTTTCACATAGGATATGGTTAAGTACCTACCCACTAGTGTATGTTAGAGAGTAGTAAGATACTATTTCCAATGGCCTGTCTTCATTGTCACCACTTATGGGAAACTTCAGCACCTCGCCCTCCAGGAAACTCCATCCCATCCAACCCCTGGATGAAATGTTTCTTCTCTGACCTCCTATAAATCATATGCAGGCCTCTAACATGCTGCTTACCTCCATGTGCTGTGGATTTTTAACCCACTTCACTCCTACTTCAGAGTTGCTCAGCATACATTATACATCAGAGTAAATTTTCATTGACTGATAGACTGAAAGAGCATGTTTTCAAGCTTCCAGTTTCAGATGGGCCCTTATTATCAAAAACAGTTGTATTCATTCCTTATGTTTTCTTTTCCACTCCACCTCACGCCCTCCCTTTCACTATTCCTGACGACTTTTGCCCTGTACAAATAACCATTCCTCTTCAGTACTTCCCACTCTCTACCCCAACACTTCTTTTCTTCTTTACATATTTCTTTCCTCTCCCTTGTCTTTGAATAGTGCCCCTCTTTGGGTCCAAGTCTGTTCCCTGTATCTGAGATTTGGATCATAGGCATTCTCTGGAATCTTGACTCATCAAATACTTCCTTTCCCCTTGCAGCTGTAACTTCTCTCACTACTGATTCTTTTTTTGTAACTCTATAACATGCCCAATCATTCCATTTTCTAATAAAAATCTGCATTTTCACAGCACCCCGCCAGTTGCCTACCTTCACATTGCCCCAACTCATTATATCCATCTCCTAACTTCCCACCTGCTACTTAATAGTCCAGCTTCTGTCATAATTGCCAATCCAAGAAACTCCTCTTAGTCTTCACATTTCTGTCCAGGCCTCTAACCCAATTCAATAGTGTCGTCTTTCTCCCAGCTATCACAGGCCAGAAATCAGGGTGACTTTTTCTACCTCCCTTTCTCTTATTTAACATATTTCTGTATAAGAATAAATATATTGTGTTTATGTAAGTTTATTTTTTATCTAGTATACAACAAAAATGGTGTCTAAAGTGGAGGAATGATTTAAATATTCTTTGGTGCATTCTGATTTACAAATGAATTTTTGGTACAAGCAAAGGACCAAGTCAGTGAAAAAAAGTATGGAAAATAGAAGAGAAATGAATGAACCACATGCATTGTATGTGGAGGAACCTATTAAGAATTCCCATTTCCACACATTTTAAGCACTAACAGAAAGTATATAGTTGAGAAAGGCCACCCCAATCAAGATTTGGAGCCAGAATGTTCTGGTTTTTCACAAATAACGTGACTTTTTTGGAAATGTTAATATAAATTTTATGTGTTTTCATATACATGTATATAGATATGTATATATAATTCTCATGTTTCTGTATGGTTATATCATCAGAAGTCTTTTAAGGAACAAAACAATGCTTTTAATCACTTCTTCAATTCCATATATAATTGGAATTTTTCCCCCCAGGGCCTCCTAGAAATTTCTGCACAGTGGTTCATCCCTCATACTGGAAGCTAAGCTAGTTTTCTTGTTGCTCCTTCTTCCTTCTACAAAACTGAGCCATCTGCCCCCTAAATCTCATTAGTCCCAATACTTTATGAGTTTGGATTTTTCTTTTTTTATTTCTTATTTTCATTTTTTGAAGTAGGCTGGAAGTTTAGTTTGAAATTAAAAGAATAAATAGAAAGTAAAGAGGGAACTAAGCAGCTACCTAGAGTCTGATTTTACTATCTATCCTTTCTGAGTAGAGCCAAGTAGATACAGAACTAGGGCAGCAGAAGACTGACATAGCTCTCAGTCCTACCCTTCAGGAACTTGCAGAGAAAGTGAGCCCACAAGAACTATGATGTGTTTTATGTATCACAGAAGAGTAAGAGGTATCCAAGAGGGAAATGGTCACTGGGGTCTACAATAATTAGAATTAGATAGCATTTCAGAAAATACTTCAGTGAAGTTTGATTTGAATTCTGGTGCTCATGCAGAAGAAGAAAGTTGAGGACACAGTGGGCAGTATGAGGCATGGAGCATGAGCCAGCAGTGCTTGTCAGGGAACTTCACAGTAGATTATGGGGCTAGAGCTTGGGAGACCAGTCGTGTGGTGGAGGAGGCAGAGGAGGGATCATGGGAGAATCAGAATGAATTGGAGACAGAACCATCCTGAATCTTATGGCATATTAAGGAGTTTCAACTTTATGCTTAGTCAGCCAAAGCTATTATATATTTCTAAGCAAGTTCTCTTATCTGTAAAATAGAAATAATGAGCTCTGCATTATTATATTATTGTGAGTAAAAATGTAACTAATTGTTATGACTTGATAAATACTTCTGTGCTTTTTAAATCCGGTTAATTTTTAAAATAGATTATAAATCTAACAGGATTAGAAGCATATTAGGATACAATTGTAATTTTAAAAAGTATCACTGTATAAGTTTTTAGGCATTTTTCCATTTCTCTCAAGCCTTAAATAGTCTATGTTCTACATAAATATTAAAGAAAAAGAGGAATTAAGTTATTTAATTTTTTCTAGTTCTAATTCATTATATGAGTATCATCAATTTTCTCGACTTTCCTGGTTTTCCACATGTAAAATTTCTTTTGCAGTCTGATAAATTTAGCAATCTATAGATCAAACTGCTACAGTCATTAGAGGCAAAATAATAAAGATACTTTCTAAAAGACTTCAAAAGAGCAATGGCGACTTTCCAGTCAGTTATCAAATTCGCTCCCAGAAGGTATTGGGTATTTGTATAGAGAACAATTAAAGGAAAGGATTGTACGTAATTTCTTTACAGTAACCCAATAATAAAAATTGGGTGTGGTTCTCTGGCTCAGACCCTAAGCTCATTTAGTGTGATAGGAATGAGACTCTGATCACTAGCTCCCAGGAGTGCAGTTGAGATAACATTGTGGGCATACTTCTGTTGCTCTCACAGAAAGAAACATGGAGGCTATGCCTAGTATTTCTCATCTTTCCTCTTTTCCTGCCTCCTTCATCAATTAGTTGTCTATAGTATGCACAGCCTCATACCTCTCAGTGTTATTAATTATTGGCTCCACCATGACCTGCATTAAGTTCAGCATCCAAAAAAAAAAAAAAGTAGTGACTCCACCTCCCATTACCAGAGGGAAATCAAATAAAATCAATAAAGGTTTCTGTTTTTCTAGCTAGTCATATTTGCACACTTGGTTTTAATTATTTCTTCTCAACAACGCTATGAGGTAGGCTTTAAAGATCGCCATTTTACAGATGAGAAGACTAAGGTTCTAAGAAGTCAAGTGGAAGAACTTGGATGTCCATCCAAAGACTGTGACTCCAGCCCAGCCCTCCTCCCAGAGCTGCTTCTCAGTTAAGTATCCCAGGAGTTTGTCACTACCCAAAGGTGAAAAATCAAGGATTTTGAATACTTGAAGCAACATTCCTGAGCAAGAATATAAAATCCCCTGGGGCTGCCCCAGGTTACAGTGTGAAGTGAAATCTTCTCCTCCTCCTCCTCACCTCCTGCAGGTCTTCTTGCCTCAATCACTTTTTAGCCCTTGTCTAGCCCTCCCTCCTGCCATCATGTTGCTGCCTCCTTAGTTCTTAGCTTGCCCTCTCAACTGGGGGAGTCAGTGTACTGGATGGAGGGGAGGTCGCTTTCACTTTCAGGGCTATTGTTCATGCTTCCTTTTAGATGATGTAGTAGTTTCTGTTTTTCATTTTCTGTTTACTTACCGTCTGAATCCATGTCAGTTTATGTGCCCTTGGCTCTGAACCATCGTTTATATATTTTCATGTTGTTAATATTTTTAATTGGTGTTTTTAAAGTAAATGTACTCTATGTGTTTGGCAGACCAACAAAGTAGAATGTAAAAAGAGTCCATTTTTTAAAGTAACCATATAAGGTGAAAAGTCACTTTTTGCGTGGGTGCGTGCGTGCATGTGTACAGATTGCAGGTTTTATCAGGCATGATATTCGTTAATATTTATTATAACAGTTTATAGTGTGGCCCCTTGAATCCCTCTGGACTGCACAGCCCAGATGACGTAACCTTGGAAAATGCAATAAATCTAAAGTTGAAACCACTTCTAATGGGAAGTTTCTTTAAAGTTGTAAAGCTAAATTGCCTCCTCCAGGATGAGAGAAGTGGTGTGGAGAATGCTCCAGGGGATCCGGATATGCCTTTTGTGGGTGTTGTCCCCTGCTGTGGAATGCTGGGTTGTGGGTTGGATTATTTTGTTTATTTTGTTTAAAGTCCTCTGAGTATTTCTTTGCCCCAGTACTCCATGGCCTGGCAGACCCCCATGTATACATTAAAATATAACCCTCGATCCACTATTTATGCATCCAAAAAGACTCTTCTGAATAATCAGACGCCCAGAAGTAGAATTCAGATTTTAATTAGTCACAGAATCTTAATTCTGGAAAGAGTCTAGGCACCACGCTGTCATTTTTGCCACCTCCTGTGGAATTCCATGACATGAAGCCAGACATCAACTAGAGTATCTCATGTCCTTCTTTTAGGAAGTTCTTTGTTGTATTATTTTGAAAAAATAAAAGACTCCCAAGAACCTGAGCTCTTGGTCATGGTACCTCTTTTTGAAGCTATGTAAAATAAATATCTTTCCCGTTCCATGATATTTCTAGATATTTAAAGTCAATGACTGTGACCTTGCCTTGTCCCCTTTTAGTCTCCAGGTGTGTCAACCTGTTTTGTACTGTAGATTCAGCTAGAAACTAGGTAGCAGTGAGGAGAAGGAAAGATGTGGTCCCTACCGTCAGGGAACTATTGGTGGAGTGGCAATGGCCATAATGAGGCCTTCAGATTTAGCCTTGGGGATTGAGGATGTCTAGGAAATTTTTCTGGAGAATGCCCCATATAAGTGAAGTTTTAAAGAGTACTACAAGTTGTCCCAAGGGAGTGAGATAAATGAGGCAAGGAGATTCTTCCAAGAAGAGGGACCAGCTTGTTAGAAAGGCTGACAATGAAAGCAGTGTACTTGATGAGTTCAAGGAAGAGAGGAAAGTTCAGTATGAACTGGAGGTAGGGAGTGGAGGTGAGGGGAAGCAGAAGTGCTAGGTCACAAAGTAGAGCTGATGTGGGGGAGTTGAGGTCAGATGTGATGAGAGAGTGGAGAAAAACTGAGGAGTCCTGATCACATGGATATTAATTATTTTTTGGTTACACAGTAACTATGGACAATGTAAGTTTCTATATAAGATAATTTGGGTTTGAATATGTTTTGCATATTATGTTTTGTCATTAGAGAATGTGTTCAGTCCTAGCTAGATGTGGCTCATTCATTAGCATGACTATTTCAGAGAAAAAAGAGAAAGAGATAATACTGTTTAAACTTCTTATGACTAAAGAAAGTTTTGGGTGGCCTCTACACCCAAGCTTCTATTAATAATAATAAACAACAAATACATACAGCACTCTGGACCTAGTCCTTTTATACTAAGAAATTTAATGCCTTCATTAATTCTATGAAGTAAGAGTTATCCCCAAATACAGAGAGTTGAAATAATTCGCCAAAGATTAAAGGGCTAAGTATAGAGCTAAAATTTGAATCCAGGCCCTAAGAACAAATGGGGGGAAACTCAAGTTACTGACAAAAAAAAAAAAAAAATGTGTCTGCAAAATTAAAGCTATCTAGAGGCATTGATCCTGCTTTCTTTTTATGGTCACAACTACACAATCACTAGTGTGGTTTTGTCCAACATAAATACAGCAAGTATTCATTCACATTTCACACCTAACCCACAGGCTTAGCTGTGTGGAGATCGCTCTCTTGATGCCTTTCAGGAACTCGCTTGGATTTTAACTAGAAGTTGTAGCTACCTGCACCCTCAGTTGCTCTCCCTGCCTTCTGCCAAAAAGAGGGTAAAATAATTAGAGTAACTATACACCAGATAAAGTGTGAAATACCCTTACTTCTAGGGAAACTTTGCAGGCCAGACTAGTTAACTTGCAAACATAAATGTACAGTTGCCTCAGGAAAATGTGATTTTTCCTCTGACTGATCCATTTGAGTATGTGCAGGTAGGCGCTTCTTGGGACATGAGAGAGGAGTAAGAGTTGAGTTGAAGTAATGATCCACGGAGCCTGTGCTGTCTAGGAAAAGAAGCAAAAGTAAGAGTGGGCTGGCTGATGCATAAGATCTAACAGAGGAGAAAAGAGCAAAGAATGTTAATAATGTTAAGTGAGGAAGATATTTAAATTTCATTTCTGAGTAGACACACTCTTCTGCATCTTGTTCAGTGTTTTCTGAACATGCATCAGTTTGTTAATGATTTAATTAAAATGTGCCATAATAAAAATGTTCACTAGATTCAACCAGCACTCCTGAGTACATCCAAGATGAAGCTGATCTATTAATTTCACATGAATTTATCATCCTTAAGCCCATGCTTGAATATTTTAACATGATGATTATTCTGCTGAATGATTAGATAAAAAGAGAAGTCACAGACTAGTTCTAGGATACAAATTTACACTATAGATTTATATGTTCAGGGGGAAGTGCCTTTGAGGTATTATTATAAATGATAATTTTCTATCCTTCAAACCTATTGGATTTTGGGTTTGGGCTCAAGTTAGATTTTATTTTTATTTATCTTTAATGATCTTATCTATAGGTGGCTTACAGGTTCCTTGAGAACAAGGACAATGTGTGTACCTATTCCAGCTTCCCCCACAGCTCCTAGCCCAGTACAAGTCATATGGTATTTAGAGACATGGGGATTTCAAGTTGGTTGGGCCCATACAGAGGATCAAGGCTGGTCCACTTGTGTAACCACTTAGACACCAGTCCTATAGTGCATAGATACAGTAACTTCCCAGGGGCATGTGAGGTTCTGATCAGTAAGTGATATGCTCAGAGCTTGTTAGTGAGAAAGCTTGAGCCAGAACCTAAGTCTTATTTCTAGCTCCACTTTGTACCAATCATGCTGACACATCTCATTGAATCAAGGTCTTATAGTGATCTCTGTGTAAGTCAAGCTCCAAAAGGAAATGGTTCCCTAAAACTAGTGTTTCTCAATATGGTTCACAGAGAAGATGGTGATATTTGACTAGGACATTAGGGTAAAGAGAAGACATTTGGAGGACAGCTAAAGCAAGAGGTCCCCTAGGGACACCTCAGCACAACACTATGTGGTCTCTAATTTTTTTTTTTTTTTGATGAAGGGCAATGCAAGTTACTGAAAATAATTGGAGACAGAGAAGAGGGCAAAAGAAAGAGCACAATCAACTTGGAATAGTTGTTTCTGATCTTGGTTTGGCAGGGGTAGGGAGAGAACATCAGAGAATGATGCAAAAAACAACTTTTTGATGAATGAATCTGGATTACTCCCCCAGCTCCCTGGCATGCCTGACCTACTGGATCACAACTGATAAATTTTCATGAATTTCAAGAGCTTATCTGTAAAAAACAGTTAATGTAACATTTCATTTTACAATTAAATAAATTATTTTTGAAGCAGCGATAACAAGTATTTAAAACTCACCACTCCTTAATTATTTTACTACATTTTGTGTTTATCTATTCTCTTGAGATCATTTACATCTGTTTTCTTCCAATCTCTATGTTTATTGATTTCGTGTTGGGAGCTTGAAATCCATCATTTAGGAAATATTTGCACTATGGAAAAAGCAAAGGCTGCAAGTCAGAGGGTTTTTGTTTTTGTTTTCCCTAGAGAGCTAGTTGTTGACCATTTACCAGCACAATACTGGATGTTATGATTGTATGCCAACCAGTGGGAAGGAGGGGTACAGTCTTTGTGCCCGTGAAACACAGTCTGTCACCCCTAGGTTGTAAGTCTTTATTCTAAACTGTGCTGCCTATCTAATCTGAAGTTAAAAGAAAAAATAGACTGGTGTGATTCTACATCATGTACAACCAGAAGAATGAGAAATTACACTCCATTTATAAATGATGTATCAAAGTGCATTCTACTGTCACGTATAACTTACTAGAACAAGTTTTTAAAATTTAATAAAAAAAAGAAAATACAGATCTAATGACTTTTCAAGTGCCTTGTCCTCTGTCTTCATGGCATGTATACATACTAGCATATAAAGCTATTATCTCAATAGATTGTGATTGTTCATATTTCTATTCAGTTTTCTATCCCCAGTGCCTACTATACAAACAGCTTTTACCAGTTGTAAAGAGATGATATGTTATGGCCCTCCCAAAATGTGTCAGTAATCAAGTATAGCACCTTAACACACCTTTGCATTCCACCTTAAATGTAGGAAACGAGTTACTGGATTCGTTCACAAAGAAAAGCTTTATCCACCTCTCCCTTTCCTTCTCTTCTTCAGTTTCTTATTTGCTTCCCTTCCTGTTGTTCTCAACCTAAAGCCTGAACCCTTCCAGATATTGTAAATTGTGTGTGTTTGGCTATATAATTCAGTTTAAAAGATTTTGACTTTTCCACAAATGATTGCTATTATGCAGGGACCCATCAAAATAGTTTGCAGATTTAGTCAGAGTTGTCCTAATAAATGAAGTATGTCAGATACGAAAAACTATTTGGAGAGCAAGCCCTCTGCAAGATTATATGGGCCACCTGTGTAAGATGAAGCTAAAGAGTACACATTTGGGGGCGCCGGGGTTGTGGCTCAGTGGTAGAGCGCTTGCCTAATATGTATGAGGCCCTGGGTTCGATCCTCAGCACCACATATAAATAAACAAAGTTAAAAATCCATTGGCAACTAAAAAACACTAAGAGAGAGAGAGAGAGAGAGAGAGAGAGAGAGAGAGAGAGAGAGAGAGAGAACATTCAGTGGAGCATGCTGCACTTGGATAACACAGTGATGTACTCAAACTGAGTTTACCCAATCTGGCAGAGCTCTGAGGTGCCCCTGTTTGAGAGCCTGGGAGGAAGTGGATGGAGTGTCCCTGTCTGAGCGTCAGTGCTTCCCTGATGCTACATAAGTGTGGGATCGAATGACTGCTGTTGATCTTTGCATTCTCTTTAGTTCCCTATTGAGAAGGCAATGATAGGAGATGGAAAGAGGGATGGGGAAAGAACCATCCAAAAAAGATAACGTTCTTAGAGTTTATCCATACACATAGTAAGAATGACTTTCTGAAAAGCTTGGATTAGGTCTGTAAATGATATAAGCACAGGACTCCTGGAGTATTTTCTTGGCTCTTACCTCCATCTTTGACTTTGAGAAAATCAACTGACTTCTTTGCCTGTAAAATAATATTCCCTCTGACATTAATACTTACCTCATTAAGTTATCTATAGGATAATGTTGGCAATACTTACCTCATTAAGTTATCTATAGGATAATGTTGGCAATAATGTCTTGTGTTTGCATCATTTCTTTTATAGAGAGCTCAAAGCACTTTACATACATTGAGAGTGAAACTTTTTCTGAGGAATGCATATGAGAATCTACTTTTTAGAAATTAATTTAGACTATAAGAGCCTAGATTTTAATGTGCTGCAGAAAGAAGTGTGGCACATAGTGGTCCAGTGGGTCAAATGAATTTTTTATTCCACTATTAAGTCCCAACCTTCCTCCTTATTTTGAGAATTGTGAAGATATAAGTCCATACACCTGGATGGGAGTTCCCACATACGCAATCAGAATTGTTCTCCTTTGTCACATCCAGAGCTTGAAGAACAGTGAGGGCATCTTTTAATTACACTCTCTTGGACCCTGATAGTGACTAAAAAGACACCTGGAAAATCTTGGCTCTGAACTGCAGAACAGAATCACATGAAAGGAACCCAATAGAAGATGTAGATATAAGGGTTTTTCTCTGTTTGTTTCAGCTCACTTCAACCAATATTCCCTGAAAATTTATTGTACGAAATTTTGAGGGATGTGGACAATGAAAGAAAATTAAAAGTATTAGCAAGAAGTAGGATTTACAAACAGATAAGTACATCAGTACTTAGAAACATCGGGAAAGCGACATGGCATTTTAGGTTTAGAGTGAATCAATGTTTATAATAGCACAATTCACAGTAGCTAAACTGTGGAACCAACCTAGATGCCATTCAATAGATGAATGGATAAAAAAAATGTGGCATATATATACACAATGGAATATTACTCAGCAATAAAAGAGAATAAAATCATGGCATTTGCAGAAATGGATGGAGATAGAGAAGATAATGCTTAGTGAAGTTAGCCAATCCCCAAAAACCAAATGCCAAATGTTTTCTATTGTAAGGAGGCTGATTCATAGTTGGGTAGGGAGGGGGAGCATGGAAGGAATAGATGAACTCTACATAGGGCAGAGTGGTAGGAGGGAGCACAGACTCTTTTAAGTCACTTAGGATAGAAAAGAAGGAAGGTTGAAGAAGGGAAAAAAAGGTAAAAATCAGAAAATATGATGAAAGATTTTTAATAGGTTTCTGGGCTTAGAGGAAAGAGTAAATAGGCAATGAGCCATTGAAAATTTGGGAAATAATTGATAGAGCATGGTCTGGGGAGAGATAAGAGAAGACTGGAGCCATGTGTGCTGAGGAGGACCTTGAACTGGAGGAGGGTGCCTCATTCTCTGAACTGGAAGAAAGTGTACAAGGATAAGTCCAGAACTATCCAAGAAGGGGAAGGGAAAGAAGTTGACATAATGTATATATAATTGTCTCATTGAAGTTAAAAATGATGTCATCTGCTGAGAAAGCTGTGGCTTTGGGTCCTCTGTGTAATAACAGTTTGGGAGCATTACTGAGGTAAATAAGAGTAAGCTAAGCAGGGATGAATATGCAGAATGGATTGCCTACTTGTGATTGAGGACTGCAGATTTACAGTCCAGTCTGAAAGCTGAGTTTTTAAAAATATTTATATTTTATATTTGAGCTGTGCTCAACAGATGGGTCACAGAAATATAAAAAGCACATTTTAAAATTTGTCTTATATTGGGGCTTTGTTTAAAAAAAAAGGAGGACGGGGAGGAGGAGGAGGGGAGGAGAGGGGAGGGGGGGGATGACTGAGGTCCAGTGTAGATTTGTGAAAAGATGATTTCAGCTATGAGCTGCTCTGTTCAACTAGGTAAAGTTGTGAGGCCAAGAGGGGGTCAAGGAGCTATGATTTTTCTGAAATTAAAGAGCACAGGTAGTGAGAGCCAAAGGCATGGGAAGACTGGAAAGATCAGAGATATGGTCATCTTTGGATACTGAATCAGAAGCAGCCCCCCTTAATGACCAGTTCCAAGGTATGACCTTGGATATGAATGAGTGTAGAGTTGAAGAGGTGAGGATTTATGGACTATTGGATGGGTTGTCTAGATGGATACTGAAGCACCTAGGATGGTGACTCTTGAAAAATGTTGTAGGAGAACCAGATTAGTAAGGTGATGTCCATGAAAAAAAGATAGTTGGATAATACAGAATTCAAAATGAGGCTATTATGGGTACAAAGGTGTTTAGGACTAATGGTTTGGAAGCGTCTCAGAGAAAGAATTTTTTTAAGTGCATGGTATTAGTTAAAACTTTTTTTTTAAGCATTTGGTTGAATCATATGAATTTGCTTATATTTGAACATTTTATCTATGAAATGGTAATTTTGTTTCACATTTTTTAATTGGTGCATTTCAGTTATACATAATGATGGGATTTGTTGTTATATATTCATACATGCACACAATATAACAATATAATTTGACCAATATCACTCCCCAGCACTTCCTACCTCCCTCCCTGCCTCCTATGTCCTGGTCCCTTTCCTCTACAGATCTTCCTTTGATTTGCATGACATCTGCACCCACCTTTCTTTTCCTTTTTTCTCTCTAGCTTCTGCTTATGAGAGAAAACATGAACACTTGACCTTCTGAGTTTAGATTACTTTGCTTAACATAATGTTCTTTAGTTCCTTTCATTTTCCTATAGTTTTTCTTTATGCTGAATAAAACTCCATTGTGTATATAGAACACATAAAAAGGTAATTTCATGTGGTTCAATCTTATACTTTGCATTTATTAACTCACTCATTTTTCACAACTACATTCTGAAGTGAGTTACCATTTTGTACTAAGGAGGCAGAAGCCCAAAAGTAAGAAAATTTGCCCAGAGTCATCCGATAAGTTGTGGAGGCAGTCTGGCTGCAGAGGCTGCCATCTTTCTGGGTAAGGAATGCAGGGCTTGTATTGTGAGGTAGGTGGGGCTGAACTCTTTGTGTGTAAAATAAACTGAGATTAATGCTATAAGAAAATGAATGCAACTCCCTAGTCAGTCTTGAAGTCTCATCACAAGCTCTGCTTCCTTAGCCCTGCCTATTCGTGTTCTCCTTCACTTCCAAACTTCTTCCACCTTACTGCAGGGTACTTTCTCTCCCGCCTTGTCTGACTGAAGCCTAGCATGTTCCTGATTTCCTTGTGAGAGTTTGCAAGTGGATCAGTCGGGAAGATAATTCTGGTATTACACATACAGGCTTACATGAGTTTAAAAAGAGCAAAGTGCACTATTCATTAAAGGATAAATCTATTTATATATGAGAAATGAATCAGGATGGTGAGAAAGATAAAGTATGTAAGAGATAGTGACAGAGAATAGAGATGGAGTCAGAAGTTGGGAAGGCCCTTTTACCATTTTAAAGACCTAAATATTATCATCTTTGCTATAGCCAGCCACTGAAAGGTTTTTCAGAGCAAAAATGCCAAAGCAAATCATAGATGAATGTTTGTGAGGATGCAATTAAAGGAGAAAAGCCTAAACAGCTCCTAAACATTGGGAAAGCTGTTGCTACCACCCATATAAAGGAATAGGGCTTGGCAAAGCTTCTAGCTATGTGATTAAAGAGGAAGGGGTACATTCATCAGACATTTAACAGCAAGAATTGTCGGCTTAAGTGTCTAAGAGAGTGAGACGTTGGAAGCAGTAGCTAAAATTGCCACACAAGGAAAGAAGTAAGTTTGGAAGGCGAGATGAGGTATCCACTTTAGTACATATGGGGTGTGAGGTGACTGTGGAATCTTGGGAGAAAATGCAGGACTTAAGGAAAGAGGTTTCATAGAAAATGCAGTTGAAAATATGTCAGTGACCCTTAACTTCTCCTTGCCTTACCTCCCAAACTGCTACTCCCTCATTGGTGGAACTTGCCATAGAATTGCCCCTCTCTGATCTAAGTTTGTGCCAGAATGTAGGGACAGAGACCCTACATTGTGGATTGTGGCATTAGACCAGGTGCCTTTATCACAGTTTTACCCTGTGGTATTACAGAATAGTCTTGGGTAGGATCTAGGACACCTGTTGACTCAACAACTGCTAAAAGCAGTTTTCTCCCTCATCACCATTCCCATAAAAGGAAGCATCCTAGCATGAATGAATGAATGGTCACGTTGGGCCTCTGAATTTAGGTAATCTTAAAAAGCCACCTACACTTCTTAGGTGGGCCTTGTACAGGTGGAATTATGTAGACTCAGTTCCTAACCTCCATACATGTAGTCTTGATGGAAAATATGGGTTAGTAGTAGAACTAACTACTGATCAGGAGTATATTCAACAAATGGACAAAATGGGCTATATTAATAATATAATCTTGCTAAGCAATAAGTGAATCAGTGGTACTACTACTGAGAGGAACTTGGTTCTGACAGAAACAATACAGTAATGTTGCAGAGACTAAAATGCAAAGTGTGGGAAATATGTTATTTAAACAAGTGTTTTCATCAACTTAATGTACTTAATAAGGGAAGACAGTTAGTCATTGCTTTCCCCTAGGCTGAAATAAACTTGCCCCAATAGAGTATTCTAGTTTTGTTCATTTGCAGAGTTGAGTTAGATTTCAGGGATTTATATGTGGGAAACTAATGCCCTGACAGGACTTTATTAGACTGCAAATTCATCAGGAAGCCTGATGATATCAGAAACCACGGGAAGCCAATGTCTTAGAGTGGCATCAGAAACTTCACAGTTTGGGTAAACACTGGTAATCCATTTTACTTTTCCCTATTAGTAGTTACAATAATAACAAATTGGAGACACAGCCCCATTTTCTACCCTCTAGTGATGGGCACAGCTGCTCCCAGTCATTCTTTCCAGTGGTTCATTTTTCCATGGTCTGTTGTGAACCTTTCTATGCTTGTGAAATGAGCCCATATCACTACTCTGTTGGGAAAGATGCAAGGTTCTGTAAAGCCAGGGAACTGCTTGAGAAAGTTAGAGCTTCCCCACTCCCTAAGATATGTCTTCTGCTCTTAAGACATTTAGATTGACTGGATGTTAATGATGTGAACTTCTATGAGTGTGGGGCAAGAACATTGTCACTTAAGTCTGTCTGATGCAGGCCTTTTACTTTGGAACTTTTTCTTTTATGTTAGATGTAAATAATGAACTCCTTGTCAATGAGAGGGTATGTTACAAGGCAGTAAACACTTCAGCAAAGAGTATCTTTTGATCTTCACGCCTTTGGCAATAAAAGCTGAGAGCGGAAATAGGCCAGAGAATTTGGGGCAGAAGCCACTAAAAGCTTCCCTTTTATCTGTTCACAAAATTAGGTGCCGAATTATACGAGTAATGAATGAAATGAATTATAGAGTAATGAATGAAATGACAATTATTAAGAAAGATGAAGGGCAAAATGAGGCCACCTGATAATAAAAGGGTTTTTTCCCTTTCTCCCCTGTGATCCCTTAAGGAATCAGTGGGGTTCAAAATTTTTTTTAAATACTGGTTTGAGAATACATTTTTAATAATAGGTCAACAGGTAAACAATAATCTGAATATGTGAGTATGCAAACATGAGCCTTTATCTGCTGATCTCTTACTTAAAATGTTCACTACACACATACATGCAAATTTCTAAAACTGATTTAAAATTTCTAAAACTGTGAATGCCATCTCATATGACTGTTAATTCAGTCACCTTCTAGATATGAAATGATATATTCATACAAAGTAGAAAAATATACAATTATAAATACATATAGAAATTCATGTCTTTTTTTATTGCTTATTTTGAAAGTTTAAGTGGTATGGCCAGGTTTTATTAGTAGACATCCAATATTTCTTTTATTACATGAAATTTATCAGCATTCCCCCTTCAGATCTTACAGAAATGAGACTCACATCCAAGTTATTAATAGGCTGGGGCAAGAGGAAGGGGGAACACCTCCATAAGAATTAAATACACTTTATACTTAATGAGAGATAAAGAGATTTGCACTTAAATCCCTGTTTAGGTGCACATTCTTTTCCCAGTTTAGGTAGGAATAATGGAGGCAGAAACTGGGATGGATGTAGGCATCACATCAGAGGTTAAATACTACTTTTCATGGGCTTAGTATGAGTGGAGGGAAGTTGTTCTAAATTTTAGCTCTTCTTGATAGATAATGTATAACTGATAAATGACTTTTAAAAGATCTTGCACAGTTTTATACTTTATTTTATACCATTATTTCTTACGGTCTACAGTTCCAACTAGCATAACTGGCTGAGTTGCTCTATGATGAAGGGAAATCTGAGACTATGTATTATATTCCTTCCAAGTTTAAGACTAAGACAATTCTCTCTGAATATTTTTCAGAGACAAATTGAGGAACTGTACTTCATTTTAATGGTCTTTTAATTTGAAAGTTAAACTCATTCCTTCTAATTGCTTTGTAGGTATTGGACAATATGAATATTTCCATTGGGTAATATGGAGAGTACAATTTATCACTGAAGGACTTGTCATTTTTATCTTAGCTGAATCTAGTGCCAGTATATACAGTTTATCCTTTCAGGCACAGGTTGATTTATTATGGTTTGAAGGGCTCATAAAACAGGATATTTCTTTGTAACTTTAGTAAAGTCTCCCTCCCCTTTTTAATCTTATTGGCTTTGAGGCTATCACTATTGGGTGAAATAAGTTAAAAAGCAAGAATAAATACCCACATTTGAAGGGGAAAATCTTATCACTTTATGACATAATTAAAATTCATCCAATTTTATTCAACTGAACATAATTTGGCTCTCAAGAGGTAGAATGAACTAACAGTGAGTGAGAAGTGAGTTTCAGGGAAATAGACAATGAACACTTCAGTATTCTCTTTCCCACCCCAGGCCTGGGCTCTGTTGTCTTCCTCCACACTCAGATGGATTCAGCTCCATCTCTTCCTAATTCTATAAACAAGGCCGTGTTATTTGACCTTTTAGAATTTGCAAAAACAGAAAAGAATGCCATACTAATAGATTTATTCAGACAAGTTTGTGAGATAAGAGCAATAATAATTAATTATAATCAATAATGTGAGTATCTTCTAATGCTCCAGGGACTGTGCTGAGCTTTGCAGCTGATCTAGGGTGAGCCCAGTGAGTACCTTTCTCATTGCAAGCATTAACTTCTACCTGCTGCTGCTGCTGCTGCTGCTCTTCCCCACCCCCTAGTCTACCAGATTCCTCTAATAAAAGGAATTTCCCTATTGGACAAATCCACAATGAGATATAACAGCGACCAACAGCAACAGAGTTCCATCTATCATACATTCCAGTTCAGGAAACTGACAACAGGCAAATAATTATTTGATATTTCATGTGATAATAAGTGCCATGAAAAAAAAAAGACACTAGAGTAAAGCAGTAAAAATTGACCACAGTATTGGGAGAGACATGGAAGATGGGAGGATTCTATTTTAAGTAGAGTGGACTAGGAAAAGGACATTTCAGCAGAGTCCTAAGTATATATTCATGCTAGAGTCACTCCAAAAATGATACTCAAATATGGAAATCAAGTATGTAATGAGTTATAGCAAAAAAGTTTAAACAATAGCATCCATGATGGCATATTCTCTTTGAGCTAGTGATTAAACAGTAATATAGTATTTCTTTTAATAGATATAAAGCACTTAGCAAAGCACGGTAAGGCTGTGTAAATGTATACTATTAGTATATTTAAGGACAGCAAAAGAATACTGTGACCTATATACTCATTCCTGCTTTAACTAAGCAATTACACAGAAGCCATATATGAAGAATAGAATTGGGAAGTGGTGTCTATATTTATTGGATGTTATGGGTAAATTATTAAGCCATATCCAGAATAAATATATAGATAATTATGAGCTTAGGAATAGTAACCATGCAAGGGAAGTGCCCCCCAACCTACAACTAAGACCTATGCTAGACCCAAACTTTACTCCAATAACCAGAAGTCTTACCCTATGGTTTTTCTTTAATCATTTTAGAGATGTCACACTGTTGTCTTCTGGCTTACATAATTTGCATGCAGCAAGAAGTTTGCTATAATTCCTTACTCCGTTCCTCTGTATATACTGTGTCTTATTTTTTCCTGGCTACCTTCAAGATTTCTTCTTTACTGTTAGTTTCAGTAGTTTGATATGATTTTTGTTGCTATTTATCCTATGCAGGATTTGATTTCCTGGGTTTCACAGACCTGTGATTTGATGTCTGTTTTGTTGTAGAAAAGGTTTCTTACCTTTATCCCTTAAATATTTCTTCTGTCCTGTTCTCTCCTGCTCAGCACTTTTCTCTAGCTTCCCACTCTGCTTTCATTCTCTCTCATGAGCACCTGATGTATGTGCACAGAGAAGAGTTTGTGAGAGGCTTTGAATTCCCTTTATGACTGAAACTCTCAGGAGCTCTAAAATCTCATTCTGGTTTACAGTCATACTTTAGCAAGTCCTTAAATATATAGCAGAATCCTTCTTAACTGCTATCTGTTTCTTTGTGCTGTGCCACAGACATTCCAGTCTTTAGGTTCCATGTTTCCTGAGAGGAACATTGGATTTCAGTCTATTTGTTTGACCTTATACATCAACTGTCTGGGCTCATATTGTCTTCAGCTCTTCTTCTTTTCAGGGAGAAGCAGACACACTCTCTCTACCTTTCTGTGGAATCAGAATTCTACTCCTGTCGTTTTTTAAGTTGTTCTACAGATATATTTCAGGAGTTCCAAAAACCTGTGATACAAAATTTATTTTATAGATATTTTAACTGTTTCAAGATTGTACTAAAAAATAAGTCACACTAAATTGTCCTACATACCAAAATAATTACAACCAAGATTACCAGCTAAAGTCATTGTAACTCTCTTGACTTGCCTTTTTTTCAGACCCGAAAGTCTCCTGCCATTGCTTGACATTATCTTTTAACTTAATTGTTTTCATGGCATTGATTATAAAGAGTGTAGTCTGCATTTAGCCCTGAGTACCACACATGTAAAATGGCAAAAGCTGAGATCACTATTACACATATGTACAGAAGTCAATTAAATTCAGGTGGTGTCAGTGATAACTGCCTTTACTGCTCACCAGTTGGTTATGCAGTTACAGGGGCATGACTAGCAGGTACATCATGACATTGGGATCTTAACATGTTTTGATCTTTTCCTGATTTCCATTTAACATGTAGAGTAAAATAGTTTATCATTTCAAATAGTTATACATTGAAGCAAAATTTGCTAGTCCTGATTCAAGCCTTTGGATTAGTTTCATTGAAGATTTTAAAAAATACACTTTTTAACTACTTATCTGTGTGAATTAAAATATGCACCCCAATCCCAGCCCCAGCAAAAAAAATTAATTTCCTTTAATTTAGTGGAAACAATAATGACACTTAAATAGAACTTATAATGGATCATATTCTCATGTATTTTATGTATGTATTATTTTATCCTTATCTCAGTCTTATAAAGTAGCTATATTATTATAACCAAACATGGTATATGTAAGATCACTTAGCTGATAAGTAGCTGACCTAGGATTCAAACCTAGATAGTATGGGTTTCTAGCCATGAACTATGAACTACACTAGTGGATAGAATGTTATAATGGAAGACTCAACTCTGTGTGAAATTTGATTTTTTTTTTTTTTTTTACTGTACGATTCTCTCTCTCTATCTCCCTGTCCTTCTGTTTTTGGGGTTTTTTTTTCACTTGTAGATTAAGTGGGAAATGTGTTCATTACCCCTGGTGACCCAGTGAAACTTATTAATCTAAATACTTGGATTGTCCATTGGGGGTCCAATAGAAAGGCCAGGCACCCTTAGTGCTTGTTAAAAGTGACTGGGTTTGGGTTTGCCCCTATTTTTTCTTCTAAGTAAATAAAGATATTATGTTTATTAACAGGGTTACAATCAATCCACTACCTCCACTTACTCCTGTCAACATTTTCTTTTGTTCTTCATTGGACACTCACCATGTGCCAAAGGGGCTTAAGTAGCAAGGGCTAGAAGATTAAGTAGTAGAAGACATGGTTTCTTACTCTAACATGTTCCCTATCCACTTCACAAGTTTTGCAGTTCACAGTTGAGGTGTTTGTGCTGATTAGGTGACAGTCAGAATCTTTGCTATGGAATAGAAGTCCGTAAATCATAATATTTTAATTTTAATTCTACTCTTTAATGGTTATGGTTTTGTGATTGGAATTTTTATGGAAAAAAATATTTCTAGAATGAAGAAGTTAAGGAAAGGGCTTTTATTTTTGTTTTCTTAGGAAAGCAGCATTTCAAAAAAGTCTAGTCATTCAGTATCATATTAAATCAAACCCAGGATGAAGAGAACTTGAAAAAACTTGAAAATCATGCACTTTTATAGTAGGCTGTCTTAGTCAGATTCCTGTTGTTATAACAGAAATACCTGAGACTGGGTAATTTATAAAGAAAAGACATTTGTTCTGGCTAAAGATTCTGGAAACCTGAGAGTATAGTGCTGCATCTAGTTGGCTTCTCCTGAGGACCTCATGCTGACTTTTATCATGGAAGGGAGGGAAGTAGGAAGGGGAATTGGGTGTGTACAAAAGGAGCACATGTGCAAGACAGACTAAGGACAGGTGTCAGGCTCACTTTATAATAATCTGATTTGACAATACCTAACCCAGTCTCAAGGGAACTGTATCAATCCCTTAATGAAGGTGGATCCCTCAAGATCCAAATGCTTTAAAAGACCCCACCCCCATTACTACTACATTGAGAATGAAGTTTCAGCATGATTTTTGGTGTGGACAAGCCATATCCTAACCATAGCTTATGTCTATTGGTTTTATTTTTGTGGAACATGATAGAATGGAAAAGTAGGAAAGCCACATTGTGTCTAATATTGCCATATTTTCCCTCTGTAGTTTCAGACATCTTCATTTGGACAGTTAACTGATAGTTTATCCTAGACCGAAAACATCACAGAATAGTAGAAAACGGACACTTTCCTAGAAGTGTTTTGCATATGAAATGTCCCCATTTTACAGGTCTGGACTTATAATCTTGAAGTTCACTAAGATGAGATGGTAATATTGAACATGACTACATATTTAGAAATATCATATTTCTTTCTAAGACTGCTCTTATCATTTAGTATATGTAGCATAAATTGAAGACATTCTCTACACATATTTAAGCAGCTTTTCATTTCATAATTTGACAGTTTCTTCTGTAGAATGTGCCTCCTTTTGGGTTACCATTTTTCATAAGAAATTTTTTGCTGAAGTTTTTCCCTCCAAATAATAAGGAAATCTACATGTAAATGAATGAAAAAATATTTTTATAATACTGTGCTTTGTTATGAAGAGCAGTTCAGAATTAACTAAAACCCATGTCAGTTCTAGATAGGAATAATTAATAGAATCTTTTATTTCTAGTGAGTTTCTGCTAATAGTAATTTTATTATTAAGATTCTGTCTTGGAAGTGTTAATGAAGCGATCCTGATGAGTTTGCTGGTGAAGTGGGGGACCACTAGGAAGTTGCCACATGACCTGAGTCCAGGGAAGCCAGACCTTGGACTTGTAGAATTAAGATTAAATGTTTGCCAGAAGTTCTACACCTTAGATAAATAGATGTTGGAGTTTCTGTTTCCTGTCTTCTAGATTTAATAGCATGGGCACTGGCATGAGAGAAAAAGCAGCCTGTCATATGCTGCACTCAGCTGCATTGTAAGGACTAGAGAAACGGACAGGCAGCATAGCACAGGAAGATCTTCAACACCGAAGCACTTACGCCTCTTCCCAGGGACAGTAGGAAGCCAATAAAGAGATTCAAATAAGGAAACAGCACCCATGCCTTTATATTTCAGAAAGCATCTAGTAGTTAGGTGTAGGACAAATTAGGAGGGTAGAGAGATCTGAGGCCAGGAAACAAATTAAGGGCATTGCAGTGCTTCCACGAAATATAATGAGGGCCTATGGAGAAGAGTAGTGGAGAGTCATATAGACTGAAAATGAGAGGTGTTAACAAAAATAGTAAATATTCCTAAATAATTTGTTTACATGGGATTTTGCCTATAAAAGGAATAAAAATTCTTCGTTGATATCTTTATAAAATAAAATTCAACAATAAAAGAATTGATTTTGGACATAGAGACCCTAAAATGTGTAGCACAGATAGTATAATATCATAACCAAGCTTATTTTATTTGCTGATTTTATCAGAAAAATATGAGAATGGAATCTTTTGGAGGAGTTTGACACTGCTGAGATCGGCATTGCTGGGTGCATTCCTTTGTGGATGAATTAACTCATTTTTATGGCCTAATTCCAGCCAGTCATTTACAAACATAGATGGAATAAGAGGAATCCATTATCATTACTAGAGAGCCAGTTAAAAGCACATAACATGAATATAGGCATCATTAACCTGAAAGAAAAAAACTGCAAGACAAATAGGAATAAACCAAATT
Source organism: Urocitellus parryii (assembly GCF_045843805.1). Taxonomy (NCBI): domain Eukaryota; kingdom Metazoa; phylum Chordata; class Mammalia; order Rodentia; family Sciuridae; genus Urocitellus; species Urocitellus parryii. The sequence goes on from NC_135532.1 coordinate 148,932,884, forward strand.
TTCCTGTGCAAATTATTATGCCAGCTGGTCCTCCTTAAGATTAATATTCTGTGTGGAAGTTCCTCATAATTCCACCTAAAATCATTCATACATAAAACAAGAAATGGACATTTCAAAAGAAAACATTGTTAAGGCTTACCTCTGGAAAATATTATAAATTCCTTAATAATAATAATAAAGCACTCAGAATTTATAGACTAAAAATAGTTCATAAAATAAAATGTCATCTTCAGTAATTCCTTCATGGAAACAAAAAAATCTTAAATTATTTCCAAGAAACCATTTAAGAATTTTTAAAAATGAGAAAGACTACCTAGAATTACATTATAGTCTCAATTTATGGCCATCTGTTGGGCAATGTTAAAAGGATAAAAAAAAACTCATCCGGGCTGAATATATGGTTCAAAATTAGAAGATACAAAATTAATCATAATGAAAATATTCCAAAGGTACTTTATCATGTCCACTTTTCTAATGGGTAACTTTGTGGGAACTAAATTTCAAGGTTGATGAACCAGCATTGGAATCTGGCTGTTCATAAGTGGAAATGGTTTATTTTTCTTTCCCATTCTTTTTTCCTTAAGGCGAGTCTCATGAGAAACAGGATCAAATCCTTTCTTTATGAGAATTCTACTTGAAAATGATTATGTTTTTAAAAGGAAAATAAATTAAACCTGTCATTACATGGGTGTTAAACCTGGTACCTCTATACATGAACATGAAAATCATTAATTGAAATACTTTCAGCTTTTTATCCTGACTGCCAACATTTATGGAACAATGATGATATTCATGGCACTGCTCTAGTGTAGGGATATAAAGATGAGTGTGACATGGTCTCCCCCAGCCCTGAAAGAGGGCACAATTTAGTTGGGAAGCAAGATGAGTTCACAAATAATAATGTGAGATCAAATTTGTCTCATGCCCTCTAAAAAGAGAAAGTGCTGTGAAGGATGACGTAGATGTTGAGGGAGTCAGGGACATTATTTTGAAGAAGAAGACCTTTAGCTGAGTCTTAATGGATGGGTAGAAATTGTTACAGCAGCATTAGGGGAAAGAAGTTCTAAGCAAAGATTACTTAGAAGTTGGAAAACAGGGTATGTATGTCTCGAGAAGTAATTTATCTACCAGAGTGATATTGTCATGATAAATGTCAATTCTTGTGAGATTGTCATGAGAATCAAATAGGACAATATATTTGCAAGGCTGGCATACTTACTGGCACTTGATAAGTGCTCATTTTGTATCCTTTCCATATTATTATTATTTATGAGTGTGACTTATCTAAAAGAGCTTGAGAGGGTGAATAACATGTCCAAGATCTCTGGCTCTTTATCAGGTAAACAGCTTGGGCCACCCAAGATAGTATTCTTTTCTTCCATCATGCTAGGTCTGAGTTGGATAGTTAAAACCCTTCAGTACTGGCTCAATGCCATGTTTGCTGGACATTGGGATCCATTCAATCAAATGAGGCATAATAAAAATGTGAGTTTTGGTAGATTGATGAGAATGAAAAGATACTGGGCTTGCTCACAATATACAGGGGTGAGAAAGGAGGCAAAGAGGACCCCAAGGTTTGGGGGACAAACGACCTCTCACGTGTGTCGGGGGGCAGGTTATGTACTCCCTACATTGTCAAAGCATTGTCTCAAGCATTATGTCGCTGAGCCTCACAAGCACCCTGTTCTGGGATGAGGTGCTGTTCTTTGACAGCTGACTCCAGTTCTTTGACATCTCCAGATGCTTAATCATGCAGCTTCCTCTGTCCCAGTTCTAACCTTGTCCCTAGCCTCTTGACAAATTCCTACTCATCCTCAGGACTAAACTCAAATGTCACGTCTTCAGTGAAGCCTTCCTGAAATGACTTAAGAAGAATTCAGCCTCCTTTTCTCAGGCTTTTGTGTCACTATTTTCTGTCTCAGCATTCAAGACTTTGCTATAGTTTCTTGTCTGAGCTTCCTACCTCCCCAGCTAGTCTGAGTATTCCCAGCATCACAACAATACATGGACTTACAAATCCCCATTTTACAAGTGGAAATTTCAGAGTTTTGATAACTTCTCAAACATTGTACAGTTTAGTTTTAATTGGGGTTTAAACCAGATATGCCTGATTCAAAATTGCATCTATATTTTCTCCTTTACAGCCAAAGGGGAAGAAATGCATATAGGTGTTTATTCACATGCATACAGGTGTAAATACAAAGGAAGGTGCCTGAGAGGACATTACAAAGCCATGCATAATGATTTGTGTATGGTATTTTTCTGACAAATATTGTATATTCTTTCAGTTCTTATAAATATACAATAGAAGTTTATACTTTTGAAACAGCAGTTTAATATTCTTATGGTTTCTGTAAATCTAATATGATCACAAATTTAAGAAACTTAATAGAGAAACAGTATATATTTTGATATGTATATTGTAGTATGTTCATTAATATTACATGTAAGTGTACACATACACATTAAATATACATTTAATCTCCTTATACCAAGATATCTTTTTTCAATGCCTAAAATGCTTCCACATATCTCATTCACCAATTTAAGAGGGAGCTGTGTATTTATGAGTGAAGTACACAGTTTCATTCAGCTAACTTCTAAAACTATTTGAGTCATTGAAGTGTTTAATCATGGGAGTAACTATACCACCATTCATTTGTATGACTCTGTTAATGCCATATGTAGCATTTCATAGAATGATCCTTTCTCATTTTTCAAAAATGAGGAATGTGCTTATAAAATTTGATGACAATTGAACCGCCCAACCTTATGAAATGGTAATTTATGCAGCAATAAAAAATAAATAAATCCATGTAATGTGGGCTTGCAGCTGAAGACAGCTGTGTTAAGCATAATTTTTTGTCTCTTACATCAAAGTAATGCATACAGTTTTGTGTGGGAATGTGTGGGATAGACATCTTTGAAGTACCCACATACTCACTGTGCTTCTGTACCCACAGTATGGGGTTGAGGAAAGGCATTGTTCTGTGTCCATCAGGAATAATAAACACAATGATGGCCAAATCAAAAGTGACATTTTTTTTCAGATAGCTTGAAAGCCTTTTTATAGCCATTATCTCACTTACCTTCACTACAATTTGGACAGAATTTCTTAGAAAGTGTTCTCTTAACTTCCCTGAAGTGTTGAAGTAACCCAGAAAGATATCCATGGTATTGATGGAAAGAAATTGAGACACCATGTTATTTACCTATAATCTCCATTCCCAACTATTCAAACCAGTATTCTGTATAACTCGATTGTAGTTGCCAAGAAAAGTAAAATCAAAGGATGAAAGCAGAAGAGAATGGACCATCTAATGGAATGGTTTCTGAATGTTGAATAACTTGGAAAAACAAGTGAGAGAGCAGATTTGGTCAGAAAACAGACTGGAAGAAGGCCATGAGAGGAAAAAGTCTTATACTACATGATATGAATCAGTTACCTAATAGATTTTTATAGTTCTGTTACATTGGTTGCTCTCTTTAACTTTTGCAATTGGTTTATCAAAGTGAAAAAGGATCCATATATATGTTTGTGAATATTGTGTGTATGTGTATGTGTTCATGTATAAAGTGCCGGATAAAAGAATACCAAGTGCTCAGATACAAAATAATTGATCCATATTTCTGGAAATACATTGCAAAGGGCTTAAGCAGATTTTTTTTGTTAAGTTGCGATTGGAATGTGATTGTTTGGGAGCCAAAAATGCATTCTTTTGGTATAATTTTACTAGTAGCAATTCATTTATTTATTATGTAGGGTGTCCTGTCATACCAAATTAAAGGTTATACTTTGTCTTCTCCACATGTAATCCAGAGCCAGGAATGAAAAACCACATAATATATTTTTAGGATTAAACCTTTTATTACTGATAGATAATGACAGAGGAGAAACAGAAGGCACCGGCTAGTCTGCATTAGCTCATGAGCCCTGTATATCTTTTTTGTGAACTCTAAATATCATGCAGTTCTATCACTCACATTAACTTTCTGATAAATCTCTAATATGGTCACTTGTTCTCTATATTTGGTCACTACAAGTCATTCTGTATACTGCCAAGGAAATTCTCTTAGAAGATCTATGCTTAATTTTCCCTACATGCTTTTTAAAAAGAGCGAGCACATTTGCCAAATACACCAAGCTTCCTCCCTAGCCATGCACTTTAACTACCATGGGAGAGGTGATCACAGATGTGTAGAAGGAGAAAATTGTGTAATTGGATAAAAAGATCTTTTGTTGTTTTTTTTTTACTTGGAATTCTGTAAGATTGAGAATTTTAGAGTATTACAAAATCAGGTATCATATTCAGCAATCATTGTTGAGTACATTTCATGTTGCCAAACACCAGTCCCAAAACACAGTATACACAACAAAGGCTGAAATAATCTTATAATTCTGTGTACATATGAAATAACACATTCAGATCTGGGTGCCATATATACCAAGAGGGATATTAGTATACAACAAATGAACACAGCAATAAGGAATTTCATGACCAAATAAACTGTGAATATTGTTCTTAGAATAAAAAATTCAGTTGGAAGAAGATAGCTCTTGTTAAATATAAATATTTGTATGATAGAAGGCATTAGGGATAGGACACAGAGCCTATGTAGTTATAAATTACATATTTAATATGTCTTTTCTTTATAACACAGAGTACCAAAAGTAAAGCTCATGAGTTAATTGAAATAGAGAGTCAAGTGAGTGAAAAATCATCCCAGGAGTTCACAGTTCATTAAAAAAATTTTTTGAAAATAAAAAGGGACTGTTTAGCTAATAAGATAAATAAGTCTCAGTAGAATCTGAAATTTAAGTCTTCTTATTTTCTGTTACATTCCTAAAAAAAGCTTAGTTCTAAGAATCATTTCTAAAATCCTAATAGATATATCCATACAGAATACTGGAACTTAATGGAGTAATTCTTAATGGAGCTTAAAGCTACTTGAGCATATTTGTATCACAATACTTTGATACTAATAATACTTCATGAGATTGATTACACATGAATCCAAATCAACAGCAAGAAATGTATTCATGGAAGAATAAATTGCTATTGAGTTATTAAAATTTATTTCATATGTGTTTTAAGTTTTATAGGAAGACAAATTGAAATTTTGAATCATTTTTATTTTAATATTAACCAGATATCCCAAATGTGTTGTAATTGGCAAAGTGAATGTGATGTGTTCCAGAATTGGATTCCCTTTTATAAAGTTTGCCATATTATATGTATAACCTTCTATTCCATGGTCATAAAAGCATATCATTGTAATATACATATAAAAACTATTATACACACATGTATGTTTATATATATACTTGGTGAGTTTTGTTCAAATTTAAAAATAAAGAAAAATTATATCACCAGCTTAGATTATTTTAACCACACAGTGTGAGAACTGCTAATAAAAGTTAGTCTTTCTAAACATTCATAGTGAAATAAAATAAAAAGCACAGTAGCTAGATGAACTGCAGGACATACGTGAAGGTCTGTGGTTAGTGTGTGTGTGTGTGTGTGTGTGTGTGTTATGTGTATAACACACACACACACACATATATATATATATAGAGAGAGAGTCTTTTTATAGAAAGAATTAAGATGTTAGATTGTCAAGGTTATAAATTGCAAAATGAGAGCAATTACTTCAAGAGATTAACTAAGATTAAATGGAAGTGCTGATGGATATGGGCCCAAGAACTCAAGTCTCGAGTAGTGGGAGCAGAATAGTTCTTATTGAGTAGTTGAGGATACTTTTGTTGCTCCAGGGGATATTTGGCAATGTCTGGATATGTTTTTGATCTCACAACTCTGGTTTGGAAGGTATTATGGCACACAGTAAGCAGAGACAGGGATGTTGCTAAACAGCCCTCCATCACACAGAATGATGAAGTCCATAATATCTGTAGTGCCAGGGTAAAGAAACACTGATCTAATCAGGATGATAAGAAATATTGGGAGGCTATACAAAAAAATACTTAGGTGCAAGAAATTTAAGCCTTTAAGGAAGCTTGAAACCCCTGGCCTTGATCTGATTAAATTAGAAAGCCACATGTCTGATGAGACTCTGTTATGGACTAAAAGTCAAAAGTAGTTTAGTGCAGTCCTGAGATCTCAGCTGTTTTCTTCCTGGATGCATGTAATGAAAGTATTTTGAAATTCCATTTTAAACTGTATGCATATGTCCAGTGAGCAAGTCAGCAAAAATGCTTTTGTTAACTTAAAAATAACACTCTAGCGTAAACATTTCATTAACTTGATATGAAAAAAAATGCACATACTTCTGAAACAGCTGCCAATCTCTCATCCTGATTTTCAAAAGATAGTGAGGGTAGTGTTATTCCAGGCTATTATTTCTGTTTCAGAGAAATAGCTCTATTTTCCTAATAAAAATTGGGGGTAAAACTCTGGTACACCAAAATGCAAGATGAACTGTAATTTCATTACTTTCAATACATGCTTCAAGAAGAGTCTTGTTTTAACTATTGTTTCTATCTCAACAAGTTTTTTAATTCTGTAATAAATAAATAAAAACTAAAAGAATTGTTCAGGCATCTTTCATTTTAATCCAAACCATACATTTTAAAGAAGAAAGTCTAAAATTTTTCTCTAGTTTTGTGTCTCCTATAAGAAATGCTTTGTTTTAAAGACTTTTTAAGTCTTACTTCTAAACTCCTATTTTTTAATTTTGATTTTTATTTTGATTTTGAATAGCAGTTGATAGTACAGACAAAAAAAATTAACCCTTTTGACTTGCTTTCTCTAAACATGAATAAGTGCATTTGTGTGGATTACCTCTATAATTTCTATAAACTTTAAATTTTTATTAGTGCATTATAATTATACATAATTGTGGGGTTCATTTTGACATATGCATAAATGCATATAACATAATATGCTTCATTTAAATCCTAAGTACTGCCCCCTTCCTTCTCTCCTCTTTCCTCCCCTGACCCCCTTCCTCTACTCTATTTATCTGCCTTCTGTTGATTTATCTTTTTTAATTGGTGCATTTTAGTTATACATAAAAGCAAAATTCATTGTGATATATTCATATAAGCATATAGAATATCATGGTCAATTGCATTTCACAGTTCTTCCCCTTTCTCATTCTTCTTATACTACACTATTCTCCCTCCTATTTTCACAATATCCCCCCTTTAAAAAAAAATTCTTATTTCTCTCTAGCTTCTGCATATGACACTTAAACTGCCATCATTGGTCTACTGTTCTTGGAACCAGTTCTTCCACTTTGTAATTTTTGTCCTAAATCTGTCAAACACCTTAATACTCCTAACTTATTCTACCTTGGTTTCTATTAAAACATGTTTCAGAATTCTAAACAATTGAGAACTATTCATGTTTCCAAATTTTGGTATATAATTGTTAGAAATGTGGTGTAGTTGTGTTTATACCTTTATGGTGGATTTTTTTTTAACAGACTGTAATGGAAAAATTAGAAGTGATTTTTCTCAACAAATTCTTCTATCTAATAGTAAGAGTTAACTATCTTATCATTGGTTTCATGATTCATCATATATAGAGTATGTTCACATACATTGTCTTGTTTGGACCTTGCAAGAGCTGTATGAAGGGAGAATTTTTATTACACTCTTCTCTTTTTTTTTAAACAATTAAAAGGGGCAAAGTACTTTATTTTTTAATTTTTTTTGTTGTTGTTTTTAGTTGTATTCCTTATTTTATTTTTATGTGGTACTGAGGATCGAACTGGATGCCTCATGCGTGCCAAGCAAGCGCTCTACCACTGAGCCCCAGCCCCAGCCCTATTACACTCTTCTTAAAGATAGATTAAGTATAAATTTTTAAGTTAAGCTTGGGACTCTAAAGCTCTCAAAATGAACCTCTGGAAACTAGCAGCCAGATACTCTGATTTCTGCTTTAAACACTCTAGTTCTAAGTTCTGTTCTACTTTCTGAGGAACTCCTGACCATATACCTAGGACTGTGGATATGGAATGTGGGATGAGGGCTAGAACAAAGGGGCAAACAAGAAAATCCCCCAAACAAGAATAGCATCACTCACTTCCTGTTCTAATACTTAATATCCAATTTCCATGGCCCCCATCTATTCTGAAGCATCAGTGCTGCAGCACTCTGAGTGGTTCCCCAGTTGACTTCATTCCTTAATCAGATCACTTTTTCTTATTCAGATCAGTTGCACAAGCATAGTCAAAAGAAGAGAAAAAGACAAAACCAAAAAGAGATATCCTTATTTTCACATCAGACTTTAACCAACAACCACAACTAATGGACTAACCCACATCATCACTCAGTCATCAGAACCTAACATTGATCTGCTCACCTATCCACTCACAGAACACAGAAAACCCTGTATCACTAGGTAATTGCAAAGTACTAGAGACATAACAGAGTGAGTAGTGAAATGTTTAGCCTTTAGCTCTGGTTATATCTCCTCTCAATTTTAAAATCAAATATTTATTTTTTAAAAAATGTCTTTTATGCACTCCAAATTACCAGAGAGCCTTTAAAAATACCAATGCCTATGTTCCTTAAAAACAATATGTCAGAATTTGTTGTTGTTGTTGTTGTTGTTCCAGAGATTAAACCAGGGGTGCTTAACCACCATGCCAGGATTGAACTTGCAATTTCAATCCTCCTACCTCAGCCTCCAGAGCCACCATGCAAGGCTACAAAATTTTGAGTATGATATCCTAGCATAAGTATTGTTCCAAAGTTCCCTGGTATACAGCCACAGTTAAAAACCCATTCCCCATCACATGCCCAAAGTTGGGGAAAAGGAAAAAAATAAATAAAAGTTTGTATAAGACAGTACCTTTCTGGAATTTCACCAAAAAAGATGAACCAAGCAAACAATTTCCCTTCATATTTTTATGCAGCAAATAAATATTTGTTTACTCTACCAACACAGAGTAAATGCAAAAAGTATAAAGTCACTTTGCTTAGGGAGCTTAAACTTTAGTTTGAAATAAAAGGCAGAGAATCTTGAGAATTAAATAAAAATATGAGTGCTAGCTGTACACAATGGTGTATCTGGTAATCCCAGCTGCTTGAGAGGCTGAGGCAGGAAGTTCCATCACAAGTTCAAGGCCAGGCTGAGCAAATTTAGTAAGAATTTGTCTAAAAAAAAAAAGGGAGTGGGGGCTAGGAATGTAGCTGAATGGTAGACTGCCACTGGACAAAATCCCTAGTACTGCAATGAGGATAATAATAAATAAAAATATGAATACTCAAGAAATATTCCTCAATGGTAAAGACAGACTTAAGCTGGTCCAGGAGTTACTATGAAGACAGAGGTCAATGAAAATCAGGATCTTTTTCTTAATGCAAGACCAAGAAAATTCCTCCCCACACCTTTCCTCATAAGTGAACAAAATAGTTTCATGGTAGAATATTCTCACACATTTACACATAAGCAGACTATCACTTATTTAAGGAATGTTCTCATTAGAATTAGTATGCCCATTCCAAATGACTGATCTACCTATTTATTAATTGTGAGGCCTTCCAAAGGTTTTAGAACAGTTCCTGAATATCCCCTGAGGGATTTTTAGGAATAATAATAGAAATTGTTCTAAGAAATAATCCTATTGTTTGAAATACATGAGGTGATTTCACATGTTATCTTTTTTAATCCTCAGAAGTGTATTATTGAGAAAATGAGTCACAGGTCACTATAAAGTGACAAATGCAGGTTTTGAGCTTAAGTGTTCCAAGTTCGTTTTTCTAATACCCCAGCAGTTCTCACTGAAGTACCAAGGGAACTTTTTCAAAATGGTCAGGCCTAACTCACCAGTAATTTTCACCCATAGATGGGGGAAGAGGCAGTAGGGAAGTAGTGCTTCCAGCGGGGAAAAAAAGAATATTTTGGTTATCCTTACTGTCACCTCCTCTGAAGTAATAATAGATTTGTTCATAGTTTAAAAAAAAAACAACTTTGTACATGGAGCTATGAAACTAGAGAATATTTATGAAGAGATAAGAATAGCATGAGGTAATATAGTCTTGCTTTCCCTTAAATACCAAATATTTGACGACCTAACTCATAAGTCACCCTCTTATTACACACACCTTATTAAAATGTAAGTAAAAATATAATGTATTCTGAAGATAATCCACTTTAAAAATGTGGGCTCAGGATTTCCAAATATAGCATCAAGATGAAGTTGAATAAGATTTTTCAGGAGGGTCATTCCAGGCTTTTGCTGGGCTATAAAGTTAAAAACAGTCAGTCTTAGGTGGAAATTCAGAATCACAGTGCACTATTGGAAGAGTATTTAATCTGAACAAGATCTTTCCATCTGAAAAATAATTTAGTTTTATAAAATAACAACTATTTGTCCTAGACATCCTATGTTAGATCTAAAAGTGTTTTCTTATGTTTTCTACATATAGAGTAGCCCTTGAAAACATCTTTAAGATGACTTTTAACCCATTTGGCATGTGTTTATGTACCAACACATTTTACACCATAGGTTACTTATCAGTCTTGAAATTATTTCTTCCTGGGCTTCTGTGATCCCTTATGCTACTGTGTTTCCTCTATTCCTCCGAGTGTTTTTTTCTGTAGCCTCCTATCTCTCTTCATCTCTTAAATGTGCATAGTTCCTAGGGTTAGTTTAGTCCCAGCTCTCTTGCTTGTCATCCATCTCTGGATCATCTTGTTCTTCTTGGCTTCAGCCAGCGGTGTGTTGCAGCCAGCTCCTAAAAACCACTTGTACACATCTCCTCTCCTCTTTGTTCAGTGACCATCAAATCAGTAGCTTAAAATTGGCCAAGGTTGGTAATATTTACACTACAGATATCACAAAAGTTACAGATTAGGGCTTTATTTATGTATTAATTAATTTGTTTCTGACAGCTAGTTTGACAACACAAAACTGGCATCAGCCTTGAGGTATACTTCACCAATTCCCAAAACTTTGTCTCACACTTTGTGAGCTCCAACCATTATTTCCAGTTGATTTCAGGCCAGCTCCTCTTGAATGCCCAAATGGAACTCATTATCTTCCCCCAAAGCAGCCCTGTGCTCCTCTAGCCCATGGTTTGGCCAATGGCCCCACTGTTCTCCTGTCATCCTTGCAGAAAGCCAAAACTTTCCTCTCCCTTGTCCACCATATCTAATTAACTGGAATGTGTATGTCTCTGTCTTGTTTCATAACAATTTAAATTAGCTCAGCAAAACATATAATGGGACAGGACAGAGTACTTTCTCTCACAATGATAGTAAAGGAAGAGAATCTGAGTGAAGGAGAAAAAAGCACCAGAAGGACAGATGAACTCACAAGTGAGATGGGTACACAAAATACATGCCATGAAGTCCAGCCAGCCGCATGCTGCTGATTGCTTCAACACCCAAAAGTGCTTTAAGTCTATCTTTTCTGGCAACTCAATATCATAGCTCTCTGCCCCCACACTTATCCCTGTCTTATACTCACATTCATTTTCCATACTGCTTCCAAACAGATGATTACAAACTGAATTCTATCACACTATCTTCCCCTGGGCTTAGGAACTTTCAGTAGTTTTCCAGGCCTGTGGGACAAAATCCAGTCACACATCCAGAGAAAACCTTCACCATGAGATTTTTTGTCTCATTCTTTAGGATTCAGCTTTCCTATCCTTATTCTATGAAGCCTTCCCCAGCTCCAGAGATACTTCTGCTGTGTACATATATCTTTCATATAATAGATTCCGTTCACAGTTGTTGAATACCAGCTTTATGCCACAAATTTCACTGAGTTTTGAGGAAAGAAAATAAGGCAATGCTTGAGTTTTAAGGACCTCACCTGTAGTTGAGAAAATATTTTAAAAATTATAGACGGAGTTATAACCTCCACAACACTAGAGAGTGTGTTATACAAAAACAGCAAGGAGAGAGGCACTCTCATATACAGCACAAATCACATTCTCCTGTGATTATCACTAGTTTGTCTCTCCCACAGGAATGGGAGCCATGTACATACCCAGTGCCACAGGGGGAGTACAGAGTAAATGTGCAATATTAACTGTATGTTAGATGGATGTGTGGATGGTTGAGTGAATAGGTGGATGGAAGGAAATTGTAACAACCGCCTAAAACTGTTTAGAAATTTATCAGCAAATTCCAGTGATCCAAAGCGGGGGACATAGCCCAGTGGTAAAGCGCCTCTGGGTTCAATCTCTAGTACTCTCCTCCCACACACACTGCAATTCCAGTGATTCTTGTCTTCTTTCCTTCTATTACCAACTTTATTTAGAGTTGGGTGAGCAAAGATGTAGGAATATGTGAACATGTATATCCTTACAGTGTGCTGTCTTGGGAACTTCTCTTTATAGTTCAGAGAATCTGTTAGCCTTCAGGGAGGAGCTCAAGGCCTCCCCTTTTCAGTCAGCCCTTTGCTAAACACATCAAAGAAGTCTGTCACTTGATGGTTCATTTGCTTTACAGTTTGCCAGAGGCTTAGGCGAAAGGTCCCAATTAAAAGATCTGTGTTGTTTCTGTGGTCTCTTGCTCAATGGTAAGGGGAGACTCCCCAGGGCTTCCTCACATCTCAGAACAATGCAGCCAGTTAATATGCTAGATTAAAACAAAACATGCACACCATGCTAAAACTTTATAGTTCAGTTTTACACATAGTCCAGTTCCCTCTATTCTCTGAAGGCCTTCATTCATGCTAATATAAAGATGTCTCTAGACTCTAGAACAGTGGTCATTCCTACTGGGTTAGAAAAGAAAGAAGAGAAATACCAGACTCTACCTTCAGAGTGTTATTGGCCCTCAAGGAGGCCCAGGCATCAGTATTTTTTTGAATGTGCTCCAGTTGATCCTAATATGTAATCAGGATTGAAAACACTGCCATGGAGTCAGGACCAGAAAACTTAAGTTACACTCAGCATGGAATTTACTTCCTGTGCCTCCCTCTTATCCTTCACATCTGGCCTTTTTATCACCTTCTCAGTTGATAATCTCAGTTGATCTTGATTTAAGTAGGAAGACACTTGACCAAAGGGGCTTCCCCCATACTCTGTCACAGCATTTCCCACAATCTGAAAATAGCCTATGTGTTTATTTGTTTTCTTGTTTATTATCACTGCAACTAGGAACATCATATCCTATTTATTTGCATTTATCGTTGAGCTAAAAATATGTATCTGGTAGGCTACAGCATAGGAGGGAAGAAGGAGCTGAAAGGAAGAGTCAAAGCAGATGGAAGTTTGAAGGGAAGAAGAGCCATACTTCAAAAAGGGTCACAGAATGCCTTTGGTAGATGATGCAAATCAAGACATAGTTATAAACTGAAGTGTCACCGATTGGCTACCCTTACTGCTAATTTACAAAAAAATATATAAAATGAAATTCACAAAGTAATGTTTCTTGTAAAAAAATGAAACAATACTGCTAAGAGTGAAAATTCTAACCCTCTGTTCCCAGAGTAATTATTGTTTACGGTTTAGTATTTAGCATTTGAAGCATCTTATAAGGTATACAGCAATAAGGTACAGGTTGATTAAAAAGGAATTGAGTGCTTCTGAAGGCATATTACTCAGTAACTGTGTTATATATAAGTATGTAGTTAAAGCCTGTAGTTGTCTTGGACAAGATACCTGTAAGGGGTAGCTCACTGATTTAGTGCAAACCATGTTTTTATAAGATAATCTAGTTCATGAATGTTAGTTTTTTCCAAGTATTCAATTCCCTTAGAATTACCCTGTATTTGTCTCTCTCTCCTCTCCCTCCTCCACACCCATATTCTCTCTCTCTCTCTCTCTCTCTCTCTCTCTCTCTCTCTCTCTCTCTCTCTCTCTCTCTCTCTCTCCTGAAATGGGGTCTTATTTTACCTCCTTTTAATGAAAGTTTGTAATTTTAGGTTAGTTCTCCTCCTGGAATGTGGCTTAGACTTAAAAATGGTGTTAACTGGTGATAAGTTTTGTAGTACCTTCAATACCTCTCACTTTATCACAGTTTAGCTATTTAGGCATATATGTAATAGCCTTTTCCAGTTTTTATAAATAAAGTTTTATTGGGATGCAATTATGCTCATTCAATTACATGTTGCCTATAGCTCTTTCTGTGCTGCAGTTGGCAGAGGTGAATAGTTGCAGCAGAGCCCACATAACCTACAAAATCTAAAATGCTTATTATCTGGCCTTTTACCTGGAAAGTTGGCTTCACCCCTATCCTAATTGATAAAAAAAATCATACTATCAATAATGAATCAGAACAAACCAATTAAGCCTAGTATATAAGAATGGTGATTCTGGGGTTTTATATCTTTAAAATTATACACATCTGATTACTTTTGGTAGGAAGAGAGTCACCCACAACATTGGTAAAAGGTGGAGTGGGATGGGAATAGGGAGGCATGTTCCATCTAGTTGAGTCCTGTCTTTCTGTCAAGCAGATCACATCTTCTCCCTTTCTCTATCTTATCCCCTCCCAAAAAGAACAGTGTTTGTTGGAGATGTGGCCAAAGTTTTCAGAATACCTAAGGTTGGAGCCTTTGAATTTAAACCGGTCTGCCCTGTCTTTGCTGCCAAGCTTCATAAATCATTTGGCTGAACAATTAAAGGGCTGGGTGCCTCTTGAATGCTGCTCCAGGTGCATGGGGGTAATCCCCACCCCCAGCTGCTCAGCATGCAAGGTAGGGGACCCCACACAGTGTCAGCTATGAGGGAAGCACCATGAGGCATTTGGTTTTCATCTCCACTGGGCTTGTCTGTTTTCCCCCAGTCCCAAGTTTTGTTGGAAACACCCTCTCTGGAGATTCCATCACAAATCTTCTAGTGATGGGTGTCTGATTGTTTGCGTTGGCCAGCTCTGGAAAGGTGCTGTGCCACTGCAGATGGAAAACATTATGAGGGAGGCCCACTGGACTAAGCACCTCTTCTTTGCTGTATACAGGCTTATATCTTATTAGAGTTCTTCCTTGTGTGGCAAGCTAATAATGTGTGTACTCGCAAGTTGCTATATTTTGTGTAAATCATGTAAAAGCTGCTGAGTTTGTTTTAGAATTAGAGTTTAGAGCATCCCCTTTTAAACTATGAATTACTATGATATTTTTGCATCTTTGCAATTCCTTTTAGTTCAAAATACTGCCTCTACAAAAATAAGTATTAATATATTATATTCCCTGATAAACAGTTGCTTTTAAGCTTCTGTGATTTAGACTAGAGTATCCCTATAACCTCAGATGTTAACATTCACAATTTCTAGATCCACCAGTTCCTACTTGCCACTTCTTGCCTGCTTTTATAAGATTTGTATCAAGCTACACAGTCTCCTGGTAATTCAGAGTGAAATAAAGGGATCCTAAAATCTGAGTGACCTAGATAACTAAGAAGAAATAAAGCTGATTTTGTGCCTGAAGTTTCAACTAAATGCTTATCTGCCCATCGTATGGGTGTGATTGACCTGGATTTTTAATGATTAAATTACAGGGCTGAGAGGGACCTTGAAGTTCTTAGGATTGTACAGATGTGGAAAAGGGGTCTTATAGACCTTTAGTCCTTCAGACCAGATGGCATAATCTATAGTTGCACATCCCACCCATAAGACTTCCCCTCTACAGCGTTATTTAAACAAAAGGAAATACCAGATACTTCAGTTGGGGTTCATATTGCTTTCTCTGATGAGTATGTGTGTGTTCTGAGACTCTCTGCTTTCTGCAAATCAGACATTCTTGCTGGATTGCATCAGAGTCCAGGCGACATGATTGATGAATAAAGGGCAGAGGAGGAATGACGTAATGGCTCATGTGGCGTTTACCTGCGAATTATCTCTAGCTGTGTACAACTTGGTGTCTGTGTGACTCATGCACTGAGGTACTGCCATCCCTGTTATTCAGCACTATAGCCTCACACTTACCTCACCCTGTGTTTCTCTCCTTTTCTTGCCAGATCTGATTAGAAGCACTTTTGTATTAAGCTTAAAGTTTATGAAGCCATAACTGGACTTTGTACCAATGACCATGTGAAAAAAATAAAAGAATGTTAGGACAAGCAAATTTAAATTGACTCAGAGCAGCTTGATGTCTGGTTATCAACTTAAGTTGTTCAGTCAGTAGATACTTTCATAGCACCCACTATGTGCCTTCCTCTGTCAGTGTTTTCTTACCTTCCATGGCTATTTTGTCTCTCAACTTAGGATCAACAAATTCACACCAAATAAACCTGCAGCAAATGCCTACTGTGGGCCATGATTATGATAGATGTTTTCACATGCGTTTTGAAACCTCAAAGCAACCCTGTGAAGCAGTTACTGCCTGTACCATTTGAGAGGAGGCTCACTTAGCTAATGTCAGAATTGGGATTGCAATCCTTATCTCTTGATATCAAGTACAGTACTTTTTCCATTATCACAAATGTCTTTAATCTATGTAGAAGTTTTTGCAAGTTCTCTTAGGGTGATGTTCATATTTGATTTATGATCTTCACACTTGATCTAATGTCTTGTGATGCCAAAAGCAAAGAGAATAGGACTAAGCATGTTTACTGGACAATAACCACTCAAGTTCTCAAGTGGAGTTGCATCATAGAAATGCTAAACTTGTATATGTTCATCTATACCTGCTCAACAAATGAATGTCAGAAGAGAAAAGAGTCAAAATGTTACCTGTGCAGACAAGTCTCCTCACATTATATCCAGTGAGTCTGTACTTGGGAGTGTTCTGAGAAGGAAGATGTATATTGATTTTTCTCAGTTCATGTCTGTTCCTGTGTGTCTCTCAGAGTAAGCATCTTGCTTTGCTCAGAGTGGTATTATTTTGTACAACAAGTATACTAAACACAAGCCAAATGCTCCATCTTTTTTTTCTACATTTTTTATTGGTACATTATAGTTATACATAACCATTCTTTCTTTTATTCACCCAAAGTCAGTAATCTGTGCCAAGGCTCAAGGGTAAAACCACCTGGGTTGGGCTTTCTGAGAGAGTCCTGCATGAGGCCTTCCTAGAGGACTGATAAGGTAATTTTGACACAAATTGAGGAGTTTTATTTTTTTCCTTACATAATCCCTAAAAAAAATTAAAAACTTAAGCCCCAATAAAAATTAGCTCCTCCAGGATGATATTGGGTTGCATATAATCAAGTAGGGGATTTTTGTTTAGGTATACTAAAACTGTCTTCAGCTCCAGAATATTTTGTATATTAGCAACTAAGCATATCTTCCATTTTCTGTATGTTGTGAAAGACTAGAAGTATTCATACTGAGCAAATCAAGTATTCATTGTGTCCTTAAGAGAACTGTGTTAGCACTGAAACCAAGGGAAGAAAAATTAACAAAAGTGAGATGTGAAGTGAGAAAACTCCATTGGATTTAGTTACTGATAACCTTTTTTTTTTTAAGAGAGAGAGAGAGAGAGAGAGAGAGAGAATTTTAATTTTTTTTTTTTTTTTTTTTTTTTTACTTTTCGGCGGACACAACATCTTTGTTTGTATATGGTGCTGAGGATCGAGCCCCGGCCGCACGCATGCCAGGCGAGCGTGCTACCAGTCGAGCCACATCCCCAGCCCACTGATAACCTTTGAAAGAATAGTCATAGTCAAAGTCAGAAGCAAGATGCAAATAATTATTGACCATCATCTAACATCAGGACAAGAGTAATCAGCAGGATTTCATGAAACTCAAAAAAAGACTAGGAGAAAGAGATGGCACAGGAATTGAGGTCTGAAGTCTGGGATTGGGTGGTTTTAGTACCCAAAAGGTAAGATTTGGAGATCTAAGAGCAGAAGTACTGATGTCATCAAGAGGAACTCTGAATTTCTAAGCCTAAGAGTCTCTATGGCACAGGTAGGGAAGTTTTGGCCATTGAGAGAAGACAGGACAGTTATTGGCATCTATTAGCAGATTCTTTTTAGTCTCACACCCATTAAGTGTTGGATATCACTTTAGTTACCTTTCTAAGTAGTTAGGTTTTCAGTTGCTTGCAATTTGGGGAATTGAAGCTAGCTCTGCAAGGCTGTTACTGGGCTGGAGAGGAGGGGTTGACAAAATATAGCATATAGAACATAACCAAAAGGCTAGTAAACATTCAGTCTCATGAATAGAAAACCAGCCCATTCATAATAACAAATCTCATCTCATTCAAGGAAGTGGAGTTGCAACCAGGTCACCTCCCTTTCTTTCCTGTATTTGTACAGCAACTTACAACAATTTCATTGTTGAAAGTGAAATCTTATTGGCAATTATTTTCTTTTTCTCATGTTGCTCACTTAGTATTTTTGGCTCAACATTCAGTGTGAACTAAAAAGAATGCTTTACTACTGTCACTAGGAGACAGGCTGTCTGTGGTTGAAGCTGGGAAGCCAGGGAGCTCAATTTAGGATAGGATCTCAGAGTGGTTCCTCTGCCCCCAATATATGTGTATAAGAATCTCATTGGATTCTTATTAAAACTGTAAGATTCCAGGGCCCAAACCTAGACCTACTAAATATGAGTCCATGATGAAATATGCATATTATTAGCATTGCTGGGAATTCTTATGAAGCCTCTGGCTTAGGAAATGTGAGTCTGATATAAAATCTAGTGAAGTAACCTTTTGACAGATCAAATTCTTATCATTCTAAAGTTAAATTTTATTATACAAAATATGATTAGGTTAGGAATATGTATTTTAACAAAACTTATAAAGCTATGAAAAATTTGAAATACAAGGTACATGCAAAATGTTAGCAGTAGTAATGAAAACTTTTGAGTATGAGGAAAAATAGAATTGAACAAACAAATAGGGCTTATTTATTTATTTATTTATTTATTTATTTATTTATTTATGGTACTGGGGCTTGAACCCAGGGGTACTTAACCACTGAGCCACATCCCAGCCCTTTGTATTTTGTTTTGAAACAGGGTCTCACCAAGTTGCTTAGGGCCTCACTTTGTTGCTAAAGCTGACTTGGAACTTGCAGTCCTCCTGCCTCAGCCTCCCAAGTCACAGGGATTACAGGTGTGGCCACTGCATTCCAGTGGGGTACATGATTCTAGGAAACCCTCCAACATTAGCCAGAAAGTCCTTAGACAGAGAAGTCTGGATAAACTTTGCTAGAGGTCAGGGCAGTAATAGAGACTGACTCCAGTTTTATTGCCTCTAATAAGAAAACCGCAGAAATACCAACCTCAACTCATGTTTCCCCCAGCTCTCATCTGATCTTTAGCTCTTATTTAAATTTTGTTTTTGTATCTTTGGATTGTTCTCTCTATGTAAGTCATTGCCCCAAATAATTTCTACAAGTTCTCTGGACTAGTTAGATACTTTTTTTTTTTTTGGACTGAGGATTGAACTCAAGAGTACTTAACCACTGTGCCACATCCCAGCCCTTTTTTAAATATTTTATTTAGAAACAGGATCTTAGGGCTGGGGATGTGGCTCCGGCGGTAGCACACTTGTCTGGCATGCGTGCGGCCCGGGTTCGATCCTCAGCACCACATACAAACAAAGATGTTGTATCCGATGAAAACTAAAAATAAATAAATAAATATTAAAATTCTTTCTCTCTCTCTCCCTCTCTCTCTCTTAAAAAAAAAAAAAGAAAAGAAAAGAAACAGGATCTTAATGATGTGCTTAGGTTCTCACTAAATTGCTGAGGCTGGCTTTGAACTCATGATCCTCCTGCCTCAGCCTCCCAAGCCACCAAGCCCAGCTTTACATCTTTCGAATACTTTTGCCAGCCCCAGTATTTCCTCCTTCCTCCCAATTATCATAACCATTACTCTCAGGAGGATAAATTTGTGCCTGTCTTTCACCCCTTTTCATGAGGTAAACATCTGTAATTTTTTTTGTATTTTAATTGGAAATAATTGATTATTTATGGATTTTTATTTTTTTATTTTTGATTCTTTTTTATTATTAGTTGTTCAAAACATTACAAAGCTCTTTACATATCATGTTTCATACATTTGATTCAAGCAGATTATGAACAGACACTAGTATGGCAGTATGTAAAAAAAGTGGATATGGAACCGATGTGAATCAGCAATATGTATACGGGGTAAAAATGGGAGTTCATCTGTAATTTTCTGCTTCAAAAGTCTCTTTTAAAAAAGTATCTCACCCGCCCGCCTGTAATCCCAGTGGCTTGGGAAACTGAGACAGTAGGATAGGGAGTTCAAAGCCAGCCTCAGCAAAAGCAAGGTGCTAAGCAACTCAGTGAGACCCTGTCTCTAAATAAAATACAAACAATGCTGGGGATGTGGCCCAGTGGTTGAGTGTCCCTGAGTTCAATCCCCAGTACCAAAAAAAAAAAAAAGTATCTCTTCTGTATAATCATGAAAGCCATCATTGAAATCCCAGGAATTTTAGTTTAACACTTTTTATTGCATGTTATTAAAACTCAGCTTTAGAGTAATGAGAATCTAGCTTGTTTATCTTATGTCTTCTCTTCCTGAAAGAAAATTCCAATTTGGGTTGCACTTGGCCCTTGCCATGTGACTCCTAGAATTTGCTACTTAAGAAATTAAAGCTAAAAGCAAATGTTCCTGACTATGTTTTAAATCAGATAATCAAATTAATAATTACAGCATGTCAGCCAAACTAAATAAGCATTCTTGATGGGTAGAACCCTGCGTTGTCTTGAGTTATTTGATTACTTAGCCACTGCAAACTTTTTTAAAGTGAACCATCTTTAATATGCATGTGAAGGATAAAAAATAACTTGTTTTAAAAGAATTTTTATTTTGTCTTATTTTAGGTACTTTTTGTCCAAAACATGAACATATTCATCTTCATAACTCTTTCAGTATTTCCTGGCTTACTTAGCACCTTAGCTGGTATTTTCCACATGAGGTTTACACCATCTTGTGGCCTGTAATTTTCATTGACGTGCTGTGTTTCTGTGTCCTTGGCATTTATTAGCCTATTGGCAGATGTATGAACTTGGAAGAAAAGGAGAAATCACCTGTCATTTTTATTTTTTTATTTTTTATTTTTTTGCTCTAAAGGCCTGTATTTTTTTTTTCTGTTTTCTTCATGACCATAATAGTGATAGGAGTCTCTCAGATCTACCCTTTACAAAATCTTTTGTTTGTCAAATTGAAAATATCTTATTGTCTGAATTTTTCATTTGACTAGTTGACCATGTAGCACAAGGCCTAATTGACATGTCCACAAAAAATTATTTTTGCTATGGTTCATTGATCCATTTTATGTAAAATATCAAATTCTAGAAATCCATGTTTGTAGATCTCCCACCACATAAACAAAGGGAGAGAGAGAGGGAGGGAGGGAGGCAGGAAGGAAAAGAGAGAGAGACAGATAATAAGAGAAGCCAAATCATGAAAGGTGCCAATGTCTAGTAAAGACAAACCAATAAGACAAACTAAACCAATAAGAGATCAATTATGCATGAAGAAGAAAGTTAGAGACAAGCATCCACTCTCACTTGGATGGCTGAAGTAGAGAGACCCAGAATTGGCCCAGAAAGATACAGATATTTTCCCAATTAAAATTCATAGCCAACCACTAAAGTACATTGAATCAAACAAGTGCTTCACTGATAGAAGCTAGAGTGGTATATACACAAAACAGGTCTTGTTGTTTTCACTTCCTACTATTGATATAGATAGATATAGACTTGACAGGTATTGTTGGGAAAGATATATTAGTTACCCAGAGCCAAAAGCAAATTGGCAAGAACTAGATGCTTAGGGAAGAGAACCGATTCTGGTGACCTGCCACCCATTGTTTTTTGCATAGCACCTGGCTATACATTTTCGAAGTAGTTAGGTTTCAATTGCAGTATGGGAAACTGAGGCCTCCCTTTGGGATACAGAAGTTGGGTATTATCTTTCCCCCAGCACAACTTTGCCTGGGACCTATACATAGGATGTTGCCCTCCTCTAAGTTGGCATAACATTTTCCACCTTCTTATGTTTATACTAATATAATTATAATAAATTGCTACTGCTCTTGGAGATAATCTCTTCTCACATCAGGATTTAAGGTTTTCAGTAAGGCTGCTTAAACAGTGGGAAGGAAAGAGCCTTTCCATAACATTAAGGTCATTTCCGATAAAGGTGACTGCTCCACCCCTCCTTCCCAATTAGATTCCCTGCCAGCAATAGCATAGATGTGAGCTGGTGCCAGATGTTTTAATACCATAAGGACTAACTTGATAAAGCCTATGCATGGCAAAGAAAAAAAACAGCCAAAGGTTCCCAAACTGAAATTTCCAAAATTTCCATATGAGATGAAGCCAGGGCACCCTTCCTCTAAGTGTTACCATGTGTTTGCTGTCGTTGCTGATATCCTACAATTCTCTTTCCCCAGTGCTTCTGGAGATTAGTAATTACAGGAAATGCTGGTTATGTCAAGATGGAAATCTACTCTAGCTGCTGAGAATTTGGTCATTGACAAGAAAGACAATGGCAAAGATTGAGAACAACTGTGGGATTAATACTCTGATCTTTCCAAATAATTCCTAAGTAATTATTGGTCAGTTAGTCATCAGCATTCAGGGTTGTACTTAATTTTCCTATTAATGTTTTGCATATGTTTGCTAGCCTTGATTCCCTTGCTATTAGAAATTCCAGACTAGGAGAATTGTTCTTACTATGGCCCTTGTATTTTGCCTGGAGAACTAGCATAGTGTTGACAATTAAACATTGATATAGTTGAAGCAAAATCCTTTCATAGATTCCTGGGCATGAGACAGATTAATCAATAATTACAAAGTGCTTGGAAAGTTTAGAAACCTGGAACACCTATAAGTATAGGAAAGAGATATTTTTCTCCAATGCTGATTTTTAAATTTCATATGAAATGATAGTCTTAGCCTCAATATCCCCAAAATTTTTATCATAGTTGCTAATAAGTAATATAATTAAACAGTCTGCAGTAGAATCAAAAGGAAAAATTCTCTGAATGAGAATTCAAATTGAATGCAGTGACTGAGTTTATTAAGGCCTGTTTTTACTTAACACTCAAAAGTTTTGCCTCCTGTTTGTAGAAATTAATGGATTTAACCAAACCTACAATACTATCAAGAATATAAGATTCTTCATTCAGTTTATTTTCCTGTTATCCTGAAATACAATGTCAGCTAATAAAAATTTCCACATAAATTTTTCGAGGAAGTTAAGAATTTGCAGTAGTAGTAATAATAATGATAGCGTTAAAAGCAGGAATTAGATTGTCTGCCCCTGTTAGCAACCTGAGCAGTTAAAGACACTAATGGACCATGAAAACTGGAGGGCTGGGGCAACTGTGGGTCAGAGACTAACATACACAGGCAAGCATAGTACAGGGAAGCCTTTCATCACCTCCACCACATTGAGCCTTTTCTCTTAACGGAGCAAGCTCTTAATTTCCCCAGGTTGTTAATCTGGCACCTTTCAAGAACATCACTATACACTTTGGAAAATAAAAAAGCAAACAGTCAAAACATCCAGTGTTAAGGGGAAAGAAAATCAACAGAGGAAATTACAGTAGCACTTGATACACTGGCACCTTTTTCTTGAGTCATAGAAGGTGAAGGTTTTTGAAAGTTTGCACTTTTGACACTCTCTCTTTAAGACAGTAGCCAGAGGTCTTGAGAAAGAAAGTGCCATGAATATTCTGTCACAGTTCAACTGCGGCCTTAAATGCATGTATATCCACATTGTCAAAACTGACCTCCCAAAATACAAATAAAAGCCAAGTGACTTGAATGTAAACACCACTTTCTTTCATCATTTCTTTGGCTCTGTGTTTACCATTTCCTTTCTAAAGGAATTGGTGTTTCCTGATCTGGTATAGTTTGTTTGGGGATAATTCATCTACCGTATGTTTTCATATATCAAGGGTTGAATACAATACCAAGTTCTCATCTTTCTCTTTCTTATTTTTAGGTAAGTCATCTGATTCAAGTGACGTTTCATTTGATGGAATTTTCCATTTGGTAAAGTATTACTATTTTTATCAAATAATGTAAACTGTCATTTTTATTATTTCTTAATCTGTGTTTTCCAACAACATTGACCTTAGTAGTGTACCCTCTCTGGAAGACCAAAATAGGGGGAGTATAGGAAACAAAGGAAAAAACATAATACTGAGTATATTTACATGTCAAAAAGCACTTTTGAGGGGCTGGAGCTCTGTAGCTCAGTAGCTTAATGGCAGAGTGCTTGCCTAGCATATGTGAGGCACTGAGTTCGATCCTCAGTACCACATAAAAATAAATAAATAAAATAAATTGTCCATCTACAACTATATGTGTGTATTTATATATATATATATAAATACACATATATATATATATAAATACATATACATATAAATATATACATATAAATACATATATATATCACTATTGAAAGGAACATACCTGATTTAGCTATTTTTCATCAATTTTGCCATTTAGAACTTCAGGAGCTTTCCTTGTAATTGTAAAGATTGGTTTTACTTCAGAGAATCCAATTAAATTTACAGTGATGACTTCTGATTGTCATTGGTGAAAATCTGATATTCCTCAGAATGTTGCTACACATGTTTGAGGCCTTTCATGGTTTCGTATGAATTTATTTTTTCATTTCTATAAAAAATGTTATTAAATTTTTGGTAAGTAGACGTTTTATCATTTGAAAGATTTTCTTTTGAATCATATGTTGTCTTAAAATATTTTTCATTTTAAAACACAGCTATTTGATAGAAGAAATAGAAAAACACAATTTCAGAAATACAAACTGAAGATTCTGTGTGTGTGTGTGGGGGGGGAGAAATAGATACATCATAACAACAAAATGACTTTCCCTGGTAGTTCTGGATTGTTTCACTAGCAATCCAGAAAAAAAATCCTAGCAATTGTTTTTTCTCTCTTAGAGGTCTGCTTCTCTTTGTATAGCACTAAATAGCTATTGACCTACTGAGAAATAAGCAACCAAAATCTAAAATCCCTGGTTTGAGCTATAGTTACCATACTGCATGATGATCTCCACAATTCCTTTCTAAAACTTTATAGCCTTCGCATAACATCTTCTTTTGAGAAATGCCTTTTTAGTCAGCTCCTTTGCCCATTGTAAACAGGTGGTTTTATTGCTGTTGCAGTTGAATTTTCTAGCTATTTTGGATATTAAACCTTTATCACATATTTGGTTCACAAATATTTTTTCCCATGTTGTCTCTTAATCATTTTATTGAGTATTTCTTTTGCTATACATAAGCTTTTTTAGGTGATGCAATCACCTAAATTTGTCTTTTTTTTTTTCCTTTTCGTTTGTGTGGTCATATTAAAAAATAAATCACTACTTAGATTAGTGTCAAGAAGCTTTTTACCTATGTTTTCATCTAGTACTTATATAGTTTCAGGTCTTTGATGCATTATGAGTTGTTTTTTATATATGATATGAGATAAAGGTTTAACTTCATTCTAAATGAGGATGTATTGTTTTTCCAACAACATTTATTGAAGAGTATGGACTTTCCTCATTTTGAGTTCTTGGCATTTTAAGCAAAGATCAATTGGCTATAAATGTGTTGAATAATTTTGGGGCTCCCTATTTTTCTCCATTGGTCTATGTCTAATTTTATGGCAGTACTACGCCCTTTTACTTAGTGTAACATTATAGTATATTTTAAAGTTAGGTAGTTGTGATGCTTCCATCTTTTTGCTCAAGATTGTTTTGGTTATTTGAGGCCTTTCATGGTTTCATATGATTTTTTTTTCATTTCTATAAAAAATGTTATTAAATTTTTGGTAAGTCTTACATTGAATCTTCAAATCACTGTGAGTAATACAGATGTTTTAACAATATTAATTCTTCTCATCAATAAGCATGAAGGTCTTCCCATTCATTTGTGGAACAATATTTTTAAGACATTTTTAGGGCTGGGGCAGCAGTGGGAGAGGACTTACTTACCTACCATGTGCGAGGCACTCAGTTCATTCCCAATACCACAAAGAGGAAAAAAAAAATTCAGTGTCAAGTATATGGCTTCTAGAATTCTTACAGTCTTTGAAATTTGATGCTAAGATTATTGAAGCAAAAGTGTCCCTACAGAAGAGAAATTTCTCTTAAACTCTCAGTGCAGAGGAGTGTGACACAAGGAAACTGGCTTGAGTGCTACACATTATATGAAATTTTATTTTCTGAGTAATATTTCTGATTCAGTAATCACCCTGTTTAGCCATACAAGTTTTCTTATTCCCTGGAAAGCCTTACTGTAATTGAGAACTGTTCTAGCATATCATGTACCTTGTAATTTCCTTTTCTAAAATGCAGTTACATTTAATGCCTTTGTTTCCTTGATGTAACCTTTTAAAAGCCTTGTATATTGTTCGTATTCTCTTTTGATTTCACATAACTCTTTGCTATTCTTCCAATAAGTCATTTGTAGATATTCCTAAACCTGGAGCATCTCACTTAAAATCTAGTACTGTGGCCTCTTAGAAGACAAGTTTATTAGCCAGAAGCTATACATACCCTAAGTTCAAACCTGTACAAGTTTACACTAGATAACCAAAAAATATTTTCTCTTCAATCACTGAATCCAAGGCGGAGGGGACAGATGCCACCACCTTGAAACAGAAATGATTCTTAAGGCTCTGGGTACTTTGAAGATCTGAAATAGCTCAGGGCATGCAAGATTCAGCATAGCTTTGGACATTCTCTTCTGAAGACACAGAAAAGGTAGTTTCTTTTGCCAAGGCCTAAAAGACATGAATAAATTGGCAGAAAAGCAACATCATCCAGTCTACTCTTGCCAAAAGGAATCGCATCCTGTTGAAAGTTAAAAATAATTGACAACATTTTAAAAATGGTCTTCAGGTTCTTAAGGTGTGTATTTTTAGTAGTCTAATTTAAAAATTGCCAATCCAGTATACATGTTACTATTTGCTTAGTAAGAGCTACTTTGTTAGAAGATAGTAACTGATTTTAAGTTTTCTTAGTACCAGTGTGCTTTACTTTTCAAGGTGTGTAGATTTCCTGCACCTCAAATCCCAATGCAGAATTCCCCAGCTTACTGCTTTCACATACAACATTAGAGGATATGTTTGTCCTTATGTCACTGCCTTTTAAGGTATCAAACACTGTAGACTCTCCTTATACTATAGTGAGTTCATTCTTTAGAGTTGGTTAAAAAGGGAAACTCCAGTTTTTGTACCATCAACCACATCCCCTTTGGTTCAAATTCAGCATTTTTACTCCAAAAAAATAAAGCTTATGATATGAAACATTGGACAACAAGCTTCTAAAGAAAAGGAATCCTTCTCCGAATT
This sequence comes from Urocitellus parryii, assembly GCF_045843805.1. Taxonomy (NCBI): domain Eukaryota; kingdom Metazoa; phylum Chordata; class Mammalia; order Rodentia; family Sciuridae; genus Urocitellus; species Urocitellus parryii. The sequence continues at coordinate 148,960,059 of NC_135532.1, forward strand.
TGAGAATTGCCTCATAGGAGAAAAAAATTCTCAACACATTTTGTTTGACTCAGAGAAGCTGAGTGTCAGAAAGAACAAAGAGGCAGGAAGGGAGTTATCCTCAGCTCTGGAATTTGAAGCCAGAGCTGCACTGTGGTTCCACAGAAAATGTTTTATCAAGTGTTCTTATTGCTGGTTCTTTTAAAATCTAAGAAGAGACATGAAGATCTAAAATCAATATCCAGGGAAAGCCTCAATTTAAAGTGAACCCCCCCCCCTTTCTCTGCCAACCCTTTTGCATTCTAGGAACTTCAGAGAGTTCTGGGGATTCCTTAAGTGATTAATGAGGAGATTGTAATTCATTGAAACAGTGATTTGTAGGTTAAAGGATATCTGATACATTCTGAATTTCTGCCCTTCTTAGTGGAGAAGGAAAAATGAATAGACCAGATGGTGGGTCCCATTGTTTCTTTTTATGGGGCGGGGAAGGGGAGTCACAGAGATATAATTATACTCATCTCATTTTTTCCACAAAGCATTTGCAGTAGCTTCCAACCAAAATGCGTAATAAAATTCAGATAGTTTTTTTTATTATTTTAAATAAAAACAGGGAAAACCATGGGAAAGGAATAGTTATAAGAATGAGTTAGTAATCCTACAGCTCTTTGTACTCAGGTGCAATGGAAGTCAGGAACAGTTCTGTACTAAAGAGGACAAGCAGAGCTTCAGTTGGTGCTCCCTCCTTCCATAACCTCAGCTGAGCCAGTGCCAAGTCCCCATCAGCCCTTGGGCTTCACCTGGCCTGTGCGTACATTCTAATTCCTCTGGCTCTGCCTGCATGCTTGTTATGGCATGACTCTGCCAGAGGATTCATTCCATTGCTTTGGAAAGACCTGCACTTTCGACACTTGTACATCCCATTACAGAAACAGCATTGAGCATGATTTTGGGAAAATTGCACATGTATCTTATATTGGGCTTGAGTATTCTAGAGGGCTTCAAATATCATCCTTGGTGTATTATTCTTTAGCTTTTCAAGTGTTTCCATAGGATGAGCATAGGTCAGAGACACTCAGAAACAGGTCAAGCACAGGGGAAAGGAAAGTGAGAGGATTCTGTTCTTCCTGATTCCGCTGGGATAGGTAGAAAACTTAAGGATCTTTTTCTTCAACCATCATCATTTATTTCCACCATTTGTTCCCATGGTTATTTTCCACTGCCCAGTTGTTATTTGTACTTATTTAAAAACATCAGTGAATGAGCCTCAAGAGGCTCAGTTCTCTAACTGAGGTGCTATACCAGAGACTGAGAATATTCAAGGTTTTGGACTGAAGTCCCACCTCTGAGCTCATACTTTTTTATTACACTGTATTTGGCTGAAGATCTGACACTAGATGCACCATAACCATTGCAATGTCTGTGCAATTTCTTACTTTTTAGATTTCTGTGGCACTTTTGCATATTGTTTGATTAACTATACCTGTCTATGAATTGTAGATCTTTTAACCATTTAGAAAGAAGAGGGTAAGGGGAAAAAGGTAATTGGTGGTAAAGAGATGATCCCTAAGAATGGAAAGTTCACGGATAAAAGTTGTGCTGCTTTGTGGGCCAGGCCAGGTGGTTGGGTGTGGATGTTGTGTGTGTCCCCAATGTAGTCACCCTTGCAGTGGTAATTCTCTCAGTTTAGCCACCACAGAGTATTGTTCTTTGTTTTTCTATAGTGCTTGTCAAAATGCTATGACAACTGGTTGGTTTTATGCAAACAGAGCCTGGCTCTCAAGAGACAGTGTGTCTGAAAGTCAAACATGGATGGCAGCCATTGGCACTCAGAGGAGTCAGAAACCACAGATTGTTTTCTCGTTGGATGAACAGCTTAAAGCAACGTAAAGTTAATTGAAGAATTCCTTGAAAGTGAAGTCAGACTAAAAGAAATGCTCTGAGTCTGTAATTTACTAAATGTGAAAGATCTGTAAGTGATATTGAGACTAAAAAGTTTGGGGGGAAAAAAGAACATTTGTAAACAGATCTGCCTTGCATTATTGCTAGGCTGTTTTAATTATTTGCTCTAATAATGTAGATCTGCAGAAGAATCTCTAATTAGGTAAGGCTTGATTTATGGAGTTGGCCTCATATAAACCATGATGTCATAGTATGCTGCAGAAAATTACAGGCCTGGTCTCGCTTTTGAAAACTATTATTTCTACCTAGAACTACTCATGCTCTGCATGTCTTACTCTCAGGAAACTAAAGCAATCTGTGTTCTCTTTTAGAGTGTGCCTTGTGCAGGTAAATTCAACATATACTATTACTTATTAAGTAATTTTACCATATTTTAAAAGGGGAAGGAAGAAAAACTGCAGGGGGAATGGTGGGAGGCAAAGGGAAAACTCTAGTAGTTAAAGAAATCTTTACTTCTTGGGAACTTGGTAGAGACCAACTTATGATTCTCCACAGAAGTGGATTCATTCTTTCTTTGGCTGACAAATATGTGTATGCCAGATTGTCAAAAGTAGTGTCTGTCTGCCCTTTTCTCCTGTAATCCTAGCTTCATTATCTACTCTCCCTCCCCAGCCACTTTCTGGAAAGCTCATTCAGTGTCATTATTGCTTATTTCATTTGGTTTTAAATGAGCACAGGGCCTCTGTAACATTTTACCATGGTTCTTATTCCCTTTATCATTGCCCTAGAAGCATTGGGAGGGCCAAGGCCCTCGCTTTTATTATTGGTCTGCTGATTACAATTACTGACATTTTTCTTAGATTAATTATACCTTAATGATTGCATTTTCTATGGTTTCCCATTTCAACTTTGTTAAATTTTTGCTCTTATAGATCAAGACCTAGAAAGAATCCTCCTAGACTTATATAAGTTGTTTTCCTTCCTGTCTTTTATAATCATGTAACCTACGTCTACCTTTATAGCTATTTTAAATCATTTGTCTTTTTGAGGTTTCCTCAAACTATTTAGTGTACTTTTCATAAGAAATAGTTCCTATGAATTGTCTTATTTAATCTGTTTACAGAATATTTCAATTATGTAGTTACAGTAATTAGTTCAATGAGCACATTTAGGTTTAGAAACAAAACACAATTCCTGAATAGTTTGAGAAAGTACCTGGGGCATATTTGAGAATGGCCTCCTACCCTCCAGTGTTCAGCATATTGGCTCATTCCTGGGTTACACATAAGGCCAGAATTGTAGTTCAGTAATTCAGTACTGGAAGCTTCTGGGTATAGTTTGATTGATGACTGTCTGTCTTGATATATGCTTTACCCATAGTTTTGGTATTACACTAGTCTCTTTAATCTGTGGTTTCACTCTTCGAGATTTGTTATCACAATCAACCATGGTCCAAAGATAGTAAATGCAAAATTCCAGGAATAATTTACAAATTTTAGAAAGCTTGTATTACATTGTTATAATTTTTTCTATTTTATTGTTAGTCATTGTTGGTAAGCTCTTACTATACCTAATTCATTAAACTTTACCATAGGTATGTATGTGTAAGAAAAAACGTAGTATACGTAGGGCTCAATATTCTGCACTCAAGCATCCATGAGGCAACTTGGAACATATGCCTCACAGATAAGGAGGGCTTCTATATCAAATAATATGATCTTCTTTGAATTCTGATATGAAAATTGTTCCTTCTTTATCATGGAGTGTTGGCAAAGGTCAGGAGATTTGTCCTTTCCATCTATAAATGACCATAGTTATTTAAACGAGAAGGGCTATATCGAAGATTTTTCCTGGGTCTATGTATGGCCTGTTCTCCTGGCCAGTCCACAGCCCCATACTTTTTATGATTACTTTTATCCATGTAAAGGCAATTTTTAATGGGCATAGGCCTCTAAGACAAAGCTGCTTTGGGATTCAACCAGGATGATTGATCAGTTTTACAAATCACAAATGCTAACTTTCCTCATACCATTTGGATAGAATTTTTTTAATCACTGTCCTTCTTCCCTATTTTCATTGCTTCCTTCCTACCCTACCCACTTTCAGGAAGGGTTTGATGTTGCCCATAGTCAAAAATGTTCCTATAACATTTTAAAAATAAAATCAAAACCATTTAAATATGAAGGTAGAAAAAAGATGTTGTACTCAAATATCTTAACATAAGATGGCTTTGCTCTTATTAAACAGTGCATTTAGCTCTGAGCTTCCTGATAGACAAAATGAAACAAGATATTTGGGTTCACATTAATTTTATTTGCTGAAGGAAAACATATCAGTTCTTCCATAAAGACACTGTTACCAGGTACTTTATTCTAAGCCAATGATTTATATGTAATAAAGCTGAACAACCATCTATAGCAGGATATTCATATACGCATTAGAGTTTGAAAAGTCCTACCATAGACCATCTCTGTTTTTTGTTGATAAGGAACAAAAGTACAGAGAGCAAAAATAATTTGTCAGCAGACTTGTTGGTGATTGCACAGGACTGGAGTTAGTGTCCCTTGATACTAACCTGAGCCTTATAGCTCCTTCTCCCAGGTGTATATAGTCCAAGTGGTACTGGACCTAGTGTGGTCCAGCATCTACTTCACTCCTGGGCATTAGGGACACAAACTATGATTTAAGCCTTGGGATTTAGACTTGAGGAAGTTGGAATATGTGCAAGTGGAGTTTCTTCAAGGACCCTCTCTTTTCACTGTGAGGTTGGGCTTTTGCGCCAGGTTACTTTCAAATTGCTATGGAAGTAAACTAGGATGATAATTCATAGTAGATGCTCTATTTTTAAATACTTTGTCAAAATTCCCTTTTTTGAGACAAACTTCTGGACAAATTTATGTTGTATTTTTGCTACCGTGAGTATATGAGAGAACATTGGTCAGAGTTCCTAAACTCAAGTTGCATGCAGTAGTCAGTCAGGTACAAAGAGCTGTGTGTCACCCAGAAGGCCAAATGTGAGACAAGAAGGAGCAGGGGTACTCTAATAAACCAAAGGGCCACTGTCTTTTGTGTCCATGGAGCAGCTGTTTCTTAGCTCTAGCTCAATTTTGTCATGTGAAAAATGTAGTTATGCAGTGGACTAGATCTTCCGGTATTTTTGAGAGAAGCTGGAAGTCTGGATTATTAAGTTAAATCTCCTGATTTTAAATGTTGGCAACTCTTTTCTTCCACTTGCTCAGGCCAGAAACCTTGGAGTTGTCCTTGACTCCTTCTTCCTTTCAAAACCCACATCTAATCCATCAGGAAATCCTGTTGGCTCTACCCTCAAAATATATTCAGACTCTGATCACTTCTATGGATCTTTACTGCACTACTATGGAGACTGTATTGCCGGCTCATTCCAGGATTACTGCAGGAGCCTCCTCAGTATTCCCCTTGCTTCCATGCTTTCTTCCCTACAGTCAGAGATCTTATTGAAGCATAAATCAGATCATGTTGCCCCTCTTCTTACAACCCCTCAAAGTCTTCCCATCTCACTCAGCCCGAAAACTAAAGTCCCCCCAGATGTCCCATAAGTCTCTCAGACCTCATCTCTGCAGCCAAGGAGGCCTCCTGCCTGTTCACACATGACCTTTGCTGTTGTTCTCCCCTCTTTCCAAGATCTCCATGCCCTTTCACCACTTCAAATGTCATCTTAGTGAGGCTTGCACACACACATTCCTCCTCTCCTCTGCTTTGTTTTTCTATCACATATCCTCATCTAATGCACTACATTTTTTTCCTTTATTACCTGTCCATCTGCATTAGCATGTAGATTCCACAGAGGCAAGGACTTTGTATGATTTTATATATTTGTTCATTGCTGTATACTTAGCACCTAGAAATATGCCTCTTACATTATAGGTGCTCGATAAATGTTTGCCAAATGAATTAATCTTTAAAAACAATTTTTCAGCTTTGGGCCAAACCTGGCCTATCCCTTTTTGGCTTAGGTCAAAAAAGAAGAGTGAGTGCTACACAGGGACAGACTTTATGAATGTCTCATCATGCCTACCCATCCCAGGAAACTACAGAAGAGTTCTTGCACTCTGCTTGCACACATGGTATGCCACTTCCACTGTGCTGAACTTCAGTGGACACTTATTGTTTTATATCTCAACATTGTTTTTCCCAATGTATTGGTATTTCAAATATGGAAAATGTTATGTGAATTATTTAAGCATCCTGAGTGGACTAATAAATCTACAAAGGAAGGACACATCTGAAAAATTTGGCTTGTTTTCTATAACAGAGTAAGAGGAAGAGCACTGCAGAGGGGAAAATTTATGTAAAGAACTCAGGCAGAAAGAACCTTGATGTTTTGAAAGAGAAAAGTGAAACTAGAGTGGAAAGTGAGGGGGAAAGTGATTAGAAAGGATATTGGTTAGAGGCAGGGCTGAATCTCAAAGGCCCTGGTGAGATGTTTGGATGTTACTGTTAAGTTCAATGGGAAGCTGTTAAAGAGTTTTTGAGTACTGGAACATTGGGGGTAGCATTCATATTGATTAAATCTAACATTGGCTACTTCTAAATTCAAGAGCCAATAAGAATAACAAAACTAAAGCAGCTAACATTTATTGAGCACTAGTACCTGATGGAATGCCAAGTGTTTTATACTGATTATTTTAGTTAATTCCTAAATCACTATATATCAAGTTATATTATCCCCATTTTGCAGGTGGGGAAACTGAGACACACTGAAGTAATTTGGCTAAAGTCACAAGACTAAACTGTATAAACCCAGGCCATCATTTTCAGCCTTGCTCTTAGCCACTACAGTTTACTTCATTCACTCCTCATCCAGCAATTCATTTAGTTATTCAAGATAAGCATTTAAGAGGTTATTTTTATATCCCAGGTAAGAGGTGGTAGCTATTTTGGCTTTGGGTTAAGATTTTATTAATAATCATAGAAAGTCTTACTGAATGTTTAATTTTTTTAAATACTATGTACCCAGGAAACAATAAATAGTTTTGAATTATAGAACAAAGATAAAAGATACAATGATACAATGGAATTCATTTCTAATGATGAAGAATTTATGGTAATTTATCTAGTTAAAAAATAAATCTCTAGATTCTTTTCAATGATAATAGCATAATGATAACTTGAGTGTCAGTTCTTAATTCTCAAGAATTGATTCTGATAAGCTGTGCCAACAGCTATAATAGACTCAAAATTCTTAATGTGAATTATTTACAGTAATGATTGTTTTAAAGATACCTTCTTACCAAAATGTAACATAAATATATCCTCATTATTATGGTTTAGATCTTGAATGTTCCCCCCCAAAAAAACTTTTGTGATAGAGGCTTGATTTCCCAATGTAGCATATTCAGAGGTGGGGCTTTAAAGAAGAGATTGGACCTTGAGGGCTCTTCCTAAACAGCGTATTAATCTGCTGATAGCTAAACAGACTAGCAGGAGGTGGTACAAACTATAGGCAGGTGGGGCATGGTTGGGGAAATAGGTAACTGTAAATATGCCTTTGAGGACTATACTTGTCCCTGCCCCTTTCCCCTAACCCACCCACCCGACTTCCTGGCTGCCCTAAGCTGAGCAGTTTTCTTTCACCATGCTCTTCTGCCATGATGTTCTGCCTCACCTCAAGCTCAAAGTAATGAGGATAGGTGATCATAAGCAAAAACCTCTGAAACCGTGAGCCAAAATAAATTTTCTTCCTTTGTTTATGTCAGGAATTTTGGTTACAGCAATGAGCTGACTGATACACTCATGATATTTTATAAGCAAGTCAGTCAATTGTTAGCAGTTATTTTAGCACCTAAACAACAATTCTTTTGGTTTAAAAAATATTTTTGGACTTATTTGGCTGGAAAATGTTTTATTTTCACATTTAAAAGTAAAATATTAAAATTAATTTTAAATACCTTAAAAACAAGTGTATTTCTTTGAACATAAAATAAGCTTTATTTTAGTTACATAACACTATTGATATTAGTCATGATGATTAATCTATAAAATAAGATCTTGCAGGCACATTCAAGTTTTTTTAAATTGTACTCACTATAGTTACATAAGTAAAATGCTAAATAATTAATCATTTTGCTATTGCATTTGCAACCTTTGCCAAGTCACTGTCACAATAAAATGTGTAATGTTTGCTTCTAAAAATAGTCTGTTTATTCATAGACTATACCAAATGTGCTTAATTGGAGTCTATAAAATACATAGCTTTTCCTTGAGTTCAAGGTTTATTTCAGCATCTGTGTTCTAATTATAAAAAAATGAATCAATACTAAGCAGTTTACTCACATTCCATGGGTGGTAGAACAGACTTTGCTTAGTATATGAGGACAGTAAAACATTCTCATGTTTTTTCTTTTTTTTCCTTAACTTCAAAATTCTGCAAGATGAACACTGATTTTAGAGGGCTTTTGTGGCTTACCCTGTCAGTAGGCTATCTAGTAACAGAGGGCAGATTCTGAGTCATAGGATCATTCAGTATATCAAGCACAATCAAGCTGAGGTGATGTGGAAAGCTGAGATAAAGGCCAAGTGTTAGGATGACATTTATAAAACCTTGACACATGCAGGGGAAGCCAGGTGTGACATAAGTGAGAACTAGAAGAAGAAAAACTTAAAAGCTCTTTGTAGCTTTCTCACAACTGCTTTTCATTTCTGTAGTGTGGAATGAAAATAGAGAAATAGAGAAAAACAGGACAGGAAAGGACCAGAGACCCAGTTTTACACAAAGAAAACTGAGGCCCAAAGAGCACCAAGGACTTACTCTGAGTTACACAACTAGAGTTATGGGTAGGACTGAAAATGCAACTTGTAATTCCTCTTTTCTAGCTCAAGCTTTTTTTGACTACTCTTCTTGGGCATTTTTTCTCTTATAGTTTATTGAAGTTGGACCAAAATGAAAAAAAAATATGGCTTGATGAGAAAAGGGTCTCCCTGCTACCAGAAGTGAGGGATTGGGCCCAATCTGGGGGGCTGTGGTTTGCATTTTCCCCACACAGTTCATGGGTTGGAACTTAATCCCCAGTGCAGCACTGTTGAGAGGTGTGACCTTTAAGAAGTATTAGGTCATGAAGGCTCTGCCCTCCTAAGTTGACACATGCTATTTTATAGCAGTGAGTCCCTGGTAAAAGGATGAGTTTGGTCTCCTTCCTACCCTTCCCCATTCCCATGTTCTCTTACCCTTCTACCTTCCACTGTGGGAGAATACAGTAAGGAGACCCTTGCCAGATACTAGCACCTTGATATTGGGTTTCTCAGCCTACAGAACCATGAGAAATAATTTTCTATTGCTTATAAATTCCCTAATATGTGAAATTCTGTTATAGCAGCACAAGACAAAGACTATACAATAACTACCTGAAGTACATGTCAATTTTCCATGAAGGAAACTTGGACCCAATATTTCTTAAAAGCCTCCCAACTCTAAATTTTTCCCCCAGTACTGGAGATCAAACCCAGGGGTCCTTTACTACAGAGCTACATCCCCAGTCCTTTTAAGACAGGGTCTTGTTCAGCTCCAAGGCTAACTGACCTCAAACTCGTGTTCCTCCTGCCTCAGCCTTCAGAGTATCTAGAATTATAGATGTGTACCACCACACCTGGCTTCCAACTCTAATTTTAATGAATTTGGATAATTTTCATTATATTTGAGACAGAGTAATTATTTTTGCCCCCACTTAGAAAAATTTTTGTGCATTCTCATTCATGCATGTGTCATCTGTTGTAGTCTTTTCTCAGAACCTTCTTTCCCACTGAGCACCTGTTTACTAAGTTTCCTAGTAATACAGTATTACCAAAACAACAGGCCCAAACTTCAGGCTCTGCCTAGAACCTGGGAATGATGAGTAATCACTGGACTTAGCTAATAAAACCTTCTACATTAGACCAATATCTAATAGCTTTTCTTCTATAAATACAAATTGATATATAGTTAGCAAAAGGAAGATTTGTGATAATGAAGTCAGTCAGCTTTCCTTTCCATCAGCAAGAACTTGGTATGGTAGGAGCTTGGTTAACTCGAAACTCATTAAGGTGTAAATGATTTTTAAAGCTGTTTTCTTTACTGAGCAACTATATAGCTAATCTTGGGTTAAGTTGAAAATGTACTGACTCAAATTATAATATAAAATCCATGAGATAAGAAGTCCGATTCAAAATGTATTCACATATAAACATTTGTTACTCTCTTCTGAATATAAAATGATCTCTGTCTATCCTGCCTCCATTCTTTTGTTCAACTTTTAGATCTTAGCTTTTTTCCACTATAACTTAGATGGTATTTTCCCAAACATCAGCAACTTTTCACTGTACAGAAATGGCATGTTCATAATAGGGAATTTCCAGAAAACAAGTGCTTCAGTTTTATTTGCCAATCTCCAGTAGAGTCCAGAATTAATTATTCATCACAGTAGTTATGCAATCACATTAGAGGGTCCATCTTTGTAAATTTAAAGTAATGGATTTGAAATTTTCATCCATCCATCCATTCATTGGAAAGACTCCAAAATTCCCTATCCCCTTGCCTCCACAAATCCTGGAGTGATTTAGGAGGTGGGTAAGAGAAGAGATGGTAGTTGGATTTCACATATCATCATGGTGGTCTAGTAAGTGAATGCAAGATTCCTTTATTCAAATTTAAAAGAGATTAAGAGCCCAAATTGGGAGAAGTCATGCTATAGGTCTAAAGAATTACTTAATTGTCCAGAGTCATTACAAAAACTTAAGATCAAAACAAGACCCAAGACCCATACCTCTTAGCTCCTGTGTCATTTCTCTTACTATCCCATTCCACTGCCAAGGAAACATCAGGCTAGGCCTATTTCCTTTCTAAAATTAAGGGTCTGGGACAGAAAGGCAATAGTAGGGCAAACAGTGTATCTTACATGTACTTACGTCACTTCTCCCAAGAGAAAAACCTTCTAGGACAGTGTCAACAAACTTTCTCTCCAAAGGGTTAGAGAGTATAACACTTTGCCAGCCATATGGTCTCTGTAGCAACTACTCAACTCTATCATCATAGCAGCCATTGTAACATTCACAAAGGCTAAATGAATGAGCCTGGCTATGGTCCAATAAAACTTTATACATAGACATGAGAATTTTAATTCCATTTTTTCACAAGTCATGAAATTTTTTCTAATATTTTCAAAATATTGAAAATGTAAAAATGTAAAAGTCATTCTTACACACTGTACACGAACAAACTGCAGAGCAGATTTAGCCTGCTGGACAGTTTGCTAACCCCTCCCCTAGGGGAATAAATAATGAAATGTGAAGAAGACTGTAGGTGTTAAGACACATAAAGACAAAACATGATACCTGGATGTTTTAAATGTGGTAGGAGGAATTTCTGGTACAGGTGCATGTTCAGGGAGAGTAGATGATTGCCTACTTAACCTTAATTCTATTTTAGGTAATCTTGGTTTGTACTCAGTCAAATTCCAGATCAGTTATTTAGATTTAACCCTCTTCAGATTTGTGAAAGGCAGGTTTTAGCTGTCCTTAAAGAAGAAGCAAGAAGAGGACATATGACACAGAGCCTGTCATAAGGTATGCAGGGCCACTAGAACATTTTATTAGGAATGGCAGCTGGTGATTTTCAATATCAGTGAATCATTTTGAAGTCTGTCTGAGGCAAGGAGGAAGCAGCAGAAACTACTTCATAATACTGCAAAGCTCTCATGGAAAATGTCTTCTGCCATACAGAATTAATGGCATAAAGGCTATATTGATATGTTTTAAATTAAAAAGAACCAGGAAACTTAAAACCATAAAGGAACACTTATAAAAATAGTATGCATTGTTATATTGTGTGCATGTATGAATAGGTAACAATGAATCCCAGCACTTTGTATAATTATAATGCACCAGTAAATATATATGGGAAAAAAATAGTATGAATAATTTACAGGCAGTAAATCAGTACACCTTTTGTTGCTTTGTAGGTCAGCTCACCCATAATGATTACATAAAGGTAGTACAGTTTTTTATAACAAGAACATTAATAATGATGACAATGATCAAAATTAACCATTTTTTGAGCAGTTAATATCTGCTGCCACCTAACATATGTTTTCTTGTTTATCGCTTACAATGAAAACTACAAGATGGATCTTACTCTCCTATGGAAGATGAAACTGAGATCCGGTAACACAAAGTAGCAAAGGACCAAATGCAGATTCACTGGCCCCTTGACCTGAAAATGTATGTTGTAACCACTGCACTATTGCCATTGATGAGAAATAGTGGCCCCAAAAAAACAAACAAAAACCAGTTTGGAAAAACTATTCTCAACTATAGGATAGCATTATTTTATAGATGTTAATTTTACTCTCTGTAAGCATGATACCATAAAAGAATGATTTCAGCCCCTTAAAACCTTGAAAAACATCATCAAACCAAGTGTGCCCTTTAACATTTGTGGTTTGTGTGTCCATTCACCGCTTGCAGTTTGTAGGCATGTTGCAGCCTTGAACTATTCACTGTCTGAACTTGCCCTCAAAGAATCCTTCCTCCTGCCTTACCTCTATCAAGTGGCAGCCAATGAGAAAACCACAAGCTCGGCAGCTGCAGCTCTGGAAAGTTTCCATTGAAACCCTCATTCCCAGATCTCCTGTGAAAATCACAGTTCCTGGAGTTTGCTGTTATCTTCTTGAAGGTCATGACTAATGTTTGTAACATTGTAAAACTTCCACAGCAAACACTGTCTGCAAGACAAGGATTCCTTAACTTGGACTCTGTGTTAACTTGCTTACAGGAAGACATTTTAAATGCCTCTCAACTGCCGTATCCCAAATTCTTACCCAGTAATCTGGAAAGCCAACATTAAGATGGGAGCTTTAAAATAGGATGAAAATTGGAGAGCTTAATGAATTTAATAAAATGCCTCTTTGACAGACCAGAATTGAATCAAAAAACCAAACCAACAAACAATAAAACTAACATATGAGAATAGAAGGTGAATGAGCCCAGTTTTATTTCTCTAAATTTTATTCTATGAATTATTTTTAGGATTAAAAGGCTAAGTTTCCAATATACCTGTCTCAGAGGAAACAATTTCATTTTTTTCTAAATGTGGATACATAGTACAAAAGTGACTGTTATTAGTGAGTAGTAACAAAATCCAGCTTTTAGCCAGCCTTTTTATATGTGAAGCATATTATTTAATCCAGATTTCTTTAAAACCACAACCAGACTCACAGTATGGATGTTTGATTGAAGAAACATGGTTACTATTATTCGCCTCACCATGCTTTATTTTAGTTAGATTAATGACCCACTAATACAGTTAAGGAAAAAAGTAAATTTTCATCATCATCCACTGAAATTGGCAAGATTGGATGTTGATGATTGTAGACATAAGACTCCATCAAGAGATAATTTTCTGATCTGTATGTATCACAATGTTGGTTTTTTTAGACTGTCCCAATAATGTATTCAGGAACTCTAGAAGGTGGGGTGGGGAGAGAGGGATAGCTGCAGCCAGGAGACAGATATGTGTAATGCACACTTATTGTCTGGAGAAAATGTACACTCATGGCAGCAGTAAGAAGTTACTTAGTCTGTATTTATTTACAATGTGCAGGCTGCAGATTGTTGGCATTCTTACTATGCCCAGATGTAATGGAAAGAATTCACTAGCATTTTCACACTGGCTTTAGTAAGGAATGTTCCTTTGAATTAACGTTGGGTAAAAGGTAGTAGTTTAGTTCCAATAACCCCGAAAGGTTGTTTCTGTTTCCTGAATACTAAAGGAAATTATTTGGGGCCTCAATTGCCATCTGAATTGATTGCTTTTGGTCACTTAAGCTTGTTTCCTTATCAGTAAACCTCAGCAGACACATATTTTTAAAATTTGACAGAAAATGTCTACTATTTAGGTACAGCAGTGAGCTAAATAGTAGATTTATGATGGAAAAACCCTCATAATTCAAAATGGACTTTCTAAAAATAATGTTGATAAAGAACATCAGCGTTAGTTTTCATAAGGGAAGAGGGGCATGCTTCATAAGCCAAGGCTTTCATTAAATGTGCAGAGTCAGGAGAATGTCCACTTTCATCAGTGAGTGGCATAAACATATAAATGTATTTCCTTAATGTGTTCTTTTTCACAGAGTAGGCTATCTCAAGTTCTGCAGTTTTCTAATTTTCTGCTTTAATATTTTAATTTAAATATGATAAAATGTCTTGGGATTTGAAGGAAAAGCCATCTTCATAAAATTGAAAAGTGGTGGGGACTTCTTCCAGATAGCTTAAAGACCTGTTCATTGTATTTTTTCTTTTTAGGGGTGGATCTGATATCATAAATGTGTGTGTATTCAAAATTATTTTCCAAATTGTGTTTCAAGTTTGTGCTTTCTGGGCTAATTAATTAGACTAATGGTTTGATGGTGAAGGCTGTGAACATTTCCAAGTACATGAAATAAAAAGTATTGAAAAATTAAATTCATAGGTGAATGAGCATTCTATAAGCATTTCTTTTTTCTTAAGTTATTTTAAAAAGAAAGGTGGTAACAGGAACCTTATACTGCCCTCTGGTTCCTAATAATCCAAATTCTTTGATGTTTTTTCACACCACCAAACCAAAAAACTAAACCATAACAAAGTCAAAAACTTTTGTCATTCAGGTAACAGAGTAGTTCTTGATTGCCTTTAAATTATTTTGTTATTATGGAAACTTTCAACTTTAGAGAGAAAAAAAAGCCTATGTGTCCACCAACACTTACAGCTGTCACCGCTTCACAGCCACCTTTTTTATATCTGTACTCCTTTCCCCCACCCTAGATCCTTTGGAATCAAATCCCAAGCATATAATTTCTATGTATTGTTCATTACGTGATTTGAACTTTGGGGGGCTTTGAGAATAAAAAGATAAATGAATTATGATCCTTGTTTCCAGGCATCTTATCAGATCCATCGGGTGTGACAATGTTTAGTAGTATGAGTCCATAAATGCAATTTTATGAAGAACTTTTTAAAGAATGAAAAGTTTCTTAGCTCTTTCTGCTGAAAGGGCCTAGAAGCAGGGACATTCTATAGCCTTGAGCCCTTGTAACATCTAGATCTTGGCTCCTAAATCTTATTCCCCACTAAAGGGAATCAGGGCATGTTAGAGAAAAGGCTGACCCCAGGGCCAATGAGGGACAAACAAGATGAACCTGGGATGTCTTTCATACCAGGATGTTAGGAAATCTAAAAGAATGATAGGGATATGTCCAGAAAACCCAGGAGCCACCTAGAAATGACTCCCACTGGCCAAATCTGGAATAACTTGAGCAGCAAAATAACTAATTACAATAACAGAATGTAACTCATTGAATAAAATAAGAATCCATGAATGAGTTCATTGTGATAATCAATAGACAAGGTCTCACTGAGTTGCTAGCACCTTCCCATTGCTGAGGCTGGCTTTGAACTCACAATCCTCCTGCCTCAACCTCCTGAGCTGCTGAGATTATAGGCATGAGCCACAGCGCTCAGCAGAAAATCACCATTTTGCAGCCATCATAGTTATATGATTCAGACAAGAAGTATCAATAAATACCAAAAATAGTAAAGAAAGAGAAGTGAAAGGGGGATATTTACATATCTCAAAGAATCTCTCCACATATTACTTATCAATAACTATGGGGAAAAGTAGCTTTAGAATTGAGGAACCTTCACCAAATAGTTCATGTTACCATTACCAACAATAGAACAAACTGGTGTTGTGTGCTATGAGATGTTATGTGCTGAGAAAGCACATCACTTCTTTGGCATTTATTCCCCAAATGCATAATTAATTTAATAGCAAATAAACATTAGACAAGCCTATTAATCCCTCTTAACAACCTAATCACCTCTGAAAGGTTCTACCACCTCAGCCCTGGTTATTGGGTCTAATTTTCCAACACACGAACTCCCAGGGACATATTCAAACGAGTAAATGGTTGTTTTTATCAAAGATTAAAACACAAAATAGTTATCTTTATTTTAATAAAACCAAGTCATGCCAGGTGTGTTGGTGCCCCCTTAAATCCTGGCAACTTGGGAGGCTGAGGCAGGAAGATCACAGTTTTGAGGCCAACTTTAGCAACTTAGGAAAACCTTCAGCAACTTAACAAGACCCGTGTCTCAAAAAAATCAAAAGGACTGAGGATGTAGCTCACTGGTAAAGCATTCCTGAATTCAGTCTTAAGTACTCCAAAATAAACAAACAAATAAAACTAATTTAGCATAGAAATTTGAAAATCATACCCTAAGTTAAACTGAGAAATATACCATTTCCTCTTACAAAGTAGCTATAGAAATCCTTTTAACAATGTACATGTTAAAATCATAAAATTGATAAATATATATGGTAGACATATAAACAGTTTCCCACACCCCCATGTAAACTAATGAGGCACACTTTCATTTATTTTATCTCTACCACTAGTAACAGTTTTGTATCCATCCGGCTTGTGAATAAGTGTGTGCTTAAGTATTTTTTGAAGAAAACAATGGTGATGATAACTTGTCCCAAAATATATATTAAGATCTGCCTTGAGAAAAAAAAGAAAATTGCCTTGGTCTTTTCCTTCCTTCCCCCCCCCACCCTGGTTCTAGGGATTGAACTCAGGTCCTTATGCATACTTAAGCAAGTGCTCTACCACCAGCCTCATAAACAGCCACACAGATTAGGATTTGAAGAACTGAGGTTCTACTCAGATTTGTTTCTCAGTTTCTCACTTGAGTAGCTTTTCAGCTATGTAAAGCTAGTTTTAGGAATTCTATTCCTTCCACTCGACTGGCTTTGAATCTCTTAGGCTTTCCTTTTTATCTCTTTTTTCTCATTAAAATGTAACTTTATAGGAGTAAAAAGAGTAATGAAGAAATGAGTCCATTATTTTGAGCTTATTCAAAAAAATTTTGCTTTATTAATGACAAGGAAGGATAAGATATTCAATTATCCAAAAGCTGATTAGCCAAGTTGCAGTTTTGCCTCTTTTTTTTTTCTTTCTATTTTTATGTTCACAGAGTTTAGAGTTAAGAAATGGAACAGGCTAACGTAGTCAGTCAGATGTAGTTTGTTATTAACTGGCTTAATTTTCAAATAATCAGACATTATTTTTAATAGCAAAAGATTAGAAATAACCTAAATATACATTCATAGGGACCACTTAAATAGGATATATCCACTATGGAATACTACATTTCTATAAACAAACTGTAAAGCTCCTTATGTGTTGATATGAAAAGATCTCCCAGGCATATTACAACATCCAAACTGTGCAGTATATTGTCTATATTGTATGTTACAATTTTAATATAAATATAAAAGGGAAAAATTAATACATATATTTGCCTACATACATATAAAATATCTCTGAAAATATACACACAAAATGGCTTGCCTAAAGAAATGAGAATTTGGTGTTAGGAGACAAGTTCATTAATTTCAGCACAAATAGCTGTTGAAAACTCCTAAACATAATGCTTATTGAAAAGAATAAGAAAGTGTTTTTATTGCTATGGAAATTGCTGTCCTAAAGTCATAGTTCATGAAAATCATAGACACTGTTATTTTCACTGTAATGATGAAAACATTATGCATTTTATCTAATTCAGTTAAGTGTAGTTTACTTATTAACTTGGCCTCAAAAAACTCATCAACTTTTTTTAAGTGTCCTCTGTCACTGGGTTTAGCCTATTAATGAATGCACAATTTACCTATTATAGAAATATTAAAGAGCTCAAAAGCATAAATCTGTTTTCAGCTGAGTTCTACCACAATATTAATTGGGTTTAATGCCTTATGGAAAGTAGAAGAATAGAACCTGGTAGTGTAAGATTCTTATAATATGTAGACTACTGAGAGTATCTCAGGAAGACCAGAAATCAAAGGAAACCTAGGAAATTTTTTGGAACCAAATAGAATCTAAAAGCATATCCTCCCTAGAGATGATATTTTTACATATCACAAAGTCATTTTTCAGCTAAGATCTCATTGTTTTCTTTAAATGGGATATTAAATAGCACTTGGCAATTTCCCCCCCTGGTTGTTCTCTCTGTAGTGAACAGCTTTATCAGTCTACCTGCTTTTTTTAATTGGATAAACAGAATTATGCCCATGTTCTTTTGTTCTACCTGTCTCCACCAAAGCCAGTGAGAAGTAACAATGTAAGATAGTCTCTAGAACAAAATAATCATCTGTCATCATCTGTGGCTTATTTGCATATCTCATGGTTCTCACATTTATTCTCTTTTTTTAAAAAAAATCATAAATTATTCAAATAAACACTGCTTATCCAGCCTATGTAAACAGTATATTAAAGCTCTTTCCCCTGAGAATCATTTGTTTAGTTCCAGTTAATTACATTCTACTTTAATATGGAAGAGTACTCAAATGTGATAGTTATTTTGGAAACAGTTTATGTAGCATCAAGAAACATCTACATGTTTTTCCAGCAGCCTAGATAACTAAGTAAGAAGTGATTTATACAGACTTCTCTGTATCTGCTCTTTCCCCCTTTGCTTTTTTCAGTACATTTAGATGATTAATAAACTGAACACTCCCTTACATATGCATTCTGACCGCCATGGGTCCTGCCTGGGCTGGCAGTACACACATAAACCAGTGTTTTTGCCAGGGAACACCTCATTTGGATGTCTTTTATGGGCTGACCAGGATGTTCTATACCAGGGGGGCTATGGTGTTTTGAAAGGTTGGTGCTGGGAGCAGTGTGGGACTCTACCCATTGCAACTAAATAGATATTTCTCATTAGGCCACTGAGAAGCTGAGTCGGTAGCTGGGTAGATGTCCCTTCAAGTCTGGATTATGCATTTAAAGAAATGATTTCTTTACCTTAGGGAAGCAAATATCGTCTCATTTCAAAAAGAAAAGACAGTTTTCATAACTGATTTTGTTCATTCCACTGTGACTTTTTTGCTGAAAGGCCTGTCCTAAAACATGTCTGTACTGCCAGGTCCCAAGCTTCACAGTTACCAAAGTTGATTGTGTATGACGTGTTACATTTTCCTTAGACAGTTGGACGTGATCACAGAAGGGTGATTGCCAAAGTTTTGTTTCAGTTCAGATATAGCTAAATGTAAGAAATCACTTCCTGACACCTTTCTGCTGCCTGCCCCACCCCAACTCACCATTTTGAAACAAGTTATGAGATCTACAAAATGGACTGCCTCTGTTCCAAGTTAGTTTTTAGAGTGGCTTTTTATGGCTGGTTTACAATCTTTAGAAAAGTAGAATTACAATGGAAATGCTATGACATCTTAAGCTGTAACAAATGAGCTGTTCTTGAAGATAAATGTAACTTCATGTCTGTGAAGCTAAATATTTACTTTACAGATGATTTAGGGTATCTTTGTTCCTTTCCACACTTAAGCTTTTTCTTTCTGTGCATCCCTTCATCTCCAAGCTACTTTTTTGTAGCCCTGTTATATCAGTGTTTTGTAATGTTACAAAAAAGCAAAAAGTGTGAGGTCAAATTTTCCATTACATACCTCCACAGGAATGCCAGGGAACCTGGCCAAACTAAGACTACAAAAAATAAAAATTACAGGAAAGATGATTCATTAATCAACAATTGCCTTACCAAGAAAATAGAATTAGTTGTGTATATTCGGTTTTAGAAGGGGAGATGAGTGTCCCCAGCCCAGCTATGGATTGGGGAGGGTAGTATTTTTTTAATATATAATATGGTTTTAGACCTACTAGGGACATTTTAAAGTGTAAAATTTAGAGGAAATAAAACTCACTTTGTAGCTTGATTTCTGTCAACATTTTTTCCCCTTTCAAGATGAAAGTATATCATATGCTGACCCTAACTACAATTTAGTAGTGCCAGACCCAGTGGCACAGGCCTGTAATCTCAGCTACTTGGGAGACTGAGGGAGCAGTACTGCAAGTTCAAGGCTAGCCTGAACAATTTAGCAAGACCCTGTCTCAAAATCAAAATAAAGGGCTGGGGGTGTAGCTCAGTGGTAGAACATTTGCCTAGCATGCACAAGCCCTGGATTTCATCCCCAGAACCTGGGAAAACCAAACAAACAATGATAGCTAAAAGATACTCAATGCAAACAGATCCTGCTACTCAGCAACAGGAAGAACAGCCTTTCCTTTCTCTCTGTCATCTGTGGTGTGGGCTCTGTCACTTCCTCTTCATTCATAGTCGATCTACTTCCACTTCCTTTTTTTTTTTTTTTTTTTTTTTTGCCATGAGGCCAGGATCTTGGTCCCTCTCAACATCAGATTAATATAAATTCCAGAATTTTGTCTTTTAATATAGTTATTACATATTAAAGAAGTCAAAAAGTTCAAAAATTATGACACTAGAGGAAAAAATCTAGCCACTGAAATCAGAAAAATCCCACAAACTCCTAACATTCCTCTAGTAAACAGAATTATGCAATCACAGAACTTAACATCAAACTCAAAGTGACTTTTTTTTTTGTATTCTCATAAGAAACTCAGCCAGTATCAAATACAATAGGCTCTGTGACCAGTCAGTGTTACATGATGCTTCATTAGCTAGTCCGTAAGCACCATCATGCAATAAAATGTTCAAAACTAACTCAGAGTGCTACAAGATCCTTCTGCGCCTTCTGACTCTTCAAAGAAAGAAGATGTTGGGACTGGGGAGATGGACCATTGATAGAGCACTTGCCTCACGTCTTTGAGACCTGGGTTCTAGCCTTATTACAAGAGAGAGAACAAGAGATATGTTCAGGTCTTGTTTCAGCTTACTTCTTAGTTTTTTTTTTTTATTTTCATTGGTAATTCATGTATGGTTCAGGCCATATTAAACAGAATACATAATTAATCAGAACAATTCCAACCATGTTGAATGATACTGAATTACTGAAGATTTTTACTGCCTTTTATGGAAAACATGAGGGAGAAATAGAGAATTGGTTTTTATTACTTTGCCAAACAGCTGATAACCCAGTTGCTATTTCTATTTCATCCACTCAGAAATTGCAACATGAGAAATAAATTTAAAGTCCCTAATAAGTGTGTGTTTCTTGTGAAAAGCTAGGGCAGTTCAAGGAAAGAAATGGATTGAAGAAGAGGAAGAGAGCCAAAGTTCCCAGATCTTGACAACTAGGGCAAATGTAACAAGTCTACATCCATCATGGAAAGTGTGAAGTTTTGCACTTTCATAGAAAAAAAAAAAAAACCTTAAATATAGGAACAGAACAAAGATAGAGACTGTGCTGTTATAACCTGTGCTGGTCAAACCCTGCTGTGTGTATATCTGCACCCCTCTGAGGGTCAGCAGCAGAGAATTCTTTTTTTTTTTTTTTTAAGAGAGAGAGAGAGAATTTTGATTTATTTTTTGGCCGACATAACATCTTTGTTTTTGTATGTAGTGCTGAGGATCCAACCCGGGTCGCATACATGCCAGGCGAGCGCGCTACCGCTTGAGCCACACCCCCAGCCCAAGAGAATTCTTTTAGAATTGTCACGATGGAAGCAAGCAAGCTGAAAATAATTACTCCCCAATCCTCATAGCTCAGAGAAACTTATTTCAGATCTTTCCAATAATCTATCATTTCCCCTATAAGTTGGACCTTATCTGCCCACCACATTCACTCCCAACAAACATGGAAGGAAAAGAGGGGAGATGTATGCAGAAAACCATGACCAGTGAGTTTTCTTCCCTTTGAAAGATTGTTTCATCTTTCCAAAATCTTGCCTCATTTGTTCTTTTCAGCTACATTAAAGATATGTTTCCTTGGTTCTTGAATCTCATTTTGTTCAGGATTTTAGCAGCACAACAGTCTCTTAGAACTCTTCTCCCATCCACATTCTCATTTCCCTATTTGCTTACTAGTGTGGGCCAGTAGATGTTTGTCATGTCAAATATGTTGTAGGAGACAGATTCCTCCCCAATCTCACTGTACTCCCAGACTCCATTCCTTTTAGTCATCTAACAATCCATTCATCTATTCGTCCATTCATCCAAGTTAGAAAGCACTTTGAGACTTGGGAAATATATACATGTGTGAAGCTGATTGAATATGTTGAATTCATAAAGAACTATTCTGCTCTGGAAGATGTGTTTTTGAATAAAACTTTCTTAGATTTGTGTTCCAATCCTGTCACCTTGAGCAGACTTTTTGCCTCATGTATTTATTTAACAAATGTTGATTGGACATCTTCCATGAGTTAGGCATTATGCTAGGCACAGTGAATAGTTTTTTACAAAATAGACATGGTTTTCACCCTCATTGAACTTATATGGTGCAAACCTATAATCTCAGTGACTGGGGAGACTGAGGAAGGAGGATCTCACAAGTTCAAAGACAGCCTCAAGCAACTTAGAGAGACCCTCTCTCGAAATAAAAAATAAAGGGGTTGGGATGTGGCTCAGTGGTTAAGTGCCCCTGGGGTCAATCCCTAGTACAAAAAATAAAATAAAAGTTTGAGTATTTGAAATGTAGTATCAAGAATAGGAGGAAACATGAGTGGAATCTGAGTCAAAAGGGCAGGGAAAACAATTCTGTAAAATAATGAAATTGTGACTCAAAGAGTGGGTGGGAGTTAACCAAACAGAAAGGATAAGAGCCTCACAGGCTGAAGGAGAGCCTGTTCAGAGACCCAAAGTAAGGAAGGAACTTGGGACAAAAAAAGGAACCAAGTGAAGATGATGATCTAGACTGGAGCCCAGTGAGTAAGAGGAAAATGGAAAGATACAGAGATAGCGGAGCCAGTTTATACAAACCTTGTGGGAAATGGGAAGGATTTTGATCTTCTTGTTGTTTTTAAGATGGGGTTGCTGTGTTGCCTAGGCTGGTCTCTTAAATCACTGGCTTAAGTTATCCTCCTGCTTTAGCTTCAGCCTCCCAAATAGCTGGTACTACAGGCATGCACCATGCTTGACTAAAAGACACTTTTATGGGGTAAAAGTGTGACCATATAGTGTTTAAATTATTCCAATTGTTGTGACTTGTGACCCAGTAGATTAGATGAGAACAAGCAGAAAACCAATGAGAATGTTAGTGCCAATTTTCAGGTGATTGATGTTCAATGGAGAAGAGGATGGATCCAAGACAGATATATATACAGATTGACAGTAGTTGTTGGGTCTCTGAATTGGTAGCATTGCAGAATAGGAGATTGTCATTGATGAATTTCAGTTTTCTGAACACAGTGCTGTTTCCTGAGGTGAGAACTTTTGGAAAAGAACCTAGCCTTGGGTGGGGAGCAGGAAATCCCAAGTTCAGTTTGGGACATGTTTGGTCTGAGATGCTGTGATTTATCCAAGTGGAGATGTCATGCAGGTTATTGTAAAAATAGATCTGGAGCTCAGAATATATGTCTAGGCTGGAGAAGTAAGTTGGGTAATGGCTTGTAGATGATATTTAAAGCTGTGAATATGGATGAGATTGCCTAGGAAGAGAGTATGACTCTGGAAGAGGGCTCAGGACACCTCTGAGCCTCGGTTGTCACATCTTTAAAACAGAAATATTGATCTGTCTGTGCTTGGGGATTGAGAGCCATGTATATAAGACATAACTCAATGTTCAGCTCAGCAGAGGCACTCAGGATATGGAAAATGTTATTATCACTATTTGTAGTAAAATCTCAGCCTAATTCTCTGGAACAAGTTGGTACTGATTGACAGGAGAGTGGAGAATCATGAATGCCTTAAGGAATGAACATGAATCTTTAAGAATATGTCTATAAAAATGAGTCATTAGCTTTCATTGTGCACTATGTTACTTTTTTTCCCCTAATTATTATTTTCCATGTAGCTCTCCTCTTCCAACCAAAGTCCTGTTTTTCTCCCCCTGAAAAATCAAGGGTCTTCAATTTTTTCTTAAATAAAGCAATTAAACTGGAATCATTTGTAAGGATACCCTCAGGTTCATCATCATCTTAGCCAGTTCTTCTCACTGCTGCTGCACTTGCCGATGCAGATTAATTCATTAAGAAATATCTAAATGTTCTTCCTACAACCTTATTTTTAGTAAGGCAGAGCTTTTACATTTCCAGACAGCAGCTTTATTATGAATATGGGAGACCACAGAGCTGTAACGCAGAGCACATGTGGGCAAGGCCGCCTGGGCTTCTTGGCATTACTAATGATGATAATGATCCCACTCGGTGGAGGCAGATCCTCCCTGCAGCTGGTGTCCTTTCTGCATAGGGATGAGGTCATTTGGGGAGGGGAGGAGGTGGAGCTGGGGAGGATGAGAGAAGAGAAGGGGAAGTAGCTGTCAAATCTTCATTCTTGGTAGAAAAATGAAAACATATTTGCCACATGCTTACTTTATTCATTAATTTTTTAAGGAAAGGGAATGAAGAGACAAGGGGATAATGAGGAACTGTAATATGAAAATGGCTTGATTTTTTCCCCCCCCAAGGCTGTACAGTAACAGGACAGTCACATCTCCCAAGGCACTGATAACCCTATGAATCAGTCTAATCTCTAGAATATTGAAACTGCTCAGAACAGGATATTCCAGCTATTTAGACTCTGATAACTACTTCAGAGTTGTATAAGATCCTAATTCTAGATGGCCAACTCCTTCTGCCTCAAATGTGTCTAAAACAGGGGAATTGGCAATGTCGTTAAAGGTATCAGATCATTCATCTAATTCTGAAAGCTGTTATTGAAAACAGTCTTTTTGTAGTTTACTAGTAGTACTGTAACTGGCACAGCATATTTTTTTTCCTAGAGCTTTTATATACAAAGATTTATAAATCTAGAATTCCCTGTATGTCCCCAAAGTTTGGGGTTGTTAAAATTGATTGTTAAGGATTTTGCAGGGAGAAGAGTTAGGAAAAGTGCAGCCACTTTGGGTATTACAGCAAGAACACCCTGGCCTGGGCACAATCCACCATCCACACTCAGACATTTGACCATCCCTGCTCTAGGTAATAGAATGAAGCACCACTGACAGCGTGGAGGACAGTACTAAGAGTGCTCTCAAAATGTCCTGAACCCTTCAAGCAAAAGGCCAGGTCTGGTTAGCTTAGCCTCCCCAGTGCCTCAGCCAGGGCCCACACAGTCAGTGCTCAGTGAGTGCACTGGTAAGGAACCCCCATCCCTTTCTCCAGGGTTCAGGTCTGCTGCCCAAAGCCAGAACAAATGACCATGAGGAATTAGGTAGAGGAAAAGGCATGTCCTGTAAATGCTGGAGAAAGCCTGTCATTTAAGTAAGTTACAATAATTAACTCTCAACAGTGTTCCTGACTTGGTTTTTCAAGATATAATGTAAAGGATATTGTCCTGAAGTTTGGAAGACCATATACCTTACCACATTTTTTAGATGCTAAATGTTTTTTTAATTTAATTTTCTTGTCAATAAATAGGAATAACAGTATTTTCTCTGCCTACCTCCCTGACTTATTTCAGGATTAAATCCTATTAAAGAAGTGAACTAATAAGAATCATAGAAGGTAAGGTGTTGTTATTGGCTTTCGTTTGAAAGTACTGCCTTTAAACACTTTTTAAAACAAAAAAAAAATTATTTCTTTGAAGAAAGCATGTTTATTTGTATTATTGTTGCTAATTATTGTTAATCCCTCATTAAGCTTTTTATGTGTTTAAAAATCTAAAGCATCAGATCTTCCTTTTAAAATACCACTATTATATTATTATCAGTAATAATAATAACATCAACAATAATAACAACCTCTAAAACCAACAAGGTTTATAAAGCTGCCAACTTGAATGATTAAGTGGTACAAACAAGACACTGGAATTACCACATGTAAATTCTTTCTCTGCAGTTTGTGCCTTTACAACAGTGATTCAGCTGCAGGTGTTGGACATGAGGCTACAGCTGAGTTTCGTCCTGCTGCAAAGTGTGCTGTAGTGAAAAACAGTGCCTCAGCCTTGGCTTCCTCTTTTCTTAACTAACAGAGCTTTCAGTGGCTTTGTATCAGGCCTTATTGCTCTCCTCAGAAGGCATTTAGAAGAGAGAGGGCATTTGTATTATTTGTATTATTTGTATTATTGTTAAAATGACAGGGTGGGCACAAAATGATACGGTAGACGTGTCCTGCAGGCATTTAGTGCGTAGAGGTAGATCTGCTAAGTTTTGTACAGTGAGCAGAGCATACTCATGAAAGGAAGAAATGTCCCCCCTACAATGTAAATCTAGCTTCATGTCGCCACAGCTTTTGAGAATGAAAAGGATCTCAATCAATAACAAGGGACTGATTCAGGTAAACTGGGATCTATGGACCAACTAGCCACCATCCAAATCCACTTTTGCTTACATCATCTTCCTACATTCTTATCCAGTGCTTTCCACAAAATGTAAGATCTAAGCACTGCTAAACTACCCTCACAGAAGAGGAGAGATCAGGCCCAGCCATTGTCTCTATCTTACCAGAAAAACAATTAGTGAAGTCAGATCCCTTGTTCATCCCAGAGCCCTCCACTCCCCACTAACTCTCAGAGCCATGGGCACTACAGACACTCAAGTGTGCCAGCTGCCTGAAGCATTTGTTGGGGGAAGGATGGGGGAGAGCAGGAAATAAGAATAAAGCTAGCTCTTTCCTGCAGCTGAGACTAACCAGGACAAGCTGCTGACTCAGACAGCTCACTCCACTTCAGTCAGGGGCCACCCTGAAGCCTTATGTGTGGGTGCAAAGTTATTGTGACACATGCCATTGTGGGGTGTGAAGTGAGAAACTGCACATGGTGATGGAGGTGCCAGATGATTCTTACTGTCATTTAGAGCATGAAAACAAAGTCAGGCATAGTGGTACCTACCTGTAATCCCAGCTACTTGGGAGGCTGAGGCAGGAGGATCACAAGTGTAAAACATCTTAGCTTGACCCAAGGGCAGAGTGCTCCTGGGTTTAATCCTCAGTAACATAAATAAATGAATGAATAAATAAATAAATAGAGGAGGGAGGAAGAGGAAGAGAACAAAACACAAATCAGGAACCCTTTCTCCTTTATTGACACCTCAACTGAAGGAAGCCATCAAGTCCAGGTGGTTTTGTCTCTCAGCTCCTATATATGGACAAGGACTGGGATTCCAGAATTTCCTGTCTAGCCCAGGTTTTTCTCCTAGTTAAATTTACTTTCAGCTTCTTAAATTATATTTTACTCTTGAAAGAAAATCTGTTGTGCAGAATTGTATAAGGCTTGACATGATGATCTACACTAATTGCTTAAATATGGAGTTGAACAATTGTTGAAAAGCACTTTGTTTATGTCATGGAATGAAAGTTACCACATACACCATAGTCGATTTTCAAACCTAACTGGATTATATCTTCAAGAGAATAAAAGAGCATAACATTTTTAAAAGTATTGATTTTTTAATGCCAAAAAAAGTTGATATCTAAATTTAACTGGAAAGAACTGTAGAAATTTGCCTCTGACATTGATAGATAGTTCTCTTTCCTGTGTGTGTGTGTGTGTGTGTGTGTGTGTGTGTGTGTGTATGTGTGTGTGTGTGTGTGTGTTTTCTCAGTGTTTGAAGTTAGACCTTTAGGAACACATGGTTTTTTTATATATTATAGAAAAGTGGCAACTATAAATTGTGGTAGCAACCAATTTTCTTGTTCCACTCAATATATTGCCTCTTTTGAGATTCAAGCAGACCCAACAAAGATCAGAGGTTAGACTGTTGTTTTCCTAACATTCCCATGAAACCCTACAATTTTCCAGAACTTACCAAAGAGGGCAGAGTAATTTGGGGAGGACTTTTTTTTTTTTTTAGTCACTCAGTGCTGTAGAGGAGATTAATAAGTTACTAAAGTGTCATATTTTTAGGAGGGATTCTTCTTTTTACTAATCTACTTTACCTCATTTCCAAAATATAAACAGTACAGTAGAGTTAAAGAGTTAGTTGAGGTACTCATGGTGATTGGAATGTAAATCTAGAGATGTTTTCATGGTTGTTAGAAATCAATCACTTAATTAGCTATAAACTTTCAATGACCTGAATGCAAAGGAGCATGCTTTTTTAATTATTTGGCTTATCCTGTGGATGAACTTATTAAGGTCATTGTTAAAGAGCAAATGGGTTTTTATTTGTTCATGCATCTACCAACATTTCTTGAGCAACTTTCAATACATGGGCAACTTACAGAGATCTTGTGCAATAGCAAAGTAAAACATACTTTTTTTTAGATTTATGTGAAATCTCTTAAAATTGATTTTAAATTTTTTTAATAACTGTGTTCTCTTTTTTTAACCTTCATTTTATTGATTTATTTTTATATGGTGCTGAGGATCGAACACATTGCCTCACACGTCATGCTAGGCAATCGCTCTACCGCTGAGCCACAACCCCAGCCCTTAAATATGTTTTAATTCTAAAAAGAAACATTTACCTAACTATGGTAAGATCCAAATTAAACATTTATATGATTTTCCTTTTTATACAAGTCTGAAAATTTCTCAAGTCTTATCAAATTGTCACCTTTGACTCTGGAAGATGCCTCTAAGACATCTTTGGGAGTACAGAAGTAGCTCCTTTTGATGAAAATCTTTAGGGTAAGAATTTGATCCAAAGGTAGCTCTATAATGCTATCTACCAAATTAGTTGTTTTCACATGTTTTAGGCAGCAAAGTCTCTTCTTGTAAACTGTTTTATGCCCACCCTCAATAGAGAAAACACATTTAAGCAATGTTTTATTAGTGTAAATTTCTTTTAAATCATCACATGAATATTATTCGTATTATAAAGATAATTGTTGAGATCAATAGAACTCTTTCCATAAATGGGAAATTTGAATAGATGACATTCTCCCCACCTTCTTCATTTTTTTCCATGTTCTATTTGAAAGCAAATGAAAGAGAATACAAAAAGAAAGGAGGCAGACCTCAAGGGATCAGAGATGCTTTATTAAGCAATGGAAGGGCACATTTTTAAGGGGAACAACAAGGGTCTGAGTTTTATAGGTTTCGCAGGGCCAGGTCATAGGAGGAATTTTGTCCTTCAGCTGGTGGTGGGCTCATTTAGAGCAGGGCAGGAGGGCAGGTAGGAGAACAGTTGTAGATAGGGAAGTTTCCTGGGGCCCATTATTCTGCTTTTCTCACTGGAGGTTATTTTCCGTACCTTTCACTGTTTTGTTGCACTTTGTTAAATTCATTTTGATACTTCATTATATGCTAGGCAACTAAACTAATCCAAAAGCTTGAAAAAAAGAATAGTAAATAATTTTATTTTAAGGTTTAATAAGAAAAACAAATGGCTTATTTCTAAAAAAAAATCTATTTTATCTTATATATTATAAATATATAACTTATGTAAAGTTTTATATACATATACTTTTATATACATACATTTATTAATGTTTAATTTTGTATTCATAGGGTGAAATGTATTCTATGTTTTATACATATAGTATAAATAATAAGTATTATATGTGTTAAACAGAAAGTACATACAACTTTCCATTTTGTCCTGAAGTGATCCATAACATGTTATGACATGTGTTTATCATGTGTTAGTTAGACAATCCTAAAATATCTTATAGTTATTTTATAAGTGAACATAATTAGTGGTCTGAGAGTTGATCTTCCTCAGAGCTGGCCAAGACACCATGAGACCCACTTTTCATAAGGAGATATGCCCAAGCTTTTCTTGGCATGTAATTGAGTATGACATACACATGCTATAGCAGTAGTAACAAACTCTATTGGAGTTTTAGATGAATAGACATACACCATCAGAGCAATTTCCTTCCTAGTGAATGGCACATTTATGAGAGAATCACTTCTCTGCATCAAAATTGCAAGGTCAGCTTTTGTTCCAACATCTAGGTGGTGCTGATAGTGATTGTGTGTGTGTGTGTGTGTGTGTGTGTGTGTGTGTGTCTGTGTGTGTGTTCCCTGAGTGTACTCAGTTGGAGGATGAGTATTATGGCACCATTTGTGTTATAATTGTGGCTTTATTAACTGAACTTCTAAGTAAGACTAATGAAGGCTGTCCTCCTTTGTTCTTAGAATAGAATTTCTAGACTGGTATAGGAAGGAGGGTCTGAGACATGAAGATAAGAGGCCAAGAATAGACTCACTGAAAATCTGAATCAGGAGGATGGCAAGTTTGAGGCCAGCTTTGGCAACTTAGTAAGACCTTGTCTCAAAATAAAAAATAAAAAGGGCTGAGGGTATAGCTCAAATGTAGAGTGACTCTGGGTTCAGAACTGGATATGGTTACCTACCTGCCCTCCCACCCTGAACTAAATGATCCCTCCATCAAAACTCCTCCCATGACCTGGCTCTCCTAAGGCTCATAGTGGCCCACAGCCATTTTGTCCCTGAGATGTGCCCCTCTGATGCTGAATAAAACATCAATGGTCCATGAGGTCTGCCTCCATTTTTCTTTTTCTTTTTGTATTCCCTTCCATGTGTTTTCATTTGAATTGGAACATCTATATCACACCCAGCTGCTTCCTGCTAAAAAGGTAAAATAGGGGAAACCCCCTTTCAAATTCCACCTACCAAAAAGAAAGGAAGGAAGGCAAGAGCGAAGCCAGCTGAGGAGAAGGTGTTAACAGTGAGAATCCCTGGTTAAATAAATGCAATATTTCTTTCTACAATGTAGTTTTAAAAAGAATTATTTTAAATTTTTATGAAAGTAAAATGGAAGGACAACCCTCAGGTAAACCTGTTGAGTATAGATTATATGAGGAAAACCTTCTGCATATGTTGAGACAATTCATATTTGATCTAGATATGTAAAAATCCTAAAATGCCTTATAGTTATTTTATAAGGCTTATTTTTTTTTCTCAAAAGGAAACTAAGCTGGGCAAGGGTAGGATGATTAAATTTCCTAAAATCTGAGATGTATAATTTCCCTTAAATAAAATGAAATCTAGGTCCACTGTGGGATAAATACTGCATATAATACCACTAGAGTTTTCCTGCTCTCCATTTGGTTACCTGTCTTTTTTACTCCTTGCTTTAGTTTGTGTTTCTCTAAAAGATCTGGAAACTGGGTAGATTATAAAGGATAGATGTACTTCTTACAGTGGAGGTTGGACTCAACGGGCCAGCATCTGGTGAGGGCCTTTGTGTGGTATCATCCCATGGCAAAAGGGAAAAGAGCAAGAATAAGAAGATGACATCAAGCCATTCATGAGAACAGAGTCTCTATAACCTCAGCACTTCATTAAGCAAATACCTTCCAAAATTGTTGCACTGGGGATTAAGTGTCCAACACATTAACTTTGAGAGACACATTCAAACCATAGCATTCCACAGTTTTCTTCTTTCCGGAATCAAGAGTGTTCATGTTCTGATGATTATGCTTCCTGTGCCTTTATAGCTTATACCCTATATATTACTCTAATTTAAGATATAATTGTAAGTCATTGTATAATCATCATAGAAAGTCTCCTACCCCAGACGTGGCTTGAAAAGACAGATTCCTAGGGCTTCTCTAACAAATTACTATAAACTGGGTGGCTTGTAACAACATAATTTTTTCCCTGACTTTTTTTGGAGGCCAGAAGTATGAAATCAAGAGTGCCAGTCAGGGCTATGCTTCCTCCAAAGGCTGGAGGAATGTCTTCTGTGGTGGTTGCCAGTGGTCTAGGCTTATGGCAAAATAATGTCAAAATCTGTCTTTCTCTTTAAGTAGTTGTCTGCTTTCAGTGTGTCTCTGTGTCCAAAGCTCTGTCTTCTTATAAGGACACCAATCATTGGATTGGGGCCCACCTCATGTTAACTTGATCACATCTGCAAAGACCCTTTTTTCAAATAGATTCACATTCACAGATTTCCAGTGCATAAATGGGAAGCGGGTGGATACATGATATACGGGTAAGAATCTTGCTCCGTTCTCTCACTTCCCTAAGCATTTAGGGGTCTACACTTGAGTATTCTGTTCAACTTGTCTCAAATAAAGCATCTTTGAAGTTTCCACCCAGTTGGAGTATGGATATTTGTTTTCACTGTTAATATCTTTCTTACCTGGAAGGCTTTCCAAAGCCACAGAAACCCTAACTAATCAATTCTTTAGTCACAACCATAGCACTTGCTAAGTATGTATCATTTCATGTAATTGCCCCTTGGGGCCAGGTTTTCTTCTTCAGTTTTTATGTGCAACTTCCTATTAGAATCAAAGTAAATTACATCCAAGTGTTTTCAAGCATTAACTCTGGCCCACACTTCTCAAATTCTATACTTTGTTCTTTGTACATCTGGATATTAGGCTTACTTACATGTGTGCAAAATTCTCCCCAAGGCACTATTTGTGAAGAGCTACATTTTCTCAGATTCTTTTACCACTTGAGCTTCCCTAGTATTCTAAAGGCTGGCCAAAGGTCCAACACTTGAACACTTTCAAGATAGTCTGTAGTGATATTTAAATCTCTTCCTTAACCAAAGTTGCAGTTTTACTGAAAGGGGATCAAATGTCACAGACTAGCCAGGTACCACATTCCTCCTAGATGTGTTTTCTTTGACTTTCATGATGTTTTTTGTTTTTCAAAAGAAATTAAATAACTTGCTAATAATAGTAGAATTCACAAAGAAACAGATATCTGGCTTTTCTTGAAAACTCAGATCTAACAACTTGAAGCCCACAATCCTGAAGCGGGCCAGAGCTATAAAGTGGTTGTTCTCTCAGAGCATATGCTCTTTCCTGCACCATGGGCCAATTAATTTATGTTATTACCTGCCTGGTTCCTATTGACATGTCTACTCGTGGTCCAAGACTTAGGAAGTCAATCTAAACATTCTTGCTGGTGTGACTCAGAAAAACCATACTAAATATCCTACAGAAAATGAGCACAGATCACTGGTCTCCCTTACTCTAGACTGCACTGCACTGCCCTTCCTTTGAAGATTTCCACCAATATCCTTAAGCTCAAGGTCAAGATGCACATCTTTTGAATACAGTGCCTCTGGGGTCCATAGCTTCATCCCCTTTCTCTCACCATCTCTGTGTTAATAGTTGAGTTCAAATGTAAGAACGGAAGTGTTCAAAAGTGTGACATAATTTTGAATATAGTCTCACGTTACTCTGTTAATCTCAGTTTTCATTAATCACTGCACAAGCCCTTCTAGAAACTTTGGAATGCCCTCTCCTAGCTGTGACAAACCTCTTTTGGCCCTTCTTGCTTCCATGCTGAACCCAATATTTTTTTTTTATTTTTTATACTAATTTGTTGTATAGGACAGCAGAATGCATTACAATTCATATTACACATATAGAACACAGTTTTTCATATCTCTGGTTGTATACAAAGTATATTCACACCATTTGTGTCTTCCTACATGTACTTAGGATAATGATGTCCATCTCATTCCACCATCTTGTTTATACCCGTTGCCCTCTCCCTCCCCTTTGTCCTAGCTAGAGTTCCTCTAATCTTCTCATGCTCCCCCTCCCATTCTCACTATGATTTAGCCTCCTTACATCAGAGAAAACATTCAGCATTTGGTTTTGGGGGATTGAATAACTTCACTTAGCATTATATTTTCCAACTCCATTCATTTACCTGCAAATACCATGATTTTATTCTGTTATTGCTGAATAATATTCCATTGTGTATATATACCATATTTTCTTTATCCATTCATCTACTGAAGGCATCTAGGATGGATCCACAGTTTAGCAATTGTGAATTGTGCTGCAATAAACATTAATGTGGCTGTGTCCCTGTAGTATGCTGTTTTTAAGTCCTTTGGATATAGACCGAGGAGTAGGATAGCTGGGTCAAAAGGTGGTTCCATTTCCAGTTTTTGACTTCAGGTTAGTACTGTCTTTCTGGACATGACCTGCCTCAAATTCTTACCAATGTACTCATGGATTGGCCCTTCAGAACATCTCTGACCAGCTCCTGTTTCAATTCAGGGTCTCCAAGATTTCCTTGTCCTATTCTTATTGATTTCTTTTAGTACCTACAGGGTTTCAGTAGAGAACTGTCATCTCAAGCACTAACCCCAACATCCTGAACAAGAATTTTCTAGCTCTCCTCAGAATTTTCAGCATCATTAAACACCCTCTTAGTTCTCCATTATCCTGAAAATCATTGGCACACAGAGCCCATCCTGCCCATGGAAAATTGTATTCACTGGATGATCCATATGGCCACATGCTCTTTTTGCAAATTCACAGAAAGTATCATCATGTTGTAACAGTCACCATCTGATGCTAGAAAAAGACTAATTTGTCTCCCCTCGCATACTTGTAAATACTAAAGACCCCATCTTCACCTTTAAAGTTTATTGGGGTTTTTTTCTTATTATAAGAGTAACACGTTCAATGCAAGAATATACAAAATACATAAAATGCAAAGAAAAGATATAAATTAGGGGGCTATGATTGTGGTTCAGCAGTAGGGCACTCACCTAGCATGCGAGGCCCTGGGTTCCATCCTCACCACCACATAAAAATAAATAAACAAAGTAAACATATTGTATACAACTAAAACAAAATAAATAAATATTTAAAAGAAAAAAAATTCTTCAAAGATATAAATTACCCTTAACTTTGCCACCTAGATATAACTACAGCCAACATTTTGATGTGTTTATTTCCACATTTACATTTTTAAATATTTTTATTAGTTGTTAATGAAATTTTTGTTGTATTTATTTATTTATTTATGGTGCTGAGAACCAAACCCAGTGCCTCACACATGCTAGGCAAGCCTTCTACCACTGAGCTACAACCCTAGTCCTCACATTTACTTTTTAATCTCTTCCTTTCCCAATTCTTTAGTCCTCAGACACTCTTGAGAAAAGGATAATTTTTGTGATTATTCCAGTAATTTAGAAAAGAGAGTTATGTAACAAAATGCTAGCCTTAATATTTCAGGATGTTTTAAATATTGTACATTCTTTATTGTTTTATGTTAAATGACTTTACCCTTCCACTCTATGAATATTAGGTTTTTCATAACTACCTTCAAGGACTCTAAAGATTATCTCTACATTTTTTTGCTGGGATCGATTATATCTTGGACACCCTGTGTGTAAAACCCTAGGTTTGTCTTAGGCATTCAAACAAGGAGATCCTGATTGATTTAGTTGAAGATGTAAGACACTGAAAAACAGGTTTCATTTCTTTATGCATGCTAGGATGGTATACAAGGATCTTTAATAGAAAGGTTTTAGGATACCAAGAATTATTGCCTCTGGATTGTTGCAAGACCTAGACAGGAACCTAGACTGACCTTCAGCTCCATGATTTTCTCTTATGTCCAGCTGATGAACCAACAAATCTCCAGTACATCCTCCCATAAATATTGTCAATTTTTCAGACCTCACATCTATTTTTAAAATTTATATGGGAGGCTTTTTTTTTGAAACTCACATACTTACAAAAAAGTCAGTGCTGTGCCAGTAATTTAGTAAATGAATCACAGCTACTGAATGCTTACTACCTGCTGATACAAAGGAAACAAAAGTTCATAACCTGTTCTAGTTAAGTTAAATAGAGATATCATCAATATTTTAGCATCTAGGTGAGAAGTACTTTTAGCATTTACTGGCTTTATCTGCTTACTATTAACAAGTGTGTCATGATATAATCAACACAGTGAACATTGAGTTAATAAGTAGCTGTAAACAAAAGTTTTATTGCTTTGGACCACCATTCAACTGTGTGGCAGTTCCAGATCATTAAAAAATAAAATTAAATAGGCAAGTTATTTGTTCTGTGACTTTGGGATAGCTTTATAAAGAGAACAGATTATTGATAGCTTAGGGTGGCAGATGGTTTTAGAAAGCCGGAGCTAGAGCCAGAGAAGCTCTGGTGCTAGCAGAGCCAACATTTTGCTTTGCACATCACCAGGCTTCTTTGACCCTCCAGGGGGCTTGGTAGCTCTAAAGATTCTTATAGCTCTAATAATCTGTGACTAGGTTCTCTGAGAGTATAATGTTTATAGAGGAAGCCAGTAATGCAGTGAGGTGTTTCCTTAAAGAAAGATGACTTGATTTCTAGATCTGAGCTCCTTCAATCATAGTCATTTCAGTTTCGGATACTCATTACATCATCGAGAGAAAAGACCACTAATGCCTAGACCACTCCAGCTGTAGAATCTACTTATAAGTGAGATTGGACAGAGTTGCTACAGTTTCTTCAAACTCTGAAATATCACATGTTCTTGGGAATGATAAAATGTATTTTGTGTTCTGCATCTTGTTAAAGTTCTCATGATAGGTCCCTGTGAAAGTCTGTTGGCCTGTGAGCAGGGAATGTGCCATCGGTTATCTGTTACCAGTTAGCTCAGTTGGTTGAAATCCAAGGCCACAGGATCTGGCCCCATATGAGATGTTTGGTTTCAGGCAGAGCAGCCCCTGCTTGCTCTACAGTTTCATAAACGTGTGCATTTGATCAGAAGGCATAGGTATGAGCATGGCTGCATCTTAACCTATCTCCCTTGCTACTGGGCAGAATCATTCAGCCCCACATTCTTTTGACCAGGTCACTAACCTCATCCTTAATTAGAATTACCAATGGTAAACAAAATGCCAGGCCAACTTCTATGTACTCTTCCAAGATCCTTATGGCCTTTCACCTTCCTGACCGTCTAAATCTTTCTGAATATTATGAGAGACTCTGATGAAATGGTTAGTTATTGGCAGCTGACTGCACAGTGCTGGACTGTGTTCTGTGTGTATTCTCTTAATCATGCCTCAAAGCAATCCAGGTAATGTGTAATTTTTACGGCCTTTTTGCAGGTGAGGAAACTGGCTTGGGAAGTTGCCTGACTTTCCTAGGGTCCCAAATCCACTGACTAGCAAAACCAGGCCTGCTGTCCGTCTAACCCTTGAGATTAGGCTGTTATCAGTACACCATATGCTGTTGCTTCTCTCATGGCACAGCACAGGATTCTGAAACAAACTAGCGGATTTTGGAAACTGTGATAGAGCCCCAACTTAGGGAATGAAACTTTGTGCAATCCCAATGCTTACAAGTGGGTATGATTTTAAGTTGTAATTCTTTGAAATGAAGAATTAGGTCATCTCTTCAGGCAGATGGGGAAAATTTGCCAAAAGTCAAGTGAGGCAAATGTCTGTTGTTGGATGCTTCCATAAGCTTTCCATTGGTGTCCTCTTCTCTGTTCTGTCATCTAGAGATACATCCCAGATCTAAAGCTTTATTCAGCTTTGGTTCCTCAGACTTCCAGTTCAAACACAAATTCCCAAAGTGGACAAATTGAAAAATCTCTCTTCACCTCTTTTCTCGTCTCAATTCCCAAGCAGCTCACCAGCAACTCAGTGTACTTTGTACCCTCAAACCAGATAGTAAAATTGCGGAGACTTTTCAGTAGGAGGAAGCTGTACAACATGCTTTGTGAGAAAATGGAGTTAAGCCAAGACTTTTCTTGAGCCACAGTGTCACCCATGAAGTTTAACTTACTTTAATCACTAAGTGATATGTGTAGAATTCTAGAACCTTGTTCTTCCAGACCTTCTAACTTCACTCCCATTTGAAGGCAGAAGGGCATCTTGGATAACACAGAGAAGGCATTTGGTGCAAGTTCAGGAAACTTCCTTGGCAATATACATCTTTTCCAGTGTTTTTCTTTTGAGATTTTTTAGATAAAGATGATATTAAGGCTGTCTTTAATTTCTCTTTTACCTAGTCAGCATTACAAAGTAAGACTTGAAGCTTCGCGGTTTTCCTTAAAAGAACTGAAGAGAATGACTCACTTCACTGTTAACACAGTGAAATATACTTGGAACTGAAGAACCTCATGAGATAATCTAGGTTGTTTCTGTCATCTAACTTCTGGGAAGACATCATTTTAAAAATGCAATACTTCTTTAATTTTTTTTTTCTTAAAGGGCTTCATGAATTCCTGTCATTTGAAGCTATAATCCAACAAGGTTTTCCATTTCACATCCTTCTTGAGGCACTGAAAAACCTTCACTAGTGTTCTTACCCATGGCTTCCTTTTATCTTCATCTCCCTGATCCATCTCTTCTTCCATCTGCTTCCTTGATTCTGGCCTTTCAGGGAGAGTTCTCTAAGCATCTGTTATGTGAATAACACTGTGCTCTAGGAGGTGAAGACAAAGACCCTGTTCTCCAAGGACAAGGCATAGGTCACAGATTTAGAAAGTGGAGTGATCAGGACTGTGCTGAAGTGCCAAGGACACACTGTGTCTGAGGGGTCAGTTCCAGCTGATTGAGCCATCTTGGAATGCTGGCCCAGCATTGTCAGAGCTTCCAGTTTGTCAAGGAGTCAGAAACCCAGACTCTGTATGTGTGCCATCTCCTAATTTTTAAAAAATGCTGGCAACTAATTCAAATTCTTCAAAAACATTATGTGGGCCAAACAAAACATGTATGTGGGCTGAATTCAACCCATGAGCCTCCAATTTGGTGAGTTCTGGTCTGGTTAGTGAGACAAATCACACATGTATGAAATTATTAATTGAAAATGTGACCCATATGACTAAGAGCCCTAATGAGTGGCACAGGCAGTTCCTGCCAGTGGGCTCAGAGAAAGAAGGAGGGGGACTGAGGCCATGAGGAAGATGGGCTCCAGGTGCTTGAGACCTTAGCTGTACTAGGCACATGGTGAGCAAACTGGAGGTGCGCGTTTGGTGGGGGCGGGCTCCAGTGCCAGACTCAAGAGGTCCAGCTTTACTTTCTGTCATGGGAGCTACTAAGGATTTTTTTTCTTTTTTTTTTTTTTTTTTTTTTTGGTACGGGGAATTGAACCCAGAGACAGTTTACCACCCAGCCTTTTTATTTTTTGAGACAGTGTGTTACAAAGTTGCTTAGGGTCTTGCTAAGTTGCTGAGGCTGGTTTTAACTCACAGTCCTCCTGTCTCAGCCTCCTGAGTCACTGGGATTACAGGCGTGTACTATCATGCCCGACCTACTAAGGATTTTTTGGGGAAGAGGGTGGGTACTAGGGATTGAACTCAGGGGCACTTGACTACTGAGCGAAGCCACAGCCTGATTTTGTATTTTATCTAGAGACAGGGTCTCACTGAGTTGCTTAGTGCCTCACCATTGATGAAGCTGGCTTTGAACTCTCGATCCTTCTATCTCAGCCTCCCAAGGCACTGGGATTACAGGCATGTGCCACCATGCCCAGCATAAGGATGTTTTGATCTGCAATTTTAGAAAAAAAAAAAAAATGTTGGGAAATAAGGCAGCAGGCAAGGAGAAGCCAGGAGGAGACTCTTGCCAGAACTCTTTCCCCTACTTCCCATGCAACTTTGTCTTTCGCCCCTTTACACCACATCCAAACACCTTCCTCCTGGTGCTCTTCTAAGAGGAGAGGGAACCCTGGCCTAGCAGCATAGTTTTAAAGTATAGCAATGACCTAAACCAAAACAAGAAAATGAAATCAGACCAAATTAGGATGGCAGCCTCACCAAAGGGGAAAATTGCTTAGCCACCACCTCTCACTGAATAAAAACTACCACTTCAAAAATAAATAAGACATCTCTTTGAGCCATATAGCCATATCAATGGCCTGTATGGCTCTAAAATGGGTTTGGAAGGTTGCAGAACTATATTCTCATGTAAGCACACATAGTGATCTGGAATCGCTAATCAATAGGCATACTCAGAAAAAAACACAATTTTTAGGACAGTATCTATGAAGCGGTAGGTAGATGTACACATTGAAAGTGACCTTTCTTTACAACAAAGCAGAAAGACACTGTTAGAAAAAAAGAAGAAAGGATACACATTTTTAGATATTAGAATATATATCAGTCCACCCAGTGAACCTGAAGTACCAAAAGGTATACACACATTGTCTATGTGTGTGTGTGTGTGTGTGTGTGTGTGTGTGTATGTGTGTGTAATGACAGACTTCAGTTGACATCAGTAGACAGTTACTGGCCCCATCTCTGGAGAATCGGAGACAGTCTAAGTGGGGACCAAGCATATAGACTTTTGAATTTCTTCACAAGTGGTAGAGAGCCTTAAACAATTTAGTTTGTAGATTGGAATTTAAATAATCAGTGGATACAAGCAAGTTTCAGTTATTCCAGACTGATTATGCAGGATATTAATCTTTCCAGGCCCTTGTTTTACTTAGTCTTTCTTTTCTACCCACATTTTCACCATTTTATTTCATATTAGTATCTCCACCAAAGAAGGAAAAGAAGCTGGAACTGTTGTTAGACACTTGTTTTCCGTCCTAGTAAGTGCACTAATAATTACAACACCAATAACAACCACTAGCCTCGCTGATCCTTTATAATTTGCCAGTGCCTGCATGAAATACACATATTAATTCATTTACTCCTCCCCACCTCTCTGAGGTGAAATCTATTATCCTTCACATTTTAGGGTGACAAAAACTATAGCACAATACAATACCCAAAGGCTTTAGCTAGAAAATATCAAAAACAAGATTTGAACCCAAGAAGACTGATTCTAGAAAGGTAAAATATGCATCACTTAACAATTTTTAACTGTATAATTCAGTAGCATTCAGTATATTCATATCATGCAACCAACACTACTACACAAACTTTTTCATCTTTCTAAATTGAAAGCCTTCATTTTTAACCACTGCTCTATATCTTATTTGCC
Source organism: Urocitellus parryii (assembly GCF_045843805.1). Classification (NCBI taxonomy): domain Eukaryota; kingdom Metazoa; phylum Chordata; class Mammalia; order Rodentia; family Sciuridae; genus Urocitellus; species Urocitellus parryii. The sequence continues at coordinate 149,000,395 of NC_135532.1, forward strand.
CAGCAATGCTTGGAGATCTGGAAAGCCCACTATGTGTGGTGATTCTATCTTTTAACACAGATGATTTAATACCTTTGAAGCTTTAGCATACATCACTTCTCCATTTGTCCTCTGTGCTACTGTGTGCATTACAGCCAGCCCGTTACATCGGGGTCAGTCACACCAGCATCTCCAAGCTCCAGAGTACTATCATCTCTTTGGAAAGATTTGTGTGTTGGGACATGGCTATGATTTGGATCTTAAGTGTCCCCCCAGGTACATGTGGTAAACATTTGGCCCCAAACTATTGAGAGGTGGTAGAAACAGTAAGAGGTGGGGCCTAGTGGGATATCCTTGGGTCATTGGGAGTGTGCCCTGGAAGGGGTTTGTGGAACTTCCTAGCCATAAGGTGAAAGGTTTTTTTCCACAGTGCACTCTTGCCGTGATATGCTGGTAAAGGCCCAAAGCAGTGGGGCCAACTGAACATGAACTGGAACCTCTAAAACTGTGAGCCAAAATAAATATTTACTCTGTGTTAGTTGATATTCTCAGGTATTTGTTATAGTGACAGGAAGCAGACTGACACACATATGCATGGACAATGACAGCTACATCATCAGCACTTCTGCCTCTCTTTTGACATTGATTCTAAGCTGTGTCCTAATTTCAAAAGTCTCAAAATTTAAAAGTCATATGTCTTAGGCTTAAAGAAATCCAGTCTTCTTCCAGCCTGGAATGTCATTCTGAAAAAAAATCTGTCCTAGTTCTTTGGCATTCACCCTACGACCACTCTGGTCCAAAACTCCTTCCCTACAGTTTGGATCACTGTCATACTGGTCTCTCGATTCTCAGATGCTTCTACACACTGGAGATCACGAGACCTGGATCTAGCTATAACCTTGAGCAGTTCATCTAATCTCTTTTAATTGGATTTTGGATTTATAGAAAAGGAGCACAAAAATATATATTTGTTTTTGACACTATTTCTAGGTGTTCTGTTTTTGACACTATTTCTAGGTGTTCTTGGGTATCCTCAGATGGAATTTGGAGGTCATTGAAAGAACTTTGAACTATATTAAATGTTACATTGAGTATTTCTTTATTGTTATTTTACTACCCAGTACCCTGTTTTCTTTTCTTCTGAGGTATCAATCCCCTCACCCACTCTTTGTTGGACATCCAGAATCTTTTTATCCCAGGACTCTACCTCTGTTCCACTGTTCTCAAATGATCCCTGATACTTCTCATTTTCCCCTTCCACCCCAGTTTAAAAAAAAAACTTAATAGAGAATTTAAAGTTGATTTCAACTCTCAATGTAATAACCATCTTAGCTAACCAGTAAGGATTTGAATGCCTTATTACTATATATCTGAATAGTTTTATTATTATATTAGTGTAATTATTATTACTGCATTAATTATTACATTTTCTGAATAGCTTATTACTTATTAAAATTTAAAGCATGATGACTTTATTTTGGGTGAATTTCCTTATTTTTTTTAAAGAAACTTTATAAACAAAATTTAAAGGCTTCTAATCTTCTAACCCATTCTGAATAATTAGCAACTAATGTGCAGATTTAAATACTTTCTTGTCCAGAGTTTGACAGACTTTTGGAAGGTATTTTAAAGACTATTCTAACTTAGAGACTTCATTTTTCATTAAATATATTTTTTTAAAAACTGGTAAACTACTTTTTTGTTTGTTTGCTTGTTTGTTTCCAGTTTGCAAGATTGCAAGAAAAGAAGTCAACCTGCATAAAACTTAATCAAAACTCTGGGCTTCAGGGCACAGAGGAAACAGGGCACACTAATTTTCAAAAGCATCTTATATTTTTCTCTCTCTCAAAGGACATAATTAAATTAAAAGAAATAAACTGATTTGTTCTGTTATTTGAAGAGTAGAGACAAATTTAACTAAATGTTAAAACTCTGCACATATTACCCACAAGACTATCTCTATAAATACTTTCAGCCCAAGCCATTGCTGATAGTACTAAATGTTTACATCAAGGTTGGAAAAATTGCTTCTAATTCTCTCCAAACCTCAACTTTCTAGAGCCTCTAGAAGCAGGAGGAAGAGCCCCATTTTTGCTCTGTTTGTGTTTCATTGCTTCTGATTTCAAGGATCCCAGAAGAATAGAGATTTTGAAACTGAGTTTCATGTTGCTGTAAATTTCAAGGGCTCTTTCTTTTTAGGACTACTGAGTTGTTTCTGGGAATATATTTGGGATGTGGTGGATTGGGAAGGAGGAGGATGTATCAAAGTAAACATTTCATGAGCTTCTTCATTGCCGTTTAACTTAATAAACAGAAAAAAACCTCTGAGTATTTCCTGTGTATCTTAAAGGACCAGTGTGTCACCAGCCCATCAGACCCACTGCCTTTCTTTTTCCAGTGAACCCACACACACACACTTATACATGTTTGCCAGCACTCTGCTGGATTAAATGTGCTATGACTTGTTGGCTTAATTTATGGTATAACTGGTTTTCATTCTTTAGATTTTATAAATGAAGGCCAGTATTAGATTCAGAGAATTTAGTTAAAGACCCCTTGGTTCTCAAGGGGCTAGAAGACCCTGGAGTTAAGGGAGACTCTGGCAAAGGGCTTGGAAAATGCTTACAATCATAATGGAATTTGTGACTTCTACTTGCTGATTTTCGTTAGCCTCAAATTCATTGAGGGCATATTGGCAAATTGTGCTTATACATAAGAACACTTCTAATGAGTTCCATGTTGCCATCTACCACATAAGACTCATTTTGCCAAACAGCTAATTTTTTAAGAAATCAGCAGTAAACAGATTGGTAGAAGGCGAGGTTTGAATTTTAAAAAGAATCTAAAGAAATAAACAAACTTGTATTACTGATGTTGCCTATGCAATATGTATCTATCTGCCAACACGTCTTACACACACACAGAGCACATATGTGCATAGCAAAACACTGTGTTAGGCATTGTATGTGATATAAAGAAGAACACAATGCAGTTCTTGCTTTAGGGTAAATCTGATAGGATTGAAAACAGTGAGCCAAAATGACTACAGCCTAACATGGAGCATAGAAAGTGATGTAATTGAGATATACATTGAGCATTCTACTTGGTGTGATGATTTAATGGCAACTGGATGTGGATTGTTGCCCCCGTGCTACTCAAACTATAGTCTGAAGACTGGGTGTGTTGGCAGCAGAATTACATCTCTTCAGGCCCCATTCCAGACCTAATGAATCTGAATCTCTGGGGTGTGACCCAGCAACCTGCATCTTAATAAGCTGCTGTACCTGTACGTTAACAAGAATGTAGAGGTAACTCTTTTGCCCATTGCAGTTTGAGTACCACTGCTCTAAAGTGCAGTTCCCACACCCACCCCCAGTCTTCATGGCAGGCACTATTATCCAAGCTGTAGGACAGGTAAGGATCAGAGAAAGAAGTAACTTTACCAAAAGCCACACTGCTTCCCTGAGGGCATTCCAGCCAGTCCTAGTTATGTTGAGCCACATGTCATCTACACTCCTCCACCTATCCCCTGCTGTCTCATGCTAGGTATTATATCAGTCATGCAAACTGTTTTCCTGAGGTTTCTCTCTTGGTTTTTCACTTATCATCTTTGTCTTCCTATCTCACTATAGAAGTGCTCGCTGTAGTCATTTTACCACTGTCATCGTGCCCCAAAGCCAGCACCATTGTGTTACTGAGGTACAGATAAACTCTTGGCTCGTTTTCCTTGTTTTGTGATCATCAAGCTGGGGGAGCATTGACAGGGACTCTTGACAAGGCCTCTCCAAAGTCATACTCAGAGAGTACAAATATTATTTTTCCTCGGTTCTTCACATCTGATTCTACTCTTTCAGTCATACACTCATCTCTCTCCCTCCCTCCCTCTCTCTCTCTCTCTCTCTCTCTCTCTCTCTCTCTCTCTCTCATGCACACACACACACACACACACACACACACACACACACGTCACTTGAAACTACCAGCTGTATTACATCTAATCACTTCTCCAACATGTCAGATCCCATTCACATTGAGGTAGGGAAGAAAATATTTTTCAATATGAATTCAGTTCCATCATTAAGTATTTATTGATTGGCTACCATTTATGTAATTCTGTGTTCTGTGTTTTTAAGGCAGTGTTGCTCACATTGTGCTTCCTGGATAAGCTGTATCCCTGGGGACTTGTTAGATAGAGAGATTATTGAGCCATACCACCAGGAGTTTTGAATCAGAAACTCTGGGGGTAGGCCCAGCAATCTGTGTTTCTAAAAGTCCTCCAGATGATTCTAATGCACACTGAACTTTAAGAACCACTGCTGCAGGGAGATGAGGAGTTAGAGACATGTTTTTTATTCTTAAAAAGAGACTCGCGCCTATTTTTACTTGCCCACATGTCAGTATCTACATTCAGACTGGGCTTTCTGCTAGCTTAGAACTGACAGGGATATCGTGATTTTGCTTTACTACATCCATAGGATTCAGAAATGCCTCTTGTAGCACTTTGTGGGGTTGTTTCCCCCCCCAACCCTTCCTCTTTGAGAATCAATCACTCATTTATAGAACCACTTACAGAAAATTCAATATGTTTCAGACAGCAATTATACTTTTTTCTCTCTCCAGGGGTCTCAGTTGCAAAGAATTGTTATAGAATTGAAATGTTTTGTTTATGTAGGTAGTTATTTGCCATGTGGTGAGCTTAAAAACAGACTAAATAAATGGTTTGGTAATGTCGTGGATGGTGATGATTAAAGCAAGTATAATGTAGAAGGCTGTGCTTCTTAAACCACCCAGAGACCAGACCAAGTCCTGAAATCCTGGGTCACAAATTGAAGGTTTTTGTGTGACTATAGCTAGTCGTCCTTGTTTTCTCACACAATATTCTGTTTGGAAAGAATGTTTTTCTTCTTCAGAGAAATACCTGAAAATGTATGTCTCACACAGACTTCTTTCTCAAATGTACTTTGTATACAGAAGAAGCAAGCATGAACTGTGATTAGATTAACCATCACAGGTCCACTGAGATATACACTCAAGGGCAGAATCACATGGAATAAGGAGCTTTGCCCATGTTTCCAAACTGTACTTGTGAAATAAGGAAGTTTTCTATGTTCACAGTTGACCTAAATTAGGGAATCCCTATTTATACTGAATTATCCTGACCCTTTCTGTTATTTCTCTTATTTATCTATTTTTGTTGGCACATTATAATTATACACAGTACTGGGATTCATAGTAATATATTCATACATGCATATAACATAATTTGGTCAATTTCCTTCCACAGTACCTCCTTTTCCTCCCCTCCTCTCTCCCTTGACCCCATTTTTCTACTCTACAGGTCTCTCTTCTATTTTTTATAAGATCCCCCAGACGTGTGTGTGCGCACACACATGCACACGTGCCTGTGTGTCTATATGGTGTAGGGCCTCCCTCATTCTAGGCAAGTACTCTATTACTGTGGTACATTCCCAGCCCCCTTTCTGTCTTCTTAGCCTTTTCTCAACATATTCACGAGTTATTGTGGCCTTGTCTGTGAGTCAGGTAAGAGTCATAGAAACTTATACCTTGGAAAGAAAGTAACTAAGCACCCTGTTGAGGGTTTTATTTATAAGTCTTTTAAATGTCTATCGAATCTCTGGGTATGAGGAAATTACTACCATTCTTCCATTAATTATGTGTAATTGGGAACAATGATGGATTTTCCGGTGAAATCTTACCTAGAGTTAATTCATCTAAAATGCTGTCAGGTCATCTGAATTTTGCAGATATGATATTCAAATACAAGCTTATTTAATGCCTATAGTTTAGACTTTAGGGAATGGGAAGCACATGCAGAATTTACAAGATTACCCAGGCCATCAAGTTACCCAAATTTTGGTAGTATTCTGATTTGGGTAATAAACTGTTTAATGGTTAAGTAGTTTTAAAACTATGTACTGCACAGCAAGTAGGTGATGAATATATACTGCAGTGGTTTAAAATGGTTACTGTGGTCTCTGTACAAACCTTAAGTCTTGGCTAACATTTCAAAGAGTTTTGGTAGCCACCCAAGAGGGCTCTGTGTATATGGTACAATAGAGAAGAACACAGTATATATATTCAGTAGAAAAGAGTACAGTATAGTGAAGATGCAATCATAGCTCATTCATGCTCTTGTTTCACACCATATCATAAAGACTCCTCATTCCAAGGACCTTTCAGTTCTCTCCACAACACAATTCAAATGTCATGGTAGTAGGAGTTAGGGGATCTGAAAATGGAATATCTCTAGAGTCAAATAGACCTGAGTCCCAACTAATAATGACCATTTAGGAATAACTACTTCCTACAATTTTGGAAGATTGTCTTGGATTTCTACATATGTTCCATGCAATCAGTGAAATGTACATTTAATCAAAGAACTACCTTTACTCCCATAGTAAATTGCCAGATTCTGTTGATAGTCATACATGACATTTACAAAGATAAAGGATAAGTGACATTGGGAATGTAAAAATTGCCTTTAAGGCAACTTTGCAATGTTAGTACAAACCCTGATGTGTGAATGGATAGATAGAAAATGGAGAAGATAGCATGTGAGAGAGGAACAGTTATAAATATAGTGTTGCTTAGCCCAGCAATTACATTCTAAGTTATTTATCCCCCAAAAAATCATAAGGGTTACTTGCAAAGTTTAACTGTAAGACTGTTTATCACACTCTTATTTACAGTGTTAAAAAATGGGAAGCACTTAACATAGGGCTGGATCTCTGTAGGCATGGGATGAAGACCAGTTCCCTTCCATTCACCCTGGAGTCTTCACATGTCATTCTCATCACCATCTTTACCCTGTTGTAACCAAGAAGAAAATCAAGGCCCAAACCATTAACTAACTTACCCAAAATCAAACAAACAAGAATTTTAAAGAATTTTATGCCGGGGCTGGGGATGTGGCTCAAGCGGTAGCGCGCTCGCCTGGCATGCATGCGGCCCAAGTTCGATCCTCAGCACCACATACAAACAAAGATGTTGTGTCCACTAAGAACTAAAAAATAAATATTAAAAATTATCTCTCTCTCTCTCTCTCTCTCTCTCTCTCTCTCTCTCTCTCTCTCACTCTCTTTTAAAAAAAGAATTTTATGCTGGTCACTGCTTTGGCTTTTTTTTTCTCCAAATTAAATCAAAACTAGCTGGCATAGGCCCAAAATCACTTATTCTTGATTCTGAATTCCAAAACACCCCCCCCAAAAGCACAAGTTTGTTAAGTTCTAACAAGTACTGCTACAGTTTGCATCTTGTGGAGCCACAAAGGCCCATGTGTTGAGGGCTTGGTCCCCAGCCTGTGGAACCCTTAGGAAGTGAAGCCTACTAGAAGGAAGTTAGGTCATTGGGGATATGCCCTTAAAGGGGATATTGGAATGGCAGCCCCTTCCTGTCTCTCTTTGCTTCATAACTGCCTGTAGGTGAAGGTGCCTCCTCCACCATGTGCTCCCACTGTAATGTACTGTGCTGTCAAGGTCCAACCAACCATGGACTGGAACCTCTGACACTCTTGACTACAAAACCTGATCTGAACTGATTTGTCTATTTAGAGTCTTTAACCATTTAGTGTGAATATTCTTATATATTACTGTGGGGATATTAATGTTTGCTTAGTGGGTGTTGCTCAAGAACCCACTGGGAGTGTCATATAATACATAAGTGCCCTTTTGCTTTTCTAAAATCTGAAACAAATTTGAACACATAGCCAAGAGTTTCTGATGAAGTATATGGATTAATTTTTTTAACATTCCAGGAATGGAAACTAGTGCTTTATATGACAGTAAATTCTTTAACCTTGATTTATTGAATTATTTGCTAGCTGCATTAAAATTTGGGTGTTTACTGTATTGGGACTATATATTAAGAGTTTTCCTGCAAAGATTTAAATATGAGACTAGAATTAACTTCATCTAGAAGTGGGATTAAAGATACTGATGAAACTAGTTTTTAGAGATCATGATTCAGATCACCCAAAAGAGCATGCAAGGACCATATATTATGGTCTTGGTTTTAATGTTCCTATTTCCTGTTTGGACATCTCAAAGGACACACTCATCACTGGGCTGTGGGTGGCTAGGACAGCAGCAAAGATAAGAGAACTGTGCCATTCTTTTTTAATATTCCACCATAGAGAACACTGTCGGTATTCTGTGTAGAGTTGAAAGAGGCTTTTCTTCTTTTTGTGAATTCATAGGTATCCAGAAAGATAAGTCCAACTTAACTCACTCTCCCCCTCAACCAGCAGGTGGTGCTGTGAAATAGAGGGATATGAAGGTACAGAGAGCTACCTTTCTGCTCCACAAACCTAGTTACAACATTAGCCAGTACCCACATGATTTTAGCACTTAATAATATATCAGTTGACATACTTCCTTATGTCCAGTGCCTCAAACAGGTTTTGTCCAATTTAGTTTCACATCTTCTGTAAAGCTGCTGCTTCCTTTAAGATCAGTAGTGTCATGCACTCATACAGTAAGCATTAGCAGAATGCTCTCTTAGCATTAGCAGAATTGCTGAGGTCATTTTAAAAAGTTGCAATTCTGTTTCTGCACCTGGATGTTAGAATGGACCCTTTCTTCCATTTTGGGGGAAGGCCACAGTCTCCTCAGCCAGATGTAAGTCTTATTGCCCTTCCTGCGTGAGAAAGGATCCATTAACTACTTGGGAAAGGATCCATTAACTACTTGAGTGAGTTACCTAGTTTGTGTGACAGTCTCAACTAAGCCAGCTATTAGCTGCCTAGCTAATGCTCAGCTACTCTGCTCCAGACAAGCAAATAGTTAAGAGAAAGGAAAGAATTGCCTGTTGTGTGTTCCAGACATTTGTCTTTGGAAAGTCTCTCCTCTTCTCCTCTGATAGTGTTTTTTTTTTTTTTCTTTTGGAGTTCTGATATAACAGCCAGTTGAATCAGTGGCACAGTCTAAACACCAAGTGGTTCCTTCAGGCTGCAGTCTCCTGGGGCACCAGACAAGTTTATGCTCATAAGAACTTTCACTGCTCTTTCACAGACATTAATAGTTTCCTGGCACTGCCTCTCAGGAAATGTCGTCATGGTCTGGAGGAACCAATAAAAATACAAGTAACCTGTTTTGACAGATCTGTTTTCTGCCAGAAATTTCAGAATTTGGGGTTGGGGTAGGAGACAGAGTAGAAAGCCAGCAGTCCATTTGTGCAGACATAATCAGAAATTGTGGACTTGTCATAGGGAGGGAGTTGACATCTGTCTGCCCTGGATATGAAGTCTAGAGAGTACTCTAAAGCTACCCAGCTCATTTTGATAAAACTGTGAATTTTTTAAAAAAATCTGATTGGACAATTCAAGTCTATGGTACATTAGAAGATTTTTTTTTCTTTTTTGGATAATTAGGGGTTGAACTCATTAGCACTCTACCACTGAGCTAGCTATATCCCTGCACTTTTTATTCTTTAAATTTGAGACAGGGTCTTACTAAGTTGCCAAAGCTGGCCTCAAACTTCTGTTCCTCTTGCCCCAGCCTCCTGAGTCCTGGGGTTACAAGCATGCACCACCACATCCGGTTTCCTTCTTATTTCAAAAATAATTCTTAATTCTTAATTCTTTTGATCCTTGAATAGAAAAGTCACTCATTAAAAATTAATAACATTTTATTATGGATGCACACATGGCATTGCCATAAGGGATGCAGAAAAGAAGCCATAGATTTGGATAATTATTACCAAATGGGTGATAGATAGTAAATGCGCTTTGCTCACACTTGCTAAGGCCAGAGCATGTGACTGAATCCTATTAATGTTAGAAAACCTGAATGTTTCCCCTAGAATAATGATTGAAGTTAGGTCTGGGAGCATGGGGTATCAGTTGTTTCTCACTTGGAAATTTTTGTGGGAAGTTGATAACCTTAATATTTTAAAAGTGTGAAGAATTTAAAGTAAATTGTTGAAGACATCAGAGATGACTGTTTGAATTCTTTTAATGAATTAATGTGCATTTTTACGAAACTGATTGCGAGTTCTCTGCTTTTTCTTAGGACCAAAGTTTTAAATATTGTTGCTTTACTTTCCTAATCAGTTTAAGTTTCAGCCTAAGTCCATTTCAAGGTATCAAACTTAGATATTAACCTTGTGCCAATTTTAGAGAATGTGTGAGGTTGGAGTAAGATGCTAATACAACCCCATCAAAAATTGCCTGTGAGTAAAGGCTCCATATCAGCAATATTGGGATTTTCTTCCTATGTGATTTTTCCAAATTAAATTCTCTCTTCTTTATTGCCCTTTTCTGTGTTTCCTTGAAGCTTCTCAGTTATATAGAAATAAATAAAGTTCTTATAAAAGAGAGGGTTTTGTTTTGCCTTTTAAAAGAAGCTACTATTTTTATTGGATTGGATAGCCCAAACTTCCATTTTATGTAAAGTTTTATAATTTTGTCCTGTTACAGACATATCCACTATCTATTTATGCTAAGGAAGTGGAGGGGGAAAAACAGCTTTTATCCTGATTTTCTCTTACCTACTTATCTTTTGAGAGCCTGAATTTCCTACACAACTTGTTGGGTGTGATGGAGAAACTTGTAGGTCAAGAAGAAACTAAAGGGCAAGAGCGATAGCCTGAGAGAATTGCCTCAATAAGGTTCAGTTCTCTGCTAAGGCAGCCTCTCCATCTTGCTGTAGCTGAGTTTCTACCTAAAAAAGGCAGAGTGGGTATTGTTTCAAAACATTCACCAGGTCTTACAAGGAAAAGGGGATAAAGGAACTTCATAAAAGCCCAAGGGTGTGGGGCTTCCATACTGTTGATTCTAGTCAGAGCTAAGTCCCATCTTTGATGTCCCAGGGCCCATGCTGGAAACCAACTCCTGATAGATCTTTCTCTGTCCATCCTCAGGCCTTTCTCTCACTCTGCTCCAAAAGTATCCTTTTCTGACCAAGACAGTTTCTCCCTAAATGATCTTTGTCTAGCTTTGCCTCCTGATTTCATCTCTCTTCCTCTTCTTCCTTCTCTGGTCTCTTCCTGTCAGCTGCCTGTGGCTCTTGGCTTTCTCTTTGAAGGAAATCTCTGTGCACCTTTAAATCTGAAGGGGTGATTAGAGCTCTCTAAGTTCACACTCATGGGACACCCAGCTGCATTATTTCCCAGGTGTGAACCAGTGACCCATTAACCAGTCGTTCTTAGGAAGACTGCTCTATCTAATAATTATATTTTTATAATTTTATATCTTGATCCACAGAGTGGAACTGGAATCTTACTGCAGAGGTCTACAGGACCATTAATCCCTGTGGCACACCAATTAGCCTTAGACTATCTAGATTCTAGATGAGCAAATTGGACTCATCACCATCTTGAGTGTTGCATGGATCAGTTAGGACAAAGTGCAAAGCACCAGGCTCTAAACTAAAGGTCCATTGAAATGGACCACTATAATTCTTTCAGCTCTGTCTCCTTAAACCCAGGGATTATTCAGCCGAAAATGGAATGTGTCAAAAATGATGGAATATCATTTTCTCAATGGCCACCTACCCGAGTTGTTTCTGGGCATACCTGAATAACTTAAGCATGGCTCTCAGGATAGTGCTGCCTCTGGCCAGCTTCCTGGCTTCCCGCCTTCCTATGATTCTAACTGGTTTCTGATTTCCTCTTAGGACCAATTTCATGGACTCAGTGTCTTCAGTGATTGCACATACCTTGCAGTGCTTTATAAAGTTGTCATACATGCTGTCATCCAGGTCTAGCGTCTCAACTATCAGCTAACCAACCATCTCACCTTACCCTATCCCCAGCTAGTATAGTCTTCTTTGAAACAATTAGGAAATCTGTCTTGCCTTCCAGAAATGAAATAACTGTAGCACAGGGGGAAATACAGAAAATGTGCTAGACAGAGGTAGTTAGATTTGTATTTCTTGACTTCACTTGATAATGAGTCATCATTTATGTTTGACAGCTTGCCAAAGAATAGAGGGTGTCAACCTCTAGGGACCCATGAGCCACTTCAGTTGAAGAAATGATTGTCTTCCCCATAAACTCCTTACCCAACTTCCTCTAACTTGTCCCTATAAATCTCACCAGAATAAATGAACATTGAGGCTGTTTTTGTCTGAAGGTATGATAGCATATGTTTGAGTAGCACTTTCAAAAGTATTTACATTCATTTAATTACTACATCTTCATTTCTATCAAAGGCAACGTATAATTAGTATGTGTTCATAATAAAATGGAAACCATTGTTTCTTGCACCTGCCTGCTACTCTTTAAGAACCCTGTTATAGAACAGTGAAGAATTAATACCAAGACTCACAAATTATAGCCTATGGGCCAAATCTGATCTGCCCACTCTAAATAAAGTTTTATTGGAACTCCCTCACATTTATTCACTTATGGATTGTCTGTGACTACTTTGTGCCACAATAGCAAAGTTAATTAAGTTCTTGTGATAGAGACTGCACATGGCCTGCAAAGACTAAAACATTTACTATCAAGCCCTTTACAGATAAATTTTCCCAGCCCATAGCAGCAAAATGAAGCTTTTGCATTGTTAAGGTGTACATTGAAATACAGACAAAGTACAAAGTAACTTTTGCCTGCAACTTTCTGAAAAATATTGAGGTAGGAATATTGGGGGGCTGGGGACACTGGTGGACTTGGTCAAGAACACAAATCTGGAAGGTTTTTCTTTAGCTCTTTAGTCCCAAACCAAGTAAGGGACTTGGGCCAAGAGTATAACAGAGGGAATTCTATAAATATCTTCATTTGTTGTATTTTGTCAAATCTTCTCACTGAGGTATATCCCCAGCCCCCTGTTAGAACTTCTCAAAGAAGGCCAGAAAATTTTCAGTGCCAGTACTGAACTTCAGGGGATCCTACAAGATAGCCCTACTGGTCTGCCTACCAACCTGATAGCCAGCTCATTTTAATATTTAAGTAAAGAGTAGGGCACATTCTGGACAGAACCTCCCTTTTTATTTTTTTATTTTTTTAGTGGTAGTTAGATACAGTACCTTTATTCCATTCATTTATTTTTATGTAGTGCTGAGGATCGAACCCAGGACTCTGCATGTGAGGCGAGTGCTCTACCACTGAGCCACAATCCCAGCCCCCAAAACCTCCCATTTGTTACCTCTGTGGGTACTAGCCAGGAAGATGTTATTAAGAACCTTTCTACTCACTCTTTTTAAGTTTCTGTCTCTTTCCTTTTAAAACCCTAGAGTTCAGCATTCATTAATTCTCCCCTTTGATTGCACACCAATGTTCTCACTTACAGAGGAAGTGATGGTTTTCCTGTTTCCTTTCTGGGGACATTTGCACACTGGTTCTCCTTCCTTTTTTTCAGTCTTGCATGCAAGTAAAAGCAAATTATCTTCCACAGTTAACTGCAGTAAAAAGTTTGTGGGCCCTTTTTCCTCCCTCCTTCCTCTACAACTGGAAAATATGAGGCAGATCCTGTTTATGTGTGCTGTAACCTCAAAAGGAGCTGATATGCTGTTGTCATTAAAGAATCCGGAGCTGTTTATTCAGCAGTGGAGTACCAGAGCTCTAAATCTGAAAGCCCCCCTGGGCCCTCCAGGCACAGCCTGTGGAAAACTCTTTGCTGCTTTCCCAAGGCTGCTGCAAATACAAGACCAAGATTTCTGCTACTGAAACTGCTCCCTGACTCTGGAAACAACAAGATGCTGTGACTTAATTAAAAATCAGGGGCTTTCTTCCTCTGTATTATCTTGTTCTTTGAGATCTGTTTTCCAGAGGCCTTTTCCACTCTAAAATGTAACTTGAATATATATATTTCTCCTGCTGTTTTCTTTGTGACTCTTTTATATTCCAGAATCCTTTTGCAAATTTATTTTTTAGCCAGTATATTTGGCAAATTATAAGAAAATGAGCCTTTTCCTTTTTCTGAAAACTAGGATTTGGGGATATATCTTTCTTTTGAAGTTCAATCTCCATTGTTTTTGTTTGTTTGTTTGTTCTTTTCTTATGGTTTGAAGCCAGTGCCTCCCTCATGCTGGGAAAGTCCTCTGCCACCAAGCTACATCGGCAGCCCTTAAATCTCATTTTTTATCCATGCCAAACATTTAATTTTCTTTTACGATTTTTAATTATAAATATGTACTTATGTAGCTATTTCAATCACTGTATTTTTCATGTTTTATTTTATTGGTGTATGTTGGTTCTCCTTGTTTTGGTTTCCTTGGGGGCAAGCCCAGATTCCCCTTACAAGGATTAAATTTGATAGAGACCATTAGAACCAGAAGTGACCAACTTGAAATACTCCCTGTCCAGCTTTTGTTAAAAGAAGCTATATTGATGCAACATGGTTACTTTTCAAATAACAGACTTTTAATGAGACAAAAGAACTATCTGAAACGTGCAGTTACTGCCACAGAAATGGACACAGAGACAAGTGACTCTCTGGTTCTCACCCTGTGGGGGAGAAGGGTTTATGATGAGACAAATTTTGCATTTTGAGAGGAAGCTTCAATGTTAAGAAGGACCATAATTTGTTCTTTGAATTTATCTTTCTTTTGAAAGTGCTGTTTTCTTAGTAGCTTTATTATACTTTTTCCTGACATTCAAAAGTTAAAGACATAAGTTAAAGCCATTATAAATCAAGATATTTAAAAGGGGATGTAATTCTAAAACTAGCACACAGATTATGGGGATAGGAAGAAGAGAGGTTTGGCATAATTTCTCTGGCCAGCCGTTCTTGGATTATTGAAACAATAAATCTGTAAAAGTTAAAAAATCATAAGAGATTTCTTTGAATACAGGTTAATATGTGGTTCTTTCTGTTTTACATAGCACTTGTATTTAGAAATAATTTAGTATTTGGATCTTTACACTGCCATCCTCATGTCCAGGAAGGACATTTCCATTTACCAGCTCATAAGATGGCAGGCTCAGAATTAGTCGCAACTGAGGGGCTAAAACAGCTTAATTCTTCTTTCAAGATAAACTTATGCAAGACCCATCAAGCCAAACCTGCTCATTAACCTCAGGTTACTTTTAGGGACAGTTACTTGTAGGGCCTTTTTCTTCTCTATATATGTTGGCAGAGAAAGTGGAATGGACTGAAGAGCTTTCTATTCAGGCTGTGCTTTAACTTCATGTGTGTGGATCTTACACATCCTAACCAAAGGTTACTCATTTCTTACTCTTGTTCCTAGCTTGTTTGTATTTCATTTTACTTCCTACCCATTTATTTTTTTCTCTCTCTATTTTCTTTCATCCTCTCTCCTTATTACACAAGAATTAAGTGAAATAACATCTAAAATATGAATTAAGTTCTCAGAAAAAGATCATACAATATGGTAATAACTGCTCTACAAAGGTAACTTATAGATTTGAAAGATTTTATACGACAGAAGTAATAGTTTTGAACCAGAAACAAGGACCTATTGGTACATGACCTTGGGCAACTTACCTCTTTGGGCCCCGGGCTTTCCTTATCTATAAAAGGAAGCCCTTAAACTTTGCAAGCTTCTTAAATCAATCCCTCTTGGGATTAAGATCCAAGAGCCCTAAATTGGAGCCTAGAAATCTTCATTTCTAACAAGTTCTCCAGGCAATTCTGAAATAGGTGACCCTCAGATCTTACTTTGAAGATAGGAAACTATGTCATCTCTAAGATCCCTACCTCTCTTAAATTCTGTGATCTTAAGTCTTCTTTTAAGTCTTCTTTTAACTCCATGGCTTTGTGCAGAGTTGATACTTCCTGGAATTTCACTGTTTCATCTGCCATATGTATAACTAAGAAATATATTTTTTAATTATCTTGTGTGGGAAACCCTTAAAAATGTAAACAGTAATTCTGAGCAGAGTTAAATACTTCTTTTTATCATTGCTCGGCAGTTTTATCTGTTGCATTCCTTTAATCTCTCATTATATAGCCTGTCTCTAAATATTTTTTTTCCTATAAAGTCTCTCTTGTGCTTTTCATCTTTCTGAAAGAATAGTTACCACCAAAGCTAAAGTTTGAGTGGTCACACTCTTAGACCCAAGAACTGGGTAGTTTTACTCATCCGTGTGTGTGTGTGTGTGTGTGTGTGTGTGTGTGTGTGTGTGTGTCTGTGTGTTGTTGTTGTTGTTGTTGTTAAATATATATGAACCATTAACAGCATTTTCTGAGGCCTTCTCATGGGCAGCTTGACATAGACCTTTGCTCTATTTCTCTGAATACTGCAAAAATCCTGTCTGATGTGGGTTGCAATATCCATCCAGTTGTTTTCGACATGCTTTCGAGGTTTCTTCCACCCACTTCATGTCAGTCTCTGTATTATTTTTTCCTAGATGCTTGTATTTTGTTGTGTTTTGCCAGACTGAACTTGGTGTACTTTACTATCCATTTTTTCCAATCTTCATGGATCCATTTATAGTATCTGGCCTCATCTCTGTCTCTCCTAATATCTCCACATGTAGTGCCATCTGAAGAACTTTTTAATACAAAGTTTGCTCAGATTTTTCAGGTCATTAATAAAGTTGTTTATTAAGACTTTTTATGCAACCTGGACATTCTTCAGGTTTAGTCAGTGTTTTATATCTCTACTATGGTTTCTTGCCTGGCATTGTATCATATAAACTTAAGATCACAATACAGAAAAAGGTTATTTTTCACATTAGAGCTTAGCTAGGAAGTGCTTCTTCCCAGAAGACTCTTTACTCTTTCCCATGAGAAACCAAACTCTTTCAGTTGGGACTTTCGGTACAAGGCTGGCCAGGGTACGCTTACATAAGCTTGTTTGCAGATTCTGGTTAGGTCTCCCAAGGTCACAGACAGCTGTGTTTTGAATTTTGCATCCTTTAACAGAATAGATGCTTGAATAGCTCTTATTTGGTTTGCAAGATCTTAGGGAAAACAGACATTCACATGTTCATAGGTGCTAAGGACATGATTACACACCATCATGCAGCACCCAGGTGAGCTCCTACACAGTGAGACATGACATTTTAAGAAGCAGACTTGGAATGAAATGACCAAAGCCATCTTCCTATCTTACATCTGAGAAACAGAAATGTTTGCACCTTACTTGGAGTCTTAGCAACCAGATGAGAAATAAAAGTAATTAATAAGAAGGTATTTAGCTAGTAGGCTATAGCTGGATTTAGCTTTCAAGGAGTTTATAGCAAAAAAAAAAAAATTACTGTAAATCAGTGTTTTTAAGATTGGGAGGATTTAAGCAAATTGGGGGAAAAAATAACATTCCAGGTAAAAGAATTACAAAATGATCTTCATCCCCAAGAGAATTAACTTAGGAAATAAATAACCCAGGATGAGAACTTCATTAAAAAACAATAAGGAATTGTTAAACTAAAGACTGAGGATATCCACTTATTTATTTGGACTCTAAAATAAATTATCAATAGTAAAATTGCCTGCTAAGATTATTACTTTTTATTCTTGTTATAATTTTAAGAATTGGGGTTTTTTGTAAGATAACATGCTGGTTTCATTACAATTTTATTCTAGCTTCTTCGGATACAAACTTTATATTGATTGTAAATATTCAGTCCACTCAGATGGAACAACTAAGGGAAAAGAAAATAAATTAACTTTCAAAGTCTCAAAATGTATTGGAGAAAAGTAATTTTCTTATTGAAATGAAACACTAGAAATACAGCCTTTAATATAAACTTATTTGTATTTTAGCCACCAATTGATTAATCCAGGGCAAATATAGAAAGTTTATCTATTTTTTTGTTGTTGTTTTGGGGGGCACACTGAAACCATCCCACATGGGTAATGTAATCTGTAGAAAAGGTGTCTGTGACATATTGATAAATGCAGAAAGAGTGGCTCAGAGAAGATGGATCAAGCAACTCAGAGACTACTGTGCAAAAAATTAAATTCATCGCAACTGTCTCAATGTCAGGTCTTCCACCACCTCTTATAATTTACTTCACCCCTATGCTGAAATAAGTTTGTACAAGCTAGCTTGCTGGAGAAATTTTTTATTAATAATTCTAGAGTTTTGATGCTTCCTGAGCAGACTATTCCTTTACAAAGGGTTTCTAGAACCTTAGTGGGCATGAAAATCACCCAAGCAATATTAAATGAAAATTCCTGGGAGTACCCCTGGACAACTCCAATTTCATAGTTAGATGTGGAGCCCTGAATCTGAATTAAGTATCCTAGGTGATATAGATAAAGGTGCTCTATGGTCCACATTTTGAAAAATCCACCTTATTTCTCCTCCTCCCAGTCCCAGAAAGGCTGGTGAACTCTGAAGAGACCATACCTTCTGTTTTGCCATTAGCATAAGGCAGTCAAGGTGGCAGAAGACAGTATATGGGTTCATTGAATAATTAGAATTGATGTCATTTCTTAGGCAGTGTCAGCTATTTTCTGTGTGTGTGTGTGTGCGTGTGTGTGTGTTGCTGGGGATTAAACTCAGGACCTCACACATGGAAACATACCATGTAGTTTGATTTTATTAGTATGATAGTCACTCTACCATTGAGCTCCACCCCCAGCCCTCAGCTAATTCTTTATTTGCATTAGAGCTGGAAGCTTGTGAGAAGAGATACAGAGGAATGTTTCACCAGTCGGTTATTACCCAAATAAGGCCTGTACTGATTTTTCTTGCTTGGTTCTATTTTGGGATGAGATGTGTATGCTTTCCTGCCATGGTTACCAGAACAGTTCCTTTGAAACTAGCTCATATTGCCATCCTAGATGAGGAGTTTAGAATTTTAATGGTTTTTTGGTATGTGTTTACAAAAGATAAAGGGATCACATTTGTCATTCTCATTTTTTTATTCAAGAAATATCTGTGTAGCATCTTATATGAGGAAGGCAGTGTTCTAGTATTGTCAATAGCCAATGATATCCATTAGTTTTCCTGCTATTTCTAGACCTCGTTTGATGCTCTTTAATTCTAAAGAAGAAGTCCCTGATCCAGATCCCCTCCATGGTCCATTATCCTCTCAAGATGGAGCTTCATCTAAGCCACACAAAAGTATCTTGATAGTCTTAACACTTTCAAGAGATAAAGATACTTTTAACCATTTTTTTTAACAATAAAGATGAGAACAGTAGTTTACTTTTCATATAACTTAGGTTATATGTACCACAGTTTATTATTATTCAGCAGATATATTAATGGTCAAACTATGTCTATAAATGTCTAAGAAGAGAAAGCTGAAAAGTATTCTTTGAAAACCTGATGTCATATTCTTGGACAGACATCAATCATGTTTCTGAACATTACACTTTTAGAACTGTCAGTTGTACTTGGCAGCCCTGATCTTCCATGTATATTTGTGTAGAAAGAGTTTTTTTCTCTTAGGATAGCTTAGGGATTAACAGCTCATGAAGTCCTTACTTTGGAGCTGAGATCTCATACCTTGGCTTCTACACCCTAATTTTGTTGTCTTCTTAAAGACTGCATACCATGTAGTTTGATTTTATTAGTATGATAGTCACAAAAAGCTCTCTAGGATATGAATTTTTATACATAGTAATATAAATAAATAATAGAATGTTTACAGAGATAGTCAAGACATATACTATATAACAGCACCTTTTTATTATTGTTATTAATATGTTTTTTTAGTAGTTTTAGAGCAGGGTTTCTCAGCAGTCACACAATGGACATTTTGTACTGGATAAATGAGCTGCAGGGGTTATCCTGTACATTGTAAGATAATGTTTACCCTTTTCTCTACATACTAGATGCCATTAGCACCCTCTTTATTGTAGCAATCAAAAATGTCTTCAGACATTATCAGATGTCCCCCCAAGACAAAATCATCTCCTCTGAGAATACCTGCTTGACAGAATGTGCATGGCATATTTAGATTTTATGCTATCTGAAGAGGAACTATGCCAATATCTTATGATACTCCTTCCTTATCTTCGAAAAAGACATAAGATGCTACGTAAGGTTCTGAAAGTCTTGGCATGCTTCTGGACATTTCTAGGTCCATTGAATCATTAATGGAATTGTGAAATATAAGCACCTCTTCATTTTACATTATGTTGCTTATAACATACCAAATATTGTTTCTATACTAAGGGGTCACACATATCATAAAATGTACTGCATAGAATTCATAGAATCTATTCTGTTTAACCTATGGCCTTAAGCTACACATGTAAAAAGTAAATACTACTTAGTACTCATATAACTCATAGGCAAGAATTTGTAAATAAAGTATGGCAAAAACGTACAGGAATAACAAATTAAATTTTTTTAAGAAAGGACAAGAACCCCTGTTTATTATTGGGCAGGGATTAGTTAAGAGTGAGAAAACTCACTGTCATTCTACTTTATAGCTCAAGACTGGTAATTTATTTTCTTCTATCAGTGTTAAGTTGTCGATTTCCAGGAATCTTCTCTTGGAGAAGATGTCCCATAATATCTGAAGGAGACATAAACCGGCTTTGAAGGCTCTCCACAGCAGCATGACATTCATATTTCTGGTCAGAAGAATGCAGCTTTGAGAAAGAATCCTACAGGGTAACCATATTTTTGGTTATAGTCAAGCTCCAACAAATTTTCTTTATGGAACTTTTATAGGCATCATACAAACATGCCCATTTTTATACCCTGGCTTAAATTTATTGTTACATGTTTCTATTTCTGTGAGGTCCATAAATGTCACAAAATCTGCTTGTCAGCATGATATTCAGAGTATTACCCTTGTTGACTTAAGACACCACCTAGTTTGAAGAAATATAATTCACCCTTCAGCGTTTATTTTGTGAGAATAACCTATTGTACATTCAACAATCTGTAGAATTAGCTTGCCTGTGGTTGTCAAAGAAAATTGAGGACTTTTGCCCTTGTGGTTTTATTTAATGTTGAGATAATTTCAAGTTTAATCTCATGATCTGGAATATATACATTTGACTAGCTGTATTTATGAAATTACAGTTCTTCAGCAGCAGTTTTAAACTCTCAAAAATTATGTGTGGGTTTTATGTTCAGGGTCAGACATGTTGGCAGTCAGCACCTGACAGTGTCAAGGCAAGAATTTTTACATAATGCCTCAGGATATTTAACCTAAGATTCCCCAGAATAGTGTACATAAGAGTTAACTAAGTAGTTTTTCTTCCATCTCAGAGATGCTTGAACCTGTAGCTACCTTTTTTGCTGTTGTTTTATTTGTTCTTTTAATCTTGACCAGCCAGTTAATTGCCAAAAGTGACCAGCTCTCAGAGTATGTTTTCTCACAGTATGTTGCTTGAAACAGAGCATCAGCATCACCTAGGAACTTGTTAAAAAATGAATATTCCTGGGTCTAACCCTAGACCTACTAAATCAGAAACTCTGGAGGGTTAAGGGATTGGCTCTGTAGTTGAGTGCTTATCTAGCTTGCAAAAGGTTCTAGGTTTTGCACTACAAAACAAGAAAACAAAAAACCCTCTGACATTGAGAGACCCAGCTGTCTGAATATTTTTTTATTTGTTCTAATTAGTTATACGTGACAGCAAAATGCATTTCTGTTCATTGTACACAAATGGAGCACAGCTTTTAATTTCCCTGGTAGTATACAATGTAGAGTTGCACCATATGTGCAGTGATATGTGTACCTGGGATAATGATGTCCTTCTAAGCATTCCACCATCTTTCCTACCCCGAAGCCCCATCCCTTCCCCTCCCTCTTCTTTGCCCAAAGTTCCTCCATTCTTCCCATTCCCCACACTCCCCACCCCATTATGAATCAGCATCCACCTATCAGAGAGAACATTCAACCTTTGGTTTGGGGGGGATTGGCTTACTTAGCTTAGCATGATATTCTCCAGCTCCATCCATTTACCTGCAAATGCCATAATTTTATTCTCTTTTAAGCCTCAGTAATATTCCATTGTGTATATACATTCATTTATTGAAGGACATTTAGGTTAGTCCACAGTTTAACTACTGTGAATTGAGCTGCTATAAACATTGATGTGCCTGCATCACTACAATATGATGATTTTAAGTCCTTTCACTATAGATTGAGAAGTGGGATAGCTGAATCAAATGGTGGTTCCATTCCAAGTTATTTTTTAAGGAATCTCCATACTCCAGGAGTCTATATTTTAACAAACTCTCCAGGTAATGCCCACTAAGATTTGAGAGGCCTTATTTTAGATGGCCATAATCATTGGATGTTTTTCCCTGTTGACCCTGATGCTATAAAACAAAGATGATTTAAGAAGCAAATAGTATTTAGTTATACTAAATATATATAAAGCACACTTTATCTTCTTTGAAATATAAGGGCATTTGCTCTCACATTTTTTAAGAAGCACTATAATAATCAGTCTTAACAATGTTTTGAGGTGAATAGAGAGCCTACATCTTGGGAGCAAATCTTTACCTCTCACACATCAGATAGAGCACTAATCTCTAGGGTATATAAAGAACTCAAAAAGCTAAACACCAAAAAAAAAATAATAATAACCCAATCAATAAATGGGCCAAGGACCTGAACAGACACTTCTCAGAAGATAATATACAATTAATCAACAAATATATGAAAAAATGTTCATCATCTCTAGCAATTAGAGAAATGCAAATCAAAACTACTCTAGATTTCATCTCACTCCAGTCAGAATGGCAGCTATTATGAAGACAAACAACAATAAGTGTTGGCAAGGATGTGGGGGAAAAGGTACACTCATACACTGCTGGTGGGACTGCAAATTGGTCCAGCCACTATGGAAAGCAGTATGGAGATTCCTTGGAAAACTGGGAATGAAACCACCTTTTGACCCAGCTATCCCTCTCCTCAGTCTATACCCAAAGGACTTAAAAACAGCATACTACAGGGACACAGCCACATCAATGTTTATAGCAGCACAATTCACAATAGCTAAATGTGGAACCAACCTAGATGCCCTTCAGTAGATGAATGGATAAAAACATGTGGCATCTATACACAATGGGATATTACTCAGCAATAAAAGAGAATAAAATCATGGCATTTGCAGGTAAACGGATGATGTTGGAGAAGATAATGCTAAGTGAAGTTAGCCAATCCCAAAAAAATAAAAATGCTGAATGTTTTCTCTGATATAAGGAGACTGACTCATAGTAGGTTGGGGGGAAGGATGGGAGGAATAGACAAATTCTAGAAAGGGCAGAGGGATGGGAGGGAAAGGGAGGAGGCAGGGAGTTAGAAATGATGGTGGAATGTGATGGACATCATTATCCAAAGTACATGTATGAAAACATGAATTGGTTTCAACATACTTTATATACAACCAGAGATATGAAAAATTGTGCTCTAAATGTGTAATATGGATTGTAATGCATTCTACTGTCATATATTTAAAAAATATTAAAAAATCAGTCTTAAGTAAGTTGTGTTCCTGACGTATAAAAACTTTTTAATATCACTATTTCTTTTTTTATTAGTTGTTCAAAACATTACAAAGCTCTTGACATATCATATTTCATACATTTGATTCAAGCAGATTATGAACTCCCATTTTTACCCCGTATACATATTGCAGATTCACATCGGTTACACATCCACTTTTTTACATACTGCCATACTAGTGTATGTTGTATTCTGCTGCCTTTCCTAACTTCTACTATCCCCCCTCCCCCACCCTCCCCTCCACTCCCATCTTCTCTCTCTACCCCATCTACTGTAATTCATTTCTCTCTCTTGTTTTTTCCCCTTTCCCCTCACTTCCTCTTATATGTAATTTTTGTATAACAATGAGGGTCTCCTTCCTTTACCATGCAATTTCCCTTCTCTCTCTCTTTCCCTCCCCGCTCTCATCCCTGTTTAATGATGATCTTCTTCTCATGCTTTTCCTCCCTATTCTGTTCTTAGTTGCTCTCCTTATATCAAAGATGACATTTGGCATTTTTTTTTAGGGATTGGCTAGCTTCACTTAGCATAATCTGCTGTAGTGCCATCCATTTCCCTGCAAATTCCATGATTTTGTCATTTTTATTGCAGAGTAATACTCCATTGTGTATAAATGCCACATTTTTTTTATCCATTCATCTATTGAAGGGCATCTGGGTTGGTTCCACAGTCTAGCTATTGTGAATTGTGCTGCTATGAACATCGTGGTAGTGGTATCCCTATAAGGTCTTTTAAGGTCTTTAGGAAATAGTCAATATCACTATTTCTTTGATTCTTGCGATAGATGTTCTATGGTAGCTTTTCACAGAAAGTATTACAATTAGAGCATAATTATCAAAATAAAACTTATGTATCCTAAAATTGACAACTGAATTACAAAGAACATTTCTTCAAGTAAGAGCAGCTACCCCCACCATATACTCCCTGCTCTTCCTTTTTGTGCTTTCTCCTTCTTTTATAAAACAATAACAACAGTAATAATAATGTTTATATTAAAACTGTAGTTATAGCCTACTACCAGCAGAAAGAGCTCAGCTTTAAAAGAAAGCTTTGGTCCATGAGACTCACCTCATTTGTTACATGTCTAAGCTTCTAGATTTTGCATTTGAACCCCAGTTAACCAGAAGTTCCACGTTGTTATTTCATATACATGTATGATTCATTAGTTTGGGTGCCAGCCTTTTGATTTCAAAGCCTTTTGATTTCAAAGCCTTTATTTCAAAAGGCTATGTTAATCTCCTGTTATTTTTCACTTGTTCATTGGGTATAGATCTACTTTCATACTATACACTTAAAATTATGCAAATGTTTTAAGCTCAAGTCTGCAACCCTAGTTAACTTAAGCCTAAATATGAATTCTGATTATATAAATATGATATATTAATATAAATATGGCCATATTTATATGATTTGATATCTGATCACAAAAAATATATTATAAATATGAAATCTGATAATATAAATATTATCATATAAATATGACCATGAAGGGAATATTGGGATCCCATCTCCTCTCCTCCCCTCATCACTTTGGTTCCTGGTATCATGAAGTGAGTACATGAGATGAGCAGCTACCCCCACCATATACTCCCTGCCATGATATTTTGCCCTTCCACAGGTCAATGCGGAAGCTCAGCAGACCCAAATGACCATGGACTGAAACCTCTGAAACCATCAGCCAAAATAAACCTTTCCTCTTTATAAGTTGATTGTTTTAGGTATTTTGTCAAAGTGACAGAAAGCTGACAAACACATTAGATAGCTATAAAATAACCACTCTTTGTTAGCTGGACTTCTTTTAAAGGGTAAATCCAAAAATATTTCATTATGCAGAGGCACATTCCCTGTCCATATTACTATCTTCAGATTTTTCTGTTAAATCTGTAGAAATGTGGCACACTTTAAAATATGTATGTATGATGAAGGTCTGAGCCAATCCTCCTAAACTAAACATAATCCCTCAAGCGGTAATTTACCACTTCTGACTCAGAATCCCTGCAGAAGGAATTCTCTTAAAAGTCTGTAAGGTGATTCTACTGTGCAGCCAGAAATGATAACCTGATTTATACCTGAAGAGAACATTACCATTTTAGAACAGCTTCTTGTAGAACATGGTTTGATTATAAATTAATGAAAATATTTCACATCAAGATGGCTGGCATTTTGCACTTTCTCTCCTCCTTTAAGAATCCTTTTTTTTTTTTTCACTATTATGTCACTTAGGGGAAAATGACTGAGTTTTACTATAGTAGTGGAGTCTTTTTATACATATGTTGTGCATTTGAGGCCATGCTTTTTCTGAGTGCTTACAATTTCTCAAAACTGTATGTCAATCCAAGTTTCTTTCCTCTTTTGTCTTTTTTTTTTTTTTTTTTTTTTTTTTTATTGGTCGTTCATAACATTACATAGTTCTTAATACATCATATTACACGGTTTGATTCAAGTGGATTATGAACTCCCCCTTTTACCCCGTATACAAATTGCTGTATCACATCAGTTACCCTTCCATTGATTGACATATTGCCTTTCTAGTGTCTGATGTATTCTGCTGTCTGTCCTATTCTCTACTATCCCCCCTCCCCTCCCCTTCCCTCCCCTCCCCCCCTCCCCTTTTCTCTCTCTACCCCTTTTACTGTAAATCATTTCTTCCATTTGTATTATCTTGTCTTACCCCTCCTTTCCTCTTATGACATTTTGTATAACCCTGAGGATCGCCTTCCATTTCCATGCACTTTCCCTTCTCACTCCCTTTCCCTCCCACCTCTCATCCCTGTTTAATGTAAATATTCTTCTCAAGCTCTTCGTCCCTACCCTATCCTTGTTAACTCCCCTTATATCAAAGGAGTCATTTGGTATTTGTTTTTTAAAGATTGACTAGCTTCACTTAGCATAATCTGCTCTAATGCCATCCATTTCCCTCCAAATTCTATGATTTTGTCATTTTTTAATGCAGAATAATACTCCATTGTATATAAATGCCACATTTTTTTTATCCATTCATCTATTGAAGGGCATCTAGGCTGGTTCCACAGTCTTGCTATCGTGAATTGAGCTGCTATGAACATCGATGTAGCAGTGTCCCTGTAGCATGCTCTTGTTAGGGCTTTAGGGAATAGACCGAGAAGGGGAATAGCTGGGTCAAATGGTGGTTCCATTCCCAGCTTTCCGAGAAATCTCCATACTGCTTTCCAAATTGGCTGCACCAATTTGCAGTCCCACCAGCAATGAACAAGAGTGCCCTTTTCCCCGCATCCTCTCCAGCACTTATTGTTGTTTGACTTCCTAATGGCTGCCAGACTTACTGGAGTGAGATGGTATCTTAGGGTAGTTTTTATTTGCATTTCTCTGACTGCTAGCAATGGTGAGCATTTTTTCATGTACTTGTTGATTGATTGTATGTCCTCCTCTGAGAAGTGTCTGTTCAGGTCCTTGGCCCATTTATTGATTGGGTTATTTGTTATCTTATTGTCTAATTTTTTGAGTTCTTTGTATATTCTGGTTATTAGGGCTCTATCTGAAGTGTGTGGAGTAAAGATTTGTTCCCAGGATGTAGGCTCCCTGTTTATCTCTCTTATTGTTTCTTTTGCTGAGAAAAAACTTTTTAGTTTGAGTAAGTCCCATTTGTTGATTCTATTTGTTAACTCTAGAGCTATGGGTGTCCTATTGAGGAATTTGGAGCCCGATCCCACAGCGTGTAGATCATAACCAACTTTTTCTTCTATCAGATGCCGTGTCTCTGATTTAATATCAAGCTCCTTGATCCATTTTGAGTTCACTTTTGTGCATGGCGAGAGATAGGGATTCAGATTCATTTTGGTGCAAATGGATTTCCAGTTTTCCCAGCACCATTTGTTGAAGATGCTATCCTTCCTCCATTGCATGCTTTTAGCCCCTTTATCAAATATAAGATAGTTGTAGTTTTGTGGATTGGTTACCGTGTCCTCTATTCTGTACCATTGGTCCACCCGCCTGTTTTGGTACCAGTACCATGTTGTTTTTGTTACTATTGCTCTGTAGTATAGTTTGAAGTCTGGTATCGCTATACCGCCTGATTCACACTTCCTGCTTAGTATTGTTTTTGCTATTCTGGGTCTTTTATTATTCCATATGAATTTCATGATTCTTTTATCTATTTCTACAAGATATGCTGTTGGGATTTTGATTGGCATTGCATTGAACTTATAGAGAACTTTTGGTAATATCGCCATTTTGATGATGTTAGTTCTGCCTATCCATGAGCAGGGTATATTTTTCCATCTTCTAAGGTCTTCTTCTATGTCTTTCTTTAGGGTTCTGTAATTTTCATTGTATAAATCTTTCACCTCTTTTGTTAGGTTGATTCCCAAGTATTTTATTTTTTGGGGGGATATTGTGAATGGAGTAGTTGTCCTCATTTCCGTTTCAGAGGATTTGTCGCTGATATACAGGAATGCCTTTGATTTATGCGTGTTGATCTTATATCCTGCCACTTTGCTGAATTCATTTATTAGCTCTAATAGCTTCTTTGTAGACCCTTTTGGGTCTGCTAGGTATAGAATCATATCATCTGCAAATAGTGATAATTTAAGTTCTTCTTTTCCTATTTTTATGCCTTTAATTTCTTTTGTCTGTCTAATTGCTCTAGCCAGTGTTTCGAGGACTATGTTGAACAGAAGTGGTGAGAGAGGGCATCCCTGTCTTGTACCAGATCTTAGAGGGAATGCCTTCAATTTTTCTCCATTCAGAATGATGCTGGCCTGTGGCTTATCATAGATTGCTTTTACAATGTTGAGGTATGATCCTGTTATCCCTAATTTTTCTAGCGTTTTGAACATAAAGGGATGCTGTACTTTGTCAAATGCTTTTTCTGCATCTATTGAGATGATCATATGGTTCTTATTTTTAAGTCTATTGATGTGGTGAATAACATTTATTGATTTCCGTATATTAAACCAGCCTTGCATCCCAGGGATGAATCCTACTTGATCATGATGTATAATTTTTTTGATATGTATTTGAATCCGATTCGCCAGAATTTTATTGAGGATTTTTGCGTCAAGGTTCATTAGAGATATTGGTCTGTAGTTTTCCTTCTTTGAAGTGTCTTTGTCTGGTTTCGGAATCAGGGTGATGTTGGCCTCGTAGAATGAATTTGGAAGTTCTCCCTCTTTTTCTATTTCCTGAAATAGCTTGAAAAGTATTGGTGTTAGTTCCTCTTTAAAGGTTTTGTAAAACTCTGCTGTATACCCATCCGGTCCTGGGCTTTTCTTAGTTGGTAGTCTTTTGATGGTTTCTTCTATTTCCTCTATTGTTATTGGTCTGTTTAGGTTGTCTATATCCTCCTGGCTCAATCTGGGCAGATCATAGGACTCAAGGAATTTATCTATGCCTTCAGTATCTTCTATTTTATTGGAGTATAAGGATTCAAAGTAATTTCTGATTATCTTCTGTATTTCTGAAGTGTCTGTTGTGATATTGCCTTTTTCATCCCGTATGCTAGTAATTTGGGTTCTCTCTCTTCTTCTCTTCGTTAGCATGGCTAAGGGTCTGTCAATTTTATTTATTTTTTCAAAGAACCAGCTTTTAGTTTTGTCAATTTTTTCAATTGTTTCTTTTGTTTCAATTTCATTAATTTCAGCTCTGATTTTAATTATTTCTTGCCTTCTACTTCTTTTGCTGTTGTTTTGCTCTTCTTTTTCTAGGATTTTGAGATGAAGTATGAGATCATTTATTTGTTGGTTTTTTCTTTTTTTGAGGAATGAACTCCAAGCAATGAATTTTCCTCTTAGAACTGCTTTCAATGTGTCCCATAGATTCCGATATGTTGTGTCTGTGTTTTCATTTAACTCTAGGAATTTTTTAATTTCCTCCTTGATGTCTTCTAAAACCCATTGATCACTCAGCAACCTATTGTTCATTCTCCAGGTGATGCTTGATTTTTCCTTTCTTCTTTTATCATTGATTTTCAGTTTCATTCCATTATGATCAGATAAGATGCATGGTATTATCTCTACCCCTTTGTATTGTCTAAGAGTTGCCCTGTGACATAGTATATGGTCTATTTTTGAGAAGGTTCCATGTGCTGCTGAGAAAAAAGTGTAGCTACTTGATGTTGGGTGGTATAGTCTATATATGTCAATTAAGTCTAGGTTGTTAATTGTGTTATTGAGTTCTATAGTTTCCTTATTTAACTTTTGTTTGGAAGATCTGTCCAGTGGTGAGAGAGGTGTGTTGAAGTCTCCCATGATTATTGTATGTTGGTCTATTAGACTCTTGAACTTGAGAAGAGTTTGCTTGATGAACACAGCTGCACCATTATTTGGGGCATATATATTTATGATTGTTATGTCTTGTTGGTGTATGGTTCCCTTGAGCAGTATGAAGTGTCCTTCTTTGTCCCTTTTGATTAGCTTTGGCTTGAAATCTATTTTATTAGATATGAGTATGGACACTCCTGCTTGTTTCCGCGGTCCATATGAGTGATATGATTTTTCCCAACCTTTCACCTTCAGTCTATGTATATCTTTTCCTATCAAATGCGTCTCCTGTAGACAGCATATTGTTGGGTCTTGTTTTTTGATCCATTCTACTAGCCTGTGTCTCTTAATTGGTGAGTTTAAGCCATTAACATTTAGGGTTATTATTGAGATATGGTTTGTTCTTCTATCCATATTTGTTTATTGATGTTACTAAACCTGATTTGTTATCCTCTTTGACTACTTTCCCCCCTTTACTGTCCTACCTCCCATTGTTGGTTTTCAAAGTTATTTTCCATTTCCTCTTCCTGTAATGTTTTGCCAAGGATTTTTTGAAGAGATGGTTTTCTAGCTGCGAATTCTTTTAACTTTTGTTTATCGTGGAAGGTTTTAATTTCATCTTCTAATCTGAAGCTTAATTTCGCCGGATACACGATTCTTGGTTGGAACCCATTTTCTTTCAGTGTTTGAAATATGTTATTCCAGGATCTTCTAGCTTTCAGAGTCTGTGTTGAGAGATCAGCTGTTATCCTGATTGGTTTACCCCTAAATGTAATCTGCTTTCTTTCTCTTGCAGCTTTTAAAATTCTCTCCTTATTCTGTATGTTGGACATTTTCATTATAATGTGTCTAGGTGTGGATCTCTTAAGATTTTGCACATTCGGCGTCCTGTAGGCTTCTAGGATTTGGGATTCTGTCTCATTCTTCAAGTCTGGGAAGTTTTCTCGTATTATTTCACTGAAAAGACTTTTTATTCCTTTGGTTTGGAGCTCTGTGCCTTCCTGTATCCCAATGACTCTTAAATTTGGTCTTTTGATATTATCCCATAATTCTTGGATGCTCTGCTCATGGTTTCTTAGCAGACTTGCTGAGCTGTCTATGTTCTTTTCCAGTTGAAATACTTTGTCTTCATTGTCTGATGTTCTCTCTTCTAAGTGATCTACTCTGCTGGTAGTATTCTCAATTGAGTTTTTAAGTTGGTTTATAGCTTCCTGCATTTCTAGAATTTCTATTTGTTTGTTTTTTATTACCTCTATCTCCCTGTGAAATTGATCTTTTACTTCCTGGATTTGTTTGTCAATGTGATCTTTCATTGTCTGATTTTGCTGTCTCATGTCTTCCTTGAGACTCCAGATCATCTGAAGCATATAAATCCTGATGTCTTTATCTGACATTCCATCTGTTGCAGCTATTACCTCTTCTAAAGTTGAGTTGACCTGCATTGCTTGTGGTCCTTTCTTTCCTTGTCTTTTCATACTGCTGACGTTTCTTTCTGCTTGGTGCCACTGTTGTGTTTTTGAAATTTACCCCCTATTTATTTATGTTGCTCTTGTATAGTTGGGAAGTCTCCCTTGCAGGGCGGGTATTGGCTGTGCTCCTCCTCTAATTATGGTGGTCTGTCTACCCCGCTGATCGGTCGCAGGTCTGCCCCCGCTGCGGGCACGGGTGGTGGCTTTGCTCTGCCCCCACTCCAATTGTGGTAACGTAACTACCACGCCCTGGGATTGTTGGTCCTGATCTGGATGTGGGTGGCGGCTCAGCTGGGCCCCCCGCTCCAATTGGTGTGACGAGTCTACCGCGCTGGCAGACCTCTAGGCCGGTGGGTCGCAGTTCTGCACAGCCCCCACTCCCAATGGGGGTACCTAACTACCTCTCCAACGGGTCGCTGAGCCCCCTCCAGACCCGGGCGGCGACCCTGCTCCACCCCCACTCCAACCAGTGTGACGCGACTGCCTCGGTGTTACGTGTCCACCCCGCTGGCAAGCTACCTGGCCTGTCTTGCCAGTTGGCGGCAGGTCTGCCTGCCCTGCTTGCTCGGATGGCAGCTCCGCACAGCCCCTACTCCAAATGAGGTTACTTGGCTGCTGCGCCGCGGAATCGCTGGTCCTATTCTATGCGTGGGCGGCTGCTCTCTTCAGCCCCAGCTGCGTTTGGGGTGTCATGGCACCACGCCGGCGGGTCACTTGGACTGCTCTGGGCGCAGGAGGAAGATCCACTCTGTCCCTACAACACCCCGCCGGACCCTGATTGAGAAGCAGTCACCGCCGGTTCCCTAGCCTTGGGCCAAAGCTGCTTAGGTAGCCGGAACCCTGCCTCTCCGATCTGATACACTCTCCGCTGGGAGCTGGCTCCAGGGAGCGACTCCACGGGTTCCCCAGCCCCAGGCCAAAACTGTTCCGGGAGTCAGAACCCAGTCGCCCCAAGCTCAGCGCACGCTCCACTTGGAGCTGGCCTCCGCCGGCAGTCTCCGCAGTTTCCTCAGACCTGGGCCAGGTTAGCCCCGGGAACCCGAATCCAGCTGCTCAGTGCCCGGCGCACGCCTTGCCAGGCACGAGCCTCTAGGAGTATTCTCCACAAGAACCCCCGCCCCGAGCCTGAGCAGAAAATCTGTCTGCTAGAAGCAGGCAAATACCAGCCTGATATCACCTGTTCGTAGTTGAATGGGCTGAGATCAGTAGAACACGGGGATGATTACATCATCTCTCCGAAATGGCGGCTGCTGTCCTCCACTGTGGTCCGACCGGTGTCTGGAGCCAAACTGGGCCTCTTCTCTCCTCTGTTTCAAAGCCGGAACTCAGCGCTAAGGGCTCCGATGTACCACAGGCGGGAGCCCCCCTGGATCCGTATCGCTGTTCCCCGCTCCAGCACCCTGCCGCTCGCCGGCGCGCGCCACAGACTCCAGCCGCGGGGCGATCGCCTGTCAGGCTATGCGACCCTCCGTGCGGGGAAATGGAGCTCTCAGAGCCAAACTTCGCACGATGGAAATCTGTCCACTAGATTCTGGAGCACCTCAATTTCACTTGAACTTCCCAAAGATATCCTTCAGCTGTTTTGCATCGTCTTTCTCCCACTTAGTGACGCGGCGCCCTGGGGTAATGCAGTCCCTTCGCCGCCATGTTAGATCTCCAATCTCCTCTTTTGTCTTAAAAGCAAATTTTCCCATTTCTTCTCCTCTCATCACTATGCCCCTGTGTGGTCCTCTTTCACTCTTCATCCCAGCACCGCTCTAAGACGAGGGCAAATGTCCTCCAACAGGCTTTCCAACTCTCGTGAGGGAATTTAGTGCCTTTCCTCCAGCTGAAATGTTTCTAATGTATTCCTCAGTCACCTCAGTGTTCTGTCATGATTGTCACCTGGGAATCAGAGCTATGCATGTCGATGACCCTTTCCTAAATGACAAAATAAAAGAAGTGACATATATCTTTTGTTCACTCAATGTTTCTCTGAAGACCTCCAGTTGCTGAAAAGAAGGTGGTTACCTTTTCATGAAGGGCAATATACTCTCAAGTTGGTTTTTAATGGATAACTTATCTCTGGGTTGGATTCTTTGGTAAAGGTCAGAACTTTTAATATACTGGGTCAAGGGTTTAGTCACTGGTTGAGTTCATCAAAGAGCTACTGTAGTTCAAAAGTACATCTGCATTTAAATAAAATATGATTCATGTTTGAGAGCTAAACTTGACATTTGGTTTCCCCCAGGTAATAAAATAACTTTTAATGAAATAAATGGGTACCTCTTCTGCAGCAACCTTCATGAAGCACATAGCAGTTAACCCTTCCCCTCTGGCACTGGTAGGGAATTTTTGACCTGCCACAGACTGCTTTATTTCATTCAGTCTCAAGTAGTTAACCTATTGAGCTGATGAGCAGAACAATTCAGAGTCATTGTCAGCACCACAGATGAAAGGAACAGAATGTCACAAAGTTAGTTATACTTTTTTAGACAGCAGCATTCTTGATTATATTATTTCAAGGATTGCTACAAATAAATAAATAAATAAATAAATATAAATAAATAAATGTGAGGGGTGTGTGTGTGTGTGTGTGTGTGTGTGTGTGTGTGTCCTTCTAGTACTAACAGTGTATAAGGGGAGAGAGAAAGAGAGAGACCCTACTCATATCTATACTCTTAATAGTTTCTAACTCCTAGTGGAGACATTCAGTACTTTTTTAAATCAGAGTGATATTTATTACCACCTAGGCTAAAGTTAAAAATATGATGGCTATTTCTGTGGATCATTGCAAGCATTTTAGTAGATAGTCTCTTAAATTTTTTAATGAGAATCACTGGAGAACCAAACACAGTGGCACACACCTGTAATCTCAGCTACTCAGGGGGCTGAGGCAGGAGGATTCCAAGTTCAAGGCCAGCCTGAGCAACCTAGTGAGATGTTATCTCAAAGTAAAAATAAAAAGGGCTGGGGATGTATCTCATTAACAGAGTATCCCTGGGTTCAATCCCCAGCACTGCCAAAAAAGGAGGGAAATGTCCCTGTAGAGTTGGGAGCAATGGCTACACCATTTTTTCACTTTTTAAAAAATGTATATATGTAAACCTCCCTTTTTTATTGATAGTGATTTAGGCTATACATACAGTGGTATAGCCACAACCACAACAATCAAAATGCAGAACACTTCCATCAGACCTAAAAATGTCTTCATGCTGGCTGTTTTAATCAGCTCCCTTTCCCATTTTCAGCTCCTAGTAACCACTAATCTGTTTTTTTGTTTCTTTCATTTCAGCTTTTCCTGGGTGTCATATAAATAGAACCATAACATTTTGAATCTGATTTCTTTAACTTAGCATAGTGTACCTGAGATAACATTCAAGCAGTGGTATATTAGTAGTTTATTCCCTTTGCTACTATATAATATTCCATCTTAAATATCTACCAGTTTGCTTAAATACTCACCAGTTGAAGGACATTTGGACTGTTTCCTATTTGGGGAATTTATGAATAAATCTATGAGTGTTCAGATATAGGTTTTAAGAGAACATAACTTTTTATTTCTTGTGAGTATTCCTGTAGGAACAGAATTACTGAGTTTTATTATAAATGAAAGTTTAACATCATATGAGAAACTGCCTGCTGTTTTTGTTGTCATTGTAGTTTAAAAAATATTACATCTTTTTATTGGTTTTTAGATATACATGACAGTAGAGTGTACTTTGACGAATTATATATACATGGAGTACAACCCATTCCAGTTAGGATCCCATTCTTGTGATTGAACATAATGTGGAGTTACACTGGTCGTGTATTCATATATGAGCAAAGGAAACTTTTGTTCAAATATTTCTGCTGTCTTTCCTATTCCCATCCTCCCTCTCTTGCTTTCATTCCCCTTTGTCTAATCCAATGAACTGCCTACTTTCTAAGGCATTCCCACCAACAGTGTAGAATTCCACTTGTTATATAACCTCAACACTTAGTTTGGGTTTGGGGTGTTGTGGTGGTAAAGTTTTTTTGTTTTGGTTTTTTGTTTGTTTGTCTGTCTTCGTCTTCACCTTTCAAAAAATGTATCTCATAGTTTTCACTTGCATTTCCCTAAGGACTAATAATAATATTAAGCATTTTTTCATGTAATCATTGAGTCCATATATATTCATTAGCTAAGCATTTATTCAAATCTTTTGCATTTTTAAGTTGAATTATTTTCTTGCTATTTATATATTCTGAATACAAGTCTTTTTCAGATAATGTGACTTAGAAAGATTTTTTCTCCCCAGTCTATGATTTGTCTTTTCATTTTCTTAAAAGTGTCTTTCACAGAGTTTTTAATTTTGGTGAAGTCCATCTTCATCATAAGAAATCATTACCTAACTCAAGGTCACAAAGGTTTTCTTTGTGAAAATTCCCAATTTATTCAAGTATTCCTACAGGTTTTTAAAGTGAATTTTGGTAGCTTGTTGGGATGAAGGAGGCAGCAAAGGGGAGAGGTTCTCAGTATGTGTGTTTCCTGAACACTCCTTAACTAAATCAAAGCTTGATTTGATATGGACAGAATAGTTTCATGTCTGAAATTAGTGTAGGTTTCCAGTGTAACTTTCAGACTTTATGGAGCAAGGACACCTTGTTCCCCCAAAATTAAAAATAAGTAATGGAGTAAGTTCTTATTTCCAAAGAAAATTTATCAAAGCATAGCTAATACATAGGCAGATCATCTTTCTGGTTATAAAATAAATTTCTAAAACTTAAATCATTCTCTTGTACATATCCAAAGTATTTAAATTTGTGGAAAATATATATTGTGCACATTAATAATTCATAATAAATGCCAAGAAAATGGTTACATTTTCAAAATTTGGAACATAGCCATTTTCTGAGTGTCTTAAGCAAGCATCAAATTCTTATGCTTTTCTTTCTCTCTTGCTCTATAGTTTTCTCTCTCCTCTTTCTGTCTTTATCACTCCCTAGTCTCTCATGTCTCCTTCTAATTCTGACTTGAGTTTTTGTGTCTTTTGCCCAGAATTAATTTCTCTCTTGTCAGTTCTGCCCTTCTTTTTCTTAGTCCCTTAGCTCACTATAATATGAGATATTTCTTTTCTCTAGATAGCATTTATTCAAGCAGGTCTTCCAGCCCCCTTGTGATGTAAACATTAATTTTTTAGGCCTTCTGACAGAACAATTTTAAAAGCACTATTCAAGTCACTGTTAACAAGTCTGTCAATCAGTCATGTTTACATGTCCTGAAAGAAAGTATACATTGACGAAATGAGGAAATTTCTCACCTCAACTCTATGAAGGATCAAGAGAAAGCATCATTGAGGATAATGTCATCATTTGCCTGCCAGTACAGTATCCCAGATGAAAAGGTTTTTTAATATAGTTAACATCAGGTGCCTAGACATAGCTACCTTGCTAACACATTCCAGTGTCTAGCCCTTGTTTTCAGTGGCTTAAATTAATTTTGTAATTTTATGTTTCCTTGGCTGTGACATGTGGGAATTGAATTAGATCATCTCTAAGGTCTCCTCCAGTTCTAAACAAAATTCAAGGAGGGTAAAAGTTAATCATTGTCTTCCCTATTGCACCCCACCCCAAAACCGGCCAGTTTTTCTACTAAGTAGGTGCACATGTAGCCACAGAAAACCTTATTCACATTTTCTCTGAGCTCACTGCTGCACTGTTCTGTCTTTGTGGCTGCCCACTTTGAGCTCCTCTGTGGAGGGCTTGCTCCAGGGCAGTTGTTCTCTGGACTGTGAAATACCATGAGTGAGTGCCACTTCTAGTAAGTCCCCAGGACTTGTCTGCATGGGTCTGCGATGCAGCTGTTTGCTATTGTATTTTTTTTTTAGGATTCAAATTTAATTGTCCTGCTCTTCTAAGCCTTTAAGATAGTCAAGGGAATATTAGCTCACTGAAAATAATCAAAAACACCTTTTGGAAAAGTGCAACTGGGAAAGCAAACTTGGGGATCAGTCAGGCTGATGGTGATTTTTCAGGGTAGAGATTATTTCTCTACCTTCTGAAATTTGCTAATAAATTTAGAAAAAGCAGTGCCAGCTCAGAGTTTGTGAATCTTAGATTTTGGGGCAAGACAAGGCCATAAAGATATGCAACTTGTCCAGGGCCTCCGGGATGGTAGGTCAATCCCTTGCTGGGCTCTTTGTCTAAAGCCAGGCAGACCATCCTGGGCTTGCAATCATGTGTTCTCTGAGACTTCCTGTTGCCTTTGACCTTGCCTCACTTTGCCTCATACTTAGCCATCCAATTCCCAGTGGAAGCTGTAGTAGAACTGCACAGTGATTCACCACCACCCTCCCGGGAACTCTGCACAGGTGTGTCAGGGCTGACGAGAGGCTCCTCTGGGAATGTGGTGTCTTCTGTCCTCGCCACAGCTTGCCTGGTTCGTTCCACCCCATGTAGTGTCAAGTGTATTTTAAGAAAACTTGAACTTAGTGCAGAGGTTAAACACTTGCAAAGAAGCTTGGCCTTATAAGTAATTTTAACCCAAGATCATTTTGAAAATGTTATTCTTGGAACCCTCTCTTTAAGCATGTGTATCCACCCTCTTCCCCCAAACCAAAATGCTTTAATAAAAGAACTTTGTGGAATCTTATTGGAACGACCTCATGTTTTGTAAGGAAAGAAGCGGTATGAGAAATGATGTAACAAGGGAAGAGCACTCAGTTTTAAAGATGACTATTTAAGGTTTTGCTTCTACCATATTCCCAAGTAGTAAGCATTATAAATTATTGTCACTAGAAATACAGCCATGTTCTAACTGAAAAGCCTGACTTAAGTTTAATAAACATATTCACCCATCAATTTTTCTAGATAATCCTTGCATTTGAACCCACATAAGCATCTGAAACTCATTTCTGTCATAAGTCAGAATTCTTTGCTGGGCATCTCCGCTCTTGATTCAGACACACATTGCTCTGACTCCATGACAGGCCTAGGTAATTATTAATGGAAAGTTTAAAGACAGTATAACGTGGTAGTTTAGAGCGCAGGTTCTACAGCCAGATTTTTCAGGTTAGAACAATCCTGACTTTATTGGCTTTGTGTTCTAGGACAAGTTGTTTGACATCTCTGGACCTTATTTGTACCACATCTATAAAATAAGGATAAAGATATTACTGCCTGCCTGATAAGATTGTAATAAGTAGGTCTTCAACAACATACTTCCAAAAGAACTAAGAAGATTGTCTACCTATGTCCCTAAAACCAGTAGTATTTCCAAAACTAACATATTTTGTATTCCAGAAAATTTGTGTACTCCAAAACAATGGTATACAATTAAGTGACTAAGGATGAGAAAAATCTCTTACATTTGTATTAGAATCACAGTTCCACTTTTCTCATGAGACACAGTCTTTCCAA
This sequence comes from Urocitellus parryii, assembly GCF_045843805.1. Taxonomy (NCBI): domain Eukaryota; kingdom Metazoa; phylum Chordata; class Mammalia; order Rodentia; family Sciuridae; genus Urocitellus; species Urocitellus parryii. The sequence continues at coordinate 149,038,736 of NC_135532.1, forward strand.
GTGTAACTGCTGGAACTTTCTGGTCAAATCCCACTCAATTTGGCTCTCCATAAATGTGATATTCTCCTGGATATACTTAACTTTCTCTATATATGGACCCAGCCCAATGCCAAAGAGCTCATAAATTGGGAATCTGTTTCATAAGTGCTTTGAGAGTTTAGAGGTTACTGGATAACTTAAGAAGTAGAATACAAAAATGGAAAAAAAAATTAAAGTATGAGGTTTAAGAAAAAAAGATAGCTCATTTTAAACACATTCTATGCACTTATGCTTTGGACCCTTAAAATCACAGTCAAAACAAGGATTACTGGCCTAAAAATATTACCAAGTATTCTGAGTTGGGTAGCTTACGTCAATAGAGTTTAGATCTGTTTATAGCTCATGGCTTCCTTAACATCTAACTACCAAAACAATATCTGTTCATTTTAGAAAGAGCTAGATAATCCAAATGATGAAAGTAAAAGTCACTCATTCATTACCAGCTAGAAATAAAATTCAGACATCTATCTTCTTATTCTTTTTCTTATGCAAAAAAAATTATTTTTTGCCATTCTGATATGTAGTAATATCTCATTTGGTTTTAATTTTCATTGCTCTAATGGTTAATGATGTGAAACATGTTTTTACGAGCTTATTTTTATGTTTATATTCACTTTGGTCAAATGTCTGTTCATGTCTTTTGTCGACTTTCCATTTGGATTGTTTGATTTTTATTTTTACTATTTTTTTGTTCTAATTAGTTACACATAACAGTAGAATGCACTTTGATGAATTATGCATAGATGGAGTATAATTTCTCATTCTTCTGGTTGTACATGATGTAGAATCCCACCAGTCATATTGTTATATATGTACATAGGGTAATAATATTATCCTTCATACCTCCATACTCCCTCCCCTTCCTTCACTCCCCTCTACCTAATCTAAAGTAACTCTATTCTTCCCTAGATGCCCCCCCTTATTGTGAATTAACATCTGCATATCAGAGAAAACATTCAGCCTTTAGTTTTTTTTGTTGTTGTTGTTTTTTGGGGGGATTGGCTTACTTCGCTTAGCATGATATTATCCAGCTCTATCAATTTACTGGCAAATGCCATAATTTCATTCTTCCATCATGTGTGTGTGTATCACATTTCTTTATCCATTCATCTGTTGAAGGGTACCTAGGTTGATTGTTTTGAGGGTTCCTTATATATCCTACATAGTTGTCCTTTAACAGATGTCAATTTTGGAAATATTTTCTTTCAATATCAAGATTTCTTTTCATTCTCTTATCAGAGACTAATGCAAAGCAAAAATTTTTTATCTGATACAATCCAACTGATCAATTTTTCTTTTTATTGATCATACTCTTGGTGGTCAGTATGGGAAGTCTGCCTATCCCTAATCCTCAAAGTTTTTCTCTTATTTTTTTTCTTCTATAAATTTTACAGTTTTAATCTTTACACTTACATCCATGATCCATCCATTTTGAGTTTGTTTTTGTGTAGGATGGTAGGCTTGTGTTGAGGTTCTTTTTTTTTTTTTTTTAATCTGTGAATATCCACTTGTTCCATCACTGTTGAAATGCTATCTTCTTTTAGCTGAATTACTTTTGCACCATTGTCAAAAAACAGTCAGACATAGTGCACAGGTCTGTTTGGCGGTTCTCTGTTCAGTTCTGATGATCTGTGTGAATATGCCTAGGCGAGTACCAACAGTCTTGATTACTGATTACTTGGAACCAGGTACCCTGATTCCTCTCAGTGTTTTCTTCTTTTTCTACATGTTTAGCAATTCTAATTCCTTTTATTTTCATATAAATTTTAGAATTATTCTGTCTGTACCTAACAAAAATCCTGAGTTTGGGGTTGGAATTGCCTTGAACCTATATATCAATTTGAAATAAATCTACACATTTGGTATGTTAAGTATTCCAATCCACAAACACAGTATATGTGTCCATTTTTTAATCTACAATGTCTTTCTTAAGTATTTTGTAGCTTTTAGCATACCGGTTCTGTACATGCTTGTTTTTACATCTGAAAGTGAGATTAAACTCAGTTTCAAACCCATTTTTTATGAACACATATGTCATAAACTTTTTCCAAATCATTTACTTTCAACATCATTTATATATGTATTTTAGGTTGTGAATGAACCTTTATTTTTTTTTTATTTATTGAACCCAGCGACTCACACATGCTAGGCAAGTGCTCTACCACTGAGCCACAACCCCAGCCCACTTTCAACATCATTTTTTTTAAACATGGTGTCATTTTTTAATACCTTTATTTTATTTTACTTTTATTCATTTTTATGTGGTGCTGGGGATCAAATCCAGTGCCTCACCCATGCTAGGCAAGCATTCTACCACAGAGCCACAATCCTAGCCTTCAACAGCATTTTTAGTTGACTCTGAGAATTAGTTCTGGATTTGCATATTCTTGGGTATTAGCAAATATCATGAAGATTTACTCGGTTTTTAAATTTTTCCTAAACTGTCACAGGGTCTATCTATATTTCAAGAAAATAGCCAAGGTACTTGTTATCTTGTAAGTCACAATTATTTTGCAACTTTTTAAAATAGCTTTGCATAATATTTTTACTGAGTAGGAACTTATTGAATTCATTGATTTTTTTTTAATTTTATCAACAATGGACTTTCAGTAACTTTTAATGTTTAACCAGCCATAAGAATGGTACGTTCTGCATTGTTATTTGAAAAATCTAATAAAATCAGAAGAACAATAAAACCATTCATGAGTGACTAGTTTTGTTTTGTTGTGATACTGGGGATTGAACCCAGGGGCACTGCATGCCCAGTACTTTTTGTTTCTTATTTTTTTAAATATTTATTTTAGTTATAACAATATCTTTATTTTTTTTATTTTTATGTGGTGCTGAGGATTGAACCCAGTGCCTCATGTATGGTAAGTGAGGACTCTACCTTTGAGCCATAACCCCAGCCCCTTGTTTCTTATTTTGAGATAGGGACCTCCTAATTGCCGAGACTTCCCTGAACGTGCCTCATTGGTATTACAGGTGTGGGCTACCATGCCCAGCAGTGATTGACTTCTTGACTCTTTAGCTGTGCTATAGTTATTGCCAAGCCACTGGCCTCCTCCCTGTTGGTTGGAGCACAGCCAGCCCCCCCCCCGCCCCAAGTTAGCAGATTCATACTGAATTAGGTAAGAAAAATAAAGAAATACTTGTGTAGGTGATGATATAGAAAGAGATAATAAGTTGGAAAGGAGGAAGCACTGTGTTTTAGAGTCAAAGTCCTGTATTTGAATCTCAGTTCCACCACTTAACTACCTCCTTGACTTTAGGCACATTACTAAATGGCTCTTGGGCTAAGTTTCCATGTCTGTAACATGGCTATTACAGTACCATCCCTCATAGGATTCTTTGGATTAAATAAATTAGTGTATTAAAATATTCAGCATAGTACTTGGCATATAGCAATCAGTAAGTGTCATCATTATTGACTCTAATAATTTTATTTTTATTATTCACAATTGAACTTTGGCTCTTGCTGTCAATAGACATTGTTATGGTTTAGATATGAGGTATCCCCCCAAAATTCATGTGTGAAACATTACAAGAAATTTCAGAGGTTAACTGAATTGAGTTATGAGAGCATTTACTTGACCAGTGCATTAATCCACTTGAATGGGTTAACTGGATAGTAACTGTAGGCAGGTTGGCTAGAGAAGGTAGGTCACTCAGGGCATGCCTTTGAGGTAAATATTTTGTCCCTGCTAAGCAGAGAAGCCTCTTTCTCTGTTTCCTGGTGGCCATATCCTGAGCTGCTTTCTTCCTCTACCCTTTTCCACCATGATGCCCTACCTCAGAAGGATAGAGCAATGGAGCCAGCTGTCTATAGACTGAGACCTCTGAAACCATGAGTCCCAAATAAACTTTTCTTCCTCTAAAATTATTCTTGTCTGGTATTTTGATCACAGGTCTTTTTAGTCAGAAAAAAAAGCTGACTAAAACAGGTAAAAATACAGGTGTAGGAAGTATCCTGCAATATATTTTCATGAGTATACCTTTCTTCCCTACTGCAGTACAACCACCTATAGCCCTGAAGTTTTGTGTCCCTCATTGTCTAACACAGTAGTGCCTGACTAAAGGATGCTGAATTTTACAAAAACCATTACCATACATGGATGGATACTTACCATGAAACAAACCATTAGCTAGAATCCTTTTTTAAAAATGGCTTCCTTAAAGTAGAAAAACACTTTAAAGATTTCAAATGATAAGAAAGACTTTTCATTGCCTGAAATAGATTCTTTTCAGTTTAGGATTCTATTTGAGATTCTAGTTTAGGCTGTGCTGGATTCAGCCACATATGGAATGTAGAGTAGTGTAAAGCAGGAAGCGTCTTTTTTTTTTTCCTTTGCCAATTGCAAAACTCTATATATTTAAAGGGATTTTTCAGATTTCTGCCAGGGATCATTTTCACTAGTAACCCAGAGGAATTTCAAACTCTGATCCCGTGGACTTTATCAGAAACCTTAAATCCAAGATTGAATTAATCAGAAAACACAAGATTGGGTTTCTATATTTTCAGTTTTGAAATCTGCTTAATGTGGGTAATAGAGTGAATACTTATCATCTAATGCTAACCCTGGGGGCAGCCAAATATTACATTGTTTTTTTAAGAAAATACTGAGAGGGCTGAGAATGTGGCTCGTGGTAGAGAACTTGCCTAGTACAGGCCTTGGGTTCAATCCCCAGAACTATAAAAACAAAAATCCAAAAAGAACAAGGAGAAAACCCTGAGAGTTTAATGTATAATCTGATAACAGGAGACCCTTGGGAGCATGGAGATGCATAATCCTCTTAGAACTATTCATAGGTGCTTAAGATGAGTAAACTAATTATCTATTTTTTGTTGTAAGGTTTTCATAAGAAACAAGTATACAAGAGTAAGGAAGATAGAGGAAGAAGAGAGCTGTTTTTGTAGCTAGGATGATAGAAGAAGCCCAGTGGGCTTCTAGGTGATCTATCATATAGCTTCTTGGAGTACTCTGTCACCTTTTAAATAAGTCACTTAACTTTTCCTGAGCCTTGTTTCCATATTTATAAGGGGAATTGCAATAATGTTTCTACCTGCCTATATTGATGCTCTAATAAGATGATGAATAGAGGAGCAAATTTTAAATGCCATGAAGCTATACAAAATACCACGTTCTTTTTAAATACCCATTTTATACCAAACTCTGTCCTCAGGATAAGGATAAAAAGTCAAATAAGATACAGTCTCTAGTTAGAGACATAACTGTTTACCAAAGAGAGACAGACATGTGAACCACTTAAGTGCAGTCGATATCATAATTGTGCAGATGTAGAACTTTTCAGAAGTAGCTATGGAACTGGGTTGCTGAAGTAAAATGGGCAGAGAGCTCTGGAATCAAGAAATTTTGAAGCCACAATCTTCCATCTATGTTCAAGTTGAGACCACCTACAATGTGGAAAGAATGAAGGAGGAGAAAGTGTGATTCTGTTGCCAGTTATTAAATAAGGTACAATAATGGGAGAGGCCAGTAGGTGGCAGAATTGGGGAGTGGACAATGTGGCATGGATAGTAGGCCTGATCCTTGAGAGAGGAGAGGCTTTGACATGAAGATGGAAAGGAAGGGCCTAGAAGCAACTAGCGGGGTGGGAGAATGCTGCCAACCTGGTCTTGGTATGTAGGCTCTGGGCACATTGGTTGCCTCCTTGTAAAAGACTGAGGTTTTGTTCATCCAGGAGGAAGGATTTACCAAAGATGGAACAGAGGATGAGAGGAGGCGTCTGGGAAGGGTAAGGACATAAGAGTTTCAATAATAGTAACATCTGTCATTTGTGGACCAATTAGAATGTTCCAGGTACTACACTGAGCTGTTTTAAAAATTTAATTCTCACAAGACCCTACAAAGTAATTACTGATATCTGGATTTTACAGATAAGGTCAAAGGGTACAGACAGGCTGTGTGCATTATTCAGGGTCACACAACAAGTCCACATTAGAATCATTGAACCCAAATCTGCCTGGCTGCTGAGCTGTGCTTTTGCATTGTTCTACCTGTCTTCAGAGGGTTTCAGAGAGCATCCTGGGAAGGACTTGAAAGTGAGTCAGAGAAAAAGGAATGAATCATAGTGGAGTGCAGAGTTTATACAAGACTGAAAATTCAGTAGGCAAGAGGACTACTGACCTGAGGTGATGGGGTTTTGACGGCTGTGAGTGCCAAGGCTTTGAAAACTAGCATCACTGAGATCTTTGGTGGAGTCTCTGGCCTCAAAAGTAATGATTGTCTTGTTGCAGGCTCAGATGCAGAGCTCTGTGGAGAAGCATCCTAGTACCTACAATCCTTTGAGAGGGATCTGCCAGGCAGTTAGCGAGGAAGATCAGCCTTTCCTGGCTTTTCCCTCTTGCTGTTATGGTCAGCTGCAGCTTCGCTTTGCTGGGTGTTAGTCGTAAGCCATGTAGCCCCAGTACTGGAGAGCAGAGAAGAAGTATGGAATGGCCCTGGCATCTCATTTGCATGTAAGGTGGAAGCCCATTGGATTTGGGGTTCATTGGCCACTTTGTAATTGGGACATCTGGAGTGGGGTGATATCAAGTGGAGTTCTTTCTAGACAATGATGAAAAGCACACATGTTTATCAGCCTTTTGTGAGTGGTGGCTACCTGCTCCTGTCTGAGAGTGTTATACAGAGACTAGGAAGGAACCCATTATTTTTCCTCACCAGCCACACACAGCTAGTATCCTACTTTCTTTTAACTGGGACAATTAATATTACAGCTAAAACAGCAGCTCTTCCCTGCCCATGAGGAGGAAGGGAGCCCCTTGACTATGGCACAGGCCAGGCCAGAGACTCTTCAGGTAGGAAGCCTTGATAATTCAGAGGAAGAGAAGTCCAGCTTTGCAACCGGGTAAGGGTGGCCTTAGGTCAGGTAGGTCAGGTAAGAAAAGGCAAAGGTTGAGCCACTGGAAAAAAAAGTTATGACTCTCACATCCTTGCTTTCAGTGAAGTACATCCACTGGGATTCTTGATTATGGTGAAAATAAGCCCTTCACAGGAGGGGCTAGAAGTAAGAGGATAAATACATGTTCTCAGAAAGGACATAATAAGCAGAGAGAAGTAGAAGTCCTCTTAAAAGACTTCACTTGCATAAGATGCTCATAGAAGAAATTGGACCCTTGTTGTAAATATGCTTTCTGCTTCTCCATAGATAACTCTTTTCCCTTTGAATCACCCAGCACTTGATCTGTACCTCTCTTGTGATGCTTCACATTCCACGTTATTTGATACCTTTTTTTTTTTTAAAGAGAGAGGAGAGAGAGTGAGAGAATTTTTAATATTTATTTTTTAGTTCTCGGCGGACACAACATCTTTGTTGGTATGTGGTGCTGAGGATCGAACCCGGGCCGCACGCATGCCAGGCGAGCGCGCTACTGCTTGAGCCACATCCCCAGCCCCTATTTGATACCTTTTTATGGCTTCCTCTGTTAAACCGATAGTTCCTTGAAGGCAAGGACAGTGCTGGATACATTCTGTGTGCTCCACCTTGCTTTGTGTTCAGTAGTCACTTGGTGTTTGAATGTAGGAACCCAATCATTTACTGATCATCCTGGACTTGTTAGCTCTTTACTTAGTTATCAAAGATGATAATTTCAAAGGCAACCTTCTCTGTTTCCAGAGATCAGGGACTAAATTATACTAAAAGTGTTTTGTAATGCTTTGAATGCGTAGGAGAAGAATTTTCTGTTTAGGCAATGTTGCCAAGCCCTCTCATCAAAAACAGCCCTTCCATATACTGCCAAACTCTGCCAGGGCAGAGCCAATTGGCAAGAGCAGTTTAAAGGAAAAAGCAACGTATTGCCCTCTTCTTGTGGCCCTACAGGTGCCAGTGGAGAAGGAAAATGTGTGTGGTTGAGGCTTGGATGCTGAGTGTTATAAAAACAAAACAGGCCAACTGACAGTGAGTACACAGATCTGACTATGTGAAATACCTTCCTTGAATTTTACATGTTCCAGTGCACTCTGTGATCCTAGGCCAGGTGTCTTTTAAAGGAAACTGGTGATTTGAAGTCTCACTGAGTAGCAGAACAGTACTCTTTAAGAGGAGCCCATAAGTGTGAAGTCCTCTGTATGACCAAAGATCTAGAGTCTTGAGGGGTTTGTTCCTCAAATCTTGGCTCACTGGTTGCTCAGCATTCTTAGTTTTGAGCAAAACAAGAGCAATGGGCCATAAAGGGCCAAAATTAGAATAGGGAAGTTCTTATGGCATGGCTATGGGTAGAAGCTTTAGAATGGTCACTTCTAGAGGCTGTTACACATTGCCCCCTAGGGATTTCAAACAGGAAAATATTTGTGTTTGGCATGACTGGCCTTGCAATAAATGTTTGTTCAAAGAACAAACTGTTATTAAGATGGATTTGTCTGTGTTATACTAAAGAAAAGAGTCTGTACCCAGTGTGTTGGCAGCATTATCAATAAACAGCTAATGTTGATGTAAAGATCAGCCTTTCAACTAAAGGATCGTGAGCACGTTTCCAACATGCTTCCCAGCTACATTTCATCAGCTGCATTAATGCAAGGTTCTGAATTAATAGAAGCGTCCACTTACACCCCTTTCCTTATAGGCACAGAGGCCACATCACTAAATTAGTGATTCTAGTCATACTCTGAGAAGATGTGGCTTCTCATTTCCCCGAAATGAAGGTAATTGTTGCCCACAAGCATTCAGGTTGGAGAGAGCAGGCTATGAGAGGAGGAGCCCCCCTCTCTCTGCTCTCCCACCACCAGTCACACAAGTTGCGATGTTGGGGCTGCAAAGAAGCCTGTTCAGAAAAGCATTAGATGGACTGGCTGGAGGCTCCTTCACTGGATGCTTCACCCTGACCTCTGCCCGAAGCAAGAAACAGGGCCAAGATGACATAGCTGTGGTCACACAAAGCCCGTTAACTGCATCAATTGTCTTTATTTGTTTGTTCAAGAACTCTGAGCTGCTCTTTCTTTAACAAGAAATTTGAACCACATTTTGTTTGAGATACTCCAGAGAGATGTAGCAATGTGGTTAGCATTTCATAAACTTTTAAATGAAACTGTTAGCAGTTCACAACTTTGTTTAAAGAACAATGACTTGGAGCACAGGCCTGTGTTCTCAAGACCCGGAGGACAGTGACCAAAGCAGAGAAGAATCTAGTGCATAGCCAGCCAGCCAAGGCCTGCTTTGGTCCAGGAACCCAAATGTTAGGGTTGAGGGCGTTTCCCATTGTGCAGGAAAGGCAATGAATTTGGCACTGTTGTTTGGCGATTTGCACCAATGCCCTCAACTTGTTCGTTTTCATCAGATGAAAGAGAAACGCAGGAAAAACCTGAGAACAATCTTCTCTGTTATTCCCCTTATTCCAGAGGTGGGTCAAGAACCACTGTCAGCTGCCATGCTTGTTTGTTCCATGTTTTTCTAATTCTATGGTTTATTGTCTATAACACCTAAAACTTCATCTGTGCTTTAGTTCTGATCTTTTTGTTAAAATATCAGCATCCATTTCACTTTCTCCTCATGGTACAATTTATGTTTATAGAACTCTTACAAATTGTTTTCATAGCTCTGTTGTTCTCTTACCCTCGTCTTGGAAAGAGTGTCAACAAGTGGTATGAAAATTTTGTAAACATTCTTATAAGAGCATACAGATGTGCATGCCTATGTCAGTTTTTCTAACCTATTTACAAGGACTGTTTAGTAGATAATGTAATCTCTCCAACAGAGATTAAAATTGAAATAGCCTTTATGAAGCTGGCCAATGCTATGATGTTAGAGTGGCATCATTCGGTTCCCAAGTTCATGAAACACACATGATTTATAGGAATTTAGACTAATGATAGCCCTTTCGATGCATGGTTTCAAAAAGTCATTTTACCTTCCAGGAAGCCATTTCCTTTGGATGGGTTAGAGTTCATCTCTAACAATTTCATGGCTTACAAGTAAGGGTATGCTTGAAATGTTAACTAATTCCAGGGCAAAAGAAACTTCAGGAAGGTTTAGTAATCATTGAACAGAGTAGTTAAAGAGGTGTGAGATTAACCAGTTTTAACCTAAAACTTAGCATTTTTCATGTACTGTTTAAGTAGTACTGACAAGGTATTTCCTGGAGATTAATGACAGTCTGAGTTAATGGGCAGCAGGAGGGTCATTAATCCCTTACACAAAGGTATTTCTGAAAGTAAAAATGAAAAACAACTGCTAGGTCAAGAGGACTCAATCCCAGGAGATGTTTTAGAAGATTAGTTAGCTTTTCAGAAGCCCATCCTTACTACTGTTCTTGTTCTCCCTTTCTACATGGCCTGTATCAGCATCAGGATTTTCACTCTTCTAGGATGCAATTAGTTTTTGGAAAGTAGTTCATAACCTTTCCTTTCATCAGAAATAAAATAAAATGTATGTGTGTGTGTGTGTGTGTGTGTGTGTGTGTGAGAGAGAGAGAGAGAGAGAGAGAGAGAGAGAGAGAGAGAGAGAGAAAGCTTCCTGTTCTCACTGCAAACCTAAACACATCATCTTGAAAGTCACTCATTTTCATGTACCTGATGGGTGGTAGGACAAAGTTTTGCTTGAGAGTCTAGAAACTAAGGCAGTCAGAGTAGACCTCCTAAGGATTATGATTTAATAAAATATCCATATGTGCTATGCAAAAGATACACAGAAATTATGAAATTACTATCAATGGGTAACAGAATTGATGAAACAATCAGATACAGTCCACATCAGTAAATCAGAAGAGTTTGATTCAGCAGAAGGATGTAGGAACTAATCAGTACACTTAGAGTACCATTATAAACAGAAGTGCAAGCTTCAGGGTTGCCAAACTTACCAGAGATATATACTTGGCAGGTAATAATGTCAGACTTTGTGGAAGTTCCGTTGTTTTCCAGAGCAGCCTAGGATTGACCAATTCTATATGTAGGCTAATCTGGATCTGTTCTGAGGATTCTCCCATCTGGCCAGATTTATTTATTTTGGGATTATGTAAGATACAGTATGACCTCTGGGCAAGAAGGACCCCAGTGGAGACAGGGAAAATGGCAGCATAGGATCTGAAACCACCTGTCAGACAACTTCAGCAGAAACCCCACATTAGCTCTTTTACCCAAAGAATGGTTGAGGACTGCAGAATGATATCTTGAAATCATCGGGAGAAAAAAATCTGCCTGTGTGCATAGATATCATCTTCTGTAACTGTCCCTAGTGAGGGTTTCAGACCCAGAAGCCTGAACCCTTACCTGGGCCAGCTGTTGCTCACCTTCCTACTGAGAATATCAGCTTCCTTTTGAATCTCTTAGATGAGTTAGACTCCATCTGATGTGTTAAGGTAGTTTCTGATTGGTTTTTCTATTAATCCCAACCTAATAGACTGATTCCTAAAGTATGTTTTCATATGTTGGGAAAATATAAGATGCCAGAAGTTTTTTTGCTGCTCTAATTTAAAAAGACCTGCTGAAAATAAGATAGAGAACATTTAAAGAAACTCTAAGAAAAAAAAATTCTGGTTAGTAGGCTAAAGGATAGAAATGTATGAGTTCCTACATTGGTGGGGAGACTGCAGATTGGTACAACCACTCTGGAAAGCAATATGGAGATTCCTCAGAAAACTTGGAATGGAACCACCATTTGACCCAGTTATCCCACTCTTTGGTATTTACCCAAAGGACTTAAAATCAGTATACTACACTGACAAAGCCACATCAGTGTTTACAGCAGTTCAATTCACAATAGCAAAACTATAGAACTAACCTAGGTGTCCTTCATCAGATAAATGGATAAAGAAAATGTGGCATATAACACAATGGAATATTAGGCATAAAAAAGACTAACTTTATGACATCTCCTGGTAAATATATGAATCTGGAGACTATGGTGCTGAATGAAATAAGCCAATACCAAAAAACCAAAGGCCAAAGATTGTCTCATATATGTGGATGCTAACACATAATAAGGGAGGGGGAGGGAAGAATAGAAGTTTATTGGATTAGACAAAGGGGAATGAAGGGAAGGGGAAGGATGGGGGATGGAAATAGAAAAGATAGTGGAATGAATTGGACATAACTTTCCTTTGTTCATATATGAACAGACCACCAGTGAAACTCCGCATCATGTACAACCATGAGAATGGTATTCTAATTAGAATAAGTTATGTGCCATGTATGTATAATATGTTGAAATATACTCTACTGTCATGTATATCTAAAAAGAACAAATAAATAATTAAAAATAAAGAAATTTATGAGTCCTGTTAAAACAGTGACTGGCATTTTGCATCTAACATGTATTCAATCTAACTCTGATCTAACACTTATAAATTTTCTGACTCAGGGAAGAGACTTAAGTTTGTAGCTACCCATTGAAACTGAATTACTGTTTTAGTGCTGTGAGTACAGGTGAAAATCTTTGTATTCTTCCATACTTTAAAAAAAAATCCTGGTTTATATGCAGATTAGTTCCACTAGACTTACCTAGACTTTTGAGTTCTCTTTTCAACTGAAATTGCCTTATACAAATGAACTATCCAGATGTAGATGGGGACATAATAACAGAATTATGTGCTGAAATAACTGAATTATTTAGGTCATGATTGCAGTTTTATGATACCATCTGGGAAAATGACTAAGTACATATGGATTGAAGTAAACTGAAGTTTCTTCCCTTCGGTAGGCATGCTGGCCTCTCTTGACACTTTGTTGGTAGTGGAATTTCCTGGTCACTTTGCTTACTTAGAGAGCAGTGGATCCACAACTGTGTTATGGTTTGAACAGGAGCTTTCCTTCCACACATTTGGCAGGTATTTAATGCATCAGCACAGTCTTTCTGAAACCCGACCTAACCACTTAATGATAGAATAATAAAACTTGCTATCTTGTGTGTACAAATGCTGTCTTTCCAAATTAGAAAAGAACAAAATAAAACACTATGGAAGTGCCTTATTTTAAAAGGAGTAATTTAATACTCTACTGTTAACATTCTCCCAAGGTAGTGTTACATAAATAATCACTGCTAGACAGGAAGAGTCATTTCCCATTCCTGAATAATTTGAACACGTTTATGATTTTTATTGTCTCTTCAGAATCCTCTGGGCCTTGGAGTCATAAATCATCACTTTCTTGAGTATGGAACTTCCATTACATGATTTGAATTTTATAGTAGAAGAGAGTAAGAGAATTGCAAAAAAGTAATAGTAATAGGAGTTACTTGCATAGGACCAAAGAATCTCAGAGAAGGTTAAAGGGTATTTCTACTTATTTAACATAAAATTTGGTGTTTTAAATTCATACCTGTCTGTAGGTGTACAGTGTTTCAATCAGTGATTCATAATATAGGGTCCCAAAGAAAACATTCAAACAGCAATTCCCTTAACTTCTAGGTAAGTCTCTAGCCCAAGGCTTCTTAATTTGTTCCAGTGAATCCCAGGTTTTGTGTTTGTATTCTGTGTCCTGTAATATTATCAGCTTCTCAAAAAAACTGGCATACCACATTTTCAAGCCTGAATATTTTTAGACCCAATTCATAGCATCATGGTGAAGGTTTTCTGTATGAATAATGATGATAATAATTCCTGATTACTAAGTACTTATATGCTTAATATCTTGCATTTCTCACCTATTGCTCAAAATGAGAATTGTTACTATCTTCATTTTGTGGTTCAGGAAGTTAAGAATTTCAGGTTAAATTACTGGCTGAAGATCACATAATCTCAAATAAAAGATACAACAATTGAGAACCTTTATAATCCAGAGTCTTGATTTTGGTTTTCAGAACTCCTCCACCAGAACCACCTTCAAAGTACCAATAGCCATATTTGCCCTTGTATAGAAAGGAAAGCCTAGGAAATATCATCTGAAATAGCTCCAGCCCCCAGAATCAGTTCACAAACAGATGCCTGGTAGCTTTGGAAACTAGAAAACTGGCACTACAACATTTCATACACTGTATTTCTATTTTTTCCTTCCTCCCCTTCAAGAAGAAAAAAAATTAAAAATTTCCATCTAGTCTATACTAACAAAATTTGCCCTTCCTCACTTTTACAACTCGGATATGGTCTTGTACAAATGTGTGTACAAATGCTGTCTTTCCAAATTAGGAAAAAAAAAAAAAACAAAATAAAACACTATGGAAGTCCTTGTTTTAAAAGGAGTAATTTAATGCTCTACTGTTAACATTCTTCTAAGGTAGTGTTACATAAATAATTACTGCTGCAATATCAATGTCTTTGATCCACATTTAGTGAGATTTTTGCTGTTATAGAGAAGGCTTCTCTATGAAGTGTGGTTTTCTTTTGGCTGCAGACTTAAATGTAACTCATTTTACATTGGTTGGTGGTACTGCACTCACAGGGCATCTTGATCAAGTGAAGACATCTGTGTGCAGAGAATTCTTTGGGATCTTGAGGTGTTTCCCAACAGATGTGAGGCTGCTAATATCACTTAGTATAATTATTTTCTCTTAGGGTGCTAATATCACTTAAAGCAATCAACATCACTTAGTGCTACTCAGGTTGTGGTCTATTGTCCCGGGATTACAGGCATGGGCCACTGCACCCAGCGACTGCTGGTCTATAAACTGCTACTGATCTGCTAAAAGATATAACAGAAATTGAAGTAAATATTTAGTAATTTTTATAAAGTTTCATGTTGCTGCAACATCTCAGCATGTGATCTTTATTCTTGAGATTAATTTTTATTGCAGTCAGTGATGAATTAACAAATTCGTCTAGTGCTACAGGTAGTTGGAAATGTGTTGCTACTAAACTCCAATTTATATAGGAGGGCCTCTCAAAATGCAGATTTGATTCTAGGGCAGAACCTGAGATTCTGCATTTCAACATACTCCCAAGTGATGCCAGTATCCCTGCTGCCAGCCAAACTTTGAGGAGCAAGAACACAGTGGACTTGTATAATTTATGTCCTATTTTTTCTTTAATTGGTTTAAGTACTCATCTTGTCCTTGTTAAAGTTTTAAATAAAAGATATAACAATAGAATACCTCTATAATCCAGGATTTTCAGTGAGAATCTGGGCCAATCATCCATGCTATTTCCCAGGCTTCAAGATGACAATTTGTTATTATGACCCCAGATCTTCTCTTATGTCAGGAAGGGTGAAACTCCATAAATAGACAACTCTCTGACCAGATCCCTCTCCTTGTATTTCCCTATCAAGAAGCCTGCCAAGTGAATCTAGCTTCTTATATATTGTGTACTCTAGTTTCTTATACCATATTCCTTTACAGCAATAAACCTCTGTAATTGAATCATTTTAGATTTTTATCCTCCTCATTTTAGGATGACCCACTTTCCCATTTTTTTCCGGAAAGAATCCCACATCCCAGGAACCCTCTCAATCCCAGGTACGCCTGGAAAATTGATTACCCTACTTACTTTATTTTTCTAGAGTAGGATCCAAGCACTCTGCTTGCTGAATCTCCTAAAGAGGGCAAACATCTTTTGAACTGAAAGGACAAATCTGATTCAGATGCATAGGTGTGTGATAGATGGCTAGGGATACAGAGTTTCAACAAGCATGGGAAGACATATATCTTTTGGAGGAATTTTCAGATACTTGGTTTAAAACATTATTTAAAGGAATTTTTTTGTATCACTATTGCTTCTACTTTTGTTTCAACTTTACGTACCTTCAGAAAGTCAAGTGAGTCTTATAGAAGACATTTCTCTAATTGTAAAAGTTCAAATAATTAATCACAGATTGATATTGGTAGATAATTCCAAATGTCCTTAATATACAATGGCCTCTTTGGCAGCCAAATGCCCAATATAATAAGGAAGATTAATGGACACTAGCACACAAATACCTAACAAAAGGCAAATGACTTTATTTATTCATCCATATTTTTCACTGAAATTTTGCCAAACACGAATTATAGTGGAAAATAATAGTGACTTTTTCCAACCAAATCCTAAATACTTTTCATTGTATTTAAAAAATAAATCTCCATTTTTATCACCCTTGATATGAAGTTAGTTAGGCTTTGATTATAAGGAAATACAATAATACATTTTTTAAAAATTTGAACTAACTATACCTGCTAAGGATCTAAAACCAAAGTGGAAAACAGAAGGCTTAACCCCACATGCTCCCTGATCAAATGTAAAAGTTCTTAAAATAGCTTCGTGTGGAGCTGTTAGGAGCAGCTGAAACAAGGAGTCCTTGGTGTCCCCAGTCAAAACCTGGCAGTTTAATTACATGGCTCAGAGGCAGCTGCCTCTGTTTCTTTCTGTTTCAGAGCCAGGCACAGCAGCTCTGAGGGGAGCCACAGAGGCAGCCTTTGCTTTGTCCACTTGCTATCCTCCTCTGAATTCCAGTTTTCTAGCCGAGGAATTGTCCCTAGATCCATCCCAAAGATCTGTAACATCCATTCCAAACCATGAACAGAAAAGAAAAGTAGCTAAAAGTCTCCATGCAAAGAATTTCAACAAATTTTAAATAGAAAAAAATCCAGGAAGAATATAAAAAGAAGTGAGGTCTTGTTGCATTTGTTTGGTCATAACTAATAACAGATAGAACTATGTCTGGTTCCCTACATACTGGTACCCTTCTGTTAGTCAGCAGCAGATCAGTTTACTCTCTAATTCCATCAGAAAGGCCTCCATTCACTCAAGACTGCACTGCTCAGCTATGTACAGCTCTCAGCCACACTTAACATTTTCCCACGCCAAGAATTTTTTCTTATGATGTTTTCTCTCTTACCCATGATAAACTGCTTTTCCACAAGGGCCCACTTGTGCTTCCACCAGAAAGAAACAGGACTGCATGGGCAGTTGCTCAGATCTGATGTGACAACCTATGTTGTTAGGCTAGTAGCACTAACCAGCAATTTAAAATTCCATTTGCTTTGGCAAATATGCTATCATACTATGCTATTCTAATCCTTCACAGTCACCAAACTTTCTAAATTATGAAAGGTAATAATGTTTTCCATTCTTATCACTCAGAATTGTTTCTTATATCATACAATGAATGGTGTTAGCAGTAAAGCTTACTCTAATAGTTTACTCTCCCATATTCTGCTTCATTGTTCTATCCAAAAAGAAAATTTTTCAAGAGCCAGAGGAAAGAATTCAAGGGTGAGGACTTTGAAGAACAGGGAAAGGATGGCAGGGTAATCCTGACACTTTCCCTTATTAGACAGTTTCCCATTTGTCCACACCATCTTCAAATAGTAGGTAGAAGCTGAAAGTAGGTATGATGAAAATTTAGATTTTTTCTTGTGTTTTATATAAGAAATTACTCTATGAGGCTGTGCATCAGAGAGAAAAATATCTGAGCTAGTCTCTTAAATGTCTAAAACCTAGTTTGTCCATCTGCCAAGCAGAGAATGATAATACCTGCTTTTCCTGTCACACAGGAACAAATGAGTGACATTTGTAAACATGTAAAACATTTCATAGGTGTAAATGGCATTGTTGTTACAATTAAGGTTGTTATGAAGTCTCATTGACCCAAGTGAGAAGCACAGTACTGCTACTCTTTCAGTGTGGGCCCTGTGATTGACAATGTCAGAAATATCTTGAATGTCAGATTTGAACCCCTGATTGCTAAAGAGATTATAATATAAATTGTGTTCTAATATCTTCCTTAAGGATTTCCTTTGGAATACAGTCCATACAATTATTTCCTAACTGAAAGCAAATTTTTCATTACCATTTCCTTGGTATACTATTCAGGGACTTTCTTAGGGACATCCTATCTGATCCAGTTCTGAAGAAGAACTGTCATTTGAGTCTTTCACTATCTATAGCTTAGACAGAAATATCAACATTCCTCAAAGTAAGGCTCAAGTATTTGTACTAAAATGTATCTTCCAACTCAATTATTTTACATTGAGTTGGTCTCTAGAATTGTCCCCATATCTTGCAGATACTAAGTAACCCTGTTCAAAGAAGAGAAAAACTTTTCTGGTTCTTAACTTTTAAACAGGAATGAGAGAAGTTCTGTGGTAAACAGCATGCACAACATACAGATTCAAAACACGAATGAGTGGCCTTTTTGTGCAGATTCCTACTCTCTGAGCATATGGAGACCATATTTGTTTCATTGACTGTATCCCTATTAACCTGCCTGAGGTCTGGCACAGAGTAGGCACTCCATAGTGATCTTTGAACAAATGAACAAGTGAACAAACTCTTCACTATAAAAATGTTCCCCCTGTTATAAATGAAATAGAACATTGTTCCAGGCTCAGAATTAATGGTTAATAAATGCTGGTAGTCAATAGTTGTCACCTAAGGAAATAAAACAACTAATACTTTTTCTTTAACTGTTTTTTAATGCAACACATTAGAGAGGCAAATATGTAATTAACTTTTTGTTTTCAGTTAAGACAAATAATAGTATGGAATGCATTCTGAATGAAGAGAACTTAGGGTCCATTACTTTGGGTTTTTCCCCATTGTTGGAGCTGTTCAACTTAGGGCAAGTTGTAGTATCAGTCTCCTACAACAGTGCTTCACCAAATGCACCATCATGTTGAAACCACAATAAAATATCTGTAGTGACAGTGCCACTTTGTAACACCAATTTTTGGCTAAAATTCTTCATTCACTTCAATAAAGTTTAAACAAAAAGACAATTATATATGAACAGTAATATACACTAAGCTCTAAAAATGAATTCATACCCCTCTTAGTAATCAGTATTTTTCTGACCCAGCATATTTATGGAGTGTTTTTGCTCTGTTTATAAGAACCCAAACCCTTATCACTTTGGGAATATTACATGGAAAGCTCTCATTGTGTAGACCTTACCCTTAATTAAAACATTTGTTTTAAGGAAGTCTAAATAGCTCATGCAAATTATTGTTACCTTCAGAAAACTTCAATAACAAACAGCTCTTACAGTATTTATGCTAATTTTAATTAAACATAATAGGAGTTTCATAATAGTGTCAACTGATAATTGTGGAAGATACATAGGATTTTTTTAAGGGACTGATAAATTGGAAAGTGTCATCATAGGAATGGCATTTTTAGCTGCAGCTCGAGGAACATTGTCATAATTTGAATAAGTTCTCTCCAGTAATAAACTACACCATGCCCTCCTTTATGCAAATATAATACACATGAAATATGCTGCATGTGGTTAAACAGTATATGTACTGCACTCTTCTAGTGCTTTCATAGAATTATACAATATTGCATAAAGAAATGTGATCATCAGTTGTAGGACCAAGTATTTTGACTGAACATATATCTCTATTAAAAGGAACTCCTATATACAAAACTAAGCAGCCACCCTAAACACTGAATAATACTTCTACCCAATGAGTACAGTGAGCAAAGCTTACTCTGGTATTAATTGGTGGCAGTCTGTCATCATTTCTCATTTACATTGAAATGTGGATATCCAGTCATTTTCTTTGGGATAAATGACAGCAAAAGCTCTTGATAATGATCTCTCAAGACCTTCCAAAAACTCTACCTCTTCTGTTCTCTAGCTACTCTCACTCCATCAAATCTTAACAACACAGAACTGTGAACAAAGAAAAAACAGAATACTATCTGGTTGCCTGTAAGATGCTAATATCTTCTTCTACTGATCTTTCCATGAAAAGAGAATTCTTCCTCTCCAAGCTAGCATATCCAGTATTCCTCTCCATTTCATCACATGGTGATAATTTTTAAAATTTTGTGTTGATCATCCACGTCAGCTTACAAATTGATGCTACTAACAAGGAAACTCAATTGCTCAAACCTATCCTCCCTTTTTTTCTTTCTTTATTTTTTTTTTTTATTTTCACCACTAATCTTACTTTTAAGAGAATAGTAATTTTAAATTTCATTTTGGTTTTCTTTCATGCCTACCAATTTAGCAAAACTTAACCTGCTGTCAGAAAATTCCTGTTTTGCAAGTGGCTCTTATTCATTTTAGCCTAAAAGTCATCTTCATAATCTCTTAATCATACCTGAGATTTACTGCATCCTCTTGCATAATAGTCAGAAGATTCTACTTCTGGAGAGCAGAGTTGGCAATTCCCAGCTGCTGGAAAACACAGAAATCCTCAAAGCCCCTTCTCAGCAAGGTTAAGGACACTTAACTTACCGTGCAGGGACCTGTACTTGATCACTCTTGGTAATTCTCTCTTCTCATCCCTGCCAAAATCCGATAGTGGAGTCTGGGGACCAACAACGTTTTCTTCTCTTTTTGGGCCCCCTCTCAGTTTTTATTTTGTGGACTTCAAAGCCACGGAGAGTTTGCAACCAGGGGCCAGTGATAGTTCTGCAAAAAAGAAGTAGCGGGGAGCCCAACACCAACTGGGCCCGAACTCTAAATGTAACCCTCTTCTCTTGCCGGACAGTGTCCTTCATACTCTGAAGACAGGAGACCTTGCTGAAACCCTCACCCCACAGCTTTCCAGTCTCCAGGGAAGAAAGGGTCTAATTGGACTGGGCTGCAAAATAAGGCGACCCAAAAGCAAGAGGCCATCTGCTGAGAGCATACAAGTAGATGCAGGTATAGTCTCTGTGAGCGTGTCTGTGTGTGTGTGTGTGTGTGTGTGTGTGTGTGTGTGTGTGTGTATTGCATGCCTGTGCCCAACAGCTGCTCTCCAGACTAGAAAACACCACTCTTTGGCAGGCAACTCTGAAACACCCTCTTGGTTGTTTCAAATTCATGTGCACATCTTGGCTGAGAGTAGAAACCTCCCGGGCACAACCTAGTCCCACTTGTCTGCCATGTCACTGCCCCAAATACACTGTGAACTACAAACAAACAGTAGTGCCAGCCTCTTAGGAACAGATGCCCAGATGGACATTAAATTGCACCTCATTTGTTCCCTACAGCCATGAACTGATGCAGGTCTTGTTGGAGATTTATGTAACAAGGGCATGACCCCTTCTTTGACAGCCATAACCCAAGGCACTATATGTCGACATTCACAATTACTAATGCTATGTTGCTCTTTAATTTGAATGCCTGCCTATTCCATTTAATGTCATAAGAGTCAGGATGCAAAGTGCTAAGGAAACTCTAGAGCAGCATCAAAAATATTTGGTGGTTATTATTGTTGTTATTATTATCTGAGGTTTTGTTTTATATTTTTTTATTTGTTCTACTTAGTTGTACATGACAGCAGAATGAATTTCAATTCATCATACACAAATTCAACATTTCAATTCTCTGGTTATACATGGTGTAGAGATGCACCATTCATGCAATCATTATTGTTTTATATTATTCGGTGTTAGAAAAACCTCATGTTTTAGATAGCTAAAATTTGAATATTATGTGTGTTTGTGTGTAGGTATATTTTTTCATGAATCAACTTGTATACTTTAGTCTGATTATTCTAAAAGACCAGTATATCCTCTATATAACCACAGAATAATACTCAAAATCAGTAAATTAATGTGATTTCTTTTATGATTTGGATCTAGAGTGTCCCCCAAAGTCTCATGTGTTTAGAGGTGGGGCTTTAGGGAAGTAGTTGGATTATGAGGGCTCTGACCTTGTCAGTAAATTAATCTCAAGATGACTGAATGAACTATTGGGCAGAGGGACTTAGTTGGAGGAAGCAGGTCACTGGCTGGTGTATCCTGCAAGGGTTTATCTTCTCTCCAACTCTTTTCTCTCTCTCTGCTTCCCACCTGCCATGAGCTAAGCAGCTTTCCTCCAGCACGCCTTTTTGCCATGGTATTTTTGCTTCATCCCATGCCCAGGCTATGGAGCTGGCTGACCTGCACAGAGACCTCTGAAACTGAGCCAAAATAAACTTTTTCTCTTCTAAGTTGTTTTTGTCACATATTTTGGTCACAGCAATGAAAAGCTGACTAACATAATTTCTTTCTAATCCTTTGATCCCATTAAATTTGTCACCAAATGTCTCAATAATGATCTTTATAGAAAGGTTTTTTTCTTTTGGTTTATTTAGTTATAATGTCTCTACTCTCTTTAGTTTTGAACAGTTCTTCAGTCTTGTCTTTTGTGACCTTTACATTTGAAGATTACATTTTGTAAAATATTTCACAATTTAGATTCCTGTGATGTTTGCTCATTGCAAAATCAGTGCATTTTTTAGCTGAAATACCACAGAAACAATGTAGTATTCTTAATCATATCAGGAGACACACAAATGGAATTGATCTTATAACCAACCCCACTTAGTTAAGATTTATCTGCAATATTTCTCCACTAAAAAATATACATATACACACATGTGTGCACATACACAAACACACACACACACACACAGTTATAGCTATTGCTCTTTTTCTACATTAAATACCATGATATCACACTGACAACTCCAGTTACAATCTAACACCACAACAGCATTCTTGCTTATGCCCTTCCCATGTTTGTAACACCATTCTCCAACAGTGAGCATAACCTGGTTTCTGTTAGTCTCAGACTACTACTTTACTCACTGCCCATGTGTGTAACCAGTCTTCTGACCCTGCTGGCTCCTTCCTGGACCCTACCAGTCTTTTCAGCCCCATCAGCCCTGATCCCTTAAGCAAGAGAAGGGGAAAATAATCAATTTTTTTTTAATAAAAGGAAAAGAAAAAGATAGGATGAGGATGAGAGTCCCATGCTCTTTTTATACCTTGAGCTATCCATGTCTTAATGGTGAGATAAGACTTAGAAATTATCATGCTCTCTGTTAGGCACATTGTGAAAGACATGCATGTGAAAGATATTGCACTTGGGAATATAATCTAGTGGATTTTTATTATAGTTACTATGTATTAATTCATAATTTGTGGCAGCACTACATTAAGCACTTTGTTATCTAATTCAGACAGAAACCCAGTGAGAGAAATAGTATTTTTCCCACTTTACAAATTAAGGAACTGAGGTTTGGAAAGATTAAGTAATCTTTCCAAAACCACTGAGCTCAGTAGACGTTGAGTTTACATTTAGTTTGGTCTAACTCCCTCAGCTCTAAACTCTAGGACTATATGAGAACAAATAAGATGTAATTATTCATCATAGTGGCTTCCAGAAGGAATCCTCAAATTCTGAATACAAAATCTTCTAAAGAATTGTGCCACCCAGTACATTAACTGCTAACTATATAAGGCTATTAAGTAATTAAAATTGAGATATGTTATAATTGTGAAATGCACAGTAGATTTCAAAAACATAGAGAAAAAAGAGTGTAAAATATTTCATTAATAATTTTATCTTGATTACCTGTTGAAGTGATAAAACTTTGGATATTTGGGGTTAAACAGAATACATTTTTTTAAAAAATCTATCAGTTGCAGTGCAGTGTGACTTAGGAGGCTGAGGCAGGAGGATCTCAACTTCAAGACCAACCTCATCAACTTAGTGAGACCCTTTATCAAAAAATAAAAAGGGCTGGTATCCAGATATAGCTCAGTAGTAAAGCACTCCCAGATTCAATCTCCAGTACCAAAAAATAAAAAATTGCCTTCATAATGGCCAAAATGTGGAAACCACCCAAATGTCCCTCCATGGTTCAATAAGCAAAATGTAATGAATAAAGGAGTATTACTCGGGCTTTAAAAGATTAACCTGTACACTACATGAAGACCTTATGCAAAGTGAAACAAGCTAGACACAAAAAGGACAAATACTTTGACTTACAGGAGTCACCTAGAATTGTCAGTCACAGAAGCAAAAAGTGAAGTAGGGTTACCAAGGAAAGGGAGTGGGGACAAACAGTGAGGAGTCTTGTTAATGGGTACAGAGTTTCTTTGGGGATGATGGAAACCTTCTAGAGATAGATTCGGTGATGGTTGCATGCAAGTGTAACCATACTTAAGGCCACTAAATTGCACACTCAAAAAGAGTTAAAATGGGAACACCCTCTGAACATTTATCACATTTTTTAAAATGCATTTGTCCTAACAGATTTTACCAACAGCAAAAGTGACAAGATTTAAATTTCATATATTATCCTTTCTTTAATACACCCCAAGGATGGAGTCACTGACTTATATGTAGAAATAAGAAGTGGGGATAATCCACAAAGTAGAAAAATATCTCCAAGTAAATAAGTCTGTTAGGGTATATGGGAGTCTCTCTTCCTTCGAAACTCACCTAGGGACAGTGTTTTGATATTCTACTTTCATATTTTCTGTTAGGGTGTAAGGGAGCCTCTCTTCCTTCGAAACTCACCTGGGGACACTGTTTTGGTATTCTACTTTCACATTTTTTCTAAAGTGAAAATGATAATAACAGGTTAACTTTTTTAAATGAGCAAACCATGCTCTTGACCTCTGCAAATCGTTGCAGATAATCTGCACTCTCCTATTTCCAGGGGCTATTTCTTCATGACTTCTAGAATGCCAGAATACCAGGTGACAGCTGTTTCAGCACTAAGGCAGTCCTCAAGTGTCCTATTTTGATGTCATTATGTAATGTTTTTCTCTTGGCTGAGTTATCATCCTCAGTAGCCTTGTTGACATGTTTCACAGCATAGCTCTCCACTAATGCATCCATGTTACTTTTCAAAGTGCACTGGTTCTCTGAAAACTAGAGAAAAAGGGAGGGAAGAACAGTCCCAGCAACATCTCAAATTAGTCAAAGTGTTTTCTCCGTTGCTAGAAAGTTCCTTTATGAACAGGAGTTTTTCTTTTTCCTTTCTCAGCACTTCTTCTCTTTAAAAATATTATTTCATTCTAGACTATGTTCCTTTTTAGTTACAGTTATAAAGAGATGTTGTCTCAGCCAAAACTTGTTCATTTTTTCAGTAAAGATTTCTTCTTAGTAATCTCTTGTCTCTGATAGCATAAGGACAGGTGTAAGGACAGGTGTACACATACAAAATCAAAATTTTCAATTTCCTACAACAGATATATACTGAGTGCCCACAATATGCCATGTACTGTGGTAGGCCTTGGAGCTATATAAAAACAAAACAGTGTTTTTCTGTCTCTGTCCTTGAAGAACTCAGTTTAACAGGAGAGGCACTTATGAAAATTCTGATTTTATGAGACTGGGGTTTCTGATGTGGGGCTGTATAATGCTGTTTGAGTCCTCCTGAGGTAGAGGTCAGGGCGGCTGCGCAGAGTGGGGTGTGAATATTTGAACTGGACACCTCGAGGGAGGAGGAGTAAGTTTCTGCCAGGGAAAGGGTAAGATGGAGGATGTTCCAGGCAGAGGTCACAGTGTGGGCACAGGCTCCCTGGCAGGAAAGCACAGGATGGCTGCTTCTGTGCCTCAAGGTCAGGACGTTGTGTCAAGCTTTGTACTAGATAAAGTGGAATCTTTATGTGGGCCCAGATCATTCAGGGTCTTGGATGCTTTGATGCTATAAGTCTCAACTCTGCTCTTCAGGCAGTGTAGAGGCACTAGAGGCATTTTAGGGACCTTCAATGATGGGAAACATAAAATTTGGACCCCAAAGGTCTTTTTTTCTGGAAATATTTCACCTGAAAAGGAACTCAGTGTTCATCTAATACTAACCTCTTTTTTTCTTTATGAAAATGATGTTACTCAACTTTGACTTTCATATGACTTGGTGCCCTGTATTTGACATAAAGCCTTAAAGGGGCCACTTATGTCACAGCCTCTCTAAAGTGATCCCTGAATTCAGTCAGAGCTGTTGCTTTGCACTTGACTGATAAAGGATGCTGGGGCCTCAGACCAGCTTCATAAAGAGGATGAGGAATGGGGCAAGCTGTCCCCAACAAAGGAACCAGCAGTATACATTGTAAGTGGCATATTTCAACATTTTAAGGAGAAACTGAGCAGGTGGCTACTGCTCGATTTATGGTGAGTTGCCTGGGTTAAGGCCTGATCCCATTATTAACTACTAAGCAGTAGTTAAGTAATGGGAAGCAAGAGATGTAAAAAGACAACTATGTAAGGGAATAGAACCCCATCCAAATAAACTAGGTACTGAACAGGGTTATAGTCTTAAAAAAATAAATACACTGAGGAAACAACAAAAAAAAAAAAGTTGGTACTAAGAGCTCAGCAAATTAAGAGGGGATTTGGCCACTTTTCATTCAGTATGCAACTACCCAGGACCCACCAAGGAGTCCTCCATAGCACATCTCTAAGCAGTAAGACAATTCTACACCTTTCTCTGTTGTTTCTGGGTTCCTGGAAGCCTGTCAGATTTCACAGGATAAAAGCCAAACTGTGCATAGTCTCTCAAGACTGAAGATCTTCCATTTTAGCTTCTGGGTGGGGTTTGGAAGCAGGGACCAACACCCAGGGTACTACTAAGTTTCCAGGCAGCTCTTTGATTTGACAACCCAAGCCAGAGCCAAACAGTGAAGAAGCAGGCATGGTGTTCCCCCTTGGACCAGCTTCACAATAGCTCCCAGGAATACATTGTGCTATCCATTCTTATTGTTCTGGTACTGGATTTCAAGGTTCTTTGTAATCTTCCTAAGTTAAGTGAACACCATGACACATTCATAATAGCAACTCTTCTTTCAACCACAAATGTCTTTGAATGAGAAAGCACTACCCTGCCCCAATTCAAAATGCATTGTGTGCCAAACCTGATGTTGTAAAGCAATGGTTTTGAAACTTTCTAATTGTAGCCAGACGTCAGGTCTCCATTCTCTCAGCCTCTCATGCAGTCAGGGTGGTCCTGGTTCAAATGAATACATTAAAACCTCTAATAGAAATCCAAGATTTATGATCATATAATAGTATTTATGGTCATAAAATAAAAAGATGCCCATCTTTTTATTTACTATTTGCAATTATATTCACTTTACTAGTCTATTCAACAATTATTATTGCGTATCTGCTATGTCCATACACTATCCTGAGCACTAGGATTGTGATATTTAAAAAACATGTTATTGGTCTTTGCAGTTTTGAAATTTGAAGTCTATGAGAGGGGTGAGATAAAATAAGGTACCAAATAAACCAGATAATTGCAACTTTTGAGATAGTGCTATAATAGGAAGAGAAAGTCATGAAGGGAGGGGCACACTTCAGATATCACAGGAGACCTCTCTGAAGAGGGGACATTTAAGCTGAGACTTGAACAATGTGGAGGAGCTAAGAACCAAGAGCCTGAGAATAGTAAGCATGAAATCCCTAGGGCAAGAAAGGAGATAGCATGTTCTGTGAGCCCCAGGAGGTCAGCTTGTCTGGGGTGTAGTGGAGTAAGAACAGAGTAGTGGGAGATTGAAGGGGAAGCCTTGTGGTCCATACCACAGAGTGTGGATGTTATCTTAAGTATAAAAGCAAACTGTTGTAGAGTTTTAAAGTTTTAATCTGGACAGTATGTGATTCTATTTACATTCTTAAAGAGCTTGGAGCTGGGTGTGTTGCCCTGGTTTTGATCCCTAGCCACACACACACACACACACACACACACACAATTTTGGGGTTTCATGTGGAGAATACAAAAGGTCAAAATGGTTGCTGGGGGACCAAACACTGCCTGAGGGAGGCTCTGCTAAGTCATGCCTTTGGACTCTCCCAAAGATATGACCTGGAAATTCATGACTTGTGGGCAACCTGTCCTTAATTTTTTTTCACATTGCTTGCCCTCTAAATGCCTCAAGCATTTCTCTCTTTGTTGGGTGTTAACAGAAAAAGAAAAACAAAACAAAAAAAGTGCCAGAAGCACTTTAGTCATTTGGGAGAGCCATTCTGGTAGGGACCTGACCCAAGCACTTAATATGGGAATCCTAGACCTGAAGTTATTTTCACTTTGCAGGTTGGTCAGATTCATGCCAACTTCCCACTGTTCTTCAGCTCTGTTCCTGGTACACAGAAGGCATTCTATAAATGTTTGTTATGTTGACAGTACTTGAATTCCCAGCAGTCTGAGGGGAAAGGGAGAATTAGAGAGACCATTGGGATTCTCTTTATTTCCTCTCTGGAGGGGGGATGTGTCAGTGGATTATGATGACTCTTAAAGTATTAATTTTTCAGTCTATGGTAGATACAGTTGGGAGGAAATAAAAGAACTCTCTACTAGAATAAAAGGTGATATGTACATGCAAAAAGTCTTAAGAGCACCTGGTTAGAATTTAATGTGGCTGAAAACATCATTATTATTTTCATGTTTCAATTACTCAAATATGGCTAAAAGTGTGCTTTGGAGATTTTCCAAAATAAAAGCTCTAAGGTGAGAGAAATTTCAGACCCAACAATAACTTGAAAACTGGAAGTTGGAATAGCAATTGCTTTTTCAACTTTTAACTCTGTCACCAACACTATAGTGATTCAATTACATGTGACAAGTCTGGTTTCTAGCCATTAAACTGCACACTTCAGCTACAGGCATCAGTCTTTCTTTTCTTTCACAGTGACTAGATTTGGGGACAGAAATGATAATGATAAAAGAAAGGAAGAAGCTGGGGTGTTCAGTCTTTCCAGTGGCCCCCAGGTCACAACTGGTGATCCTGACCTTAGCAGCCTCAGGTAATTTGGAGCCTGCAGCAAACCAGTGATAGATGGGATCTTTCCCCCACAGTCCTCATCACCTACAGTTGTTATACAGATGCCAGTAGCTTGCTTAAACAACAATAGAAAATGAGCCACCTGGGACCTGCATGGGAAGGAAGAGGACAGTGTGCCTCAGTGAGGTAGTCCCTCGGTTCAGTGCCTGGTATAAAGCAATTTCTCACCATGTAGTAGCAGCTGCTGCTGCTGCTATACTTTTTATTATTTGTGGCAGTGGCTTATAAATCAATTAGATGTATATAAATGTCACATTGTCAGGAACTAGCTATCATGTTCACCTGAAGTCCAAAAACTACATACTTACACTGTTTATACCCTGTCTGCTTCCTCTCCTCCATATGGAAGGTGATTTTTGTTACCATCTCACTTCAGTTCTTCTCATGATGGAACAGAATTAATTTCCATCTTCTGCAATTTGCTTAAGAGTTCTGTGATCCCAGGTGCCTCATTTTGCTGGGAAGGGAGGAACGTGACACATCTGATCACTCAGTTAGAGAAGCAAAAATAATCATTTCAGTTAGGGACCTGGGAGGCAAGTCTGTTTGTAAAAGGAAGAAGTTGCTGTTTCCCTGGCCATCTGCTTCTTTCCATATGCCACAAGCCCACCCTTGGAAATCATGGCTGAGCATCTCTCAATGAAATAAATGTTGTAATGGGTCACATAATTAGCAGGCAGAATTTTGCTTGAGCTGTAATCTGACTCTAATTGCTGACCTCAGAGAATTAATTTCATATGACACAGCACCTTAACTGCCGTAGAAGTTTCCACTCGTCTCTCCCTTTCAGGCCAGATTGCTTTTTCTATTTCTGGGCTTGTGTTGATGAGTCAGGTGGCCCCAGACTCTTCCTGTGGATGAAAGGGGCATCCTGACTTGGACATATGTTCTATGTAGTAAATTATGAAAAGGAAAAACTCTGTGTCCGTTTTTTTGGCATTAAAGTAAGGGAAACTGGAGGATTGAGTAAGGAAGGTTTAAACTAGCCAATATAAATAAATTCTAACCCTAGGCCCTGAATGCAGCATGATGTACAACATAGGAAATGGCACTGACGAATAATACTTTTCTGTACTAAAAACAGTCACCTTATGGAACTCGTGAAGTAAAAGGTCATGTTAGTATTTTCCATCAAGTCCTAATCACTAAGTTAAAACAACTTACAAAATAAGATCAACATTTCCATGCGTATCTATTTATTCCCATGGCATGGCAGGTGGGTTTTTGTCTTCCCCTGTAGCAAGTGTGAAAATAGTCACACTACGCATCTCCCCAAGTCCTAGAACTATTTCAACAATTAGTGAGTTTCATTATAGTCGCACATGCTTTGATTTCTACAAATGGGATTTTCCGTGATTTAGAGATGCTGTGCCTTTTCGTGTTCTTTAAAACATAACATGATGAAATTGGCACAGTGGTGAACACTTGTAGCCCAGCAACTCCGGGGTCTGAGGCAAGAGGATTACAAGTTTAAGGCCAGCCTCAGCAAGTTAGAGAGATCCTGTCTCCAAATAAAAAATACAAAGAGCTTTAGATATAGCTCAATGGTAAAGTGCCCTGTGTTCAAATTCCAGAAAGAACGTATGTACATTCATACATACATGTATACATTAACTCATTAAAATGAAACAACACATGATATATAAATTCTGTGCACTAAAATAGCAGTATGGAAAACAAAAATCACCTTTGAAGACCTAGTTCAAAGCTGTTAAATGATCAAAGGAAGTTACTGTACATTACTGGAGTTGTAATTATTAATAACCTAAAATATCGGCACTTCTGAGGAATTGTTTTGTTGTCATTATTGTTGTTTAGCCTATGGATATTATGAATAGTGACCAGGTTGCCTTTATCATAGTAGCTTCTACAAACTTCTAATCAAAATTTTCCCATCAGTAGCAAATATATAGGTCAATATAATATCTTTATCATAGCTCTTAGATTATTCTAATTCCTTATTTTTCTTTCATATGGACTCCCACTTTTATATTGTCTTTGTTTTAGGTTTTTGTGTGACTTTATAAACTGACTTAAATCCTTTCAAATTAAGATAACCCATAGTTAACTAATAGCTATATATTGGGAAAAAAATGAAAGTTGGGCAGAGAGGGAGGGAATTAGGAAAGAAAGCAAGCAGCAAACTATGCAAGTCTCAGCCACGTTAACTCCTGTAAGCCTTAGCTTCCTCATCTCAGACGTGCTGACTCCAGCTTTATCATGGGGCTCAAAATCATTTTTAGATAATGATTATAAGCATACTTTATCACTTTCAGAACCATGTGC
This sequence comes from Urocitellus parryii, assembly GCF_045843805.1. Lineage (NCBI taxonomy): Eukaryota > Metazoa > Chordata > Mammalia > Rodentia > Sciuridae > Urocitellus > Urocitellus parryii. The sequence continues at coordinate 149,069,418 of NC_135532.1, forward strand.
CACTTTGTTGTGATTATTTAAAAGCCATTGTTAATGAGGCAGTTCTCCATTACTGGGCCTTTGGCCTAATCCTCCTTCCTCTCTTCCCTAGGAATTTTTTCTGAGATCAGGGCCCCACCTCTTCTGATAGCCTTCTTACAGTTTTCTTCCTCTGAGAACCAAAATCCTTAGACCATCATAAAGGCAACGTCTTTTCCTGAAGGATGACTCTAAAACCTCCTACCCTAACAGAGTTCCATACCTTAGCTGGTCCAAAACCTAGGAAGTCTAGATTGCCAAGACCTAGAAAAAGAGCTGGTCAGCAAATACTGATTACCTTAGTGTCTGGTGAGACATTTGCACCAAATTTGCCAGTATGGTCCCTGCTACTCCTACACATTCCCATTTAGACTTGGGGACCCCAAGGATATCTCATCTCCTACTTGGAAACTATGAGGACATCATTGCATTGCTGACCCAGTCTCCAAATTAGAACTTCCTGGTAGGTAGAGTGTTTGTGGTCTGCCTTTGCTTATTTACTGTTACCAGTGATCTTATTAGGAAAGGTTCTCAGGTGGATTGAGTTGGAAAGGATGAAAAGACAACCTAAATGATCCATCCTTGTCTGAGGCTAGTTATCTTCTAAAAGCCTCCCTTAGGTCTCATCAATGCCATGTTCAAGGCCACACTCCCCAGCATAGCAGATAGGAGGCAGCCCACTATGGAAGTCAGAGTGAGAGCCCAGGCTACCTGCAAGGGAAGGCTTGCCCTGCCTGCATGACACTAAGGAACCAGGGCCAGGCCATGCTCCTTGCCAAGCCTAAGTTCAAAAAAATAAGGTGATATTGAGGATGAAACTAAAGTGCTAAGCACCGTGCCAGCCCTTCTTATACCCATGACTTTATATATGTCATTTAGGGATGTTCTTCCTCTTTTGAACTCTACTCTTTTTCAACATCCAGATGAAATTCACCTCTTTCTGGATGCCTTCCTAGATCCACAGTCAGTAGAATGTGGAGTTCTGACCTCCTTGTTCCTCTACTGCTGCGTACTCTACACATTGCAGTTCAATTATTTTCCTCATAAGATTTATTGTTTTTTTTTTTAAATTCAATTAGGCACATAGGCACTATACTTTCTGAGATAATTTAAACAATTGACAATTTGGATGAGTTTGTGCTGCCTTTTTTTTTTTTAAAGAGAGAGTGAGAGAGGAGAGAGAGAGAATTTTGAATATTTATTTTTTAGTTCTCGGTGGACACAACATCTTTGTTTGTATGTGGTGCTGAGGATCGAACTCGGGCCGCATGCATGCCAGGCGAGCGCGCTACCGCTTGAGCCACATCCCCAGCCCAAGATTTATTGTTAGAAAAAATGTATCATTAGATATTATTTTATTTCATTAAGAAACAAAAATTCAATTCATGTTTAAAAGAAATGTTAGCATATGGTAGAGCAGTTGTAAATTTTTTTTTACAATTTTAGACAGCATTAGAAATTCTGTGCTGTGAAAGATAAGTCAAGACAGCTAAATGCACATTTTTACTGAGATATTACATTTATCAAAGAACTCAGACCACAAGTGTACTGTCTAATCAATTTCAACCAAGACTTAGAACATCTCCATTATACCTGAAAGTTATAATGGAGAGCCCTTCCCAGTCCATCCCCATCTCTCACCCTCCTCACCCAAATGCATGCCACCACCAACATGATTTCTGTCATGCTGTTGATGGGGCCCTACTCTAGAAGTTCTTATATAGAATGTACTTTTTTGTATCTGCTTCTTTCATGCGGAAATGCTTTTGCGATTCATCTATGTTGTGACATTTATCTGTAGTCTGTTCCTTTTATTGTTCAATAACATTTCATTGTATGACAATACCCGTGTTCATTCATCTATTTTTCTATTGATGAGCATCTCAAATATTGTATTTTTATTTTAATTTTTAAAGTATGATAGAGTAAAATCAATCTTGTTCCTTTTGTACATATAGGTCTCTGAATTTTAACACGATTAGATTTGTATGAACACCATCACCATGAGTATGCAGACAAATCTGTCATCTTAGATTAGTCCCTGGTGCTCCTGTTAGTGTCCTGTGCTCCCACTCCAAGCCCTGACCACCTCATATCTGTTCTTCATCACTACTGTCTCACATTGCATTTTAATTGCTTATACACGTGTATGTCTCTCCCTCTATATTGTTAGTTTCTCAAAGTAAGAACCATATATTTTTATCTCGCCTTCTTGGGACACAGCACAATACAAGGTACATAACAGGTGACCATTAAATATTTGAAGGATGAATGAATTAATGTCCATGTGGCCACACAGTGAATCCTTTTATAATCCGTAGGAGGGAAAGGAAAATAGAAAATTGAATAAAACTGACATAACTTTGTTCTTTTTAGGAAAACTACTTCCTTTTTTAACAGCAATAATAATTTTATGATTTTTAAGAAATTCTAAAGAATACTATTTGATAATTGGCACTTGAAAAAATATGTTGAGTCACATAAAATGTCCAGTTCAGCAAGTGTTTAATTATACTCAAAATATTACTGCTAGTTAAGTTTGAACATGAAAATAAAAAGGAAAAAAATTAAACTTGCTTCTTTGTCTATTACCTATTTCTAAGTATATTCCAGAAGGCTAAAATTCTCTCCCAGGGCCTTTAATATATTTTCCAGATATTCTTAGCACTGTAAGAATCCTCTATTCTGTGTATTCACTCAATACTCACATTGTCACTTTTGACTGAAGTTTCAGTTTCCATATATTCTCTAAATCAGTGTCATCTTTATCTAAAATTCGTTTTACTAGAATCATTATTATTATTGCAAGTGATGCTTGGTTCTTATAGCTAGTGTCTTCCCTAGAGTATATTTAGTTCTCTTCAGTCCAAAGTTACTTTTCTTCCCCCCCCTTCCAGTGTTTATTAGTGTTTCCTTTTCCATTAACACAGTGCTGAAATGACTCTGAATATATCCTTCTTATCCTCTTAATTTCACCCACCAGGACATTATCTCTTAAAACCCAAGCCCTTTGCCAGCTCCATGTCACATTTCTCTAAGCAAATAAATTTTCTCCATATGCTTAGCATATACCCTTGAGCCCTGTAGCCTATTTCCCCTTTTAAAACAGAAATAGGGAAACAGCTGTTTCTCAATTCCTATAAAGTGTGCCCTGTTTTATATATCACCCTGGACAGCTCTATTTTGATGTCTGCAATATTACTTGGTCCTTCAATTGTGAATTTCCTGGACTTGAGTTTTCCTCTCATTTAGGAAAGAAGAATTAATTCTACAAGATGTTTCAGTGTACTATGCAAGACATGAGGTCTTCTCTGTAGCTTATTTTGGTAGCTACTGAAGGGTTCACATGGAATAATGCCCCCTTCCCTATAGCTAACACAACAAGCTTTAAGACTCATATTATATGGTCATTTCATTAATTGTTTCAGCAGATGCTGATTGAATAGATTTACCGAATTTCTGCTACATGCAGGACATATAAGGTGAAAGTACACCCTGCCCTCAGGTAGCTGGCTCACAGCCCAGTAGGGAGGACAGATGTTATGTGATGAGTATTCTAATCGATGAATACCTGAGCTGGAACAATTCCTACAGGAGTAGTTGGCAAACTCTGGCCTATGGGCAGGCTGCCTGCTTTTGTGTATAAAATTTTGTCATAGCACAGCTATACCCACTCATTTACATTGTGTTGGTGGTTTCCAAATAGCACATTGTGCAGTTTTGATAGAGAACACATGGCCCACGAGCTGAAAGTATTACTATCTGGTCTTTGAATTTAAAAAAAAAAAAATGTCATGTGTTGGCTTAGAGAAAGGAACCAAGTAAGTGTTTGAAGATACCTTGGAGGATGTTAGGGAATAGTGAAAGAAAAGTATGTGAGGTGTGAGAATGAAATCACTACTACATTACTTCAAAAAACAAAGGAGAAAGTGGCAAAAAGTTGAGGTCTATCAGTGTTGAGTGCCCCAGGGCAGTCAAGTAAAATGATGACTCTGATGGCCATGAGAATTTGTGTACCATGCTATGTTAACAGTTTATTCATTATGATAGAACTCTGTAACAACCCAATAAGGTAGGCACGATTAATACTCCATTTTATTGATGAGAAAACTAAGGTGCAAAAAGAGCCAGTAACTTTTCCAAGACCTCACATCTTGTAAACGGAAGAGGTATGGTTCCAATCTTGGCATCCTGATTCTGGAGACCTTGTCATTTTAACCCCTGCAATATATTCATGTGACAATTAGGGGATTATTGGTGTCCTTTTCAGGAGTAAATCATATATATTGTAGAGTATGTTTTCCTTGATCTGTCCATGAGTCTTCTCTGTTGGTACCATCCTCAATATTATTTCAAAAAAACCAACATTGAGTTTTCTTAGGGAGTAGGGAGGTAGCTTCATTTGAGAGAAAATGGTGCTTACCATGGGCCATTCACTGTTCTAAGTGTTTTACACTAATTTACATGATCCTCTCAGCTACCTCATTTAATATATTAGAAAAAAAAGGAAAAAAAAAAAAACATGAGTCAACTTACCTAAAAATCAATAGCTATTGGGTGGCAGGGATGTTATGTGAATCAGTGTGTTCTGGAGGGAAACAGCTTGGTGCCTGATTTAGCATGACCTGCTCACCTCCATCCATCCTTGGCTTTTGCCCAATTCTCTGAGATTTTAGCCTAAGTCTGGCTCTCTTCCTTACTACTTACTCCCTACACTCCAGTGTGGTAGCCATTTATCAAAGTAGAAAAAAGAGAGTTCAGTATGTTGTTGTTTTTTTTTAATAAGATTGAAATATGGTACCAACAGAAAAGACTCATGGACAGATCAATGAAACCATACCCTAGAATATATATGATTGGTGTTTTAATTAAAGTGCCATCACAAGACAATAATGAAGAGAAGAATTATTCAACACAAAATTAGGACAATTGATTAAATATTTGAAATGTAAAGCTTCAGTTGATACCATACAACAGATTCTTCTCCATATGGATTTCAGTTAAATGTTAAAAAAATAAAAAATATTTAACTCACTAAAAAATAATTGATAAAAGTAGCTACTTTGGGATATTTTGGAGAACTTTCCTAAGAAAAATTACAATGAAAATATATGATAATTTGATCACATCATAATTGGATACATCCATAAGATCAGAAATGATTTTTAAAATTAAAAAACAAAACAATGTTAAGAATTGGCCTTAAAGAGAGGTGGGAGGGGAAGGGAGGGAGAAGGGGAATTGCATGGAAGATGGAAGCAGACCCTCATCATTATACAGAATGCATGTATGACCAAGTAAGGAAAAAGAAAATAAAAAAAGAAGTGTATCACATTAGATTGGGTAGAGAGAAGTGATGGGAGGGGATGGGGGGAAGGAAGGACAGCAGAATAAAATAGACATTATTATTGCTGTATGTATATATGTGACGGCATGACCAATGTAATTCTGCAACCTGTACACTCAGAAAAATGAGAAATTATACCCCATCTGATTCAAATGTATGATATGTCAAGATCATTGTACTGTCATGTGTATCTAATTAAAACAAATTTTAAAAGAATTGGCCTTGATATTAAAAGACCAAAGCAGATTAATAGGTAAAATATTAAAACCCTCATTTGACAAATGAACAAAGGTTAAGAATACTCTATTCATATATAATTCACATAACTAATAAAAAGTAAAATATTTAGTCTCAGTCATAATCAAATGAATGCAAATTAAAATGCTATATCAGTTTTACTCATTAGCAATGTTAAAAAGATAATATCCAATGATTGCTGGGGGTGGGTATAAGATAGGTATTTTTATACAGTATAGATGACTTACAAGTTAACCCAAGACCTTATGGAAAAATACAAGTTAAGACTCTGTAAGTCATTCATACCCTTTTATGATGTAATTTTCCTTCTAGAAATCTTTCCTAAATAGAAATACATAAAGTGTTATGTATAAAGATGTCTATTATACCATAATAGACATATTATACCATAATAGACATATTATATTATAAAGGCTAATTTTTAGAAATAATCTAAGTAATGATAGAACAAATTAATATAGTACAGGCAAACAATGGTTTGTTATAGCTAAATTAATGATATTAATTATTTAATGACATGATATCATGATATAATATTAAAGTATAAAGTATTTGTGTATGATGCAATTCTGGGTGTGTAAAGTTCTGTGCATATGTATATACATGTACATATACTCATACTCAGAAAGAACAAAAGATTGAAATAAATGCATCAAATTATAATAGTGGGTATCTATAGCAGGAACATCTTTTTATAGTAGGACCAAATTTGTTTGTTTTTGCTTTTCTGTAGTCTCATTGTTAGAATAGTACTGGCAAATTGAGTCCATAAACTGTTTCATCCCTACCTTATCCCACCCCACTGAGCCACATCCCCAGCCCTATTATGTATTTTGTTTAGAGACAGTCTCACTGAGTTATACTAAGCACCTCGCTGTTTCTGAGGCTGCCTTTGAACTCCCGATCCTCCTGCCTCAGCCTCCCCAGCCACTGGGATTACAGGTGTGCACCGCTGCGCCCACCTGGAGTTATGGTTCTTGTAGATCATTCCAAACCCAAATATGTTTGCCATGTAAGTGATAATTAGTTAATATCTTTAAGCCCAATTTACCAATAGGAAACTTCAAGGATTAAGCAATAAAGTGCTTTGTCCTAAGTTACATGAAAAGGTGGTCAGGAAAGGGCTTTTTCCATTGAAAAGCTGTGTAACGTAGCTGAGCATTCTGAAGCAGGACACATGAACATCACACTCACCTTTAACAATCTACAAGATGTACATCAAGGGCATATTGTAAGTAATCTAATAGGTAGCTGAAGTCTCTAGAGAGTAAAGGGCTGTCCTAATGGAAACAAGGTGCTTTCCATTGTAACATGCATCTTCCGAGGGATTGTACTTTATAATAAGAGTAGGTAGCAGAGCTAGCTGCCACCTCATAGGCTTTTTTCTTGTGCAATTTATGTTCAGGGGAAATTATGTAACTTGCACACCCACGTAATAGGTTATGTTCACCCATATTCTTTAATATGTTACCCTATGCCTCTGTACTTCAGTGTTCCACTACACTGTGGAAACTTTAACGTGTCCAGGGTATATAGCATTCTACAAGAAGTTGGCCTAAATCATAAGAGAATCATAAATCACAGCAGTATGACTTCATCAGTCTACAAATGAGAAAACTGTAACACTGAGTAAGTGATTTGCCCAAGATCACAAAATTTGGAACTCAAATTTAGGTCCTCTAGGTTGTCTCCCATCACTCTTCTATACTGACACTTCTCAAAATAAACGCACAGAGCACTGTTCTGGAAATTGTTAAAAGGTGTTCTGCAAAGATCAACATTTAGGAATCAAATAAGCCTAAGGAAGTTCTCATCTCCATTCCCTCACTTGAGGATAGTAAGCATATTACTGTACTAAAGAATCCCTGCAGGAAGACAGGTACTAAAGCAATTGGGATGTAGGGATAAGCATAAATCAAGACTAGCCCAGACAAACCAGGATATATTTTCTCCCCAGCTAAAATATAAAATGGGACAGGGGAGTTGGGGAAAGTTCCTGACAGATTCGATACGATTAGTTTTGGGTTGTTTGGAAGAGATGTGCTTCCTATTGCCTATATTTAGTACCTTCTGCTTTAGTTAGATGAGAGTTAATCAAAGATAATGTTCATTATTATACTAAAATAGAATCTCCCCTCAAAGGCCCATGGATTCTAATACCACCAGAGAACTATTTAATTTCCTTTCCAAGTTAGAGGGGAAATATTGCATAGTAGTTAAGAACAGACTTGGAATTAAGACTGCCTGGGTCTAAGTCCTGGCTCTCTCTCATTAACAGTGAGAAGTCTTGGTTTCCACTCTATAAAGCAGATAGTATTAGCAGTCTACATTTTGAAAGTCTAACATGAGAGTTAAATTCAGGCCCTTTTGGTTGTTTATGTAGTTATGTTTGTGTAATTATGCTCATTTATGTGGCGTATTCAGAATAGTGTCTTACACAAAGTAAGGACTATATAAAAGCTATTTATTATTAGCTTCTAGTCCAGGAATGGAGAATTTATATAATAGTGCATCCAAACGTAACAAATATGTTAATTCAATAAAGTAACAAATATATTAAGGCCAAAAATGCCCCTGCCAGCATCTGTGGCTCTATCACCTAACTACAAAATTGGCCAGAAAAGGTTGATTCGAAATTACTCATAGTTTGAAAACTGGCCCCAAATATGTAAATGTTCCAAAATTTAAAACTAGAGAGGGAGAAGGGTCAAGATTTAACACTCAAGACTGAAGTTGTGTTCATGTCACCTAAACCAACTCATCTTTGCTTTTTCTTTAAGCTAAAAATAAAATAAGATCAAAGGGGAGAAAGGAATACCTTATTGCAAGACCAGACAGTAAGCAGGTAGTGTTCCTATCTGCAAAGCTGTTCCCTGATGTCAACACCACCCATGCGTCTTTTTTGTAACATGGTAGGGGAGGTACCAAGGCACCAATTTTTGACATAAGAGACCCTTCCCACTGTCACTGTTGCCAGGCCTAAGTCCCAGCATTCGAATCAAGGGTCAGGTTAATGGCCCTTCCTGAGGAGACTCTCCTGTGTGCATTTTAAGTAAATGTGGTAACGCTAACATTGAGTAGTCAGACTTCTACAAAATAACCTTTAAGATTTAGTTCTTCTGACTTGAAGGTAGCAAGAGAAATTTTGTAGTATTCAACCTCCTGACAAAAAGAAGGGAAAACACTTTTCTTCAGTCAAGTGCTGTTGAGGAGGTCTTGTTGATCTTAGTGCTTTACCTTATCAGAGTGTCAAGACTCATAAAGTGACCACAGGTCATGTTTTGCCATCCTGTTCCAAATTTTTTTACTTTAAAGTTGCCTCTGGGAACTGGCAGCCTATTTTGTAAGTAAAACTCAAGATGTGTTGCTAGGGACATCCTCGCTATGAAAACAGGAGTGTTATTGGAATGTAGATTACATTGTACCCATTGCTATTAGAAATGGCAAAATTAAAGGATCACCCCACTCCTCATTACAGCTCAGAGTGATTCTAAAACTTCTGATAAAACCAACACACAGAGACTTAACCAGAAGCATTTGATTTTTTTTTTTTTAATTTGGAGACAGGGAAAAGAGATCCTAAGGATTTTGAGAGATAGAAGAGGTTAAATCATGCCCAGTTTCTTGCTATATGTAAGAGAGTGAAAAGTCAAATGAGGAAAACTTGATAGCCAGGAAAACAAAACAAAACTGGAAAGCACAAGTTCAACTAACATACAGCCTGATAAACCACCACAAGCCTAAGAAAGACTGAGTGTTCCAGTATCCCAGCACCTAGACCTAGACCTGCATAGCCAGCAAAGACCCAGAGACTAAAGGGCCTGCCTGCCTGAGCTTCTCTGAGAAGCCCCTCACAGCAACTAGATGCCCCATATTGGGCACAATAAACTTGGAGTTGAATATGCTTTCCTTTCTGCCATTTCCTTCCTTGAATCCTTCATTTTCACAGGCCCTGATCACCTTTTCTCTTCATTTTCCTTTCTCATTGAAAGTTGCAACTGCTTGCTGCATTTTAGCCCTCAGATAATCTTGTTTCTGCATTTGGAGTCTTCACAGAGGTGAAACTTGAGCTGAATTTTGGAGGTTAGAGGTAAGATTCTGATAAAAACAGAGAGACAACAAGAATAGAGAGCGGGTGTTCTGAAAATTAGAGTGAGAAATACACTTAAAGACATTATGATTCTTTTCAGGGGTGGCCGAATGGATTATAAAACCTTCTGTTTTAGTCATGGTATAACTAGTAATTATTTTGCAAAGTGAACAGAACAATGAAGAAACAGCTTCCTTCCTCCACTGCACAACCTGTTAGTAGAGGTCGAGTCCAATCATGAGCCACTTCTTCCAAGAACTATATTTACAGTATAGTTCTTTGGTTATGATCAATGCATACATCTTCTCTCACTGCCTGTCCTCCCCTATGCTCTGTGTTACTAGCATGGCCTTGTGGCCTTCACAGAGTTCAGTCTCAGGGCCCTGTTCTTTCGATGTGGGAATTGTGTTCTTTCTCAGTAATGCTGGTGGGAGTCTCTTAATGAGCTGGGAACAGGGTTCTTGAAGAGTAGTTCCCAGTCCTGGTTCTCCTAGCCAAATAAAACATTCTGGCTCCTAGGGATGAGTAATTTTAGCAAAACACTTTAGACTGTTTAAGTACAGCTGTGTATCCAGCATTACTTTTTCAGATTGTATAGCATTGCTTTCCCAGAAAACAAATGACCACTTCTAAAAATAGAGAAGAACGACCCCCTCAAAGTGAAATTGAACTAAATTGGAACTAGATGAAATTTTTTAAAACAATCAGAACAAAATGATAAAAGGAACAATTCAGCAGGAAGCCTTCACCATTTGAACTTGCATGTGCCAGATATAATAATGAAATATGTAGAATTACTAGAAAACATGGACAAATTCAAAATGAGAAGATGTTAATACATACCTTTTAACTGATAAAGCACAAAAAAATCATAAACAGAACAGATTTCAAAAAACATAACAAGTTTGTCTATGATCATACTTTGGAATCTCAGGGTTTTCAAAAACCCTGAGACATTTTTAAAAATTCATTATGTCCTATGGCACAAGGGCCAAATCCAACCAGGATGAGTTTCTATAAATTAAATGTATCAGTACAAAGCCATTACCATCTACATCCATTGCCCAAGGCTGCCTCACAGCACAACAGCAGAGTTCAACCATAACAACAGTGGCCTTATTGCTCTGCAAACACAACATCTACATATTATATGGTCCTTTACCCAAAAAGTTTGCCAAATTCCTGTGATGGACAATGAAGCAAGTCTTGACAAATGATAAAGAATTCATATGTAGGGCGAATCCATATGTAGGGCCTGGGTTTGTAGCTCAGTGGTAGAGCACCTGCCTGGCACATGTAAGGCACTGGGTTCAATCCTCAGCACCTCATTGTGTCCATCTACAATTAAAAAAAAAATTTAAGAATATGTAGGCCACTTTTCTATTTTCATTGTTTTCTAACCACAATGCAACAAAAGGATGACTTTTTAAAAATATGTTTAGAAATCTAAAAATATACTTCTTGGGAGATAAACAGGCAATTATACAAATTTGAAGATAATCCAGTTTTCCCAGAAAATTTATTTTTTATTGATTTTTTTAAAAAATAAATGACAGTAGAATGCATTACAATTCTTATTACACATATACAGCACAATTAACGAAATAAATAAGCAAATCCCCCCCAAAAAATATATGTATATATACTTCTTAATAACTAGTGGATCAAAGAAAAGTTGTAAGGGAAAACATTATGAACTAAATATTTGTATTCTCCTAATAATCAGTGTGATGGTATTTGGAGATAAGGCTTGGGGAGGTAATGAGGTTAGATGAGGTCATAAGGATGTGGCCCCCAGGATAAAATATGTACATTTATGAGGACACACCAGATAGCTGGTTCAATCTATCTACCATGTGAGGACACAGTGAGAAGGCAGCTGTCAGCAAGCCAGGAAGAAAATCCTCACTAGATCCTGACCATGTTGGTACCCCCATCTCAACTTCCAGCCTCCAGAACCATAAGAAAATAATTATCTCTCATTTAAACCAGTCTGTAGTATTTTACTGGGCAGCTCAAGCTGAAAACTTCAGAAACTTTAACGCATTTACAATTCAATGATAATAAAAATGTTATTTAGCTTAAATTATATCAAGAAGGAGTGTATGGCTTTGATGCTTATATCAGAAACACTAATGGACTAAATAATTGCCCAACCACAAAATATTACAAAATCAATAAAGAAAACATACAGAAAATAAGTTCTACTCTTATAAATGAAATCATAGATATATATAAAATATCAATAAATGAAGAACCTGGTTTTGAAAAAGAAAGCTCTCTAGCAAGAAGAAGATGCAGGGCTGAGGCTGTGGCTCAGCATTACTGCACTTGCCTGGCATGTGTGAGGCACTGGGTTCGATTCTCAGCACTGCATATAAATAAATAAAATAAAGATCTATCAACAACTAAAAATATATTTTTTTAAAATTTTTAAAAAGAAAAAAGATTCAAATAAAATGAAGGGAAAAGGAGAAATAGGTACATATAATGATGAACTCTTCCCAGTAAATTTGAAAATTTATATAAGATAGCCAATTAACAAGAAAAAAATAATGCTGACCAAAGCTGAATTAAGAATAGATAGAAAATATGAATAATCATATAACCATTAGACTTTGAAGCATTAATTTAAAATATACACACAAAGAATACTAATATACTTTGCTGGTTATACTGACAGATTTCACCAAATAACAAGTAACATACAATTTCAACTGTATATAACTATTTCAGAGAATTTTAAAAAGAAAAAATTTCCCAGATCTTTTATGAAAGATATTCTATAACCTCAAAACCTAAAGCAGACAAGGGAAATACTAAAAAAGAAAATTATATCATTCTGACTTTTAAACATTGATGGAAAAAATCTATTAAACATAACACAACCAGTTGGGGTTTATCCTGGAAATAACAAGGATGGTTTACCATTGTCAACCTATTCTTGCATCATCATGTTAACAGATTATAAGGGGAAAAAAATATGATCATCTCAATGAATGCAAACAAAAAGTATGGCATTATATTCTACTCTTATTCATTATTTAAAAATAAAAGCAACCAAGAGACCTCTTGGCAGAAGAATACAGGAACCTAATGAAACTGTAAGCAGCATGTTTTGATGGAAGGGTAGTAGTGTTGGATTAATATCATAAACTCTCAGATTAGAATATCTGGGGTTCAAATACCAGCTCTGCCAATAGATGTGTGATGTTGAACAAGTGTTATAAATTAGCTTCTATCATGTTTTCTGAGGAATAATTTACATATATTAAGATTTACAGTATAGTTCTTTGGTTATGATCAATGCATACAGTAGTGTAGCCACCACCACAATCAAGATATAGAACATTTCCATTGCAACCAAGAAGTCCCCACCTCTAATCTCCTGTAACTACAGACCTGTTTTTTGTCACTATAGTTATGCCTCTCCCAGAAAGTTAAATAAATGGAATCATACATTATATAGCTCATTGAGTCTGACTTCTTTTACTGAGCACCATGCTTTGAAAATTTATCCATGTTGTTGTGTGCTTCCATAGCTTGTTTTATTCTGTTCTCAAATGTGAGTTCAGCCAGGGAAAATCTAAGTTTTTATGAGGCCCAAACCTTACACAATTTGGGGGTCCCTCTCTAAGAAAAAGAATGCAGAATTACAGATACACAAATAGGTTTAAAAGGTGTTATTTTAAATATGAAAGAACAACAGTACTGCTAAAACAGGAATTTTGAAAATTTTTTACTCATCCCCATCAGGGATGAGGGGGATGCTCAGGGAAGGGTCAACCTTTTTGTTCAATTGATTTAATGATGCCTACCTATATTATGGAGGGTAATGTTTTTTTAGTCAATCCACTTAAATGTTAATGTCCCCCAAAATAGCCTCAGAAATATCCAAAATAACTTTTGACAAGTATCTGAACACCCTGTGACCCATTCAATTGAACACAAAATGTCTAGCATCATAGTATACAACTATTTATAAGCTCTGACCAACTAAACGTACTAATTTTGACCTAAATATGAATTCTGACCAAGTTGCTCACAAATTTACACGTTGGACTCACTTTGAGATATATGAAGATACCAAAGAGAATGAATGAAGCCTTTTAAAGACCAAAATTTGCCAGGCACAGTGGCAGGCACATGCCTGTAATTCCAGTGGCTCCAGAGGCTGAGGCAGGAGAATCATGAGTTAGAAGCCAGCCTCAGCAATTCTGTGAGGCCCTAAGGAACTTAGGGAGAACCTGTCTCTAAATAAAATATTTAAAAGGGCAGAGGATGTGGTGTAGTGGTTAAGCGCCTCTGGGTTCTATCCCTGGGACCCAAAAAAAGGGGAAAAAAGACCAAAAATTTTTCTAAAGGGAGAAACCACTAGAACCTTAAAGGCAGTAATGGCATCATAAGAAGTAAGAACCTTCTGGTTACCATGTTTTTTCAGGAGAGCTTTATAGGAAAACTTTTATTTTTCCTGATTCTTATCATAAGAATGTCTTTTTCCATTATGGAAAGATAAGTGAATTCAAAATTGGAATTTATCATGAGCTATAATCCTTTGTCATAGTCTCTTAACATTTTCCTGGCAACCAACACCTAGGTATCAAGGACTGTCTGATGCTCAGTGGAGCAGTCGCTTGCAGTGTCTGACTTTAGACTCAACTATGCTCTAAGGTGTGTGACTTTATATATGAAATGTCCCCCAAAAGCTTATGTGTAAAACAATGCAAAATGTTTTCCTCCTCTACATGTTCTTGTCAGGTCTTTTGGTCATAGCAATGGAAAAACTAAAACAACTTCTTTAAACAGCAGTTTTCTTATCTGAAAGGGTGGGGTCATGTCTATAAAATCAATAGTTACAAGAATTAGATAATTAGATATCTAAGATTCTATTTATGAAGCCCATTGTTAAACATATAACCATGCTTAATAAGGGTGGTTCTGTTCACCTATTACTATCATCATAAGATGGCTTTTTTTCATTGTAATCTCTTAGTAAACATTTTTCAAAGGCTGCAAAAAGTTCCCTTGTATGAGTATTCCATAAATAAACATTCTTTAATGTTAGGCATCTAGGTAGGTAATATTCATTTTTTTAGTTTATAAATAAGACTGACATCTTAGTGCTTAAATCACTGCCTTCATTTTAGGTCATTTCCTTACCTAGAAAGGAGGTACCAGGGTATGAAAGAGAGAGACACTTTTCTAATTTTCAAACTTTGTATTTCCTAGATGCATCAGATGGTGAAGAAGGAGATACAGAAATGACACAGCAGGAGACAGCTCCAGTTCCTGCCCCCTCAAAGAAAGCCAAACAGGTGATGGTCACTGGGACACCTGCCACTGTTGGATTCTGAGATCACTTCTTCCACCCTTCTACAGCACTTCCTATGCCCTACTATCAGTTGTGGTGGGATTTGAGGGAAGCTTCACCTTCTCTGCCTTCAAAAAGGCTTTGCTTCCATAATTATGAACTGCAAGGTGTGCGTCCCCTTGATTTGTGTTCATTTAACTATATGAATGCATTTCACAATAACAGTATCTTAGATTTTTATATCACTTTTAAACTGAAGATTCAATTTTATTCTTTTGAGGGCAGTTCCTAGGAGGAGACAAATAGCATTAAGATATGAAACATCACCCCACACGCAATGCATGATTATGGTAGCAGCCATACTGCCTGCAAGTTCCTGGGGTTTTATTTCTACTCAGCATCAGGGTCTGTCATATGTATTCTTATCAGGAAATTTGCTGCCTCATGTTATTCCAAGTGGACATTTGGATAAGCTTTACTTGCTAGATCTAATTTTTATTGCCTTTTAAATCTCTTGACTCATCTTTGAAATGCCACTCACATTCATGTAACTTTTTCTAATTTTGTATCTCTCAAACTTAACAGATAAATTCACATGTGAATTTTAAAGAACTGTCTGCTGTCCATCCAAAGTTACTATTTTCTTAATAGTAATGATTCTTTGTCTTATTCTTACTGTTGATATCCTAAATTTGTTCCACAAAAGGGTAACTCCACTCAGAGTTTGTGGCTGGGCTGAGGATAACTGTGCAACACAATTTTGCACAGTGGTTTTTTGTTTGTTTGTTTGTTTGTTTTAATTGACAGGGATGTAATCCCAATTTTAAATATTTTTTTATTTGCACATGGACACGGTTCCTTTATTTTATTCATTTCTTTTTATGTGGTGCTGAGGATCAAACCCAGTGCCTCACATGTACTAGGCAAGTACTTTGCCACTGAGCCACAACCCTAGCCACTTATGTGATCTTGGGCAAGTTAAATTCTCTACCTCAGTCTCCATCTTGGTAAAATAATAATAATGATTACATCTTCCTGCATGGGTATTAAATGAATTAGTACATGTTAAATACTTCAAACTGTGGTTGTCAAAGAATAATCACTAAAGTATTCACTATTATAATGAAATACACTTCATCTTTTTTATTTTGTTATTTTTCTTTGTTGGAACTGAGTATAAAAAGGTGTATATATTTAATATGTAATCATTTGGGTTTTCTCTCCAACCATTGAATGTTTTATTCATAGTTCCTAAACCAGTATAGTCTTTCTTTCAAAGACCTATAAGTTAAATCCTTACCTTTTCAAGGCACTTCCTCAAGGTGGAGTTAATTTTGTCTTAATTAATCCCACCAAACACACCACAACCATGTTTTCTTTGATCTTTGATCTAGTTGGTATCCATCTGCAGAACTTTTTTCCAAATACTCTTTGTACCCTATTGGCTTTCTTTTTCCTTACTTTCCCCCCTTGATTTTCATCTTGCTTCCTCCTTACTTCTTTTGGTCTATTGGCAAAAGAATAACTTTGAATTAATAAACTCATACAAGCCTGAATCATTATTGACTTTTTACTGGTTATACCATCTGCATTGCTAAATTCCTACCTGTTTTATAGCTTCTTTATCTATCAAGTGAGATAAGTGGAAGGTAGCTATAGGAATGAGAAGGAAAATGAGAAAAGAGAAAGTTAAATATATTTCCCAGTTGTAGGAGCATTTGCCTATCTTAGGCTACTCAGATTTTGACAGTGTTAAAGACCTTTTATTGAGCAATTACTATAGTCACTCTACAAGGCACACTGTAACTCACTCAAATCATCTTCACAGTGACACTATGTGGTCAGTGGTGCTCCATTGTACAAAGAACAACCTCTGGGAATTGTGTCCTCTCTCAGCTAGCTGGGAGCAGATTCTGAGGATTCTGCTGCTTCCACTGCCCTTTTTCCCTATCCTTTCTCTGTTAGCTTGGAAAATTGGATTTGCCATGTGCTTTGTTGGTCCCATACCTTTGTAAATATTCTGCTGAGCAAAGAAAAAAAAAAAAGAAAAAGAAATGTAAAAGCTTAAAGTTTTACTCTTTTAATCACCTTCTTCTTCCTTCTATTTCTTTCTCTACCAAATCCTTTCAAGACTCCAAGTCAGCCATATAAAATCCATTAACCCCTTTTTGCAACCCTCCTCATTTCCCTAGCCAGAGAATTCTCCTTTCTCTGAATTTACATGGGAATCTGTGTTCCTCTACTTCATATGAATGATATCCATCTGGATCCCCCCTCCAGCCTGGTACAGACTTTATCTATGCATCCACAGAATTTTGTCCCAAATTGGCACTCATTATTTGTGAAATGACAAAATGATTATAGTGAAGGATGACTATACCAGTACCCCAGTTTTCTCACCACTCATACCATCTCCACTCTTTGTGCCCCATCTGATAAACCATCAGCTTTCTGACATTGCTGTTTACAGAGGTCTCTTGGAGCCTTGTAACTCACTATCCATTCTTTAGCCCCATTCTTGACCTTCTCGACATAGGTCCCTCCTTGAAAGGCTCCCCCACCTCGACCTTTAGGGCAGGGGTCCTAACTCCAGCTTCGAGTTCTTGACTCCATCCCTGAGTACCCACATATTCCTTCTGGCTCCTCTGTGAGCTCCCCTGTGTTCTTATCCCACCACAAGACCAAGTTTCTTATCAGGCACACCATCCTTTCTGGAGCCTTTCTCCAGTTGTTCATGCACATAGAGTTTGAGTCTCCAGCTGGTTCATAAGTGCACTGGGGCCAGGATTTCTTTTGTGTCCAGTATAGTATCTAACACAGTGTTGGGAATTTATTTGGCTGACATGACCAGCTATATGTTTCCTATTATAGGAAAAAAAAACAGAAATTATTTTATACTATATTTAAATTTTTAACTTTCTTCATATTTGTTAGTTACTATTCTTTTTTTTTAAGTTTTTCTTCTTGCGTGGTCAAGAATCACCTGACATTGTACTGTCAACTATAATATACATTCAGGCTTTAATAGCACAAGGTGGAGCATCTTTTTAGATAAGTGGTGCTCCCTTCTTTGCCCTAACTGGGCCTCACATGCGCAACTGAGTCTACGCCCATAATCTGTCCAGTATTTCAAGCAGCAGATTTGTTATTGTATAAAAGTTTTAAAATCCATACAACTACATCATCTCTAGCAACCATTTCACATCTCAATAAGTATCCTTGGCCTGCTTAATAATGTGAATATAAAGATTTGCCAGCAGTTCTTTTTTTTCCCCAGGTATTGCTTCCAAAATAAATGATGAATTCCCTACTCCCAGAGATTGCATCACCCTCTTCCTTCTCAACATCAGTCATTTCAGAGCCAGCCCTAGTGACTTTGTAATTATGTTTCCCAGAATATAAACCTTTGCAAGGGATTTTCTGACTTTTCACTGATGCCTGCCTGATGTCAGAAGCTTTTCAGTGGTTCCATGACCCATCCCATCCCCCTCAAAAACCACAGTGAACATTTTTTTTTCTTCAACTAGCTTTTTGTTGATCGAATAAGATCATAGAGAAATCTTTACCAAGAAAGCTTATCCCTTCTGCTCCTTATCTTTCTCTGCTGTATATTTTCAATTCGCTTCAGCATTGCTCATTTCATATTTGTTTCATTCTTTATTTCCAAAATCATTCTTGATTCATAACAGAACATGGGACTATGACCTATCCACTCTCTGATTCACCTTTTTCCTTTCCATGACACCATCTCAGATCTATTCTTTGCATTGATCTATTCTTGCATAACAAATAGTCCAAAAGTCAGCAGCTTAAAACAGAAAAAATGTATTATCTCACAGTTTCTGTTATGTCACAGTCATGGTTTAGCTTATTGCTTCTGGCTTTACATCTTTTATGAAGTGCAGTCAAGCTGTGGGCTGAATGCAAGGATCAACTGAGAGTCCACCCTGAAGCTTACTCATGTGGTTGTTGGCTTGCTTCAGTCCTTCTGGGAGCCTCTCCACATGGTTGTCTCACAATATTACAGCTGGCTTCACACAGGTCAACTGATCCTAGAGGGAATAAGCAAGAGTAGTCAAGACAGAAACCACAGTCTTTTTATAACCTAATCTCACAGTTGACATCTCATCACTTCTGACATATTCTGTTAGGAGCAAATCAGTGAATCTAGTCCACTGGATTCAAGAGGAGGGAATGTAAAGGGGCATGAACACAGGGAAAGTTGGATAGTTGGGAATTGTCATGGATTCTAGCTTCTACAGTCTTCCCTCAGACCTCTAATGATTTATATTCCTCCAATATACAGAATATATTCACCCCTCTAAGGCTTGTAAAAGTCTTATCCCATTACTATATTTTATAATTTCATCCTTAAAGTCAGGTACAGGTGCAGGTTCCTTGGGTTTAGTTCCCTAAGCTTAGATCTTTTAGTATGTTTCTTCTCAACCTATGAAACTAAAGAGAAAAATTATTTCCCCATTCACACAACACACAGTGGTGGGGCAGATATAGGATACCCTTGACTGACAGATAACTCTCTTTCAAAAGGGAGAAATAGGAGTCACAAGGAGTCATTGGTCCAGCAAGGCATATGTTAGGAGTTTCTTCATTAAGTCTTAAGGCCAAGGGTAATTTTCGTATCTCTTGGTTTTGTCCTTTGAGTACTTTGTTCTGCCCTCAGTCTCATTATTTAAAATGAAAAATAGCATATATTTGCAACTGAGCAGCTCCTTCAGCCTGCTTCTTGACATAATTCTGAGGATCCAAATGGCTCTCTTTACTTTATTTTCTGACCCTCTCAGCCCAAACTAGTGGTATTCCTGCATACATAACTCCTTTAAGATCTATTTGGGTCACCTCTCAGTCTTCTCGGATCATACTCCATTAAGCAGAAGTCAAATCCACAAATTCTTGGCAGATAAACCCTTCTCTCCTTGAGCCCTGCTGAGACAACTGAGAAATAAAACCCCTTAAGCTTCCTAAAGGCATATTATTTGAGAAAATCTGAGGTATACACATAATATTTTTAAGAGCTCTTATGTGGCTGAATAGTATAGTATCCCCCCCCAAACTTAGCCACAGTTTTGATTTTTATAATATAAAAATATTAAATGATGGGCTGGGGTTGTGGCTCAGCAGTAGAATGCTCACCTAACACATGCAAGACCCTGGGTTTGATCCTCAGCACCACATAAAAATAAATAAAGATAATATTGTGTCCAACTAAAAAATAGATGTTTTAAAAAATTAAATGAAAAATCCCAGAAATAAACCATTCATAAGTTTTAAATTGTGTACCATTCTGACTAACATGATGAAATCTCATGCTGTATCATTGTCTACTCCAGATGTGAATCATCCCTTTGTTTGGCAAACCCATTGTGGGCAGGTGCATACTACCTTCCCCTTAGTCACTTAGTAGCTGCTTTGGTTATCAGATAGACTGTCGGGTGGTATCACACTGCTTGTATTCAAGTAACCCTTAGGAAATAGCCTAACACTACATCACAAGACTTCTGTCACTCACCTCACTTCATTCCATCATAGTCATTATATCATCTTACATCTGAGAAGAACATAAATACCATATAGTAAGATAAGAACCAGTTGCAGAGGCACATACCTGTAATCCCAGCAGCTTGGGAGGCTCTTGCAGGAGGATCACAAGTACAAAGCCAGCCTCAGCAACTTAGCCAGGCACTTAGCAACCAGCAAAACTGTGCCTCTAAATAAAATATTTGAAAAGGCTATGGATGTGGCTCAGTGGTTAAACACCCCAGGTTCAATCCACACCACCAAAAAGAGAGAAAGAGAAAGACTACATTCACATAAATTTTATTACAATATATTGTCTCAATTCTATTTTATTAGTTGTTATAATTAATCCCTTACTATGCCTAATTGTAAATTAAGCTTTTTCATAGGTATATAGAAGAAAGAAACAAAGCGTTTTTAGGATTTGAACTGTTTGTACAAAACTGTAGTTTTAAGCATCCACCAGGGGTCTTGAAACATCCTCCATGGGTGAAAGAGAACTACTACACTTGAGACACCACCTTTGCTCTTTCTGAGGTCTTAACAAATGTTTTTGCAGTCACACCCTTGATCTCATCTCTAACAGTCCTCTCAATTTAACTCCCTCCTTCTGCATTTTACTCTAAGTCTCAAGAAATATTCAAGTGACTCCTTCAACACTATGTGGAAACCTCCTTAGCTATCTGACCCATCTTCTTTTTTTACCCATCCACCTCCTATTTCCTCTCCATCTGCTGCCTGACTTAGCCAACACAATATCCAACACATATTAGTTAAAGCAGTTGTCACTGTTACATTATTATTACATCATGGAAATATTGTTTAATGCTGATTTCAAAAAAGAAGCTATAATCATCTCTCTTATGCAATTATTTATTTTCATGGCACTCATTTCTCATTTCTTTATTTGCCTGACTTGGTGTTTTCCTATTGTTAATTGACTCCTTATGTTCCACCATCTCTTCCACATGCCTATGAATAATATTTTCCATAACCCAAATAGATCAGTCATTTTTTCCACTCTAAATTGGCTATTATCTAGGTCCATTAAGCAATTGAGACCACTTAATTATTTTCTAAGATGCCATTTCAATACTCTCTGGGGTGGGACACCCTTTTTGGTGAATCCTATCATTTTTTTTTTGTATTGGTTTAGCCCTTTTGTTTTTCCTGGAATAAAGCCTTTGATATCTGTGAGTGGGAAATAAAATTTTTGAGACCTTATTTTTTTGAAAATGTCTCTGTCTTAATCTTATCCTTGATTAATAGTTTGGCTGGGTATAAAAGCTTTTAATTTACAAATAATCTGTATCACAGTTTTGAAGGCATCATTCCATTGAGCTCTAGCATCTATTCATATAGTTAAAAGGTCTTAACATCATTATTTTTCCTGATCCTTTGTATTTTGTATATTATTTTTCTTTCAGGAATTTTTTTGAATCTTTTTTTTAATCTATGATTTTCTTAAATTTCACATTGATGCTCTACATGTGAAATAATTTCTTATTCATTTACTGTATATTTAATGGGATTTGAATAGAATTTCATGTTCTAGATAGTTTCTTTCAGTTCTGGAAAGTTTTTCTTGTATTATTTCTTGATCACTTCTTCCTTATTTCATATTATTTATTTTTCAGTAATATCTTTTATTGGATTGTTGAATCTCTTGAGTGAATTCTAACTTTCTCATCATATTTTTCTTCCCATTTTTATCTTTTTCTGGGAGATTGCCTTTTTATCTAAAAGCCTTCCTCTTACATTTTTTATTCCAACTTTCTTATTTGTTTTAGTGTTTACATGTTCTCTAATTTTTCATAGCATCTTGTTCTTATTTCATGGTTGCAAAATATTCTGTCTCTGGGAATAGCAATTGTAATTGTTTTGAAGTGTACTATTGTACCATTCATCTTTCCTCCAGGTTGTCTTATCCTTTCGTTGCTTGCTCTCATATTGGAAACTTTCCATAGATGACTAATGAAATTTAGTGGTCTATTCATATTGCACAGAGAGTCACTAAATACTTGGTGAGAAGTTTTTGTACATGACTAGGGTTTGTTGATCATTGTACTCCATGATAGTGTGATAGAATGAAAAGCTGCATTTTTCTGTAGGACCCAAATGTCACTTTCTTGTATCATTTTTCTGAGGCTATTCCATTTTTCCAGAAAAGAATTAAGTACTCTTCTGCCTGCAGTATATAAACATGGAACAGATTCAGGAAATGGAGGTAAACCTCAACTTCTGTCCTCTTTTCCCTTGCCAAACTTCTTGGACCCCTTCATCTCTCCAGAGAATAAACCTCCAGTGTACTTCCAGGAAGGACTAAGTGAAAAGCAGCAGCAATGGGATGGTTGCTTGGCTGCCAGAGTAGGAGGTACAACCTAGTAGGAGGTACAACCTAGTAGGAGATTGGGGGATGGAGGTTGCAAAATATTCTAAACATGCACTTTCAACAAGTCCCTTTCTTTTCCAATCTTCACTCTATAGTTCCTGGCATCCAAAGTACTGGATTTTTTCACAGTCCAACAGGCCAGACTCACTTATTGTTACCTTCTACCTCTTGAGAAGCCCCAGTGCAAACTTTCTCTCTCTACTAAGTACCTCCATCAACTCTAACCACTTTCCATTTTCCAAAATGTTTAAATCTCTCCATTACTGCTGTCCTTTCTCCTGGTTACCTTTTTAGTGCCCTTTATTCATTTATTGTTCGTTGGCATTTGGAGGTGGCTTCTTCATGTTAAACCAAGAGTCATTCTTAAAGGATATACCTTTTTACACATATTTTTTTCCAAGTGATTTCATTTATTGTATGTATAATGTATCACATACATACATGCCATTTTATTTTTTTAATATTTTTTTAGTTGCACTTGGACACAATATTTTATTTTATTTATTTTTATGTGGTGCTAAGGATCAAACCCAGTGCCTTACACATGCTAGGTGAGTGCTCTACTGCTTAGCCACAACCCCTGCCCCCCTTTTTTATATTTTAAGGAATTGAGAATATGCCCCAATTGTTTCACTTAGAGGCTATTGTTGTTGTTTGTTTGTTTGTTTTTGTTTTGTGTACTAGGGATTAAACTCAGGAGCACTCAACTACGAAGCCACATCCCCAGCCTTATTTTGTATTTTATTTAGAGACACGGTCCCACTGAGTTGCTTAGCGCCTCACCATTACTGAGGCTGGCTTTGAACGTGGGATCTTCCTGCCTCAGCTTCCTGAGCCACTGGGATTACACAGGCATGTGCCACCATGCCTGGCAAGGCCATGTTTTTTATACACTTTGAGGGACATATGATTCTTCAAACTACATATTGACATTGCCATAAAAAAATGACATTATGTGTCAACTGTCAAAGTCACATCCTATAGGAATTGATTTTATGAAATTGTTAGTGGTTTGGCCTGAGTCTGCCACATCTTCTTCCCCAGTCTCTCATAAAGTAAACATCATTAAATGAGTCCATATCTTTACAGCTGAGCTGATTTTTCAAGTTAATTTATGTCATGTATGAGTTAATCATCTTTCTAGCATAATTTCAATGTGCACATTGAACATATTCCTAGAGAATATCTCCATATACTAAATAAGAAAACGTAACAGGTTTTTAAATCTGCTTCCCAAAAGCCTTGTCACTGGTGAAGAAATATTATATATGCCTTAAGAGATTTGCTAATCATATCCAGGCCTCTGCTGGAGGAGCATGAGCTAAACATTAGCCTGGTCTGTAACTAGACTCTTCTGAACATCTGGCAGCTTCTGTGACATATTGGTGGCCTTGACCCAGTTTCTTGCTAGCATGTACCAACATCAAATTGACATGAATCCACATCATCCACAAGACAGCTTAACTTTCTACATTAAAAAGGCCATGATATCTTTCTTTTCTTTTGCTATGATGCAATTGCTCTTTGCAGGTTTTTCCTTTTAAGTGAGAAGCAGCTAAAATTTCAAGATTCCTATGTTAAAAATTAAAAAAAAATTTTTTTAGTTGTAGATGGACACAATACTCTCATTTATTTTTACTTGGTGCTGAGGATCAAACCCTGTACCTCACACATTCAAGGCACGTGCTCCACTACTGAGCCACAACCCCAGCCCCTCCCATGTTATTTTAATCCTGAACCTTTTAAATCTGCTTCTTTACCAACTGAAACAGTCTAGAAACTTCTGGTCCTTGGCCTAATGTCTTGAAGAAATTATATAGCATTATATCTCTCTGTCTGATTTGAGGCCATAGGCTTTCCTAATCTGCAGGCTGTCTGCAAACATATAATAGAAAGATTCATCTGTGATCATTTTAAACAGAGCCAGTGGAGACAAGATTGCTTTAGTTAGTAGTTTGCCAGCTTAAATAGAATACACTCTAGTTGGAATGGAAACTGAGTTTTCAAGGGAAAATTCAGAATGTTTTACTTACATTTTATACCTTACTTGGCAACCTGTTGGAAAAATGTTGCATAGAAGATCCAGCATAGGAAACATTTTATATTCTTGCTTATGATCAATAAATATGGAATCTGAGGCATTCTATTTTATAAATCAAGGTCTTAGTCCAAATTTCCTGTTTTCAACCTAAAAAAAAAAAACCTCAGGATAAAAATAGCACTGAGCTGTATAGGGTGCTCAGGGGTCAAGGCAACAGGCAAAATAAATTACTTTGTATGCTGTGGTGTTGCAACTGTTATCAGACCATTAGCAAAGACATTAATTTTGTAGTCACTATAAAAAGTATTTGGTACAGCTGGTTTTATGAAACCATAAGTAAATATATCCTACTTTGGATTTTCTGTGCTTATGGAAAAGAGGGAAGGAATTGATAATACAAAATAATGAACCAGTAACTTGGAAATGCAGGCTCATACACAGCCAGTTCATGGAAAACTCCAATCACTCTAATTGTCTTGTCTTGCCACATCATAATTTTAATCACATCTATTTCTTGCCTCTTTTTTACAAACTGGCCACTGTCTTCCATCTTTAATGCTCTGCACATATCCAGCACACATATACACTCACTCAGGCATTTTGATATTTGTTCAAAAATTTTCCAGTCTTAAGTCATTCACACTTCCTGAATTTCTCAAATTCTCTCAGCTCTGCTCCTGCGTAATAAGCTCCAGTGGGTCTCCCAGCATCTCAGTCTGCAGAATATTACCAAGGTACTCTGAGGAATACATGCAGAGCAGAAAATTCATTGGGATTCATACCATTCATTGACACGTCATCATGTGAAGATGAACATCTCCTCATTTGTGTTTCTTTATAGCCTAAAGAATGTTTCTTGATAAAACCAAAGGACATAAAAGAAGACGCCAAAAAGACCAGAAAGAGGAGAAAGGTAATATTAATAATATCTTGTGGTGATATGGCCCCATCACATGTTTATGTGTCATACTTTGATGAAATAACTATTATAGTCCCCACTTTAAAAATACAGAGATCATTAAGATCCTTAAGATAGTGAGGTTTGGTGACCTCCCCAAGGTCACTATTCCTGTTGGGGCTAAAAATAAATTCTTCTGTGCTATTTCAGTCTGTGGAGCACCAAACATCTTTGTGATCCACCCTGTGTTTTCATTGTGGTTAGGTGTCAGATCTGCATTTCTAACTTAGAAGGAGCTTAGAGCTATTCCTGCCCACACTGCCCTGATCCCTCTGATTCTGTCCCCAAAACTGACCTTATTTTCCTACTTATTCCAGATTTTGAGACCCTATGCCTTAGAATATTAATTTTAAAAATAAATAAATGAAGGTAGCATAAGGCATTTCTGACTCAAATTTGGAACCATAAGTTAAGGCAAAAGTTCCCCTTCCATTATAATATTTGCCTCTGAACATAAAAAAGACTTTGTTGCTCCTATACAACTTTTTTATGGCTTAGCCTTTAAGAAAATATGGTTAGCTTTCACCTTTCCATCACAGTTGTGAAAACAGCAGCGTAATTCTCTCCCTGCCAAGAAGGGTCTATTGCTGTAGTCAGCAGAGGAAATATGATTGGGATTAGAGGAAAGAAGATGGACTCAAACCAGTTACTTAACAGCAAGCTTTTAGAAAACTGAGAGTGTGCGTTCATGTTTTCTTTTCTTACAAATGGCCAAATAGGAAGACAGGAGGTGCCAAATTGGCTGAGGTTTGGCAAGTTCTTAAAGAAGTGACTTTAACTTCTTTTTGATAATTTGTACACTAATGGCCTTGAGGAGTGTTAAGTTCTGTGGCTCAAGGTCAGAACTCTAGCTGGATATTTTAGCCTTGGCTGAGGTCATGCTAAAACATGCCCACTGATGACATATTTTTAAATGTTAAGTCCTTTGACAGAACCTTGATCATTTTTGGCAGTGGGTAGAAATGAGGATATTATGGAAGGAAGGAAAGGAACTGGAGTAGGGGATGGGGAATGGCTCCTTCTGGATCTTTGGTGAAACATTAGAAGGAAGAGAGAAGGAAAGATTATGATGAAAATGAAATAAACAGTTGTGTGTTCCCAGTACACTGCAGACATTGAATAGAATTGCTACCCAAGTACACAAATGAATCCAAATCAAAATAGATGTGGGAAAGCACTTCCTGTTAGAGTATCACTTCTCCTTTCCATAGGACCACTTGAAGATTGTCAGTTTCCCAAGACTTAAAACTCAGGGGTGTAAAGTCCCCTTTTCAGTAGGCTGCTATGCTCAGATTACTCCCGCAGGTTTAGCTCTAATGCCAAAAATCCAAACTGAGACTTGGCACCTCAAAAACCAGGTTAGGCAAGAAATTCTCAAAATTCTACTCTTCCAAGAATAGATATCTTTTAAGGGTAAACGAGAGGTTTCCATACCAACAAAATCTCTTGACTTTTAACAGAAAAGACCCTATTGTAGAATCTTATGCAGAAATTTCAGTTCTCATAGAAATCATAGACCAAGAGGCACAAGAAGCCTTTCAGATCACCTCTTCATTTTTTCAAAATAATAGTTATGTCCAGGAAGTATTCAGGAAATGTTCTTAAGTGTATTTATTAGAGCTTACATTCTCACTCAGCTATCACCAAAAGGTGTGTGCAGTTTCAATGCCAGAGGAACAAGCCTAAGCCAAATCTCATTCTGAAATCTTTCTATTTTGTTTTTCCTTTCATATATTAGAAGAA
Source organism: Urocitellus parryii (assembly GCF_045843805.1). Taxonomy (NCBI): domain Eukaryota; kingdom Metazoa; phylum Chordata; class Mammalia; order Rodentia; family Sciuridae; genus Urocitellus; species Urocitellus parryii. The sequence continues at coordinate 149,097,111 of NC_135532.1, forward strand.
AATTACTGATGTTCTTGCAAAATCAGAGCCCAAAGCAGGAACACCAGAAGACCTACAGAAGCTAATGAAGGACTATTATAGCAGCCATCGCTCAGTGATTGAACTAGAAGAACTCAACCTACCAGGTACAGCCAGGCTTCTGTTTTCCTAAGGATGAAGAGCAGAACATGCTTATTGTTTCTTTACTATACATTATGGTTAGCTGTCTCAGGCAATAAAGTAATATATTTTCCATTTGCTAATTCCTTCTTCCTCAATCTAATGGGTTTTTTGTTTGTTTTGTTTTGGGGGTTTTTGTCTATTTGGTTGGTTTTGGTTTGGGGTTGGGTTTTTTGGGGTACCTGGGATTGAATTTGGGGGCACTCAACCACTGAGCCACATATCCAGCCTTATTTTGTATTTTATTTAGAGACAAAGTTTCACTGATATGCTTAGCATCTTGCTTTTGCTGAGGCTGGCTAGTGATCCTCCTGCCTCAACCTCCTGGGCTGCTGGGATTACAGGTGTACACAACCATGCCCAGATTAAAACCAGGATATTCAGCACAAGCACTCAACTACATTGCAAAACATTTTCGTTGTTTTATGTTGTTGTTGTGGCTGTTTTTGTTTTTTGTTTGTTTGTTTGCAACAAAGTCTCACTAACTTGCCCAAGCTGGCCTTGAATTTACAGTCCTCCTGCTTCAGCCTTCCCAGTAGCTGGGATCATAGGCATGCACCACCATGCCTGGCTCAATCTAACAATTTTAACTCCTGAACATTTCTTTATTAGGATGCTAAGCAATATTTGTTGAATCTAAAACTAAAATTTTTTTGTTGCTTTTTTTTTCTTTTTTTTACTCAAAAAGATTAATTGTTGGATCTTTCTTAGAACACTCTTTAAGGAATAAGAGACCTTAATGAGGATAAAAGTTAAATTAAGATAAAGCATACATTTAAAAGTATAGATATGAAACTTTGGTTTACTTCTCCTTTATAAGAACTTTAGTCTTAATGAGTATCTTAATTTTTAAATTTTGTTTATCTGGATTTCCTAATCATGGTTTTGTTTTTGAGAGTCGTATTTTAGACTTGGCATGGTGGCTCATGCCTGTAATTCCAGCAACTCAGGAGGCTGAGACAGGAGGATCACACGTTCAAGGCTAGCTTAGCAACTCGGTGATACCTGGGCCAAAATAAAAAATAAAATGGACTGGGATGGAACTCAGTTATAGAGCAATCCTGGGTTTAATCCCAAGTACACACACAAAAAAGAGTAGTATTTCAAGTAGTTTTCCAGATTTTTTCAAACAAACTGTCTAAATGACGTAACCAAATTCTGAATTTTTAGTAAGGTTAACATCTCTTCCAGATGATTCTTAAGTCTGCCATAGTTTCAGATCTACTGCTGTTGAGTATTTATAATTAAAATGTATGTTTAGTTATTGAAATAACTGATTTCAAAATTATGATACATTCAACACTTTTGCACAAGCCTGGCAGAAAATAGATGTTGTCATAAAAGCAAACCATAGAAAGTTTGGGTACCTCTGTTCAGATGAGTTATTTATAGACTATGAGGAATAGCTAATACTACTTTTGGAAAAAGCCAAGAGTAGTTTGATTTTCTTTTTCCATTACAACTTTATGCTTTCTAGAAGCTTAAGAAACTGAAAAACTGTCTGTTCCCTGGATTTTTATAATTATTTTGTGATATGCTTTTTTTGAACTGTATAGGGGTTTGAAGACTTGAGTGCCCAGTTTCTTTTCCAAGAAAATTACTCTGAAGGGAATTGAAGGAGTGCATATGCACATGAGCAAGCTTTGGAGTTTGGGGCTTACTGAACCCAGACAGCTCCACTCCAGCTCCTCTGGCATGAGAGCTATGTCCTGACTGCTCTGTCATAGGAACCAAGTGCTACAACAAAATCACCTCTCAAGCTTTAGCTAAAATTTTATTTTTATGTGACTCACTAGTCAGTTTTCCCTGTTAGTTCTTTGTTAGTACATACTTTTAAAACTCAGGAAAGATTCATGAACTAATGGGACTGCTGCTATTCTGTAACCTTATAGAATATCATAAACCTCGATTCTCTCTAGAATTAAGAGCTAAAGGTCAGAAAAAACCTTTAAAAACTCATCTAGGTTCTGTATTGAGTTTGGGTTATATTATTGTTTTATTAGAGTTGAGTAACAAAATTAGACAAGAATGTGTAGTCATGAGTTTATTTACAAAGGAAAAACTATCTTAGAAATATAGCCCAAGAAACAGGCTTTCATTTTCAGTTAAGAAATTAGGCTATTCTGAGACACAATAAACTAAGGCATCATTGGAAGGTTTAGGAGGAAGGGCCCTGGTCACTGCACAGATGAGTCCAAGGACAGAAAGGAAGTTTATTCTAGGTGAGGGCAGGGAGATGCCATGGGTTATTTGGAACAGGCACAAGAAAGGGCATAAGTATAAGGTGGATATAAATAATAAATATTGTTCCTACTCAGTTTGTCATGTATCTAACTTGGTTTTAATTTGAGGTTGTTTGTGTCTGCAGGGCTGGAACATGTCTTTTCAATTAGTATTGTGCACTGTGCATTGTTAATATCACACACATGGCACTTAATTAGGGTTTTGAGGCCAGAATTTCTAGGAGCTAATTAGCTCTGCTGTTGCCTGAGAGCTGCAGTGTACTTTACATCCATGATCCTGAATGCCTAAAGGCTAGCTGCAACTGAATCTCCAAGGAACTTTTTAAAATGCAGCCCAAGCCCACTCTCAAGGAATTTTGAGACACTGTACCAAGGAAAGTCCATCCCAGGAATCTGTATCTTTTGTAAAGCTCCCCAAGTGAGTCTCATTGTATCCAAGCTTAGAAAAATACAGTGGCAATGGCAGTGGCAGAAACCAATAAAGGCTCTAGAACATATAATAGGCAACATCTTTGAAGTTAGTTACTCATGTACTATGAGTTACATAACGCTGGGGTCACAATACAAATTTAGAAGTATTTTGCTTCCTAACACTTGCTATATTTACAGAGAAACTTTTTTATAGAATCAGGTTTTTAACTGTTTTGGTCAGCTTTTTCACTGCTGGTACTAAAAGACTCAACAAGAACAATCTTAGAGGAGAAACAGTTTATTTGGGGGTTCATGGTTTCAGAGTTCTCAATCCATAGAGAGCAGGCTCCATTCCTTGGGGCTCAGATGAGGATGAACATCATGGTAGAAGAGTGTGGCAGAGGAATGCAGCTCACACAATGATCAGGAAACAGAAAAAGAGACTCTACTTGCCAGACACAAATGTCTATCCCAAAGCCATGCATTGTCTTGCATGAGCTTTTGGGGGACATCTCACATCTAAACCATAACAATAAGCATAATGTTGCTTTTTTTTTTTTTCATCTAATGAAAACAAGTTAAAGGTATTACATAATTGATAGCCCATGACAGCCATTGGTCAACAAGGGCTCTTTTTTATTTTAATGTATTACATTGTCTTTTATCATGACATTGTATTTTGATGCATTATTTCCATTCTTCCCAAATCCACACTAGTTTTCTTTCTTCGTAGACATTCATTCCAGTGTTACTATATATTTCAAATATGTATGTATTCTTACAAAATATGTCATGTTGTGTGTATATGTTTTAAATCTTATCTAAATGACTTTGTATTGATCCTCTCTTTGTGTTTTTTTTTCTTCATTTCACACTTCTCCAGATATGCCTTATGGCTTCATGCACATCTAATTTATCACTTCCAAATGCTACATAGTATTCCAGTGTTTTCATCTACCACATTTGTAGATCCGTTTTTCAAGATATGGACACTATGTTATTCCTGCTTCTCCATATCACAAATATTGCCACGATGAATGTCCCTGTATATGTCCCTTTATAGACCACACAAGATTTATTTCCATTATTTACCCAGAAATGAAATCAGGGTATCATAGGGTATATAATCCTTGTATTATTAATTTTCAAAATAAGTATACCAGTTCACACTTCCATCCTCCATGAAAACATTCCAATCACCCTGAATTCTCAACAACACTTGGTATTATGCATCTTCTAATATTTGCCATTCTAAATGAGTGTGGTGTCTCATCATTGTATTAATTTGTAGTTCTCTGATGGCTAGTGGGTTTGAGCATCTCTCATAAATTTTTTGGCCATTTCCTTTTGCCTTTGTATGTTGCTTATTCTATGAATTTGGAAAACAAAGGTGCTTCATCTCTCTGCTGAATAATACGCAAAGTGTCTGTTTCAATACTCTAAGAAATGATGAGCAGCTCCATAGAGGGTTTTTTAAAAGTTTACTTCTGTGCTACTGTTATTTTAAATATTAAAGGATGCTTTAAAATATATAATGATTCTACAATTCACTGATGTTTTATAACTTGTTCAAATATATATCATTCATATTTAATCTCTCGTGGTTGTGTGTTTGCAAAATTCTCTACAAAGCTTGTTCATCATATTTCTAGATTCCTGTTTCCTCAAAGCCAATGATTTGACTCACAGTCTTTCATCATACCTAAAAGAAAGTAAGTTACCTTTGGTCTTTAAAAAAATTATTAACCTGGGGCTGGGCTTGTAGCTCAGTGGTAGAGTGCTTGCCTAGCATGTATGAGGCACTGGGTTCAGTTCTCAGTACCATATATAAACAAATAAATAAATAAAGGTCCACATTAGAAATATTGGTCTAGAAACCAAAGAATAGTGTTCTATTCCCATGTCCTCAGTAACTTGCTATTTGAACAGGGACAAGTCATTGAGAACTCCCTGAACTTGATTTTGTTACCTGAAAGATAAGGAAATTGGACTGTGTTGAATGCTATACCAGCTGTGAGATCCTGAAAGTCTGTTCACGTGTTGAGAATTCAGACCATAGCAGTTACAAGTCAATCTGTTTTGATCATTTCAGTATTGTTGGGCATAGCCATGGATTATTCATATCAAGTTGTCATTTATGTATGGCCAGCAATGAACTAGTTTAGGTACAGAGATTTAACATTTTTCTTTTAAATTGTAAGCAATTCTGATGAAAAAACTTTTCTCAGCAACAAATTCAGCAATGTAAATCTAGGTAATAATATATTCAAACTCACTGCTTTATAAGAACTAACAAAAAGAAAAAACATACAAAATGCTTAGCACAATGTTTAAGGAATATTGGCTGTTATTTAAATGTCAGTTCTATTTTATGTCTTACACTGGGCACCTCTTTAAACCTAACATTATTGGGCCAGAATTCTCCTGTTTAATCAAAAAAATCAATGTTTAATCAATGTTGTTTTCAATTATCAATCATAAAATATTGAAAATTTGTTAGTCTAAACTTTTTTTTACTTAGTTTTAAAACTAATCACATTTAGGTGCTTGGCATATTATGTGTTTTGTGTTGTAAATTAATGACATGTCATTTTGATCTAATATCTAGAATAACCAGAAAACAGAATTATAATGATTAGTGTACATTATATTTCATTTTGCTTAAACACTAATAAGAGGTAAATGGAGAATATGCAAATTTGGGGTCTCTAATTTACTATATTCAAAATAATTTTACATGCTCTTTTTTTTAGTCTGCCCTAAGTGGGTAAAACTTCGGAAAAACCATAGTGAGAAGAAATCTGTACTGATGCTGATCATCTGCAGCTCTGCCATCCGAGCCCTGGAGCTCATCAGGTAGAAGTTTCTCCAATTCTACTTCATAAATGCTTTCTGATTGACTGATAGATGCCAACCTGATACACACTGTGTGCTGGAGTTAAAGTAGTAATAAAACAGAGTCCTTGCCTTCATGAAATTTACATTCCAGTGGGGGAGAGAGACAATAAACAAATAAGTAGACATCATAATGTCAGGTATATTAATAAGTTATATAAAGAAAAAGCAAAGTTTAGCAAAGGGATAGAAGTAAATGGGGACTCTGTAAAAGATTGGTCATGGAAACCTTCTAAGGAGACGACATTTTAGCAAAGTTTTGAATGGAGTAAAGGAAAAAGCCAAGCACTTATCTGAGAGGAGTATTCCAGGTAGAAGAGACATTATCCACAAAAGACCCTGAGGTAGGATGCCATTGGAGGATTCTGAGCAGAGTATTCCAGTAATCTGAGTTGTCATTTTAAAGGATCACTTTACTTTAGCTGCTGTGTGGGGATATAGTGTATAGAAGCAATGAGATTATACCAGCAACATCCAGTTAGAAGGAAAATTAGAAGGGATCTGACTCAAAATAATAAGAGAAGATAGAATCAAAAGAATAAACTTATCAAAATCTACATAAAGAAAACATCAAATACAACAAAAGATCTTGAACAAAGAAAAAGTTATACTGTATCCTTGAATAGGAAGACTCAATGTTGTAAACATGTCTGTTTTACTTAGGATAATGTACAAATTTCAGTTTCCCATTAAACTTCAGTAGAGTTGTTTTTTAAACTAGATAAACTTGTTCTAAATTCATATAAGAAAGTATGCAACTCAAAATTAGCAAGGAAATTCTGAAAAAAAAGAATATTAAAGAAGATATTATCCCTTTCAATTACAAATGTATATATTACAAAATCTCAATAATTAAAACATGTCACCTGTATTACAGATCAGAACAGTGGAACAGAATTGAAAGTTCAGAAACAGACAAATGCTTATAGCAATATAACATATAGCTAAGGTGACAAACTAGAAATCAGCAGAGAAAGATGGATTATTTAATAAATTGGTTTGGAACAACTGGCTAGCCATCTGGAAAAGGCAGGCTGGATTCATATCTCACTTCTTACACCAAGATAAATCTCAAATGGACCAAAAATTTGAATATAAAAATTATATATTAAAAATAATTTGTCAACATTTTACTAAGTTCTCTCACATACCTTACTGTATTTTTGTAGAATAAACACAAATGTCTCCACTGGGTAAGTGGTAACATTCAACTTTCAGAGAAGAATCAACAGAATAAGACAGGATGCACTGGGAACAGCTCTCTCTGGGAGCCAGGCTCTGAGCCAGGCTTTGACAGGAGACAAAAGAAAATCCAACTCATGAAGAAAAATGAGCTTGGTCATATGGACAAAGGTGCAAATGTAGGCACTCAGTAGATACTTAGCATCTATTTTTCTAAATGAACTAATACAATCATGAGTTAGAAAAATAGTTAGTAAACTTTATAGTCCTTTAAACTCTCCTTTCCCCCACCTATGCATACACATAAAATGGTATCACCTACCCACTCAGTGAAGCAAAATATTCCTTTCAATTCTTTCTGATACAAACATAATTGATGTTAAACTCTGAATTCTGGGCACCTGTACTTCCTGGTCCTGAGATCACAGCAGTTCACATTGACTTTTTATTGCTTTAAAAACTACCATCTCGGAATTTATTTCAGATTGAAATGTAAATGGCAAAGACATTGACTTAGAGGTGACCTCTTAAAAGCAAGTTGTCAAATTGATTTGAGCTTTTACTGTATATAAATTCTTTTCTAAGGGGCATAAAAGTCCTGTACCAATTCTCACTATTTTTCTGTGTCCCTGATAATACTTCGATCCATTTCAAGTTTAAATGAATTGTAAATTTGTTTTTGAGCAGGCTCAACTCTAACTTTTCTTATGACGTCTATTCTCTTGGGAGCCATGAATTATGTTAAACTGCCTTCCTAGTTGACCTTAACATGAAGAAAGTTTATGTGTATGTAAAAACTCACATGCAATATAACTTGCATAGCACAATTCACTATTCACTATTCCTCTTGGTCAATGATATTTCTCAAAACATCATAATATATAAAGAACAGCAATATTCCCATGTTGGGTCTATCCCCAAATATCAGTTAAAAGATGGTTCATTTATGCCCACTCAAAACAGAATTTCAGGTGCTATATTTCAAGTGCTCTAGAGAGCCCAGGTTGACAGCACAGCTCCAAGATTTCTTGTCCAACCAAAATTTGTGTGAGAATTACACTACAGAGGAAGTTTAGAAGATAAATTCTCTGCCAGGAACCTGAAATGTGGAAAGTATATTATAAGAGAAGGGCAAATCTATGTGTTTCGGTAATCAAGGAAGACTTAGTAAGGTTAACTTTGTGTATGAAAGTTAGAAGTCACCACAGATATGTGCCTGAATAAAAGGCCACTCCGATTTCTGATTCCTTTCAGGCAGGGCCATTATCGCTCAGGCTGACCTTGAACTCTCAATTCTCCTTCTTCAGCCCAAGAGTAGCTGAGATTATAGGCACCACTATTGAGTCCAGCAGGCCACCTCAATTTCATTGCAAAAGGGTTAACCTGAAAATTCCAGAACTTTGTGGATATATACACATGTGTATGTATGTGCATATATACACACACATTCTTTGAATACACTTAGTAGTCAACACAGTCCAGAATGAGTGAGTTTTCTTAAACATTGATCTATTTCTTTTCATTAGATCAATGACAGCATTCCGAGGAGACAGCAAAGTTATGAAATTATTTGCAAAACACATAAAGGTAAGCTAATGGTTCCTGATAAGAAATGTAAGTCACTGCTAAGAGCTACTGCCAGATCTCAGCTTTTTTCTTCAAAGTCTTCTCCTAGTGTCCTTAGTGTTTTCTTTGGTGGCTTGCTTATATGACATGTTTAGCAACCATTCTGGTTTTCTTTGAATTTCGTGCCTCTGCATATCCTCCCCCCACCCTCATTATTCTATCATGTTCCATTCCTATACAGCCACTGAAGCTTGATTCCTGGATTCTTTGAGGGTTTGCCAATTTTCTAGGGAAGTTTTTTCCTTGGCCCTGGAACTTGATCCTAAACACCAGTAACCTCATTTGTGCTTCTCTTTTTTAACTTTGAGTTAAAATACGCTAAATTGGCCTATAATTGCAATTCCTTAATGTTTCTTCTTTTTCTCTCTTCTCTTCCATCTTGGAGCAGGTTCAAGAGCAGGTAAAATTACTGGAGAAGCGTGTGGTGCACCTGGGTGTGGGAACACCAGGCAGAATTAAAGAGCTCATTAAACAAGGTAGGAAAAATGCAATGATACTTTTACCCAAAACTAGGAATTGCCTTATCCCCATGTGAGTTTAGGAAACTGCATTTGAATATAGCGACACCAGACCTCTAAGTTAATTCCCCAGTGGGAAACTTATCCTGTAGTCTCTGAAGCCAGCCAGTGAGGATAACGCAATGGGGAATGATAAGCTCTGTGATGAACTGAATTGAATTTGCCCACCTAAACCATTCAAATCCTACCAGGTTAGTAGATCCAACAGGTTTCATCAACCAGTTTGCAATCTTTGGAATTTGTAGAGCTGGATGTATTGACCATTTGCCTCCCAGGTAATTGATTCTTAGTTCCCTGAGATTCCCATTCTGGTTGAGGGCTGGTATATAAAAAATGCAGTTTCTATAGATAAAATAGAGATATTCTGTATTATTCCTATCCAAATGCATTTCTCTTTTAGTACTTTATTCAGAAAGTATTCCAGACAGCAGCTCCCAGTGAATTTTTATATGTTGTTGACTTTCTTGAAGCCAATAGCCTGAGAACCTGCTAACCTGTTGATGATCTTTTTATCTATTCTGCCAACCAGACTTCTAAGTTACTTACTTAATGTAGTAATAGAACTTTGTTTTATAACTGTCTGGAGCTATTCCTAGATTATTGTGTATATATTAAAGTATATGTTCATCAGTATAGTAACTGAGTACAGAGATGGGCATTTACTCAGAAACAACCCAAAGACTGGTTTCTCTCTAGATGAAAATCATCCATTGTTAATTAAATCCAACCGTATGCAGAGTTCTATGCAAATGCAAAGAAGAAAGAGACTAAGTAGCCTCCAACAAGGAAGGGAAACATACATTTATTGAATTCCTCTTTGTACTTAGTTTAATGCTAGACATCCTTTTGTATGCTGTCTCATTCGGTGCTCACAGCATCCGGACTGGCTAACAGTCTTATTTTTTATGAGAGAAAACTGAACCTCAGAAGGTTTAAGCAAATCCCTGAGGTCGTTCAGTCCAGGCCTCCCTGGTTCCACAGCCTTTTTCCCTGAAGGAACTCATGACCCAGTTCAAGAGCTAAATGTTCACAGAATGAGTTTGACAACATGAGGCAGTTAATGCTGAGAGCCAAATGATCACTAAGTTCTGTAAGATTTGAAATGAGGGAGAGATTATTATAGAAGCCTGACCCTGCAAGGAAGGATCTTTAACTGATCTTGAAATTATGGAGAAGAGCCCACTCAAAAAAGGACAGGCAGATCCACACCGTACACCAAGAGGAGACAGTGAGTAAACAACATAGTGCTGAGATAAAGAGCCCCTAGTAAGGTTTCAGACCTTGGAACTCAAAGCCCAGGTCCAGCAGTTTACCAGCTCTGTGATTTTGGCCAGTTAACCTTTTTAAGCCTATTTCTTTATCTGAATGACAGGAATAATATCAATATCTACCTCAGGGATTGTTATGAAAAATGAAGTGCCAATAAAGAGCTCAGCACAGGAGACTATGTGGAGAAAAAGGAACTCCCACTTTTGTATGCTGTCTCATTCGGTGCTCACAGCATCCTGACTAGCTAACACTCTCCTGTGCTGAGCTCTTTATTGGCACTTCATTTTTCATAACAATCCCTAAGGTAGATACTATTATTATTCCTGTCATTAGTGGTTGTACTAATATACAATCCCAAACCACTGCTGGTGGGATTGTAAATTAGTACAACCACTATGGAGATCAGTGTGGAGGATCCTTAAAAGACTAGCCATGGAACCACCATATGACTCCTTGGTATTTACCCTGAAGAATTATAGTCATCCTACTACAGTGATACATGCATGCTCATGTTTATAGCAGCACAATTCACAATAGCCAAACTATGGAACCAGCCCTAGGTATCCATCAACAGATGAATGGGTAAAGAAAATATGGTCTATATACACAATGGAGTTTTATTCAGCCTTGAAGAAAAATGAAATTATGTTCTTTGCAAGAAAAATGGATGGAACTAGAGACCAAATTCAGAAGGTCAAAGGTCGCATGTTTTCGCTCATGTGAAAGCTAGAGAGGAAAAAAGAAATGAGGGAGTGGGGCATTTATCTCATGAAAGTCAAAAATCAGTAGATGAAAAGGACGCAGGGGTGGGAGTGCTGGGGAGTGATATTGGTCAACTGATATTGTGTGCATGTATGAATATGTAACATCAAATCCCATCATTATGTACAACTATAATGCACCAATAAAAAAAGTGGAAAGAAAGACTGTTAAAATTAGATTTCCACAGAGTTGGGAGAAAATGTGAAGGTTAATTCATGTGGAAAATCATTTAAGAGCTGTTGATGTTGTATATTAATGAAAATAACTTACTTCTGAATCTGATAAGATATTTAATATTCATTAGCATCAGGTATTGAGCTGCATGCAAAGAACAGCCACCCTCACACTCTAGAAACTGGAAGTCTAACGAAGCAAGACCAATGGCACATAATGCATTTTAAATAGCTGTTTATGACTTAACAAGATATTTATGGTGTTAGATATAGAGGAGAGTTTTTAGACATTGAACCATATCTCCTGACAGTGGAATGTGTACAATTAGAGACTGAATTTTGTTGTTATAATTTAATAATGAAGGGGATTTCCTGACTATAAGAGTATATGAAAAATACAAAAAGGGACAGAGAAGAAAATAAGGCACTATAGAGATAATCTCGTTAGTTATAATGAATATATTTCCCTTCAGTCTTTTTTCAACACATTTATGCATTTAGTACTACAGCTTATAACTTTGCAGACTACTTTTTTCACCTACTATATATTTCATGAGGACTTTCCTTGTCTTTCATGACTAGATTTAGTTTTTCATTTGTGATATCTCTATAGCATTCTATTGAAAAACTATACTGTTGTGGATTTTGTTCAGGTTTTTGTTTTGTTTTGAGGATCAAACCCAGTGCCTCACACATGCTAGGCAAGCTTTCCACCACTGAGCCACAACCTCCTCCCCCGACCCCCGGTCCTTTTTCAGTTTTTTTATGACAGGATTTTTGGTTTTATTTTCTAATTTTTTGTCATCATCTTTACAAGTGACTATGTTTAAGTTTCTGTGTTTTCCCTCGGATGTTATGGAAGGAAAACTACTTGTCAGATAGTGTTTTAAAGCTCTTATTACTTAGTGCCCAGTTTTTCTACAGAGGAATTTGCTCTTCCACCACTTATTTTTAAGAGAAGACTGGCCATCAACCCATTCTTTCCCAGCTTTCCATTTGCATTTTTCTTTTGCAGAGAGAGATTTAAATAAAATGTATTTTTGCTCATTTGTTGGTTGGGGTTTTTTGTTGGTTTGTTTTCTTGTTGTCATTTTGGATTTTTTGTGGGAGTTTTGTTATTTGTTTTATTTTAGTTTGGTTTGGTTTGGTACTGGGGTTTGAAAACAGAGGCACTCTTACCACTGAGCTCCATCCCCAGCCCTTTTTATTTTGTTTTTGAGACAAGGTCTAAGGCTAGCCTTGAACTTGTCAATCTCTTGCCTCATCATCCTGAGTCACTGGGATAAGCTAATGTTTGCCACTGTCCCCTGCTAAGCATTTTAATTATGAAAAGCTACTTGAAGCAGAGAGGGAAATATTGAAGTGGCCTAGGGAAAAGCTAGGGGAAGTGCTTCAGGCTGAGGAGGTCTTCAGGTACTGTTTGCACATGCAACATGCAACAGCTTGGAGCAGTAGGAAAATCATACCTGAGGACTGGACAATCCCAGGGGTCTCCTCCAGCCCTCATATTCAATAATTGTCTTCCAGAGAGACAGGAAAAGAGGAGAAAGAGGCCTTGGAGGATTTTTCAGCCTCATTAGAGGATATCTGACTAAATAGAACAATTAATGTGGACTTCCTTTTTTGCCTAAAACAAACCACCCAACCCTGTGTTCCTCCTCCTCCTCCCCACTTACCTCTGGAAGTCAAGCAGATTCCAAGGGCCACTGTGCCTAACTGCAGAATACACCTTATCCAGTTCTTTCAGGAAGGAGGCTCCACCTTCCAGATTCAACAAGCTTAGCTAGAGCAGCTTCTCTGCTTTTTTTCAGGAGCAATAATAAAATTGAAAGGAAAGAAGTCCCAGAGGGCTTTTTTGCTTTCCATCAGGCAAGAACAACATTTAATGGGCAGAGATTAGTTGCTAGGGGAAAAGACAGCAAATGAAGCGAAAAGCAACTAGAATAAAAAATCATCTTAATAAGCTTATGTCCAGAGGTTTTTACTACAGCAACTCTTGCTTTCTCTTTCAGGTAGCCTTACTTTGAACCCCTTAAAGTTTCTGATTTTTGACTGGAACTGGAGAGATCAGAAGATGAGGAGAATGATGGATATTCCTGAGGTACTGTTTAATCAGCAATAGCCTTTAATCCTTTTTTTTATGGTAATAAATTCTTTGACATGGAGAGCCAATACATTCTGGCTTTTGACATGATTTTTATCTTTTAACTCTGAGATAACTACAATTATGGAGGCCACTCAACTCCTTAGAACTGTATCCTTTATGTTATGGGAGTCCACTTTGTCACTTATTAAATGACCAAGGGCCTCTGCCCTAGTAGGACAACTACTGTACTTTGCCTTTGAGATACAGGAAGATCTGAAGGACTTGGCACTTTTCCTGTGCCTTTCCTCATACACACAATCATCTTTGCCTATCATTCTTATATGTGCACTTTGGGCCAAGGTGGGAGAATGAGAGACACAAACTTGTACCTTTGCCAGCATCTTCTCAGCCCCAGAAACCAGTAACTTAATTTAGAAAGATATTTTGGTTTTATGGAGTTGGGAAGTTTTTTTTTTTTTTGATGTCTTAATGGATTAGAATTGAATGGCTGAATGCCTTTATAAATGAGCTTTAGCTCATTATATATTTATGAAAGTAATCCATTATAATCATAATGTGAAAAATTGATTTTGCCACCCACCATGTTACTATTGGGGCCAATTTTTCAATCTAGGGTTTGCATAGTAATAAACATGGCTGCCAGTCACCAACCAGAAATAAATCAGGGCAGTAACTATAGAACAGACTTGGAATTGCTCCTCCAGACATGCTGAATAATTTACCACATAAAACCTTATCCCCAGATTGGCAAAACCTGATTTTAATTGATTGGTGAGTTATTATCAACCTCCAATTTGGGGTAAAAGACAACTTCTATTCAATTACAACCCACCCCCTATTCTCTCCCCCAAAACACACATAGAATCATACATTCTGCCTCTGAACAAGGCAGCTTCTAAAAACTAGTTTAACAAATTTTATATTAGACATATGAGACCCTATTTGGTGACTTCAGTTATAATGTTAAGTCTGAATATCCTACTATTGTTTAGTTATAATAATGAGAAATGATATCAAAATTTTTTTGTCATCATAGTTATACTGATTATATTGACATCATTAGCATTTATCCTAAGACAATAAAATCCTATAGTAGAATAGTGCATATAATAATATAATAATAGTGCATATAATAGTGCATATAATAGTCCTTGAGCCACATTTGTATGGCATTTTATTTTGAATGGGTACAAACAAATGGGCATGTTAATGAAACTGATGTGTTCTATAATACCTCCTCCTTTATTTGTGTGACTATTTCAACTCTGAATCAGGTTGATCAGGACTTGTGCCTCTCTGATACTGGCCATAACAACTGTGTAAATACCCAGAAGTACAGATGTTTGAATGTTTTCACCATCTTTGCTTGATTTTAAACCTTTTTTTTTTTTTGGTCTTTTCTCTCATTTAGATAAGAAAGGAGGTTTTTGAACTTCTAGAAATGGGAGTACTCAGCCTATGCAAGTCAGAATCCTTGAAGCTGGGCCTTTTCTAACCTGGTCCTAATGAAGAGTTTCACAGTAGAATTTGCATCATATTTAAGGGTGCTTCGCATTGCAAGCACTCAGTGGATATCAGCTATTGTTTTATTATGTTAATTAGATCATTGGGAATGTCTGTGGAAATTCTTTGACCGATATGAATTTCCCCTTTTGTCAACTCCCTTGTATAATAAAGAATCGCAAGCTTGTGTGTGATCTTTATTGAACAGATTGAGTTTTTCTCTCTACAACTATCCTTTGCTGTAATATGCAGAAGAAAAGGAAGAGCAGCTGGGGTAACCTGAGGCAAGCCCCTTTCCTCTCTAAACCTCAGTATCATCAGCTGTGAAATGGGAATGATATTTTGCAGGATTTCTGTGAGATGGTACACATGGAGCATATCTATAAACTGTGAAGCATGGTCCCAGCATGAAGGGTGGCAGTGGTAGCTAGAAAGAGCCATAGATGGATGTAGCATTTGTAAACATATGAGAGAATATAACTGTGCCTGTCTTATCCATTTACTTTTTTTTAACTTTTTTTGAAATAATTTCAGACATACAGAATAGTTGCAAAAATAATAGAGTTAATTCCTATGTCCCCTTCCCCCAGCTTCTCCCAATGTTAATATCTTATATAAGTAACTATGATACAGTTGCCAAACTAAGAAATCAACATCAGTATGATACAGTTAACTATAACCCAAAAACTTTGTTCAGATTTCACCAGTTTTTCCACTGATATCCTTTTTCTAAGCCAGGATCCCATATTGCATTTAGACCTTACATCTCCTGATGGTGACAGTTTCTCTTTCTTTCCTTCTCTTTCATGACTTGCACACTCTTGATGTTTGTCAGACATTTTGCAGAATGTCCCTCAGTTTGGATTTGTCTATTGTTTTCTTATGATTTGATTGAAGTTATGCATTTTTTGGCCAGAACCACAGTAGTGGTATGTGCTTCTCAATGTGTCATGTCAGGGGATACATAATGTTAATGTGGCTTTTACCAGTGATGTCATGTCAGCCTTGATCTCCTGATCAAGGTGATATCTGCCAGTTTTCTCCACAATAAAGTTGCTGTTTTTTCCTTTGTAATTTCTCTCTCTCTCTCTCTCTCTCTCTCTCTCTCTCTCTCCCCCTCTCGGGGAATATATTTTGAGGCTTTGAGGCTTTGAAAATATCTAGTTTTCCTCAAACTTTGCCCACTATTTTTTTTAACAACTATTGGTAGTTCTTTTCTGCTACAATTATTACTGTAAGGATTTTTTTTTTCTCTTACTCTCTTAATATATTTTCATTGGAATTCCTCTGTAAGAAAGAACTATTTCTTATTCCCGTTTACTTATTTATTTAATTATTGATATGGGTATGGGTTCATGAATATTTATTTTATTCTTTGAATTAAGTGCAGTACTGTTTTTATTTTATTTATCAAATTCTTTTTATTGGCTTACTCATTTAAATAGTGTTGACTGGTTATCTACTTTGTGCCAAACAGTGTAACAGTTGTCACACTTTGTCTGTTTAACCACTGAAATAGTCCTGAAGGAAGAATGTTACTATTCACGTTTTATCAACAGTAAAACTGAATCTTGAAGGGACATACACTAGTTCAAACAGAAGAATTGGAAGTCAAACCCAGGTCTCCTGTTTCACTTCAAGACACCAACTGGTCTGTTTGGAGACTCGGGCATATACAGCAAATAAGAGATATTAAAACAAACAGATCCCACATGAAATTCCACATTCAAATTTTGTGAAGTGTCAAACAAGCCTCAGAGCCTAGCAAATAGAAGTCCAGCAAATCTCACACTCTGGCACACTAGTAACTTGCCGTTCATGCACCTCTGCAGACCGAAAGCCACACAGAAGAACTGAGGGAAATGTTTTCCATTATCAACGATCCTGACTAGAGCCCAGCAAGTTAAAGGAAAGAGAAAAAAGAGCCACCATAGAATGAAATTTTATCCAAACTATGCCTAACCTTACCTACTATTTTTTTTCCTTTAACCCTAACAAGTGAGATGTTCTCAGTCACAAGTAAAAAAGAAAATGAATGGATCACATCTTCCAAATACTAGCATTCAACTACCTGTCAAATGACATGTCTTAGACTAATCTGGAAAAAAGTACATCAAGCATGATTTTTTGAATGAACAAATCTGCAAATTAAGACATTGCAATCTATTTCTGTTAGAATCCAGACCAATCCACCAAACTGCTACTGACTTGCCAAAACCAAAAAAAAGAGATCGTTATGAACATTATATTTGTGAGTGTCCCCCAAACTTCCAGATTCTGTATTCATATGTAGTATATTTACAGCTAATAGGAAAAGACAATGAGATATAAGGCAACTTCAAATATAAAATATGGCTTATAATGCTTGAGAAGGCTGTCTACACATTGGGTTAAAGAAAAATGAAGGCAAAAATTTATAAAATCACTCAACAAATTTCTAATGACACCATAGCACAACAGCTGCTAACAAACTGTCACATAAGTACCAGTCTAGAAGTATTCTCAGACAGGCAATTTTGTCCCACAAGGGACATTTCCAATATTTGGAAATATGTTTGGTTCCCACAACTGTAGGGGGAGGGGTTACAACTGGCATCTAGAGGGGATTGTGACTGACATTACCAGGTAGATGCCAGGGATGCAGTTAAACATTCTGCAATGCTATAGTATAGCTCCAACAAAGAAATACCTGACTCAAAATGTCAGTAGTGCTGAGGAGACCTGTTCTGGAGATATTGAAAACAAGGCATAAGAAGTTTACTTGCAAACTTAAAATAGATTTATTTAGAAGAAATAGGTGAATATAATATATCTGATTATAGCTCCAGAATGTTGCACCAGAAGTGTGCAGTGCCTATGATGACTAATTTTCATGTGTCCACTTGACCAGGCCACAGGGTACCCAGATAGTTGATCAAATATTATTCTGAGTATTTCTATGAGGATGTTTTGGAATGAAATTAACATTTAAATTGGTGGACCGCCCTCTGTCATGAGTGGGCCTCATGCCATCAGTTGAAGACCTGAATAGAACCAAAGGCTGACCCACCCCCATGTCTGAGAATTCTCCTGCCTGACACTTTCTAACTGAAACACTGGCTCTTCCTAACTCTTATAAGGCTTTGGCCTGCAGACTTCAACTGGGACATTGCAGTTTCTGCAGATTCTCTATAATCATGTGAGCAATTCTTTGTATATATACATTTAATCATACAATGTATTTTTTTCTGTATCTTGGGAGAACTGTAATTAATATACTACATGGGAAGCTTCTTTTAGTTTGGGATCTTGGTTAGCTTTCTTCTTTTGTTTTATAAAAAGGCTAAGAAATACAATTTTATTGATTTATTACAGGAAGGCCCTGTTACTAAGCATTGTCTATGTAGTATACTCCCACCCAAAGCAGAAATAAGTACCTAAACACAAACAAACCTGATATTTTGTAGGTCAACACTGCACATATAATCTAATCTCATAGCCTGTTATTCCCTTTTAAACTTGACTTCTTTTTTTTTTTTTTTAAAGAGAGAGAGAGAGAGAGAGAATTTTAATATTTATTTTTTAGTTCTCGGCGGACACAACATCTTTGTTGGTATGTGGTGCTGAGGATCGAACCCGGGCCGCACGCATGCCAGGCGAGCGCGCTACCGCTTGAGCCACATCCCCAGCCCTAAACTTGACTTCTTAACTCTCTTCTCTCAGTAAAACAATAGTATATGATAACTAGAAGTATTTGCTTCCATCTTCCCACACAAACTGTCTGACAAGGACTGCCATGCTAGTTACCACCTCCAAGTCAGATTCAAATGTCTCAAGAAAGTTTCCCATTGGTATTTTGCAATTTTGCAAAGAGGAAGATTTGACTCTGAATTGGAAACCTCCTATTATAAGTACTTGCATTTATTTTGTATTATTTTAAATGCACATTTGCCAAAATCATTGCCTTCTTTGACACAAAAACAGTCCACCATGGCATCTCTGCCTAGTATTAATAAAAAGGGAAGATTAGAAATGTACATACTGCTTAATTTTAAAAATCCTAACCTAATTCTGCATTCTTAATGCAAGTTTCTAAATAATTAACTATTGTTAACAGCCTAATGAAAATGTTAGTGGATTTCTAGTAAGTGGGGGAAAAAACAAAAACCAACCAGGCCTAATACCATACACCATTGTTGAACATTTAATTGATGATCTTTCCCTTACCTTATCCGGGCTACTCCAAATAATGCACTTGGGAGAAATTAGAAAGAGATGTTTTAATCTGCATTTTCTATGGGATTTTTTCTTACGAATGAAAAAAAAAAAAGGAATCTGCTGAAATTAAACATCTGTGTTCTACAATTCCTTGTATGCTTCTCCCTTCCTCATTGTCACAAATAGCAAAGTTAGCTATCTGAGAGCATTTTTCCAACTCAGTTTATACTTACATTAGGTGATAGCCAGATTTTGAAAAAAAAAATGACAGCCCTAATTTATCTTTATGTATCCCAGGATCTGAGCAAGTTCTTAAAGATAAATTTGTTTTTCCCATTTCAGGAAGGGCTTGCCTTGAATTAGTCACCAAATTCCAGAAATAGCCTATAGTGACTACATCTGTGTGTTTGTTGCCCGATGTTGATTTCTATAGACCTTGCTGTGGATTATCCCTTCTAGGTATGGCATTTAGCACAACAAGTCTTTCTGAGCCTGGGTAAAATATACCTAGCAATAGCTGAATGAAGAGAGCTGTGCTCCTGATGAATATCAGATCTGGTTAAAGAATAAGTCCAGGAAGTAGAAAAGATACTGCAAAGGAAGGGTTCATGTAATTCTTCCTGTAACATTAACACTATGTGGTATTACTATGAGTAGGAATGTTCTAAATGTCCCAGAAGTGTGTCTAGTCTCCTACAGGACCAACATGGAGAAGGAATTCCAACATCACCTCTCCAGAATGCCAGAGAACTCAGCCATAAAGCAACAAAAGCTGCCTGCCCACCGGCTCCACTTCTCAAACCAGGCAATCTTCACTATATTTTTTGCCACAGGAGCATTCTGCTTTTGCATAGGTATCATCCTTTTATTGTCTGCATGGAAAGTTCAGGAAATAGAGGTTTGTCCTGGCTTACTTTTATTTATTTAGTTAGTTAGTTAGTTATACATACTGGGGATTGAACTAGGAGTACTTAAGCACTGAGCCACATCCCTATCCCTTTATTATATTTTATTTAGAGACAGAGTTGCTTGGGGCCTTGCTAAGTTGATGAGGATGGCTTTGAACTTACAATCTTTCTGCCTCAATCTCCCGAGCCCCTGGACTTATAGCTGTGCACCACCACACTTGGGCCCTCTTACTTTTTTTTTTCTTGCAAGTTATAGGTGGATACAATACCTTTTATTTATTTAGTTAGTTTATGTGGTGCTGAGGCTTGAATCCAGTGCCTCTCATGTGCTAGACAAGTGCTCTAGTACTGAGCTACAACCTCAGCCCCCTCCATCTCACATTTTAAATGCAGTTTCCAGGAATTTTCAGCTTTGGGACTATAAATGGGAATTATTAGTTAAAGAATATGGTGCCTCAACAGGGACCTAGATGAGATTGCAACATCCCTCTTTCAGCTCACCAGTACAGATAGCGATAGAGCCCATGTGGTTGCTTTATTTGTCCCTTTTACCTATTAACGACAGTTGCCCTCAAGCTGGTCAGCTCAGCCATATTGTGTGCAAGGGCCTGGCAGAGTCAGTTGCTTTTTACACTGGCATAGGAGCAGGCATGCCACTAATAGATGCAAGAGGAGTGCCAATACCAAGGATCCATGAATTGCACTGATAGAGAGCAAGAGCCAAAGATATGGGCCTTCAGCTTTAAAAAAAAAAAAGTGCATTTTTATTTTAGTTTCTTAATTAACATGTAAATATTATACATATTTATTGAATACAATGTGATAGTTTAGTACATGTATACAATACATATTGACTCATAAAACTTAGAAATAAAGAAACAAGCAGAATGCAATACCATTTTTAAACTAGATTTATTCCACATAAATCAATAATCATACTTGGAACACTTCTTTCTCTGTGTTTGGTCATTCGGGGTAATTTCCTCTGTATGCCATTTTAAATAATCCATTGATATGAATGTGGTTTCTTTTTAATTTTTAGTTTTAATTAGTTACACATGACAGTACAATGACCTTGACATATCATACATTTGAATCAAATGGGATATAATTTCTCATTTTTCTTAGCGTACAGGTTGCAGAATCACATTGGTCATACAGTCACGTATATAAACACAGCAATAATAATGTCTATTTCATTCCACTATCTTTCCCTTCCCCCCATCCCCTCCTCTCCCCTCCCAGCACTTCTCTCTACCCAATCTAAGGTAACACTATTCTTTTTTTTCCTCACATCTTCATACAAGTATAGATATGAATGTTTTTCATACAATAAAATGGCAAAACAGTGAAGCAACTTCCTCAAAAGGTGATTAGACTCAGACTATAAGCCCAGTTTTCATGAGTCACTGACTAATACCTTCCTACTGACACTTCTTTATGATCAAGAGGCAAGGCTTCGTCCCAACAGGACGCATGAGAATGCAACAGAAATACTGAACTCCAGGCAAGTGACCAAATGCTGCCAGGTCCTCAAATGAAAGGCTGCACTAAGACCCACTCCCCGTGAAACACCCTGGAACACTTGCCCTGCACAACACCTGATGCCCATCAGTCAAGTTGAAGGCTCCATGCCCAGACAAGTTGAAGACTTTGGTGTACTTGGGACTTGATCAGAACTCGTGTAATTTTTAAATTAATAATTGTTCTTTTTCCTGCCTGACAGATTAATTACACAAACATTTGTGAAGATTGTGCTAAAATTCGGGAAAATGCCTTAAATTTTGACAAACAATGCACCTGCTCCATTCCCTTCAACCTTCAAAAGACTATGAAGGTTAGTGAAATTGAAGAGTTTAGTTGACCTTGTGCTGTTATACTTCTATTGAACTCTCCTCCGTAAGTTGACAATTTCCATCAAATGGTTAAACAAAACTAAAAAAAAAAAAAAGTATTTAAAAAAGAAAATAAGGCAGGGTGAGGGTGACAAATCTTGAGTTTATCACCCCTCCCCCACCCCTTGTATTATTATTCTCCTTTGTTTCTTCATTTTTAAGTTTTAAGTTCTTTACCTTCCCAACTTTATAACATGATTCTTAAAATCAATCAAATAGTTTTTATTTCAAATGTCAGCACAGGAGGTAACTAGAGATCATTGAATTCAACCACTCATTTTGTAATGAGAAAATTAATGGGCTGGGAGGTTAGGTGACTTGGCCAAGGTCACATAGTAAGCAAATGTCAGTGAGACTTCCTTGGGAGCTCCCCACCCTGAGATATTCCCCATATGTAACTGCCTAATCCCAAAGAGACTCTTGGCCTGATTGTCAGGAACTGTAAGAAATGGCAAAGAAATATTGAGAAGTTCCTGCTGAGTAAAGTCATATTTATCAGTCCAGGTCCTCTGAGAAGAAAAAAACAAGACAAAATGAGACTCACAAGAGACTTAATGGAGGGATGCCTGAGAGGGAAATGAGAAGGGAGCTGGGGGCTGAGAAAGCTGCCAGACCACAAGATGGGTCTGACCCTAGGGAAGGAGAAAAGTTAGGAAATAGAGGAGAAAGGGGGAAGGGGCAGAGGTGAGGAGGGCTTTCAGGAGATGATGATGGTTTAGGTTTGGAACCACCTGGGTGTGAGGTAGGAACAGCACCTCCTTGGGGTGGAATGTTCAGCGGGAAACTCAAGAGAAAACCTGTCAGGAGTAAGATCCATCGCATGTAGAGAGCCATCAATGAAGAGGAGGAGGGGGACCAGGTCAATGGGAGCTTGGTGCAGTTGAGGGATACAGAGGACAGAATAGGGCCTTGAGATACCTTTGAGGAGTTGAAGGAAATGCATTTTTCATTTGATTAAGTCAGGAGGACATGAAGAAAGCTCTTCTCAGATCTACTGCAGAAAGTGATAGGGATGATCTCAACTCCTGTGCCCTGAAATCAAGTGTTTGCATGAAGGCCATGCTCCCCAGGGTCCCACAAATCAGGGGCTAAGCACAGCAGGGATACTGAGGTAGGCTCTTCCAAGAGAGAAGATCTATATATCTATATATCTACATATCAAGAAGATATACTTAATAAAGGTAAGCCTTTTTATTTTGAGATAACATGCCTTCATTATTTTGAAGGTATGTGGTATATTAATTATAAACAACTACATTGGACACTTCCATGTGTGGTGTTAGTAAAATCTGTCTTATTTCTGCCTGGTGATTTCAAGAGGCTTGGTTTGTCATCATAAAGGTAAAATCACAATGGTAGCCTGTGACTGAACAGCCTTTTACAATAGCACACATGGAAAGGTATCTCTCATGGCAACAAGGCTACTTATTTTTAGGATGAAAATCACCTTCTTAGCTGGGTAAGGTGGTACATGCCTGTAATCCCAGCAATTTAGGAGACTGAGGAAGGAGGATTTCAAGTTTTTAAGACCAGCCTACACAACTTTGTGAGACCCTATCTCAAAATGAAAAATAAAAAGCAGCTGGGTAAGCAGCTCAGTGGTCAAGTGTCCCTAGGGAGCTGGGTACAGTGGCACATGCCAGTAATTCCAGCAGCTCAGAAGGCTGAGGCAGGAGGATTGTGAGTTCAAAGCCAGCCTAAGCAACTTAGTGAACCCTATCTCTAAATAAAATATAAAAAGACCCTATCTCTAAATAAAATATAAAAAAGGGCTGGGGATGTTGCTCAGTGGTTAAGCACCCCTGGGTTCAATCCCCAGTACCAAAAAGATTGCCTTCTTTTGGATCAGTGAGTCATTCCATCTGTGTCCTTGAGTAATTTTTACATGCCAGGTACTGTGCTAGATCCTAGGGATAAAAAGGCAAAACATCCGGAGGCTGACATAAGAAGCAACTAGTCTCAGGGCTGGGGTTGTGGCTCAGTGATAGAGCACTTGCCTATATGTCTGAGGCACTGGATTCAATCCTCAGTACCACATAAAAATAAATAAAATAAAGGTATTGTGTTCATCTACAACTAAAAAGTTTTTTTAAAAAGAAGAAGAAGCAGCTTCTAGTCACATGGCTTTTATGTGCCCAGTATGCACAGACACCTAAATATGCTCAGTAGCTCCAATTTTGAATAATATTTCATATATTTGCTTTGAAATTATATGACTTTAGGTGCCTACCACAACCCCTAGTGAAGTGTTTTTCCTGGTATATCTAGGAAATAACAATATTTGTAAAAACAAATTTTATATATTGAAAATACAAAGCCTGATTATAAAAAAATATTTCAAGGCAAGAGAACAGTAGGCCTTATGAAAACGTTACAAATAGGTTATTTAGTCATTATAATAATGTCTATAGACCAGGACTTCCCAGTAGTGATTGTTAAGAATTATTTCTTGGGTTTCTATTTTCCAAAAAGAAACTTTCAATTCCCATTAATTTTTTTTCAGTACTTTTTGTCTTAAAAATTTCTGTCCAAGTTTATTAACATTCCAGTTAATTTCTCCTACTGTCTATTTCTTCTTGCTTTTCTCCCATTCAGGGTGATGTTTATATGTACTACAAATTGTATGGCTTCTATCAGAACCTCTATCGCTATGTCCTATCCAGAAGTCATAACCAACTGATGGGTAAGGATGTAAGGGTAAGACTTTATTTAATTTTTTGTAATATTCTTTTTATTTTTTAAACCAGGGGAATTTTTTTAGTCTAAAAGGGGATGAAAAATAAACTAAAAAGTTAACTTAACCAAAAAGTTAAGGTTTAATGAAACAGTAATGCTTATTTTGTTTTTGCATGAATTAAGGAGCTGGATATACAGGATAACTGTTACTGAGAAAGAGTACTGGGACTGGGGATGTGGCTTAAGCGATAGCGCTCGCCTGGCATGCGGGAGGCGTTGGGTTCGATCCTCAGCACTACATACAAAAAAGATAAAAATGTTGTGTCCACCGAAAACTAAAAAATAAATATTTTTTAAAAATTCTCTCTCTCTGTCTCTCTCTCTTTCTCTCAAAAAATAAATAAATAAATAAATAAAGGCATTGTGTTGTGTCCATCTACACCTAAAAAAAAAAAAAATTGTATCCCAGCATTTAATGTAATAGATAGCATAGCCACAAGGTTAAGTTTCTTCCTACAGAACTTTTAGTAAGCTATGTATTGTTAATGAGAAAAGAAACACATTTGGATACCCACATAGGTACATGCATATCTCCAAAACACAAAAATGTCCTTGTCTAAGTGAACCAGAAGCCTGGGAAAAACAGATAGTATTCCAAAATACTGGTCTGTTTCAATAAAACAGGGTAGGTTGATCAATGTTGCCAATGTTCCCTCTTTCCGTATTCTAAGAGTTTGCCAAAAGCATTTCTCATTGCTGTGTCATCTTGCATCCAGGATGTTGAGGACTGTGCTCCATTCAAAGTGACCTCCAATAAGATCCCCATTGCTCCCTGCGGTGCTATTGCCAACAGCATGTTCAATGGTAGGTGACTTTTTTCTATCTCTGTGATGTTCCTTTTCCATAGTGTATGACTTCCTAGTATCCAGGACATAATCCTTGCAGCTGAGGGGCAGGGGTTTTTTGTTCTTGTTTTTTTTTTTTTTTTTAATGCTTTATGCATTATCTTGATTAAGCCAGAACACCGATGTATGGTATTTCATTTGCAAATAAATTCTTCCTTGCCAGAAATCTGAAGGAATGGTCAGAGAATACAAGTTAGATGGAGCTCAAGAGTATTTTTCAATAATTGCCTCAAGTTTGGCAGGAAAAAGAATGGTCTTGTGATTCTAGCATCTATGGCATGTAGGAGTGTTGAGACTGCAAAAACCCTTTTTTTCATCTATTCTGCATTTTGGTTCTACATTTTGAAAGGTGGCAAAATTACTAGCATGCACCTCTGATACAACTTGCAATTTCCTTTCAGATACCATAATCCTTTCATATACCCGTTCGACATCTGAACACATCCAAGTTCCAATGCTAAAGACTGGACTTACATGGTGGACAGATAAGTACGTCAAATTTCAGAATCCAAGTTTCAGAAATCTTTCTGATCATTTTGTAGGTAAGATCTACACAGTAGTTCAATATTCTAACCTCTTTATAAAAACTTGTTTTGAATGTGTGGAGAGATGTTTATGAGTCCTTCTTATCTATTTCTTTGTTGACTCCTTTTCACTTTAACTCTCCCTACTGTGTGCATCTCCTTCATGTACCAACCAGAAACATGAAATGACTGGTTCTATTTCCTCCCAATTTATCATCAAGAGAAAGGCGATGTTTTAAGAAACTTGCTACTTCAACTGTATTCAGGATGATCATATAATTTATCATCCAAATTGATGCACTTTTGAGAGTAAAAGGGGGCACTAGAATAACTAGCTATATACCTATTTGGAGTTTTCCTTTACTGATCAATAAATTGACATAACATTCATAGACCTATAAAATAATTGTACTAAAATCTACTTTCAAAAATGCAGTTGCTTCAAAAATCAAAATAACGTACAAGTGTACAATAAAACAACTTTTGGAAAAATTACTTTAGTTATTATCTAAATATTACAAGATAACAAAAGTAGGATGTTTATTCAGGATACACATTCACCTTATTTATTCTGGATATAATTTCACAATTTCTTGGCCAACAATATCTGTCTTTATATATGTCCATATATTTTTAATGAACTTATTATTTTTACTGTAGCCTTAGTTTTAATTCTTTTTTAACATTTAATTTTTTTAGTTGTAGTTGAACATAATACATTTTTTTAATTTACTTTTATGTGGTGCTAAGGATCGAACCCAGGGCCTCGCTCATGCCAGGTGAACATTCTACCCCTGAGCCACAACCCCAGCCTCTAGTTTTAATTCTTTCACAAAAATTTTCAAATATTTTTAAATTTGAATTTTTTAGTTAATCAATTTGAAATTGTTAATGCCTGTAACTGATTCTTCTCTTTTGACTCTAATCTGTTTTATTGAGAAAATACTCTATAGGTGACAAGATACAGACAATTTGGCTAAATGGAGGAAATTCTCAATTTCAATTTCTTTTCAGTAGAATATTCTAGTATTTCAATCAAAATATTTTTATCAATAATGGTTGTTGTTTTTACTTCATATAGTCTTTTTTTCTACTTTTGATTCTTTTGAATGTATTACTAAATCTAAATGCTATAAATCTTAGACATTCTCAGTATCATTTTATCTAGTACAGAAAATTTTATCCAGTCCAGGGCTATCAAAAGTCTTCACATGGGGCTGTGGTTGTGGCTCAGTAGTAGAGCACTTGCCTAGCATGTATGGGGCACTGGGTTTGATACTCAGCACCACATAAAAATAAATAAATAAAGATACTGTGTCCATCTACAACTAAAAAAAAATATTTTAAGAAGTCTTCACATAAATCAAGATGTTCTAAAGCATAGTTATAGAATTTAAAAATTATTTGTTTGCTTTAACAAAGTTAGAATTCAATCTTACTTGCAAGCTTGGTTTTTAATAATTATAGTTCATTAAATCCTCAGAAATTTAAGCTTTTTGATATTTAATATTTCAGACACTTCAAAATTTTTTTTAACTATTTTGAGCAAAATGCAACCAAAATTAGAGGATTCATTTACAGAAAAAAATTCAAGATCATTGTAGGACACACTATCTGATATACAAAAACATTCCTTAAAAGTTCAAATATTTCTAAAATTCTTATCCATGGTACTGTAAGTGGTATCATGCTGAAATATGTTTAATTTAACGTGTCAATATAAAAATTTTGCAGTTCAGTCTCTTAGTAAATATACAAAATAATTAAATTTGTACAACTTCAGCTCTTGTTTTGATTAATGAGATATTGTAGCTTGCTAGGATACAATTGTTAATTATATATACACAATGACCAATTTTTTTTCTCATTTATTTTTTTTTTATTTATTGTTGGTCGTTCAAAACATTACATAGTTCTTAATACATCATATTTCACAGTTTGATTCAGGTGGGTTATGAACTCCCAATTTTACCCCGTATACAGATTGCTGTATCACATCAGTTACCCTTCCATTGATTGACATATTGCCTTTCTCGTGTGTGATGTATTCTGCTGTCTGTCCTATTCTCTACTATCCCCCCTCCCCTCCCCTCCCCTCCCCTCCCCTTTTCTCTCTCTACCCCTTCTACTGTAAATCATGTCTTCCATTTGTATTATTCTTCTCTTACCCCTCCTTTCCTCTTATATGTCATTTTGTATAACCCTGAGGATCGCCTTCCATTTCCATGCTATTTCCCTTCTCACTCCCTTTCCCTCCCACCTCTCATCCCTGTTTAATGTACATCTTCTTCTCAAGCTCTTTGTCCCTACCCTGTCCTTGTTTACTCCCCTTATATCAAAGGAGTCATTTGGTATTTGTTTTTTAAAGATTGACTGGCTTCACTTAGCATAATCTGCTCTAATGCCATCCATTTCCCTCCAAATTCTATGATTTTGTCATTTTTTAATGCAGAATAATACTCCATTGTGTATAAATGCCACATTTTTTTTATCCACTCATCTATTGAAGGGCATCTAGGCTGATTCCACAATCTTGCTATGGTGAATTGTGCTGCTATGAACATCGATGTAGCAGTGTCCCTGTAGCATGCTCTTTTTAGGTCTTTTGGGAATAGACCGAGAAGGGGAATAGCTGGGTCAAATGGTAGTTCCATTCCCAGCTTTCCAAGAAATCTCCATACTGCTTTCCAAATTGGCTGCACCAATTTGCAGTCCCACCAGCAATGAACAAGAGTGCCCTTTTCCCCGCATCCTCTCCAGCACTTATTGTTGTCTGACTTCCTAATGGCTGCCAATCTTACTGGAGTGAGATGGTATCTTAGGGTAGTTTTGATTTGCATTTCTCTGACTGTTAGTGATGGTGAGCATTTTTTCATGTACTTATTGATTGATTGTATGTCCTCCTCTGAGAAGTGTCTGTTCAGGTCCTTGGCCCATTTATTGATTGGGTTATTTGTTATCTTATTGTCTAATTTTTTGAGTTCTTTGTATATTCTGGTTATTAGGGCTCTATCTGAAGTGTGTGGAGTAAAGATTTGTTCCCAGGATGTAGGCTCCCTGTTTCTCTCTCTTATTGTTTCTTTTGCTGAGAAAAAACTTTTTAGTTTGAGTAAGTCCCATTTGTTGATTCTATTTGTTAACTCTAGCGCTATGGGTGTCCTATTGAGGAATTTGGAGCCTGATCCCACAGTATGTAGATCATAACCAACTTTTTCTTCTATCAGATGCCGTGTCTCTGATTTAATATCAAGCTCCTTGATCCATTTTGAGTTAACTTTTGTGGATGGCAAGAGATAGGGATTCAGATTCATTTTGATGCAAATGGATTTCCAGTTTTCCCAGCACCATTTGTTGAAGATGCTATCCTTCCTCCATTGCATGCTTTTAGCCCCTTTATCAAATATAAGATAGTTGTAGTTTTGTGGTTGGTTACTGTATCCTCTATTCTGTACCATTGGTCCACCCACCTGTTTTGGTACCAGTACCATGCTGTTTTTGTTACTATTGCTCTGTAGTATAGTTTGAAGTCTGATATCGCTATACCGCCTGATTCACACTTCCTGCTTAGCATTGTTTTTGCTATTCTGGGTCTTTTATTATTCCATATGAATTTCATGATTCTCTTTTCTATTTCTGCAAGAAATGCTGTTGGGATTTTGATTGGCATTGCATTGAACTTATAGAGAACTTTTGGTAATATTGCCATTTTGATGATGTTAGTTCTGCCTATCCATGAGCAGGGTATATTTTTCCATCTTCTAAGGTCTTCTTCTATATCTTTCTTTAGGGTTCTGTAATTTTCATTTATAAATCTTTCACCTCTTTTGTTAGGTTGATTCCCAAGTATTTTATTTTTTGGGGGGATATTGTGAATGGAGTAGTTGTCCTCATTTCCGTTTCAGAGGGTTTGTCGCTGATATACAGGAATGCCTTTGATTTATGCGTGTTGATCTTATATCCTGCCACTTTGCTGAATTCATTTATTAGCTCTAATAGCTTCTTTGTAGACCCTTTTGGGTCTGCTAGGTATAGAATCATATCATCTGCAAACAGTGATAATTTAAGTTCTTCTTTTCCTATTTTTATGCCTTTAATTTCTTTCGTCTGTCTAATTGCTCTGGCCAGTGTTTCGAGGACTATGTTGAACAGAAGTGGTGAGAGAGGGCATCCCTGTCTTGTACCTGATCTTAGTGGGAATGCCTTCAATTTTTCTCCATTCAGAGTGATGCTGGCCTGTGGCTTATCATAGATGGCTTTTATAATGTTGAGGTATGATCCAGTTATCCCTAATTTTTCTAGAGTTTTGAACATAAAGGGATGCTGTACTTTGTCGAATGCTTTTTCTGCATCTATCGAGATGATCATATGGTTCTTATTTTTAAGTCTATTGATGTGGTGAATAACATTTATTGATTTCTGTATATTGAACCAGCCTTGCCTCCCAGGGATGAATCCTACTTGATCATGGTGTATAATTTTTTTGATATGTATTTGAATCCGATTCGCCAGAATTTTATTGAGGATTTTTGCGTCAAGGTTCATTAGAGATATTGGTCTGTAGTTTTCTTTCTTTGAAGTGTCTTTGTCTGGTTTCGGAATCAGGGTGATGTTGGCCTCGTAGAATGAATTTGGAAGTTCTCCCTCTTTTTCTATTTCCTGAAATAGCTTGAAAAGTATTGGTGTTAGTTCCTCTTTAAAGGTTTTGTAAAACTCTGCTGTATACCCATCCGGTCCTGGGCTTTTCTTAGTTGGTAATCTTTTGATGGTTTCTTCTATTTCCTCTATTGTTATTGGTCTGTTTAGGTTGTCTATATCCTCCTGACTCAATCTGGGCAGATCATAAGACTTAAGGAATTTATCTATGCCTTCACTATCTTCTATTTTATTTGAGTATAAGGATTCAAAATAATTTCTGATTATCATCTGTATTTCTGAAGTGTCTGTTGTGATATTGCCTTTTTCATCCCGTATGCTAGTAATTTGGGTTCTCTCTCTTCTTCTCTTCGTTAGCATGGCTAAGGGTCTGTCAATTTTATTTATTTTTTCAAAGAACCAACTTTTAGTTTTGTCGATTTTTTCAATTGTTTCTTTTGTTTCAATTTCATTAATTTCAGCTCTGATTTTAATTATTTCTTGCCTTCTACTTCTTTTGCTGTTGTTTTGCTCTTCTTTTTCTAGGATTTTGAGATGAAGTATGAGATCATTTATTTGTTGGTTTTTTCTTTTTTTGAGGAATGAACTCCAAGCAATGAATTTTCCTCTTAGAACTGCTTTCAATGTGTCCCATAGATTCCGATATGTTGTGTCTGTGTTTTCATTTGACTCTAGGAAGTTTTTAATTTCCTCCTTAATGTCTTCTAGAACCCATTGATCATTAAGCAACCTATTGTTCATTCTCCAGGTGATGCTTGATTTTTCCTTCCTTCTTTTATCATTGATTTTCAGTTTCATTCCATTATGATCAGATAAGATGCATGGTATTATCTCTACCCCTTTATATTGTCTAAGAGTTGCCCTGTGACATAATATATGGTCTATTTTTGAGAAGGTTCCATGTGCTGCTGAGAAAAAAGTGTAATTACTTGATGTTGGGTGGTATAGTCTATATATGTCAATTAAGTCTAGGTTATTAATTATGTTATTGAGTTCTATAGTTTCCTTATTTAACTTTTGTTTGGAAGATCTGTCCAGTGGTGAGAGAGGTGTATTAAAGTCTCCCATGATTATTGTATGGTGGTCTATTAGACTCTTGAACTTGAGGAGCGTTTGCTTGATGAACATAGCAGCACCGTTGTTTGGGGCATATATATTTATGATTGTTATGTCTTGTTGGTGTATGGTTCCCTTGAGCAGTATGAAGTGTCCTTCTTTATCCCTTTTGATTAACTTTGGCTTGAAATCTATTTTATTAGATATGAGTATGGACACTCCTGCTTGTTTCCGCAGTCCATATGAGTGGTATGATTTTTCCCACCCTTTCACCTTCAGTCTATGAATATCTTTTCCTATCAGATGCGTCTCCTGTAGGCAGCATATTGTTGGGCACAATGACCAATTTTAAGTACATTTTTTTTCTATGTTGATTTCTCAATTTACCAAAAGTATTATCTTTACTTACATCATTACAAAACTACATTCTATTATGTCACTACAAACCAATTTAAACTTGACTCTTGAAGCTTTTAGCTGAGTTTATAGTAACATTTACAATAATGTTGGTGGTTTCATCTTCAATGATTGAACTTATAAGAACTTGGCTTTGATTCTATGAGGAATTAACCACTCCCCCATCAAACTATTATAGGTAATTTACCTGATTTTTATGTGAGGACATTCACATAAAAATGGCCTCATTTAACTCTTTACAAAGTTCCTCTTGTGCTAATGGAGTCAACACATTAAAAGCTTTTCTTTGGTTACAAAAACTATCTGTAATAGAAAAATGAAACTGAAAGAAATCCATCTGATGTTAATAAAAAGTCATGCTCACAGTGATACATAAATAAACCATTGTCTTTGGATATAATGTTTTAAAAGAAAGCAACAATCTTTTGAAGCAAATTCTGATGTTCTTCAGCAGATTTATCTCTTTAGATTTTCATATGGTGTGGGTATATTCATCAACTTCCTTAAGAAACTACTCATTTTCACATTAAAGACATACATCCCACTTTTTAGCTCTTTGCAGCTAAAAGGGTTTATTAACAAATAAAAAATGACATCAAACAATATAATAGTTGTACAATTACACCATAAAATAAATAGAAAAAACACTTTTGCAAGAGAGTTCAAACTCCTCTCAGCAGGAGTGCTTGCCATCTATTTCCCACACATACATCATATGCACATAACTGAACCTATAATTTCCCACGTTTTCCACTGACCCCACTGATTTGCACTCTGGCAGCTTCACACAACTCACAGGCCAAAACAGAAACTATGGGCTAGCTGGCTGGAATGTGAAACAGCTGGCAGAGGTCACAGGGATAGCTTATATTAGATTTTGACTGAAAGTGTTCCTGCTCATCTTTCACTTACAATCACAAGTTAGTAAGTAGACCATTCGTTGCATATGGGCAGTTTACACAGTAAAGACCATGCCTGAGAACTGGTGGGATGAAATTGTATGTACACTGTTTATCTGTAGTACATGCTAAATCAGATGGGAAAACAGACATAAACTGAGACTGTCCTCAGCAAACTAGCATGTGTGGTCACTGTGTCTATAATTCAGTTACTAGTTTTTGAAAGGAACTTGGCAACATTCTGTTGTTTTGTCTTACCACATAACCATAGGCCTATAACACAAAGGGTCCTTGGCTTTCTCTCAACTCCTGCTGCACTTTGTTCTTGCTTTTATTGTAAGAGTCACTCACCACATTGTACCCTTCTTTTTGCATACCTGTCTATGAATTCCTGGAGGGAGGAGATGGGTTTTATGCAGGTTTGTATCTCTGGTGCTTGATACACAGTGAGTAATCAAGAAATGTTTATTGTTGAATGAATAGATGAATACAAATGACCCAGGGAACTTGAAAAAGAAGGATGTTTGTATCTCTTAAACCGTGTTTCTTACTTATACTCTGGATGCATGGGATGGTGTAGGATTGGGATTGGGAGTTTATAGGAGAAAGCACCTTTGAACCTGCTTTTTGTGTTTTCAGTGGTCCTGGGGATTGAACCCAGGGGTATTCTACCTCTGAGCTACATCACCAGCCCTTTTTAAAATATTGAGATATGGTCTCTCTAAATTGCTCAGGCCACTTCAAACTTTCGATCCTCTTGCCTCAGCTTCTAGAATTACTAGGATTACAGGCATGTACCACCATGTCCAGCCCTTTGAACTGGGTGCTTCTAACATTAGTAGCCCACAGGACATTCTGCCTTAGGTCATAATCTCAAGCCAAAGTAGAAAGAAGGTGAGGTTCACAGTGTAGGCACCAAAGACAATTTCAACTTTGAACAAAATTTTTTCTAGCAAAAGAGATTGAAGTCTTGGGAAGGGGCAAGATAGGCAGGCTCCACGGTGTTTACAAAGGAAGATTCTCCAGCAAAGGATTATTTCCAGAGGAAGTAAAATTGTATACAAACATACTTCAGCAGATTAATCCAACCAAATTTAGCATATGCTTTTATAAATACCATAGCCCATGCTTCAAAAAAAAACTCTGGATTTCTTTTTGGAGGGATTTAACCCAGGGTGCTTAACCACTAAGCCACATCCCTAGCTCTTTCTTGGTTTTGTTGTTTGTTTGTTAATTAATTTATTTAGAGACAGGGTCTCATTGAGTTGCTTAAGGCTTCACTAAGTTGCTGAGGCTGGCTTTGGGATTCTCCTGCCTCAATCTCCTGAGCCACTGGTATTACAGGCATACGCCACAGTAATTCTGGATTTTTTTTTTTTAAGTAGGAAATACTTTAGTCAGAAGTCAGAGTTGAGAAAGAGTGGCTCCTTTTTACCATGTGCACATCCTACAAGTAGAGCCAGTTTTATGGAAGTAAAAAAAATCTACCCTAATTGACTAACTCTTTAAAATCCAGTGTGGTTTTTATTACCAACTTCTGTCAGATTTAGTTGGAATCATTCCTCCTTTTTTCAAGCATTTATTGAACACCTACTATATATGTCAGGCACTGGCCTAACTGGTAATGGAAAAGCGGAGGAAGATGAGGCTGTTCTCAAGAGTTCTCTGCAGAGTGGAAGAAAGACATGACCCCAGTTGTGGAGTGGGAAGTGTGAGAATAAGAGTGCAGTCAAACGTGTCTCCTGGCACTGCCTTCCACCCACAGCTTCCAACATTCCTCCAGCATCCTCGCTTCCTGGCGGGATGAGGCTTGCAATTCCTGGCCTCTCCACCTCCACCCACTTTCTAATTCTTCCACCTTATCTATCAGCTTTGAGCTTTCAGGAGCAGTGCTGGGGTGAACATTTATGTGAACCAATC
Source organism: Urocitellus parryii (assembly GCF_045843805.1). Taxonomy (NCBI): domain Eukaryota; kingdom Metazoa; phylum Chordata; class Mammalia; order Rodentia; family Sciuridae; genus Urocitellus; species Urocitellus parryii. The sequence continues at coordinate 149,132,009 of NC_135532.1, forward strand.
TTCCTGCACTTTCATGGCTATTTCCTTAGAACACATTTCTAGAAGCAGAATTTCTGCACCAAAAAAAATATGCAAAATAATAAAGCTTTTCATGTATATTTTTAGATTGCAATATCAAAGATGGTAATCCACATGCCTGCTTCAAATAAGAGTCTCCGTTCCACAGCCTCCTCAATGCCTGTCACTTTTTTCTTTAAATATTAACCAATTTTTGGATGGAAATAGTGTCTTGTTTTAATTTGCTGTCTTCAGATTACTTGTGAAATGTTTTTTAAAAATATATTTCCTGGGCTGAGGTTGTGGCTCAGCAGTAGAGCGCTCGCCTAGTACATGCAAGGCCCTGGTTTCGATCCTCACCACCACAAAAAAATATATAAATAAAATGAAGTGTTGTGTCCAACTACAACCAAAAAAAAGTTTTAAACTATATTTCCAAAAATAAATAAGTAAATAAAAAAATAAAACATAAAAATTATATTTTCCATGATGATACTACTGAAGACAATATCATTTTGTTCTACCTATTTTTCAAGGTTTTATACTTGTGTAATGTAGTTAAGGCATAATATGTATATATTTTTATATTCTGCACTTTTTTTATCCCTATGAAATTATCATGAGTATTTCCTTAAAATCCTTAAGGCCATTACTTTTAATTGTTGCATATTCAGATAGCTTTCTCACACTCTCTCTCTCTCTTTCTCTCTCTCTCTCTCTCTCTCTCTCTCTCTCTCTCTCTCTCTCTTAAAAGTCTGATTTCTATTTCTCTTTTCTCATGAATGAAGTTCTTTCATTCTCTACATCCTAGGGAAAAGTGAGGAGATAGATAGGTGATTTTTCTCTACCATTCCCCTTGTTTTCCTCCCTCAGGAACTGAAAAGCCCCCATACTGGCAGGAGCCCATCTATGAGCTGGACACAAGTGATCCAGGAAACAATGGTTTCCTCAATGATGACTTCATTGTGTGGATGCGGACTGCTGCCTTTCCTACCTTCAAGAAACTATACCGTCGGCTCTATCGAGTAAAATATTTTTCTGATGGCTTACCTGCTGGTAATTATACTTTTGACATATCCTATAGTATCCTTTTATACCACTTTTCTTTCTGAAGATGAAGGAAAATCTGGCTACTGGTTGTTGAATTCTTTCATTTTATACTTTGGTATTCTCCAAATTTATTCACCAAAAGAAAAAAAGTGCATTTCTCTCTTATAGATAATAGTGTGGAGTGGAGGAAATACTGTCCCCTACTCCTCTAGGGTCTTCATCTAGGACTGACATAAGACATTAACAGGAGAAAAAAACACCCAAAATTTATCTGCACAGATGTAGGAACATTTTCAGGTAAAACAAGACCCAAAGAAGTGACTAAGTGTGCATGTACTAGGTTGAAAAGAGTGGCAATTGTGGAGGAGTAATTAGAAAAATAAGGGTTAGTTTAACCAAGTTTGTTTATACAGATGCCCCTTACCCTCAGCTCCCAGTCTTTAGTGATAAAAACATTTCTTCTCTCCTGTTGTAGGAAGGGCATCTTTCTTCTTCTGTTTTGTTTTTCAACAAGCATAAAATCACTTGATTTTATTAATATTTAATATGACCAATGTAAAGCATGACGAAGTTATCATATACATTGTTACATTAACATTTAAATATTACAAAATAACATTAGGTAAGGGCATCTTTTTAATATTTATTTTTTAGTTATAAGTGGACACAATATTTTCATTTATTTATTTATTGTTATGTGGTGCTGAGAATTGAACCCAGTGCCTCATGCATGGGAGGCAAGTGCTCTACCTCTGAGCCACAACCCCAGCCCAGGGAGGGCACCTTTCACATGCAAGTTTTATCTCTGTTTTCAGGAAGAAATTGGAGGTTGGAGTACCCTTCTTTTACTTGCTGTTTTTCAAGTGTCTTCAAAATAATAGGTTAAAGAGGCATATTTTGGGGTACATATCTCCAACTTCAACTGTTAACTTAAATTTTGTACTTTTTTTTAAGGACTAAGAGTTAATAGCAGTATCAGGTAAAGAAGTCCATATAAGCATGAATAACAAAAGTTCTTAGGGACAAAGCATTTTGTTCTCTAAGAAAAGAAAGACTAAATAACAGTGCCTATAGGATGGGATGATATGGAGGATTCTGAAAGTAAAGAGATACAGTTTTGATAAGAATCAAATTTGAGATATAGACTAAAAATAATAGAGCCAGAACGGTGGCACACACCTGTAATCACAGTGACTTGGGAGGCTGAGACAGGAGGATTTCAAGTTCAAAGCCAGCCTCAGCAAAAGAGGCACTAAGCAACTCAGTAAGACCCTGTCTCTAAATAAAAACATAAAATAGGGCTTGGGATGTAGCTCAGTGATGCAGTGTTCCTGAGTTCAATCCCTGGTACAAAAAAAAAAAAAAAAAAGTAGCGACTGAGAGTATTTTATTCTAGGCAAAAGTATCAGAGCCCAAGGGCACCCTGGACTCAAGGAGCAAGTCCAGTTAATCCAGCCACACTGGGCAGGTTATGAGCTCTGCACTGAAGATGCTGTGTTTGTCCCTCCCTTAGGTGCTGAGCCAGCAAGTGGGAGTTGGTGCCTTTGTAATAGACATATGGTCCAAGTTAGGAGACATATGCCTTAATAGAGATCAAGAATTTTTCCACTTAATTTAAAAATACAAATGTAACTCTTTTTTTTTCCTGTACTGTGGATTGAATCCAGAGTTGCTTAACCACTGAGCCACATCCACAGCTCTTTTTAAATATATCTTTAAAGTCAGGGTCTCACTAAATTGCTGAGGACCTTGCTAAGTTGCTGAGGCCGGCTTTGAACTCACCATCCTCCTCCTGCCTCAGCCTCCTCTTTGGGATTACAGACGTGCATGCCCAGCATAACTCTTAATTTAAAAACAAAAAGGTTTTAACTTTAAAATGGCACCAAACACTGTCTTTAAGAGGTTATATATTTAAACATAATTTATACTAACTCTAATCTTCAGAGTTAATTTTAAATTCTCTTTACGACGCTCTCTGAGGGGAAAAAAAAATTCTCTTGGAAGTAGAATCTTTCCTGGGCTTGTGCACAGCTTTGAAGCTTCAGCCCAAACAGGCATGGGTACATCTTGTAGCATATCAGAGTTAGTAGCAAGTTGTTTGGTGGGACCCCACGCAGACTAGAAGTTCCTTAGCACACAATTGTTCACCTCCCAAGGAGGTTGAATGAGAAATTTTAGAGGAAACATAAACCATGAATGACTGCGCAGGCTCCAGTTTCCTACTACATATTTTCTTCTTCTCTCCTACAGCAAGTATATGAATATCTCTGACAGGGGAGTGGTGGCTTCAGAAATGTCCCTACTAATGTGACAACATCTCTGCCTCCTAGCTTTTTGCCTCCTTTTGTAGTCATTTGCCTTTAGCCAGTTCCTTTAGCAGGGTCTCTAATTCTATTCTATGTACATAAAAGCCACAAATGGCCTCTCTTGTGGAGCAAGAGAACAAACAAAAAATAAATTTTAAAAAGAGTAAATCGTAGAAAATTACCTTTTAAGGGAAATGTCAGCAAAACCCTTTTCTGCCTCAAAAAAATTTAAGTGAGATAGGAAGTTGCTTGACAATTGCCTCTCAAGTTGGACCCCTGATCCTAACTTGTGACTGCCTTACCAGTAAAGTAGTTATAACTGCATTCAAGAAGTTGGAGGTGGGGGAGGCACTGCTGCCCGCATAATGCATTGTGAGTTGGAGCTGGGAGGTGAGGCAGGAAGGCCATGTTCCAAACAAGGGACACCACTGTTCCTCCTCTCTCTCTCTGGTTTCCATCATTCTCAGTCTAATGCTGATCATTCTCAAGTCTTCCCCATAGACCTTCAATCCTGAGCTTCAGGACTACCATTGTACTACCTGGGGTGGCCCTACTGTGAATATTAACCAAGCAACCCAGGGGTCTGGCTGAAAGGCAAGAAAACCAGCCTGGGCTGCAGACAATAGCCACTACTAATAGAAAATATGATGTTCTCTATGTGAGAGAGGGACCCCTCCCCACACCAAATGGAAATGAGTGAGAAGACAGGCATGCAGAGGGGTTTAGGTGGCACTCAGGAATCTGGTGACAATGAGAAAGTCTGATGTAGAAGAAAAGAGAGAACTAGTTTCCTAACATGTTTCCTTGTGCCTTTAAATAGCATGTTGCCAAGTGATTTGAGGCCTTTTAAGAGCTTTGCTGGGAAATACCTCTGTCCTCTGCCGTTGCTATGAGAAATCTTTGTTTGTTTATTAGTTTCATTTACAAAAGGCACCAGATGTTTAAAAACCTCAGGCCACATACATAATCAAAATGACATCATTAAAATGCTAATGATAGCAAACCCACTTCAAACACTTTCTCCCCAGCAGTGGGGATGCTGGCCTTTGCACTCCCCAAACAAATGCACCATCTTTAATTTTCCCATCAAAAATGCTTTGCCATCTATCTTATTATCTTACTTATTTTTCCCCCTTAAATCCTCCCCCTTAAATCCTTTCTCCTGAAGCAGGAATTCAAAGTTTAGCCTATTAAGGAACTTAACCTCCCCTGGATCTCTTGATTCATAAATAAAAATTTAGGTTTGCTGTATATGACTTTAACTTCCTTGGATTCCTCAGAGTAAGTGAAATACGTTTGGCCATTATTCAGCTGTCTGAAAAGTCATTCAGATTATGACTATATAGAAGCTAGGCTTGTTTTTACTTAATTTTATTCCAACAAGACGCAGAATACTTCTTGATCATGTTGAATCATATGAAACTGAATATTAAACCATTTATTTTACCTACAAAACAGCAATTCTATATGATTTAACCTAACATATTCTATGTGTGCAATGGTAGAGACAAAAGGTACTGTGAAGGATCCTTAACGGGTCTTCTTAGATTTTCCAGTAACCAAATTCCAAGGAGAAAAATCTGTCATCCTTTCCACACTGACATGGAATGGAGGTAGCAGCATTTTCTTGGGACTTGCCTACACAGTGACAGGAGTATTTCTGTGGATGTCTTCTTTTGCCCTGATGGCAATTCAAGGGAAGATGAGAAAAAAGAAACTGTCCCATCGTCGTTAAAGTCAAGATTTACAAAGGAAAGCAACGAATAGAAATGAGGAGTGAAGTAATAGAGCCAAAGGTCTCAGGCAGGGCTTGAGATGACTGAGACATTTCAACAGAGGGAACTGGATTGACAGATCCAAAACCATTCCAGACAGATAAATAATGGGAATTTCAGAGGTGAGAGAGAGGAGGAGTCGGGGGAGGGAGAAAGGCATAATTATGTGTAATAAATGTCCTTGGAATGAGGTTAATAAATCATCCTTGCACTCTAGACCAAGTCTCAAGTATTTATTTGAAGTCCTCCATGCTTGACGATGAGGGAGCAGCCTAGAAGAAGGCCATTGCAAGATGATGCAAACTTGGGCTCCCCAAAAGTAGGTAATGCTTTCAACTATCAGATCAGCCTACTGACTGGTTGAGATTATTCTAGACTTCCCAAGAATAATTGCTGAATTGAGAATCAGAATGATTTTTGAAAATTGATTATTTAAAATATTTAAAAACTAAGTTTTTTCTAAGAATAGACCAAGCAAAGGCTATGACACGCAGAATGTAGCCAATACATGAAAAGAAGGGCCAGAATTTTCCTTAAAGTTATCCATGTGGCCAAGAGGGAAACACTGAAAGTAACTGATTCTCAAAAATTGTACTCAGAATGTTGAGGACAAAAAAAAAATTCTAGAACTTATATTGGGATGACAAATGGTGACATGGATTTATGATTTGAATTACATGTGTGGAGGGAGCTTCTCAAGGTTCATTTTTAAAAGGTTTTAATTCCTGCCAAAACTCACTTACAGGAGACTGGATGGAGTGGAGTGCCTGGCAAAGCTACCAGATCACAAAGCCCCACAGATTTGGGTACCTAAAGTACCCAAATTATTAAAAGTACCACAGTATTATACTTTTTTTTTTTTGGTGGGGGATGGGATTGAACACAGACCCTCACACATTAAGCTTTACCGCTGAGCTATATCCCCAGTCCTGACCACAATACTATGCTTTCTAAAACATTTTTTCTATTAATACTCTGTGATGATTCTAGGAACAGAATTGCCATTGTTAAAAATATAGTTCCAACATGTAGGTCTCTTTCGGAGCCAAGAAAGTCTTTCTTTGTTACAACTTTTTGCATTCACCGAAAAATGCAGCTGGAATTGTTTCAACACCCAACTCAGGAATCTAAGATTCCAGTCCTTTCTCACCTCCCAGGAGGAACCAGTTATCTCTGGTGAGCAGGTGTGGTAGGCTGCATGGTGCCCCCCCCCATCTCCCGCCAGCCACTAAAACTATCCACATCCAAATCCCTGCAGCCTATACACGTTATTCTACTTGTCGAAGAAGACCTTGCATACATGCGTGATTCAGTTAAGGATACTGATATGAGGAGATTATCCTGGGTTTTCTGGGTGGGTCCAAGGTAATCACAAGGGTCCTTTAAAGAGGAAAACAGGAGATCTGGGGAATAGTGGATGTGACAACAGAAAACGGAAGGTTGGAGCCCTGAGAGGAAGGAGCCACTCTCAAAAGACGGCAGACAGCCTCTAAAAGCTGGGAAAAAGCAAGAAATGATTCTCCTCTAACGTCATCAGAAGCCCTGCCAACACTTTGATCTGACCTCCAGAAATATATAATAAATAGATTTATGTTGTTTTAAGCACAGAGCATGTGGTAAAATGCTAGAACATGCCAAGAGCAATGATTTGCTGGTCTTAGGTGACCTATCCAGGGCAGAGTGCTAAGGCAGAGTGCTAGGAAGAGACAGAGCTCATGAATGAACCAGGCCCACCGAGGTAAGGTCCTGGGCTCTTGGCCCTTAGCCCACACTCCTCAGCACGGTGCTGATTAGGAAAGGCATAAACACTCTCCTTACATCTCAACCTTGCTTGTCCACTTAAAGGATGCTGTATTAGCCAAGGTTCTACAGAGAAGCAGAATCCATAAAGGTGTGTGTGTAGAGTAGATAAACACAGAGATGTATTTTAAAAAATTGGCTCATGTCCTATAATTCCAGGGACTCAGGAGGATCACAAGTTTGAGGCCAGCCTCAACAACTCAGTGAGAAGTAAGCAACTTAGTGAGACCCTGTCTCAAAGTACAAAATAAAAAGCACTGGGGGTGTGACTCAGTGGTTAAGTGCCCCTGGGTTGTTCAACCCCTGTTTTTTTTTTTTAATGGCTCATGTAACTGTAGAGGCTGGCAAGTCCAGAGTCTGATGGGTGAGGCCTGATCAGGAAAGACTTGCAGTCAAAGTCTGAAGGTATCTTTCTGGGAAACAGGAGCTGCTGTTGCAGATGAAGACTAAAGGCAGTCTACTGGAAAGCTCCCTTTGACTCTGGAAAGGTCAGCCTTTCCTTGTATTCAGGTCTTCATGTTGGGAAGCCCCGTCTGCTTTACTGGGTTGGGTGCCCATCTCACCTAAGAACACCCTCACAGAAACATCCAGAGGAAGGTTTGACCAAATGTCTTGGCACCCCATGGCCCAGCCAAGTTGGCAAGTAAAATTAACCAAACAGGCATCTGTGTTCAACAAGTAGTCAAGAAGTTTTCCAAAGAAGACCCCTTTGTTTCATTTTGTCTAGAGCTGGCTTACTGGGAAGGACCTATACAAAAACACAAGTCATGTCCATGAGAAACTAAAATACTTGAGAAAGATAAACAGAATTTATGCCAGAGCAGACTCTGGTTTGAATGTCCTGTTTTTGTAACCCAAAGTCCATGCCTTCAAAGGAGTTTGTCCTTGCAGGACTGTTACCTGTTCTAAAATCCAGAGCCTTTCTCCTTGACCCTGTCAGAGAAGAGCAGCATCACTCACCCTCGCGGCCCTCCCCACAGTGGACAATTGCCCTTACTGATTTTCTTTCTCTTCTGTTCTACTCTCACCACTCCCATCACTTTGCTCTCTCTCTCTCTCTCTCTCTCTCTCTCTCTCTCTCTCTCTCTCTCTCTTTAAAAATTTGTTCTTTTTAGATATGCATGACAGTAGAGTGTATTTTCACACTATACATACATGAAGCATAGCTTATTAGGATCCCATTCTTGTGGTTGCACATGATGTGGGGTTTCACAGGTTGTGTATTCATATAGGAACATAGGAAAGTTATGTCCAGTTCATTCTATTATCTTTTCTCTTTCCATCCTGCCTCCCTTCCCTCTTCCCTTCATGTCCCTTTGTCTAATCCAATGAACTTCTTTTCTCGCCCTGTCCCCTTATTGTGTGTTAACATCTGCATATCAGAAAGAACATTGGACCTTTGGTTTTTTTTTTTTTTTTTTTTTTTTTTTTTTTTTTAGCATTTGGCGGACACAACATCTTTGTTGGTATGTGGTGCTGAGGATCGAACCCGGGCCGCACGCATGCCAGGCGAGCGCGCTACCGCTTGAGCCACATCTCCAGCCCCCTTTGGTTTTTTTTTGAGATTGGCTTATTTCACTTAGCATGATAGTCTCCAGTTCCATCTATTTTCAGGCAAATGACATAATTTCATTCTTCTTTATGGCTAAGTAATATTCCATTGTGTATATACAACACATTTTCTTAATCCATTCATCTATTGAAGGGTACCTAGGTTAGTTCTATAGCTTAGCTATTGTGAATTGAGCTGCTATAGATATTGATATGGCTGCGTCACTGTAGGATGCCGATTTTAAGTCCTTTGGGTAGATGCAGAGGAGTGGGGTAACTGGGTCAAATGGTGGTTCCATTCCAAGTTTTCTGAGGAATCTCCATACTGCTTTCCAGAATGGTTGCACCAATTTCAGTCCCACCAGCAATGTATGAGTGTACCTTTTTCCCCATATCCTCACCAATATTTATTATTGCTTGTATTCTTGATAATTGCCATCATGACTAGAGTTAGATAAAATTTTGGAGTAGTTTTAATTTGCATTTCTCTTAACTGCTAGAGATGTTGAACATTATTTCATGTATTTACTATTGACCAATAGTATTTCTTCTTCTGTGAAGTGCCTGTTCAGTTCCTTTATCCATTTATTGATTGGGTTATTTGGATTTTTGTTTTGTTGTCTTAAATTTTTTTGAGTTCTTTACATATCCTGAAGATTAATGCCATATCAGAGGTGCAGGTGGTAAAGATTTTCTCCCATCTATAGGCTCTCTCTTCATATTCTTGATTGTTTCCTTTGCTGTGAAGAAGCTTTTTACTTTGATATCATCCTAGTTATTAATTCTTGATTTTACTTCTTATACTTATTGACTCTTACTGAGCAAGTCGATTCCTAAGCTGACATGACAGAGAGTTGGGCCTCCATTTTCTTCTAGTAGATGCAAGGTGTCTGGTCTAATGCCTAGGTGTCTGACCCACTTTGAGTTGAGCTTTGTGCAGGGTGAGAGACAGGTATTCAATTTCATTCTACTACATGTTCATTTCCAGTCTTCTCAACACCATTTGTTTCTCCCATGTATGTTTATGGCACCTTTGTCTAGTATGAGATAACTGTGTTTATGTGGGTTTGTCTCTGTGTCTTCTATCCCATTGGTCTTCATGTCTGTTTTGGTGCCAAAACCATGCTGTTTCTCTTACTATAGCTCTGGAATATAATTTAAGTCCTGGTATTGTGATACCTCCTGCTTCACATTTCTCAATAAGGATTGCCTTGTTGGCTATTCTGGGCCTCTTATTTTTCCAAATGAATGTTATGACTGCTTATTCTATTTCTATGAAGAACATCATTGGAATTTTAATAGGTATTACATTAAATCTGTATCGAACTTTGGGTAGTATGTTCATTTTGACAATATTAGTTCTGCCTATCCAAGAACATGGGAGGTCTTTCCATCTTCTAAGGTCTTCTTCAGTCTCTTTGGTCTCCCTGTAGTTTTCACTGTAGAGGTCTTTCCCCTCTCCTGTTAGATGGATTCCCAAGTATTTTAATTTTTTGAGGCTATTTCCATCACCTTGCTTTTGTCTTCTTTCTCTACTTTTCTAATTCTTCATCCTTCTCTCTCTCTCTCTCTCTCTCTCTCTCTCTCTCTCTCTCTCTCTCCCTCTGTGTGTGTGTATGTGCGTGTGTGTTCTATGTTTTGTTTTTAAGACAGGCTCTCTGATGCCCAGATTGGCCTCAAACTCCTGGCTCAGATGGTCCTCCTGGCTCAACCTCCTGAATGCTGGGTGTTGAGAGCCACAGCCAAAGGGGCCCCAGCAAACTTCCAGCTGCCAGCTGATGATTGGCTCACAGCGGCCCCAGCAACATCTAGCTGATTGGCTCCTCTGCGGTGATGTTCATTGGGCTGTTTCCCTGCCCTTCAGACTGCCAGCTGATGATTGGCTCACAGCAGCCCCAGCAACATCTAGCTGATTGGCTCCTCCACGGAGCTCCTCATTGGGGGACTTCTTTGGCTCCGCCCACACAACCCAGCCAATAGGCCTCAAGAGCAGGAGGATTGTGGGAGGTGGAGAGGCTGGTGTCGGGGTGAGAGGCTTGTGGAAGCCGGTGGTGGCAGTTGGGCTCTGAGGGTTTTTTCCTGAGGAGATGTTTTGTTTGGCATTTGTAGTTCTAAAAATAAAGTTAGTTTCTTTTGACAAGTGGCTCCTGAATTGTGCCCAGACACACTGCGGCACTGGGGACCACTGACTGTGTGCACCACTGTGCCTGGCTCATCCCTGGGTTTTTGTGAACTGGTTGGTGAAAGCCTGGAAAATGGTTTCTACTCTTCTTTCTCAAACTCCTGGCAAGGATACTGGAAAGAGGGAGAAAAAGTGAGCATGACATCAAGAGAAAAAGAATAAAAATAAGAATCAGCGAGAGTTTTTGAGCGTGTGTTTGTGTATGAGTATATAAGTGTTTGTATGAGTGTGTGACTCTTTAGAAACTCAGGGTTTTAAAGTACTTTTACCTTAAAACAAAATCCCTACCTTGTGTAACGAGTTCACAGTGCTGGGGTGCCGGCTGTGAAGGGACTCATCCCACCCAGGTCTTTGTTCCTTCACACCTGCTTGCACTCACCCCAGATTTGAGAATCCTCCCATGCTCTCCTTACCTAGGATTCTCTCATTTTTCTGTATGTCAGCCTGGTGTCCCCAAAGGAGGAAAGGGAATGCTCCCCCAGGACTGTATCAGGCCTCCAACTTCCTCCATATAGCCCCAGAACACCTGAATCAGAACACCCACTGACTTGGACAAAGCAGCTCTCTCCCAGGCCTTCCTAATGGAGGTTGGCATTCCATCTGCTGTGTTTCATGCTGCAGGCTTTATTAACCAAATGTTAATAAAACCAGCTTTAGACAGCTGCTCGTGGTTTTCCTTTGCAATGCGTCCAACAGAATCCCTTAGCGCTGCAGCCTGTGGTTGTCAACATTTTTGTCTCTGGATGTTCATAAATGATTATGTTGCAGAGCAGATTTCTGCTGGCTTCTCAACTGGGTGAGACACAGGGAAGCCCATCCCCCTTCTCAGAGCCAGGAGAGTCACTCAGGGGCACAGGACTGGCTCACAATTCCATTGGTAACTCAGTTTGGGTTTGGCAAGCAGAGGGTATCCCTTTCAAGTCCTTATTAACCAGATTTGTAAAAATGTTGTTCTCCTTTACCTGGTTACTGGTAACACTTCATAGTTAATTGCATTTAAAGTCATGATCCTTTTTTTTTTTTTTGAATCTCAATCCCCCTTCCCTTTAAATGGTTATCTGTTAAAATGCTTAGAAGAGTAGGGAGTAAAATTATGAGATTTGGATTACCGTGATACAGAGAGCAACAGAGCCACTCATTTAGAAGAGGGGAAGGAAAACTTTCCTGCAAAGAGTCAGGCTTGTACAGTATCCCCATTCTCATCCTGTGGCAGCCACAGAATAATTCAGCGCTACTCTGACAAATGTAGGAACTCTTCAAAAAGTCTGGGGAGTGAAATATTGTCTTAACAATGATTCTTCCTTTTCTGATTAGCGGGGAGCCTGTATCCTGCTTCCAAAGGCAGGATCCAGTTTTCTTATTCATTTTCACCACAGTTGGAATGGAAAAATTGAAGTCATTGCTCTGATGGCGAAACACATCTTGTGGCGCTCAGAGCCAGCAGTCAGTACAGACAGGCGCAGGCAGGGTGCCTCTTTTCTCTGTGTAAAGAGTTTCACTCTGCGGAAACAGATGATTTTCGGTGCAAGCTCATATTGTACAAATGGCAGGCTCTTTTGATTAAATCTCTCTTTTATTTATAAGAATATCTCAGTTTTTTATGACTGACATCTCTGGTCTTAGCCATAAAAAATGTATTCTTCAATCTAAGGTCAGGAACTATTTGGGGTGGGGGGCAGTCAAGGAGATGCCAAGGGTCTGTGGAAACCAGAACTCCAAAGAATCAGCAGGGGTGGGAGAGGCAGCAGTGTCTTTACGTAGGGATGATTAACAATACTTTTGGATTTCCATCTTTCTTTGGAAGCTGAGAAAGGAGGAAGAAAAACAGAAGGGGAGAAAAGGAGATTTGAAACAAAGAAAACTGATGCGGATTGAGCCCTTTATGTGCCCAGTGCAGTTAGAGCTGCCTTATCCACACTGCTGTATTCATCCTCACAACAATCGGGAAGATCTATGACCTTCCAGTAGTCACCTCCCTCACTGTTATGGTTTGGATGTGAAGTGTCCCCAAAAACCCCACGTGTGAGACAATGCAAGAAGGTTTGGAGGAGAAATGATTGGGTTACAGCCTGCACCTAATCAGTGAGTTAACCCCTGATGGGATCAACTGAGTGGTAAACGGAGGCAGGTGGGGTGTAGCTGGAGGAAGTGGTTCATTGGGTGTGGGCTATGGGGATATATTTTGTATCTGGAGCTTGGAGACTCTCTCTGCTTCCTGATGTCATGTGAGCTGTTTCCTTCTGCTACAACTCTTCCTCCATGATATCCTGCCTCACCTCAAGCCCCAAGGAATGGAGCCTGCTGTCTATGGATTGAGACCTGAAATCATGAGCCCTAAGTAACTCTTTCCTCCTCTACAGTTGTTCTGGTTAGGTCTTTAATTCACAGCAGCAAAAAAAAAAAAAAAAAAAAAAGCTGACTAAAACACACCCCCCAGTCCCCACAAAGCCTACTTCACATTGTGAATGTTAAAATGGCAGGTACCTATTTTATCTTTATGTTGGCAAATGACTAAGGGACCCAATTCTAAGGGGCATAAGACTAAATCTATTTGGGGCAGTTTGGGTAGTAAACATTTTCCTCCAAAACAAAAGAAAAAAGGAGGAGAAGGAATGCGAAGAGCTATCTTGCCACCGTATCTGCCCTTGCCTCCCACAAATGAATGCAAGTGCACAAGGACATGATTCCTGGAGCTGCAGCAGCCATCTTGCAATTAAGAAGTGAAAAATATGAAGACCAAAATGTTCATACTGAGGATAGTGGAATGGAGGACGAATAGATCTGGGTTCCTCATGACATTATTGAGACCACTGATTCATCCCTAGAACCATCCACCTCCAGAGATCATTTTATATGATGTAATAAATTCCCTTATAATTTGAGTCACTTTTAGCTGGCTATTCTGTTACTTGGCAACCAAAAGCACTCTAATAGATAACAATATGACTTTCTTCATTCTATTAGATGTTTCATTGAACAGACCAGAAAATTAATACATTGACCACTGCAGTGGAAACACAACATAGTTCTTTATATATAATCTGTTTGAAATGATCTTTTCTGTAATATTTCAGTTTCTAGCTTAATACACTTCCTCTTGGATGCCCTTCATGTGTTAATGAGAACACATGGTGGTCTCTGAGATGACCCTGTACCACAGATAGTAACCTTATTTGACATTATATCTTATAGGCCAGTTGCTGAAAGGTTGATTCTAATCCTCAACCACTGGCCGCATAATTTGGCCAACACCCTTTTCTGATAGAAGTAAGAGACTGATGGAAGTTCAAAAGCTGGTGTTCTGAGGCCAACATAACAAATGAATCTATGATTATGATCTTCTACCATAATAATGATGCCAGGTTCACAGGTTGTGACGATTCCTCAGAACAAGAAAGATGTTGTTCAAAATGGTTCATAGTGAACTTATCAGTCACACTTATGCTTGTAGAGCCAGACATCATTATGTTATGCTCTGTATGAAATTCCCAAAAAGAATACTGGAGGGCTGGGGTTGTAGCTCAGTGGTAGAGTGCTTGCCTAGCTGGGTTCGACCCTCTGCACCACATAAAGATAAAAGTAAATAAAATAATGATATTGTGTCCATCTATAATGATAAAAAAAGAGAACACTGGAGTGATGATGTTATTTGTTGCCAAGGGTCCAAGGTAGGGGTTTGACAAAAAGGGGATGGTATACAGGAAATGGACTGTTCTATGTCCTGGTTGTAGTGGTAGTTACTTTAATCTATGCATGTGTTTATTCATTGAGCCACACACCAAAATGAATTAAATTTTAGTAGAAAACACTTTAAAATTTTTAAGTGAAAGTAAGTTTGTTCCATTCTTAAAATATCTTTATTTTATTTTTATGTGGTTCTGGGGATGGAACCCAGTGCCTCATGCATGCTAGGCGAGCACTCTACCACTGACTTACAACCCCAGCCCAAATTTGTTCCATTTTTAAAAATGGTTCCCAACCAGATGTGGTGCCACAAATCTATAATCGAGCCACTTGGGAGGCTGAGGCAGTAGATCAAAAATTTGAGGCCAGCTTGGACAACTTAGTGAAGCCCTGTTTCAAAAAGGGCTGGATATAGCTCAGTAGTAAAGCACTCCTGGGTTCAATCACCAATTCTGGAAGAAACAACAACAAAAAGAGTTCTTAGCTAATCATTCATTGATTGGTCCAAATTGATTTGTTTTCCCCTCCAGCAAAAAAGAAAGAAATGTTATTGTTAACTTATTGCTGCACTTAAGAAAACAGTACACAGGTAGGGGAAGAAAAAAATTCTAAGTCTGATTCTATAACTGACAGCAGGTTTGATCTCACCAAGAAGAATGGAAAAGAACAGGATTTCATGAAACAAAATTGTAGTTTCTGAATTGCTGAGGCTTCTCAACTTTGCAGCCTAGGAACCAGAGCCATTTCCCTAGTTACAAAATCCATGATTGTCTCAATCAGTGCACAAAAAGCATTGAACAGAATTCAACTCCTTGAATGTTAAGTACACTCAACAAACTAGAAATAGAAGGAAACTACCTCAACATAAAAGGTCATATATGGTGCTCGCTTCGGCAGCACATGTACTAACATTGGAACTATACAGAGAAGATTAGCAAGGCCCCTGCGCAAGGATGAAACGCAAATTCGTAAAGCATTCCATATTTTTAGTCACGTCACCCCAATTGGACTAGGGGCAGAGCAGACCCGCCGCCCGCACCCGGAGCAGGCCCAGCGACCCGCCGGCGTGGTAGTCACGTCACCCCAATTGGAGTAGGGACAGAGCAGAGCTGCCTCGAGTGCCCGGAACAGGCCCAGCGACCCGCTGGCATGGTAGACATGTCACCCCAATTGGAGTAAGGGCAGACTAGAGCCACTGACTGCGCCTGCAAGGTAGGCAGACCTGCAACTGACCGGCAGAACAGGCCAAGGGGTCCGAGGGCGTGGTAGACAGATCACCCCAATTGGAGGAGGAGCACAGCCGCTGCCCGCCCTGCAAGGGAGACTTTTCAACTATACAAGAGCAATATAAATATATAGGGTGAAAATTTCAAAAACACAACAGTTTCACCAAGCAGAAAGAAACGCGAGCAGTATGAAAAGACAAGGAAAGAGGGGACCACAAGCAATGCAGGTCAACTCAACTTTAGAAGAGGTAATAGCTGCAGCAGATGGAATGTCAGATAAAGAATTCAGGATATACAAGCTTCAGATGATCTGGAGTCTCAAGGAAGACATTAGAGAGCAAAATCAGACAATGAAAGATCACTTTGACAATGAATTACATAAACAAATCCAAGAAGCAAAAGATCAACTATACAGGGAGATAGAGGTAATAAAAAACAAATAAACACAAATCCTAGAACTGCAGGAAGCAATAAACCAACTTAAAAACTCAACTGAGAATACTACCAGCAGAGTAGAACACTTAGAAGATAGAACATCAGACAATGAAGACAAAGTATTTCAACTTGAAAAGAACATAGACAGCTCAGCAATACTGTTAAGAAACCATGAGCAGAACATCTAAGAAATATGGGATAACATAAAGAGACCAAACTTAAGAGTCATTGGGATACAGGAAGGTATAGAGGTCCAAACCAAAGGAATGAGCAATCTATTCAATGAAATAATACGAGAAAACTTCCCAGACTTGAAGAATGAGACAGAATCCCAAATCCTAGAAACCTACAGGATGCCAAACGTGCAAAATCATAAGAGATCCACACCTAGACACATTATAATGAAGATGCCCGACATACAGAATAAGGAGATAATTTTAAAAGCTACAAGAGAAAGGAAGCAGATTACATTTAGGGGTAAACCAATCAGGATAACAGCTGATCTTTCAACACAGACTCTGAAAGCTAGAAGATCCTGGAACAACATATTTCAAACACTGAAAGAAAATGGGTTCCAACCAAGAATTGTGTATCCAGCGAAATTAAGCTTCAGGATGGAAGATGAAATTAAAACCTTCCATGATAAACAAAAGTTAAAAGAATTTGCAGCTAGAAAACCATTTCTTCAAAACATCCTTGGCAAAACATTACAGGAAGAGGAAATGGAAAATAACAATGAAAACCAACAGTGGGAGGTAGTACAGTAAAGGGGGAAATAATAATCAAAGAGGAAAACAAGCCATGTTTAGTAACACAAATAAACAAATATGGCTGGAAGAACAACCCATATCTCAATAATAACCCTAAATGTTAATGGCTTAAACTCACCAATTAAGAGACACAGGCTAGTAGAATGGATCACAAAACAAAACCCAACAATATGCTGCCTACAGGAGATGCATTTGATAGGAAAAGACATACATAGACTGAAGGTGAAAGGTTGGGAAAAATCACATCACTCATATGGACTTCGGAAACAAGCAGGAGTGTCCATACTCATATCAAATAAAATAGATTTCAAGCCAAAGTTAATCAAAAGGGATAAAGAGGGACACTACATACTGCTCAAGGGAACCATACACCAACAAGACATAACAATCATAAATATATATGCCGCAAACAATAGTGCAGCTATGTTCATCAAAGAAACTCTTCTCAAGTTCAAGAGTCTAATAGACCACCATACAATAATCATGGGAGACTTCAACACACCTCTCTCACCACTGGACAGATCTTCCAAACAAAAGTTGAATAAGGAAACTATAGAACTCAATAGCACAATTAATAACCCAGACTTAATTGACATATATACAATATACCACCCAACATCAAGCAGTTACACTTTTTTCTCAGCAGCACATGGGTCCTTCTCAAAAATAGATCATATATTATGTCACAGGGCAACTCTTAGACAATATAAAGGAGTAGAGATAATACCATGCATCTTATCTGATCATAATGGAATGAAACTGAAAATCAACAATAAAAGAAGGAAGGAAAAATCATGCATCACTTGGAGAATGAACAATAGGTTACTGAATGATCAATGGGCTATAGAAGACATCAAGGAGGAAATTAAAAAATTCTTAGAGATAAATGAAAACACAGACACAACATATCGGAATCTATGGGACACACTGAAAGCAGTTCTAAGAGGAAAATTCATTGCTTGGAGTTCATTCCTTAACAAAAGGAAAAAACCAACAAATAAATGATCTCATACTTCATCTCAAAATCCTAGAAAAAGAAGAGCAAAATAACAGCAAAAGAAGTAGAAGGCAAGAAATAATTAAAATCAGAGCTGAAATTAATGAAATCGAAACAAAAGAAACAATTGAAAAAATTGACAAAACTAAAAGTTGGTTCTTTGAAAAAATAAATAAAATCGACAGACCCTTAGCCATGCTAACGAAGAGAAGAAGAGAGAGAACTCAAATTACTAGCATACGGGATGAAAAAGGCAATATCACAACAGACACTTCAAAAATACAGAAGATAATCAGAAATTATTTTGAATCCTTATACTCAAATAAAATAGAAGATAGTGAAGGCATTGAGAAATTTCTTAAGTTATATGATCTGCCCAGATTGAGTCAGGAGGATATAGACAACCTAAACAGACCAATATCAATTGAGGAAATAGAAGAACCCATCAAAAGACTACCAACTAAGAAAAGCCCAGGACCGGATGGGTATACAGCAGAGTTTTACAAAACCTTTAAGGAGGAACTAATACCAATACTTTTCAAGATATTTCAGGAAATAGAAAAAGAGGGAGAACTTCCAAATTCATTCTACGAGGCCAAAATCACCCCGATTCCTAAACCTGACAAAGACACTTCAAAGAAAGAAAACTACAGACCAATATCTCTAATGAACCTAGATGCAAAAATCCTCAATAAAATTCTGGCGAATTGGATACAAAAACATATCCAAAAAAATTGTGCACCATGATCAAGTAGGATTCATCCCTGGGAGGCAAGGCTGGTTCAATATACAGAAATCAATAAATGTTATTCACCACATCAATAGACTTAAAAATAAGAACCATATGATCATCTCGATAGATGCAGAAAAAGCATTCGACAAAGTACAGCATCTCTTTATGTTCAAAACTCTAGAAAACTAGGGATAACAGGAACATACCTCAATATTGTAAAAGCAATCTATGCTAAGCCTCAGGCTAGCATCATTCTGAATGAAGAAAAATTGAAGGCATTCCCTCTAAAATCTGGAACAAGACAAGGATGTCCTCTCTCACCACTTCTGTTCAACATAGTCCTTGAAACACTGGCCAGAGCAATTAGACAGACGAAAGAAATTAAAGGCATAAAAATAGGAAAAGAAGAACTTAAATTATCACTATTTGCAGGTGGCATGATTCTATACCTAGCAGACTCAAAAGGGTCTACAAAGAAACTATTAGAGCTAATAAATGAATTCAGCAAAGTGGCAGGATATAAAATCAACACGCATAAATCAAAGGCATTCCTGTATATCAGCGACAAATCCTCTGAAATGGAAATGAGAACAACCACTCCATTCACAATATCCTCAAAAAAAATAAAATACTTGGGAATCAACCTAACAAAAGAGGTGAAAGACTTATGCAATGAAAACTACAGAACCCTAAAGAGAGAAATAGAAGAAGATCTTAGGGGCTGGGGAGGCTCAAGCGGTGGCGCGCTCGCCTGGCATGCGTGCGGCCCGGGTTCGATCCTCAGCACCACATGCCAACAGGGATGTTGTGTCCGCCGAGAACTAAAAAATGAATGTTGGAAATTCTCTCTCTCTCTCTCTCTCTCTCTCTCTCTCTCTCTCTCTCTCTCCTCTCTCACTCTCTCTTAAAAAAAAAAAAAAAAAAGAAGAAGATCTTAGAAGATGGAAAAATATACCCTGTTCATGGATAGGCAGAACTAACATCATCAAAATGACGATATTAGCAAAAGTTCTCTATAGGTTTAATGCAATGCCAATCAAAATCTCAACGGCATTTCTTGTAGAAATAGAGGAAGCAATCATGAAATTCATATGGAAAAATAAAAGACCCAGAATAGCAAAAACAATGCTAAGCAGGAAGTGTGAATCAGGCAGTATAGCGATACCAGACTTCAAACTATACTACAGAGCAATAATAACAAAAACAGCATGGTACTGGTACCAAAACAGGTGGGTGGACCAATGGTACAGAATAGAGGACACAGAAACCAATCCACAAAACTACAACTATCTTATATTTGATAAAGGGGCTAAAAGCATGCAATGGAGGAAGGATAGCATCTTCAACAAATGGTGCTGGGAAAACTGGAAATCCATATGCAACAAAATGAAACTGAATCCCTTTCTCTCGCCATACACAAAACTTAACTCAAAATGGATCAAGGAGCTTGATATCAAATCAGAGACACGGCGTCTGATAGAAGAAAAAGTTGGCTACGATCTATATACTGTGGGGTCGGGCTCCAAATTCCTCAATAGGACACCCATAGCACAAGAGTTAATAACTAGAATCAACAAATGGGACTTACTCAAACTAAAAAGTTTTTTCTCAGCAAAAGAAACAATAAGAGAGGTAAATAGGGAGCCTACATCCTGGGAACAAATCTTTACTCCTCACACTTCAGATAGAGCCCTAATATCCAGAGTATACAAAAAACTCAAAAAATTAAACAATAAGATAACAAATAACCCAATCAAAAAATGGGCCAAGGACCTGAACAGACACTTCTCAGAGGAGGACATACAATCAATCAACAAGTACATGAAAAAATGCTCACCATCTCTAGCAGTCAGAGAAATGCAAATCAAAACCACCCTAAGATACCATCTCACTCCAGTAAGATTGGCAGCCATTATAAAGTCAAACAACAACAAGTGCTGGCGAGGATGTGGGGAAAAGGGTACACTTGTACATTGCTGGTGGGACTGCAAATTGGTGTGGCCAATTTGGAAAGCAGTATAGAGATTTCTTGGAAAGCTGGGAATGGAACCACCATTTGACCCAGCTATTCCCCTTCTCAGTCTATTCCCTAAAGACCTAAAAAGAGAATACTACAGGGACACTGCTACATCGATGTTCATAGCAGCACAATTCACAATAGCAAGACTGTGGAACCAACCCGAAGCCCTTCAATAGACGAATGGATTAAAAAATGTGGCATTTATACACAATGGAGTATTACTCTGCATTAAAAAAATGACAAAATCATAGAATTTGCAGGGAAATGGATGGCATTAGAGCAGATTATGCTAAGTGAAGCTAGCCAATCCCTAAAAAACAAATGCCAAATGTCTTCTTTGATATAAGGAGAGTAACTAAGAATAGAGTAGGGACGAAGAGCATGAGAAGAAGATTAACATTAAACAGGGATGAGAGGTGGGAGGGAAATGGAGAGAGAAGGGAAATTTCATGGAAATGGAAGGAGACCCTCAGGGTTATACAAAATTACATAGAAGAGGAAGTGAGGAGAAAGGGAAAAAAATACAAGGGGGAGAAATGAATTACAGTATAGGGGGTAGAGAGAGAAGAGGGGAGGGGAGGGGGGATAGTAGAGGATAGGAAAGGCAGTAGAATGCAACAGACACTAGTATGGCAATACTAGTGTTTTGAATAACCAACAATAAAAATTTAAAAAAAGGCCATATATGAAAAACCCATAGCTAACATCATATTCAACAATGAAAGATAAAACCATTTACTCCTAAGATCAGGAACAAAACAAGAATGCCCATTTTTATCACTTCTATTTAACATAATTCCAGAGTATTTGACAAGAAAAAGAAATAAAGGAAAACCAAGTTGGAGAGGAGAAAATAAAAATCATCTCTCTTTGCAGATGACAAGATCTTGTATGCAGAAAAGCTTAATGACATTCAACAAAAAATATCAGAACTAATAAATTCAGCAAAGTTGCAAGATATAAGATAAATACACAAAGGTCCTTAACAATGAACAACCCAAAAGGATATTAAGAAAACAATTCAATTTACAATAAAATAAAAAGAGAATAAATTTAAGGAAGTGAAATACCTTTATACTGAAAACTATAAAATGTTGCTAAAAAATTAAAGACACCAATAAATGGAAAGATATCCCATGTTTATGTTTGTGGATTAAAAGGCTTAATATTTTCAAAATGTCAGTAATACCAAAGTGGTCTACAAATTCAATGCAATCCATATCAAAATCTCAATGACACTATTGACAGAAATGAGAAATCTATCCTAAATTTGCGTGGCATCTCATGGACCCTGAATAGCAAAAACAATCTAGAAAAAGACACCAGAGTTGAAAGTCCTACATTCCTGATTTCAAAACTTTCTATAAAGCTATGAGAATTCAAATTGTGATACTGGCAAAAAGACAAGCACACAGATAATTAAATAGGATATGGAACCCATAAATAAACTCTTATGTGTATCAGATATGATTTGCAACAAACAAAAGTACTATTCAGTTAGGAAAGAGATTTCTTTTCAATGAAGGGTGTTGGGAAAAAGTCTTCACAAAAAAAAAAGAGTTGGACCCTTGTTACCACATATAAAAAGTGCCTCACAATAGATTAGAGACCTAAAAATCTAGAAAACATAAAGTAAAAGCTTCACAACATTGGACTTGGCAGTGACCTCTCGGATATGCTATTAAATACACAGTCCACACACACACACACACACAAAAGGCAAATCGGGACTTCATGAAGATTTAAAAATTGAAAGACACTGTCAGCACTCCTGACAAAGTGCTCCACTATACAGGTTCAATGAAATAAGATGAATATCGAGCCTGACTCCTTTTGATAAACATTAAAAATTATGTCATTCTCTTGTGGGTGATATTTATAGAACCCTTCTTCATTCTGATATAAAATGCTAGATATATAAAATAAAGATTGCCTCAATCCCCAAACTAACAACACTCTTAACAACTTTAAGAAGGATGAAAAAACACATGAAATGTGTAGTTTTTTACCACAGGACAAAATAATTTTGCTACTTAAAATTTTAATAATCCACTGGAGCTGGCCATGGTGGTACAGGCCTATAATCCCAGTGGTTCAGGAGGCTGAGGCAGGAGGATCACGAGTTCAAAGTCAGCCTCAGCAAAAGTAAGGCACTAAGCAACTCAGTAAGACCCTGTCTCTAAATAAAATACAAAATACGGCTTGGGATGTTACTCAGTGGCCAAGTACCCCTGAGTTCAATCCCTGGTACCAAAAAAAAAAATCCTTCTAATCTGATTATTTTTGCAAGAATTGATATTCTTAAAAGCAGATTTAAATTCAAAATTGCTGCACTATTACTGTCATGTATAACTAAAAAGAACAAATAAATTTAAAAAAATTGTTTCCTATTCAACTAGGCAAATTCTTTGTACAGAGATAAGAAACAGAAACTTTATGTACTTTTCAACTACTGAGACAAATAAGTGTCTAAAGGATACAAAGTATGTTGTCTGCATTTTCTACATTTTCAGAGAATATCATCTTTTTGTGAAATGGTGGTTGGGTAAGCAGCAGAGTTCTTGGGTAAGTTTCACCATTCTCTAAAGACATAATTAGAAGATGTCCATTTGTCAACATCAACTCTGCATTTTCAGACACCAATTAGTTAATGTCAGACTGAGGCAAGAAGTGCTAACCTCAAATTAAAATTAACAACACTGAAGTGTTGAGAAATCAGGGTGAGGTAGGAGATGAAGCTCTTGCATTCTGAGTAGAGAATTTAAACTACCTGAATTTAAATCCCAGCCCCACCATTTACAAACCATGTGACTTCCAACAAGTTATTTCTTTCTTTCTTTTTTTTACAATAGTGGAATGCATTACAATCATAATTATCCATTCACAACACAATTTTTTGTAACTCTGTAAATCATAGTTTCAAAAAGGAAAAATAGTACCTGTCTCACAAGAGTACCTGTCTCTTATTTTGTTGGAAAAATAAGCATTTAATGTCAATTGACATATAAAAAGGGCCCAATACACACTAGTAATTCTTATTACTTAGCTGGATATTTCTCCATAACCTTTGGTAAACAATATTGCTTATACATTGCTCTAGAGACTTTCATCCCATTACCTGGTATCATTTGAGTTGTCATTCAAACCCCATATTCATTTGGTAATGAAAAATGTAGTTATTTTCTTTGAATCAAATCACCTTATAAAAGTAGAACTATTAATATAACAAAAATATCATTTCATCTAGTTTGATAGTCTAGAGATTTTCATAGACTTTTTCAAAGGTAAGATGTTCAGTCTTCATCATAAAAGCAATAACTATAGCAACACTTCAGCTGACCCCTGCAAGACTGAAAAAGAGACCTTTAAGATAAATATCAAATAGAAAAAATTTTAAACCCAGCCCCCATCGATGGTAAAGGTCAGGTCTACTTCATTTCCACTTCTATTCCCTTTGCTTCAGAAATAAGACCGCTGTTAGAAATAGAAGAAAAAGAAGGAGGAAGAGTAAATCCACAGAAAACAAGAAAATATTCACAAATCATATATCTGAAAAGAGATTCATATTCAGAATACTTTTTTTTTAAAAAAAGTTCAACAATAAAAAAATTAACAACCCAATTAAAGAATGGGCAAATAGGCCAGATATAGTGGTACGTGCCTGTACTTCCAGTGACTCAGAAGACTAAGGCAGAAGGATTACCTCTTTGAAGCTAGCCTCAGCAACTAAGCAAGACCCTGTCTCTAAATTAAAAATTTTTTAAAAGGCAAGAGATGTTGCTCAGTCATTGGTAAAATGCCCCTGGGTTCAAAGGTTATAAAGAATTATCCAGTTGAGTAATAAGTACCAAAAAAAAAAAAACATAGACAACTCTTCATTCAGATGACTATTATTAAAACAAAACAACTATTGGCAAGGATGTGAAGAAACTGGACTCCTTTTGTACACTTAGTAGGAATACAAAATGGCAGAGCCACTGTGGGAAACTGTACAGTGATTTCTCCAAAGTTAAAAATAGAATTACTATATAACCCAGCAATTCCACTTCCAGAAATATACCAAAAAGAGTTGCAAGGAGGGTTTCAAAGAGTTATTTTTATGCCCATATTTATACCAGCATTATTCATAATATCCAATAGGTGGAAACAATCTAAATATCCTTTGATGGATGACTGAATAAACGAAATGGAATATACACACAACGGGATACCATTCAGCCTTTAAAAAGAAGGAAATTCTGACACATACTTCAACATGGATGAACTTTGAGGATATTATACAAAGTGAAATAAGTCAGTCACAGAAAGGAGAAATATCATATGATTACACTCACATGAGATACCTGGAGTGATCAGATTCATAGAGATGGAATGGTGGTTGCCAGGGGCTGGGGGGGAGAAGAATGGGAAGTTGTTTTTTATGGGTATAGAGTTTAGTGTGGGAACATGAAAAGTTCTTGAGACAGCTGATGGTGACCATTAAACAACAATGTGAATATGCCTAATGCCACTGAACTGTACACTTAAATGAGTGAAATGTTATAGTATTTCTCTCTCTCTCTCTCTCTCTCTCTCTCTCTCTCTCACACACACACACACACACACACACACACACACACACACAAAATACAGATCTCAGGATCAACATGTCATGTCTGAAATTTGAAATGGCAGATACCAAAAAAAAAATTTTTTTGAGTGGGCCATTATGTGTCCACTAAACAAAAGAACAAGCCAAATATCAGTAGAGGGGACAGAATAAAGATGGCAGTAGCTGTCAGCTCTAGCTGTTCTAATAAGTTAAGGCAGCATAACTTTATGTGAGATTCCTGTCTTGCTGGTTTCATTGGAAATGAATAGTCTCCATATCAATGGGGAATTTCATTAATTAGGGTTTATTGGGTTCACTAAAACAGTTCTATTATTTAAGTACTCAAAAGGTTCTTTGGCCACAGACATGTCACTACATCACCGAACAGAACTCTGTCAAGGATGCTCTGTAGATAACTTCTTAGCACAAGGAGTTCATTCTCCTGGGAACACACTGGAGCCTCCACATGGCCCTTAAGAAGACACTGACCTCTTTGAAACCAGGATTGCAAGATCCAGTGAACTGGAGAAGACTCTTGGTTGCACAGATTTTTCTGAACTCTGGTTCTCAGAAAGGCTAAGTGAAGGAATCGTCAGAAGACTCAAAATAGAATCTGTCACATTCCGATCTTATGAGATAATGCATGATCTTGCAGAGGCATTAAAAAGAAGGAAGATAATCTGTGGCTCTGTTTAATGTGATTTATTGGCTTCTAGAGACTCAAATACCATGAAAACAATTCTCTTCTATAAAAATACATATATTTCTATTGGACTCTTTTAAACTGAAAATAATGGTTAAATCCTTGGATCAGGACTAGCGCCAGCATAAGGAAGGAGTTTCCAACTCACCAACTTCTTCCCAGCCCATGCACATACTCTGTATTTCAAGATTTTTGTCTTTGGCCTCTTTTGTCTAAAATATAATTTAGCATCATAGGGAGCCTTTTTGATGGCTTTCAGCTTAAAGCAGGCTTCTTTGGTTCAGACCAGTGAAAGTTTCTCATATGAACTGAGGTCACTTCTTGACCTCTCGAGTCCTCGATATGTTATCCTCAGGGCAGCTGCCTCCCTCCTAGTCTCTTATAAATTAGCTGTGTATTTTCTGGGATCAACCACATCCTCAGAAAACTGACTACAGCTCATCCAGGAAACTTGGCCCCCATTCTCTCTCTAGAGACAGCTGTGTGAAAGTTTCAGAGGTAATAACTCAGACAGAGGGTCCTCTGTGGTTAGCAGAGCCCCAAATTTGGATAATGTTTCACTTGAATATTCATTGGCCTTAGCAGTTTGGCAAAAGTAGGAAAGGACTCCTAATTCCATGGGGTCAGATATCCTCCCTGAAACTAAAATGGAAAAAGATTAACTGACTCATGGAAAGGATTTTGTGATAAACCTAAAGTCCTGGGGCTCCTTTCATAATAGCACCTCCTCTTCTCATCACTCATCTCCCTTGGGGGGTGTCTTGAGTAATATAATTTTCAAGGATTTAATAATGATTTCTCTATCAGCAGCCTCAGTCAGTCTCTAGAGAAACTGGTACATTGTTTGAAAACTCCTGGCTCCTCAGTCCCAGTGAAGTATAGGAACCAAGTGAACATAGGGAAAATGTCTGTTGGGGATAGCTTAAAGCCAACACCACCCAGAGTTCTAGAAAGGATTAAGAGATATCAGACCAAAAGGGACAAGTGGGGAGGGAAGAGAGGATGGAAAGGGGAAATACTGGGGAATGATATTGGCCAAGTTATAGTTATATTGTACGCATGTATGTAACAACAATTTCCACCATTATGTAGAACTATAAATGAAAAAAAGAGAGAAATATCAGATCCATGGAGCTATTTAAATACACCAAGAGATGACATTAGCAAGTATTATTAATTTGGTATGATGATAATATTGTGGATAGGGTCATGTTTTTGTTTTTGTTTTTGAATTAGAGATAAACACTAAAGTTTTATGAATGAAATGATGGTATCTAGGATTTGCTTTTAAAAACTCTACAAGCCAAGCACAGTGGCACACATCTGTAATCCCAGCTACTTGTGATGCTGAGGCAGGAGGATAGAAAGGTCGAAGCCAGTCTGGGCAATTTAGCAAGACCCTGTCTGAAAATAAAAAACAAAAAGGGTTGAGGGTGTACCTCAGTGGTAAAGCACCCCTAGGTTCA
Organism: Urocitellus parryii; assembly: GCF_045843805.1. NCBI lineage: Eukaryota > Metazoa > Chordata > Mammalia > Rodentia > Sciuridae > Urocitellus > Urocitellus parryii. The sequence continues at coordinate 149,159,295 of NC_135532.1, forward strand.
ATCTCCAGTTTTGGAGGGGTGGACTCCAGAAAAATAAATACATATATAAATGGGGGTAGGATGATAGGTGAGATGAAATTGGTAAAATGTTGATACTTGCTAAGGGTGGCTAGAGCTATCTAGGAGTTTCTGCATGTTTGTTATACTATTTTCTTATATGTTTTGAAATTTTGGGCTGGGGTTAGGGCTCAGTGGCAGAGTGCTTGCCTCATACAGGTGAGGCACTGGGTTTGATCCTCGGCACCACATAAAAATCAGTAATAAAATAAAATATATTTTTAAAATTCTATAATAAAAAGTAAGGAGATCCCAGCAGTGTGGGAGGCTGAGACAGGAGAATTGCGAGTTCATAGCCAGCCTCAGCAACAGCGAGTCAAGACCCAGTGAGACCCTGTTGCTTAATAAAATATAAAGTAGGGCTGGGATGTGGCTCGGTGATAAAGTGCTCCTGAGCTCAATTTTTTATACCAAAAAAAAATAATAATAATAAAGGGAAAGGGAGGAGAGGATGCTAGTTATGCTAGAGTCAATGTTTCATTCTGTAAAGAGCCACTCCACAAAAGTTAACTCAAAATGGGTCACAGGCCTAAGTGTGAAATGCAAAACTACAAACTCCAGAAAAGAACTTGGGTAACCTCGAGTTTAATGGTGCTAACACATTTTAGATATAACATCAGAGGCATGATCCATGAAAGAAAAAATTGGTAATTTGGAGTTTGTTAAAGTAAAAACCTCCTTGTGAAGTATGCAAAGTCAACCACAGAAAATCTTGGCAGAACATATAGCTGATGAAAAAAACTGGTATTCAAAATATACATAGAACTCTAAAAACTCAACAATAAGAAAACAGGCAGCCCCATTAAAAGATGAGCAAAAGATCCAAATAAACACCTCCCCAAAGAAAATATATGTATTGAAAAATAAGCCTACAAAAGATGTTCAACATTGCATGTGGTTAGGGAACTTCAAATTGAAGCAGTGAGATGCTACTAGACATCTCTTAGAATGGTTAAATCAAGACATTGACAACATAAAACGCTGGTGAGGCTGTGGAGCAGCCAGGACACTTGGTGGGAGTACAAGCTCTATAACCACTCTGGAAGGCAGGCAGTTCCTTAAAAAACTAACTGTATTTTACCATCTGGCAATTGTAATCCTTGGTAAATAACCACGTTAGTTAAAAACTTATATCCACAAAATAACCTGCCCACCACTGTTTATAGCAGCTTTATTCACAACAGCTTGGATCTGGAATGTCCCTCAAGGGCCAAGGGGTTAAAGACTTGGTCCCCAGTGTGTGACTGGTGGTAGGCCCTCATAAAGTGTCCTAAAGGTAGGGCCTAATGGGAGGCTTTGATCACAGGGCACATGCCCTTGAAGGGGACAGTGGGGACTCCATCTCTTCCTCACTCTTGTTCATTCTAGTCGAGAGGCAAGTGGCTTTGTTCCACCTTGTGCTCCCTGCCATGATACACTACCTTGCCACAGGCACAAGGCAATGGATGGAAACCCAAACTCGTGAGCCAAATTAAACATTTTCCCTAAGTAGGTTGAATATCTGAAGTATTTATTATAGAGCAATGGAAAATTAACACAATAGTAACATTTGGAACCAACAAGATGTTCTTCAATAGGTGACTATGAATAAACAAACTGGCATATTTATAAAATAGACTTTTTATTCCATTCATTTCAACTCAGTAATTAAAAATGCTATAAAACCATAAAATTACATGTAATAACTTTAAATGCATATTGCTAAATGAAGGAAGCCATTCTAAAAATGAATACTGTATGATTTCAACTGTATGGCACCTGGAAAAGATGAACCGATGGAGATAGTAAAAAGATGAGTCATTTCCAGGGCTTTCAGGGAGGAATGGAAGGGTAAATAGGTAGAACACAGGAGATTTATAGTGGCTCTCTGGAAACTCTCTGTACTTTCCACTCAATTTTTCTGTAAATTAAGAACTTTCCTTCAAAATAATGTCTATTAATTAAGAAAGAAGGAAAAAAAGAAAGAAAGAAAAACAGAAAATGGAAGTAAAGGCTGCTGGTGAAAGAGCCAGCCAGGAATGTCTACCTGCATGAAGACAGGGGCCAGCAGGGACTGCAACCTCTCAGCTGTGTAGATGATTTGTGTGGCTGAAAATGGAACACGTTAAAGACATCATACCAAAATGAGGTTTTTTTGAAATGTGGCCCAGGAGCAGCCTCTATCAGAATCAATGGATTGCTTATTGAATGCAGACTCCAAGGCTCCAGGCCAGAGCTGCTGAATAAAAGTCTACAGGTGTGGGGCCTGGAAATCTGCATTTAGAATACCCCAAAATGATCCCTATGCCCTTTAAGTTTTGGGATTCACTTGTGTACACTACCAATCTGCTAAACTATTGGCCTTCTCTTTTTGTATAGATAGAGGAATAAAGAGAAAATGTCCATTAAATTTTTATTAAATGTAAGGAATAAGCCTCTGAACAGGGGGCTGGAGGTGGAGAAAGTGGAATGGATACATGAAGGTGAGGCTGACGAACAGCCTGTTTGAAGAAGTTTCTGAGTCTGGAGGAAGAAAAGGAAACAGAACCAGAGGAGAGAGGTTCACTGTCCACAGCAAGTGAGGCTGGGTTCATTTTGCTCTGCTGAAGCAAAACAAAACAACCAAACAAAAAATTTGAACAACACTAGGAAAAAGAGGGGTGGGTAAAAAGAAAACTGAGTGGAGGAACTCAAGGAGAAACCCTGAAAAGGCAAAACCTGAGCCTGATGGAAATGTGTATCAATCAATAGTGACCAAGTAATTTTCTGATTTGGGGGAAAAAGTAAAAGTTAGTTTAAGAACTTGGGGTCAAGGAACCATAATGATTTCTAGAAACAATTTGTGCAAGCAGCCAATACCAAACCAAAATAAATAAACAAATCCACACCCCACCCTTAAAAAACCCAAACAAATACCTCAAACAAGAAACAAGAGTATAAAAGTTAAAAGGTAGGGGCTGGGGATGTGGCTCAAGCAGTAGCGCGCTCGCCTGGCATGCGTGCGGTCCGGGTTCGATCCTCAGCACCACATACCAACAAAGATGTTGTGTCCGCCGAGAACTAAAAAATAAATATTAAAAATTCTCTCTCTCTCTCCTCTCTCACTCTCTCTTAAAAAAAAAAAAAAGTTAAAAGGTAAGCATTTTCCATCACAGACGTTACATTTGTATATTTGCCAGATTGTGGTTTTCTTTCCACTTGAATCAATTATTATAATTATAATCTGAGACTGAGATAACAAAATAAACTGAAACTGCCAGTAGGAGGGAGAGTACAATATCTTTCTCCTCGTTTTCTGAACCCACTCATGTAACAAAATAATGTACTTTTATGTTTACATAATGCTTCAGTTATTATTGCTCTTAAGCCCTTAAAGCCAGCTATGTATAGTGGGTCTCTTCCCCTTATCTGTGAGTGATTTAAAGGCAGATTCTGGCTCTTATTTACCTCTGGGTTCTCACTGCTGGGCACACAGAAGTTACAGCTGCCCCCTGAACAACATGTTTTGAGCTGCATGGTTTTATTTATATACGGATTTGTGTGTGTGACAATTTGAAAAATTTATAGATAAATCGCATAACCTAGATATATGGAAAAAGGTATGTCATGAATGCACAAAATACATGTAGTTAATAGTCTATCTTATCATTTATTATAAAGTATACACAAATCTGTTATAATCAGAGACTGTACATGGTGCCATTCCAATTGAGAGAAATGTAAATGAATGTAAAGATGCAGTATTAATTCATAACTGCATAAAGTTAAAATTACATCCTGTTCTGTAATAATTTATTTGTAGTCACCTCCTCTTGCTTTTGTGGTGAGATCAAGTGTTGCAAGTATCCACTTAAAACACCCACCGTGTGACACTAACTAGGACTAATTCATTTCTCCAGTAAACTATGCATCTATGGTTCTCACATATTTTTCACTGTATTTAATACATACAATGTATATATTGTGTTAATTGACTATATTATAGGTAAGGCTTCTGATCCAACAGCAGGATGTTAGTAGTTAAATTTATGGGAAGGCAAATATTATACTCAGATTTTCAACTGCAAAAGGGGTTATTGGCACCCCTGTCCCTTGAGTTGTTCAAGGTTCAACTGTATTCAGAGTCACAATTTGCAAATTAAACGGAGTTGAATAGATGACGGTAATAGAGCAATCTCTCTTAATTTAAAGTGAGCTGAGGTAGTGAGGAAGGTTAGGGTCAGTAACTATGGGAAATGGGAGGAAGATGACAGTTGGGCATGAGAGTTCCCAGCATGTCATCATTTTTGTCAGATCACAAAAGGGACCCACAACTGTGGTTGGTCTGATAATAATCATAGCCATTGTTAGTATTCTGGGTTCCCTTCCTATTTTCTATCCAACATTTCTCTTATTCTTAACACACACACACACACACACACACACACCCAAACAAGCAAACAACAACAACAAAAAAGAGGGAGGGAAAGGAGAGAGAGGGATACTAACTGAAATAGAATTTTATGCATGTATGATTTTGTTGGAATGAACCCAAGTACCGTGGCTAACTATAATGCTCTAATAAAAAAATAAATTAAAAAATGTCCTCCTCTAGTAGAAATACTCAAAAGAGATCACAAAGGCACATATAGAGACATCAGGCAGTCAATGTAAAAAAAAAAAAAAGGATGAATTCTGTTTCTAGTGTTTGGATTACAAATGTTGCATAGAAAATTAGATTTGCATTTCAAGTGAATGTATTTGTCGAGTGCTAAATTTTCCTGGCCTGTAGTATACAATTGAGTGCCTCCAGATTCTACAAATTGGGAAGGATTTGTCTGTTGTCTGTGGAACTGAAGGGTGCAATTAACATTTCTGAAAAACACTTAAGTGAAATTGGGAAACTTTACTTCGGTCTGGCTATTGGACTTACTTTTATTTGGATTAACAAAGGAATGCTTAAAAAGTCTGCCCCAGAGGGCTGCAGTAGTCTGCAGAAAAGCTGAGAGCAATAAAGTGGCATTTACAGTGTTACCTTCCAGTCACCTGAAATTACTTTGAAACAAGACAAAGTAGCAAAATAATATTGGATGACATCTTGTATTTGAAGAATTGTGGTTTGTGAAATTATTTTATGTGTCTTAAATCTCAACAGAGAAAATGCTATGTGTTGATTAGGGTGTATAGCAATCAGATGCCTCACACACTAGTTGTTGGAGGTCAACTATTTGAAAACACTTTTTGGCAGTATACTATAAGCCCAACATGCATTCAGGCTATGACTGAGCAATCCCACTTCTGTGCACATACCCAACAGAAATGGGTATATTTGTTCTCAAATTCAGAAAACCAGGAGGGAAAACTATCCAAAGTGTCCATCAACAGAGACACTGTTAAATCAACTGTGGTGTTTTTCATAAACTTGAAGACTCTAAGGAAAAGGAACAGTTCATAACTGCAACAACAGAATCTTACAATGTTGAGTGAAAGAAGTCATAGCATTCCTTCCTGTAATGTAGTAATTAAGACCCCTAATTGTGACAGAACTCAAACTAGCTTTAAGAAAAATAGATTTCATGATTTGTCAAACTAGGGTGAGCGCACATAAAAAGATGCTAGGAGTGACTGAATCCAGGGTTCAAAAGATGTTTTCAGGAATGTGCCAGCCAAGGCTCAGTCTCTTTTGGCCTCTTGCCTCTACTTGTGTTGTAGTCCTTAACTTAGTCTTATTGCAGTTAAGCTTTTTCCATGTGACTGGCAATGGCAGAATTATAAAATTTTACCGTCCTAAAACTTAGAGGCAAGAGGTGGTCTTCCTAAATAATTTAAAGGAAAAGACCTAGGAGAGGACTGTTACTGTGCATTTCCATACCAGTCGCTGTGGGCTGTGGGGATGGGACAATTTGATTGGTCACCCTGAGTCCTGTGCCTACCTCTATATCTAGGGAAGGTAAAGGAAGTGGTAGGGAAGAAACCACTGAGCAGTACCTTTTACAGATAAAAATCCCGGACCTTAAAATTGTTTAATGATTGACAATGCTAGGCATGTCTCAAATAATATACCTCATACTTTTATAGAATTATTTCCTTATGAAAAAAAATTTTAAAGAGAGAGAGAGAGAGAATTAATATATATATATATATATATATATATATATATATATATATATTTAGTTTTCAGCTACTACTATCTGCTAAACACTATGTTGACCCAAACATCACCGTTAGGAAGTCACCAAATACAAGTGATTTGTCTTTGTCATACATAGTAAGAAGAGTAATGTTAAATTATGTTTTAAAATAATTGCATACATGTAATCTAAGTGGCTCTGGAGGCTCAAGCAGGAAGATCATGAGTTCAAAGCCAGCCTCAGCAACTTAGAGAGGCCCCAAGCAACTTAGGAAGACCCTGTCTCAAAACAACCAATAAAAAGGATGGGAGATGTGGCTCAGTAATTAAGTGCCCCTGAGTTCAATCCCTGATACAAAAAAAAAAAAAAATAGTCACTGTGGTTCCTTGTGTTGGGCATATGGTCTTAATGCAGATCTTTCAATTATCACTTTTCTAAAAACGATTTTGGCTTTTTTCAGTTATGCAGTTAATTCCTTTTCACTCAATCTTTTTTCCAATTAACTATACAGGTACAATCTAAATTATAATCTGAAGTGTCACCCTACCAGCTGGTTCCTTCATTTACTCCATTGAGGAGATCAAAGATAGGGAATGAAGGGACAAAGAGGCTAGGTGCTTCAAAAGTGTTGCAAAGTTTTGAAAGACCCATTGTGGCCAGGCACTGTGATGCATGCCTATAACCCCAGCAACTCAGGAGGCTGAGGCAGGTGGACTGCAAGTTCAAGACCAGCTTCAGCAACTTAGTAAGGCCATGTGTGTGCCTCAAACTTCTGAGCTCAAGTCATCTTCCTGCCTCAGCCTCCCATAGATGGAACAGGAGGCACACATCAAGCACCCTGTTAAGATTTATTATAATTGGGAGAGGTGCTACAAGAACCAGTTGGGTTTTTTTTCATATAAATATAGTTTATGGTTCAAAATTATAAACATGAAATATAAAGCCGTATTTTGAAATTCCATCACTGCCTTGCAAAAAAAAAAGAAAGAAAGAAAGAAAAAGCATTTCTGAAAAATGCCTCTTCATTTAACTAGAAGTTGTTTTTAGATTATGATCATTTTACTGGATATACAGATGGAATGATGAGTTAAGAAAAACAATGGATGAATTCACTCAGTTGCTAACTCCTCTCCCCATTTGAGTTATAATTGGCAAAAATGTATCCTACATGATATGAATAACAGGATATATGATTTGCATTTATGGTTTTTTGTTTTTGGTAACAGGGATTGAACTCAGGGGCACTCAACCACCAAGCCACGTTTCCAGCCCTGTTTTATATTTTATTTAGAGACAGGGTCTCACTGAGTTGCTTAGGTCCTCACTTTTGCTGAGGCTGGCTTTGAATTCATGATCCACCTGCCTCAGCTTCCTGAGCTGCTGGGATTACAGGCATGTGCCACTGGCTTTGTGTGGCTATTTTTGAAAGGCATAAAAATAGGGTAACTAGTAGAATATTATGGAGTGGTCCAAATTGTTTGAATGTATTAGTTATGCAATCGAAAGATAGCTGGATGACTCGGGAGACTAAGGAAAGAGAATCACAAGTTTGAGGCCAGTCCAACAACTTAGCAATGTTCTAAACAACTTAGCAAGACCCTGTCTCAAACCACAAAACAAAACAAATTTAAAAAAAAAACTAAAAATAAAAATAAAAAGGGCTGGGAATATAGCTCTGTGGTAAAGCACTCCTGGGTCCAATACCCAGTACCATCCCCTCAAAATAGTTAGGATTTATACTAAAAGGTTAATATAATGCTTTATAAATGAAGGCAGCATTAATCTCTTAAATGCATTCATGGTTATTTTGTTCCATTATAAACAGTAGTGGGAGTGGAAATTCTGGAATCTCAACTGTATTGTTCAATTTTCAACATATGTTTCCAAGATTTGCATACAATTTCGACTTGTAAGCTGTCTAGAAGCTTGCTTTGATAATAGTTTCCACTATTATCAAATGGCTTTAGTTGACTAAAAGTCAAATTGGCAGAAAGGAAGATTAATTAGGCGCTTAATTATCATTTTCTGCTAAATGGCATTTTATTTAACTCACTTTATAGTTTTGTCTCCAGTGTTAATATACACGACTATCTGCTAATAGTGTTCTCATGGTAAGAAATAAAAGGCTTATAAAATTCACAGGGCTTCTGAATGATACCCAAACGCCAGTACTATTTATTGAATTACCAATGATCTTGAATCAAGTAAAGAAATAAAGACATATATGATCATATGTTTTAAGAGGAAACAAATTCATAAACGAGCTAATTATCTTCCCTAACATATCAGGTACATTCTTTTTAAAGTTAAAAAAGCAAGTAACAACTACAATTTCTGTCACTATTATGACTGAAGCATGATATTGAAACTCATATTCTTTTCATTCAAACTTTAATTATTAAATTGTTTTGAGGCCAGTGTGGTTCACAACACTTTAAACAGAGCTGCAGGCACAGCAGAGTGACAGGCTTTGTTGCTGAACAAAGGTTTGAGTCTTGACATTACCCCTTCATTGTTGGTTCTGTCACTTATTTGATCCCTCAACTAGGTTTTACTGAACATTATTATCTATGTGTCAGGCACTGCCTGGGGAGTAGAGACAGGAAACTATAGAAATGAGTCGGATGTGATATTTTCCTTCAAAGAAGTTATATTTAGTGGCAAGAGATGGGCAACAGATAAATGTATAAAAAAGAACTTCTAAAATCTACCCAATGAGAGAGCTATAAGGACTAAAGATTAAGAATTCGACATACATAAACTACTTGACATAGGCAATAGGCACGAAACAGATTTAGTTTTCTTCACTCAATTATTTATTCTTTTAACAAATATTTTAATACTAAATAAGTTCCTGGCATTGTTCTGGGTATAGAATGAGACTAATAATAGTAAAAGTCATAGCCCAGCCCTCAAGAGTTGCACCATACAAGCTGCAGGGAGAAGAGTCCAAGTAGATATTTAAGTCCACAGATATCTCAGCCCAAAGCAGTATGGGACAGATGTCAGTGATCCCCAGCAAATTAAATGCCATGTTAGTATATAGGGAGGCAATAAGAACTAGATAGAAGGATGGCCATGATAAAGACCTTAATGAAATTGGCTGTCTTAGAAGTGTAGTATGCCATTCAGAAGGTTTACATGAATTCCTCCAGTAAGGCTCACTCAAGTTTCAGAGGAAAGAAAGTAGACTGTGGGATAACCTAGACCTACAACACAGTCAGACAGGCGTGAGCAGATCAAGAGGAACAATAGAAGGCAACATTAAATGCCAGACCCGAGTCCCAGCTGATGAAACTTGCAGGGAAGACAAGAGAAATCAGGACGCCGACTGTCTGTCTAGATTGGGAGAGAGTACTTGAAAAGAGAGAGAGAGAGAGAGAGAGAGAGAGAGAGAGAGAGAGAGAGAGAGAAATGTATCACAGTAGATTGGGTAGATAGAGGTGATGGGAGGGGAGGGGGGGAGGGGGGATAGGAAGGGCAGCAGAATACAACAGACACTGGTATTGTTGTATGTATAAATGTGGTTGTATAACCAATGTGATCCTGAAATCTGTACACGTGGAAAAATAAGAATTCATACCCCATTTGAATCAAATGTATGATATGTCAAGATCATTGTATTGTCTTGAGCAACCAATAAAAAAATAAATAAATAAATAAGAAAAACAATTCAACATCACCAATCATCAGGGAAATGCAAATCAAAACCCCAATGTGATATTATCACCTCACCCCAGTAAGAATGGCTATTATCCAGTAGGATAAAGATAATGAGTGCTGGTGAGGATGTGGAGAAAAGGGAACTCTTGTGAGTTATTCACAGGAATGTAAATTAGTACAGCCATTTGTAGCCACCTTGTAGTCTTATCTCAGGTGGCCTCAGGTCTGCCAATTATGAAGGATATGAGCTGTGCCACCACTCAGCCTCCAGATGTTAGCTCCTTGCAGATCTGCTGTGTTGGAGGTAAGGTTGTATTCTTCATGGGACCTCCCCCAGTCAAGGACTAAGCAACACAGGGCTACAGGAGAGAGCCACAGACCCCTGGGACTGGCTACCTTTGCAGCGATGCTCCCAGTTGGGCTAGCAGACAAAGCACTTCAGTCCGATGGCTCCCCTGCTCATTCCTGCCTATGCTCACCAAAAACCTTTTCATTTCTAACTCTATCCCACCATCTGCTTCCCGAAGAAACTGCCTATAGAATTTTACGTCCTGTCCCATGCATTAACTTATTTTATCCTTATAATAATCCAGGTAGCAGAGTTAGTAAGAGCTCCCATTCTTTGAAACAGAAACCTAGAACACTTATATAACTTCACAGTGCTTACAAAACTAATTTGTGCCAAAGCTGGATTAGAACCCTCTTCCACATCTTTTCTGAACCCAATTTTCTTTCCTTGGAGATGTTAAAAGGAATGATGAATGACAACAAAAGTCACTAAAGGAAGCCACAATGGGTATCTGCCAAGCTTTATAGGGTTGGTATGAGGATGAAAAGTTAAACAAAAAAATCATACTAGAGACAGTAGGCTGAATTTATTATGTTTGGGTTAAAAATATAATTCTATATTATCTTTAAAAATTTTTATCCAAATTTTATTTTATACTACCTAGTGTGTAGATTGAGGACAATCTTAATAATGTTAATTGGAGTCTTTCAGGTGTTCCTTTGTGGATCAGATCAAATACTCTGCACATCCTACAGAAGCACTACAAAGATCTTTTCAAATCACACTAGCTATTTTACCACAAACAAGGTAATTTATAAATAACTATCTCTTTGTTAAAACCTATGGATCACTTACTTTTCTTCTTAAATAATAATTTGCAAAACAAAATCATGCTGTTTATTTTTTTATTCTTTATATGTTTTTGATCCACAGACCCCTTGTCCAATTGTGAAAATCATGGTATTAAATAAAACTTGAAAAATACAGAAAAATGCCACTGAGGTTATTATTATAGCTTTAGATATTTCTAGATGTGTGTATGTGTTGTGTTGTGTGTGTGTGTGTGTGTGTTTATACTCACATTCAATTACTTATCCTAGTCCTAACACCATATCACACCCCATCCATAGGTCTGAAGTTGCTACAGTGCTTCAACCCAGGAAACTCATGCCACTCAAAGTCCTGAAGTCAATACTCACCTCTTACTCTTAAAATGAATTAGCAATAAAAACTTATTTTTAAGATGTCAAAGAGTTAAACCGTAAAATTAGTTCTTCTGTGTTTATTTTAGTTGCTAAATCTTTAGCTGCCAGTCTGATGGTCCTTGATAGAAGGAAAAATCTGACAGGTGACTTGGATGACTTCTGTTGATGAAGAAAGTGTGTCTTTGGGACTACATCTGACCATGGAGGCTTCCAACTCTCTCACCTCTGAGCTGAGTTCTGAAGCCAAAGTGAGCCTGACTGAATTTCTGAAATGAACCTGGGCCAGAAAAAAATTTCCCTGAGAACTTCAGATCCAGGACAAAACAGCTTTGGGGAGCAAGGATCTGAAAGAGAACCATGTCTGGCTGACCACACCTAGTGGCGGACAATAGACAACTCATCATGGGAGAGAATCCCATCTGCTTGGAGTTCAGTGTTGAAACAGTGGATCTCACTTCTTACAAAAGTTACTCATGCCATGGCATGTGACTGGGACAGCTTAGAATGTGCTTTTACCTCCCACAAACATCATATGGATAGCTAAGTCATAGAAATAGTTTTCTGTTCAATATTTTAAAATTTGAGGTAATAGGGGAGAAATACATAATTAATGAAAGGAGCTTGTAAAATACAACATGCATTCATAGATTCAAAAGCTCTTCTTCATAAAAGGAATCCTAAAACTGCATTATTTCCCAAAGTGTCCCTGGCAGCTTCCTGGGCCTTTTTCGAAGGACAAAGAGAGGCGGGCAGCCAACTTGCTCCAACTGCTCCCCACTGGAGTTACATGAGTGCCACCTAGTGTCACTTGTTAAACTTGAAGGATCCCAGACAGAACATCTAGTTCAATTTACTTCATCTGAGGAAAGGAAGGCCCTGAGAGCAGAGGTGATTTAAACACGTCCACACCTCTGTCTGACTCATGCCCAAATGAGGACTAGGGATCAGGTGTCCTGCTTCAGCATCTCCTCAAGTGGTGATAACTTCTTCAATTAGTGATGACCTCTAGAGTTTGGGAATCAGGTGTCCTGACAGCTGGATTATGCCAAAAAATAAAGCCTACACTTTTCCAGGCTTTAGGTTTGCTGCACATTAAACTCCTGAAATAATATTTGTTTGTTCTTAAAGTCTTTGAGACACATGAATGACAGAGAACAGATTCTGTCTAGGTCTCCAAGGTATTTGGTCTATTCCTTTCCTTGAGCAACTGTTCCTAAACCAGCTTTCCAAGTAATCAAATTAATTCCTAAAACCAGGTGCCCTGGTCCAAAATCATGAGCCTTAATTCTAAGCAATGCCTCAGTTACAGACTTTTTATGGATTTCTACCTTCAGCTTCTACCTTTGTGAATGAGGCGAATCTAACAGCATCTTAGAAATTGGTTTTAGGGTTGATTCTAGTAGAACCAATCAAGCCGTGGGTTCCAGAAGTCTAGGATTCTCCAGATATAGTTTCTGCTTTGAGGTTGGTCTAGGCCAGTGATGCTCAATGCTGCCTACACTTTAGCTTTGCCTATGGAACTTTTTAAACATACCTGTGTTGGAGTCTGACACTAGTTCAGCAGAGTCAGAATCTTGGGGATGTTATTTCTGTAGTGTGGAAGGGAGGAGGCGGGGAGGCGGGGTGGATACACGCATGCATGCATGCATGTATTTTAAAGTTCCTTGGATTATTATGATGCTCAAAGGATTGAAAAACATAATGGTGAGCTGAGCTTGTGCTAAATAAGAAAGCAGAGAGGTAAAAGTCAAAGAGGCAGAAGGTAGATAAGATCATTTTCTTTAGGCCTCCAATAGAACTTGGTCTGTACTAAAGGGTCCAACAAATGCTTGTTCAAAGAAACTTGTCCAAAATGAGATGATATGACAATACTGAAGGAGTTCACAACCTAGAAATGATTTCAAGATTCTGTTACCATCTCACAAGAGAAACATCTACAAAGAACCACAAGTGAAATTAAAAGTAGGGGAAGCAGACAAGTCCACTTAGATCAAGAAGAAATGTTTTAAAATACGAAAATCATTTAAGTATCTCTCTCTCTCTCTCTCTCTCTCTCTCTCTCTCTCTGCTTTCCTTTTCCTTTCCTGTTTTTAATTGCTTGATTCCTGCATTCAAATCACATGTAGTGTCTCTAGAGACACATATAACAAAGGGAGCTTCCATGTCCCAAAAAGGCTTCCCTAGCACCTTTTGGAGGAAGTGTAGCACAGAAGCTAACCAGATGCTATATTCATGTTATGTTAGGGTCTGCAGTGGGGAGAGCATGTGTGAAGCCATGTATTGGGAGACAGCTGGCTTATTCAAGTGATACAGAAGAGGCCAGTGTGAGGGGGGAGGGGATGTGCTTTGAGAAGGGACCAGAATGTTCAGGAGGTGCCAAACTAGACAGGGCCTTGTCCATCTGCTTTCACATGTATACACACCACATCCTACTCTCTCACACACAATTAAGTCACAATAGCATGCTTTTCTTCCTTGCTCTGACCTGTGTTCACTATTTCATCTTTAGTATCAGTGATGACATCCTTAAATTTTGCAAATGGTTTTTCTAAAATTCTTATTTTTTCTGAAGAGAGTTTTCTAGTGTTTTATTCTCATTATAAACCTAACAACTATTCATTAAGAAAACATTTTAAACAACTTATAGATGTATAAAATGAATGTCCTCCCAGATACTACTCATCAAAAACTACTACATACATTCTTTTAGGCCTTTCTATATGCATGTCCAATTTTTTAAGGAAAAATGAGACTATATTATATGCACCATTATGCAACTTGCTTTTTAAATTTAATATATTATAAACAATTTTTGATTTCAACATATACAGCTTTACCTCATTCTGTTTTAGCATCCCCACAGTATTTGATTGTTTAGATGAGTCATTCATTGATGAACATTTAGGAAACTTTTTTTTTTTTTTTTTGCCATTGCAAGCTAAGCAATATATCAATGTATCCTTTTTTGTTCTGTTTTGTTTTTTCCAATGTTTTCTTTTATCTACTCCTCCATTGTAAGAATATTTTTATAAGAAAAATTTTTAGGTTCTTAGGAGCCAGGTGCGGTGGTGCACACCTGTAATCCCAGCAGCTTGGGAGGCTGAGGATGGAGGATTTCGAGTTCAAATCCAGCCTCAGCAAAGGCAAGGCACTAAGCAATTTGGTGAGACCCTGTCTCTAAATACAGTACAAAATAGAGCTGGGAATGTGGCTCAGTGGTAGAGTGCCCCTGAGTTCAATCCCTGGTATCACCCCCACCAAATTCTTACAAAAGAATGTTTTCAACATATGCATATTTTAAATTTTGAAAATATTTCCGAGTTCCTGACAAATGTGGTAACAGTTCACCTCCCATAAGCAATATATGAGAGTGCCTATTGCCATTTTCTTTCTCCTAATGATCTACCTATCATCTTACAGAAATAACTAGAATTGGAATTTTTCAGGATTCATACCTTCGATCTAATCCACTGTCTGAGCCTTCCAACTGCCTAATGCATTCCACTTCCACCACACCCCTGCTCCCAACAGATCTTCTTCCTGACGTCTAGTATCTAAATGACACTTCTATCCGTACTTGTCTCTATATCTAATTAGGAACTGTATCTCTCATAATGTATTTTTTTTACCATCGTTCTCACTTTCTTTACTTTTCTTTCAACTCTGTGACCATTATCCTAGTTTTGGATTTTCTTGCCTTCTGCTTGACCTCCCTGTCTCTAGTCTCTTCCACTTTCAATCTACATGAACTCATCGCCACATTCATCTTTGTAAAACTCTCCTGGGATCATATGGCTCAGCCTTTCAATTGCTGTCCATTCCCTACCAAATCTTGGCTGAGTTGTCTCTTCCCTACCTTGATAGACAAGTCTCCTTTGCCATCCACAAACATACCCTGAGTTTTCTGCATCAATCGTGTCCATCTCTTTCTGAAGTTCTTTCTCATATTTTTGCCTACCTGAACACTATCTATTCCAGTCACACATGAAGGTATGTTGGAAAAGGGTTCCAAGTAGAAGACATATTATGATTACAAAATATGTAGGGCCTTGTAGGACATTGAAAAGACTATGACTAGGCAAAATTTAAGCATTATCACATCGTCATTATATATGAATATAGGCTTTCTCTCTGCTAATAGATTATCACCAAATACTTTGTACAAACACACACACACACACACACACACACACACAACCACCACCCCCCCACACACACACTGCTATACTGGGAATTGAATCTAAGAATGTTCTACTTCTGAGATATATCCCAGCCTTTTAAAATTTTACTTTGAGACAGAGTCTCACTAAGTTGCTAAGGCTGGCCTTTAACATGTGATTCTCCTGCTTTAAGTAGCTGGGGTTACAGACATGTACCATTGTGCCTAACTAAAAATTTTAGGACACATTTTCATAGTAGAAACAAATTATTTTGCTTGAGGCTAAAAATGATGACTCAAGATTCTGCCTTTGCCAATAAAGATTGCATTAAACAGAGCAGTAACATGCGATTGGGATTCTTGAGCAATCGCACCTACTTGTGATAATTAAATAAGGACTCTAAAGTAATGCTTTCCCTCTTCTTCAAGATTCATAAGTCTTCAGCGGGTGCGGTGGTACACACTTGTAATCCCAGCAGCTCAGGAGGCTGAGGCAGGAGGATCACGAGTTCAAAGCCAGCCTTAGCAAAAGTGAGGCGCTAAGCAACTCAGTGAGACCCTGTCTCTAAATAAAATACAAAAAAGCAGGGCTTGGGGTGTGGCTCACTGATCGTCGAGTGCCCCTGAGTTCAATCCCTGGTAACCCCCCCCCCAAAAAAGAAGATTCATATGTCTTCATTAGCTTATTTTTCTTATTTAACCCTAATATGGCAATCATTTATATTTCTAAAGAGATTCATCATAATCATAAAAATAGAAAACTACTTGCCTATTTGATTTACTTGAAGGCAGATTTCATATTCACTCATTGCTAAATTATAAGGATCAGGAGGAGGTGCTTAAAATAATGTCTGGTATATAGTAAATGCTCTATAAGTGTTTTTAGTATAATGTTATATTCCATCACTCATTCACACAGCAAACCACTATTTTGTATCAGGTACTATGCAAACATTGGAACGTAAAGATATATTAACCTGATCTCAAAGTTCTCTAGCTTAGTGGAAAAAACAAAAATACAAACACATTGTTGAGAGCCACAGCCAAAGGGGCCCCAGCAAACTTCCAGCTGCCAGCAAACTTCCAGCTGCCAGCTGATGATTGGCTCACAGCGGCCCCAGCAAACTTCTAGCTGCCAACTGATTGGCTCCTCTGCAGTGATGCTCATTGGGCTGTTTCCCCACCCTTTCAGACCACGGAGCTGCTCATTAGGGGACTTTTTTGGCTCCGCCCACGTGACTCAGCCAATCGGCCTCAAGAGCAGGAGGAGTGGGGGAGGTTGAGAGGCTTGTCGGAAGCCAGTGGTGGCAGTTGGGCTCTGAGGGTTATTCCTGAGGAGCTGTGTGGTATGGTGTGTATGTTCTAAAAATAAAGTTCGTTTCTTTTGACAAGTGGCTCCTGAATTGTGCCCAGCCAGACTTCGGCAACACATAGTGAAAATAAATTTTATAAATGCAATAATTGAGATATATTTAAGGGGTAGTGGTAGATATCAAAAGGCAGAGATGAGTAAATCTGCTTGGGAGAGAGGGTTATGTGGAACATACTAATCCACATGGCTAGGAGCAACTAGTAGAGGGAAGTTAGTAGAATGTGACAATGAAAATGACATAGCTTCAGCAAAGACATAAAGTCAGGGTAAAGCAGGACTTGTTTGGGGCTGTAAATATAGAATACCTAAAGGGAAGATTATAAGAAAACATGGGAATGTTCTTGATGAGCCAGGTTATAAGTGTACTGTATCAGTGATAAGGAATATGGACAGTCTTTCATAGGCATGGAAATCACTGAAGGGTTTTAGGTAGATTTTCATTTTAGAAAAATGTGAGTCTGGAGTGGTGGCTCATACCTCTAATCTCAGCTACTCAGAAGGCTGAGGCAGGAGGAGAGAGTCCAGCCTGGGCAATTCAGCAAGACCCACTATCACAAAATAAAAGGAGGAGGAAGAAGCTGAGGAGGAGGAGGAAGAAAGAAAGAAAGAAAGAAAGAAAGAAAGAAAGAAAGAAAGAAAGAAAGAAAGAAAGAAAGAAAGAAAGAAAGAAAGAAAGAAAGAAAGAAAGAAAGAAAAGAGTATACCAAGAGGCACAAATCCAAATACCTCTGAGGATCAAGCAAGTAACAAATGTATAGATGGAGGTCTGGTTAAAGCAATGGGAAATATTGTAGGAGACAACTGAAAAATGAATAAAGACATTCAAGTGATTAAAAACAAGGACTTGGGATGTAGCTCACTGGTAGTAGAGTGCTTGCCTAGTATGCACAAGGCCCTGAATCATTTGATCCCCAGCACTGTAAACAAGCAAACAAACAAACAACCCTGCTAAGTAAATTGAGATTGAGGGCTGCATATTTCAATGCCTGGAGTACAGGCTATGTTGGGGAGAAGTGGAAGGAGGTAGAGGGTAATTAAGGAATCCCTTTATGCAAAACATAATGAGGAGCAAAACCTAGAGAAAATCTTCAAGGGTAAAGAGGAATCTTGACAAATATTTAGAGAGGCAAAAATTCATGGGAAGAAGAGGGAAAGAAGTTAGAATAATGCCTAAGTTTCTGGCTTTAAGTGACTGGAATTGCGATGTAAGGCTTCAACTCTACAGAAATGGCAGGTAGTGCCTGCCGGTAGGTTGATTTATGGAGTTTGGTTTTGGAAATGTTGAGTTCTTAGTGTTTTGGGGTCATCCTGGTGTCAACACCAGGTAGATGGCTGGATTTACAGATGCAGAGGGCAAAAAAAGGGCCAGGTTTGGAAATAAAGACATAGGGGTTTTCAGTTTATAGGTGGGAATTAACAATAGGACTTGTTGTTAATTACCAGAAAAAAGTGAGAACAAAATTATAGAGAAGAAATTCTTTATCTAACTTTTGGATACTTTTGCATCTCTAGTCACTTTCATATTCATGATATCTTAAGAATTCTTTTTAAGAAAATTATATTCTTTCCATGTGAATTTGAAATATTGAAATGACAATGATAAGCTGTATAGTTTAGCATGAAATCAGTAGAAATTTAGTAGAAATCAGTCTGTAAGTAACATATTTATAGGAATTATAATACACTTTATAAACATATTGTTAAAAATGTGTTATATAATTCCATCCAGTTACTGTAGATGGCTCCTTCCTAACTATTTTATTTGGCAAGACATATACTTGAAAAGAGAAGTAAGTGCAAGTGCCTGAGACGAATGGAAACAGATTATACTGAAAATACATCACTGTCATTGTCTAAAGGATACTGTTTGCAGAGTAAGTATGTGTGTCTTCTTAGGGTATTAATTCACAAAAAGAAAGAAGTTTTTAAAAACTATGTCTGAAGGTAGGCATGGTGGCACGTCTCTATTTTCAGCTACTTGGCAGCCTGAGGAGGGAGGATTGCTTGATCCCAGGAGTTTGAAGCCAGCCTGGGTAGCATAGCAAGATCCTGTATCAAAGAAAAAAGAAAGAAATAAGAATAAAACTCTGTCTAGTTCCATCTAATGTACTGTTTATTACCCCATTTCCAACCGGGAATGACTCAACATAAGTAAGAGCCTTTTGTGTGGAACATTTGGGAACAAATGTGGAATCAGGAAAGGGTAAAATAGGCTCCCACATTAAAGCACATTCCAAACTCAACAATGGGTCAATTGCTATCCAAATGTTTACTTTGGGTTCATCTACATAACCTATTAAAACTCAACCTTAATTAGCAAAAACAACTACTAGAAGGATAATGGAAAAATATTATGGTTTCCATTTCTTTTTATCACTGTTTTCTCAACACTTTTAAATAAATTAAAAGCAGATGTTGAAATTGCTGCCAACTGTTCACTTGTCATCTGTGAATGGGAATTAACTTGGTTTTGTTCATCATTAAATTAAATGTTAGACTTCAATAGTTTAAAGAGCCTTGGAATGAAGTTACTGATGGAATTTTAAAGTTACAAATAAATGAAATAATTTTGATAATTGTGAAAACCTTTATCCTTGCAAGATAAAAAGGAAAATTTCTGGAAAGTTTAGAATTCTGAAACTCTCACATAATATCTGTAGAAACAAAAATCAGTATTTTGTTATTTAACAAAAACATTTGGTCTCCATCAATACTTTTAGCTCTGCATTTGTTGTAGTGGAGTCTACAAAACAACTTAAAAATGGCTACCATTCTCAGAGTTAAAGAATAGAAAATGCTGTATAATTCAGTGCCCAGATGAGAGGACTTGCTTATAGTCCTTTACAAGTTCAGAGGAGGTAGAACCTCAAGAGGGTAGAAATGATATGAGTGGAGATCTTAGGGAGGGAATTTGATTGAATAATTAAGAATGTGAAGGATTTAATGCTGCCTCATGTGACAGCCAGCCTCTGGGATGGCCTCTGTGATTCTTGCCTTTGAGTATTCAAACCCTTGTATAGTTCCCTCCCACATTGAATGGAGCTGACCAATAGGATATTGCAGAAATGATGGGGTGTGACTTCTGAGGCTAGGTCATAAAAAAATATTGTGGTTCTTACCTTGGTTTCTGTTGAATCCTTACTCTGGGGGAAGACAGTCACTATGTCAGGAGGACATTTGAGAAGTCCATTGATAGATTCATTGGGGAGGACCAGAGGTATCCTGCCAACAGCTAACCCTAATTTGTCAAGCATATGAGTGAGTGGTCATGGAAGAGGATATTTTAGCCTCAGTGAAGCCTTCAGTTGACCGCATGACTGAAATATTGGCAAATATTTTGATTGTGACTTAAAATGACTCTGAATCAGACCATCCAGCTAAGCTGCTTCTAAATTCCTGGTACACAGAAATTTTGAGATAATAAGTGTTCATTCCTTTAAGTAATTAAGTTTTGGGGTAATTTGTTATGCAGAAATAGATTAGTACCTCTTACTAGGTCTTTATTATTAACAATACACAAAAGTCATGAAAAGTTTGCATGAATATGGAATAAATGATCAGAGCTATGATCATCTCCTTTAACAAATGCTATGATAATATGATGAAAAATGAGGAAGTCAAGCACAATGTTGTGTGCTTGTCATCCCAGCTATTTAGGAAATTTGGGCAAGAGAATCAGTTGAACCTAGTAGTTTGAGGGCCAGCAAGAAGAAAACTCTATTACACTAATATAACAATCTTAACCCTGTTCCCAGCCAGCCATTTCTTTATTGGTGAATGGCTTCATCCATTCCAAAAATATTTCAAAAGAAATCCCTTAGTTCATTTACCAAATATTTATTGATAATCGACTACATAGCGTGAATTAAGTGTTAATTAATTACTTATAAACAGCATAAATTACATAATTTTATGGCACCAAACACCATACAATAGATGAACAATATTTTAATTTCTTTTTTATAATTTTGTTCAAAACATTTTAATTCACTAAAATCAGAAGTTTTTGACTTTACTTTTACAGAATGAAGAACTGCTTGAAAACATCAACTGATAAATTTTCAGTAACATAATTTTATTTTTACCAGACTGTAAGGCAGTCACTAATTTGATTACAATCAAAATGAATTATAATTGAGGATTAAAATCACCCTAACCTGTGAACAACTCCTTGTCACATCACTCTCTGAACAGTTTGTAACCCATTTTAGAAAACCTTCTGAAAACCTACTGGCACAACTGAAGGGACCCAGCAGAGGTCCTGAATGTTAAGATAATTTGACCTAGATTCATACCTCTTATTTTTTTTATAATATGCATCTAAATTCTCATTTTGTGTTAAAAGGAATTTTCCCCAATGAAGGATCACTCAGGGATCTGGGGCTTGGAGTGAATGCAATAACTTGCAGCTCTGTATGATGTGCCTTTTGGAAACAGAGGGAACACATTTTTGGTTATAAATGAACTAGCTGTACTATTTTGTGTTTACTTAAATCAAATAGATTTTTAAATTATAAAACATTTTAGATTGTGAAATATAAATTATACGAGGGATACCGAACATCTATGTAGTCACTTCTCAGCTTTTAAGAAATACATTAAAAATTTAAGCTGAGCATGGTGGTGGGCACCTATAATTCTAGGTACTTGGGAGGCAGAAGCAGGAGGGTCACTTGAGCCCAGGAGTTTTATACCTGCCTGGAGTGAAGGTCAGCCTGGGTAACATAGGCAGACTCCATCTCTCAAAAAAAAAAAAAAAAAAAAAAAGAAAAAATTACTTAAAGTTATTTCCTCCTCACTTCAAAAATAACTAACATTCTCATTTTCCTATATATCATCCCCTTCATTTTTAAAAGCACATATACATCTATAATATATGGTCTTGGGTGTGTAAAAAAAAATATATATATATAGTAGGACACAATACCTTCATTTTATTTATTTATTTTTATATGGTGCCGAGGAGAGAACCTAGTGCCTCATACTTGTCAGGCTAGCACTCTACCACTGAGCCACAATCCCAGCCCCTATGGTCTTGTTTTTAGCACCAAATATGAATGACACCATCCTTCTGTAACCTGTTGTGTCCATTTGTTTTTCAAAGTGAAGACTAGGATTTAATTTTTGTTGTTTTATTAATGTATGGTAGTCAGTCAGTAAATTTATTGAATTGACAAATCAACTTATCCATGTTGTTACATGCAGTTCTACTCATCATTGTTTCCAGGGCTTACAAAAACATTTCTTGGTTTGTCCTTTGGTGTGTGCGCCCGTCTTAGGGCCCCCTACGGTGTCCAAGGTAGCGGAGCAAGGGTTGGGTAGGACCGGTAGTGTGGGCGGAGCTTACACGTGGAAGCCCAAGTAAAGCGGACATGGGGTGGAAAAGGAAAGGTCTTTTTCTCTGTCCCTATAAGGAATTACAGTTCCAGAATTCTAAAGTTGGACTTGAACTTCCAAGCTGTTAGAAGATATTTTTAAGGCAGGACGTATTCTCCTTACTATTTAGCTTGTTTTAATAACTTTTAAATATTTAAAGTATGCAGACCTCCGTTTGTAGTTTTGACCGGGTCCCACAAATAGGGGTGGGGTGCTTTTTTCTTACATCCTACTTTTCCCTCAAATGTAGTTGTTAGAGAGTAAATTACTGCAACGTGGGTCTGCTTTTACGCCCACATTCCCTGTGTGAATCCTCACTTCCCCTCCTCTCTCCACTAGTCAGGACTACCAACTCTTTAAGTTCGACGCCAAGTTGGAGTGAAGAAGCTAACTGGACGCCACGCAGGGACGCTGGACACTTACTGGCCGCCTAGCGCGACGAGCGTCCCTACGAGGCCCCGCCCACTCTGTTCGTCCGGCCGCGTGGCATCCTGGGACCTGTAGTTTTTGGTGTAGCTGCCTTCACCTAGTCTCCACCCTACAGCACTTGACGCTGCGTTTCGCCCTCGGGACGTCCTGACGTTACGTTCTACCTTCCCCTTGCCTCCTCCCTCTTTCTTTCGCTCCGGAGAAGCTCAGTTCCGGACTTCCGAAGACCTTTTACGACGTTGGGTCTTAGAGTCTGTCTCTGCGCCAGGTCCACTTTTCGGCAAAGTGACGTGGACGTCAACAGCAATGGCGGAAGGAGAAGAGGTCCAGCCACTGCCTACGTTGAGCGGCGACGGCTGGTGAGTGAGAGCTCAGGACTGCTTCTCACTGGCTCCTTATTCTTTCTTCTCACCAACCTGCTTGTCCCTAAGGCACCGGGTGGTGCCGGCACGGAACAAAAAAGACCCGTTCTGGCGAAGTCTGGTGCCCTGCCCCGCCCCCTCTGCCTGTCGGCTCCCCTCTCGCTGCCGGGTCCTGCTCTAGGGGCTGGGTCCAGACTCGGGGGGTGTGTCGTCCAGTTGCTCGGCCTCAGTCTGGTCCCTACTTAGTCCCCGGCCTCCAAAATGTGCTGGAGAGGGAGGCTTCAGGCTAGATTTGGCCAGTGTCTCTGGCTGCAGGAGTTGGAGTAGGCAGGTTAAGAAGGAAGTTTCTTGGATAAAATCTAAGGTACTCGAATACCAGTTGGAGAAAAGCCCTTTTGAAATTACCAACACGACCTTTGCCTAGGGGTTCAGAGGTTGAGAGAGACTCCCAGAAAAGATTTCTTCCCCACACTTAAAATAATTTTTATCTTCCGTTTTTTTTTTAATCTCGATTCGTCTTCCAACAGTTTGTGCCATTTCTCTCTCTCTCTCTCTCTCTCTCTCTCTCTCTCTCTCTCTCTCTTGATTTCATATCTTTGGATCCCCATGGGACTTTATTCTCGCTGCTCCCAACCCTTTGCATGCTTACCTGATTTATAGCTATGGCTTTGGGAAGGACCTCCAGTAATGCTTGGTAGGCATTACTCACCCAGTGTCCTTAATCTTTGGGAAACTCTCCTACTTTTGAAATAGTTGCTATTCTCAGTACAGTGCTCCCTAGCATAATTTTCTTTAAAGGAACACTTAGAGGCTTGTGTAATTTTTACAGTTGATCTAAATGTGTTGATCACACATATTATTTTTGGGTTTTCTTGTTTATAATTGTACATCCCACTGACATTCTCTGTACCTAAAAGCTATAGAAAACATTGACAGACATCTTAAATCCCAGGGAAGAAATGGAAATAGTTAAAAGAAATAAACAATGTGGTAATTGAGAAATTCAACTTTCCATTAGCAGACATCAAGCATTCCCTTTGTACTTGTATTCTCTACAAGGTTTAGGAGGAAAACTTGACCTAAATATAGCTTCTTTGTTTAGTTTGCTTATGTTAGAGTTGGGGAACTGTGACAGGCACACTAAATAACAAGGTAAAATTAATCTCATTCTTTGGGCGTGTTAATAAAAGAGGGGGCAAAAAACACTTCTTGGAGTCATGGGGGAAAGCTTCATGGAAGCAGTGGTTTTTGAATCAGACTTTGGAGAATGAGTGGGATTTACAAGAACTCTGTCCAAAAGAAATATAATGTGAACCACACATGTAATTTAGAATTTTTCTGTTAGTCTCATTAAAGACTAAAAATAAACAGTGGAAATTAGCTTTAATAATCTATTTTGTTTAGTCGAATACATCAACATGTTATTTCAACATACAATCATTGTTAAAAAACAATTTTTGCATCTTTTATTTTTATCTAAGCCTTCAAAATCCAATGTACAATTTGCATTTAGTCTACATCTCAATTTGGTCTAGCTACACTTCAAATGATAAATGTTTACAGGTGGCTAGTAGCTAAAATATTGGGTAGTACAAATTCAGATTAAAATGGGAGGGGCTGGAGTTGTGGCTAGTGGTAGAGAGCTTGCTTAGCATGAGTGAGGCACTGGTTTGATCCCCAGCACCACATAAAAACAAGCAAGTAAAATAAAGGTATTGTGTCCATCTTACAACTAAAAAATATTTTTTTAAAAAGAAACATGGGAAAGGTCTCTGGAGTAACAACAACAAGGGTATAGACAGGACAGTGACTTTTTTTTCAAGATTAGTATCTAAAACCAAATGGCTGAAGAGAAATTATAGAAAAATAGGTCTGGAAAAATAGTGAGGAAGTTTTTATCTAGGTATAGGAACCTTTAACAAATCAGTGATATAGATGTTGCAAAACTTTTTCGGAAAGTGACCTAGCTGGTTATTGCCTGAAGTTTGCTGTTTTGGAAGAGTGGACTGTATGATAAATTGGCTTCAGTGAGCTTCATGTTGAGGGTCATGAGAGGAAATGTTTCTGGAGTTAAAGCTTTTTAGGGCAGTTCTTATGTTAGAATTGTGAGCATGTGTCTGGTTCTAGACAAGGGATCTGGAGTGAATGATTTCTACCCGTAGCGTTTATACTCTTCTAGAGGTAGTGTATTTTTTGTGTGGTTTCTCCTTTTTACTTATTTTATTTTCATGAAAGGGAGATCCCTGGGATGATGATCTATAATTTCTATTTTACCTTCATTCCCCTCTAATCTGTCTTTTTTTTTTTTCTCCCTTTACCAGTCCCCCAGATGTGGACTTAAATAGTCAGGAAACACCTTGGGATTGGGAGTCACAAGTTCCGTACAACCTCTTCTTTTAGAGTGATTGTGAATGGGTTGTTATAGAGTGGGAACAGTTTACTCTTTGTTTTATGAAGAGTAAATGTTTTTAACTGTCATGTTTTTATTTTAACTTTGTCAGATGGAAAGTTTTTAAAAAATGTATCTTATCACCTAACCCAAACTCATCTTAATGATAGGGCTATTCAGCTACAAATAAAAGTGTGTAATAATAAAACTAGGTTCTGGTCCTCAAGGAATTTCCGATCTAGTTAGAGAAGGCACATTTGAGAACATCAATTATTCTTGGGCTACTGTAATACAATAAGACCTTCAGTTCTCTTTTTAGGAAAATATGGCAGATTGTTGCTATTTAAATGACCTTCACATAGCATAGTCATTATGCTTGAAACTTCTTTTTGTAAGGTTTCCCTGTTTTCTTCCTTATCATTGGTATCTTACAATTTGTTCCTAATCTATGAAACTAGATAGTGGAACTTGTTAAAATTGTGTATAGTTTTTTAAGAGGTTCACGATGGGGCTTGAAGTTCCTAAAAGTACATGAACTCTCTGATATTACTTATTTACTGATTTTTCAGTTACATTCTAAATTACTGCTTCCCCAAATTTAAATGTACAACGAATTACCTGAGGGGATTATTAAAATGCACATTCTGATTCAGTAAATTTTGACTGGGACCTGAGATGCTATATTTCTGACTAGCTTCTGGTTATACTAATTCTGCTAGTTCAAATATCACATGTTACTTAGCAAGGTACTGAATGATGTGTATCTCAGCATGAGTAGGTCAGAGGAATTTATATCACCTGACATGTAATACTGTAATTTATCTAAATACATGACTTGTCATTGCTCTTTAGATGTGAACCTTTCAAGGCAGAGACTGATGGCAGGTGATTCAATAAATGTTAAATGAATGTATCATGAATGAATGCAGATTTTTGTGTACTCATGTAGTAGCATATCAAGCTGTCATTTCATATGAATTTCCTGACTTCACTGGTTTTGTGAATTGTCTGATTGTCTGCAGGTATAATGCTCATTTCCTGTGGAAAGCCTAGGTGATCAGAAACTGCCTAAGCTCTTTAGCTTTCTGCAACTCCAGCCATGTAAACTCCAAGAGTATGGTGAAATCCTTTTAAAAGGGTTTACAGTTAGTTTGAAATTTAAATTTAATTTTAAAAATTAAAATAAGTTAAGAGAATCTAGATTTATAAAACCAAACTGGTAAAAATTGTTACAATTCAGAGATTAGTAATATTTTTCTTAGTATTAAAGAGACCAGCCTTGATTTGAACATATGTTCTCATTTCCTGAGTCTGTCTGCTTGAAATATTTCCTTAAAATAATCTTAAGTCATGGGGCTGGGATTGTGGCTCAGAGGTAGTGCGCTTGTCTAGCATGGGCAGGACCCGGGTTTGATCCTCAGCACCACATAAAAATAAAGGCATTGTGTTGTGTCCATCTACACCTAAAAAATAAATATTAAAAAATAATCTTAAGCCATAATTTAGAAAATTTTTGATAGATATTATCTACACCTAAAAAATAAATATTAAAAAATAATCTTAAGCCATAATTTAGAAAATTTTTGATAGATATTATTATTACACACTTATATTTGTAGCTAAATAGCCCTATCATTAAGATGAGTTTGGGTTAGGTGATAAGATACATTTTTGAAAACTTTCCATCTGACAAAGCTAAAATAAAAATATGACAGTTAAAAACACTTCATAAAACAAAGAGTAAACTGTTTGATAGCATAGAGATTTTAATTACATAACTTGATATTCTGAACTTCTTTAACTTAAACAGTTTACTCAATATTCACTTTTAATTCATAGTTCTGTTTTAATGTTAAATTATTGCTAAACTTTTTTTAAAATTGAAGGATTAGTTCTATAAAGAAGCTTCAGTTGTTAATTTGAGATGTGAATAGGATTGTTTTAAGAGTATAACTTCTTTTAAAGTTTTGTGCACTCTGTAAATGGTACTCTCAGTGCGCCCTGCTTTATAAGTATTAAAATGTGAGGAAAGAGGGGCTGGGGATGTGGCTCAAGCGGTAGCGCGCTCGCCTGGCATGCGTGCGGCCCGGGTTCGATCCTCAGCACCACATACCAACAAAGATGTTGTGTCCGCCGAGAACTAAAAAATAAATATTAAAAATTCTCTCTCTCTCTCTCCTCTCTCACTCTCTCTAAAAAAAAAAAAAATGTGAGGAAAGATTTAAAATATCACTTAAGGACTGGGTGATTGCAATTTTAGACATAATATAGTCAATAAAGAAATACATTTAATATGAAACAGAAAGGAATCCTTTGTTTAAAAACATTGACAGCTTGTTAAAGCTGGGTATTATCTTACGGAAACAATGAAGGAAAGCAGGGTGCAGTGGTGCAAGCCTATAATCCTGGCTACTTGGGAGGCTGAGGCAGGAGGATCACTTAAGCCCAGGACTTCCAGGCCAGCAGCTGGGGCAGTGTAGCAGAACCTGATCTGAAGACAAACAATAAGAAAAATAATCCAAAAAAAGGGAAAAGAAGAAAAAATATACTTATTATTTATTAAATTAGGGGTTGGTGATGCTGTTTGACTTTGTAACATGTAATTAGAGGGCGTGCAGAGATGAGAATTGAAGATGACTTGTTTATATGATTTATTTTAAATTCTAAATAAATTCAGATTTTACAGTTTTTAGAGGTGCTTCTTAAATAGTCACTTCTGATTTTGTTTCATATTGATGTTTTAATGATTCACAAGTTAGGATTAGTCATTGATTTTTGAATATTAAAGAAATGAATTTAAGTTAATTCATTTTTATCTTTATGTACCTACTGCAGAAAGGGGGCAAGTGCATTTCCTACTAAGTTAGTGAGGCAATTCAGATAATTCTAGAGCACTGCAATAGACATCCAATTTATGACTAGGAGTCTTCTGAACAGAATTGATAAAATATGCTTGACAGAGCACTTCTGTATAATGCTGAAGTGTGAATTTTACTTTAAGACAATGCCCTTTCTTATGTATCAAAAAGCAAAATAGTTTGCAAAGCATTCATAGCTCAGCAAACATTCACTGAATGGTTATGTTCAAACTGCTGTGTAAGGTTTTAGAAAAAAAATTGAAACAGTTTTAAAACCAGAACTCTGCATCTTATTGCTTTGTTTGTACACTTAGATTTTTTTCATCATTTTATCACTGAGAATGATATTTGAAGGTAGCTACAGAAGATATCTAAATACCAGTGCTTTTGGAAATTACATGCTCTAGCAAAGTAGAATAGGATTTTAGTACACAGTTTGTAAAGAGGCAGTGTTTGAATTACTTATTTAATATTGAGACAAATAGAAAGCAATTTGATAATAAGATCAAATTATTTCTTGTGCAAAAAAAAGCAATAAATAAAAGTCACTTAAAAAAGTGTTTGGGGCTGGGGTTCTGGCTCAGTGGTAGAGCACTTGTGTGGCATGTGTGAGGCACTGGGTTCCATTCTCAGCACTGCATATAAATAAATAAAATAAAGGTTCATTGACAGCTAAAAAAAATTTAAAAAGAAACTCTTTGCTAAAAATAGATTATATGTTAGTTTTTAAGGGTCTGCCTGCTCCTTTTAACCCAAACAAAGAAAATACTAATTATAAATCATTTATTTCAGGTCTTCATCCCTTTTCTTGAAGGTTAGCTTTTTCATGTCCTTTAGCTGACTTAGCATTTTATGGTTAGGTGGAAGTGTTGTCCTGTATATTTCTTTTCTTATTTAAAGTAGTTATTACATAAACCAGTTGTTACAGTATAACTTTAGCAAGGAAACATAAGCAAACACTGTACTTTTATACAGAACCTAACCCTTATATATAATGCTTATATATATTGTCTCATTTGGATTTTACAGCCACTCAATGAGAAAGTTAAGTTAGGAATTATGGTTAGTGCCTTATTGGAAAATTAAATATCAGACTTAGAATGGTCATATGACAGATCTAATTAGTGGAAAATTTGATGCTTAAGTTTATGTCTCCTTCCTCTAAGCCCTGTACTGTTTCTAAAGTTGATTTCATATATCTTGTGTATTTCACATTAACAAACACTTAGAGAAAGCCCAAGTAAAAATATGTTAATCATATGTTCAATCATGTGTTTTGGAAAACACTATTAAAAATGTTGGGGGCTGAGACTTTGGCTCACCAGTAGCGCACTTGCCTGGCATATGTGAGGCATTGGGTTCAATTCTCAGCACCATATATAAATAAATAAAGGTCTATCAACAACTAAAAAAATATTTTAAAAAACTGTGCGTTGTTGAGTGTATCTGTGGTGTCTAGAGGCTATAAGGATATGTATGAGCTGGTAGCTCATTGATATTCTTGCATCCATGAGAACGGATGACTGATGACTCATGGCGGGATACAATAGCATTGTATACTATACCTTTTTCTCACTTTTATTTTGATAATACTATGTTATATCCTTGCCAGGAATTACGTAAATTAGTTTTTTTTAATCTTCAGATGTGATGGTTGTATACTTCATCTAGAAAATATATTTATTTAATATAATATATTGACAGACATATTTATGTGTAATATATAACAATGTTATTATGTTGTGTGTTTATTATATATTAAAATAAAATTAGTTTATTTTGACTTGAGAGTAATATGTAGAACATGTAAACAATTATACTTTTTAGATTACTTTAGCTCAGTAATTTTTCTGTTGTTTTTATCTAGTGATATTGGACAAATTTAAAATTTCCTTTAAAAATAATTCCTGTGGGGCTAGGGTTGTGGCTCAGTGGTAGAGTACTTGCCTTACATGTGTGAGGCACTGGGTTCAATCCTCAGCACCACATAAAAATAAATAAATAAATAAGCAAAATAAAGGTATTGTGTTCATCTACAACTAAAAAAATGTATAAAAAATAATTCCTGTGTTATTTCCCTCTTTAAAAAGTTTCTAGCCTTTGTTTTGTATTATAAAAGTGACATATAGAATGTTGTATCCATCTCATATATCAGTGGATAATTGAGAAACAGAAACTCTTGTGCTTTATTTGTTATATTAGTTTAGATTTAGCTACCAATAAGAAAGTCAGTGAGGTCCTTTTATATCAAATTAATTTTCATTGATGGTTGGAGCCCAGGTTTAAAAAAAAAAAAAACCCAGTATGTATTTCTTTGTCAAATTACGATTCCCATTGGAAAAGTACTTTTGGAAAGAATTGCCCAGATATTGTAAAGCATTGTCACTTCATTTGTTCCTTTGTTTTTCAAAAGGATGATTTCAAGAAGAGGAATATTGGTGAGTTTTTTTAATATTATTATACTTTGAACAAAGTGGAAATTTGTAACTGACATAGGTAATATTTCTGTCCAATTTTTGCTGTTTTTATCTCATTCTTTGTTTTAGGCAAGGATATACTCCATTTTTAGTTTCCAAATAAACTGTCTTGGTGGAAAAACATTAAAAAAAAAAAAACGGATAAATTTCTTTGTGCTTTTAAAGTGCTGCAATGTGCCAGGTTCAGTGGCACACACCTATAATCCCAGAGGCTCTGGAGGCTGAGACAGGAGGGTCACAAGTTTGAGGCTAGCTTTAGCAAGGCCCTAAGCAATTTAGCAAGACCTTGTTTCAAAATAAAATACAAATAGAGCTGGGGATGTGGCTCAGTGGTTAAGTGCCCCTTGGTTCAATCCCTGGTATAAGAGAAGAAAAAAAGAAAGTGCTGTACAGTCTGTTCATAATATGGGAATACACAGTGTTGAGAAATTTTATCCTGAGAAAGCATGAAAGAAGCAAGGATTTCGAGTACTCTGAGGTTAACTGCTTCTTAGTGGAGAAATTATTTTTCAATTTTGTAGGCAAAGTATTACAGCAGATCCACTGTACAATTGTACATGTAGTTTTGACAAACCTTTTATTTTGCTGTTTGTCTGTTTTTTTTTTTTTAAAAAAACTTAGACAATATTTCCTGAGTTTTTTCTTAGCAGAGGAAGGGACACTATTGATGCCATTCCCACAGTTTGACCTATATGGTTTTGGGTAAAAAAATAAGTCTATGAAAAAAACTTAAAGCATCTGTACCCTTTGTTATTAATTTACAATTGTTATGGTACAATAGTCATCTTGCTACAGTGATGAAGTACTGAAGCTCTCATGTTTGGTTTGCCAAACTAAGAGGACCAAATTTCTTACCATCTTTACTTGGCACAATATCCTGGTTAAAACACAAATTATGGAGAGGATTATCTTATTTGATAAGGGCATGTCCCAAAGCTGCTTTTGCAGATCTGATCTTAATAAAAGCTCACTAAATTTTTAAAGCTGATGAAGTGGGATGGATATAACATTTATATATCACTTTTATAATTCAAAAATAAAGGCTAGAAACTTTTTAAAGGGAGAATAACATGTAGGCAAATATATCTTAATGAAATACCTGTAATAGTTGTACCTGATTCTGACACAAATCCAGGTAAATTTAGTATTTTGCAGTTATAACACTCTGAAAAGAGTTAAATTTTTGCAATTAAATAACACTCTCAAAAGTTGTCAGTATCTTTTCTGAATGTGCTATCATACTATTTGTTGAAATACTTAGGAAGTTTTAATGGTTTGAGATTGGTATTTAAAAATAACAGATTACGGGGGCTGGGGTTGTGGCTCAGTGGTAGAGTGCTCGCCTAGCATGCGTGAGGCACTGGGTTTAATCCTCAGCACCACATAAAAATGAAATAAAGATATTGTGTCCACCTCCAACTAAAAAATATTTAAAAAATAAAAAATAAAAATAACAAGTTATATAGTACTGGGATTTGACTTCACCCATATCTACTGTACAAATAAATCTGTGACAAAGTTGTCCTATTTTCAGTTCTAAGAATGTCACAAAATATTCAGGGACTAATTAAGGCGTTTGGATATGGTAGTAATTTGTAGCAGGGTGCTAACAGTAGTAGCAGAATAAGTTCAGATAAAGCTTTGATGTCTCATGACCTGGGCATTAAAAAATACCCTGAAATGTGGGGGACACAAATTAAGCCATGAAACCACAACTCTATATGTGCAGCTTGCCACTGCATACTGACTGTCACATACTTTGCTAGTGCTTGCAGCTAGTTGATTGGTCATTTTTAGAATTTTGAGTAATTGGTCAGAGACTTGTATCTGGTTTATATATATATATATATATATATCTCCACGCTCACAATGGTTTACGTTCTAAACAAATCTGAGTGAACTGCACTCCAGAAAGACCTGCTCCCACCTCTGTGTGACATTATATATATAATAATAGTACTTGGGCTAGAACCTTGGAATAACTGGCTAGCATCCCAACCACATGAGAGTGTGAACATTTTGTTTACTGCTACATTCCCAGTGCCTCTTAGAGTGGCAAGTGTATATGTAGTAGGTGCTCAATACATATTTACTGAAGATTTGAATAAAATAATGTTTATGTTAGGGGAGAAAAGAATTTGGACTATGGTTTAGGAAGATAGAGGAGAATCTGAAGGAAAAGGTTTTTAAAATTTTTTAGTTGTTGATGAACCTTTATTATATTTATTTATATGCGGTGCTGAGAATCGAACCCAGTGCCTCACACATGCTAGGCAGATGCTCTACTACTGAGTCACAACCCAAGCACTTGAAGGAAAAGGTTTTAAGAAGAAACTAAAATTTTGTAGAGTTTTGTAAAGAGGACGAAGACTCTGATTGATGTCTAATGAATTCTTGGAGCAATTTAGGAGAATGGTGGAGATTTTCAGTGAATGAGGAGAGAGCAAGTGGAGATGTTTGGAAATTACTATTTTTCATTGAGTTGAACTGTAAAGAGAAGGAAGGAAAGAAAAATGAGTTTTTTAAGGGGAGTAGGTCATGTGTAGAAAACTCTCTAGTACATAAAGGTGGAAATATTTCAGGCAAGGAGAATAATCATCACAGACTATATTACTCTGTATTTTTTTAGCACTAGAAATAGTTTCAGTGAAGATTTCTATGTCCATTTTTTTCCCCACTTGGCTGTATTTAATACTGTTGGCAGACTAAGGTTTGAACAATATAAACAGAAATAACATATTTAAGATGTTTACGTAGCAGACTTTGGGCGATTACTGATATCCCAGTAATGCACCTTTTATAGAATAAAAGAAATCCATTTTTAAAAATTTTTTTTTAGTTATACATTGACACAATATATTTTGTTTATTTATTTTTATGTGGTGCTGAGGATCGAACCCAGGGTCTCTCACGTGCGAGGCAAGTACTCTACCACTGAGCCACAATCCCAGCCCCATTTGTATTTCTATTTTAAGAAAACAATCTATCTTGGATTCTGATCACTCCAAGACACTGTACTTTTAAATACTTTTATTAGTACGTTATAGTCATACATAATAGTTGGGTTCATCTTGACATAAGCATACATGAATGGAATTCAGTTTGCTTCATTTTAGTCCTGTGTCTTTTTTCCTTTTCCTCCTCTTCTCCCTTTCCTCTACTCTACCTGTAAGACACCATATTAAAAAAAAAAAAATTGGCAATTGAATCCATCTGTCTGCCCTTCCTTCTCTCCTTCCTTCAGTATTAGAGATTGAACCCAGGTGTGTTTTACCACTGTGCTATATCCCCTCTTTTTTTTATTTTTTATTTTGTGACAGGATCTCTTTAAGTTGCTAAGGCTGGCTTGCAATCCTCTTGCCTCAGCCTTCTAAGTTGCTAGAATTACAGATGTGCACCTCCTTCCCCAGCTAATTGTTATCTCTATATTTCTGAATTTAAGTTTAGGGTGATTATATATATTATAGGTTCTGAGTGGTCCTTTTGAACTATTACTATAATCTTTCATTTTTTTATAATTACAGAAAAAAGATTTGATTTTAAGAATTTTAGAACTAGTGAAGTTTTCTTAGTTTAGTTGATAGACTGAGGCTCTGTGAATTAAACATTTGTTTTCCATTTCAGAAAACATCCTACTTAAGTGTTTTAGATTGATTATTATGATGGAAGATTGGGGATGATAGGGAGAGGGGTTCCTATGGAGTGGTAGATGTCAAAAAGGGATAAGAAATGATGGAGTAGGCAGGAGAGTGAGGAGGTGGATATAAGATGAGGGAGAAAAGATGGCATAAGAATTCTTTCAAAAAGCTCTGTTGTGAAAGAGATGGTCAGAGGTTTGGTGGCTGGATGCAAAGGGAAAGTTTGGAGTTTTTTTGGTTGTAGTTGTTTTTGTTCATAGTGGTATTACTTGAACATATTGGTTCAGAGGAAATCCTGCAGAGAAAGAGAAATGGAAAATAGTAGAGAGGTGACAATTGATGGCACATGACTCCAAGGGAATTTGGGGGGAAGATAAGAGCCAGCTAAAGTTACTAGTCTTAGAATAGGGAAAGGACACCTTGCTCCTGTGAATATTGGAAAGCAGTTGTCTGAATGACTGAGTTTATGTTTGGTTTTTTTTTGGTGTGTGGGGGGGGGTTGAGATCAAAGGAAAGAGAAGCCTGTTGGCCTGTGTTTTCTCTTTGAAGTCAGAAAAAGGACATCCTTAGTTCTTGAAATAAAGGAAGTCAAAAATAAAGTGACCTGAGGTAAAGTGGCTGGGTAAAGGGTGTAAAGAAAATGATGAATTCAAGAGATATTTCAGGCAGTATTGATACCTAAAAGAGAAGAGAAGGTGATGAATTCATGGTAGTATCATAAATTTTTTCTTATTTCCTGGAAGTCTGCATTCATAAAGTATAGGAACAAAGAAGGCAGAACTGGTTAGATTAACCTTATGCCAGGAATTTACAGCTTCCTGAATGTGACACAAAGACCAAGGCATGAAGAAGCTGAGGATATGTCAAGACTGCCTAAAGTCTTAGTGAGGCCATGGGATACAGATTGAAGACATAAATGAAGCCCTGTAAGAGCTCTTCTAACCATTCCATTCCACCCCTGCACCTTTACCCTTAACTTTATCTAGAATTAGTTTTCCTTGCTCAAAAATTGAGTCAAATACTTGTACATTTTTAAACTTCCAAGTTTATCATGTTTGTAATATTTAGAAGACAGCTTGCTGTTAACTATTGATTGAACTCTTTTATCTTGTTTACACTTTTAATATTCATTATTGGAGAATTAAAATCAAAATATATAAAATAGTATATTGTTTCCTTCTTAATATATGCATATAATATCCTTTCTTAATGTTTATAGTATCCTATATGTGTATACTACCCTTAATATCTTAATATTATATACAGTATCCTTTCCTAAGTTCTAGTTACTTAATGCTTTAAGGAAAGAAATACATGTTTGGGGTGAGAATTCTTACTACTTGCAAATTTGCTCTTACTCCTTGCAAATTTACTACATTTGTTCAGTTTAGAGAGTACAGATAGCCACCTTTCCCAACTACTAAAAGGCAAAACTCTCAAATAAAAATACCACTATAAATAAATGCTTTAAAAATTTCCTTCCTAGTGTGTGTGGGAAAAAGTGATTGGGAATAGTGGACTTTTTCTATTTGTTTGATAAGTCTTTAATTTTTAAATTTTTTTCCATATCTTGTTTCTCAGTATTTCAATTTATTGCTTAAAATGCCATCTGATTAAAATAAATTATTATTATTTTTTTTAATGGATAGACATTGTGGTTTTAAAAATACTGCTTTTGAGCCAGGTGCAGTGGAGCATACCTGTAATCCCAGTGGCTCAGGAGGCTGAGGCAGGAGGATTGAGAGTTAAAAACCAGCCCTTAGCAACTGTGAGGTGCTAAGCAACTCAGTGAGACCCTGTCTGGGGGTGCGGCTCAGCGGTTGAGCACCCTTGAGTTCAATCCTTGACATGCTCCCCCCAATAAATAAATAAATAAATAAATAAATAAAGCAAAATGACTGCTTTGAACATGGTTCTAGCTAAATCATTTTACTTATTCTCAGTTATTGCTGAATTAAAGTATGTAAATGTTTAAAAGAAATCCATCAATATTTAAATTACTCAGACCATTCAAATATAATAAATAAGTATACACAAGGTATATTGACTGATGCCTTGTGAGAAGTGAAAGTCTCCTTCCCATTTTGTTTCTCTGGGTAGTATCTTTCATGATTTTGTTTTTGTTTTGATGGATAAAAGTGAAACCTGAAGTGTATAAAATACTATTTTATACACTTATAAAATAGCTTATATATGTGTATGCACACACACACATACACAGTTATATATGAAGAGCTAAAAAATAATTTGCAGAATATTAACAGTTTATCTTACAGTTGTGGAATTATAGTTGGTTTTTTATTTCATATTATATATTGAATTCTCTAGAATGATTATGATAAAAATGAGTTTTAAAAGTTGGCTATTGTTTAGTCATAACAAGAGTAATAGCATTCATGGTTTGAAGAATTATTATGTGGTCAAGTGCTGCACTCAGTGTTTTGTGTTCAGAAATTTATTTATTTAAGCATTAACTGATCCTATAAGGTGGACAGTGTCTTGTTTTCATCTGCTGTTCAGGGAGAGTATATACAAACAAGCAATTTATGTAAATTTTGAAATTATGGGAAAAAGAAGTTTTTAGAATACTATTTTCTAAAAGAAGTTTTTAGAAAATGATTTAGAAAAAGGTTCCTAGTGGGAGATTTTCTGTAACTTTTTTAGTTTTTAATTTTAGGAATACAACATGTATAATTAGTTTTATTTGTTTGGTTTTTTGTTTTGTTTTGTTTTGGGGATTGAACCCAGAGGTGCTTCACCACTGAGCTATATCCCCAGCTTCTTTTTGTTTTTATTTTGAGACAGGTCTCACTCAGGTGAGTTTGTATCTCTGCTTTATCTTTCTATGAATTATTTAACCTCATAATTTCAGCTCTTTACTACTTTTACAAATACATTCATAATGTTGAAGGTCTTAAAACTGAACCTTTACTTTGTTCAGAAGATAGTTATTTTTTAATTTTTTAGGTTTGTCAGAAGTGTCTTTTATTACTTTCAGTGTAGCATTTTCTGGTCTCCACAGTTCTTGCTCATGGTTGTACTGTTGGAGACCAGTTTGTTTTCTTGGGGGACAACACCATAGACTCCAGTGAAAGCTGTATGAACAGAGACGTACATTTTTTTGTGATTTTAAAAGCAGCTTTCAGGATCAAGCATTTTGCCCCTAAATACTAGTTTTGTTGTTTGAAATAGTAAGAGATTTGCCAGAGTACTTAAAAAAGAAAATGAGCCCAGCTTGGTGCTAAACAACTCAGGGAGAACCTGTTGCTAAATAAAATTCAAAATAGGACTGGAAATGTGCACAGTGATTGAGTGCCCCAAGTTCAATCCCCAGTAAACCCCCCTCTCCCCCTCCAAAAGAAGGTTTTTGTACTGAAAAATGGAATCATTCTAGTTCATTTATTTGGTAAAATAATTTCATTTCATTAAGTAGTATTTTCAGTTCCTCATTTATTTACACATTTGACCATGTAAATAAATGGTATTTGTTCACCAAAGATGCCATTAAGTTTTTCTTTCACAGTTATACTGTCCTTCAGGTTTTTTATTTTTTCCAGTATCAAATATTGAACCCAGGGATACTTTACCACTGAGCTATATTCTCAGTGCATCCCTCCAACCCCCACCACCCTGCCTTTTTTCTATTTTGAGACAAGTTCTCACTAAGTTATTCAGGCATACTTTTGATCCTTTTTTCTCAACCTACTGAGTCTCCTGGATTGCAGGCATATGCTACTACACCTGGCTTGTCTAAATAAGCTGTCTTGTACATTTGGGTTAACAAACCCCAGAATTTATAAACCAACCATAGGCCTGCACTTTGAACAGTAGACTTAAAATCTCTTTCCCTCCCTTTTCCTTCCAATATTTTGATGACCATAATTACCAAAATGTTTCTTATGTCATTACTAGTTACCTTGTTCATATGAGCTTGTAGTAACTTTGTTAAAGAACCTTTCACATTCCATCAGTGGTTTTCTGTCAATTATGATCCTAAGTCATAACATTTTCATTTAACTCCTTGAGAGAATAACACTTTATAAGTTTATACTCTTAAATTTATGTTATTAGAATATAAACTTATATATATATTATATTATATTATTAGAATATAAACTTATATAAATTTATGTTATTAGAATATAAACTTGATTTTCTGATCCCAGTGGTATGATCTGCCTTTTAGACTGCTTCACAGAGTGATAGAAATCATCTGGATGAGTTTTGAAATTTTAAAAAATTTGTACAGATTTTTAACATATAATGTATAATAAACAATGTAAATAATGACTGAAACCTCAGCTTTTGAAAATGCCTAGGGAATTAATTTCATTGGTTATTTTCTAGCTAAAAAATAATAATTCATACCTTTGTGAAAGCTTTTTAAATTATCTTAACCATGTAGAATTGGAAATAAAATTGATTTCATAGTTTCTCCTTAAGTGTAGTAGACCGAACATAATCATTTGAAGTTTGCTTCATAATTTACATGATAATATAGTTCTGTTGTTTTGCTTTAATGTATATCACTAAAGCCCATTTTGTTCCTCTGATATTTATTATTTATCATAGGTCAGGCACTGTTCAAGTAATGACATCAATATAGTTATGTACTAAATTGTCTCAGATTGCAGTGTTTTTAATTCTTGACAGATTTTGTTTTCTCCTTACCACTATTTAGTATAATGTTAAGAACATGAATTCAGGAACCTGATCATTAAAATCTAGATCTTGGCTCTACTACTAATTAGACATGTAACTATAACTATAATACATTAAACACTTGAAAGAATAGTGAATTTTTTATATCATAGGATGATTACTTCATTTTTCTTATAAATGTATATAAGCCTTCTTTGCCTCAAATTTTGCATTTGTAACTGGGGCCAATGATGTATCTCCTAACTCTTCATAGTGAAGATTAAAAAAGGACACATAGGGCTGGGGTTATAGCTCAGTGGTAGAGCACTTGCCTAGCATGTGTGAGGCACTGGGTTCAATTCTCGGCACCACATAAAAATAAATATATAAAATAAAGGTATTTTGTCCAACCACAACTAAAAATATATATATTAAAAAAAGGGACACATATAAAATGTTTAGAGCCATCCCTGGCACATAGTGAAATCTTATCAAGCAGTAGTCATTACTACTACCATTATTTTTGGTAAGTAGTAGACATTACTGTGTTTCCACAATGCTGTGAGTCTGCTTGCACCATCTTCAGTTTAAAATTTTCTCTAATCTAGTAACACAGATAACTAAACTTACTAAAACAAAGTGCAAAATAAAAGCAGATTGACTATATAAAATCTGAAATTCATCTTCAAGAAAAAAGAATGTGTGAATGCTGTATATGCCTTGATATTACAGTTTGGCTGCTGAGAATATTGTTTTCTTTTTTTTTTTTTTTAAATGATCTCATTGCACTTTTTTTTTTTTTTTTTTTTTTTTTTTTTAGAGAGAGAGAGAGAGAGAGAACTTTTAATATTTTATTTTTTAGTTTTCGGTGGACACAACATCTTTGTTTGTATGTGGTGCTGAGGATCAAACCCGGGCCGCACACATGCCAGGCGAGCGCGCTACCGCTTGAGCCACATCCCCAGCCTGAATATTGTTTTCTTTAATAGACCATGTTTGTAAATGAATATTGAAAAATAAAAATATGAATTAAAATTTATCTTAATAAATAGGACTTGTTTTTTAGGGAACGGGATCTTGAAGAAGCTCTGGAAGCAGGAGGCTGTGATCTTGAAACTTTGAGAAATATAATTCAGGGGAGACCACTGCCTGCTGAACTAAGGGCCAAAGTCTGGAAGGTAACTGGAAACTAAAATGTATAAAATGTAATGACTTTAAAAAATGTGTATATATTTGCATTGCTGTTGATCAAACCTAGGACCTCATGGAAAATGTTCTAGCGCTGAGCTACGTTCCTAGATCTTACAAATAATATTTTTAAAAAATTATTTTCAAGCCAGGCATGGTGGCACATTCCTATAATCCCAGGCTGTGGCAGGAGGATTGCAAGTTTGAGGTTAGCCTTGGTAACCTTGTGAGACCCTGACTAAAGAAATAGAAGAAGAGAAAAGGTACTGGAAATGTAGATCGGTTGTAGGGTATCTCTGGATGCAATCCCCAGTACCACCACAACAATAGCAACAACAAAAATTATTTTCTTTTTCTGATTTTTAAAAATTAATTAATTAATTTTAATTAGGTATATATGACAGCAGATGCATTTTGATTCATTGTACACAACAAAAAATATTTTCTTTTGAAAAAAATAAAGTCTCTCTGAAAAGGCTTTGTTTTATGAGCAGGCTGTAGTTAAAATGTGTTTCGATAATGTTTGCTTTTTTTTTAAAATAATAGTGATTTAGGTTTTAGAGGTATTTTTTTAACCACTAGGAAGGGTGTATATGAAGACATTAAATGGGCAGATACAACTGATGAATAATATAGGAAATATGACAGCATAAATGGAATGATCCAAACTGTGTTTTTTTAAAAAAGGGAATATGCCTCTGATTGTTGAATTATAGATTTTTCTTTGCTTTTCAACTGATAATTTCTGAATTATTTCAATTTCTGAATTAATTATTTGTTATATGTTTGTGGAAATAGTCTCAATCAGCTTTTTTGCCACTGTGCCCAAAAGACCTGAGAAGAATAGTTCTAGAGGAGGAAAAGTTTGTCACTCACCTTTTTAGAGGTCTCAGTCCATAGACAGTCCATTCCATTGCTTTGTGCCTTAGGTAAGGCAGAACATCATGGTTGAGGGCTGTGGAGGAGGAAGGCAGCTGGGAACATGGCACCAAGAAGCAGAGAGAGAGAGAGAGAGAGAGACACAGACAGACAGACA
Source organism: Urocitellus parryii (assembly GCF_045843805.1). Lineage (NCBI taxonomy): Eukaryota > Metazoa > Chordata > Mammalia > Rodentia > Sciuridae > Urocitellus > Urocitellus parryii. Next base: position 149,200,523 of record NC_135532.1, read on the forward strand.
GACAGACATTCCCCTTACCACAGACAAAATGTATACCCCAAAGGCATGCTCACAGTGACTCACCTATTCCATCCACATCCTGACTGCCTGCAGTTATCACTCAGTTAAACTCTATCAGGGGATTAATGCATGGATTATGTCAAGACTTATAAACCAGTCATTTCACCTCTAACTTTCTTGTGTTCTCTCATACATGAGCTTTGGGAGGACACCTAATATCTGAACCATAACAATAAGAACTAAAGATAAAATATAAATCATCTTTTGGGCTGGGGCTATGGCTCAGCAGTAGTGCACTTGCCTGGCATGTGTGAGGCACAGGGTTCGATTCTCAGCACTGCATATAAATAAATAAAATAAAGATCTATCAAAAACTAAAAAAAAAAAAAAAAACAAATTATCTTTTACCTACTTCTTACAGGTAAAACCCATAATAATATCTAAGTTTATACCTTTATCTTTTTTCTCCTGTGAACGTATATACTTAAACAGAAATGGAATTTTAACTTTACAAAGCATTTTTTTGAATGTTTATTTTTTATTTTTTAGTTGTCAATGGACCTTTATTTGTTTATATGCGGTGCTGAGAATCGAATCCAGTGTCTCACACATGCTAGGCAAGCGCTCTACCACTGAGCCACAACTTCAGCCCCCTGAATGTTTTATTATAGAAATTTAGACACATTCAAAAGTATGGAGACTTGTATAATGAACCCCTAGGTACCCATAACTCAACTTTCACTGTTACAAATATTTGACCTGTCTTGTTTGATTAGTACCTCCATTCTTTCCTCCCCATCCCATCCACTGGATCGTTTTTTCTCATGTTTTTTTATTGTTGCAGTATAACTATGCATATTCATACATGCATGTAATATAACAATATAATTTCGTCAATATTGTTCTCCATAATTTCCCTTTTCTTGACACACCACCCTCCCCATGATCCCTTTTTCTCTACTAATCTCCCTTTGATTTTCATGAAAGATCCCCCAACTTTTTTTTCCTTTTTACTCTCTACCTTCCACATATGAGAGAAAACAGGATAACATAATGCTCTCAGATTCCATCCATTTTCCTGCAAATGACTTAATTTCCTCTTTATGACTGAATACTTCATTATGTGTATATACCACATTTTTTGATCCATTCTTTAATGAATGGATGATCTAGGCAGGTTCCATGATTTGGCTGTTGTGGATTGTACTGCTATAATCATGGATATACAGGTATTACTATAGTATGGTGATTTTAATTCTTTAGGACAAATATTGAGGAGTGGTATAACTGGGTCATATGGTGGTTCCATTCCTGGTGGGTTTTTTTTTTTTTTTTTTTGTACTGGGGAGTAAACTCAGGGGCACTTTGCCACTGAGGCACATCCCCAGCCCTATTTTCTATTTTATTTAGAGACAGGGTCTCATTGAGTTGCTTAGCGCCTCGCCTTTGCTGAGGTTGCCTTTGAACTTGGGATCTTCCTGCCTCAGCCTCCTGAGCCGCTGGGATTATAGGTGTGTACCACTGCTCCTGGCCATTCCTGGTGTTTTGAGGAACTTCCTACTGAATTATTTTAAAACAAATCCTTATTAGCAACTAAATGCTTTTAATATGAAAGTCTGAACCCTGGGGTGCTTAACCACTGAGCCACATCCCCAGCCCTTTTTTATATTTTATTTAGAGACAGAGTCTTGCTAAGGTGCTCAGGGCCTCACTAAGTTGCTGAGGCTGACTTTGAACTTGTGTTCCTCCTGCATCAGTCTCCCAAGCTGCTCGGATTATAGGTTTGTGCTGTTATGCCCTGCTGTTCTGTATAATTTTTATTGTGTATTGCACAGGTGTACTTTTTCTTCGCCAGTATTACATTCTGGTTTTTACATTTTAAAAAAGTGACATAGATGATTGTTTAAAATTGTCGCATATGTAAATATTTATTGTGTGTAACTCGTTCTATTTACTGACTGAACATGAAGTAGTAAAATCTAAAGCAGGAGGATTAAAAGTAATTGTTGGTTTGTTGTGATGTGACTGCAGGTTCAGAAACTTTATTTTTCAATCTTTGTTATTATTTCTAAATTCAGGACTTTTATGATTGGAGCATGTTTTCATAACATGAAGCTAGTTGTTGCTTTTTTAAATCTTTTTCCAGATTGCTTTGAATGTCGCGGGAAAAGGTGATAGTTTGGCATCATGGGATGGTATTTTAGACCTTCCAGAACAGAACACTATTCATAAAGATTGCTTAGAGTTTATTGGTAAGTTTAAGATTATTTTCAATTAGCGAATTTTTTATCTTGTTATAATATGGGATATGTTATGTATTTAAAGGTCTTATGAATAGTTTTAGATTTTTTAATTCTTATGAAATATTATTTAATAATTTTAAGAAAAAGAACATACTTTTTGCTGTTTCTTTACATTGTTTGTTCTATTTTTCATATACACTTATGTTGCAGTTTTGAACTTGGTTTTTGTATAATTAAATATCTGTATGATTGTATACAGTCCAAAGGGACTATGTTCTAAAGTTTATCTATAAATCATAGATCATGGTCTGCTGTACAAAAACTGTTAGATATCATGGGTGAATAAGTTTTCAATCCTGTTTAATAAACAATATAGATTGTTAATTTAGTTTATACTTCTCTTTTCTAATTCATCTAGAATCTTTCATTCCTCTTTCCATCATATTTTAGTTTACTTATTGGTTAAATAGGCTTCTGTGTTCTAACTATACAGAAATGTCATTGGTGATATGGGCTAAAGAAAGGGAATTTGGACCTATGATATGAGGGCAGCACATGATGTATCACATATTAATGAGATGACTTTGATTTTATTGATTCTGTTATAGATTTGTTCATATTTAGTTTGAAACAGTATTTGTGCTTCTCCTGTGTGGGAGCTGTCAATAAAAGGAATTCATAGACAGTTTTATATTTATACATGTTAAGAGTATAAACCTACAAAACAGGCAAAAAGAAAGGGAATTTGGTGGTGGATAATGAATCCCTTTCACTTCTCTTGCCAAAGTTATAGTGGCAGCTGCTGATTGTGGGTTAGATGACAATTGGTTGTCTCGAAGACACTTTTTTTGCCTTCCAGCAACATGAGTTATTCATATTTTTGCCTATCACTCTCCTTCAGATTGGCCATTCTTTTTTTTTTTTTTTTTTTTGTACTGGGGATTGAACCCACAGGCATTTAACCACTGAGCCACATCTACAGCCCTTTTTAAAAAATACATTTTATTTAGGGACGAAGTCTTCCTGAGTTGCTTAGGGTCTCGCTCAGTTGCTGAGGCTGGTTTTGAACTTTCAATCCTCCTGCCTCAGCCTTCCGAGCTGCGAGGATTATAGGGGTGCACCACCATGCGTGGCTCAGATTGGCTGTTCTTATAAATATAGGTCAAGTATTAGTAAGTACTGATGTCTAGTAGTCTTCTTTTCCCTAGATAAGAAAACACAAAAAAAGTGAAACTGATTGTTTCTCTTAGTTTTCTTTGAACAACTATCTTGCTTTAAGTTTAAAAGAAGATTATAAGAGCTTTGCCTGTTTTTTTCCCTACTTAGAGTTTCGATCCATGAACCAATGGTTATTAAGTAAGTATGAGGAACAGTACTCTCCTATAATTTTACTTTGCCTTTGTCATGCTCTAAATTGCCTCACATGATACTGTGCATTTGTGAACAAATGGAATACTAGCTGCTGAGCTTCCAACAGGTCCTTGGTAACTTTATTTTGACACTTATTTTCTAGACCACCTTTCAGTACCAGAGGAAAAGGCGGCACAGTTACTTCTGGATATTGAATCTGTAATTACCTTTTATTGTAAATCAAGGAATATTAAATATAGCACATCCCTTAGCTGGATACATCTACTGAAACCATTGGTGCATCTTCAACTGCCACGGAGCGATTTATACAACTGCTTTTATGCTATCATGAATAAGTACATCCCCAGGTAAAATATGATTTATGGTTTTAAAAGTCATTAATATCTAGTTAGCTTTGAACTAAAGATGTTGTTTTTACTTTGATAAAGATTCAAGTAATTTTTAAGATTGAACTGTAATTGTTAATTTGACTTATTTTTGTCATTATAACCATTTTTGAAAGGATTCTTTATTTAAGAATTTATACTTCTAAGGTTTATATCTGTAGTCTAACTCTTTAAGTTTATTTGATGTTATGTCTATTTTAATTACTTCACTTCAGAAATAAAAATAACAGTGTGTCTAAGATAAAAACAGTATTTTTGGAATGTGCCTTATGAGGTGCTAGGATTACAGTTAGAATTACAGTCCTATATCCTATGAATTATAGTCCTAGAAACAGACATTGAACAAGTAAATTGGAATGTGCTGAGTGCTGGGAAGTTGAAATAGAGAATGCTAAGGGAATATATAGTGGGGCTAACTTAACTCACTTTGGTGGTCAGGGCTGGTTTCCCTGGACTTGTGATATTGAAACCAAACAAATGTGTAGGGTGTTGTGGTGGGAGTCATGGTAGTGGGGCATTGAAGGAGTCAAAAAGAACAGTTCCCAGTAATGTGGATCAGATAGTCTGAATTATAGAGCAAAAAGAAACTATATGTACTCCAGACCAGTGCCTTGGCTACATGACCTTGGAAGCACATTAGAATAATGGTGGTAGTCATAAAAATTCTATTGCCTATTTGCATACCTAATTAATTAAATTAAAATTTCTTGGTGATGGGACTCAAACATCATTGTTTGTTTAGGCTTCCCAGTTAATTCTAGTGTGTTGCCAAGGTGGAGTGCTGTTCTGATCCTGGATAGGTAACTGACTACCATTATTTGTTATCTTCTGTGTGTTAGCATGCTATTCTAGGAGTGTCTTACATTTTTTTTCCTGATTTAAACAGTGGCTGTTTAAGGTGAGTATCTGATTTACAATATAGAAAATGAAGCAAAGAGATAATTTCTTTTTTCAGGATTATACTTCTGATATATGGCAGAGTCAAGATTTGAATCCAAGTTTGAAAGAACACCCTTTTCTTCACTGGTGTGGTTTTCCACCTTGGTTGTGTATTAAAATCAACTGAAGAACTTTTTCTTATTTTGAATAACAACTTTATATCATTCACATACTATAAAATTCACCTTCTAATCTGTATAGTTTACTGTCTTTTAGTATAATCACAGAGTTCTGCAGCTATAACTGGTTAATTTTGGAACTTTTTCATCACCCAAAAACAAACCCCATTCCCATTTAGTAGTCAGCTCTCAATTCCCACATAATACGCCTAGTACTAGGCAGTCAATAACCTGTGTTTTGTTTCTGTGAATCTGCCTGTTGTGAGCATTTCATATAAATGCCACCACACAATATGTCTGCTTCCACTTATGTTTTCAAGATTCATCCATATTTTGTAGTATATATCACACTTCTAAGAAATTTCTTTATTCTAATTAGATATACATGACAGTGGAATGCATTTGACAAAGCATACATAAATGGAGTATAACTTATTCTTCTGATTGTACATGATGTAGAGTTACACAGGTTGTTTAATCATACATACACAAAGAGTAATGATGTCCAATTCAATCTACTATCATTCCCACCCTCCTACGCCTTCCCTCTTTTTTTTTTTTAAGAGAGAGAGAGAATTTAATATTTATTTTTAGTTTTTGGCGGACACAACATCTTTATTTGTATGTGGTGCTGAGGACCACGTGCATGCCAGGTGAGCGCGCTACCATTTGAGCCACATCCCCAGCCCCCGCCTTCCCTCTTTATACCACTCTTTCATCTCTTTTTTTCTGCTTTCAAATAATATTTCATGTACACGTATAACACATTTACCATTCATCAATTGATGGACATTCGTGTTGTTTTTACTTTTTGTCTATTATTACTATGCTGCTATGAACATTTGTGTACAAGTTTTTCTGTGGCCATATTTATTTTTATTTCTTTGGGATGTGTGCCTAGAAGTGGAATTGCTGGATTATATATAACTAAGTGTTTTTGTTTTGTGGTGCTGATGAACTCAGGGCCTTGCACATGCTAGACAAGTGCTCTATCACTGAGCTACATACCCAGTCCCTCATTGTGGTATTTTACTTGAATTTCCTTGATGGTCAATGATGTTGGGCCTTTTTTTCATGTGTTCATTGGCAATTTCTTTATTTTCTTTGGAGAAATGTCTAACCAAAGAGCAACTCTGTAGAACAGAAACATGCCTATTCAGTCAAAGGTTGCTGTAGTTTCAAATCAAAGTGGATTAGGAAGAGCCTATGTATAGGTTATATTTTAAAAGCTCCTCTAGTGATTATGATACATACTAGGATGGAGAACCTCTGTGCTACCTTGAAGCTATACTACTTTATGTAAGGAAGACAGAACTAAAGATGCCAAAAGTCAAGGCCAAGATCATGGCAGAGCTAAAACTGGGATTCCTTTATAGGACTTACTCTGTCATACTAGGTCTCTCAACTGCATATATTTTAGTACTTCTTATGGACATCTTTTGGTGTAACTGAGCTAGAAATAATAAAGGACATGATGTCCCAGCTTTGTCTCTAGAGCGGTGATGTTAGTGGTGGTAGGAATAAGGTAAAAGGGGCTTTTACATTGAACTGTGTTAACACTGTCTTATCAGGTTCCTCCGGTTTCTTTTTCTTTTTTCTTTTTTTAAGAGAGAGAGAGAATTTTAATATTTGTTTTTTAGTTTTTGGCGGACACAACATTTTTGTATGTGGTGCTGAGAATCGAACCCGGGCCGCACGCATGCCAGGCGAGCGCACTACCGCTTGAGCCACATCCCCAGGCCCCTCCGGTTTCTTTTTCTGTGTCTTCACTATAACACAGCACTCCAGTCATTGTCAGCCTTAAGGTCCCTGGAAAGAACACTGAACCCCACAGGACTCTGCCAGAAGAACTCTGTTGTAGCATATTCCTTTACTGTAGATTCAGATGTAAGATGGGTAGAAATCTATGAAGCACAGTGCCTTGTGGTAGAGAGTGCCTTGCAGTATACAGCCTTTAAGTGAATAGATGCTGTTAATAATGGCACACTCCCAGAGACCCACTTTTTTCAGAAGATGAGATCATGAGCTCTGCAATTGTTGCTTTAGTTTATGCCCCTTTCTGTTTGTTATACCTTAGCAGTCTGTTGCTTTGTATTTATATGGCAAGGATAAGGGAGGACATACCAATTTGAATCCAGTTCTGTCTCTGGACAAATGAATTGCCAACCTAGAGCTTTCTCTGTAAAACCTATGTACTGTCTGTAGTATCAAAAAGTTGTATGTTGAGGGCTGGGGTTGTGGCTCAGTGGTAGAGCGCTTGCCTAGCATGCATGAGGCACTGGGTTTAATCTTCAGCACCACATAAAAATAAAACAAAGATATTGTGTCCACCTAAAATTTAAAAATAAATATTAAAAAAAAGTTGTATGTTGAGAGTCATGCCAGAATCTGGTAGTAGTAACCTCAGATCTTAGATTTGTACAAAATATTTTTTTATTCCCCCTTGTAGAATTTTTAATTTTTAAGATTATTTTATTTTCATAGTGTCGAGGATTGAACACAGTGCCTTGCATGCCAGGCAAGAACTCTATCCCTTGAATTGTATTTTAAAATATTCTCTATTAATACTATAATGTTGAAACTGAATTAATTTAATTAATATTTTTACAAGAAGCCTTTTAACCTTGTTCCATTTTCTTTACAGTTTGCTTTTTTAGAGACTGTTCCCCTGCAAAAATACCACATACCACATGTTGATATGTCATATATAGGGAAGGGGACAGAATGACGTAATAATTTAATGCAGTTTCTCTGCTGGGATTGAAACTAGGGCTTTGTGCTGAGAGGCAAGCACTCTACCACTGAGCTATATCCCCAGCCCTTTTACTTGCCTTCTTAAATCTCAGTATTCTCATCTGTAAAATGGATATAGATTTCATAGATTTGTTTGTGAATATAAAATGAAATAACTTTGTAATATGCTTACTACAGTGTTTGGAATAAAATAGTGCTTCGATAAATACTGATTTTTTATTATGATGATCCATATTTTAAACTATTTAAACATTTTTGTTATTTCATTAGATAACATTCTTGCTTCATTCCCTTGTGACTAGTCAGATAGCATGTGGTACAAAAACTGAATGAAGTAAAGCTTATAATTTGTGGCAGAGGAATTGGTGAAGCCTACTGGTTCAGATGAAGATTAAATTAATTATACATGGTTCATATAATACCACACTTTAACCAGTAAGACTGTGTGGAAATAAATGTATTTGCAGTGTTTTTTGTTTTTAACCTTAGTTTTTAAAAGTACTACTCTCCTGTATTCAGTAAGATCATACTACCAGAAAAGCAAAGCAATCTTTCAAGGTACACTTTTTCCATAAAGTAACTCAGTTAGGTTTTTTTTTTTTTTATTGTTGTTGTTACTGGGAATTGAACCACCCAGGGGCACTTAACCACTGAGCCACATCCCCAGCCTTAGAGACAGGGTCTTGCTGAGTTGCTTAGGGCCTCTCTGAGTTGCTGAGGCTGGCTTTGCACTTTAGATCTTCCTGCCCAAGCCTCCTGAGTCACTGGGATTACAAGGCATGTGCTGTCATGCCCTGCTTAGTTAAATTTTGAGGTATTAAAAACTTAAATGCTAGAATGAACTAATGTAAAGATAGTATCTAATAAATCTAGACAGAAATGTGGGAATTGAAGTTAAGGCTCCTAAGTTTGGAGTCAGGGACTGTGTCTGGGAGAATGAAGAACTGTGCTTCCTGAAAGGTAGCCCAGTGCACAGACCTGATCTGGATCTGCTCCAGAGGGTTGTCTTCTTTGAGCTCAGATGCTTGGTTACCTGGGTGAGAGGATGATACTATTTGAATCAGAGTTATAAGGCTGGGGATGTAGCTCAAGTGGTAGAGCACTTACCCAGTATGCACAAGGCACACAGGGTTCAATCCCCAGAACCTCCAGTAAAAAAAATGTCATATCAGGTTGTCATGACTTTGGCCAGAGCAGCCTGCTTAAAAACTGTAGACTGATATGCTTCCTTGAAATAATGCCAGAAAACTGCATGGAATCAAGGCCTTTTGTAACTATTTCTACTTTTGAAATAATTTCTAGTTTTGAAGAATCTTTCACTGGAATGTGATGTTTTTTGAAAAAGGCATTTTAATAATTATAATGGTAGAATATGTATTTGGAGCCTTTAAAACAATGTTCATGTTCAACTCTCCCATTTTACTCTCACAATAACATCTTGAAGGACAATTATCAATAAGATGATATTTGGTGTCTTCTGGAATTCATTCTGAGAACCTGGTATCTAGGCTACATTGACAGTTTCTAAGACTTTAGTTTATTATTCTGAAATGTTTATCTTTGGTCATTTCAGACTTTGCCATTGCTAAAGGACATTCCTAACAGAGGATATGAGCTTTATTGGAACTAACTTAAAACCTCTCTAGGAGTTTGCTTTTTGACTTGATTGGAAAGCAAGGGGCAGGACTTCTTCAGGACTCTACAGATCTTTTGGGATCCTAACCTTATCACAATAACCTAAGTGCTGTTTCAGTGATTCCTATAGTGGTCTCACTTTGAGTACTGCCTGGGGGTTCACCTGGAGAGAATCTCCCTAAAGTGGCTGTTGAGCTGTTGTAAACTTTTGTCATGTCAGGCATATTGAGGTGTTAGCAACTGAACTCTGTTTGGTTCTTGCTTGCTGCAAATGCTGTGGTATTCAAATATTCTGGGGTTGGGGAGAGGAGGTAGGTCTTGCAATAATATTTATTACTAATGTAATTATTTATAATGTAAAAAACATTGCTTCTTTTGTCTTCTAGGGATTGTTCCCTGAAGGGGAGACCATTTCATCTCTTCCGATTACTCATCCAGTACCATGAGCCTGAGCTTTGTTCTTTTCTTGATACTAAGAAAATTACTCCAGACTCCTATGCACTCAACTGGGTAATAAAGTGAAAGTAGGAACACTTAATGAAAAATAGTTTATATAAAACTATAGTGAGGTAGTATTTTTTTCGAGGAAAAAAAAGAAAAATTCTAAATTGTAGATCATTACTACCTAAACCAAAGAAATAAAATTATTAGCACTTCATAATAACTTTCTTTATTATTTACTTTTGTTAGTTCAGATTATTTGATATGAAGTTTAGCCTTTTGTTTTATACATATTTAGAAGTATAACTAATATGTATTTAGTACATATTAATGTATATCATGCATTAATGTATATTTGTATACTCACATACTAATTATAGCAATATATTTAATACTTATTTTCACAAATATATGCTTATAATATATGTAAACATATAATTTACATCAGTTCAATTTAAAACCTGTATGTATTTATCTGGGTACTGTGGTGTATGCCTATAATCCCAGCAGCACCAGAGCCTGGGTCAGAATTGCAAGGTCAAAATCAGCCTCAGCAACTTAGCAAGACCCTAACCAACTTAGCAAGACCTTGTCTCAAATAAAATATAAAAAGGGCTGAGTGGAGCTGGGCATGATGGTGTATGCCTGTAATCCCAGTGGCTCAGAAGGCTGAGACAGGAGAATCACAGGTCCAAAGCAAGCCTCAGCGACTCAGCAAGACCCTGTCTCTAAATAAAATACAAAAAAGGGCTGAGGATGTGGCCCAGTGGTTAAGTGCCCCTGGGTTCAATCCCAGTACAGAAAAAAAAGGGCTGAGTGGGGCCGGGGTTGTAGCTCAGTGGTAAAGTGCTTGTCTAGCATGTGTGAGGCACTGGGTTCGAGCCTCAGCACCACATAAAAATAAATAAATAAAATAAAGGAATTATGTCCATCTACAGCTAATTTTTTTTTTTTTTTTTTTTTTTTTTTAAGAAGGGCTGAGGATGTGGCTTAGTGGTTAAGTACCCATGGGTTCACTACCTGGTAACAACAACAACAACAAAAACCCCAAACTTATATGTATTTAAACTGTTGATGGTAAATAATCACAAGGAAAATTACTTAAGATTATCAAATGATTAGTGTCAAACAATAGTAAATTCAGTGCTCCATTCTTGGTTATTAATATTTTCAAAGGGAAGTAAGTGGTTCTCAAATCTTGGTCTCGGGACCTCTTAAACTCTTAAAATTTATTGGTAGTCCATTTGTTTATGTGGATTATGTTGATTAGAAAGTAAAACTAAGGCATTTTAAGTATTCACTTGTTAGTACACTTAAGAGTAATGACAAATTCCTTGCATAACATGATTATCAACTTTTAATGGAAAACAACTATGTTTTCCAAATGAAAATTAGTGTGAATATTGGCCCTGTTTTATAGTTTTACAAATCTCCTCAATATTTGGCTAAGTCAGAGACAGGTGAATTCATTTATCTGTTTCTTTATTCAATCTGTAATGATATGTAGCCTTCAGAGACTTCTATTGTTCATTTTTGAGGGATTAAGTATGAAATAAGCCAATAAAAGTTAAGTATTGTTATGAAAATAATTTTGATCTAGTAGACTCCCCAGTAAATATAGATTCTGGGGATTTCTAAAGTCCTCAAACCACAATATGAGAACTGCTTTTCTGGGTTAAATGAAGGTATTTCTAAATCGATAATTGGGTACTACAAACTATTAAAAAATTAAGCATATTCTTTGATCATATGTTAATTAACTTTACTTTAGGAAGAATCCCATTTCTGCCACCTATTAACTGTGTGATATGACACTTAGCTTTCTGAACTTCAATTTCCATAATAATAATAATAATATTTTTTATCTCTGAGGATGATGGGATGAGTTAGCAACCAGGAAATGGGAATTATAGAATCTACCCTTTTCTCTTCTGGACTCATTACATTTCAAGCCTCAGTGGTCTATTCCTTAGTTCTCTCTTGGCCAAAGTCTTGTCACTTTTAGTTAAAGTAGTAAAGTTCTTAAAAATTGTAGTTTCTCTGGGTTTCACATGTTGCTGTTAAATCCTCCTGAGATGCTGAGATTATAGGCATGCATCACCATGCCCAGTCCAAATAGTTCATTGTTGCTAGTAGTATCATATTGATGAAATGAAGCTTTCTTTCTTTAAATCAAGAAAGGAAGCAGTTAAAAGTAATTCCTAAATCCAGAGAAACCATAATTTAAGCAATGCAATCGTAGTTTTAGTTGAGCTGAATTTAAAGATGACTATATATTACTATTCTGTTTGTATTTATATCTTCTTATCTGTATTTGTAGTAGTAATTTTTCAAACAACAAAAAGTATTAGCATTTTGTAATTTAAAAGCCCTGTAGTCAAATGTAATTACATGGGCTGTGGAGTCTTAGTCCTTTTACCTAGTCCCCACACCAGCACTCACCAGCTCTGTAAATTTAGGAAAGTTGTTTCATCTGAATCTAGTACCTGTAAAATGGAAAGAAAATGACGACTTTGCAATCCTGTTATGAGAATTAAGAAGTGACTGTAGTTTAGTATCTAGCAAAAAAGTATACATTAAACATGTGTGTTCCCATTAGCTCCCTTTAGCTATTAAAGATGTTTTAAGTATATTCCTTTGGATGGAATTGTTTTTGAATCTAATGAACATTTAGTAATCTAAAAATATCACTGAATTCATGCAATTTAAAAAACAATTGGGCGAGATGCAGTGGCTCCAGAGGCTGAGACAGGAGGATTACAAGTTCAAAGCTAGCCTCAGCAACAGCAAGGTGCTAAGCAACTCAGTGAGACCTGGTCTCTAAATAAAATATAAAATAGGGCTGGGGATGTGGCTCAGTGGTTGAGTTTCCTTGAGATTAATCCCCGTTTCCAAAAAAAAAAAAAAAAAGAAGAAAAAGAAAAAACCCACAGTTGGGTTGTAGAGATACTTATAAATTAATGACTCTTTTTATTTGAAATACACAACCACAGAGCTGAAATCTATTGAATGATATGAATTTTATCTCATTTATTTGAAATGATTTACAAGTAAATTTTGGAAATAATTCACATTTACATTGCTGTTAAAATTACATTAGGTGTTTTTAAGTTCTATGTTTGATCCTCACTAATACTGTCCTGTGATTAATAATAATTATGCTAGTTGCCCTTATAGAGCTTGATAGGTAATTATACTATTTTTTATGCTAAGGCAAAGGAATATTAATTACTTTGGGTATTCTAGATTAATTATTTCTTTTTTCACAACAGTGGTAGGAGATGGATAATAGTATTCCTTTTTTTGTTTGTTTTTTAAAACAGAAGTAGAAATGGAAGCTTTAAAGAGGTTAAGTGATGTGCTCTAAGTTACACAGCTATTAAGTGGCCTATTGTCCCTTGAACATACATGTTCTGCCTTTGGATTTCATACAGTAAAATTAAGGCACACATTAAATTATCAGGTTCAGATAATTCAATGTAATATTACTTATTCATTTGCTTTAATGTTTTTAAAAGAACAAGTCAGCTTCAGTGGTTTATGTCTTTCATTGCATTTCCTGATTGCAGCTTGGAAGCCTTTTTGCATGTTACTGTTCCATTGAAGTCACTCAGGCAATATGGGATGGATATCTACAACAAGCGGATCCATTTTTTATTTATTTCTTAATGTTAATTATCCTTGTGAATGCAAAGTAAGTATCAGATTGGTTAGATTTTTTCCCCTCTCTTTTCTCATGGTGCTCTGTTAATGTTTAACTCTAAATCATTTGATTCCCTTTTACAGAGAAGTTATTTTGGCACAAGAGTCAGATAGCAAAGAAGAAGTTATCCGTAAGTATTACTTAATGTGGAGAATATATTTGTGGTTACTTAATCTCTCTAACACTGTTTTCTCATCCATAAATTTGGGAGATTAGGCTAGAGCACTCTCTAGTTAGAGACCTTAAAGACTATTTCACCTTGTTTTGTCATTCTTTAATGTATTTTCACTCTTTTTCCATATACTATTTCTTTGGTTTTAAAATAGAATGCCCTTGTCTCTCCTTTCCCAACCCTTCCTTAGTGTACCTTTCAATGCTCAGTTTACAGTCGCCAATGTGAAACCTTGTTTTCTTTTTTGGGTTCTCCTCAGTTTAGCTCCCATACAAAGATAGTCACTTCTGCATATTGCCTGGCACTTTTTACTATGTATAATAACGTTTATCTTACATTGTGATTTAATTTTATTTACTCACAGAAATTGAAGTCATGACTTATTCTTACTCATTTCTAAGGACCCTGAGATTTTATATGTGATGTTAAATAAATCAGAAAGTTCTTATTAAAGCTAATGAATTTGATTTCATTGTCTTACTATCCTTCACTAATAGAATTACGTCAACAGTTTATCCTTTGGGAAAATTAGTTTTTCCACAAGCAGCTCTAAGAAGCATCACTGTTGAAATTCCATTGATGTAGTATTTATTATGTTGATGCTGCTTTAGCTTTGAACATAAATATTATTAATTGTTGTATTTTTTGCAGCTTATTAAATGTTGTCATATCTGTAATCACATTTCAGAGTTCTTGGAAAATACTCCATCCAGTTTGAATCTAGAAGATATAGAAGACCTTTTCTCTCTGGCACAATATTATTGCAGTAAAACACCAGCTTCTTTTAGGAAGGTAAAAGATAAGAAATGACCTACTCTTTTGCTTTCACATTTTGGGTACTTATTGTTTATTTTGTATCCATCAGTTAAAATCCTCTAAATTTTTTTCTGTGTTTTTAGGTGTTGCACTTTGTGTGATTTTTCCTATAAATATGCAGAAATAGATTTAAAAAGTGGGAACCATGTTACCTTTGCTGTGATTATTAGTTATTTCTGATCATGAGAAAATTAATGAGATATTTCCTAAATTAGTGCTTTTGTGACTTCAAATATTGTATTACAAAAACCTAGTGGAGGTTATGTAGTTATGCCTTTCTCTGGAGTTTAGCCTTGGACAACTTTAGCAATACAGAGCTCTTTTTTTTTTTAAATTTTTATTTATTTATTTTTTTAGTCATACATTACAGTAGAATGCATTTTGACATATAATACATACATGGAATGTACATACATCAATCATATTGTCTTTTCTATTCTGCTACCCTTCCTATCCTCCCTACTCCTCCCCTCCTCTCCCATCCTTTCTCTCTATTCAATCTAATGTGACACACTTTTTTTTATTTTCCTCATTACAACATCATATATGTATTCTGTATAACAATGAGGTTCTCCTTCCATCTTCTGTGTAACTCCCCTTCTCCCTCTTTTTTGCTCCCACCTCTCTTCCCTATTTAGTGGTAGTCTTCTTCTCATGCTCTTCCTCCCTATCCCATTTTGAGTCACCCCCCTTATATCAGAGAAGACATTTGGCATTTGTTTTTTAGGGATTGGCTAACTTCACTTAGCATAATCTGCTCTGATGCCATCCATTTGCCTGCAAATGCCATGATTTTAGTATTTTTTAGTGCTGAGTAATATTCCATTGTGTATAAATAACACATTTTTAATCCATTCATCTATTGAAGGGCATCTAGGTTGGTTCCACATTCTAGCTATTGTGAATTGTGCTGCTATAAACATTGATGTGGCTGTGTCCCTGTAGTATGTTCTTCTTAGGTCTTTTGGTTATAGTCCGAGAAGGGGAATAACTGGGTCAAATGGTGGTTCCATTCCCAGCTTTCCAAGGAATCTCCATACTGCTTTCCAAATTGGCTGCACCAATTTGCAGTCCCCCAGCAATGTATGAGTGTACATATATATATATATAGTGTGTGTGTGTATGTGTGTGTATATATATATATATATATATATATATATATATATTGTACAATGTATGAGTGTACAGAGCTCTTTTGTAAACAAATCAAGAGTCACTTAGCCCTTAAGAGACCTAGATCCTTAGAGTAATAAGTGGTTTCAATAAAAGACGGGGAAACTAAAATAAAATAAAGGACACCAGATTAGAAGCACACAGGTTTGTCAGTGATCTCTGTGGCTTGTGAGATCATTGATGCAGTTTTTTTTTTTTGTTTGTTTGTTTTGTTCTTTTAAGCATTCTGCCACATACTTCCTAGTAGTTAGTCAGCAATGTCACTAAAATGAGGTTAAATTATGTTCAGTATATTGTGTCTCAGATGGCAGGTATAGTTAACCATTAATCTTTTGAGAACATTTACTCAGTCAATTAAAAAACTAATTCTAGGAACTAATTTAAGCTATTTTAATAATTTCCTTATGTAGATCATTTAATTTTCAACAGTGTTGGGTAAGTCAGGTGATTGAAAAGTGATATAACATACTGGGTGAAAAAGAAATCTTACTGGTTTTCATTGTTGTGAAAGTAAACATAGTAAATAATCTGAATTAGTAGTTGAAAATTAGACCAGACTGCATCATTGTATTACATAACTTATGCAATCAATTTCTCTCAGATTATTTGTTCTTATTACATTATGTGAAAAAGTTATGAGCAAACATTAAAATTTTCCCCCCCTGTGCCAGGGATGGAACTCAGGGCCTCATACATGCTAGGCAAGCATTGTACTCCTGAGCTATATTCCCTACTCTAATATTTAATATTTACCTATGTCAAAGTATAAAAAATGGCTGTGTGGAATGTTATTTTTTCTTAAGTCTGTGATTCATATGATTTCTGACAGGGACTTTGTGGACTTTCATATCTTTTAGCCTATAATATTTGAGAAATATATGATACTAAGTTTTAAAAGTCATAGGACTCAAGGATGTTCCATAATTATTTCACATTTTATTTTAGTTTAACAAGTCTATTTTTATGAAGGCTTTGATTTTGATTTTCTTGATAATGTTTAAAAATTTCTCTCTAAATAGGATAATCATCATCTCTTTGGTAGTACTTTGTTGGGAATTAAGGATGATGATGCAGATCTGAGTCAGGCTCTTTGTATGGCCATTTCAGTGTCAGAGATCCTTCAAGCAAATCAGCTTCAGGGGGTAAGTAAAAAACCCATTTGACAGCTTACTATGCCTTTTATTTTATTTAATTTATTTATTGGTTCTTTTTAGTTATACATGACAGACTCCATTTTGATAAAAATTATACAAGCATAGAATATATCTTATTCTGGTTAGGATCCCATTCTTGTGGATATCTATGAATGATGGAATTCACTTTCACTGTGATGTTTTTATATATGTACACAGGAAAATATGTCACATTCACTCCATTTCCTATCCCTACTCCCTTTCCTCTATTTCCCATTGTCTGAATTACTGAACTACTGTCCTCATCTACTGAACTTCTATTCTTCCTCCTACCCACTCCACTCATCTTTATTTTGGGTTTGTCTCCACATAACAGAGAAAACATTTGACCTTTGGCTTTTTGGGTCTGGATTATTTCACTTAGCATGATAGTCTCCAGACCCATCCATTTACTGGTCATTCTTCTTAGCTGAGTAATATTCCATTGTATGTATGTATGTGTGTATATATATATATCTATCTATCTCACATTTTCTTTATCCATTTGTCTGTTGAAGGGTTCCAAGGTTAGTTCCATAGCTTAGCTATTGTGAATTGAGCTGTTATAAATATTGATGTGGCTGTGTCACTGTAGTATGTTGATTTTAAGTCCTTTGAGTATATACTGAGGAGTGGGGTAACTGGGTCAAATGGTGGTTCCATTCCAAGTTTTCTGAGTAATTTGCACATTGCTTTCCGTAGTGGTTGCACCAATTTTTCAGTCCCACCAACAATGAACTATGCCTTTTAAATATGAGGAATTGGCATTGAGGCTATAGCTCAGCAATAGGGCATGTGCTTAGTATGCATGAAGTCCCAGTTTCAGTCCACAGCACGAAAAAGAAAGAAAGAAAGAAAGAAAGAACCCACACTTCCTCCTTGTTCATTGATTACCACAAAATAATTTACAACAGTATGGCTCTTTTAGTATTTCTAATAGTGTGTTGAATTTTATGTCCAGCTGATAAGTTTTTAAACTGCCAGCTTGTCTGCTATTATAATTTTCAGTAATTTTTTTGTCACTCTTGACACCAATTTTTATAAATTGCCTTATCTGTTTTCATATTTCAGCAAAGCAACTCTTTGTGACATTGTATGAGGGTGACTTTAGCACATAACAATTAAATTCTGAGTAGTTACAGAGATAATTGAATTACATGGTTAAATGCCATAAAGCTAGCAAATGAAAATTTTATGATGATTTGCTGGTAATTTTTGTCCGTTATAATCTTAATAAAAGATTAAGATTTTTATATAATCTTAATAAAAATCCAATGAGCCAGGTGACCAGTGATATTTTTCAGTACATGCTATTAATTACTCATAGTTCCTCAGTCAACCTTGGGCATGTGTATTTGGAAGGTGGGATATATTTCCAAGGTTCGACAGTGGAGAACAGATACAGGAAGACAGGCCTTTTGCAGAGCTCAGTTGGAGTTCTTATTATAACTGTACTATGGTTTAGAATTTTAAAAATATAAGCATCCCAAATATTTTTCCTGCTTTTTTAATTGTTGCATTATAGTTGCCCATATGGTGGGATTCGTTGTTCATATTTATACATGCACACCATATAACAATATAGTTTGGCCAATATCATTCCCCAGTATTTCTCCTTTCTCTTCCCTCCCTTCCTCTCTGGTTCCTTTCCTCTAGTGTATGGATCTTCCTTCAATTTTCATGAGATTCCTCCATCTTTCTTTTTTCTTTTTTTTTTTTTTAACCTCTCTAGCTTCCACATATGAGAGAAAACATATGGCCCTTGACCTTGCTTAATATAATGTTCTGAAGTCCCATCCATTTTCCTGCTAATAACATAATTTTGGTTTTTTATTTTTTTTTAATGACTGAATAAAACTCCATTGTGTATATAGACCATGTTTTCCCTATCTATTCATCCATTGATGTTTCACCTAGGCTGGTTCCATGGTTTGATTGTTAGGAATTGGGCTGCTGTAAACATGGATATGCATCACATATTTTTCTTATTAGAACTAATATTATAAAGGAAGCATGTATTTCAGGTTAAAGAGACACATATAAACTTCAATTTAAACTAATATTGTAGAACCCTCCCACATAAAAAAAGATATTTAGTTCTTATGTGAATTGAATTGTTGATAAATTTGTGAACTTATTTGCAAAAATAAGTGTATCTAGAATTGTGTTTATAACTATCTAGTGATAAACATTTCAGAATTGTCAGATTCCAATATAATTACTTTTATAATTCAAACTGACATTCTCTTGGTAAATATTTTAAGACTTTTGAGTCAAGAACAATAAATTAGTAAATTAAAAATATATTTTAACTGTTAAAAAATGAATAGGAGTACTTAGGACCTTTAGGTTATTTTTTCATATCTGCAAAAATTGGGTCCTTTAATTCTGTGTGAGATCTGTTTATTTGTTTTAAATGTAAACTTGTTTCATCTTCTTTGTTTGTTAGTGTTATATTGTGGATTATGAGCCTCATGGCAAATTACAGTATGGCAAATGTTGTTTTCCTTTTAGGAAGGAGTCCGATTCTTTGTGGTGGATTGCCGTCCTGCTGAACAGTATAATGCTGGGCATTTATCAACTGCTTTCCACTTAGATTCAGATCTGGTTAGTATAAATACTGGTAAATTTTTTGTAAGAGAGAAAGTAACTTTTTTTTTTAGTTCATAATTTTATATTTATATTTCAGATTGGGTATGTTTCTTTTTGCTTAAGGAGGGAGTCTCTGCCCTTAGAAGAAATGTTGCTCTCAGACTTACTTTTTACCCAGTATACTATTGTAGCATCATAAAGGGTAAATGAAAACTGTTAACTATGTCTTACTGTTGCTTACCATTGTTATGTCAGTAAATTCTAAATTTACTATGAATTACCTGTAGAGCATTTAGCATAGTGCCTTGCACCTGGTAAGTACTCTGTAAATATCAGCTCTTATTATAATTGGATAAGACTTATAAAAGCTTTTACCATAAGCCATTTTTTTTACCGTAAGCACATGTACTTATGTATATAACAGACTCATATTTAGTAAGGTTAGTATTTGGCATATGAAGTACTCAGTTATTAAAATTACTGCCCTAGAGTCATTACAATTGAAAGAGTAAACTAAAAACTAAATCTAGTCAGTGAAGTTTAGTATCATTTGTAGAACTGAGACTGACATAATTTAAGTTGTTCTGGGGTCATTAGAGCCTCAGAGATAGTGAAAATAAAGGAGTAGGGAAATAAACCCCATGCTGAATATGTAGTCCACCCTTCTTCTTTTCATCTTGTTTAGAAAAGTTGATTCTAAGGCTAAAAGGAAGTGTAGAAGGGCCTAGGTGGTGTTGAGAGGAAACTAATGGAAAATGAAGTAGACGAATTCAGAGAGTTTTGGACTAAATCAAAAAGACTATCCTCGCTTGTTTATATCCTTTATGTGAATTCTGTACCTTTCTCTTCCTTGATTTCTCTCTTATGCTTATTTTGAAAATTTACTCTATTTATTCATTAATAACTGAATTAAAAGTTTTTCAAAGGATATCCCGAGTTAACCACTATTATCAGCTTGTTTAATCATCTGGACTTTTAATATGTATTTAACTATTTCTTTTTTTGCCGCTTGCTTTTTCTTTTTACCTATTTCTTGGCGATCTTTCCATTTAACTGTATTTGTTTTTATAATTAATATTACTACTATATATTTATTACCTGATATGTATATTTGGGTTATTTTAAGTTTTCTTGTTAAAAAAAACAATGCTGCAGTTAATATTCTTATGCTTATTCTGTGAACTTGGGCAAATATTTCTATAAAATAGATTCTCAAAAGTAGAATTGTTGTGTTGAGGGATATGGGCATATAAATTTTACTAATGACCATCTAATTACTATTTATTTATTTATTTATTTATTTATTGGGAATTGAACCAAGGTGTGTTTTACCACTGAGCTACATCCCCAGCCCTCTTTACTTTTTATCTTGAGACAGGATGTTGGTCTGTTTTCCTAGGCTGGCCTCAAACTTTTTGCTGCCTTAGCCTCTGGAGTCAGTGGAATTATAGGCATGTGCTACCATTCCTGGTACCTAATTGCCTTTTTAAAAAGCTGACCTACCTGATATTTCACAACTGTAAACTGAAGATTGTTTCATGTCATCAGCATTATTGGAAATTATTAATCTTTTTTTTTTAACCAAAATGATGGGTGAAAAACAGTGGTAATTACTAGTGGAGTACCCCTGCGTCTTTTAAAAAAGTTTCCCTCTTATATGATCTGTCCTTTTTTTCTATTGGACTTTTATTGTACCTTTTATGTAGCCAATTATAATACTTTAAAAAATTTTTTTGTAGTTATTGGCATACTTGTTTCCTTGAGGGTAAAATATTTTTCATCCTTGTGTCTCTAGTACTTAAAGTAGTGTTGATAAATAAATGGTTTTTACTATTTCTGATGGTCCTCTAAGAAATAACACAACTTGTTCAGTAAACAAAAAATATAATTGTTTTGATCTATTTTTTGGTCATGGACCCTTCTACTCAATCTTAAACTCTTTTTGTTGTGATACCGAAGCATACTGTAGCTAGTTGTTTGTTATATAAGAAAATAAACAACAAAGAAAACAACAAAGAAATTTTTTTAGTAGGGTTTTATTTGTGGGGAGTGGGGGGAAGAGAGACACTCTTTCTGTGAACTTTCAGCATTTTGTTCTAATGTATTATAGATGCATTTACAGACATTTCTCTTATCCCAGGGATTACTTATAATAGCTTTTTCTTTTTACATTGTTTTCATGGTGGATCTTTAAATGTTGATTTTATTTTCCTGCAAAAATACTTCAAGTTTTGCAAATATATGTGAAACACACACTTGCCAAGTTTTGGATTTTTAAAAATTGTCTAGATGCTCCAGAATCCATCCGAGTTTGCACAGTCAGTAAAGTCCTTGCTGGAAGCACAGAAGCAGTCCATTGAGTCCGGCTCCATAGCTGGTGGGGAGCATCTCTGTTTTATGGGTAGTGGCAGGGAGGAAGAAGACATGTATATGAACATGGTCCTGGCACACTTTTTACAGGTATGCTGACATAGATTATTTCATTTTGCTCAGTTATTGCTATCACCTTGAAGAAATTTGCCTAGATAATTTTTAACTATTATATGTATGTTCAGATTTGTTTGTATTTTTCTTCATAGCTTTTTGGTTTTGTGTCTTGCCAAGAAAGTTTGTATTCTCTAGATTTTTTCACCTGTTTGTATGGTTTATTTTTATGTTTTAATTCTTGAACCCTCTGGTATTTATTTTGTAAAAGAAATGAGGTAAGAATGATATAATATATATATATATATATATATATATATATATATATATATATTTTTTTTTTTTTTTTTTTTTACAGATAGCAAACAATTTTGTTAGAAATTTGAAGTACCACCTTCTTATTACACCAAATTCTTCTGTGCATCAGGATATATTTCTGGATTATTCTGTTGTATTCTTTATGACTTCTTATGTTTTAATTCTTTTTATTGTAGCCATATAATTCATTTTTATATCTTCACTTTTCAGTTGAATAAATATGTATATTTATTTATGGCATTTAGCCATCTTTTCTTCTTCTTCTTTTTTTAAAATATTTTTTTAATTGTAAATGGACACAATACCTTTACTTTATTTGTTTACTTTTATGTGGTGTGAGAGTTTGAACCCAGTGCCTCACGCATGCTAGGCAAGCGCTCTACCACTGAGCCACAACCCCGGCCCCTCTGTCATTTATTTTTCATAATTAACTACAGTATTTTTTATGTTACATTTTTATTAAGGACAAAATATTTTGAAATCTTACCACTTTCATTGCATCCTAAAATACCATTTAATTAAATTTGCTTTGACTCTTGCACTATTGGGACTATATTATGAGTAAAATTACAATCCTGTTAATATCTATAAAGTTGTCCCCTTTTTCCTACCAACCACCAGACCTTATAATAATACACAAGGTAAATGTATGTGTCTCCAGGCCAAAGTCCAGAATGTCAAAGAAAAACTAAAGTGTCCATATTGCATTTGTCAATATTTTATAACTCTCTGAAGTTTTGTTTTAATTAAGTTGCATTTTGGAATAATTTTTTCATTTATCATTACAGAAAAATAAGGAATATGTGAGTATTGCCAGTGGAGGATTTATGGGTAAGGTTTTAATATTAATTTCTTCATCTTCAGTTTTCAGAGAAAATTATAGTGATTGTCAGCAAAGCTGATTTGAAGTTAGTTAATGGATAGGCTCTTTCTTCAGTCATTCAGTGTTTTCAAAAAAAGACACAGCCAAAAGAACATTTGGATAACAAACAACCGAAATAAGTGAATGTTGGGTGAAGGACTGTTTAGGAAAATGTGTTTAATTAGCTTGTGTTCTAAAATATATATATATATATGTGTGTGTGTGTGTATTTACACACACGCATGCATATACACACATGTACACACGTGTGTGTGTAGTGCTGGGAATCAAACTCAGGGCCTCATGCATCGTAGGCAAGCACTGTACCACTGAGCTATGTCCTCAGTTCCTTCAAAATATGTTTTTAATAACATGCATGAAAAATTGCTCATACTGTATGCCCCTCTGAAGAAGAAGGATTTGATAGGAATGGGAAATGAGCTGGAGGAATGCTTTTCACAGTATGCCCTATATAGTATTTAGGTATTTTATTATCATTTTATTTTTGAATTACTTGAAGGTATTAGCTGGTTTAAAAAGTTGACTGAAGGAATAAAATAAATAAATTGATGTTTTCAAATCTACAGACTAATATCTGGCAATCTAGGAAAGTAAAATAATTGCCAAATTTCAAAGTCTTTGCAGGCAAATATTTGAGAATTTATGATTAGGTCAGTATAATAAGGTTTCAAAAGAACCTGCCTTATATTTGGAAAAGAGGTATCATAAAAGTATTGAATTATAAATATTGGGCAAATTAATGATAGTATCAAATCAATAAATGTTGAAGGTAATAGAATCTTGGGTTTTAGTTATGAGAGTCTTACTAGAAGTAAGTTCTGACCTAAATAGTTTTATGCTGTAACTTAGAGTTTTTGGTAAATTAGGATCTGTTTGCTCTTGGGTCTTTGTTGAATTAAAGATTATGGTTATCCTTCATTTGTGTATAATATGTCAAGATTCATTCTACTGTCATCTACAACTAATTAGAACACATTTAAAAATCAAATACAAAAAAGGATTATAATTGTCTTCTATATATCATGACCTCATAACTACCTTGTGAGGCTTACACCCAGAGGTATCTATAAAGGGATTAATTAGTAGTGTTGAGCAAGTGTTGACCTTATGCCCAGTGGTATTTATTAAATATCTTGATAACATGATATAGAATTTGGTTACTAGGCAGATAATTCACAAAAGTATTTGGAAAGTATTATTTTATAGTAAGCTCTAGATTTTAGAAACTTTTAAACTTTAATTTTTTTAACTAAGAATAATCTTTCTATAACTATTCTTCATTATGGGAAAATTGACATCTTCTTTTACATAATAAAGCCTTCATAGGTTTTCTGTTAATCCTTTATGTCCTAAAATTGTTGAAGAGGTATCTGTTAGTACATGAGAGATTAGTTTCCAAAGAGGAAAACAAAAACCATACAATTATCATCACCCTTAGGGACAGTTAAAAGTTATTTTTGTACAGGGAGCTTTTAAAAGGAGGAGTAGGAGGTTTGCTCTAGTCTAAGGTTCTTTATTTCTTTATGGAAGTACCAAAAAGAAATACTTATGATTATGTCCTTTAATATTTTTTAACTCAGCTATGATATGTTTGTTATACTTACCTGATAATGAATCTTTCCAGAAGGGTATCATAGATCAGGTTTTGTTGTGTTTTGTTTTTCTTGTTCAAGCACTGCAGCAGCACCTGGCAGACATTAATGTGGATGGGCCGGAAAATGGATATGGCCATTGGATTGCTAGTACCTCAGGGTCAAGGAGCAGTATCAATTCTTCTGTTGATGTAAGTGTGTGTGTGGAATATGTCATCAGACTTTTAATAATTTGCAGTAAAGTTATTAACTGCTAAAAACCCCTGCCATAACAGAAATGATGTAAAAAAATCTAAATAGAAATAATGAGGAGTTGGGGCTGGGGATGTGGCTCAAGTGGTAGCGTGCTCACCTAGCATGCGTGAGGCACTGGGTTCGATTCTCAGCACCACATTAAAAAATAAAATAAAATAAAAGATGTTGTGTCCACCTAGAACTAAAAAATATATAATAAATAAATAAATAATATGGAATCATATTTTTGTAAGGTTAGTGAAATGATGGATTAAGCCTGCACAGCTAACCTAGCTAGAACTGTTAAGTGAGCTGGTTCCAGAAATCTTTTAGCTTGGTCCAGCAGTATATTAGGGCTCCTATTTATATTTCCTGAACATACTATGTGTGTACCCTCCCCACCACAAATTCTATGATTAGGATTTTAGTCTAAATTCATGTGTAATATTGGACCAGCCAAAGGAAGATAGGAAATAATTGCCAATCCTGTTGTATTAGATATTTAGTTATGGAGATATATATTACTGCAGGAGTTCTGCCATAGTAAATGTATTTTTCTCTTCTAATTTGGAAATATTTGGGTAGTGTTTTGTGCTTTTCTAATATCTCACATCATTTGAATTAGATGTCACTAAATCATGTTCTTAACAAATAAGAGTCACCTATCTAACATTTACTTTTTAAAACAGAAATGGAAAAGTGTAGTTCAGGATTGTGATTACTAATTTGGACTTAAAGTCCTGCTATACTGGGGTTCAGTTTTCAAATCTATAACTTAACCTTCTTTGTGATCTCCATCAAGATCTTCCAGCTATATTTTTTCCACCTGTGCAATAAAGTTGATAATAACAGAACCTTCTTTATAAGGATGACTTAAAAATGATTTGGGGATTAAATGAAAAAATACATATATAGTACCTTGACCAAACTTTTAATAGTAAATATATTGAAGTTTATCTGTAGCCATACAAATCAAAGCAAACTTACTGTCATCTTCAGCAGATAAGGCTTTTGTAAGAATTTTGTTTTTACCTTGATTCTCTAGGTATGTGAGAAGTCTTTGTATGAAAACTTAAATAGTATTCTGTGGTATGGATATATTAATAATCAGTTGGTATCCTGTTGCTGAATACTTTGCTTTTAATCTTTTTCTAATACAAACATTAATAGTTAATTTTTATAGTGATATGTTTGCATATGCCATGATTATTTAGTCATAAAAGTGAAATAATTTGATCAAAAGATTACTTATCAAAATCCTTAGAATTCTGCTTTACTATCAAATGACCCTCAAAAAAAAAAAACCCACATTATTTTAATTTATATTCCCATCCATTCCTTTGGATAGAATTTCTCTTGAAGCTTTTGTCTTCAGATTTGAAAACACTGATTGTGAGGCTACTGTAGAAACTACCCTAAAGTTGTATTCTATTCAAAAGTACCAAATAATTCCAGTTAGTTTAATTAGTTTTAATTTAGGGTATGAAGTTAGAAACATGATCTTTTGTGTAGTTAATGACTTAATTATCTTAAAAATAGAAGTAAAATATGTTCACTGTAGCATCATATGTAATTAAGAAAAGTGTAAAGAAAACAAAATCACCTGTAATTGCCAAGGATAATCACCTTTCATATTTTGAAATAATTCCATCAATTTGTTTACTATATGTATATTTACTTATTTTTATATGTGTATTTTAGTATTCTATTTTTAAAGTAGTGATCACAGTTTATATAGTTTTGTTTTCTTTTCACTGAATATATAAACATTTTCTAGTGTTTTAAAATGTTTTAAAATAGCCAAGGTTGTGGCTCAGTTGTAGAGTGCTTGCCTAGCATGCATGAGGCTGGGTTTGATCCCTGGCACCACATAAAAATACAAAAATAAAATAAAAGGTATTCTGTCCATCTACAACTAAAAAAATATTTTTTAAAAAGTGTTAAAATGATCATAAAACAACACCTAAATCTTTTGGCACTTTCTAATTATTTCTTCTCTATAAAATCTAAAGAGGAATTAATGGAAAAAGATAAAATCACTTAAATATTTGACACCCATTACCATATTGCCCTCTAGGGTATATGTGAATATTCCATGAAATGATATAAGAATTATACTCACTCTTGTTTACATTTAAGAATATCAGAATAACCTTTCTTTCAAAATTAAAAGCCTAAATGAGAATGCTTTAAAAAGCAAAACTATACAAGGAATAAATATTTAAATATTTAGCAACATGAATATTAGTTTGATTATAATTTTCTTATTTTGTAGACTAGTCTGAATTAAAGATTAGTAACTTTATTTCTTATTGAGTAAAAGAGGTAATTGCAGACTCCAAGCACTTATATATTGCCATTATATCCTAATTTTCCTTTATTCTTTACATTTTAAAAAATAGTTTTACCTAGTAAATTAGTTTGTTGGTGTCACCATAACAAAATAGCACAGACTAGGTAGTTTAAACCACAACAATTTATTTTGTTGTACTTTGGGAGGCTGATTGAGTTTTGATTTATACCAAGTCCCCTATATTCACATATAATCACATTCTAACGTGTGCTGGGACTTAGGACTTCAACATATAAATTGGTTTTGATATAATTGAGTCCATAATATGTGGCTAACCTTTAGCAGTAATATGTCGGCTGATTTTTTGGAGAACAGTTAATTTCTCTATGTTCTTGTTCTTCAGGGTGAATCTTCTAATGGCTCAAATGATAGAGGAATGAAATCACTAGTAAATAAAATGACTGTGGCTTTGAAGACAAAATCAGTTAATGTCAGGGAAAAAGTTATCAGTTTTATTGAGAATTCATCAACTCCTGTGGACCGGTGAGTTTGTTAAATAGTGTGAATTTATGAGTAAAACTAAAGAGATATGCCTTACAGTGAGTTAATATTAGTTGAATTGAAAGTCTCTAGAAAAGAATCAAAAAGTATATTTTGTCAGATTATTTCATAATGTTCACTATAATTACAGGAGTATACTTTATTGCTATAAAATTTTGGCTATAAAGATTCCTCTCTCCTTTTCCACTGCAGAGAATAAAATGCAAATAATGAGTCTGCCCCTTTTGCTATTCATTAAAAAGCTAAGCATCCCTGTATGTATTATACTTAAATTGTAGCCACTTCCCAAAGATCAAATGAATGGGACATCATCTCTGAAATGCAGTAATCTATAGCAGGAACTTCTTCCTTTGCTCCAGGAATTTAAAACCTAGACAATTTGATCATACTAAATACAACAGAATCCTACTTTCTTAAGTTTAATTTTGTTCACAAATATAAGCTAACTCCATTTTTCCGGTGAATTACTGATTGGGAACATGACAAACAATTGCCAAGCAAGTTTTAGGATGTTTGTTAAACTATTTCTCATTATTAATATCTGTGAGTTTTTATTTTTCCATGTGTTAGTCTAATTGATCATTCCTTGTTCCTATACTAAAGCTAACCTTCTAACACAGAATTTGTTTCTAGGCAAGCATGATTGTGGAAATGTATTATAATATTTAATTTCATTCTTGTGTCTCGTAATATCCTAGGAAAGTTGAAATATTTGATTTTAGGAACTGAATGTCAGGAATTTGTTTTTTGTCCCTTTATTAAGTATAGTACTTATGCATACAAAAGTATACTTATTCCCTTTTTGTAAATAGCAAAGACAAATAATACATTTTTTGTAATCTAAAAATTGTTCCTTATCTAATAACTGATAATTGTTAAAACATTTTATCAGTCCTGACAGATATTTGCTTAATAAAGTTTTATCTGCTCTGTAAAGCCTCTTTTGGTGCTTTTGAATTATAGTACTATTATTACTACTTTTAATAGCATGAACATTTAAAATTTAATTTTAAAATGCACTTGTTGTATAGACTAGTGATAATCATAAGTTGTTGTCTTTGTTAAAGTATCACTTGAAACTGACTTCATTTTTCTTTGTTCTTGGGATGATTGAAGTATTTTTTTTAATAATATACACCTCTGGCTTAGAAAAATTGATTAATTATATTTTTGTTTTAAAGCTATTGCATTTTTTTTTTTATAATCATTTTGTTCTGTCCTCTGCCTTGATTTGCTGTAGAATGTCTTTCAATCTTCCTTGGCCAGACAGATCATGTACAGAGCGGTAAGCAATGAGTAGAGCAGCTTTATTGAACCTTTGTTTTCCTTTAGCATGCCTCATGCCATCTGTAAGCCTTGTGCTGTCTTGGCTAAAATTTCATGCAGCTACCTGAAAAGCTACTTTTCTCATTCTGCTTGTAAGAGTGTGTCATGCTGATGAATCTCTTTTTTTGTAGTAGTAGTTGTTTTTTGTTTTTTGCTTGCATGTTTCTCTCTTTCATTCCTCAGATGAAAATCGAACTCATTCAAATCCAAGGACTTAATAAACGCTTTGGTTTTTATTCTGAGGTAGGGGAAAGTGAACCAAACAAAAGGATATATGTAGTTAAGAATTAGCAGGGTATTAGATTTGGAGATGATTTACTCACTTCTTTCACCCTAACAGAAAACTATATAGCACTAAAAATGGAACTTTTTTTTTTAAACAAAAAGTCCAACCATTGTCATTTCATTAATTTTTAGCCAGTCTTACATAAGAAATATCTTAGTAATTTATAGCATTATTGTTCATAAAAACCTAATTGTGTTATAGATTAGTAGTGAGTGACGTCTTTTAGGATAGTTTATTTATACTTGCTTTCTGGTTCAAGCATTATAAGCATGATCTTTGTTACTTTTTGTTTATGCTTTTATATCAGGAGATAACCTATGATTTAATCTTATAGAATTTTATCATTTAGATGACACTCAAGCTTTTTGAGAAAAAGCTCTTACATTTTTCTTTGCCTTTTAATAGAAAGCTGAATTTCAAAGATCTTTGAACTATTTTTCATTTTTTCTCTTTCTGTGTTCATCAACTTTCCATTACTATAACAAAATACCTAAGATAATCAACTTAAAAAAGATTAAAAAGTTTATTTTAGCTCACAGTTTGGAAGGTTTCCCATTGCTTTTAGGACTGTAGTAAGGCTAAAAGCACATAACAAAACAGAATTGTTTACCACATGGTTTGGATGAAAGAGATAAAGAGGAAGGAGTGTGCCAGTATGGTGGCTCATGCATGTAATCCCAGTTTGGCTGAGACAGGAGGATCAAAAGTTCAGAGAGAGCCTCAGCAATTTAGTGAGGCCCTACACAATTTAGCAAGACCCTGTCTCAAAATAAAAAAATTTAAAAAGGGCTGGGGATGTGTCTCGGTGGTTAAGTGACCCTGGGTTTAAAACCCCCATATCAAAAAAAAAAAAAAAAAAGAGAGAGAGAGAAGTGAGGTCCCACATCCTTTTAAAGGGTATATCTTAAATCATCAAAGACTTCCTAGTCAGTCCCACCTCTTAAAAGTTTCCGCCACTGTACAATAGCACCGAGCTAGTTACTAAGCGTTGCCACATGAGCCTTTGGAAGGATATTCCAGATCCAAACTAAAGTACTTGAATGAACAGTTCAATAATTTATGAGATAATTTTACAGTTGATATGTTTTAACATAAAATCAAATGATTTTATAACTTAATTCAATCAAACCTTGAGATTACATACTGTTTTCAACCTAATTTATAATTCCCAAACAGTATCTGTTACACTATAAACAATCACTAATTTTTTTCTTCCTCTAGAATTTTCTTCTTTCTGTTTTGGTAAAGACTTAGGCCAATTTCAACAAAATTAGGTTATAGTAAGATGTTTATTGATGATATGTATAAATTACTTAAATATAAATTTGATTTCTATCTTCTGGGAAAACTGAATTCTAAACTAAGTAAAGACATGTGACTTGATTCCTCCCCACACACACATTGGACTATCTCTTAAAACAGAAGATGCTGAATGTCTTCATATATGGTAAAGAAGAAAAATGCTAGAGTCTTGCTTTATACTGGATAATCATAACTGAACCATATCCTGCAAATAATTCAATGTTTTCTTTCCAAGAACATGTAGCATTTTGTTGAAATATTTTAACTTTACCTTTTGGTTTATTTGGGTTTACCTGAAAAGAAGTAATCAGGTGTTGATTTTTATTTTAAAAAGAGAGGTCACTCTTCCTGTAAACAAGTTTAAGTGTATATGTTCTTTATACTTCTGCCATTTGAAAAGGAAAGGAAGATTAATTTTTGTGATTTATATTTATGCAATAGAAGTAGAATCTTAGTTTTAATTGAAATAATATAGCAGTAATAAAAAATGGGAAGAAAAACTCTTGGACATGTGGGAAAAGTTTTGAGTCAGGCATGGTTAGCACATGCCTATAATTACAGAACTTGGGAGACTGAGGCAGGAGAATGGCAAGTTCAAGGACAGTCTCAGCAACTTAGACCCTGTCTTAAAATAAAAAAGGTTAAGGATATACCTCAATGGTAAAATAGTAAAAGGCCCCTGAGTTTAATCCCCAGTACAAAAACAACAACAACAACAAAAAGAGTGTCTTGAGCATTACTTTTGGAGTTTGATTATTTCGTACCATAAACTGTTTTGCCTAATAAACGTGTATATAGTACTTGCTAATACCAGCCATTGTTCTAAGGGCTTTACAACAAAATTAGCTGATTTAATTGCCCCAACAACCCTGAAGGGTAGATATCATTATTACAATTTTACAGATGAGGAAGCAGAAGTACAAAGAAGTTATAGTTTCCTAAAGCCAAACAAGTCTAAACATTGGTTTTAATATCAAAATTCAAATTGTTTAAAATTTAATTTTTGCAGATTTAAGAGCATTCAGTCTATCAAGTCCTTATCCCCCTTTTGTCAGCATAATTTCTTTATCTTCTTTCAGTTTCCTTAACATAGCTATCCTAAAGCTCTGGGTGGTACATGGGAGGCAAAGAATATTTACGTTTTGCTCAAATATTCACATGATGTTTGGTGAAAATTTTGACAATTTCTTAAGTGATGATTTCCTGTTTAAAAAATTTTTCAATACAGGCATGTCAGCAGCAGTGACAGAGTGGGCAAGCCTTACCGTGGTGTAAAGCCTGTTTTCAGCATTGGGGATGAAGAAGAATACGACACAGGTATAGTAATACACTTTTGTACAGACTACTTTCCTCAGTCACCAGGAGTCACTAATGGAGTCATCCTGGGACTAATGACATTTGCTTTATAAAACAGTGACATTCTGTGGTGTTGGAGAGTCTGTGGATTTCTGTTGAGAGTTTGGTTTAAGATAAATGTTCCTAGGAGAAATCCAAGCAGAAATGTTGAAGTAGGCTTTTGACTGTAGAAATCTTCAGCTGAGGAGTGTTCTGATGACCTTGTGGAGTTATCAGTATAGGTGCTATGTATGCATGTAAATCTCTTTGATCACCCACTAGAAGACTGAGTTGTGGGACTAGATTTTTTTGCCTTTTGAAATTGAAAGATAATATCCTAAAGTGCCACAAGATGGGGATATTGTACAGGAAAAGTTATTTTCCTTGTAAGCATCTTTATATTTTTAAAAATAATTTATTACTTTGGTTTATGATTCTATGACCCAGATTATCCAGATTAATTAATAATAATTAATTTGTGTATTGAGTTAGGAAAAACACCAGCATATAAATGTATAAAATGAAAAAAGACTTCTATATCTCATCTTGCCTTTTCTACTTTGTAGTATATGTTGCATATTTCCATTTCAGCCTGTATATCTTCTCATTCTCTATTATATATCATAATTTATTTAAACAGTCTTCTGATTTACACTGGTGATTTTCTTTCTTTCTTTTTTTTTCTATTTCAAATGGCCACAGATATTTTTATACATAAATCTAGATGACCTTTTGAAAGTATAAGTGTAAATTTTTAGTAGTAAGATTACTAGATTAAAACTTACCACATATGACCTTTTAATAGTTATTAATAAAATCACCCTGTGGAAAACTTGCATTGGGGAAAACATACTATTTCTAATTATTTCATTTTCTGCCCCCCCCCCACTTTCTGTTGGCATCTCCTGTTATCTCTGTCTGAATAGTCTGCTTCTCCCTGAATATGTAAACTCCTCCATTAACAAAACGGAGAGATAAATGGATGAATAAATTGTGGTGTATTTACATTTATCACATATAACTCACATATATTTATACTGTGAGAAATTGGATAGTAACTAAAATGAGAAAACAAGAGCCATCTGTATTAACATGCATAAAATTAACCATGTTGGGAATAGGGTAGTAGTTGCAGAAGAATACACTTAAGTGGTCTACTTTTTATAAATGTTTTATTTAAACTGCAAAACACTGTTGTATGTTAACAACAAGACATGTATGGGACTAATAACACCAAATAGAGATCATCAGTACTTGGTGGGAAAGAGAGAGAGATGATTAGGAAGAGATGCATGAGGGTTTCACTGTCATTTAAGCTGGTGTATGGATTTCCTTTATCATCATACTCTATACTTTAAACTACTTATTAAAAAGCAAAGGGAAGGGCTGGGGTATAGCTCAGTTGGTAGAGTGCTTGCCTTGCATGCACAAGGTCCTTTGTAGATCCCCAGCAGCAAAAAAAGAAAAAAAGAAAGAACATTTATAATTATTAACACTAGGGATGTAATTTTCAAATAAGAAAAACAAAATCAGAATATTTTATATTTCCTTCATGGAAAAGGAAAGAGATTTTTATTGATTTATACAGAGATTGATTTTTATTATTTTCTATCATAAAATCATAAAAACAAAACAAAAGAACTCTGCCATCTTTACCCTCCTGATAGTTACTTTTTATTAGACAGTTCAGCCATTGTTCTACAGACAATGCAGATCATAGTTACTTTATCTGTGTAAAAAAATATTAAAACTTGTTTTCTTAGTATTTTCATTTGACTTTCTTACCTTGTAAATTGATGTTTTATAATTATATTTCTGTATTAGTATCAGTGGCAAAAGGAAATAGAGTAGCAGGATTAGAATTTTTTTCTCCCCTTCAAACCCTTGAATTGAAAATAGTACAAAAAAATCTTTCAGGTTGTTAAGAGATGTACCATTTTTAAAGTTGGTAATATCCACTTTTAACATTTTTAATTCTTTATAGATGAAATTGACAGTTCTTCAATGTCAGATGACGATAGAAAAGAAATTGTAAACATTCAGACTTGGATAAACAAGCCAGACATCAAGCATCATTTTCCTTGTAAAGAAGTGAAAGAAAGTGGACACATGTTCCCTAGGTACTTTTAAAAATGTCTTCTTCAGAAGTAAAATTGATTGGGGAAGTTAATATAAAATTGAACTGCAGAAGAACTTTTATTTATCCAAGTACAAAAGATATAATTTTCTTCTGTGAACTTGTATTATGTGTCTTGATTTTTGAGGTATTTATGTAATATTTATTTTGAATTTTCTAAACAAAAAATGTTAAAAAGTATATTGAATGCCTTTATAATATTTTCCTAGATGTACTGTTAACATTTTTTCACACCACTCCCATGTTTGTATGCATCTAACACACATAGATCTATACTTATTTTTGTCAGACCATTCAAAAGAAGCCCATAGATGTGGTAATGTCACCCCTAAATGCATTAGTGTAAGTATCCTAAAAATAAGAGCATTCTTCTACACAATTTCAAGCCTTTATTTCACTTAAATTTTTTAAAAAAATTAGTATCACCCAACACATAGATCATACTCAGAGTTTTCAGAGTGTCCCAGAGTATCTTTTTTTTTTTTTTTTTTTTTTTTTTTTTGAGAGAGAGAGGGAGGAGTATTAGGGTTTGAAGCCAGGAATACTCTACCACTGAGTGACATCCTAATCCCTTTTTAAATTTTTTTTATTTTGAGACAGAATGTCACTAAATTGCTAAGGCTGGCCGCAAACTTGCAGTCCTGGCTCAGCCTCCCAAGTTACTTGGATTACAGGCCTGAGCCACATGGACATGCCAGAGTATCTTTTTTAGAGTTTTTTTTTTTTTTTTTTCTGTGTCCAGGATTCAGTTGTAGTTCATAATTGGATTTGTCTGTTACATCTTTTATATCTCAATATAAACAAACAGTTCTTTCCCTTTGCCTTTCACTTCCCCTTACTCTTCACAGTGAATGAATCCTTTGAGTCCAGACAGTTGTCCTGTAAAATATTCCATATTCTGGACTGTCTAATATTTGTCTTACTATTTTAAATAAAAATGTAAGAGTAGTATCATTATTAAAAGTGAAAAGGGATGGTTAATTCTATGCTCATGTATAAGAGGCCAAGCATCTACTACATATTATGTCCTCTCAGCAACTGGCTGCTTGCTGTCTCTTCACCATTCTCTCTACCAGTAAGTCCTGCTTGACCCACAGAGAACTCCAAACACCTGCACAGTGACATTCCAGCCACCACCAGCCAGAACTTTAAACTAGCCTTACCTGTGGTCACAAGCAGTATGTTGGGCCCCCTTGGTAATTGGTGATTATAAGCCATTTTCTGGGAAGAGGGGGAAAAGCACTGCACCAGTCTGGGCCTGTGCAAATGATACTACAAAGGCGTTTCAGATCTGTGGAGTCCATGAATCCATGGGATATTCACAGTTGCTTAAATATTTCAGGGCTGGTTTCTCTGTTCATATCTGTATCTGGTGCTTAGGAACAGGGACCCATGATGCCCAAGGGCAAAAAGCCCTACTTTCTTTTTTTATTTGTTTATTTGTTTGTTTGTTTATAGTACCTGGGACTAAACCCAGGGGAACTTTCCCACTGAGCCATATCCCTGCCCTCTTTTACTTTATTTATTTATTTAGAGACAGGATTTTGCAGAGTTGCTTTTGCCCTATTTTCTTTAAGGAAGGAAGCAGACTTGACCTCGATGCTCAAAAAGGAGCAACCCTAGACTTTTTCTTGTTTTCATTCCCCTTTTTTTCTGCTGGCCTTGTACCGGGTTTGTTTACAAAAGATGTATTTTGTTTATCCATATATTAAAAAATGGTAAGCTCTGGAAAAAATATTTTGTGCTCATTTTGCTTTCAGGATCTAGTTATAGAATATAACTGTATTCCATAGAATATATAAGTGATGTGTTGACTGAATAATTTTGAATATAGATAATCCCTTTAAAAGTCAGAAGGGCAGTATATTCCACTTCAATCAAAACTTACTATTTTAATGATTTATACATTGATTTGAGCTTTAAAATATACCTTTTCTTTTTAAATAATTGTACAATTATGTTATAAAACATTATTTTTACGTAAAATTAAAGGAAAATGATAAACTGTTATATATCTTATTTGTTTATAGATTATCTTGTTTATATTTTTCAGCTCAAAAGTAATTTCACAGGCTGGGGTTGTAACTCAGTGATTGAGTGCTTGCCTCGCATATGAGAGGCTCTGGGTTTGAGTCTCAGTACCATATTAAAAATAAATAAATAAATAAACAAACAAACAAAGACTTTTTTAAAAAGTCTTATGTTTAAAAAAAGTAATTTCATTTAAAGTTGAACATTTTTTATAATTGGGCGTGTTTATGCAATAACCTATCTTGAATTATTTATTTAAAGTTCTTTATTCTTTTAATGTTCTTTTTTTTCTCTCAAGTCATCTGTTGGTTACGGCAACACATATGTACTGTTTAAGGGAGATTCTTTCAAGGAAAGGATTGGCTTATATTCAGTCTCGACAAGCACTTAATTCTGTAGTTAAAATAACATCCAAAAAAAAACATCCTGAGTTAATTACCTTCAAATATGGAAACAGCAGTGCTTCAGGAATAGAAATCTTGGCTATTGAAAGGTAAGATTTTGAAGATGAATTATTGCAAGTCATTGTTAAGAACAGTTTGTTTCTCTGCTGAGATGGTGGAATAGTATACTTTTTTTTTTTAAGAGGTGGAGTACATGGGGGGTGGGGGTGGGAGGAGGAGAAAGAAAGAACTAGAAAATGAAGTTGGCCAATTTATGCCATGTGCATGTATAAATATATCATAGTGCACTCCAATTTTATGTATAATGACACTATCAGTTTAAAAAATAAATAAAAGGAAAACCAATAGAGTAGATAAAGGGAATCAGGGAACGGAGAAGTAGAGGGAAAGAAGATATATTGGAGATTGAAATGGAGAAAACTGCTATATGCATTTATGAATATGTTAGAATGAAGCCCACTATTATGTAAAACTAATAATGCACTAATGAAGACATCAATAAAAAAGAAAATTGTTAACATGTGAGTAAAACCAAAATATTATTGCTAGATTGTAAGATCCAAGGTATTAGGAACCAGGGCTTTTCTGTAGTCCCTAATATACTCTCAATCACAAGTTGTCAATAAACCTGTCTGGTAAATAACTCAATTTTGGCAGTCAAAAATCAAGAAACCTTAGGTCCACTTTGCTTTGTTGGGGATCATTTTTTTATATAATTTATTTTTTATTTTTATTAGTTACTAATGGGCCTTTATTTGTTTATATGTGGTGCTGAAAATCGAACCCAGTGCCTCACATATGCCAGGCAAGTGCTCTACCACTGAGCCACAACCCCAGCTATTATTTTTTTATTTAGTTTGATCATAATGACAGAAGGCAGTTCATTTTATATTACACATATAGAACACAATTTTTCAAGACACTGATTGTAGGGGGGGTCATTTTTATAAGTATTCTTTACTATCTTTTTCTCCCCAATTCTTAGTCATGTAGTTTAACTATTAATATGTGATTCTAGTAAGTGCCATGGCTAATAAACTTTTGACAAAAAGATGCTTAATAATTATCCATACCAGTGCAACACTAAATGTCAATTAGCAATGAAATTAGAAAATTGTCTACATTCTAAGCCAATGCTTTATTTTCCTTCATTAAAAACTGTTGTTTTGACAAATTGTCAGTAAGCTGGGCTGTGTACTGAGAGTTGTAGTACAGATTGAGCATCCCTAATCCAAAAATTCAAAATGCTTCAAAACCCAAAACATTTCAAGTGCTGACATGATGCCACAAGTGGAAAATTGCACATCAGGAAACTTGGTTTCATGAATTAAATTATTAAAATTTTTGCGTAAAGTTACCTTCAGTCTTCAAGGTTTATATGAAATGAATTTTGTGCTTAGAATTGGATCCCACCCCCAAAATATCTCATTATGTATATGTGAATATTACACAATTGAAAAAAACCTGAAATCCAAAACATTTCGGGTTCATGCATTTTAGATTTAGGGATAATCAATCTGTAGTTAATTATAGTATAGTACAAGCTCCTCCTTATCTCATTGTGGACAAGTAACAAACAGCTCACAGACACAAGAACTACAGACCACTCCTAGTTTGATACTAAATTATCTTTAATCTGTAGAAAAATGTGAAGCTCAGAGGGTTGAATGATTTCCCAAATCTTGACTTGTGATAGAACCAAATATAGTACTCAGTTAATTACCAATTAATCTTCTCAGAACAAATCTGTACATGTAGATTCAGTGAGTCAGAGTTTACACAGATTATATCTACTTATGTATTAATCCCAACCAAAGGATATTGAATTGACTTATGTATAAGAGTATTTAAATATTGTTTTAAAGATTTTACATTATTTAATTTTATATAACCCTCTGAATTATATATAACTGGGATAACTGTCCATGTTATAAATGTAAATCTGTTTTAGGGAACTTAAATTCTTGCACAAGCTCAAATTATTAAGTGTTAGACTTGTCGAGTTTGGAATTAGATACCATCAAATTATGACTTTGTGGTTGACTGAATTATATCTCTGCTGGGCTGCAGAATTTTTGGTTACCTTGTATTTGATTATCTAGATATTATTTATATTTAATAATAAGTTCAGAGAATTTTAGCTTTATACTATATGAAAAATCACATGGCTTTTATATTTAAATTTCCTTTCAAAACACACTGTTGGGCTGGGGATGTGGCTCAAGTGGTAGCGCGCTCGCCTGGCATGCGTGCGGCCCAGGTTCGATCCTCAGCACCACATACAAACAAAGATGTTGTGTCTGCCAATAACTACAAAAAATATTTAAAAATTCTCTCTCTCTCTCTTTTAAAAAAAAAAACAAAATAAACTGTTGATATCTGTTAATATATATTATGGGGATTACACAGGAGG
The DNA here is from genome assembly GCF_045843805.1 of Urocitellus parryii. NCBI lineage: Eukaryota > Metazoa > Chordata > Mammalia > Rodentia > Sciuridae > Urocitellus > Urocitellus parryii. Next base: position 149,239,578 of record NC_135532.1, read on the forward strand.
GCATCTCGGCTGGCTTTGTGGGTTAGGGAAAGCTTCCCATCAGGGGAAATCTCAGCTGAAGGTAAAGCATTGTATTTATATCTGTATGTATGTATCTATCTATCTATCTATATATATATCTATTTTCCCCCCACAGGTATTTGATTCCAAATGCAGGGGATGCTACCAGAGCCATAAAACAACAGATCATGAAAGTTTTGGATGCTTTGGAAAGTTAATATATTAAGAAAATTATTTAAATGAAATTAAGGCAACCAAGAGAAACATGAACATATATTTCCTGACTGAATACTAACCAGAGACCTTTCATTTACTCATGGGGGTGCTTGACTAGCAGGTCTAAGTGTAAATTATTATTATCGATTTCTGGATGGTTAAATTTTTTAAAATTTTTCTTTTGTGTTTTCGGTTTTATAAAATGATTTATTATAAAGGCCAGTTATTAAATGACTTTGAAGTAACTGCCATTGTGCCCCTATGGACCAAGGGTACAGAATGCAGTTCTGTTTTGAAGAGCTGTTTTAAGGGAACATACATCACTTTCAGGTTTTCAAACAACCATAAACTTATATATTTGCAATGTCTTCACTGAAAATTAGAGATAGAATTAGTTAAAGAGACTTCCTTAACTGTTAAACTTAGTTTTACCCACTGAGCAATATCAAAGACTAAAAACAGGTTAATAATTAGTTCACTGTTTCTGTTCTTAAGAAGAATAAAATCTTTTTAATTAAGTGGATGAAGATTCCAGCCAATTAAAAATATAGTCCAGCTAATGAAATATCGAAACATCAGTTTCTAAGTCATCTTTGCTCCATTATATAATTATTATATACTGAAATACCAAAGTATGCCAAGCATTTCTGAGTTCTTCAGAAATACCAAACTTCATTTTGATGATTTCTGAAAAGCAATTTAAAACATTATAAGTAGGTAGCATGTTAAGATCAAAATTATCATTTGGGGGACAGAATTGTATCTGTAAAAACATCATTGATCTTTATTACAAGTGGATAATTTTTAGGATATTTCAAAACTAGTGTTGAGCACAGATTGATTTAGTCTCCTTGAGATGATGACCATCTGTGACCACACTCAATATCCACTTAAATAAAAGCCAAATAATCAGAGATATGTATAATTTTCAATCACATAATTTATATCACTTTCTGAAATTCCTTTTTCTTCATTTGGCTTTGTCTTCTCATTAAAGTTCCAGGGGTTTGAAACCTATTATTCTGTTAATAAGACAAAACTGAAGTGATATGCTTTATTTTACAGCTTTATCAGCTTAATTTACTGTGGCCCATATTAATTACATGTAGTAAGAGATCCAGAAACATCTTTGGGGCCATGGGATGATTTTTGTAAAACCCATTTGGGAAATAGCAAATATAATCTGCCATGTCCTAAAATGTAAGATTATCTCTAAGGGGTTGATAGAAGTATCTAGATGTACCCTGTTAATAACCAGTTATTTTAATGGAAATCAAGTGAATAGAAGACAACATAATTCAAGAAATTTTATTCTGATATCTAAATAAAAACAGTTTGAGTGATTGAAGACATTTGCATGAAATTGCACCTGGTGCAATACTTGATATTTATAATCTCCCCAAAAACTGTTGTATTGCACTTTTTCCCTTTTCTTGGCACCCCCTCTAGAGATGTCCTGAAGTCTGATTCTTTTGCCCATTTCAGTCATGGGACTTTTTTCACAATATAAATGAAAGATGTTTGTGTTACTGTTTATAAATTACAATTGTAAATAAACTGGTACAATTTGCTGAAAACTTTGTTCTTAAAGACAATGTCTCTCTTTTCTTTTTCCCCCTAATTGTAAATCTGTACCTGCCACAAAATTAGGAGTTTGAAGACATTTCTTTCTTTTTTTTTTTTTTTTTTAGAATTTAAGTGTTCAGATTTCATATTTAACTGGGGATGTACCTCAGTGGTAGAGCACTTCTGAGTATATGTGAGGCCCTGGGTTCAATCTCCATTATTATAAACAAAACAAACAGATTTCACATTTATATTAAGCTCCCATTTCTATTGATTTAGATGAGAGAAAAGAGTAGTTTTATTTAAAACTAAAAAACAAATGGCATTAGCTAGGCACTATGATTCACACCCATATTCCAGCTACTTGGGAGGCTGAGACAGGAAGATGCTTAAGTCTAGGAGTGAGGGGCACATAGGGAGAATACTGTCTCTTAAAAACAAACAAAAAACCCCTAATAATATTAAATTCCACATGTGCTAAATTATTGCCTTAAACTATTTAACCTCTATGAACTTCATTTTCCTCATCCGAAATAACACCACAGTTAGATTAGTTACACTCATTAGATTGCATGGATTGCAACATTATGAGGTTTGGTGCTACTTTATATACTTTCAGGATGAGAAAAATTAGATTCAAAGAAATTAAGTAAAAAAGGAAAGCATTCCCTCTTTTTTTCCCATTCCCTGAGAATTACTGCTTATTGAAGTATAATATTATCTTTGCCAGTTGAGCATGGTGGCACATCATGTCTTTCTCCCAGGTTCTTGGAAAGCCGAAACACAAGGATCACAGGTTTGAGGCCAGGGTAGGCAATTTAGTGAGACCCTGTCTCAAAAAGGGCTGGGGATATAACTCAGGGGTAGAGTGCTTACCTGGAATGCACAAGGTCCTAGGCTCAATCTTCAGTACCACAAAACAAATAAGTAAAATATTAAATTGACAATGGGGAAAACTCAATGCTATAGGTTGAATGAGTAATGAAAGTAATATCTCAATATTACTATTAACACTTTGAACTTAAAAAGAACAAAAACATCATTTTGGAGCTAGGTGTGGTGGTGCATACCTGTAATCCTGACTGAGGAAACTGAGGCAAGAGGATCTCAAGTTTGAGGATAGCCTGGGCAACTTAGACTTTTGTCTCAAAAATAAAAAGGGTTGGGGATATAGCTCCATGGTAGAGTGCTTGCCTAGCATGTGGGAGACTTTGAGTTCAATCCCTGATATTGCAACAAAAAATTTTTTTAAGATATAATTCACATAACATAAATCTTATCATTTAAAATCTACAGTTAAACTTTTTTTTAATATTCCCACAGAGTTGTGCAGGCATCACCAACTCCAGAACATTCCATGCCCTCAGAAAGAAAAAAAACTATTAGCAGTCACTCTACCACTGAGCCACAACCCCAGCCTACTAGTGCACTTTTGATTTGCCTAATCTGGACATTTCATTAATAAAGCAGTTGTACAATATGTGAGTTTTGTGTCTGGGTTTTTTTCATCTAGCATATGATTTTCAAGCTTCATCCATGTTCTGGCATGTATCCAAGTTACATTCTTTTTTTTTTTGTGGCTGAATAATATTTTTATGGTATGGATATATCACATTTTATTTATTCATCAGCTGGTAGATATTTGGGTTCTTTGTTTTGGCTATTATAAATAATGTTTTGTAAACATGAACATATAAATTTTTGTGTTGATATGTTTTTAGTTCTTTTAAATATCTACCTAAGAGTAGAATTACTGGGTCATGTTAATTCTACATTTGACTTTTTGAGGAACTTCCAAATTATTTTCCAAAGGGGCTTTACCATTTTACATTACCTCTATAAAAGGGTTGAACCTTCTAGTTTCTTCACCAACACTTGTATTAAATCTTTCTTTTCTTATAGATATCCTACTGGGTGTGCAGTGAATCTCAGTGTGGTTTTGATTTGTGTTTCCCTAATGACTACTAAGGAGCTCTCTTTCATGTGCTTATTGGCCATTTATGTATCTTTTGGAGAATTGTAATTTTTTTGCCTATTTTGAAACTGGCTTTTTATTGTTGAGTTCTAGGAATTTTTTAAATATTCTAGATAACAAGTCTCAATAGATATATTATTCACTAATATTTTCTACCATTCTCTGAGTTGTCTTTTCAGTTCTTTTTGAATTTTTTTTGTGATGACTGGGGATTGGATCCAGGGCCTTGAGCATGTTAGGCAAACACTTCATCACTAAGCTATATCCTCAGCTTATTTTATTTTGAGAAGGCTCAATTGCTCAGCTAAATTGCTCAGGTTGACCTTGAATTTGTCATCCTTCTGCTTCAGCCTCCTGAATAGTTGGGATTATAGGTATGTGCGGACCTATATGTTTGGCTCCTTTAACAATCCTGATGGTATGATTTGAACCATAAAAAGTAAAATTTTAATGATAAGCCTATTTTTCGTCACTTGGCCTTTTTTTGGTATATCTATGGAACCATTTCTTTAATTTTTACAGTTGTCACCCATTTTGAATTATTTTTATGTGATATAAAGGTCTAATTCATTTTCTATATACAAATAACTCAGTTGTCTTAGTACTACCTGTTAGAGGATAATTTTTTCCCACATTAAGTGATTTTGTTGCCTTGTTGGAAATAATTTGACCTCATCAATTTATTTTTATGCTTTCAAATTGCATTGGTCTGTATGTCTGTCCTTACTGCTAGGACTAACATTCTTTTTTTGTGGGGGAGGGGTACCAGGAATTGAACTCAGGGGCACTTGACCACTGAGCCACATCCCCAGCCCTATTTTGTATTTTATTTAGAGACAGGGTGTCCCTGAGTTGCTTAGTGCCTCAGCCTCTGGAGCTGCTGGGATTACAGGATTACCACTGTGCTGACAGGAGTAACGTTCTTGATTAGCTTTGAATTAACTTTTTGAAATGGAGAAGTGTAAATTCTCCAACTTTGATTTTGTTTTCAAGATTATTTTCTGAATGCCTATTGTTGTTAGTCCCTTACATCTCCATATTTGTATGAAAGATCAGCCTTTAGGTTTCTGCAACAAAAACAGTTTGGAGCTGGATACAGCAAACCTGTAATTTACCTGAGAGTGAAACATGAATATCAAAAGTTTAAGGCCAGGCTGAGCAACTAAGCAGAGATCCTGTCTCAATAAAAGGGCGGTTGGTCTGGGAATAGGTCAATAGTAGAGTATTTATTTAGCAAGGAAAAAAAAAATGTTTGGAGAGTATTGCCATCTCGGCAATACATGAATATTCCAAGCCATGAATAGGAAATGTCTTTCCATTTATTCAGTCTTTCAATGATGTTTTGCAGTTTTTTTTCATTTTGCAGAAATCCTCCTTTTAATATTTTAAAGTAAAACGTAGGCATGTTAAAGTAATAACAGATTTATACTTTGTATCCTTCCTCTACCATTTGGCTCTATGCTTCTTTGAAGAATTAGAAGACCCTACGAAACCATAAATTTCATGCTGAAAATAACAGTGTAACAAAGTCCAAAACAAGCTGTGATGTTAATGGTTTTCAAAAAGCTTTAAGGACTGAGATGAGCGATCCACTGCAATATTATAGGCTGGTCAAGCTGATGTTGCTTTATAGCTCATCCATTGCATGTGTGGAAGAAGTAAAAGCAGAAGAGAAAATCACTTCCACTTGGACCACTGCTTCTCTTTATCTGTTAAAGGCACATATATCACTCCCATAAGAGGTTTCATTTTGACACTGCTATCTTGTAGCTTGTCGTACTGCTCCAACATTTGATTTCCACCTGCAGGACCAACTGGCAATATCAATTTTCCACTAGGCTTTAACTGGTCTATTAGTGCCTGTGGCACAATTGGGGCTGCAACTCCAACATGAATTGCATTGTAAGGGGCTTCTGCAGCATATCCCATCCCATTCTTCTATCTCCCACAACCAGTTGTAGTCTCCCTGAAGTCAAAAGTGTTGAATCATCCTTTCTGACATTATTTATTGATTCATCTAGCTCTTTAATGTGATCAATTCCTATGACTTTTCCATTACATTCAACCATAAGTGCATGTTTTGCAGTTTTTATATTTTTCTAAAGTCTTTCACATCTTACAATTATTCCTAAATATTATATTATCTATGCTATTATAAATGGAAGTGTTTCCTTAATTTCATTTTTAAGTTGTTCATTGCTAGTGTATAGAAATATAATTGATTTTTGCACGTAAACCTTAACATCCTTCAACCTTGCTTTTTACTCCAACAGGACAGTATTTTTTTGTGTGTGTGTGTGTGTGGCATCCACTAGGATTTTCTACATTCAAGACCCTAGCATCTGTGAATGACAATAGTTTGTTACTTCTTCCTTTACAATCCGGATGCCTTATAGTTTCTTATCTAATGGGTCTGGCTAAAGCTTCCAGTATAAGGTTAAATATAGGGGGTGAGAGCAGACATCCTTGTCTCTTTTTCCCCAGCCTTAAAGGGAAAATGTTGAGAGCCACAGGCGAAGGGGCCCCAGCAAACTTCCAGCTGCCAGCTGATGATTGGCTCACAGCGGCCCCAGCAACTTCTAGCTGCCAACTGATTGGCTCCTCTGTGGTGATGCTCATTAGGCTGTTTCCCCGCCCTTTCAGACCACGGAGCTGCTCATTGGGGGACTTTTTTTGGCTCTGCTCACGGTGACCCACCCTATCGGCCTCAAGAGCAGGAGGAGTGGGGGAGGTTGAGAGGCTTGTGGGAAGCCGGTGGTGGCAGTTGGGCTCTGAAGGTTTTTCCCGAGGAGCTGTGTGGCTTGGTGTGTGTGTTCTAAAAATAAAGTTCGTTTCTTTTGACAAGTGGCTCCTGAATTGTGCCCAGCCAGACTGCAGCATTTGGTGGCCCGTACGGGGAACGAACCCATGACCTTGGCGTTATCAGCACCAAGCTCTTTCAACTATGCCTTGATCCTGTGGATTGTATGGGATTCCTGTTATATGAGTTATGCCAAATGATTAGCAAAATTGTTTAAAAGAGGTAGAAGTATAACCAGGGGCATTATCTGTTTTTAACTGTTTTGGAACACCCACAGTGGCAAAATTTTGTAAGCAATGAGCTATAATATCTTTAGTTTTTTCTCCGGCATGAAGAGAGCCCATCAAAAATCCAGAAGAAGTATCAACTGTAACATGCAAATATTTTAATTTTCCAAATTCTGGTAAGTGTGTGATGTCCATCTGCCAAATATGGTTAGGTATCAGTCCTCTAGGATAGACTCCAAGATTAACTTGTGGTAAAAAGGTCACACAATTTTGACATTGTTTTATTATTTGTCTAGCTTGTTCCTTAGTTATTTTAAAACGCTTTTGTAAAGTATTAGCATTGACGTGGAACTTTTAATGAAAATTTGTAGCTTCTTCTAGTGTAGAGAAAATGTGTATGTCATGTGTAGTTTTATCTGCTAAATCATTGCCCAAACTAAGGGCTCCAGGCAATCCTGTATGTGCCCTGATATGTCCTATAAAGAATGGATCTTTTCTGTCCCAGATTAGACTTTGTATAGTGGAAAGCAAAGAGAAAACAGTAGAGGAAGGGGAAATCCTACCAGCATCTTCAAGGGATACTATAGCATTAACTATATACTGACTATCAGAAAATAAATTAAATACAGAATCTTTAAACATCACAAAAGCTTGTAATACTGCATTAAGCTGTACCTTTTGAGCTGATTGTTTGGGTACTAAAAATGTAAAAGTGATCAGGTGTAACTATTGCTGCTGTACCATTATTTGACCCATCAGCGAATATATTTGGAGCATTCATGATAGGTTTTTTTCTTGTCATTTTTTGAAAAATTACAGGATGCAATGACCAAAAAGACAATAAAGGATTAGATGGTATGTGGTTATCAAATGAAACATTAGATTTGCACGATTATTGCCCAAGTATTTAACTCATTAGCTAACTCATCAATTTGATTCATAGTATATGGAGTAATAATTTTATTGGGAGAAATTCCAAACACTCCCTTTGCTGCTTTTATTCCTTTGAGTATTAATTGTCCTACAGCCTCAGGATACCTAGTAAGAGTAGTGTTAGGAGAATAAGATAAATGTATCCATAATAATGGACCTTCTTGCCAAAATACTCCTGTAGGAATATTTTTTGTTGGTAGTACAATAAATAATAAAGGCAAACTTATATCAATTCTATCCAAATGCATATTTTCCATATATGTTTCAATGACTTTTAATGCCTTTCTTGCTTCAGGCGTTAACATTCGGGGTGAATTTAGATCTGATGGACCTTTTAGGATATCAAATAAAGGTCCCAACTCTCCTGTTGATATATCTAGATAAGGCCTTATCCAATTTATGTCTCCTAATAACTTTTGAAAGTCGTTAAGTGATTTGAGTTGATCTACTTGTATTTGAATTTTTGGTGGACAGACCATGGTTGAGGATAATAGAACTCCTAAATAATTAATTGGAAAATTTAATTGTACTTTATCTATTGCTATCTCTAGATTATAATTTTTTAATAAGTTTGTAAGTGTGGCATAACATTCTAGCAATGTGTTTTTATCTTTGTGTGCTAATAATACATCATCCATATAGTGAAATATTTGTAGTTCAAGATTTTGATTTCTAAGTGGTTGGATTACTTTGTTAACATAAATTTGACACATAGTTGGGCTGTTAGCCATCCCTTGAGGGAGTACTTTCCATTCATATCTCTGATCAGGACCTTCATGATTCAGTGCAGGGATAGTAAATGCAAAACGTGTACTATCCTCAGGATGAACTGGAATTGAAAAAAAGACAATCTTTAATATCTATAACTAAAACATACCAGGTTTTTGGCAAAGCAGACAATTGAGGAATCCCTGATTGAGCAGATCCCATAATAACCATCTCATTATTTTTTTTAATATATTTTATTAGAGACAGGGTCTCACTGATTTGCTTAGGGCTGGCTTTAAACTCTTTTTTTTTTAAGAGAGAGTGAGAGAGGAGAGAGAGATAGAGAGAGAGAATTTTTAATATTTATTTTTTAGTTCTCGGAGGACACAACATCTTTGTTGGTATGTGGTGCTGAGGATCGAACCCGGGCCGCACGCATGCCAGGCGAGCGCGCTACCGCTTGAGCCACATCCCCAGCCCCACCATCTCATTATTAATGGCTCTTAAATCTTGCAATAATCTCCATTTACCAGATTTCTTTTTGATGACAAAAATGGGAGTATTATGGGGAGATACAGAATGTCAGGAAAACATCTAGAATTTCATCATTAAATATAATGCTAGTTTTAAGGGTTTTTTTGTAGATTGTTTTTATCAGATTTCAGAAGTTCTGCTTCTGTTCCTAGTTTGTTGAATGTATTAGCTTTGGCCATCATAACAAAATACCCTTCTTTAAACAAAAGAAATAGTCATTTTCTCATAGTTCTGGAGCTTTAAATCTATGGTCCAGCATGCTTGGGTTCTGTGAGAGGTTTCTTCTTGGCTTTGGCTAGCTGCCTTTTCACTACATCCTCACATGGGCTTTCCTCTGTGGTATTGTGGATAGTGTGCTCTTGTCTTATCATGAAAGCCCCTCTTTTCTGACCTCATCTAAACCTGATTACCTCCCAAAGGCCCTGTCTTCCAATACCATTATATTAAAGGTGAAGGCTTCAACATATGAATTTGAGGGGGTTGGGAACACAGACATTTAGTACATAATAATGTTTCTACCATGAAAGGGTACTGATTTTGTTTTAAAATAATTGCATGTATTGAGATCATGTGAAGTTTTTTATTTATTAAATAATATTGATAAATATTATTGATGGGTTTTCATATGTTGAACCAATCTTAAATTTCTGGGATAAGTCCCACTTGGTTGTGCTGTATAATCCTTTTTTATGTGTTGCTGGAATCCATTTGCTATTTTACTGAGGATTTCTGCATCTGCATTCATAAGGAATATTGGTCTCTGGTTGGTTTTCTTGTGATACCTTTGGTTTTGGTATAAGGGTAATGCATACTTCACAGAATGAATTAAAAAGCGTTCCCACCTCTTATTTTTTGGAATAGTTTTTGCAGGTGTTAATTCATAATTTAAAAAAATGCTTTGTAAACTAGGAATAGAAAAGAGTTTCATTAAACTGATGCAGACAATCCACAGATGCTAAAATCAGGCTTAACAATTAAAGACTAAATGCTTTATTCTGAAGTCTGGAAACATTTAATGCTGTCCATTCTCACCATTACTCTTCAACATTGTTGTTGAATTCCTACCCAGTACAACAAGCAATGAAAAGAGCTAAAGAGCATACAAGGTTAGAAAGGAAGAAATAAAATTATCACTGTCTGTAGATGTCGTTAGTAACTTTAATAAGATTGCAAGATACAAGTTCAACACATATCTATATACTAGCACTAAACAATTGGAAACCAAAAGCTTTTTTTAAAAAAACATTTATTGTAACCAAAATATGACATATCTATGTATAAATCTAATAAAATATCTGGAATCTGTATGTTGAAAACTTTGAAGTACTTGTGAAAGAAATCAAAGACCAAAATAAATTGAGAACATACCATGTTTATGAATTGCCAGATGATGTAATTAAGATGTTGGTTAAATGAACTATAGATCGAATTTAATTCCAATTAAATTCCTAGGAAGTTTTTTTTTCAATAGAAACAAGCCAATTCTAAAATTTGTATAGAAAGGAAAAGGAAACAGAATATCTAAGACAATTTTGAAAGTTAGAACCAAGTCAGGGAGACTTAACACTATTCAATTTTATTACTTACATAAAAGCTATAGTAATCAAGACAATAAGGTAGTGACAGAATAGATAAATCAATGCACAGAATATATGTTCAGAAATAGAAAGATAATGGGCAAAATTTTTCTTTGCCAAGATTCAACGCTAATTCAATTGAGAAAAGATAGTCTTTGTGCTATAGTTTGAGTCTGTTGCCCAAGAATCAAATGTTGGAAGCTAATACAAAAAACAAAAAACAAAAAACCTGGTCATGAATGTTCATAGCAGTCTATTTATAACTACTAAAACCTGGAAACAACCTAAAATGTTTTTCAGCAGGTAGTATATAAACACTAATATATCCATCCATTGGAATACTGCTTAGCAATAAAAAGAAATAAACTATTGATATGTGTAACGACATGGACAGATCTCAAAGGTAGGATGCCACATGAAAGAAGAAGTCATCAAAATATATACTGTATAATTCCACTTATATTACTTTCTGGAAAAGGCAAACAAGGACAGGACCAAGTCGGGTTAGGGTTGAGCAAATGATTGATCATGAAGGAGCAGAATACTCAGGGAATACTCAGGCTGTTAGAAGTGCTCTACATCCTGATTATGATGGTGGTTACGTAAATCTATATTGTTTTAAAACTCAGGAATGTGCATGGAAAAGGTTTTACTATATGTACATTTAAAAAATGTTTTAATTTAAAAGCTCATAAGTAAATTCAATAGATTCTATTTTCAAAATCCAATGGCATGTTTTTTCTTAGCATTTTCACATTTCTTATTTGGTTCTTTCCATTGATTTGTGAAGAGGCAGAACAGTGAATAAATTTGGGGAGCAGGGGTTATGGCTCAGTGGTAGCGTGCTTGGGTAGCATGCGTGAAGCACTGGGTTCTATTCTGAGCATCACATACAAATAAATAAAGGTCCATCAACAACTAAAAAATATTTTTTTTAAAAAAGAAAGAAATTCGGACTAACCTAATTTTTCTGAGTGTGTGAGGCATCTATCCTTGTTTCTGAGGGCCTAAGTATTGCCTGCCAAGTATTGAACAGAGGAAGAAAATAAGAATAGCAGAGATCATAAACGGGCTGCTTAAAGCTGAATATGACATTTTGTGTGGCCCACACAATTTTTGAAATTTGAAGTTGACAACATTTGAAATTTACAAGATTTTTCCAAAATTTGGCAATTTGGTTTCTAATGAACAAGTACTTTACTTTTAAAAACATAGTGTTTCATAATTCTTAATCACTGCTTTATGTGCCAGTATGTTGCAGTAATTCACTTGCAGGTCAGCATGGGAAAAGAAAGAAGAAGCAGAGCAAGCGAAGCAGCAGCAGAAAAAAAAAGTCCTTTATTGTGTACAAGCAATTTTTTTATAGTATTGTGAACAAAGAAGGCAGCTTTCCAACTTCAATAAATCAGGTCTTTCAGCTAATTAAACATAGCATACAGAAGTTTTACTTTCTAATCAGAAGTGACTCGCTTCTCATGGCTAATCTATTCTCGGCCCGGAGTATGTTGAGAGCAGAAAATAAAATTTTTTCTCAGCGCCCTCCTAGCCCACTTGGCAGAACATCCTGTTTGCAGGCAAGTCCTCCCAAGGACAGCAGACACCTCGTTTTCAAGCATGTCCGCTGTTACCTATCTATACTTTGACAGAATATCCTGTTTGCAGGCAGACTCCATCAAGGACAGTAATAGTAACGCAGTTACATCTTATTCTCTACACCAGTATCTCTATTTTATGGTTGGGAACAAAGAAGGTGACTTCCAAGATTATATAGCTAATGAGTGGCAGAGTCAGAATTTAAATCCAGATGATCTAATTTCAAAATTTATGCTCATACTGCAATTCTAACCTGCCTCCTTTTGGTAGGCTGGCCTGGAAACAGGAGGCCAGAATTAGAGGCTTTCAGTTCACTGTTCGTTTGCTTTTCTGTCTTCAAAGTTGGCACCTTTACTCCATAGTTACCTATCTAGTAGTTATATTAAATTGCCTTCCCTACACTGAATAACCTGCCCAAAGTCACATGCTGTCAGCAAAGTTCTGAATCCTGATCTTCTGATTTGTTGACAATTTCACTAGAGATTTAAAGTATCTATCTATGTATGTATATTTACAGGCACACACAAACTCCTCCCTGTACAAAGTTCTAACCATATAATTACTAAGTTTGATCCTGTAGTATCATATTCTCTCCTTCTAGGATTTATTCTTAGTTTCTCCTTTTATTCTGTGCAAAGGACTCTAATACCCTTCTGATTTTCAGCCCCTTTTCTCTGAATTACCTATCCTTTACTATCATTTACATATTTTCCTGACCCACCTGAAATGAACTCAATTTCCCCAAACTAAGTATCTAATATTATGAAGGAGTGATTGGAGGATAGGAGACCAGTTATGACATGTCTGCAGCAGCCTCTCCAAGGTGAGGAAGGTCTAACTGGAGGATGGTGATGGAAACTGAAGGGAAGTAGCAGGAACGTTTTTTTGAGTGAGGGAGAATTCTGTCCCTAACCACAGATGGGTGATGAAAGACTTGAAAGATGTTGAAATGGCTTAAAATTTTTGGGGAGGGTAGGGACCAGCAGAAATTGAAAAACGAGGCAAGAGGGTGGCAAGAATGAGTACAAGGGCTAGGAGAAAAATCTTTTTGGGAGATGACCCATTTAGTTTCAAATAACTGAGTTTGAACCAATGTCAAAGCATGTAAACAGAGATGGCTTACAGGCAGCTGGAGATTGTGAGCTATCGCCTCCAGAGTAGAAAATAGAAATCTGACCGCTACCAACTTGGAAATGGTCATTAAAACTTTGAGACAGACATGAATGGCAGTGGGAATAGGGACTGAAAAGGAACATCAGAGTTTTAGCTGGACCTTAGAGATACATTTGGTCTAGTAGTTTTATATTTTGTCTTGTTTCAAAGATAATATAAAACAACATGGAAAGGGAGGCAGAGCTGCTGCACTTGAAGGTTCAGAAAGTAGAGCAGGGGCAAGGAGAGTTGCACAGTCTTTTGGCCTCCTAAGTCCTTTCCTGTACAGGTGATGAAAAAGTTCACAAGGTGAAATGATTGGCCTTGGTATTAACATCAAATCAGGATCACAGTCAGAGCTAGAACCCAATGCCTAACTTTCCCATTATGCCCAGATAATTTGAAAGAAAACTTTAAAAAACACTTTTTAAAAAAAAAAAATTTCTTTTTTTTCTTTAAGCTGCAGAAAACCTATAATTGCTATGTATTCCCCCTCAACTTTTTATTATCAAAGTTTAAAATTTTTAAACTTTACTAAGTTTTGTGAACAGCTATATATCCTCCTCCTAGATTTAGCAACTAACGTTTTGCCATTTTTGTCTTATACATATTTCCTAAAAGCTGGCCATTTTCACTTAATATTCTGACACTTCACCCTTAACTATTTCTGCATGCCTTACCTAAGAGTAGTGACATTATCTGGCATGATTGTCATACCATATTAAATATAAAACCCCCCAAATATAGCATCAAATGTCAGTTCACATTTAAGTGTTCCTAATTGTTCCCAAAATGTTTTTATAGTGTTCTTTGAAAACTCAGGATCTGTTTTAATATAATTTAAATGAGTCCAAGTCATTAGAAAAGAAAGTTCAAAATTTATTTATTGATTTTGATCTGCAAATCTGACAAGTCACGAAAACACAATTAAAAAGCAATGTAGCAGGACTGGGGTTGTGGCTCAGTGGTAGATCATCTGTCAAGCACATGTGAAGCACTGGGTTCGAGCCTCGGCACTACATAATAAATAAAATAAAGTTGTAAAAAAAAAAAAACCACCTTATTTCCTTAAAAAAAAAAAAAAGCAATGTAACAAATATAAATTCTAATCCTAAAACAGAATTTTAGCAAGCGGTTTTCCGAATGTTAGGGATCTTATATGTTGCACAGGATAATGAGTCTGAACCCTCAATATCTCTTTTCCCATTCCTCTTTAGGTAGCAGCCTTGTAGTTCAGTTCTAAATCAACCAATATCTTTCCACCCCGGTCACAGAGATTTGTTCACGTGGCTCAAATCAATCAGCACAAGGAATTACCCAGGGCCACAGAGGTTCCAACTAGCAAGGAGTTCAGACCCTGGCCAAGAACTGGCAAACATTCCAAATCAGGCTTTCCCACCACAGAAAGCCCGCTTACGAGAAACATTTACCAGCACACTGCCATGATTTAGGTTGCCCCTCTTTGCCCTTTGCCTTAGGAGACGTTCAACTTTCCGGCCTGTGTGGTAATTAACCATTTCTTGTTGGTCCAGGCTAGTGCAAAGAGCGAGCCATTAGTAGGGGTTTGAGGTGTGTGTACCTGCGCGCTTGCTTTGCAATCTCAAAGAACTGGGTTCCATCCCCAGAACCGCCAAAGAAAAAAGAAACAGGAAAACCAACAAAAGAACAACGAAAAAAACCCAGGAGCCTGTCGTGGCGTGGTAGCTCACGCCTGTAATCCAAAAGGCTCAAGACCCTGAGGCAGGAGGATCACAGTCCAAAGCCAGGCTCAGAAACTTGGAACCCCAGTTACCCCGGTCTCCGGAAAATACACGACAAACAACCAAAAGAACCTGAGCGGTTTGAAGAAGACTGAGAGAAACCCGCCTCGTCGCCGGCCCAGATGAGGGGAGGGGGCGGAGCCTTTGACGCCGTGGCTCCGCCCCCGCGTACGTGGCTTCGCCCCCGCGCACCGACGCAGTCCGCCCGACCCTTGCTCTTCCGCGCTGCAGATGGTGCTTCCAGGGAGAGCCATGGCTAGTAAGTGAGGTGGCGGGGCTGATAGCCACCGCTGGGCCAGAGCAGAGGCTTGGTGCGGTACTGGCGAGAATCAGCCACTTCAGTCCCTCGCCCCCTTGCGCCTGCGGCCTTCGGGTCGCAGGTGTTGGTCAGCTCAGGTGAAGGTCGGCGTGGGCCGCGGAATTGCTGAGGAGCGGCTAGTGCGTTCCCTGGGATTCCGAGGGCTCCGCTTCCTGCCGCTCTCGCCTCCTGGCGGACAGAGGCTGACCCTCTTGTAGTTCTCGGTGGTGTAGGTAGTGTGTAGTGTTTCAAGTTTCGTCGCCCCACTCCTACCCCGACACAAAACGGTGCCCAGGTGATTCTTCCTCCCCATCGTCCTTTACAGAGTCATTTATTTGTTGAGCTTTCCCTCTGCAAGCTTCTTGTTACCTCACAAGTGTAAAAGACTTGGCATATTCCTTTAAATGTTATTCGCATGTTGATACCTTCAATTAAGATATTCTGTTATTTTTTCATGCTTGATTTGTCAGATTATAATGAATGTTAGGCAACCAAGGGTCCTATAAGTAATTTTTCCCTTCACTTTGCAGAAGAGCAGATGATGTGATTCGTATCTTGTCCTCAGCATGGAGGATCTCGACAGTGGTGGAGATCCACTGCTGCAGCCCTCTGCAGAGTGGGATTTGCAGAATGTTAGGCAGACCCCTGCCCTGATTGTGAGATGGGAGAGAGAGGAAGCCACCAACATTGCCATGTTTTCCTCCGCTCAGAGGCAGAGACAAAGCTCAGCTTCTGGATTTTAGGGGAGACCTTTACTGGGTTTGTGTGGTGTTTTGGTAACAGCTTAAAGTATCTCTTTGCCCTGAAGTAATGTCAACTTTTGCTTCCTGTTTTAGAAACTTTGTTTTTATCCAGATTCTGAAACTGAATAACAAATTGCATTTAGGGTTAAATTTAGCTATTTTCTCTTATATTAAAGATTAAATCAAGGAATGTAACATCAGAATTGTCCTACTTTTAGGGTTAACCTTGAGGCAAATAGGCCTTCATCAGTGTTAATAATCTAATCCATTAGATTGTCAGTAGTTGTGTCAATTAAAAATATCTCCAGACATTGCAAGATGCTCTCTGAGAATCATCAGTTCTATATGAATTTAGTGGTCAGATCTTCTGACATATGTTTTGTCTTTGTCCCCAGCTTTCCGCTTGGCCCTCATCCAGCTTCAAGTTTCTTCCATCAAATCAGATAATGTCATTCGAGCTTGTAGCCTTGTCAGGGAGGCAGCAAAGCAAGGAGCCAAAATAGTTTCTCTGCCAGTAAGTATAGAGGCACCCATTCCTTTCTGCTGTAGATGCAGCAGAATAGTGTTTGCTAGGTCTAATTGTCCTTTTATGTTCCAAGTTCAGCAATGTCTTTTGGAGCTTCAATATTGTTACATGTTTGTGTCATCTTTGTCTATCACAAAAGATCTTAGCAAGGATTTTTTGTCATAGAATTTACTAACATGTTTCCAGGTCTTCTACTCTGTTCAGATAAGGAATCTAAAATTCTAGTATGTTTAGGGAGTTACTTAAAGATTTTTTAAAAAGTCTCTGTAGGACCACAACATGTTGGTTTTAGCACTAAGCTGCCTATATGTGTGTGAGTGAGTGTGTGTGTGTGTGTGTGTGTGTGTGTGTGTGTCTGAGTGTGTGTATTTTTTTATGGTACTGGGGATTTTTTGGGTACTCAGAGGTACTCACTCAACTGAGGTACATCCCCAGCACTATTTTGTATTTTATTTAGAGAGAGGGTTTCACTGAGTTAATTAGTGCCTTCCATTGCTGAGGTTGACTTTAAACTCATGATCCTCCTGCTTCAGCCTCTCGAGCTGCTGGGATTATAGGTGTGTGCCACCATGCCCGACAATGTATTTTTTAAAGACTAAAAAAATTTTTTGGAGACATCAAGGAAGCCTGTGGCTTCTTAAAGCTAGTAAAACTCTGCATCTCTTTTGTGGGTGGTTTCCTGAAAAATAGAACCAGCTAAAGGTTGCACCACATGTGTTTGTCAGCAGGTACAGGTTTTCCCCAGACAGGCCCAGATTTCAGGTCATGCATTTTCTGGCATGTTTTTCAAAGGTGTTGTGAGATGGTCAGTGGTTGAGACTATTCCACTAACCTCCAGCTGTGAAGATGAGGTAGCTCTTTACAAACCCTATCAGATTAGAGAATTTTCAGGTCCACCTTGTATTTTAGTCAGTCTCCAAACTGTCCCAAATGTGGCCAGTGAGCAGAAATAAAATTTTAACACAAGAGGTTTGAGATCTTACTATTTGTCTTTCTTTCTTTCTTTCTTTTTTTTTTTTTTTTTAGTGATAGTGCTGGGAATTTTACCCATGGCTTCCACATGCTAGGCAAGTAGGCACTGAGCTAGTCTCCCAGTTCTTGAGATCTCACTGGTAATCTGTTTTCCTTATGTTGTCAGTCATGGGACTCTCCTGTATTTATAGTCTCTTTATTGGTTTGTGTTGTTGAGAGTGAATTCCGTGTGTGCTAACTTCACTGACTGACATTCATCTTGTACAAATAGTGATCTTTGGGCTTTAGTTTCCTAGCACCTTGCCTAGTACAAGGCAGTGTCATTAAATGCAGCATGAGCGAATTAAGAGTTGAAATTTTCATAATTTTTGCCTGTTTTTAAAAAAATATTTTTTAGTTGTTGATGGACCTTTATTTCATTTATTTACTTATATGTGGTGCTGAGAATTAAACCCAGTGCCTCACACATGCTGGACAAGTGCTCCACCACAGAGCCACAAACCCAGTCCACTTGTTGTTTTTTGACATGTCAGAGAGCTGTTGAAGACAGACATACACTTGCCGAATGAAAAACTTTGTAGGATCAGAATGGGAGTGCTGAAAGTTCTTTTACAGATGAGGAAAAACGTCTTAACCTCTGACTTTGAAAGCTTTTATTTATTTATTTTTTCAGGACAGGTTTTATAGTTGCATAGTTTATAATATAATTTTAAACTTAAGAATTCATACCAATACTCAAAGTCAAATGAGTAAACCTTATTTATAGTAAGATCTGGGAGTCCAGGGTTGAGAACATGTTGTTTTGTACACTCAAGGCAAAGGCAGGTCTAGCCTTCTTCCAGGGTGACTAGGATCTGGTAGAGCTCACATGACTTACCTCCTGTAGCCCTACCTGGGATAATTGGCTAGTCTGGTTTTGGTCATAGGTTTTTGTTTTGTTTTGTTTTTTGTTTTAATATTTTTTAGTTGTCAATGGACTTTTATTATTTATATGCAGTGCTGAGAATCAAACCCAGTGCCTCATACATGCTAGGAAAGCACCCTACCACTGAGCCACACCCCAGCCCTAGCCATAGGTTCTTTAGTCCTGGGGATTTTTCTTAGCTGTGTTTTACCCTTTCAAGTGATAGCAGAGTTGGAAGCAGCAGCCATGTCTTTTTTTTTTTTTTTTTTAAGCAGAACTTTAAGAAAGGATTGAATGTTTGGTAAGTTTATTCCTTCTCCTTTTCTCTGACAACTTTATTCTAGGAATGCTTTAATTCTCCATATGGCACAAAATATTTTCCTGAATATGCGGAGAAAATTCCTGGTGAATCCACACAGAAGCTTTCTGAAGTAGCAAAGGAGTGCAGCATATATCTCATTGGAGGTAACTTCCTTCAACATGGTATAATGTCCTAAACATTAAAAGCATTTAAATGATTTTTATTACATTTAAACTATGAAACATAATTCAACCCTTGAAAAGAATGAGGTAGATTTATATCTAATAATAATGTAGAAGAAGCTTCAAGACACACTGTAAAGTAGGAAAAAAGCAAGTTCAACATGATTATGAATAGGGTATTCCCATTCAGATTAATCCCTCATACAAAATAATACTATGTTTTTATATGTAGTTATGTATGTGATGGCATAGTAAATATTGTAGAAAGACACACACCACATTAATATTGATGATTTTCCCTGGAGAAAAAGTAGTGGTGCAGAGGCAAATAGAAATGTGGAAAGATAAACCATATCTATGTTTTTTATGATACTAACATAGGGTTGAGAAGTTTTTTTTTTTTTTTTTCCTTAGAGGCCACATGCATAAAGGTAGGTTTATTTTTGTGATTTTGAAGTAAATTGTTCTATTTGGTACAATTAAAAATAAACACAGTAAAATTCTGCTCAGTAAATACAGCAAACAAAATTATCTTTGTGTTATGCTATATTAAGGGTTAGAAATAAGTAAGACAGGGGTGGGATTGTGACTCAATGGTAAGAGTGCTTGCCTAGCACATGCGAGGCCTTGGGTTCCTCAGCACCACAAAAAAATAAATAAATAAAATAAAGGTATTGTATCTAACTACAACTAAAAAATAAATATTAAATAAAAATGAGTAAGACGTAGCAAAGCAAGAAGCATAGAGATGGAACTGCATTCAGTGACGAAGAGTCCTATGACTTAATGTTCTCATCTTGAGGCCTTTTGGGAGATAGTCTTGTTGCAGGACCTAGTGAAATTAAGGTGAACAACAATAAATTGTTTGGCTCTGTTACAATTTGTAACAGTGTTGCTTAAGATCATGACTGAATTTGAGAAGCAGTTTGGTTATGTTTTAAATCTGTCTTTGGTATGTGATCTGATTATATTTCACCTACTTTGTAGTTTATCTCTGAAAGATCATATTCAAGAAGGAAAAACAGTTAAATAATGTTTAGAAGGGAATAAACTATATCATTGGACCCAAGTGACAGTTTATCAGGACTTTATCACAAAATAATTATCACCAGTTATCACAAAATAATTGCTCTATTCTTTTTAGCTTCTGATTGATTTGTGTGCCAACGTGTCTCTTCTCTCAATGAAAGGCTCCATCCCTGAAGAGGATGCTGGGAAGTTATATAACACCTGTGCTGTCTTTGGGCCTGATGGAACTTTACTAGTAAAGCACAGAAAAGTAAGTATGGAATGTGCAAGTCTCATTGCCTCTGCTTCAGCTGGGTGCAATGGCACACACCTGTAATCTCAACGGCTCTGGCAGGAGGATTGTGAGTTCAAAGCCAGCCTCAGCAAAAGCAAGGTGGTAAGCAACTCACTGAGACCCTATCTCTAAATAAAATACAAACTCAGGCTGGGGAGGTGGCTCAGTGGTCAAGTGCCACTGAGTTCAATCCCTAGTACCCCCTGCTCCCCCCAAAAGAATCTACTTCAAAGTTTCCTAGTGCCTCTTATCATACACACAACTTACTTTTTGGCACAAGTGGCTATTCTTGTCCACACACCTTTTTTTTTTTTTTTTTTAATAAATGTCAATTTCTGCAAAGGAACAACCTGCAGGAATTTTTATTAGGATTTTATTGAATATACAGAGATTGGTTTGGGGTGAGTTGACATCTTTGCAGTACTAAATGCACGTACATTTAGGATTGTTAAGTTTTCCTGAAGAATTGATCAGGAAAATGATTAAAAAAAAATTATCATTATGAGATGGCTCTTATTTTCTGTCTTTTTTTTCCTCTTGAAGTCAACTTTATCTCTGCTAATACTAGTTACTCCAAGTTTTTAAAGTTTATTGTTTGCCTAATAAATGTTTATCGATGTTTATTTATTTTTAATGTTTTGGGTACTAGGAATTGAACCCAGGGGCACTTTACCACTGAATTATATCCCTAACACTTTTAACTTTTTGTGAAGTTTTGGACAGGGTATCACTAAGTTGCTGAGGCTGGCTCCAACTTGAGATCCTCCTACCTCAGCCTTCTCAGCCTCAGTTGCTGGCATTACAGACTTGTGCCATTGGCATCCAGCTCTTATCTCTTATTTTCAATCTGTATGTGTCTTATATTTTAAATGGTTCTCTTGAACACAGTATATAGTTGGCTCTTACTTTTTTTATTTCAAATCGACAGTTCCTACCTTTTAACTGGAGTGGTTCACTCATAAATATTTAATGTGAATATTGATATGGTTAGATTTGGCATACAGATTATTTTTCCCTTTGATCTTCTTTTCTGCATTATTTTGAATTAACTAAATAGGTTTTAGAATTTCATTTTAATTTATCTTTCAGCTTTTTAATTATACCTCTTTGCTTTTTTTTTTTTTTTTTTTTTTTTCGTCTTGGTGCTAGAAATTGCTAATAAGCACACAGTCTACTACTGAGATCCTTTTTTTTTTTTTTCCAGTTGTTGTGCTGGGGATTATAATATGCATCCTTAACTTGTCACAGTTTACTTAGAATTAGTATTATTTCACTTAAGACCCTTGCAATGGCAAGTTGTGTTCCCTCATTCTTTTTTTAAAAAATATTTTTAGTTGTAGAAGGACTCAGTACCTTTATTTTATTTATTTGTTTTTATGTAGTGCTGAGGATTGAACCCAGTCCCTCACAGGTGCAAGGCAAACACTTTGCCACTGAGCCACAACCCTAGCCCTCCTGTTCCTCATTCTTTATGCTACAGTTGTCATATGTATTCCATACACATGTGTTTTAAGTATCACAAAACAGGTTTTTATTTAAATAGTTATAAGTATTTTAAAGAAATTAAGAGGGAAAAATCATAATGATAACCCAACTCTTTACTGTTTCTGGTGTTTTCCTTTCCTTCTTGAAGATCCTGTATCTTTTCTTTCAACAGAAGGATGTCCTTTTAGCACTTTTGTAGTGATCATCTGTTAGCTATAAATTTTGTTAGTAAGCATATCTTTACTTCATTCTTGAAAAATGTTTTTGCTGGAATAGAATTTGGTTCACTTTTTTTTTTTTTTTTCTCTAGCTGGTATCTTCTGACTCCCCCTGCCCCCTTGATTAGACATCAGTAGTAATTTATATTGTTGTTCTCCAGTATATAATTTGATGTTCTTTTCTTTTTGCTTTCAAGACCTTTTTTGTAATCTTTACTTCTCAGTAGTTTGATTCTGATGTGCCTACATGTGGTTTTTCTTTGGTTTATCCTGCTTGGTGCTTCTTAAAACTTAAGTCTGTCACCACATTTGGGAAGTTTTTGGAATATTTTTGCTAAGTATTTTTTCTGTCCCATTCTTAGGACTCTAGTATGCGTATGTTGTATTGTTTGGTATTGTTCCAAAGTCACCAAGGCTCTGTATGTATATATATATTTTTGCATTGCTCGTGATCAAACACAATGTCTTGCACAAGCACACAAGCTAGAAGGTACTCCCTGAGCTACACCTCTAGCACTGGTTGTTTTTGCTTTCTAATCTTTTTCTGAGTTCTAAACATTGGGCAATTTCTGTTGATCTATTAGGTTCACTGACTTTTTTGTCATTCCCAATATCCCATAAGCCAATCCAGTAAAGTTTTCAAGAATTGAGATATTTGAGTTGGGGGTATTTGGTATTTGAGCTCAGTGGTAGAGTGCTTACCTACTTGTGCTAGACTCTGGATTTGATCCCCAGCAGTAGCACCACCACCATAACAACAACAACAGCAAATTCATACACTAAATTTTTCAGTTTTAAAATGTCTATTTGGACCTTTGATATGTTTTTAAATTTCTACTGAAATTTCCTGTTTGTTTATTCATAAAGAGTGTGTTTTTATTTATGCCTTTGGGTTTTGTTTCAATAGTTGCATTAAAGTCTTTGGTAGAAGTATAGCTAGTTTTAAAAATACTGATCTCGGGTATAGTAACCTTGATAAACTTAACTCATTAATTTTAAAATTTATTTGTAGATTTTTTTGAGTACCAATTTAATCCAAAAATAATGATAGGTTTTATTCTTTCCAAATCTTGTGCTTTTGACTCCTTCCTTGGGCTCTGTGTAGGATCTGTGGTGTAATTTTGAATAATAGGTGTCCTTGCTTTTTCCAGTCTCAGCAGAACATTTTCAATATTTTACCTTTACATATGATGGTTGTTTAGGATTTTTGCGGATACTCTTTCATTGATTTTAAAAGCGCCCTTCCTAGAAGAGTTTTTCTGTTTCCCTTTTTGAATCATGAATGGTTGTAGAAGTTTCCATATGTGGGTTGGGAATGTAGCTTAGTGTTAGAATGCTTGTCTAGCATGTGTGAGACTCGGGGTTGGATCCCCTGCACTGAAAAAAGAAAAGTTTATTACCAGATACTCTGTATATATCACTTGATATTTTCTTCTTTATTTTATTTGTGTGATCAATTACAGTGACTTTCTAATGTTAAATCACATTTGCTTTCCTTAAATCTCATTTGGAAGTGATGAATTACTCTCTTTGCACATTGCTGAATTAGGATTGCAGAATTTTTCCTGTTGTTAAATGCTACTCATTCTCTACCTCTGCTGCCAATTTGCCAGTTTAATTCTGATTGTGATTCTGAGAGGTCTTCATTGACCATTTACAGTGGGTAAAGAAGCAACACTTTAATTACTTCCATTAAGAAACCTGAACATTGACTTGCACACCATCTAGAAAATGGGTTATAAAACCTATGACATTGTTTTCCGTAGTGTAATTCCATTTGATCATATGTCAGCCAGCTTGTGGGTGGGTTATGGGCAGGTTGGAGGTGCTGTTTGTACAGTTGATCTTAGAGCACTTTCATATCTGCCCATGGAAAGAGTCTAATGTTACTGCCATGAGCCCTGCTGAAAAGGAGATAACCAAATCAATTATTTGTGATGCAGATCCATCTGTTTGACATTGATGTTCCTGGAAAAATTACATTTCAAGAATCTAAAACATTGAGTCCTGGTGATAATTTCTCCACATTTGATACTCGTACGTACTAGATAAATTTGCCTTTTTTACTTTTCCCAGAGAAGGAGGTGTTCCTTTCCTTTTTTGGTCTGTCTTCAACTTTTTCACATGACCTGACTGAAAACTAGAGGTGAGGAAGGCAAAGAACAGTCATAGCCCTGGAAAGTCCAGGCCAAATAGGGTACTAAGGGTTTGGCACAGTTTTATTCTTCCTTTTGGTCATGGTCTACCTCGAGTGTTCCTGTTAGGCCATGATTGAACACCCCTCACTTAGTGAGCATTCATGTGGAATGAATTTTTCATTTCTGTTCTGATGATGTAAATGAGGTCTTTATGAGATGAAGTCTGAGTAAGATTGAGCTAATACATGGCCTTCCTTGTGTTAATTTATTCCAGTTAGAGTTTTGGGCTCATTAAGTTATAGAGGCTTTACCCTGCCATATCATGCTACAGGAGGTTAACTTTTTTATTTGTGCATTTTCTGTTTGGAAACAGCTTATTGCAGAGTGGGCCTGGGCATCTGCTATGACATCCGCTTTGCAGAACTTGCACAAGTGTATGCACAGAGAGGTGAGATAGTGTTACAATTATGTTCTCTAATCCGTAATTGCATAGAGAGTTGGTTCTGGGTTGCTTTCGGGTGGAGGGATCCCTAAGCATAAACTTTGCACAAAAAAATACAAAAATTATGCCCAAATGCACAGAAGAGCCAGGGATAAAATGTGATCTCCCCCTGTTCAACTCTTTCAATCCATCTGGCTTCTCAGACTTGCTGCATATGAATGATGCGACTTTTGAGGGGTTGTAATTTAATATATTTACCATGTAGCTAAAGCAGGAGCCATGCTCCTAAATGTCTGCTCTATCTTTTAAGCCCCTCCTGTTACTGTTTGTAGTAACTTTGAACACAGTAGAAATGAAGAAATGGCCTATATGTCCATGAATTTAGCACTCAGACATATAGCCAATGACATTTCAGTCCAAATTAGGAGAAGCATGGTAGTGTCTGGAAGCATGAAGAACCTAGTCAGAGCTGGATTCTGGTTCCAAATCTTCTTCTTAAATGGGACAGTACTTCCGGGAAATCGTTTTAACATCTAGAGCAGTGTGGTTTGAGTATTAAGGATAGAGAACTTGTAAAGCCCCTGTGTGGGTGCTCAACAAATGTTAGCATTTTACTAGACTAAAGCTACTTGCCATTTGCCACTGAGCAAAGTGAAGTGTTAAAGGTGGTTTGACTGCCTGCCCAGCAGAGGGTAGACGTTCTTGGGCTTTGGGGTTAATGGTCTGTGTTGAACCTTATCAGTAAACTCTAGAGCAACTACTCTGCCCCTAATTTCCGTTGAAAAGAATCACAGAACATGGTTGTTAGCCATGCGGTACTAATCATACAGGGCTCAGAAAAAATTGAATGAAAGTTCTCTACTTTTTTAAAATTATTATTATTTTATTTAAAGGCACATGTTCTGATTTCAGTCATCAATCCCACTTTTCTTATGGCTGTGTTTTTTATGTGTGTATCTCTGGAAGAATTCAGAGCCATATCTTCATATTGACTCTGCCTGACTAGGCTGACATCTTTTTTGTGCTTGTAAAAGTTTGAGTTTGATCCCTGTTGGTAGGAGTAAAGGGAGGAACTGATGTTCATCTGCATCCACTGTCTTTGATTTTTCTCTCCCCAAGGTTGCCAGCTGTTGGTGTATCCTGGGGCTTTCAATTTGACCACTGGACCAGCCCACTGGGAATTGCTTCAGCGAGGCCGGTAAGAAAGGAACCAGTCATCTCAGTGTTTCCTCTTTGTGGAAAGATTTTTGGTTTGGTGGAAGTATTACCACTTACTGCGGAATGTAATTCTTCCCCTGAGCTAACATGCCCTGGCGTCCAAATGAAGTTTCAAAGGATGAGTCTGTAGGGAGGGCTTTTACTGCTAGGCACCTTCTCAGAAGCCATAGAACCAACCTCAAGGATTTCAAGGACTGTAGTTTTTGCATTTTGAGAGCATTCAGTGAATTAGTTGGACACTGATTTCATTTTTCTGTGATTAGATACGAATTGGTCTCTTCTAAGATAGTTACCAGCATCTTTTGCAGAGAAATTGAGACCCATGGAGCTTATGCACTCAGCACCACAGGAGCCGAAGAAAAGACAGGGTTATTTTAGCCTTTTGGCCCTAGAGAGAGTTTTGTAGTCTCTGCACAGCTGACTCTGCCATTCAGTTTAGGGTGCTTATCCTGCCCCATCCCCCACACCAACTACTAGTCCTTGGGATACTCTGACTAGAAACTCATTTTAAGCTCTTGTTCTTCTAATGTGTAAATTATAGGCTTTGCATACTTTTTTGGCATGTCACAGTTGCTTTTTCCCTAGTTCTGTAAGACTGAGGAAGGGTGAAGGGTACGCTGGAAAGAAAAAGTGTGACTATGTGTGTAAAGTGCTCTATGAATCATGAAATGTTGTCGCAGGTGATGGTTTTTTCATTAATCTTTTAAAAAATTGAGGTATAATATACTTACAGAAAACTGTGCTAATTTTAAGCATACAGGTCAATGGATTTTTATATGTGTATTCACCCAACAAGATCAACATATAGAAGATTTCTGATCTGTGAAATGCTCTCTTGTGCCCCTTCCCAGTCAATACTCTGTCTATTTTCACTTCTAGAGATAATGATAATTTTGAATAGAAAGGCAAGAAGTTTTGGCTGATGTCGAGTAGAAGTTGGAATATGATGCCATAAATATTAATTAATGTACCTTTCTGTCAAAAGCAAGGAAAGCTTGGGACATACTGGAACAATCTAATATGGGTCTATTGACTGAATCTAAAGGTTCCCAGGAGAAGTGGGTTGGTATACCTGGACTCCCACCTGAAGTTTTTGCTAATTTGAGATGGTGGGGCTGGCATCATTGGCAGGAAGTGCCAGATCACCCTCCAATGTATATTGCCCCAGGAAGGCTACTCCATTTTCTGGAAAGCATGACTTGTTTTAAACAGAGAAGCTTTGCTCTTTTGTTGCATAACAAGTTGGCTTTTGCCACACTCCTCACTGCACTGTTGCCATTTTGGACTAGATAATTCTTTGTTGTGGCACTGTCCTATACATTGGAGGATGTTTAATCGCATCCCTGGCCTATACCTACAAGATGCCAATAACAACTCCCTAGTTGTGATAATCAGAAAAGACTCCAGAAATTGGCAAATCTGATGGGCAAAGTCACCCTTGAATGAGAGCCACTGAATTACAGATGTGTTTTTGTTTTTTCGACTGGGATCTCTCACTATCTTGCACAAGCTGGTCTTGAATGCATGGGCTCAAGTAATCCTCCTCTCTCAGTCTCCCAAATGGCTTGGACTGCAGGTGTACACCATAATGCTCAACTAAATATTTTTTGAAGAGAAGTTTCCTTAACATCGGCCTGTACAGTGGAATCAACCTGTACTGCTTTTTTTTCTAACTTCCCCTACCATGCCAAGGATTGAACCCAGGGCCTTGTACGTGCTAAGCAAGTGCTCTTCCATTGAGCTAAACTCCAAATGCTTTTTTCTTTTATTCAGAAACCATTTTTTTATTTGTACTGAGCATTTACAGATTTTTTTAAAAATAAAAAATTTGAGTGTTTTATTCAGTTCTTTAAAATTACTACTCAATGTTTTTTTATTGGAAGTTTTAAATCAACCATTCGTAACTTAACCAAAAAGATGTTTTGTAAATGTGTCACAAATACATGGAATAGAACTCTACTTTTCATAATGGACTTGAATCTCAATACAATTATGAGTTGGTCAGTAAATCTTAACTGGGTTTTCTGGTAACTTTACATAAACAAGCCTATCACTGTTCACAGAAAATGGGCTAGATAGATGTTCTTCTAGTTTATCCATGAATTCACTCATCTTGTTGTTTAGAATTAACATCATAGTTTATAAGGGCAAGTGTTGCTTTCCTCTTGCCCTGAGTAGTTGAACTTCAGGACTCCCTTCTCATAGAAAAATTCTTCCTCTGCATTTGCAAACATTAATTCATCCAGTTGCTCCACCTCTTTTTGGAATTGATTTGATTTCTCATGCTTGCCCAAATGTCCATTAAAAGATAGAAGGAGCACTTCCCACATGGCTTATTAGTTTGTGTTCCTCTTCTAGTTCTTTCTGAAGTTGCTGGTGCATGGGCAATCTCTGAGGGACATCAGTGAATCTTCACTTACTAGGAAGCCCATAGACTTGATGGCCCCTTTGCTTTGGACCTGTAATAGTACTTGTGGATTCATCACAGCTGGAACAAATGGTAGAGAGCTGTTCACCTTAGGGTGGCCAGGAAGCAAAGAATGAAGGAGGAGGGGCCAGAGTCCTAATATCTGCTTCAGGGTCAACCCCCACTAAACCCCACTAAGTTCCTTCCACTAGGCTCTACCTACAGGTTCCACCACCTCCTGGTAGTGCTTTGAGCTGGGACCACTCTTCAACGTGTGGGATTTTGGGGCACATTCAGGATCTGGACTATAGAACCATTTATATGTTTTTTTTTGATAAATGTCTACTTTTAAATCAGGTTTATTTGGTTTTTAGCTGTTGAGTTTCTGGAGTTGCTTTTAGTCTGATTTTTAAAATTTTTTTTTTTGGTACTGGGAATTGAACTCAGTGGCACTTTACCACTGAGCTATATATCCCAGCCCTTTTTTAAAAAATTTGAGACAGAATCTTGTTAAGTTGCTGAGGCTAACCTCAAATTTGTACTTCTTTTGCCTCACCCTCCCAAAGTTGCTGGAATTACAGGCAGGTACTATCTGTAGTTCTGTTCACATCTGGCTTATAGTCTGGATATTAGCACATTGTCAGATATATAACTTGTGAATATTTTCTCCCATTTTCTACATTGTCTCTGCACTCATGATTGTTTCCTTTGCTGTAGAAAAGCTTTTTAGTTTGACATAATCTCATCTATTTCAAGCTTCCCCTTGAAAATGATGTGATGAAGAAATTACCTAAGTGCTTGACCTTAGTCCTCTTCTGTGTGTCTAAGTGAACCTTCACTGGATCGCTTAGAGTAAACAAGGCAGTAGTGAAGGGTGAGTGGTTTTATTAGTAAAAGAAATTCCTGAACTCTTAACTTTTGGTTAAAATTTAGGCTGAGTAACTGATCCACTCATTTTTAGGGTCTTGCCCCGCCCCCCCATCCTTGCTCATTCCAATATCCTGAAACATTGCCTCTGTGTTTTCTTCTAGTAGTTTTCTTTTCTTTCTTTCTTTTTCTCTTTCTTTTCTTTCTTTTTTTTTTTTAACAAAGAATCTGTGTATTTGGAATAGAGAGATGTTGTAGATGTATAACGTGCATTACCTCTTTTCTGTTCACTGGCTACAGGGCTGTTGATAATCAGATATATGTGGCTACAGCCTCTCCTGCCCGGGATGATAACGCCTCCTATGTTGCCTGGGGACACAGCACTGTCGTGAACCCTTGGTGAGTGTATCTAAGTGAGGGTGGGCTCAGTGGGAGCTTGAGAGATGACACATGGGCAGTTAGCTTGTCTAAATCCTGACCAGCCCCCTTCATCTTCCACTCCCAGTTCTCCACACATGACAGGCACAAGAGAAGCTTCCCCTTGAAAACCATGTGAAAAGAAATTACCTACGTGCTTGACCTTAGCCCTCTTCTTTGTATCTAAGTGAACTTTCACTGTCAATCACACTTGAATCACTTAGAGTAAACAAGGCAGTAGTGAAGGGTGAGAGGTTTTAATAAAAGAGATTCCTGAACTCTTAACTTTTGGTTAAAATTTAAGCTGAGTAACTGATTCTAGGACAGGAATGAGTTACAGGGCAAGGACTTTGTTCGAAGCATAATGATTAGAGAAGCAGGGAGTTTGGCTTTAGTAAGGGAAACTATGACCCTGTCTCCTGTGAAAGGGTAAAACATTACTCAGTGAAAGCAGCATATAAGTCCATTCAGACATACAACATACACTCATCCCTTAATATGCAGACCTTGTGGTCCACATTTGAAGAGTTTATATTGTACTTTCACAAACATGATTAACTTTGACTCAGGAGCTTATCCTTGTTAAACTCAGATTATTGAGGGTAGAACTGTACTTCTCAGAGTTTAACTGGATCCAGGACTTTGGACTCTAGAAATTGGCCTTCTTCTTCACTGTTTCTGTATATGAATATTCACACAGCTCTTTCTCTCTCTCTCTCTCTCTCTCTCTCTCTCACACACACACACACGCACACACAGATATGTACTTATACAATTTCAGGGTTAATAGACAAGACTGAGAAGGGTTAAACATTGCTATGGGAGTCCACAGATGCTCACTCTTCTGACATTATAACATCTAAAGCTCAATGTGTATGGTAGGGAGGCCTTGGAAGATACTGGAAAAATATGACTAATGAAATTCTCCCTGATCATTCTACATGTTAGGGTTAAATTTGGAGGATATTGGACTGGAAGGGTTAAGCTGGCTTAACAGTTTCCATGAACTTGCATCAGGTTCCTCTGTCAGGATATTATTAATAGGTTTCCTGCCTCTTGGGCAGCTACTCCATAGCTAGTTCTTGGGATAGATTGTGATCTACCTTCTTCATTCCACAGGGCCTGGGGGCCCTCTGGCTTATGTTGACATGGAGGTGGGTGCCTGGGTTATACAGAGAGGGATTTTTGAGTGCCAGGACAAATGGACAAGAATTAGAAAAGAACAGAAAAGGATTTTTGGTTAAATGCCATCTGTGCCAGGAATGTTTATGGCTTTCTAGTAAGTGGAACCAGTTATTATGTCAGATTGTTTGTTATGACACATTACTTTAAAAAACATTTATTTCACTAAAAGTTTCTGAATACCTGCTCTGGGCTTAGACTAAGCACTGGAATTAATTTTCCAGATTAGTCTTAAGCATGTGGATGCCCCACCAGACTCTAGTTTTAAATCTTGTGCTTGAATCTGAAACCAAAACCCCTTAGCCTGCAGGGATTCCAGCAGAGCTGGGGTCTGCTCAGGCCCAGAATCACCACCCTCAAGTTGAGTAGTTGCCTGGGCAGGGGTAAGAAGGTCAAGACTGCCTTTGGAAAGGTCCTCGTTGAAGGGCACTCATGAAGAAATAGGGTGGCGCTATTTCTAGTTAACTTTATTCCCAGATGTTTATAATTGTGGAATAGCTGCCACTTCCTAGCAGTCTGCAGTTTTATGAAACATACATCATAATTTTACTAAGCCTCACAGAGCTCTGGGTGATTCCAAATGACTTGCCATAAGGTCACACAGCTACTAAATGATAAAGCAGGGATTTGTACACATACCATTTTATTTTAGGTCTCAGAATCTTCCCTTTGGCTTGTGAGACAGGGAGGAAAAACAGAGACCTGGAAAATGACCAGATGGTAGTAAGTCCACTCATTCTCCTCTGAATCTTTTCCAGGGGGGAGGTCCTAGCCAAAGCTGGCACTGAAGAAATGATCCTGTATTCAGACATAGGTAAGATTGGCTCTGGGAATTTGGCTCCCTTGTATCCCCACTGCTCTGAAGTATGAAGCCTCAGTCATTTGAAATGACTCCTTTATACCCCTTTTTGGGATTCAGAGTATTCTAGGTCTGATTTTAAGGCCAGGTGCATAGGGCTATAGCTTTGCTTGGCAATGATCTTGGAACCAGTGCGGGGCTATGGGTGCATTCAGATAAAGTGCATTTATATTAGGTGAGTTACTTGCTGAGACTCTAGTTGTTTTTGCAGCTTGGGGAAGAAATCCCCTTGGTCAGTGAAGATTTGCAAATTATTAATCATGCACTTTCCTGTTCTTGCAGACCTGAAGAAGTTGGCTGAAATACGCCAGCAAATCCCCATTTTTAAACAGAAGCGATCAGACCTCTATGCAGTGGAGACCAAAAAGCCCTAAAGTTTGTTTCCAACATCTCACAAAACAGGAAGATACAAATGTTTCTGTAGCATAGCTTCTGTTGATTCTTGTTTTGTAGGGGTGCTGAAGATTGAACCAAGACTCACGCATACTACCACTGAGCTACATGCATAGGCTCCCATTGAATTCTTTAATGGTTTTTTAAATAAATTTCAGCCTTTTCCTCCTGGGAGAGCTGTCTGTTGAGATGATAAAGCCATCTTGAATAGTTAGAAAGGACACAGACTGGCATCAAAGAGCAGAAAGCGGGGGCCATGAAGATTCTTTCCTTAAGATACCGAAGAGCAGGTTAAAAAGTATCTTGGTATCCTGTTGGTTGATGTACCTAATACAAACCTTTTTGTATATTAAGCCTCTTATCCCACCTGCTTGAGTTGGTCTGCTGCTATTCGTCTTCAAAAGTATATTAAAGTTATTGTTAGTCCCTGCATAGCTGTGGGAAGCAAGATGATGGATCCTTGGTGTTTGCCAGAGGATATGGCAACCTTTTCTTTCCTAGCAGCTTTTGGGCTCTTTAAATTCAAGAAAGAGCTAATGACTTAACACTAGGCCTTCCTGATCTTGGAGGAAAGGCCAGGTCAACAGTGAGCCTCTTGGGAAAATGGCATTGGTGAAAGCAACTCAGTGTGTCTGCAGAAGATTTTTCGGATAGGGTTGAGTGTCTGAAAATATCATCTTTTTCTGCTTTTCAGTTTGCTTTTTTCCCTAGTAATACTTTATAGCTCCATAGATGAAAAACTTCTGAATCACTTTTGGTCTCAGAATCTTCTTGGACTAATGTTTTTATTTATGTGTAAAAGTTGGCTCATGTGACCTGGTACAATACTGCTCTATCACACTGCTGGTTTTACATGATATTCACCATACTAGTAAATAAAGTAAAAATTTTAAACAAAAGACACATGAGTATATATATTCTATTTGCTATGAGTGAAGACATTATATATCATTTAATTTCTGGAAAATAGCACTGTGTACTCATAAGACCAAGAGTGAAAAAGACAAATGGCTTTTTAAATTAAGTGTATAATTTGGTGAAATTTTATATATAAAGAACCATGGAATAAGACAATGAACGCACTTACCACCTGCAAGTTTCCCTGTCTTCTGTCTTCGGACAATCACTGGTAAACTTTATCACTAATGATTAGTTTGCATTTTCTTGAATTATATAAAAATGGAATCATGCCACATGTACTTTTTTCTTTTGGTCTTTATTATTTGGAGATTCATCTGTGTTTGTAACAGTTATTTATTCCTTTTTTAAAAGGAATTGTTTATCCACTTAAATGTTGGTGAACATTTGGGCTACTTTCCATTTTTGGCTGTTGCAAGTAAAGGAGCTAGAACATTTTATACAAGTTGTTTATCTCATATACGTATTTCACTGCCAAACTGTTCTCCAAAGTGATTATGATTTTACAGTGGTGCTAGCCAGTTGGTCTACATCCTCACGTACACTTGATATGGTTAGCCATCATAGCTATCACTGGTGCTATAGAAACAAAGACACTTCATATTGATGTAGCATTCCTACAACAGACAAGGCAGATGCTTGCTAAAACTTGGTTTTATATTTCAGTCGTGTTCTTTTAGTGTTATACCTGGTGATCTTATGGTGCATTCAAAGACTATGAAAGGAAACAAATGAAGTAGGGATCTCCTATAACGAGTATGAAACATTTTATTTTTGGAAGTGTGTGGTACCTGGTCAATGTTTTTACCTTTTAGAAAATGGTATCTAATGAATGTTTTTATGGATGGAGTACAAGATACTTTGCTTTCATAACTAGTGGAACATAGGGGAGTTTACACACAAAATGAAAATGGTAATATCCATTTAAAGAAGTGCAGGAACAAAGGGTATTTACTGATACTCAATACTTGGGGTATTATTAGTTTGGAATTTTGCATAAGAAAAGGGGTTTCATTAACTTCTGACATCCTTGTGTCATGGCTGAAACCATTTGAATTTCTCTACACAGATTTTTTGGCCTGGTTTATTGTGTTTTCCAGATATGAGCCTATAGTGGGAGTTATAACAGAATCATGGATAATCTGACTATTTTAGTTTACCAAGAGCACGTATGAAAGTGTTCACCATGCAGGAATATGCAGAGACTCTAAATGCTGTCTGTGGCTTTAAATCTTCTTTTATTAAATGTTATTGCTTTTTCTAAAGGATCCAGAATTGGAATTCATAGTGATCTCAAGTAGCAAAAAAGAATGAAAACAACCTATCTGTAACATGTTTCTTTCCTTTCTATATAGTTCTATCAACTAATGTATGGAAATGTACTGATGTAAATCTTGAACAAGCCAAGTCAAATATATTCTTGCATTAAATATTTTTAAAATACTTTTTAAAAAAGAGATTTAATCAAAATGAATCCTGGATTCCCACTTGGAGTGGGAGAATATTACAGTTTGAAGCTGTGAGAAAAATTTTAACTGCCATTTCCCTTAACTCCCAACTTTCTTTTTTTTTTTTTTTATTAAAAACTTTATTTATACGTGGTGCTGAGGATTGAACCCAGAGCTTCGCATATGCTAGGTGAGTGTTCTACAGCTAAGCCACAACCCCAGCCCCCAGCTTTCTAACGAGTTACACAATTATTATTTTTGTACAGTACTTTTAAAGGCTGCTATTACAAGTTGAACCTATATCTTATTAGGGGCCTTTTGGACCTCTCTCTAGTTTAGGCAACACATTTAGCTACTTAAAGTGAATCTTTCACAGCCAGGATGATCTGCTGAAATAGGACATGCAGGTAGGCAGAATGATTTTGATCTAGAAGCTGAACTAACAGGTAGTAGTAGGTTTTGCATTGGTTGCAACTGAATGAATAACAGGGTTTCTAAACCTGTTATTGTAGTTGTTGGTTGTGAAATTTAGGGAAACTCCTTGTTGCTACCAAAAGTTAGGTCCATGTAAAGTACACTAAGTGAAAAAAGATTCAGATAAGAATTGAGGTTTCAAGATGAATGTTCTGTTCTACTGGCTAACCTTTTTAAGCACTGCTGGATAGGTTTTGGTGGTGAGTGGGTATGAGGTGAGGGGACAGAAAGGGAAAAGATAACCAGCACTGACTGCCACTACAGCAGGGAGTTAACATTGCTCCTTCTCATTTATGCCTCATAACTGCTTTTGTGTTGCAGTTTCACATTACTTATCAAATTGTCTTCATTTGGTTTTGTTTCTTCTTGAATGAATTTTGGAAGGTAAGAGAAAGCTAGTTATTGGAAGAAAATGTACTTTTAGATTAAAAGTTCTTGTTAAAAATCAGCAATAAAAAAGTGAAGCCCTCGATGTAGAGTCATATAACTAAAACATACATACAAGGATGCTTCTTGTTCAGTGATTTAACTGGTTCATAATCCACCAAGTGGACAAGAATCTTCAAGCATGGAGCATGGTGGGCAAGGTGCAGTAATATTCTGTTGTGATGACCAGCTCTTCTGAAATTATTTAGCACCCCACTCTAGTTTGTGCTCTGTCCTTTAAATCTTGTCCTTAGATTCATTCTCAGTTTCTCTTTCAAAACAAAACCTAAATCTTGCCATCTTGTGGACTAATTTTTGTTTTCCACTCACTTTCTTAAATTCATTTCTGCTTACCAGACAATTCCTATATTTAAGTTGCTTTTCAGACCCCTGAAGGCAGGATATGCCTTCACCATTACAATGACATTTCTCTGACAAAGACTGTCAGTGACTCATTTGCAGACATGTTTGGCCTCACTAAAACCTAGCATCATTAATGTTGTTTCTAAGTTTTACTTTTTGCCCCTCTATTATATATTTTCCCTGAAGTAGTCTTAAATATGTTTATAATTCTTTTTTTCTAAAAATTTTTAGTTGTAGATGGATGCAATACCTTTATTTTTATGTGGTTCTGAGGATCAAACCTAGTGCCTCATACATGCGAGCCACAATCCCAGTCCTCATAATTCTGATAACATACAGCTCCACTACTGCTTTCTCCCAATCAGTTTAAAAACAACTCATTTTGCTGGACTCAATTTGGATGGCTCATTTTCAGCTCAGGCACTTAATGTCTCTTCACTTAGATCTTTTGTCACGATTGCTGTTTCCCTATTTTGTAGAAAACTCCTTACCTAAACCTTAGTTGTTCTTTTAAGTCTCTGGTCAGGCAGCTTTCTGTGACCAGCTCATTAAAGGTTTGGCAGCAATGAAAATCCACTGCATGTGCTATATTCACCTAGATCCACCACATTCCTCCCCTAGGATCTGGGGCACTTGCATGTTGTGCTCTAAATCATCAAGTCTGTTGTCTGACCTAGGAATCACATGTCTTCTGCCAGCATTCAGGAAAATGTAGTTGCAAATATGGGTAAAAATCTTGTACTGCAGATATTGAAAAAAAGCAGGTAAAAGTTGTTTAGTACAGAAGTTATTCAGAGATAAGCCATGTATGGGTTATCTCTGCAGAGAACCCCACCATTATTCATCCTGTTCCCCTTTGAATTAAAGTTTCATCCTGCTATTGCTCTAGAAAAACTCTCCATGCCCTTTCAGGACAACACTTCTGCTAACAAAAGAACTGGGCTAGGTGTTTCTGAGCTCTGAATGACAGGAATCATGTCCCTTAAGCCTACTCACACCTTTTTTTTTTTTTTTTTTTGCTTAGCACTTCACTTTTTTTTTTTATTGGTTGTTCACAACATTACAAAGCTCTTGACATATCATATTTCATACATTAGATTCAAGTGGGTTATGAACTCCCAATTTTTACCCCAAATGCAGATTGCAGAATCACGTCGGTTACACATCCACAATTTTACATAATGCCCTATTAGTAATTGTTGTATTCTGCTACCTTTCCTATCCCCTACTATCCCCCCTCCCCTTCCCTCACATCCTCTCTCTCTACCCCATCTACTGTAATTCATTTCACTCCTTGTTTATTTTCCCATTCCCCTCACCTTTAATCTTTTAAGCCTACTCATACCTTTAATCTCCTCCCCTCCCTTTGAATGGGGTCAAACACCACAGCTATTGTCCCAGTGATGAGCAGGTATTCAGCAGGAAGACCATCTAGAAGTAACAGTTCCAAGTATAATCTGTGTACTATCACCTTAAATCACTCATTATTTTTATGGTACCTAATTATGAGCTCCAAAACACTTGAAAATGGTGTTTTCCTTTTGATGTCTCTTCTAGGATACTGACAAGGGGATCTCAATTTTTACCTTATACCTGAAGGGCAGTCTTTTTTGGCTTGGTGATTATACCAAGATCCTACTTATTTTAAATCACAAATACCTCCAGCTCTTGACTTAAATGCCAGTCTATCACTTGAGTGTACATTCACTACCTAAATCACCTTTGGCCAGTTTCAGTACATATGAAGTTGTTCCACTTTGGGATACTAAAAAGAACTTTGAAATATAATTCTCCTTATACACATATAGTGAAAGTAGCATTAGCTTCCTATAGCTGTTGTAAGGAAGTATAAACTCAGTGGCTTAAAAGGACAAAAGTTGGCCAGGTACAGTGGTGCATGCCAATAACGCAGTGACCCAGGAGGCTGAGGTAGGAGACCACAGCCTTGGGAACAGAAGACCCTGTCTCAAAACTAAGGGCTGGGGATGGACCTCTATGGTAGAACCCACTGGGTTCAATCCCTAGTACCATTAAATTTTTTTTTTCTTTTTTTAAAGAAGGTATGTCATTACACTTCCCATGTGTAATTTTCTCTCAATAAAATCACATCTGCAAAATCCCTTTTTGCCATCTTAGGTAAGGTTCCAAGGACAGGATGTGTATATTTTTTAGGGGACCATTTTTTTTTCCTATCAGTATTTTAAAACTTACAAACTTTAAATTTAAAATTCCGTCACTTTGTTTACAAATCAAATTAGTAGAGGACTGGAGATAGAATGATTACCCACCCCTTTCCCTAACTACTCCCAAGTTATTTTGTTATAAACAGAGATCATACAACACAATTTACCAAGACAGTTTAGGGAAATCATTACTTTTATAAAAAATGTTTTAACCAAACCATGTTTCTTGGTTTGGTTAAACTATATGGTCCTCTTGTTTATAGACTGTCTGAAGGAACGTGGCTCTCTTGGCTCTCTGTAAAGCTTTGTTTCACAGTAAAAACGATGAATGCTTTCAGGAAACACCACCATTCACACCAACCAACTTGTACGTGTCTATTTTCAAAGTTAGTTTGAGCTCAAAAAGAATGATTATCTAAAACTGTAATAAAAAGCTACCTATCTTACTGTTCAAAGAATACATTAAAAAGCTTGAACGTAATATTTATTTTGTGAATTTACATGTGAGGTCATTTACAAAGAAAAAAATACAGACAGATGCAGCTTTCAGTGCAGTTTTCAAATAGTTTCACAACAGGCAATAGTCTGAGAATTTGGAATGACAGTATTAAATGGCACATGCTTCAGTTCCTTTTTTTTTTCTACCCAACCCCAAGGAGAAAGAAAGGAGAAGAGTAGAAGAAAATGTCAGTGGTAATGTAAATGCAGCCATGCAAATAAAAACTTTTTTTTTTAAAGCCAGAGGTCATTCAGAGATGTAGAACATTCCTATAGATACATAATTTAAGAACAACAACAAAAAAAAGCACAGCTCTCCAGTTTTCCATTATCCCAATCTTAAATTATGTTAACAATCCCAACTAAAATCTATTAGTGGCCTCAATATTTTCCAAAGACTGACTTTGGAAGAAGAATCATTTCTAATAGTTTCTAAAAAGATAGCATTTATAGACAAAATCTTTTTGGTTTCAACAGGATAAAGCACCCTTTTAAAGAGGGTAAATGTTCCTTTATTTCCAACAATGTAAACTAGACTTCATTTCCAGAAAAGTGTAACATAAGGCTTGTTCTTTTACTATATTCAGACTTAAATAAATCCCTCCCTATCTGATGTCTAAAACAAAAGACCTGTTAAGAACACAGCCCTTCCCCCACATGAAAGATCCTTTTGCATATAAGCCAAAGGATGGTCTATAAAAGTAACAACTGGAAATACACTAAAGTGATTCCTAAGTAGGGAGGAGTACAGATAAAACCAACAGAACAAAAAAATCTGCTATTAGTATACCTAGTGAAGACCTAGAAATGGGCCATTAGTCCTTAGAGGTTAAGGTTAGCACAATACAAAAAAAGGACTCTGCATGTATTCAATGTCTTTGAAAATACTGGCTCAAAATTCCTTAAGCACATGTAGCCATAGCTAAAGCACTATACCTGTCATTTCAAAAAAATACTATGTTTTGAAAAACCAAACAAAAAATCCCCAAAACCCCCACAACTCTTCTGGCTCCAAGACTTACATCCTTTCTGAACTTAGCCATATTTTCTTCACTAGAAAATTTAAGCAAATTAAACACTCCCATAAACACACTCCATGTTTACTTGGGCTATACACATAACCTATACTTTTTTTTAAAAAAGTATGCTTAAAATAGTACTTATTGCAGAAAAAGTTATTGGCAATTATGAACACCCTTCTATTTCAGCTTACCTTTTTTCCTGGTCCACTTCTCCATTATAGTCTTCTTGTACAGATTATCAATCAGAATATCTTGACTCCTGCAAAATTTACTGAATGAAAACCAGCTGTTGTAGACTTTTAAATTTCTAAAATTCTGCAGAATCAGAGGCATTGTGCATGCTGGCAATGGTTAAAGGATCGCTCGATTTATTGTAATCCCCATTTAAGCTTTCCATCCTTAAAAAAAAAAAAAAATCAACTAAAAAGGATTAATTGAATATAAAAGAAATTATTTATATACGTGTTAATTTAAAAACAACATATTGTAAAACTCATATTATACACACACATATATTTATATATTTAGACAAAATCACCCAGAACATAATCCACCCCCACCCCATTTAAAAAAAAAAAAACTGAATCAACAAATCAAAGTTTTTATTTGCATGGCCAAATTATTACTATGCAACTTTGTTTTAATATCCCTTTAACAGGTTCTAAGCTTTTGTTGCACAGGGAATAAAAGCTGCAAGACTGTGAACTTCCTTCAACAGCCACGCCCACAACACCTAAACATGAAACAGGTAAAGAATGACAACACCACAAAGGGGAATACTAAGTTTCCACCATTCAACACAGTTCATGAGTGTCCTTAGGGTTCGTTGAAGAGGGGGTAAACTTCTTTTAAAAAGAACGTCAGTCTCCTTTCCCCTTGTTTTATAATGTTGGTGGTTTTAATCCGTATTTCTTTGCAACTTCTGTCTGGGCATGGGCAGCATCGCAAAGTGAATACAGATGAGCCATCTCCATTTCTGATTTGGCCAGGTTAATAGCTTTGTTGAACATGTCAATGGCTTTCTCCATGTTTCCTCTAAAAGAACAAAATGTTTAAAATGCTCATATTAAACAGGCATTTCACAGTATCTAATAAAGTCTATAAGTGCTGCTACATGAAGTCTGACAAACTAAGTTTCAACTATGATTCCAATAAGATAACTTCTTTCATAAAATAAAGAAAAGTGTCTAGCACAATGAAAACACTCAGGGAATGTTAACTACTTTTACAAATACTGTGTGCTTCCATTATACCTCTTACATTGTTTATAGATAAGGGGCTACACTTAAATCATATAGGTTATTTAAAATCATAATTCTGTTTGGTTCCTCAAGTTTTCATGTTTCTGGTGAAACACAGGCTCCTTTAGAAAGCAGGGACCACCTCAGAGAATTGAAGCCTTTCCTTCAGGGGCCTTAACTTTGAAGGTTTATGCAAGCCCACCTTCTTTCTACCTCCTCTCTTACCACCCTAAACCCAATCCCATGCACTTCTACTTCAGTAACAAAGGGACAAACAAATCTCCATTCTTTGACTCTGCCACACACTCATTCCTGCATACAACACTCAGACTATTTATTGCCCATTTGCCTGATTCTGGTCAAATCCTCACCTTTGTAAGGCTTAGTTCAAATACCATATCCTCATGAAAAATATTTTCCCTTCCAAAAACAGGGAATGAGCTGCTTTACCAGCTATGGGCCCATAGTTCTATTTAATTCCATGCATAGTTAGATGAATGTGTATTTATTTACATCATAATCTTACTTTCAAGTTCCAGAACCTAGTATTATGGCTGATAATTACTGTTTTTTTTTTTTTGAGTAAACAGATGAATATGCTTGGGCAATAAGATAAAACTGACCTCTTAACAGTCTTAAGTGTGGCTAGGCTTTATACAGTTAATGAGAAACAATTGTTATTGTTTTAACTATGTAAATGTACATACAGGTACGTAATCCAAAAAGAAATACTTAATAAATATAACTAGAGACTTAGACTCTTAAGAGGAGGAACCTCTAGAGTGACCATTCACTACAACATATGCCTATATGATTGATTTATTTTTTTAAAGGGGTCTTTTTTTTATTGTTGGTTGTTCAAAACATTACATAGTTCTTGATATATCATAAAGGGGTCTTTTTTTTTAACAAAAATTTTTTTGTTTAGTTGTTGATAAACCTTTATTTATATGTGGTGCTGAGAATCGAACCCAGTGCCTCACTATGCCAGGCAAGTGCACTACTACTGAGCCACTGTCCCAGACCCTGATAAAAAAAATATATATAAAAAAAAAAAGTCTAAGTTGTTGATAGACCTTATTTATTTATTTATATGTAGTGCTGAGAATTGAATACAATGCCTCACATGTGCTAGGCAAACACTGAGCTACAATCCCAGCCCTGATAGACTTATTAAAAAAAAAAAACAAAACCTTTTTTTAGGAGTTCAGATATTAGATTAACAGCTAGTAGATATGCTAAATACTAGCATAATCAGGGATTTTATTCATTCATTCACATTAGTTTTATTTAAATGTAAAGCAAGATTTACAATGGAATTCTTGTTTTTTAATTGTAGGTGGACATAAGACCTTTATTTTATTTATTTATTTTTATGTGGTGCTGAGGATTGAACCCAGGGCCTCACACATAGTAGGCAAGTGCTCTATCCCTGAGCTAAAATCCCAGCCCTTACAATGGAATTCTTAAAAGAATAATTAACTAAAATTTCACCAA
The DNA here is from genome assembly GCF_045843805.1 of Urocitellus parryii. Taxonomy (NCBI): domain Eukaryota; kingdom Metazoa; phylum Chordata; class Mammalia; order Rodentia; family Sciuridae; genus Urocitellus; species Urocitellus parryii. The sequence continues at coordinate 149,281,544 of NC_135532.1, forward strand.
ACCACTTGATTAAATAAGGGGTCTCAGCAGGATTTACAAACACCTTAAATGCAAAGTCTTTTTATAGATTCACCTTTCTAAAAAGATTCATAACTCTGCTCAAAAACAATTAAGAACAAATACCCTATTCTAGTAAGAGAATATATTATTCAAATTAACAAATTATAACTATTTACATGCAACTGTCAGTACAGAATGATTCAAAAAAACCACATAATTCATTAGTCTGTCTCTCTGTAGCAGGAAAAGGATCCCAGGAAGCCAGAATGACGGGGAATTAAGAGATACTGTGCAAATTCCTAACCAATGATAGTGACGGGATTAGCAATTCTGGCATCGGTGAAATATGGACTTGAATTTTGTATTTGTTCCTGACTCACTGTGTAACCATGTTAACCTATCTGTCTGGGCATTAGTTTCTGCACTGTTCACCTGAACTCAGGATTTTATATTCTCCATCTTTATAAAGAGCAGGGTATAGATCAATTAATTTAAGTAATATTTGGAAAACACCTCAAGTTCAGTACTTGACCTAAAATAGGGACTCAAATGGAAGGCAATGCCACCATTAAGATCTGTACTACAATAAGTCCCATGCTTCAACAATTATACCTGTAAACGTAGACCTTTAAAAGCAACTCTGGATATAAAACAAGAAGTTATGGGAAGTCAAGAGTTGGAAAAAAATAATTTGATACAACCCCAATTTGAGAGAAAACTCATGGGGGTTCAGAAGATGTTGCAACTTGCCTACTTGCTTGTTCCTTGTCTGCTGCTTTGTAGAATACAGATCTCATGGCAATCTGGCTATCAATCTTTCTTGTTCTATACTCCCTAAAATATTAGCACATTACATGTGTTCTTTTTTTTCCTTCCAACATGAATCAGGTGAAAAGAGGAAAGAATACAGGACAGATATTAGAGGAAGACTTAGTTTCTGTTTCTAATGCATAAATTTAACTTATACAACTTTTACAAGTGTGATTTTTAATTTTAAAAAATGATAAAATGAGGCAATTGAAAGTTACATAGTTTCAAAGGAAGCTTGCATCAATAGGCATAACTACATGTATGTAATGAGAACAACAAGGTATCCTATGGAGCTGCCAAAAACTTGCTAAGAACAGACTCTAGAATTACCTTTGCACTTCAATAGTTCCCATGGTTTCATATGCAAAATCACATTTGTTATCAATTTCAATAGCTTTGCTGATAAGCTCCAAACCTCTATCCAAATCTTGCTTCCACTGAAGCTGAAGTAAACTGCAAATGCAAAAAAGCAGTCATGTGACCATGGCTCAGTATCAACAGAAACACAAATGTATTACACAATTTCCATCCTCAATAAATTTTATTTTGACTTATAAATAAAAACTACTCAAAGCAGTACATAATCAGCATCACATTGTGTGTGGATTTTTTCCCAACCTATTACTGGTTTTATAGTCTAAGTTCCTTATTAAAGAGAAAAAAACAAAAACAAAACACATTTGGGCTAGGGGTGTAGCTCAGCAGTAGAGCATGAGCTTGTAAGGCCCTGGATTCAATTCCCAGCACCATCACAACAACACACACACACAACACAATAGTATCCAATGGTCTGGGATCCATTATTATTATTTGTACCAAAGGATTGAACCCAGGGGTGCTTAACCACTGAACCACATCCCCAGCCCTTTCCTATATTTTATTAGAGACAGGGTCTTACTGAGTTGCTTAGGGCCTTGCTAAATTGCTGAGGCTGGGCTTGAACTCTCATTCCTCCTGCTTCAGCCTCCCAAGTCGCTGGGATTACAGATGTGTGCCACCACGCCTGGCTTGAGATCCATTATTGACTTGCCTTGCATTCCTTAATTTTTACATTTTTAAGCGAGGTTTCTTTTTTCTTTTTAGTATTTATTTTTTAGTTTTAGGTAGACACAATATCTTTATTTTTATGTGGTACTGAGGATAGAACCCAGTGCCTCATGCATGCTAGACAAGCACTCTACCACTGAACCACAACCCCAGCCTGAAGTTTCTTATATTTAAGTACACAAGGATAGAAATGCACACTCTGTATTTTTCCTATTTTGATATAAGTAATGTTTGACAGGATGCTTTGAAGTAAAATTGAAACCCTTAACCTAGGGTAAAAAATAGGACATTTATTAATTTTATATAAGAATGAAACAGCATTTATAAGTGTTAGGAAACTGGTTGATGAACTCACAGATACCACAGTCCCATTCCTCAAAGGCCAAAAGAAACCCACTTTATTACAATGAAGGAGAAATTTAGTATCTTATTGGAACAAACAGAACCACAAAAATACATACCCTTTATGAACATATGTTGTGGCATTATCTGGTTCCAAATCAATACATTTATCATACATTTCATCAGCTTTACCAAACTGCTGTTGATCTGTTAATGCCTATGTGAGGAGATACTTCAGTTATATTAAAGAAACTGTTAACCTAAACAGTTAAGAGTATATTGCTTATTATTATTAATATTTACTTCATTTATCCATTCATTACCAAATTATGTTTTAAATAATTGTTATTTAAACTGAATTAAATTTTACACCTTAATTACTGGAGTTTCTAGGTGGCACTGGTATAAATATGAAATCTTAACTGTCCTCTCATTTTTGAAAGTAGTTATATATAACCAGAAAATATGGGAAATTGTGGAATAAGAAAATCCCACTCTGAGTGACAGTTCTAATATTACAATCTCACAAGTATGTTCGTCTGCTTACTCATAATTTATTATAATATATATCTTAAGGGCAATACTCACTTGGAAGGATAAGTCAATAAGTTAACCTGTATGTGTTAACTGTTAGTCATTCCTTAAAAGATGACTGATAATAAAAGCAGACATCAAGTAATTTGAGGGTGGGGGGATGGGACACTATGGGTAGAGGGATGGTCTACCACTGAGCTACAACCCCAGTCCTTTATATTTTTTATTTTGACATATGGTCTCAATAAATTGCCTAGATTGGCCTTGAACTTTTTGATCCTCCTTATCTAAGCCTCCCAAGTAGCTAGGATTATAGGCAAGCACCAATGCACCAGTAATCAGGTACTTTTACACAAATTTCATGTCAAAAATAGATTATATGGATACCAGGTCATGCTCAGAACTTTCAGAGTTCTTAGTGTTTAAGCCCAAGTCTTGAGGATTAAAAACAGTTAATGTATTTAATTATATTTGTGGAACTACTGGAAGTAGAACTTACATTTAAATATATGTGTATATGTATAAAAGTTACATTACATTTAACTATGTAAATAAAAAATTTAAAATTTCAGTGCAAATACACTGTCATAATGCGTATGCTAATAAGACAGTTCATATAAGTCAAGTCAAACCAATTTTGAAGGTGTAACACTGAAAGGGAATGTGCAAGTAAGAAAAGCTCTGCAGAAGCAGGGCATGGTAGCACACACTGTAATCCCAGTGACTCAGGAGATTGAGGAAAGATCACAAATTTGAGGACAGTACTGGTAACTTATTGGGATCCTATCTCAAAGTAACAAATGGTTGAGGGTGTGTATCTTGGTAGAACACCCCTGGGTTCAAACCCCAGAACCACAAAATAAATAAATATTTAAAAAAAAAAAAAAAAACTTTGCAGAAAAGTTGTTGATCGTATTGGTTTCTTTAAAGCTACTCAGTGGCCTTTGCTACCTTAGCTCCTCATAGAAATCTGCACCCAAAAAAGCCCTTCTAAATTCCATGATGGTAGTGACACTTTCTGGTCTGTTACTAATTAAGGTATAACCCCCAGTATACCCAATTAATACAAATGTCATCTGATAAAAATGTACAATGGCCTTATTTGAACTTTGACACATTCTATAAAATTTTTATATGTAACTAGCAACCAATGTTTCATATTTTATTATCCCAGGAACTATAAAGAACTATGACTAAGAAATAACATTATTTCAAACTGAGGTTAAATGACTTCTGGACTGTTTCATATCCCATAATTTCAATCCTGATAATGCAGCGATGTGAAGGTCCCTCCCTAAATTTCCTTATAACCTGCCTCAAGACAGCATGAAGAAAACTAAAACTAAAATAGGCTACCTTAAGGATGGTTGGGAGGGGGGACTTAAAAAGAAAAAAGAATGGTGTAGGGAGAGGAATCTATCAGGGTTATTAATTTTTAAATGTTTTTTGAGTTCTGTGATGTTTGTGGGGAAATAAACATTTTTTGTAATAAAGAGAGTCAGAAAATCTATAGACTGATGAGATTGCCAATTTATGCAGATACCAAAATCAATTTACAACCTGAAAGACTCAGAGGGGGCAAAGTATAACTGAAGCATTAAGAAGCTCATCATTTTTATTGAAAAAGGTGATTATTATTTATTTTCAAGTCATCTTAAACCAAGATAATAGATGTTGCTAAAAGGGTAATACAAATTTTCCCAATTGTCAAACAATTCTGCCTATTTCCAAGTTACTAAGTATTGAATGCAATTTATATTTAGTGATTTTACCATAAAAATATGCTGTGAAACATTTGTAGCATTTATGTTTTACTGCTCTAGCTATATGCCATCAAATTCATATGCTTGCTCTATTCTTTCTTGTCAGTTCAGAACCTGTTTTTAAGTCATGTTCCATTGAGTGACTCATAAATTAAAGACATTTGTAAAAAACAGCAAAAAAAAGAAAAAAAATTATTAATTTTTCAATTTCAGACTCAACTAAAAGGTTAAATTCAAGTTTAAATTCTACTTTTCATAGCTTCAGTCCTATAACAATAAAGCATCAAAAATTTTAGACAAACCGAAAAGAAATTAAAATAAGCCATTAAATTAAATTAAAAAGCCTAGCTAACCATTTAAAAGGACAATGATTAAACAACAAGAAAATTCTTCCTATGCTGGGTACAGTGGAAGGTGCCCGTAATCACAGCACTTAGGAGAATCACTTGAGCTCAGAACTTCAAGGTAGCCTTAAAATACCCAGCCTGGGTAAAAACGTCAAGGAAAAATAAAACACCTCTCCATGAATATTTTCCCCATCCAATTACAAACAATAAATTTTCCTAAGGTAATTATTTTTTATGAATCAGATCCAAATGAAAACACAAAAGAAATGTTTGCCATAAATTTCACCACACTATGAGTTTAGGGTCATGTTTTCTCAACTCTGCAACATCTTAGTCTCTCCTGAGTGAATTAAGACAATCCTGGGGGTGCCACGAGAAACAGCAAAAAGCTGCAATCAGGTAGCACTGTTTTCCATACTGAGATTCAGCATACAAATGCAGTTCTTTAAAAATTTGTTGTTGAAAAATCACATTTACCTGAGCATACAGTGCATAGCCTTCAGCACACCTTGGAAATTTCTTTATGACCTCTTCAAAACCTTTCATAGCTGCCTGGATTTGTGAAGAATTGTTTCCTGTATATGCCTGGCGATACTATTTAAAAAAAACAAAACATATCTGTCAAACCAAGAATTCAACAACTTCTAGAACATATTATAGAAAACACAAAATTACATAATTCTTTCCAGAAAAGCAGGTGATTTGTTATAATTTGTTGTGCCCAAAGGGTTTCAAGGAAATATCACAGCAGCAGGGAACCAAAGAGCTAGCCTCAAATTTGGCAATTACAGGTTTGCGCCAGTGTGCCCAGCTACATGGAGGAATTTTTTTTTTTTGGGGGGGGGTGGGGGAGTACCAGGGATTGAACTCAGGAACAATTGACTACAGAGCCACCCCCCCCCCCAGCCCTATTTTGTATTTTATTTAGAGTAGGGTCTCACTGAGTTGCTCAGTGCCTCACTCTTGCTGAGGCAGGCTTTGAACTCATGATCCTCCTGCCTCAGCCTCCTGAACCGCTGGGATTATGTGTGTGCACCACCATGCCCGGCAACATGGGGGAATTTTTAACTTGATAAATTTTTGTCTCATTTTTCATCTATGAGTGTGTTTATATTGTAAATGCAATTTCTTTTTTTAAAAGGAAAATTCTTCTAGGACTCTGGTTACTTAATTTTAATAAATTCACCTTTTCAGTTTTGTGTTTCTGAGTGTCAAGGAACAGCTCTATAAAGGAAGAACAAATACAACAGTTATGTGGTCATGATTATAAACTATTTCCTCAAAATGCTTTTTTTTTCCTATGCTGTTCTATTCTAGAAAAGCAGACCAGTTCTGTTTAGGACAGCATAAACCCAGGATCAAATATCTGTCAAGATAAACTCAAAACACCTAGAGAAATACAGGAGGTATATATGAGTTAACATATATGCTTATTAGTATTCTGTACCCCCTGTAGTCATCCTTTGGGTGAAAAACAGATTTTTCTGAAAGACAATGAGATACTCATTTCTGTTGACCCTGCAAATAAAAATAATTAGGAATTACAAAACAAAGTAGTACTTACCAATGCAAAACATTTCTGAGCTTGTGCCAGAGCAGACTCAGGTCTTAATCTAATACATTCATCAAAATCTGCCACTGCTTCTTCAACTTGATCAAGCAGTATTTTCAGCTAGGGAAAAAATACATAAATGCAATTCAAAATAATAAAACTAAATGTCAATAGGTACCCAGTGTCTCTTCTGTTATCATAGCTAATATTCAGTATGTAGTAATTATTCAATACCGAATTAATTTGTAGAAACAATAAACTAACCTATAATTAAGACAAATGTTCAAGATGAATTAAGTAAAGGCCAATTCAAATTGTAAACTATTATAATTTTTTTCACAGCTATTGGAAATGATGTAAGAAAATCAAGAAATTCTCAAAACTGTTTACCAATAACTCAATCTATAGATCAGAACTCTAGGTGAGAAACAAATTTACCTGTCCTCGGTGGTGATAAACATCTGCATTCTGAGGATCAATGTCAGCAGCCATGTTAAAATCCTGAGTAGACAGCAAAGGCTGCTGCTGTTGCATGTACATGCTGCCTCTTTTGATGAGGGCGTTTGCTCGAAGCTATGGACCCCAAAGAAAAGGTTCATCATTACTCCCCCCGCCACACAATTTAGTTGTTTGAAAAAACAAACTGATGGAATTTACATGCTATAAAGGTCATCCCTTTAAAGTGTACATGTCAACAGTTGTTTTTAGTATCACTATCACTAGACTGTGCATGGATCATTCAGAATATTCCATCATCCCCCTCCCCCACCAAAAAAACTCCATACATGTTAACAGCCACTTCATTCTCTCCTACTCTCTATCCCTTGAAAAAACCACTCATCTCCTTTTCATTTCTATGGACTTGCATATTCTGGATGTTTCATATATAACGTGGTCTTTTTTTTTTTTTAATACTGCTTCTTTCATTTAGCAAATGCTTTTAAAGTTCATGTGTGTCATAGCATATATTATCCATCCTTTTTTTTATGGCTGAATAACATTTCATTGTAAAGATATATCACGTTTTATTTATCCATTCATCACTTGATGGACACGGGGGTTCCTTCTATCTTTAGTTATCATGAATAACAATGCTATGAACATTCATGGATACATCTGGTATATACTGAGGAGTGAAACTGTTGGATTACATGGTAACTGTATATTTAACTTTTTAAGAAACTGGCAAAAAGGTTCTACCATTTTACATTCTCACCAGCAACAGAAGGTTTCAATTTTTCTACATCCTTACCAATGCTATTATCCATCTTTTTGACTTACATCCTATTGTCTGTTTTTACTATATAGCTATCCAAGTAGGAATGAAGTGACATCTCATTGTGGTCCCCTCATCACCATTCTGGAGACTGAACCCAGGACTTCGTACAGGCAAGTGCTCTACCATTGAGCCTTTTTTTTTTTTTTTTTTAAAACCCCTACCTATCCCCTTAATTTGAGAAAGGGTCTCAATAAGTTGTTCAAGTTAGCCTGGAACTTCCCTGCCTCAGCCTCCCAAACAGCTAGGATTACAGCTATTTGCCAATATGCCCAGCTCTCATTGTGCTTTTGATTTACATTTTCCTAATAACTACTGATGGTAAGCATATATATTTTCATGTTATTACTAGCCATTACAAGCCCTTACCAGATAAATAATCTATGAGTGTTTTCTCCCATTCTATGGAAGGTGTTTTTCTCTTTTTTATACAAAAGTTTTTAAAAAAATTTTAATTAGAGCAGTATAATTATACACAGTATTTGGGTTCATTGATAAAATTATTTATACAAGGAATATGGTTTCAATTCCCACTCCCCCTTTTCCCCTTTCTCTCGCTCCCTATTTTCTCTCCTCAACTCTAATCTTTTCAATCCTTTATTTATTTTTCACTAATGCTTTCTACATAAACATAAAGGTGAAATTTCCTTTGGTACCTTTACATGTGACTATAACATGATTTTGTTAAACACATTCCAAATTTCTTCCCCTTTCCCTTCCTTCCTCCTTCCCTCTTGTTCTCTTCCTTCTATTCCACTGATATCCCCCTATATCTTGATATCGATCTCATCTCCAACTGTCTTCTTTCCCTTATTTTGCTCTAGCTTCCATGTATCAAGAAAACATTCAACCCTTGATTTTTTGAGCCTGGCTTACTTCGCTTAGCATAGTTATCTCCATTCCTATCCATTTACCAGCAAATGCCATTATTTCATTCTTCTTTGTGGCTGAGTAAAACTCTATTGTCAAACATAAAAGTTTTTAATTTTGATGAAGTCCAGTTATCTTTTTTTGGCTATTTGTGTTTTCAGTGTCATACCTCAGGAACCCCTGCCTAATAGTATTATAATAAGCATTTACTCATCTGTTTTCTTCTAAGAGTTTTATATTCTAAGCTCTTACATTTGGAAATCTGATCCATTCTGGGTTAATTTTATACATGGCATATAGCAGACATCTTTACTACTTGCTGTTAATTAAAAGTTCTGATTAAAAAAACAAATAGGGGCTAGGGATATAGCTCAGTTATATCAAGGTAGAGTGCTTGCCTCGCATGCACAAGGCCCTGGGTTCAATCCCTAGCCCTAAAAAAATAAAAAAATATTTGTTCAAAGCAACACTATGTAGGTCAATTACATGTATATATAAAACGAGAATGGCTCCCCACATTCTTAAAAAAAAAAAAGTTTAATGCCCTGTTTCAAAAAAATAAAAAGGGGCTGGGGATGTAGGTCAGTGGTAAAACACCCCTGGGTTCAATCTCTAGTACCACAAACAAACAAACAAACAAACAAACAAAACCCAAAGAAATAATAGATCACAAGTCTTCACAAATATCAGCAGGAAACACATTAGGAAGTTATCGTCAACTAGAAAATCTAATTTTGAAACTTTTACAAATTTTAAGCTTTAAAAACAACTTTTATATTCCCCAATATATGAATGATTCATTTGGAAGTGAAAGAAACTACTGAGTTCACTTAATTCAATGAAGAAACAGGCTACAGAGATTATAACACTAAGAAGGAATGTAGTTAACAGTTGGCTAAGTTGTGTCTTGTAGCACTAAGTAAAAGAATCATGTAATTCAAGATATCCCCATCTTAATTATGAAAATTATCACAAACACATTAAGAACACTTGGAAAATGAAAAGCTATCCCAACCACACAACTACAAAAAATTTCAGTATAGGTATATATCACATTTTTAGAATCATTATTTCCTTCCTATAACACAAAATATATTGTAGTTTTAGAACCTGTTTTTTTTTCTTCCTATAACCTTTCTTCTTATTTGTTTAGTCTCATTAAACATGTTTATAATCTGGTATTATGGATCTCAAGCTACCTACAGTAGTACCAATAACATTGCTACATTATCCTTATCATTATCCAAACATAGTCCAATACAGTAGGAAATAGCTACACTGGGAAGCTGAAACTACTAGATGTTACAAAAAAAATTACTTTCCTAGTTGAAGATACATATTATTAATATTTATCTTTTAGATTCACTACTCCTATTTTTTCAGCATTAGGTATAATTTCATCTGAAGCAAAAATACCCTTTTGGAGAATGACAAGTAAAATGCTAAAATAGCTGGCAAAATATCTATAAAAGCATCATTTCTATTTATTAAATTTTTCACATGCACATGCAGTTCAAAATGTACCTTCACATTAGCTTCTTTCAAACTGATGACCTTATCTAAATCAGGTTTGGCTGCATTGGCATTGCCAATAAGCAGGTAGAAGGTAGCCCGGAGTAATAATGCTTCTGCCATGTATTTGCCTTGAGCTTCTATTTCTTTTGAGCATTCACTTATGATTTTGTCATAGTTTTCTTCTTCCATGTACTGTTTGGCTTTTAAATATCCAGAACTGAAGATGAAAACAAACAGAGGTAATGATTTACTATGAAAGGACCAAATGCTAAAATCTTGCCACATTTACCACACCTATGTTAAGTAATTATCTATGTTGCCTTAAGAAGTTAATCAACCAGTGTGGAACTGGAGTTGGAAGGTAGAAGTTAAATGAATTAGGATTTATGAGGCAAAATGAGTTTTTCCTGATGGCTTAGTTGGCTGTTAAAAAGAACCTGCAGAGTCAATGGCAGAATTCTGAAGTTAACACCTTGGCTTGGATACATCAAAAGATGAGCTAATCAAAGACACAGACTGGTCTGTAAGGATCCTGGCTTATTTTCCTTCCTGTCTGGCACATTGATAACACTCAACAGTTGTTTAATGCCCAACAGAGGAACAGAGAAATAGAAGCAAAGGTAAGAAGTATTATCAGAGCAGGGCTTTGTAAAGATCACTGTTTTGCGGAGCACAGACTGAAAAAGGGAACAAGATTGAAGACAGGTAATTACTAATGGACTCCTCTTACAGAAGATTCACGTGTTACCTAGAAGAACAGACCTAGAGTTATTAACTGGACTTATTAAAGAAGAAAATTTAAAGGAAGACTCTCTTATCAAATAGGACTTTAAAAGATGCTTGTTTTTAAAACTGCAGTGAGCACAATATTGCTTATTATTCTTTTAAGGTATTAACTTGATACATTTCAGTAAAAACCATACTTTGAATTCTGATCTTACCATGGGCTGGTGATATGCGATATAATACTCTTGTATGATTCTATGCAGTGGCAGCAAGCCAGTTTCCAGTGAGCCATGGGATCATGAGGACAAAACCAATACTCTACAGCGTACTATGTTGCTCAGTTATAATACACAGTAGCTTAGGTATAGTAAAATACATTTGACTTATGGTATTTTCAACCTTTGACATGTTTATTGGAATATAACTCCATTAAGTCAAGGAACATCTGTATAAGACAGTATAAATTATATTTTCTCATTGCAGTTGTTATATTAGGTATAAAGAAAACTGGCATGCAACTTAAAAGTTATATCAATTAAAATATTTTAACTTTGCACTAACATTTTCTATAATCACATTCTAATAGTTCTTATACTCTCTTTTATTCTTTAGGTCACTGGGCTAACAAATAGAAACAAATCAAAAGTAAAAAGTTACTCCTTGTTGAGAACTGAAGCGCTAAGTATATACAATCATGATCTCTAAACCCCCCAAAAACCCTGCAAGGTAACTATTACTAAACTCCTAAATAACCCTGCAAGATAACTATTACTAGCTTCATTTAAAAGATGATGAAGCTAAGGCTACGAGTCAAAAAAAGAATTTAGAAATTTGAGGACAAATCCAGTTAGTGTTCTGATGAGAACTAGCTATGTCCTGTCATCTCTCAATATAGCTCTTAAAATAATTAATTTCACTTAGTTTTTATGAAAGAAAGACTATTTCCTTACCAGAAGAGGAAATTATTTACATCAATGTCACCAGAGATATCAGTTATCTCAAACATTTATTTCCCAACTATGATTTTTAAAAGAATATATATCAATTAATATTTGTACATCTAAAAAGTGGCAACAACAATAGAAAAAGTGGGAGATAAAGATCAAAAACAATCTGCTTTCCAAACCCTCTAATGCTTTAGATGTAAAAATCCAGTTATATTTTACTACTTGAACAATATTGCTCTTCCATCCAAAATCATTTAAAAATGTCATGTTGGTACTAATACTGTGCCTTCTCTTAGAGGAGAGTCAGATTTCACTGCAAAACACAAGTGATAAATAATGAATGGGAAGCAGGCTAGATGGCATAAACTACCTTATATGGCTAGATCTCCAGTTGTAAACATAGCATCATGTGCTTTGGTTTTAGCTCTCTAAAAGATCAATCATCAGAAGTCTAAAAAATGGTAATTTCCTGGGCAAGCAGAAAAAACCTTGAAGAAATTTACTCCTTAAGCACTCCTAAGCACCTCACAACATATAAACTAAAAATAAGCTGGCTCTAACATTTGGGTGTTGAGCTACACGATAATTTTCAAGTTAGTGCCTCTATTCAAACCACCTGACTTGAGAATATCACAAAGGACTTAAAAGCAGGTTAGTCGTGGCAGTAAAAAGTTGAGCCACCAGAAAAGTAACAAACACACAGTAGAAAGAGAAGTATTTTTACAATAATAATGATAATATAGACTTTTTTTATTATCTATCCATATCTGTGGATAGATAACCCATTTAAGCTCAAGGATAAATACATGGCACCAAAAAAGCTGTTCAGTAGACACCATGCTTAATATACTTACTTTTCTTTTACTTCTAACGCTTCTCCTTCCTTGTCTTTATCTTCATCAGATTTCTCTCCTTTCAGCATGGGCTGAGAAATGATATCATCAGTGAAAGAACTGAAGTAAGATTTGATAAACTGTGGAGATGGCATCAGAGGTTCACGATTCTGAAATTTAACCATGTTTTAAACTTATTGAAATGAGAAAACACTAATCAAGAAAAAGGATACACACAGCAGAACACTAAGAATAACTGTTACAAAAAAATGTTAAAATCCATTTACCCTGGGCTTTCCTCTGAAGATTTCCATTACTGGCAAAAACCACTGAAAGTCATATTGCATTTAAAAAAATGGTAATTTCCTGGGCACATTTCCTATATTAATTATTTATTTTTGGCATAGCTACTTGATTCATAATTTTTTGAGTTCTTATTTCTCCTTATGAAACATAATTTTTGAAAGTTTTAACTAAAGATGAAGTAACATAGCCAAAGAGCTCTATTAAGATTTATTATATTTGTTTTGTGGTATTGGGGATTGAATCTGGGGTGTCTGCCAAACATTTTTGAGACAGGATCTCCCTAAGTTGCCAATGCTGATCTCAAACTTGCATTTTTCCTGATTCAGTCTCCTAAATGGCTAGGCTTACAGGTGTGTGCCATCAGAACCCAGCCAGCCCTCCATAAGATATTTTTTGGACTTTTTTCAAAATTAAACCCAACAGGTTTAAAATGAAAATATGATATTTAATTTTTATGTATAACAAATGTCATCATTATTATCTTGGTAGATTTTAATGTCTTTGTATTTAAAGAGGAAAAAAGGAATCTGGCTTTGTAAGTAAATTATCTAATCTCAGATAAGTGTAGGATAGAAGAAAACTGAAAAAGAAATCTAAGGGGGACCTCATTGCTACAATTGTGCTATGAATGTGTCCCCAGTGCAACACTGTTGGGAGTTTGGACTTTATAAGAAGTGATTAAGTTATGAGGCTTCTATCCTCAAGAATGGATTATTATCATTATTTGAGAAGTGGGTTAGTTATCAAAATAGCAGATTTCTTATAAAAAAAAATCAACTCTTGTACCTCTATAGAATGACACAGCACAAAGACACTTACAGATGCCAGCACCTTGATACTGAACTGAACTTCCTAGCCTCCAGAACTATAAGAAACAAATTACTTTCTTAATTACCCAATCTGTGGTATTCTGTTATAGTACTACAAAACACCTGTATTTATCTTCCTGCTTTCCCTGGGAAGAGATTCAATTTGTCTTAGAGTAAAACAAAAAAATATTTTGAATCAAAGGGATCACTTATCAAGTGACAAATATGCCTCACTTCAACATTTCACTAAAGACAGATCTGAGAAGAAATATATAGTGGCAATCATTTATCACTTTATGGGAAAAGCTTAAATAGAAATGTAAATAGCATTTACTAGAAATTGGGTAAATTACTAAGTCTTTTAGTTTCCCATTTTAGCTTAGAAATGAGGCTACCACCTCCCAGCTTTCCACATGTGGTTAAAATTTTAAAATAAAAATACTATTCTATAAGCAATGGACTTAACTATCACAGGAAAAGGATAAAAATTCTGCCATTTATTAGTTACACGACCTCATTCATGTCATTAACCCTCTAGTTCTCATCTCTAAAATCACAATTGAAATACTTCCCATATTTATTTTATAGGGTTGTTAAAAAAATCAAAATAATATGAAAAGTATTCTGCGATTTACAAAGTAGCATATAAAGTGATTAAAAAATATGTGAAAAGCAATATGTAACCTATGCAAATAGAGGTTATTTGTATTTTCTTAGCACTTTTGCAAACCAACTAGTCTACTCAAAAGTGACATTCTGTAAACATATACAAATAAACCAGATTCCTTCAAGTCTCAATTATGAGACCCTAATATGATGTTTCACAAAGCGTTTTTGAGGAATACCAGCCTTATAAGATACTCAAGGAAAAAAAGTTCCATAGTTTTAAGAGACTGAGACCTATTAGTTATATTCTTCTTATACTTTCACAACACATTTTAGTATATTCAAGTCCTAAAGTGAAGAAACCTGTTTTAAACTGTGTAATTCCACTAACATTTGGAGATGAAAATTACACACACACACACACACACACACACACACACACACACACACACACGTATATGTAATGAATCTTTTGCTACTCTCCTAGAACTCTACTTACTTCTTCCCTTGACCACTTAGCTACAACAGGTCTTTTACACTTAGTAACAGTCTCTCTCACTAAATTGTAATTCTATAAGGTAAGGGACCCTATTCCTCCAGCATAGAACTTTAATAACTATTTGTTGAATTAAATAAACTATTTCTTTAAAGGCCAGGTAATAAATAGAGGTGGACTCCAATGTTCTCCAAGTACAGCACTCAATAAAGTCTATAGTACAACTGAAAAAGGATATACCATAAACTCAAGCTCAAGGGAAAAAAAGAAATATAATCCAGTTACAATTTCAGTTGTTACCCTTATCACCATGCCTAAATTCAAGTAGCATAAATTAAAAATTACTCTTTATAATGTATTACCCCCACCACCACCACTACCCAACTCAGATTAACTTACTTTGTATTTTTCTTTGGCTTTCTCTTTTCCAAGAAGTTTAAGAACTTTATCAGCTAAGAGCATGCTTTGTTGATTTTGGAACCCTTCTAATATACATACAGCAGTGACATCTAAAAGTGATGGAAACATAAGTATTAGTATGAAAATACTGTAGTTTACAAGATAGGTGGTTCCTTAACCATTCAAAATATTCAAAACAATGGCTGTCCCTTCTCTTTCTGAACTCAATTTTCTCACAATTCTACATCTTTGCTTCTCTGAACAAATCAGTCTATTGTTACATTCCCTTGATAACTTTGGCTAGTGACAATGTCTTTCTTTTTCTTATCCCTTTTCTTCTAAAACTCCAATTTAGGTTACCCCTTTCTAAACCAACACTCCTATCAAATGTCACAATACCAGAAAACCTCAAATTTTGCTAAAATGTTCTCTAAAGCATTTGCATTTGATAATGCAGACCTTTAAAAAAAAATGAGCCTTTTAAAATGTTACTTTGGTCTAATGACAAAGTGATAGGTGTGCTTTCCATTTGTGAGATCCTGGGTTGGATCCCCAACATGTGGGGGAGGGGATCTTTATAACAACACTAATTATGGCTAAATCTTATTGATGTTTTAAAAGCAAATCTGAACATGTAGCAGAAAGCACTTTTATGCTGTAGATATTACACTCTGGTTTTAAGCTTCACGTCACCTAGAAAAATGTACTTTAAAAGTCAGTGTTCTATTATTTTAATTGCAGTTTTGGAAGCAGAAAAGGCCAATTAAAGGCAGTAGAACATTTATAGCATTTATTAAGAATAACAAATTCACTTGAATGTTTTGTACCAGTTACATAATTTGCAATTGGGCATAAGATGTCTGAAAATATGAAGGACAAAAAAAGTGTTTTCTCTAAGACTCAAGTAATTTCATATTTATATAGGATATTAACTGAAAACATGTAGAATCTTAGAAACACTATCACTTGCTAAAACCTTTTTTCTAGTTTTCTTACTCATGGAGTTATATACCAATCCTTACTAAATGCCAAACTTAAAATGTGTGGTGTATAAGCTCCAAATTTTAATACCCATTTAACACCATAGTTGAGAACAAAGATAATATTTAAATATCAGCAATTTCAATTTAAACTAAAAAACAATTGGGGAAAAATTTAACTTTTTATTAAAGAGAATTAACTGATTTATCTGCTCACAAGATAAAGTTTCATATATATTTACTAATGACCACAACATCTCTAATAACTTTTATATGTAAAAACAAAAACATTCTTACCTTCTAAACATTCCTTCTTATTGTCTAACTTTTCATGGGCTTTTGCACGTCTGAAGAGAGCTTTCACATATTTGGGATTAAGTTCAACAGCCTTTGTACAATCTTCGGCCACCTCTTTCCATTTTTGCTATAATTTAAAATATTGATAAGAATTGAAATTATCAGAGTCACACTAATAAAAGTACTGTTCAACAGACATCAGTTTTCCAGACTTAGCAGGCCAAGTATTTGTAGTCCTATAATAAAAAAATGTATTCCCAGTACAAAGAATTAATATCTACTATATACTATAAAAGCTCATACAAATATCTGTGCTAAGGCAACCAGATATTTTTTAATAAGGCAACGGACATACTTAGGACATCTTTCTACCTCCAAATCTCCAAAATACCTGCAGCTTTTTCATACCATTTCCTTCTTTGCTCCTATTAAAACTGAGGAAACACCCATTTTCATCAAAAGCTAACCCTTCTCTAATGATCTGGATCAAGGACTTCACTCTTTCAGCTATCTCTTCTCTGCTTCTCTTCTAAGCCATTTCTATAACTATAAAAACACTTGCTCTAGTATAGTCCATCTTTTAAAATTCCTTATTTGATTGTGTAACTCCCTACAGCTATCCCCCTCCAACCCCAAGGGCCAATATTCCAGAGTTGCCACTTCACTTGATTTCTACCTATCTCACTGGCAGTTCCTTCTCAGTTTCCTTTTTGAATTCTCTCCCTCTACTTGATCTCTACATGCTGGAATCTTCATGGTCTCATCACTTCTCTTTCCCTATATGATTATATCTACTGTCTGTCTTTCTATAATATCTAAAATAAGGTTCTTAAATTTATCTCTAGCCCAGATCACTTTCCTAAAATACAGACATTTCTCAAGTTGTCTACTCAGCTGTCTCATTCCTTTCCACCCACTGGTATTAAAATCCTTGCTTTTTGCCTTTCACATCCAATTCAAGAGGCAAGTTTCGTTGGTCTTCAGTTTCCTTCATGTCACACTGAGGTTACTGCAATACCTTTACCTGGGTCTTCCCAGTGACCATTCTGGGTTTTTTTTGACAGAACAGTATGAGCAATCTCGGATAATGTTCTTGCCCCGCTTAAAAACTTTAAATGTTTCCATTATACTCAGAATCAAATCCAAACTCTTTAATATTACCTATAAAGTTTTTCCTGATCTGGTTTTTCCAATTTCATCTCTCTTAATGCTCTATAGGAACTTTCATGCCTCTTTAAAAACAACGAACTCTCTCTTGCCTCCAAGCAAATAACATAATATTGCTTTTATTTATAATATTTTCTTCTCCATTATTCTGTGTATCAATCTACCCATATAAATATACAATGATCCTAACATGTAGCCTTTAAAAAGAATGAAACATCTGCATATGCTGATGTTAAAAGGTGTAAGAGATATTGTGACAACTGAAAAAAAAACCAACATACTTAAAAGGAATTCATCTTTGGTATTTTTCCCTCTTACATACATGTAACTATTCAGATACAGGTTGAGAAATAGATGAAGACAGGGTCACAAGAAAACTTTAATTTTCTATAAAAACCAATTTTATAAAGCTGAAATAAATATAACTTTGAAGTACATTTGTAGCCAGCAAAACTAAATTTAATTTCCAAAGATTTTTTTAATTAAAGGAAATTAAGAACAAAAATCCTGAAATTTCAAAATAACTTCAAAAAATATATTAGATTTGAGTAGCAGTAACTGAAATTTTAAGAAAATATAGAAAAGTAAAAGGCACAGAGAAAACAATCTAGAGTACATACCAACTGTTCAAAGGCAGCAGCTCTGTTTTGATAAAACGTGGAAAGGTCGACATTCTTCTCTGTAGGGCATAAACTAATAGCCTCAGTATAGCACTGAATAGCTTGTTCATATTTTCCTGCTTTAAAATATTTATTGCCTTTGTTCTTGGCTGCTTGGGCTCTATCAAGAGAGTTCTGAAATGAGAGGAAACAATTACCTAAAACTGATAATCAACATTTGTGAATAGACTCAGACCACAGTGATTAAATGATAAAGTGATAAAAGAATAATGGGAGAACAGGATGACTGTTATAGAGCGAGTTGCTTCATATAAATAACTACATTTGATAGAATCTTACTAGAAGGGTTGAGCCAAAAGGTTTATATTTTTTAATTTTAAAAAATTCAGACTTTTTCAGTGCTTTAAATACCACTGTCCCATCATTCCTGTCAGCAATTAGAAGCAATGATAGCATTCAATTGTTTTCAGTATAAAGGATATTAATTAAAACAGTGGTTCTCAGCCAAGGGTAATTTTACCCCCTTGTTTTAGAAAAACCCAGTTTCAGGATATCAGAACCAGCCACCAAAGGTAGAATATACCGTAAGATTAAAGAAAGAGGCAGCAAGGCTGGAAGATACCCATACCCCAAGGTAGAAAGAAGGGAGTTATATGCTTTGGTGGGCTGTAGCCAACCAGAATGTACCTGGCCGTTAACAAAAACTATCAACAGGTCCAACTTCAGTTAAGAAACAGTCTAGGCAAATGTGGCTAGCCTGGTACAACAAACTTGGCTGACCATCTCACAACTTTTTGTCCTGTAGAGTTTGAGATGTGTGTCAAGGTTAACCAAAAGACAAAATCAGTTATGACCAAGACAGCTGTGGTCATGTCAAGCTGGAGCCCTACAGCCCTACAGGATATTTGACAATGTCTGGAAATATTTCTTCTTCATTTTTTGTTTTTGTTTAGTACTGGAGGTGGAACTCCAGGCATCCTATATGCTATGCAAATGCTCTACTACTGAGCTAAATTCTCAACCCTGGAAACATTTTTGATTACCACAATGAGGAAGAGAGGTGCTACTAACATCAAGTAGATAGAAACCGGAAATGCTCCTAACATGATTGGATCCAAAATATCAGCACTGCCAAGGTTGAGAAACTGGTACAAAATAATATTACAATATTATTTTTAATTTGCATTTTCTTCACTATTCATGTTTATTGGGTATCTGGTTTTCTTGTTCTAAAAACTTATTCAGTTTTTTTTCCTGCTCTTTTTCCATTAGGTTGTTTGTTAACAGTGTAGAATAGTTAGTATATAAAAACACTCTTGGCATTTTCACTACTGCTGTTATTCTATCATTTGCCATCAACAGACCTCCTATATATGAATCTGTCTCAGATCTGCTTTCTGTAGGACCCAAAACAAAACACATACACATCATGGAAAATGTGGAAGAATGGGTAGCTAATACCTACTGAGGACAGTTATGAAAACTTCTCTGTGGATAAAGCCAGTTGTCCAGTTCTAATCAATAATTTCAAAATTTTATGATATGTTTTTATGCAAAACTTGATTGTTAACATCATCTAACTTTAATACAGGACTACAGAAGAATATATACCTCTAATAGGTAAATACTGAAACAAAAGCAACTGCCCCTCAAAAATAATTTAAAGAATCTGTGAAAGCCAACTTGCTTGGGGCTCAGGGTATCTCTTAAGTTACATAGATGAGGTGGAGGTACCACTGTACTCACTCTTCTCTATTCTTACTTAATTTTTCTTTCCTGATTTCCCCCTCCATTTACCTTTTGTTTACCTTTTTTAGTATCACAGTACAGCTGCTGTATTTTTTTTTAAGTACAGTGTACAAAAAAGGACATGTAGGAAACTCAAAAGTATGTAAGTTCATAGTATAACAGACAATTTAAGTCAGCTAATGTCAACAAGAAATATGTGTATTTTAAAAATTGAGTATGGGAACATGAAAGGAGCCAGGAAAAGCACAAATTAAATAAATGCAAAATCTACCATTTGCAATAGATTTAAGCATTTCCCCAAAGCTATGAAATTTAAGCTAATTAGCAACCTTGACACCCATTTCAATGAAAATAAGATAGAACTAAGCTGACAGAGACACAACCACAGAACACAAGAGAAGACAACTGAGAATCCCTTATTTAGAATCCCTTATGTATAGGCCCTGAGAAGCAACAATAATGGTTACTGTTGGAAAACTTGCATTTACTACACCTCTGCAATCCTCATTTCACTGGAGAGAGTAAGTCAGATTAGAGCTTTGTGTCATCCAGATGGAGTGAAGATCCCCTTTAACCAAGGGACAAGTGACATGCATACTTTACCTCTCTCTTACAAAAGACCACACAATAAGGAATAGCTAACAATAAAGGAAAATCAACACATAAAAGAGAGGCACCCAACTCAAATAGATAACTAACATCTGAGAAAGCAGGATAAAACAAATAAACAGAAAAAAATTAGAGGCCAGATGCTAGGATTGAACCTAGGGCCTTATGCAAAGCACATGCTCTACCCAGCCCTCCCAAAAAATCTTGAAAACTACACAAGTGCATTTACCCTAGAAATCCCAGCTACTGGGCAGGCTGAGGCAGGAGGACCACAAGTTCAAGCCAGCCTGGGCAACTGAGCAAGACCCTGCTTAAAAATTGAAATATAAAATATTAAAAAGGGACCAAAGGGTGGGAGTGTAGTTCAGTGGTAGAGCACCCCCAGGTTTAATTTCAGTACTGCATTAAAAAACAGAAAAGAAAGAAAGAAAGGCAATACAACAGGGATTGTACCTAAAAGCTACTGATCTGGATCTGATAGAATTAAGGGCAAAAAGTTGGTTAGCACAATGATCATTTAGCAATCAACATCAGCCTTCTGCTATGTCAGGAACTTGATCCTATTTCATAATGCTAGGGCCAAAATCAGGCAGAAATTAAAATAAACATTCTGAAGGAAAGTCAAAACAGAAAATATACTACTACCAGTTTTTTTTTTTTTAAAGATTTTATTTATTTATTTATTTATTTATTTTTTAGTTCTCGGCGGACACAACATCTTTGTTTGTATGTGGTGCTGAGATCGAACCCGGGCCGCACGCATGCCAGGCGAGCGCGCTACCGCTTGAGCCACATCCCCAGCCCCAACTACTACCAGTTTTTCAATAGAAGAAATTTTAATTTCATCCCAGAGAAATCTTTGTTACTGCTTTTCAAAGTCATTTTTCCTACTACCTTCTCAAGCTACACTAAAACTTTTTAGAATTAAAGGCCAAAGTTGGAAAATAAACAAACCCAAAGAAAAATTTGAAAGTTTATTTTTATAAACAAAAAACAAAGACAGAAAGATCCAAAATGTAATGGGAACATCCTGAAATACTAGTATTTTTCATGTGCTTTATTTTCCCCATTCAAAAGCTACTAAGGAGACTTGAAATTAGTTTCTAACTGATCTGAAGAACTGTTTTAACAAGTTAAGTTGGATCATGTCTTCCTTTTCCTGTCTCCTTCAAAACCTCCAGTAACTAGTACATGGCCTGCATGACTCTACATATACAGTTATTATACTACAGCCACTTGAGCCTCCTACATATAACTTGGTTGGTTCAAAGGACACTAATCTCATCAGGTGCTGTGATGTGTGCTTGGAAACCCAGTTACTTGGGACTCTGAGGCAGGAGGATTGCTTGACAGGAGTTTAGGGCCAGCATGTGCAATACAGTAAGACCTCATCTTTTAACATTAAAACAATGATGACAACAACAACAAAAACTATTCTCCTTTTAGAAAACAAAACAACACTACAGTTTGAAAAGATTAAGTTCTGTGTATTCATTATCCATAAAGATAATGCATGGGTATAAATTTAAAACCTATGAACACTGGTAAGAATATAAACAAATTAGAAAAAGAAAAACTGTTCTCTTCTGCCCACTATGTTATACAAAGTATTATTTGAAATAATTTACTAGAAAATTAGACATACAGGATTTGAATTGCTTTATCTCCTCATAATAAGGAACTGCCAAGAGAGCTATCTTCATGATTCTGCTTAATAAATTCAACAAATATCCAAAGCCAAATTTTACAGATGATCCTGAAATTAACAGAAGAAGCAAACATCATTAACTGACTCTTCTGAAAAATTCTTTAGAAGAATACAGTAACAGAGATATGAGATAAGGGTCATTACAACCTCCACTGTTGCAAATATAACCTAGAGAGATTGTGAAATCTGCCCAAGGCTGGATTCAAATTCCACCAATCTGAGCTCAGATTGACTAAAAACTTTACTTCCACACTGCACGGATGACTGTTTTATTCTATGAAAAATATGAATCTTAATCATCACAACAATGCTTAGATTCACAATCTGGTACAACAAAAGAAACAAACGCAGGTATCATTATCTTGCTCATTATTTACTCCAAGGAAAAAGTCAACGAGTGAAAAGTATAGTTGAATTCATTTTTGTTGGTGTGCCTCCATTCTTCTGTTGGTCCTCTGCATTCATGGATTCAACCAACCATGGATTGATATAATATTTAGAAAAACATAATGTTGATAACATATAGTTCAGTCTAAGATAGCTATTGGTTGAGTCTACTATACATGTACAAACTTTTTTCCTTGTCATTCATTATAGTTAAACTATGGTTATCTGCGGATGGTATCAGGACCAGACTCTTGCAGATGACAAGACTTGACTATACAACAAGCAACAGGGTAGTTTTTATCTTAAAGGAGCATACTAGAGACCAGTGCAGAAAACAAACAAGTATAAATTGGCAGGCTCTCAAATGAACTACCACTCATTGAAACACTAAAACCCCAATCCACATTAAGAAAACACATATCAGGTGATTGCACCACTGACAAACAGAAAACTACTGGCCCATGGAATAGACTACATACACAATTACACATAAATACAAAACTATTTGGGTAAAACATAGAATCAAAAGCAAAATAACTCAGGTAATATATCTAAGAAAACAATGGAAAAGATTAAATGTCTTTTCACTTTTCAACAAATATTTATATTTGTTGATAACACCTAGTCCCCACCTCTTAAAATTTGAAAGAGGCAACTCAACTCTGAAAAACAAATTTTGAAATAAAAGCTACAGTTATCAAAGTATAAATCATACAAATTTGGTGGGATACAAAGTAATAACAATCAAAGTTCACTAAATAAGAGTCAGTGAAAGTCACAAGAATTTGCTCTAAAACAAAAAAATGACTGATAGTAAGGAAGGTACTACAGGGAGGAAAAATGATCCACATATGGAAATCTGGAGGATCAGAAAAGGACCTGTCTCTAAAAACAAGTCCTGCAACATGACTACATTACAGAAAGCTTTCAGTGATGTATATCTGGCAAAAAGGAACTACTATAAAGTCTTAGCATGTGTTCAAATTATGCTAATGACATAGTCATTGTAAAAGAAAATGATAGAATTAGGTACATTAATCCATGTGGGGAAATAAAATGGGTATTAACTTATCTTAACTTATAGTTATCACTTGTAATATATATTCATCATTTATATCTAGTTAAAATATATATAATGTGGTTTCATAATGTTGCTCTTAAATGGTTTTTAGTCCCTTAATTTACAAATTCATAAAGCATATTGTATTTGAATCCCAGCTTTACAGAAGTATCAATCAACTCTGGAAAGCTTACAGATTAAGAAACAATCTTTCAATATCTACAGACCAATAGTTACTTTTATATGAACCATACTTACTGGTAATAAGTAAATAATATTACATGATCAAACCTAAGTTATAATGTCCATCCCCATCTCCTGTACAGAAATTTTAAAAACTACAACCAGCTTCACCTACTGAATCATAATACAAAGTACTCTTTACCTGAGAAGAATCTACTTATAAGAATGCTTCTTTTGCAGGATTATGATTATATGTCATATCAAAAAAAAATCAAGTGATTCATAAAAAGTATACCTAAGACAGGCTGGGATTGTGGCTCAGTGGTAGAGCACTTGCCTCACATGTGTGAGGCACTGTGTTCGATTCTCAGCACCACATATAAATAAATGAATATATATATATATATAAAAGTATACCTAAATGAAGTTTAAGACAGTTATACTGAATCCAGGATCAACTGAGAATAAAAATCAAAAGCTGGAAAACTTGAAAAACACAAACAAACAAAAAAAACTTGTGAAACACACACAAATGCTCCATATGACTTACAGTGGGGATATCCTGATAAATCCATCATAAATTGAAAATATCAATTTGAAAATATATTTAAAGGGTGAGGGTGGAACCCTTTAATCCCAGCTACTCAGGAGGCTAAGGCAAGAGGATCATAAATTCTATGCCAGCCTCAGCAACTTAGACCCTATCCAAAATAAAACACAAAAAGGGATGGGGATGTAGTTCAGAGGCAGAATACTTCAAGATTCAATATGCAGTTCTACCAAAAACAACCACCACCAAATAACAACAAACAAAAAAACCATTTAATCAGCTAAATATATATGTATATCTACGTTACTAAACATCAGAGCTTAATAATATAAAGTACTAGTTATTTACTTTGGTAATTCTTTGGCTGGCTGGGAACTGCAGTTCACTGTCACTGCCCAGTATCACAAGAGAGTATCGTGGGGCCTATCACTAGACTAGAAAAATAAAATAAAAAGCCAAAATTCAAAGTGTGATGCTTTCACATCATCATAAAGTAAAAAAAAAAAAAAAAAAGTTTTAAGTCAAAACATCACACACATATAAACATACATGTAGATAAATGCAGATGAATGTAATATGTCAATAAAGCCCTTAAATATTATTCAAAGAATAAAGCTTCATTCATTCCACTGAACACCTGCCACATGCCAGACATTGTATGAGGTTCTAAGAATACAATGGAACACAAGACAGCCAGTTTCAGCCTTCACAGATTCAAGAGCATGGTATTCAAGACAGGAATAGGCAACCCTGTTATCATGTGATAAGTCTGAGGGAAGAAAAAAATTGAGGATGTGATGGAATCACACTGTTGTGTGCTTAGGTAAAGAGGTATTTAAAAAAAAGTCTCAGTGTTGGGAATTGAATGACCAGAAAGGGTAGCGGGCAGTGTTCATAGACTATCCAAAGGTCAGAATCCAGAGGAAGTGGCAAGAGATATTTAAGATTAAAGCAGAATTAATATCATGGTCTTACACCATGATAGTTTGAATTTTATCTTCACTGGAAAACCTCTTAATGATTTTATGTATGGGACTGATGGAGACATCAAAGATAAGAGGACAATACAGTTGTTTCTTGGTATTCCCAGGTGATCAGTTCCATAACCTCCACTTCTCATACCAATATCTGTGGATGTTCCAGTCCCTTATATAAAATAACATAGTATTCGCATATAACCAACACACATCTTCTTGCATTCCTCTGTCTCCCTGTGTTGCTCAGGGATGGTCTAACCTCAGTAGCTGGGACTATAAGCATGTGCCACCATACCCAACCTCCTCCTGTGTGCTTTAAATGTAAGTCTTACTTAAGTAGCTGTTATATTGTATCATTTTGGGAATAAATACAATTTAAAAATCTGTACATATTCAGCAGAGGTGCAATTTGTTTTCTGGATATTTTCCATCTTCAATTAGTTGACTCCACAGATTCAACTGTTAATAGGGAAGGTTTACTTTAATAAAGAGAAGAGCAATTATTCAGTTGAGAAATAAGAGCAGTGGGAATGGAGTAGCCAGCTCTTTAAGACATTTATGATGCAAAATTTTCTGAGTATGTTTATAGACTGGATGTGGAGAACATGAGAATAGAAAAGAAGGACATGTTCTGGTTTGAAAAATTAGATGAGGTGCATCAGTTTACAAGGGGTACTTTCAGGAAAAAGAGGAGACGATGTAAAATAATTGTGAGGTAATGAAATGAAGACATAGAAAAGTTGGACCTCATGAGAGGTCTGAGCTGGAGACAAATTAAGCATCCCTTGATGTGTAAGGGCTAAATAGGCAAAGGTGCTGGGGGGCTAGCAATATCCAGGGAATACGTGGAATATAAAAGAATGATGATTATGATAGAACCATGATGGTCACTAAACAGAAAAAAGCAGACAAAGACTGGAAAGGAGTCTTAAGAAAGGAGAGGGAAAAAGCAAAGACTCTGGGAGGGAGGTGTCAGAATATTTTAAAAATAAGGCAAATGTAGTGTCTCAGTAGCAAAATTTATTAAGGAAAACAATGTGAAATACTGCTAAGGATAAAGAAAGGATATTATTGAAAGGTGTTCACTAAAAATTAATTATGAGTCTCACTGGTGATCCATACTAATTTTTTTAAAAATGACTAGAAACAGATCATTTAGGAAAGTCAATGATCCTTTTATTAAAAGGTTTAGGTATGTCTTCTCCTTTCTATTCTGGAAGGCTAGTTCCTAAGCATTTTGTGAGGGATAAGATTGTATGCCATGCTTGGTATATATTTGGTAGTCCCTAGGATAACTCAAATCCATATTGAAAAGTGTCATGGATAAGATGATCTTCAAAGAAAACTCGTCCAGGTATGAAAATCTATAATTCAAATTTTAAAAAACTTACTGAAGCAAAATGGCACATAATGGCGAATTTTATAATGTCTTAAAATGAAATATATTCAATTTAATACTTTAAGTACCTTAATCTCAGACATTATCAACTGTGATTAGATGCTTTTCTTTAATGATATCCTGAAATTCCCATTAGTTGAAACAAATATGAATAGCTATTGCATTTGCTTTGCAAGTTTTTGCTATCCCATAAAAGAAGATAATACAATCTACACTGCACATGAAAATCCCAAATTCAAGACAAAACATCATTTGTTCATTTTACATTAAAGTAAACATAGGCCAACAGACAAAACTGAGATTTTTCAATTCTATTTGCCGATACTAGACCCTTAACAGTATCTGTCCTTCCTTCTCTTAAAAAATTATAGGTTTTGGTCAGGTGGAGAAATACCCGTTAAGGTATCAGGATTCTGTCAGTTTTTCGATCACTGGAAGCAAATACTTTCCATTTACAAAATACACTGAGGTTGTCAATTTAAAGGTATTATTCAAACATTACTCCAACCATAGATAAAAAATTGTAATTAGTGATCAGTTATATTAAGATAATCTAATATTAATTCTACGACTAGACTACTTTAAAAAATGTCAAAAAGCCTTTCAATATTTATTGATCACCAACACTTAAAACATACAGATTTGTGGTAAATGACATTCTTTTTGTTGCTTTACTAATCTAGTAATCCAAAGCAAGATTTCATGTAGAAGCCCAGATTCCACCATGTGAACAACGGTATATGCAAGTGTTTTGCTCAGTTTTATTTTAGTTAAAAAAAAAATAATAATTTAAAAGCAGTTCAAGTTACCCAGAATTCAAACTTAAAGTTTAAATTTTATTATATTAATAAAAAATTCTTTATAAAAACATTACAGTTATATAAAATTATATTACTTATAAAATTTCAAAAATGAAGACAATGCTGCAAAACTGAAGGGGATTTCAAGAAATTTAAATACTGAAAGGAAATTTGCTAAATTCTATCGAATACCAATGATATAGAATCCTGGGATGAGATGGGTGGTTGCAGCTATAAAAAAAAATGTCAAAACATAGTTTATGTATACAACTATCTTTATTTTTAATGATTATTAGAGAATTGAGTACTTTTGTGTACATTTCATTCATCTACAGTTCTTCTATAATTAAAATTAAATGAAGTAGGAAATGACCAGGGAATTTCATTAACATGAAAATGACATATAACTAATTCAGAGAATCAATTTTCAGTGCTAAACGAAATAAGTGATTCAATATTTTAATTCTCTAGTTCTACTGGGATGATAGTAAGGTCAGGGAGATAAAATGACTTTCCAAACTAACAGTGGTGGAAGTCCCAATATTAAGTGACATTCCCTAGTTTTCATAGATAATGGGTTCTTCCCTATATTGTATCTTTTCTGATTAAAAATAGGCCATGTTTCATACTTTCATAGGAAAGATCATATGGCTCTTGCATGGGCTAGCACAATGCTCCCCCCAAAAAACACTAACATATAGTAGTAATTCATTACTACATCAAAACTTGCATTAACGCTGACTACTTAGCAAAAACATGCCTTCAGCCTGAAAGAAATGGAAATGACTCACATATGTGTAACTTGTGTATGTATAAAAAAAAGTTTTACATGTGTATACAACTGAGAATTGTTTCAGCATAAGTTCCTCTGAATTGATTTGGTCAGATACTACTACTGTGCAACTCCAGATTCAGAAAAAATCTTCCACCTCACCCAATCCAGGCATTGTTAAGCAGCCAGGCCAATTCTCCCATAGCTATCACATACCAAAAGGATTTAATGGTCAGTTCCACAAAATCATACAAAGCAGTTCACCAGAGACTAATGCTTGGCCCAACATCAAAGAATCTTTATTAAGCATGTTAGGCTTGGTGATGCACATTTCCGGGGTGGTAGGGGGACTAAGATGCTTGCAACCAAAAAGTTTAAGAACTTACTCCCCTAGATTTAAAAAATATATAATAAAAAATAAAATAAAAAACACGAAAAGAAAATAGCACCACTATTTTAGTCTTTGGAAGTTTTTTTTTTTTTTTGTATATACAAAGCTTTCTAATCAATTTTTTTCTCCTTTATCGGGGTAGTTGCCAATGACACCCCCCTCCCACCCCACCCTCCGCACCAAAGAAAAAAACCTTCAAGAGAGAAGTGGTTCGTTATTAAAAGGTTCTTTCAACTTAGTTCTAGGCCTTGGAAATAACAAAAGCAATTCATGCCACAACGTACCAATCACTGGAATATGGGTTCCTTCCTTGTTATACAAACATTTGCAAATGTTCCCAGTACCACCTCTAACAGAGATAATTGCTGTGTCACTGAGAAGCTAAAGATAAGACCTCTGAAACCTAAAGGAAAATGTCAAAGAATATCGAAAACCTGTCTTCTCGGGCTACTCCATTCCCTACAAAACAGCCAGAAACGAGATTTTCTAAATTCATGTGCTGCCGCTTAGCAGTTACCAACTGATGGGAAGGAAGCCCCCTCACCGGCACAACCCTTCAAGGAAACGTTGCATCCGCTCGGTTCCACCTCTATGGCCCGAGGCAGCTTCTCACCATTTCCAGGTGGGCACCGGAACCTTCGGGATGTCCGCTTCCCAGGGCAGGACTGGCCCTGCCCTCCGGGGTCTTTCGTTCGCTGTTGCGCTTCAGGCCGCTAGCGTCGCCCCGGCCTCCTGCCTCCCGGCGCCGCCGCTGCCGGGTCCACAGATACATGGCACCCGCGCCCAGCAGCAGGGGCGCTCCTACAGCCAGCGCCAGCTGCCATCGCGGCAGACCCCCAGTGCCCGGGCCCGAAGTCCCGCCGCCACCGCCCACTCCACTCCCGGAGCCGGGCGCAGCAGCTGCGACCACTGCTGCCTCCACCGGCTTAGAGGCGGCCATGTCGAGTGTCCTCTGCCACCGCCTCCCTGACAGTCGCGGGCGCCACAGTCACTAGGTAGTGTAAAAAGGAAGACCCGACCAAGCAAAGGAAAGCAATGAGCCAGAGAGCACGCTAGGAAGCGAGAGCGGACGGCAGGAAAGGGCCAGAGGTCACCGGAAGCCCAGGGCATGCCGGGCAGACGGGGCTTTGGGTCTCCTCCCTCTCAACCGTGGAGGGGGGCGTAGGGGAGAATCACTTCCGGGTTGAGGGAAACCGTGTGCGGTGGGCGTTCCTGGGCAGCCCTTTCTCTTTCCTTTTGCCTCACTGCTGTTTGGGGGAATCACTTCTGGGGTCTTGGGCCTCCAGTGGTAGCAGATATCATCCTGTCCACCTTCAGGGTGGAAGGACAGATGGCCCGCTCGCCTAGCGGAGAGGAGGAGAGCGCGCATACAGCGGGCTTGCGGTGTGCGGACGATCAGAGCACTGGGTACGCGCCACGGGGCACTCTGATTGGGCGAGAGAGACGGAAGAAATGTGGAAGTTATTGGTTGGCAGGGGAAGTGGGCGGGGCGTAGGCCGAGCTGTTCAGCTGATTGGTAGGTTTTGGATCCCGTTTTCCCGTTACCGCCACGTTGGCTTTACTTGGACCTGCCCGGCCGTTAGGTCTGCTATCCGTGTGTGGAGGAAACCAACTGATTGGAAGGACATTAAAAACGAGCGAGGGAAGGGTTACTGAGTCGCCCATCTTCTAATCTCTACCATAGCGAGATTTTAGTTTGGATGAATTTGAGGTTATGGGGGCGATAGCAGAGGGCAGAAAAACTGAGTTGAAACCGGCAAAGCCAGGTTGATTCCAGTCCAAAAGGGGTTGAGTGGGGTTCCTTGAGTCTCAATCTGAACCGGTTACGAAAGCAATGACGTGTGTGTCGTTAAGAGATCCTGGAACTGAGTAGGCAGAAATGCGAGGCCCCAGGCTTCCCACCTGCTTCCAGCCTTCCTTTATGTGGTTGTATCTTGAGCAGGATCCTATCCGACCCCCCAGCCCACGCAGGCTCCCTGGAGTCACGCGCCTGCCCCAACGCTCTGATCCGCCTACCCTCGTGCTTGTTTTGCACTGTCTTCAGTATCTCCTTCCCAAAATGTGATTTCAGTTCATAGGTAACCTATCTCTGAAAGCTTACATATGAAAATAACCGTTGCAAGGTTGTTGCAGTTAACGGTATTTTCAAGAAAAAAAGACAAGTAGGAATAGAGAATGAGAATCCATAACTGACTTCCCGTTTCAGGCATACTGGCTTGCAAAGCCTTATATTAAAAATTTATAATCATTCTGCGTTTAAATACAAGAGGATTCCCAACATAAAAGAAGTGTTATTCAAAGACAGGACATAAATAAGTTGTGCCAAAATGGACTGGATAAACTAGAAATACTTAAATTGGAAGTGTTTCAGGATCATTGCTTTTCTTTTACTTCATTACTAAATAAATTGCGTTCAGGCAACAGGATTTGTTAGCAACAAATGTAAGAAAATGGGCTAAAAATAATAGCAGTGGAATTGGTTTGATAAAATAGTAATTGTTAGAGATGATCTACTTTCTCCCTTCCTGATCCCCCTTAACTCCAAATGGCAATTCTCTTGTCTCTTCAGGTAAAATTGGCCTTTTGGGGGTTTTTCTGTCTTAAAATTTCAATTTTCTATGTCATTTTGGAAGATTGTAGATTGCTAGTAATTATAAACTATTAGCAGGAACTAAATCGTTGAAGATTTAAAAAATCTTTTGCTTGTTTACTGAAAAAGGCGATACATTATAATACTTGAGTTCCAGAAGTTACAAAAGGTTTACTGTGAAAAGCCTACCTCTGCTCCCTATCCTCAGTCACATGGTTTCCCTTTGCAGAGGGCAACCAATGTTAGAATTTCTTGAAACATTTTTTTATGTTAAGTAATACTTATCTGAAGGGTTTACTTGTTTGGTTTTATTTTTACTAAGGGCATTTGTAAATTAGTTTATTCTTGTTCCTTTCATAGTTTGTAAAGAACATCTCATTCCATTGTCTTCCATATTCATCTCTTTTCTCCCATTTTCTCTTCAATTTTCTCATTGCAGAGTAGAGCAGAATTAATAATGTTATTGGCTTTGCAACCTTGCTGACTGGTTGCATGCTTTCCCTGCTTTGAAATGGTAAAAACAGCTGGGTTCAGTGGTGCACATGTCACCTGAGTGACTGGTGACTGAGAAGGGGATTGCAAATTCAAGGCCAACCTCAGCAGCTTCACAAGACATTGTTTCAAAAAAAAAAAAAAAAAAAAATTACTGAGTGTGCTGAGTGTGTGGCTCAGTAATAAAGTTCTCTTGGGTTCAATCCCCAGTACCAGAAAGGTTACAGTAACAATTTAATTAGATAATAGTTAAAAAAAATTTTTTTTGAGGTTTGTTGCAAAATAGTTGACAGGTTTAGTTACTGAATTTTCTCACTATTAAAGGAGAAAAGTAAAACTATTCTAAAAAAATGAAGTTCTATGCATATTAACCTTTTTTTTTTTTTGGTATGTTAATAGAACTCAAAAGAAACAGCTTTCTCCTTTGGTTTGTATTTTAGGAAGAAGGAATTCTAGCTGAGTGTGGTAGCACATGTAATCCCAGCAGATCGGGAGGCTGAAGCAGAGGAGGATCAAAGCCAGCCTCAGCAAAAGTGAGGTGCTAAGCAACTCAGTAAGACCCTCTCTAAATAAAATAAAAATAGGGCTGGGGATGTGGCTCAGTGTTTAAGTGCTCCTGAATTCAATTCCTAGTACACCCCCTCCCCCCACCCCTAAAAGAAGGAATTCTAATGGACGATGATTTGGAAGATGTGAGTTTTTATTCTAGATTTTAGTACCATGAAACTTTTTAGTATCACTGTGGGCAACCTTGCTTTTTATAGAATGTGAGGGGTGGATCAGATGGGTTTTAAGGCTCTTTATTTTTTAAAATGGTATGATTCTTTCCCTATCAGTTTTCATTGCTGATGAAAGTCTTTCAGATTGGTAGAGTTGGTAGATAGATAGCTGAATTGGGGGGTGGGGGGTGGGGAGATGTCCCAGACCTTTGAGTCCACAAACATGCTTATATGGAGCACATCTATACACAGCTCTATACTTTTTTCTGTCTTAGGTTTTATTCTCTTTTTATCTTCACTGAAAAGTTACTGGAAGAATTACCTGTACCTGTTACTTCTACTTTTTTATTACCCATTTGAATCTAAAATTTGTTATAACTTTACAATTACTCTGCTACTACTTTAAAAGTCACTAAATTCATTTTTGTTTTTTTTTGTTTCATAACCCTGTACTTGATACACTGTCATTTCCTCCTTCTCTGACCAATATCTAGATTGATATTGCCCAACAGAACTTTTTATGATGTTTTAAGTATTTTAAATGTATGATGTCCAATATGCTAATCACTACCCACATGTAGTTACTAAGCACTGAACTGCAGTTACTATGATTAAATATGTTTTAATTTTATTTAGTTTTAATTGATGTAAATAGTTTCATGTGTCGTCGAATGGCTATTGTATTGGATAGCACAACTCTATATAGGAATTCATAAGAATGTTATTTTGTCTGCAGTCTCCATTAGTAATCAAAGTAAACCTCATTGCTTCAGGTTCCATTTCTTTGCAGATAATCTCTATTACCTTGTGATGCAACTTGTCTCTTTACCTCATTATGTTTTCTAGAACTTTCTGAGAAGATTGCTTGGATGCTTTGTTTTTGTCAGAAATATAGCTCTTCATCTTCCCTCCCCATTCTTTGTTTTTGTATAATCCTTTTTTTCCCTCCCATTTTCTCATGAGGGAAAAAAAGAGGATTATATGAAAGGTCATTCTTACCTTATTAGTGACCCACGCTTGAAACCTTAAACCTTTTAAAACCTCTTTTTCAACCCTACCCACCCAAGTGCACATGATTATGCCCATATAGGCACATGTAAACAGAAAATCAACTGTGAAGTCTTCAACAAGATCAATTTCTCTAATATAATTTTTTATGTTTTTCTTCTCTTCATATCCTTGCCACTTCCTCAGTTGAAATACAAAAACACTTAAATGTATGTGACACATAACATGTTTAATAAATATGTGCATTTTTTAGAACAACTAATCACCTCCTGAATATCCCAACTTTTAATAATATTACACTGGGGTTGGAATTTCAACATATTGATTGCAATGGGGAGGCACAAACGTTTAGTCTATACATTTATCTTATTTTTTCTTTTTCCTATTTCCTTTATCTTTCCTCAACCCAGTGTTTGCTTTCCAGATACCCTTCCTGTCTGTAGTACCCCTCTTCTGTGTGTCACCCTGCACTTTGATTTCACATACCTTTCCTACAGTATAACTCCAATTGCACCCTTGAATCCAAAGGTTTTTAGAACCTCTCTACTTCTAGGATAAGGCTAAATGTTTCTAGTCACTCATATCTCCCTTCATACGCTTCCTTATTCTCCTTGATTCACATTGTTACCACTCAGCAATGTTTGAAATTATTTATGACCTTTCAGTAGGATGTAAGCCCCATGTTACCAGAAACTTTGTTCATCTTGTACTCCCACAGTCCAGTAGATAATTGGTGTGGTGGTTAATTTTATGTGTCAGTTTACTGGGCCACAGGATCCCCTGATATTTGGATATAAATATTATTCTATTTGTATCTATCAGGATATTTTGGGATGAGATTAACATTTCAGTTGACAAGCTGAGTAAAGAAATTTGCCATCCCAAATGTAGTTGCTGTGATCCAATCAGCTAAAGGCCAAAACAGGACAAAAAGCCAGACACATCGATTCTTGCTCGACTGCCTTAAGTTTGGACACAGATCTTTCCTGCTTTGGACTTGAACTGAAACATTGGCTCTTCTTTGGTTTTGAGTCTGCTAGCTTTCAGATTTGAACAACACTATCAGCTCTTCTGGATTTCTTCAGCTTGCAGACTATAGATATGGGACTTCTCAGCTTCCATAAGCATGCTAGTAAATTCCTTATACAACACACATGAAATATAAAATAATTATATTCTGTTTATAGCTCTCTAATCTATATATGTCTCTTGTCCATCTATAACTTGTTCTATTTCTTTGGAGAATCCTAATATAAATCTTGGTATCACCAATGAGATGCTATTGTAATATATAATTGAACATCTGGAATTGATTTTGGAACTGGGTGATGGATATAAGCTAAATGAGTTTTAAGGTGTATGCTAGAAAAAGCCAAGATTGAAAGAACTGTTGGTAGAAATATGAACTTTGAAGGCAATTCTGGTGACAGCTAAGAAAGAAATGAAGAAACTAGAAACAAAGCTTCCATATTCTTAGAGAATAGATAAATAGCCAGATGTGGTGGTACATGCCTATAATCCCAGAACCTTGGGATTGCCAGTTCAAAGCCAGCTTCAGCAATTTAGCAAGGCCCTATACAACTTAGGGAGACCATATCTCAAAATAAAAAAGGAAAGCGCTAGGATGTTGCCCAGTGGTTAAGTGCCCCTGGGTTCAATCCCCAGTACCTAATAATAATAGTACATATATAAATAATTTTGAAAAGAATGTTGGTAGGGATATGGATGTTAAAGGCCATTCTAGTGAGGGCTCAGAAACAAGGTATATGTTTTTGGAAACTGGAGGAAAGGCAATCCTTACAATCCTTATAAAGTGAAGAGAGTGACCAAATTTTGTTCTACTATTGTAGAAACTGGATATTCAGCAGAGGAGATGTCTAAGTGAAATATTGAAGGTAAGCTTGGAACTTCCTTACTGCTTATAGAAAAAGTGGGATAAGAGAGGCAAATTGAAGAAGGAATTGTTAATCCAAAAGGAGCAAGAACTTGGGAA
Source organism: Urocitellus parryii (assembly GCF_045843805.1). Classification (NCBI taxonomy): domain Eukaryota; kingdom Metazoa; phylum Chordata; class Mammalia; order Rodentia; family Sciuridae; genus Urocitellus; species Urocitellus parryii. The sequence continues at coordinate 149,317,173 of NC_135532.1, forward strand.
TTCGAAAAATTGAAAAAACCCTACAACTCTTGTTCTTAAGAGAATACTAAGAGAATGGCTGAACAGCGATAGATGCTTTATTTCATTTATCTTGCATTTTATATAGTGTATATAGAGTCTTATCTAATCCTATATGTCAGAGAAAAATTATATATTTTCTTGTTTTGCATTGGACCATCTGCTGTAGTTTGAATGTGTCCCCCAAAATTCATGTGTTGAAAGATATAATCCCCAAAATCATATCTTGGTAGTATTTGGAAATGGGATTTTAAGAAGTAAGAGTTAGCTGAGGTAATGAGGGTGTCGCTCCCCCCCCCCCATGAGATTAGAGACTTCATAAGAAGAGGAATAATGACTGAGCTCAACACACGCCCTTGCTCTGCCATGTGATACAAGAACCTATTCCTGTCATATTATGGTATAGGAAGGCAGCCTCACCAGCCACCCATACCTTGATTTTGGACTTCCCAGCCTCCAAACTAGGAAGGTTCTTTATAACTTACTGAGTGTGTAATCTTCTGTTATAGCAGCAGAAAACAGATTATGGCATTAGACACATTAGTATATATTTCTTGCCCACAATTATCACATTGCTGCAATTATTTGTTTTCATTTTTGCTACCTGTGTTCAATTCTGAGTCCTTGAAGGATGGGATTCATATTCTAGTCATCTTTGTTCTCCTGCATCTTTTACAGGATTGGACATATGATTGGTGCTTATTAACTTATTTTTCCACCCAACACAAAACCTGAAACATGGTTAATGCAGCATAAATAGTTCTTAACTGCTACTGCTTTTCTATTACTCTTGCCAGTATTAAAACTTGTGCCACCATTGTGACCAACACCACTGGTATCAGTTAAAAACAAACTCATTTGCCGCTGCTGCACCAGAAATAGTCTGCTTCCATTACACCCACCATTGTAGCTGCTAGCTCCAGTCCCTAGCATGCTGTGGTCAATGCTCCCACTACCACAACTGCAACTGTTTACAAAGGGACCTGATTCGTTTGTGCTTTGTATCCTACTTTGTCCTATGTAGAATTCCCTGTTTTTCCAGAACAGTTTTCCTCATACTGTTACTTTTTTTCCTTATCCTGATGGTTTTTACCTTTTTCAATTCTGTCAGACTATCAGTTGAGTGGGAAGTACTGCTTTACTTCTCTGGGGGAATGTTATGTCGTGATTCAATAAAGTGGCTGATCTTTTTGCTGTCAGAAGTTTCTGCATTTATTTTCAGGGGATAATCTTTAGTAACTATAGTTCCCTTTCCTTCACTGCGACATAACTCATATGTATATTTTATACATTCATTTGCCTCCTTTCTGCTTATTTACACAGATTTATAAGATCTTTCAATCCTTATCAACTTAGCTCATTGCCACTCACAAGAATTTGCGTCATTCACAAATATAGAAATATTTCCTTGTATTATAATTAATAAAGATATTACATATGGATTATGCTCATTATGCTGGGACAAGAGGGGGTTGAGGTCCAACCTGCACTCTGCTATTCATAGTCTGGTGTCAGGTTGGGTCTACCTGGAGTACGGTGCTCCTTTTTCTGATTTGCGTGAAGATACTGGTCAAGTGATGGGCCTAGAAGTGGTGCATCCACCCCAAATGGATGTCTAGTCATTGATGGAACTTTATTTATTTATATGTGGTGATGAGAATTGAACCCAGTGCTTCGCACATGCTAGGCAAGTCTCTACCACTGAGCCACAACACCAGCCCTCTAATTTGTTCTTTTGTGTGTGTGTGTGTATGGTAAAGGGAATGAACTCAGTGGCACTAAGCCATGTCCCCAGCTATTTTTGTAATTTCTTTAGAGACAGGGTCTCACTGTTGCTTAGAACCTTGCTGTTGCTGAGGCTGGCTTTGAACTTGTGATCCTTCTGCCTCAGCCTCTGAGCTGCTGGGATTACAGGTATACACCATTACACCTGACCTTCTAATTCTATTTAGTTTTTTTTTTGTGTGTGTGTGGCGCTGGGGTTAGAACCCAGTGCTCACACACGGTAGGCAAATGCTCTACTACTGAGCCACAACCACATCCCCTAATTCATTCTTCATAGACTAGTCCCTGGTTATGCAGTCCTGATCTTTGCATTAGTCTAGGCCTAAAACTGAAAGCCCCTAGGCTGTGCTTTTTTCCTATCTTTATGTTTTGCTGTTTTCCTCACTAGTGGAAAATAGCTTCAGCTCCAACAATGAGATGGAGATGCAATTTTGTTTAATTATGAAAAAAAAACTACAAAGAATAATTTCTGTTCTTATGTAGTATTCATCTATTACAGCTTCACAAGCTTCCTCAAAATTTGTTTGATTACAACAATTATTTTATTATCTCATAATTTTGTTGCTGAGGAATTTGGAGAGGGCTTGATAGACTCTTCTCTACTGGTAGCAATAGAGATTATTCGGTGATATTCAGCTGGTGAATGGGTTGATATGGAGGCTTCAAGATGGTTTAAACAAGGTTAATAAAAAGGGAGATTATCGTGAGTGTATGTGACCCAATCAAAAGTGTCTTTAAAAGAAGCCAAAGAGATTGGGAATGAGAAAAATTTGTCCTGATGGTTGTGAAACAGCAAACCACCTATGGAAAGGAACTCTCAGAGCTGAGAGTGGTCCCTTGTCAATAGTCAGCAAGAAAAAAGTCCTACAAATGGAGGAAATCAAACTTTCCCAACTAGTGCACTAAGGCTGTGGTCTTTAAATACTTTCATTTCAATCTGAGACTCTTAATAAAGGCCTCAATTAACTTGTGTTTAAATTCTACATGATGAAGACTATAAGATACTAAATTTGTATTAAGATGCTAAGGTTGTAACAATTTGATATAAAGCAACATGAAATTAATAAAGATACACAGCAAAAATTAATGGTGAATTCTACCCAATATCATGTTTGTGACAACTTGATATGTAGCAATGGGAAACTATTAAAGCTATCTAAATAACAAAAATGAAAGGGGAATCCTACTTCATACTGTAAACAAAATGGCAAATAGATTGAAAATCTAAATATAGAAAGCAAAAACTTTAAACTTTGAGAAGAAAATGTAAATAAATGTCTTAAGGACTGTGTTAGGATAAAGAACAAGCTTGTAAAAAAACAAAATTGGCTACATTGTAATTTTTAACTTAAAACAAATGAAACAAAAAGTTGAAAGGCAAGACACTGGGAAAAGATATTTGTGATGAATAAAACTTTCAGGTTAATATACAGTCTATGTGAAGAACTGATATAGATCAATAAGAAAAGGAGAAAATGAGCAAGAAGATATAAATAAATTATCCATAGAAGAAATGCAAACAGCAAATGCACATGTAAAATATTTTTAACCTTACTAATAAATAGGAAAATATAAATTAAAACAACAATGAGATTTCATTTTGTACCTATAATATTGGGAACAATTTAAAAATCTGGCAGTATCAGGTAGAAGGATGTCAGGAAATGGAATTGTACATTGGTTGAATTACTTAGAGCAACTGATATATATATATATTTTTTTATGTATCTGGCTCTTTTGCTCAACTGTTAGTGTTCAATACAATTGAAAATTCAGATACCTCCAATCCAGAAATTTACACTTCTAGGTGTAAATTCTAGAAAAACCCTTCACAAAACAACAATGTTTAGGGATAATTGTTTATAATAGCAAAAAGTGAAAATTACATAAATCCTCTGTATTAGGGTTCTCTAGAAGAACAGAATCAACAGGAAGTATAATTTTAAAAGGTGGACTTATTAAGCCAGAAGCTGGATAGTCCACAATGGCTGTCTGCAGGCTGGAAAGTTGGAAGAACCAGTAGCTAAGCAGTCTAAGAGGCTGAAGCCCCAAAACAAGAGAGGGATCATTGTGCTGATACTGAATGCTTCTGGAGAATCCACTTTGGAAGAGTGAACAAACCAGAGTCTGATATTCTTAATTGCAGCAGCAATCAAGAACCTATTTAAGAAGAGTGGAGCTTACATTTGCTGCTGCTTCCTTGTTCTTCCAGCTTTTATTCCATCCAAGCCATCATCCTATTTATTGGTGCTGCCCATGCTTAGCGAGGGTCTCCGTTTCATTTGGCTTTCTCACATGCTAATCATTCCTAGACACACTCTCACTGACATACCCATAAATCTCCTAATCCTTGTTATCTCTTAATCCAATTTTACAATTCAAGTTTACAATTAATAATCAAATTTACAAGTCAAGTGTATAATTCAAATTAATCATTACATCCTCCTAGTAGAAGGATAACTCCCTAAGGTCACCATCACATCCAGAAATTGAACTCCATGTGTCCAAATTCACATCCCTTCAACCCCTCATAAGTCACTACAATTTTGAGATACTATAATGTTTTACCTGTATTCTTGACCCTCACCCTAATCAGGTTATCTCACAAATATACAACTCTGGACACCATGGTTTAGTCTTGTATATTAAAAAAAATAATACATTTTCTAAGTCTCTTTTAATGTGCATTGGTGGTTGTATCTAGAGTCTGGAATAGATTCAGGTTTGATTCCTTCACAAGAATGTAGAAGGCAGGTAACATCTGGTTGTCTCTAATGACAACCAGCCACTAACTCAATGGAGGTCAATGAGCCACTGACAATGTTTACTAAGTAAATGGAGGACCCCAAATGATAGTATTCTAATTCTATCATCTGGCTTTAATTTATTACTTAGAATGCTTGACAAAGGGAAATTGAAATTCCAACTGTCTTACTTTAGTTCCTGAGTTTTTTTTTTGAAAGATACTAGTAATCATTAATAGATTCCTTGCATTCTGTTGTGTCAGGAGCTTCCAAGGTCATTCCTGATCCACAACACACCAAAACTAATACCTTTCTTTAAGAAATCCTCTTTTGTTTTTGTGTTTTTGTTTATTTTTGTCTTTCACTGTTGATTAGTGAGAAATGGCATTTGGGGACCATAATCTGGGTGCTAGAGCTGCTCATTGCATTTGGATACATCATTGTTTCTAGGCCTTTTCAGTCAATAGAATGAGGATATAAATAATCTCTCAGGAGCTAAAGTAAAACAGTTGGAATTTCAATTTCATCTTGACATGTGCAGTTCGTATTTATGTTTGCTGAAGTTAATTTGCTGGGTATAAAATTCTCAGCCCAGACTTTCTTTCTCTCTGTGTTTATCTTTTTGTGTATGTGCATACTTTTTATTATAATTGTGCTGACAATATGATTAATGACAATGATACTTCCAAAGCAATGTTTTCTTGGTATCTTAATTAGTTTAGTATGTTTGGCAAAGCATTTTTTTGCAAAATCATAATCTAATCACCTATATCCTTTACAGCTTATTTTCTCTACTTTCTCCATCTATATTTCCTTAATTAATCCATCTGTTGAGGGACACCTGGGCTGGGTCCATAACTTGTCCATCTATATTTCCTTAAGGAATTTTTAATTTAAACTTCATTAAATATACTAGAACACGTACTGGTGGTAGTTGTTTGGGGTTGTTATTCTAAAATATATACTATAGTTTTTCAATAGGTACTTTCAGGTCTTTTTTCAGGAAATTTTTCTTGAATACTTGTATTTGTCCTGTTCTCTTGTATTGGCTTTCTTTTTCAGAAAGTTAATTATCTGTCTATATGTCTCCATATTTGCCAGTTGTTTTGAATTCTTCTTGTCTCCTTCATTTCTTTTTCATTAAAAGTTATTTTTATCTTCTATTTCTTTTAAGGCATTATTGATTGTATTTTTTCACTCTTGTATTCTTGCTAGTTTGATTTTCATTTCTGAAGTGATTTCTGGTCAGTCTTCTGAAAGAAGAACTTTTTCAATAGCCATGTGAAATAATCTTCAGTTCTTGGAAAATAGGGCTGAGAATAAAGCCCACTTCACAATCATCCTAGTCATGGTACCCAGCAGGAATCTCCTGGAACAGGTCACATGGTGGAGTATTTCTGAACTGCTGGCTTAGTTGTCAGTAATGCATGGCTTTTGTTTATGCTTTTATTGGAAGGATTTCTACTTTGATTCTGAAGAATAACTTTGCTTGGTATAGCAATCGAGGTTGACAGTTGTTTTCCTTAAGGACTTGAAATACATTGTTCCATGCCCTTCTGGATTTTAGGTTTCTACTGAGAAATCAAATGTTATTTTGATGAATTCATCTTTATGAGCAACGACATTTCTCTCTTGCAACTTGTAATATTCTTTTTTGATACTGAATTTTTGGCATTTTAACTATAAGATGTCATGAGGATGTTCTTCTATGGTTGTTTCTATTTGGGGTTCTAAATGAATCCAGTATCTGAGTAGTCATCTTATTTCCAAAATTTGGGAATTTTTTTTTATGGGGGGTATCGGAGATTGAACTCAGGGACACTCGACCACTGAGCCATGTCTCCGGCCCTATTTTGTATTTTATTTGGAGACAGGGTCTCAATGAATTGCTTAGCACCTTGATTTTACTGAGGCCGGCTTTGAACTCAGGATCCTCCTGACTTAGCTTTCCAAGCCGCTGGGATTATAGGCATACCCCACCATGCCTGGCTGGGAAATTTTTTGTTATTATTTCACTGAATAGTTTTCCATGCTATTAGCCTGTATTTTTACTCCTTCTTCAAGCTTGAGCTTTTTAAATTTTTATTTTACAAATTTTACTTTTAAATATATTTTTCAAATGCTTTTATTAGTGCATTATAGTTATGCATAATAGAGAGGTTCATTTTGCCATAATCATACATGCATGGAATTTAATTCACTCAATTTTAGTCCCCAGTTCTACTTTTTCTCCTCTGCTCCCTCCCATGTCTTTGTCTACTCCACTGGTCTTTGTTGGATTTTTTTAATTAATTTTTTAAAAATATTTTTAGCTTTAGATGGACACTTTATTTATTTTTATGTGGTGCTGAGGATCCATCCCAGTGCCTCACTCATGCTAGGCAAGCATTCTACTACTAAGCTATAGCCCCAGCCCTGATTTATTTATTTTCATTTTAAAATTTGTACTTTATAGATATACATAGAGGTGGAATTCATTGTGATATTCATATATTTACACAGCACAATTTTGTCAAATTCATGCTGCATTTTCTCCCTTTCCCTATCCCTCCTCTATCCCCTTCAGTCTCCTTTCTCTATTCTACCTGATATTTCTGTTATTTTAGTGAGATCCATCTCTTCTCCTACCCATCCCATCACTTACTTTATTCTAGCTTCTGCATTTGAGAGAATACATTTGACTCTTGATTTTATGAGTCTTGATTTTTTTCACTTAGCATGAGTTTCTCCAGTTCTATCCATTTATTGGCATATGTCAAAATTTCATTCTTCTTTATCACTGAGTAAAGCTCCTTTATGTATATATATGTTTTCTTAATTCATCCATCTGTTGAGGGGCACCTGGGCTGGGTCCATAACTTGTCTATTGTGAATTGTACGGCTATAAACATTGAGGTGGCTGTATCCCCATAACATACTGATTTTAGTTCTTTTGGATAATTGAGGAGTGGGATAGCTGGGTTGTATGGTGTTTATATTTCTAGTCTTTTGAAGAATCTATATACTACTTTCCAAAGTAGTTATACTAGTTTTCAGACCCACTAACAACATGAATGTACCTTTTCCTCCACATCTTCACCAGCATTTAGTATTTGTATTCTTTTTTAAAACTTTTAATTTTTTATATTCTTAATGATTACCATTCGAACTGGAGTGAGATAAATTTGAATTTCCCTGATTTCCAGGGATTCTGAACATTTTTTTTTTTTATATTTGATGTCTATTTGTATTTCTTTAAAGTGTCTGTTTAGTTCTTTTGTCCATTTAGTAATTGAATTATTTAGTTTTTTTTTGTTTGTTTGCTTGTTTTTGGTGTTAAGATTTTGAGTTCTTTATATTTCTGGATATTAATCCACTATCAGAGGAGTAGCTGACAAAGATTTTCTCCTATTCTGTAGGCACCATCTTTATGCTCTTAATAATCTCCTTTGCTATGCAGAAGCTTTTAAATTTGATGGTGTCCCACTTACTGATTTTTGGTTTTATTTCTTGAGCTTTAGGGGTCTTGGAAAGTAACTTGATATGTCTGCCAATGTGTTGGAATATTGACCCTATGTTTTCTTCTAGCAGTTGCAAAGTTTCTGGTCTAATTCCTGGGTCTTTTATCCACTTAGAGTTGACTTTTGTGCAAGATGAGAGGAATTTAGTTTCATTATTCCATGTATGGTTATCCAAATTTGCCAGCACCATTTGTTGAAAGGGCCATGATTTCTCCAACACCTATTAGGCACTGTAACTATGTTGTTTGTGTTTCTGTCTTCTATTCTCTTCTACTGGTCTTCATGTCTTTTTTGATGCCAGTGCCATGCTGTTTTTGTTACTGTAGCTCTGTAGTATAATTTTAAATCAGGTATCATGATATCTCTAGCATCACCGTTCTTGCTCAGGATTACTTTGGCTATTCTGGATCTTTTATTCTTCCAAATGAATTTTAGTACTGATTTTTCTAGTTCTGTGATACTTTGGTGGGGAACATGTTCTTAGATAAGTAGAATTAATATTGCCAACATGTCTACATACCAAAAGTGTTATATAGATTCAATGTATTCCCCACCAAAGTGTCAATAAATCTAAGATCTTCAATTTCTTTCTTCAGTGTTCTATAGTATTCATTGTAGAGGTCTTTTACCTCCTTGGTTAGATTTATTCCCAGATTTTTTGGGGGGTTATTGTGAATGGGGTAGTTTTTCTGATTTTAAACAGATCTACTGTTATAATATAGGAAAACTTGAATATTGATCTTGTATCCTTGATATATATATATATATATATATATATATATATCTCCTTTATAATGTTGAGGTATATTCCTTCTATCTCTAGTTCCTCCAGCATATTAAATATGAATGGGTACTTGATTTTTGTTAAAGGCCTTTTTTGGATCTTGTCCTTGATTCTACTTACATGTTAAATTATATTTATTAATTTGTATAGGTCGAAGCAAACTTGCATCCTTGGAATGAAACCCCCTTCATCGTGGTGTACTATCTTCTTGATGTGTTTTGAATGCTTGCTAATATTTTATTAAGGATCTTTGCATCTGTGTTCATTAGGGATATTGGTCTATGGTTTTCTTCTTTAAATTTTTTATATATTCTTCTTAGATATATATAAAAGTATATACATATTTTGGCATATATACATGGAATATATCTGGTCTATAGTTTTCTTTTGTTGGTGTATCTTTGATTTTGGTATCAGGGTTATACTGGCTTCATAGAATGAATTTGGGCATGTTCCCTCCCTTTTTATTTTATGGAATAATTTGGGGAAGATTGCCATTAATTATTATTTAAAGGCCTGATAGAATTCAGTTAATATTTCATCTGGTTGTAGATTTTTCTTTCTGGTAAACTTTTAATTGTTGCTTCAATCTCATTGCTTGATATTGGTCAGTTTAATTTTTCTATATCTTTCTGTTTCAATTTGGGCAGGTCATATGTATCTAGAAATTTCTCAATGTCATAGATTTTCTAATTTATTAGAGTCTAACTTTTCAAAATTGTTTCTAATGACCCTCTGAATTTCAGAAGTGACTTGTGATATTTCCTTTTTCATCTCTAATTTAGTTTATTTGGGTCTTCTCTCTCTTTTGGTTATTTGGGCTAAGGATCTATCAATCTTTTTATCTTTTCAAAGAACCAATTCTTCATTGCATTGATCCTTTGTATTTTTAATTCTCAATTTCATTAATTTCAGCTCTGATCTTAATTATTTTCAGACTTGTACTGATTTGGGAATTAGTTTGTTTTTCCTTTTTCTAGGGTCATGAGGTAAACTATTAGATTATATATTTCAGATGTTTCTGTATTTTAGTATAGGCACTCAATTGTGTTTCCTCTTATTATTGCCTTCATACTGTTATAGATTTTGAGATGTTATATCAAGAATTTTTTTATTTCTTTTTTTTGATGACACATCTCTTAAAGAGTAGTGTTCAATCTCCTTGTGTTTATGTGGTTTCTATAATTTTTCTTGGTGTTGATTTATAATTTTATTCCATTATTATCTGATAAGATGCATGGGATTGTATTTTTTGTTGTTGTTGTTATTTTTTTTGTTTTGTATTTGCTAAGATTTACATTGTGACCTAAAATATGGTATCTTTTGGAAAAGAGCTGCTGAGATGAAAGTGAATTATCTGTTTTGGGGAGAAATTTTCCACAAATGTGTCAGGGTCTTGCTGAGTTGCTTAGGGCTTCACTAAGTTGCTGAGGCTGTCCAAGCTGCTGAGATTACAGATGTGTGCCACCGTGCCCAGCCCTCTTCATTGGTTTTTGTGTCTGGATGACCTGTCTATTGGTGAAAGGGGTGTGTTGAAGTCACCCAGTATTATCATACGAGGGTTTATCTGGAATTTAATGTTTTTAAGTATTTTTTATGTAATTAAATTCATTGATATTTGGAGACTAATTGTTTCCTTTAGGAGTATGTAGTGACTTTCTTGGTTTCTTCATATTAGCTTTTCCTTGATATCTGCTTTGTCAAATATGAGAATAGCTGCTTTTGCTTGTTTTTTGATTTGCATGGAATTTTCTTTTCCATTATTTACCTTTCAACCTGTAGATGTTTTTGCCTATGAGGTAAGTCTCTTGCAAACACCATATAGTTGGATCTCGTTTTGTAATTCACTCTGTCATTCTGTGTCTTTATATATGGGAGTTTGAGACAATTTACATTCAATGTTATTATGGATAGATGTTTGTTATTTCCTGATATTTTGTTTTGTTTTTATGTATAATTCTGTCTTAATTGTCATTTGGTTAATTCCTCTTGTAGAGCTTCATTCATTTGAGCAATTTGGGGTTTACTTTTGAGCTCTTCTGTTTGTAGTATAAGTATTTTTGTAGTGCTGGCTTAGAAGTTATGAATTCTTTTAGCTTATTCTTATTGAAAGTTTTTATTTCTGCTTAACTTGGAAAGATTGCTTTTGTGGAATGTATCATCGTAGCTTGCAATTTTTTTCCCAGAGCTTAAAATATCATTCCAAGCCCTCTTTGATTTTAGCATCTGAGTTGATAAATCAGAAATGAGCTTGTATAGTTTGCCTCTAAATGTGTGACCTGACACTTTTTTTTCCCCCAATGTTCAATATTCTTTCTTTATTTTTGTGTTAGTCATTTTGATTATGCTCTGTCTTGGAGAAGTTCTTTTTGATCTCATATATTTGGGGTTCTGTATGACACCTGTATGTGGATGTCCACCTCATTTCTAAGATTAGGAACATTTTATGCTATCATTGTACTGAAAAGTTTCTTGATGCCTTTAGTCTGTCTCCATGTTCTCTTCTATCCTAACTTGGTCTCTTTATATTGTCCCAGTTTTCTTTTATATTATGATCATGATCTTTTATTTTTGTCCTTTATTGAGTACTAAGTATTCAAGTTCATATACCCTGTCTTAAAAGTCCTGAAGTTCTTTTTGAAGCCTCAATTTCTATTTCATATATAATCAGTTGGTGATACTTTCAAATGACTTTAATATGGTTCATTTTATCTTTCATTTCCAGGAGTTCTGATTGGTTTCTTTTCATTATCTCTATTTCTTTTTCAAAGTGGCCTTTCACCTTTTGTATTTGCTTTCTTCATTCATACCTTAGATATATTTTAAGCCCAGTGAATATTTTAATAATTAGTTTTTCATCTTTTTGGAATTTCATCTATTTTCATATCTGTGGGTTTCTTTGGGGATTGTAAATTTTGGGGGAAGACTTTTTTGACTGTTTCCTCATGTTTTCAGAGGTCTTGGGCTTGCACATCTATTGAGATAGATTCCTCTTCTTTTATGAGTATGTCCTTTGTCGTGGATTTCTCTTTTCAGAGATTTTTCTTTTCTTCTTCCTATGTAAATAGATGTCCAGGAATGCAACCAGAGATCTCCCTCTTGCTGTTCCTACTTGGCGGCTGGGTCATTTGTTTGGGATTTTTTTCCTGCCCTATTCTATGTTTTGATATATTGTTTGTGCTCTGACGGAGCTAGTTCATTTGAAGTGATTTACTATTACTGACTGAGTTGTGAATATAGTTCAGCAGCAGGATCTCTTCCCTATGAACTAGTAGTGTCCCAATCACTTTCAAGCCCCTCTTAGAGGCAGAGGAGCAAGGAATAGCAATAATGGTAGCAATGAATGTACAACCTTAAAATAAATGACTGGTGCCTACTAGGACATTTATAACACTAATTTCCATCTGAGGAGGAATTTTGGGTCAGCATTTAACATCAGCACCAACAATAAATAGCTGTGAACTAAATCAAATATTAAACAAAAGATGTCAACTACATCATCTAATGTATTAATAATCACAACATCATGAATGGGGTAGAAATTACAAAAATGAAATAGTTCTATCAGCAAAATTACAGTTTCTTAAGTGAAGAGAAAATATGGTAGGAAGAGAAATTTTGAAATATTTAAAAAGCGAATGAGGAGAATAAGGATAGAGGTAACAGTTGGTGGCTATAAAGAAAGAGAAGTTAAAAAATAACTAAAAGTAAATGAGAGGAGGAGGGAACAAGAAAATTTGGTAATTAGAGGGGGAAGAAAGTAAAGAAGGAATAATAAAAGGAATATATAAAAGGTACAAACAAACAGAAAATCAAACCCAATCATATCCACATAAAATTTTACCACACCAAAGTTAAAACAAGGCTGAATAACAAACTGAATAACAAAAAAAGCAAGTAAAATAAAAGAAAAATAATATAGTTGTATGTATGCATATATGCATGTATATATTCTTGAACCTATCAGTGTAGTGAGAACACACACACACACACACACACACTATACGCCTTCACACAAAATGTAAAAAATTAAAATGAAATAGTTAAAATTTAAATTAAAAAGAGGGAAAATATGAAAAACTCTTAATGATAAAGAAAGTTTCTGCTTAGGTTGTCAAAATTATTGGCAATTATGAATGTTCATTGCTTATTCTATTGTGCCATCTTTGCATTTATTTTGGATTCTGTAGCCCTTGGGTCAAGGGATGGGGGTTGTTAAGTCCCACTTCTTTTATGTTTTTCACCAAGTTGTCAGTAATTGTGACCTACAACCAAAGCTGGTTGTAGTAGCTCTCACCTTCCCATCTCACAGTATAGAATAGAGTGGAGAATACTAACAATTGATGTACTTTCAGAGTAGAGCTGATGAGGAGTTCTAAATGGGAAGTTCTGGCAGCTGGGGTTTAGTTCTGGCTGTTCTCTGGAATTTTCTCAGAAGGTATTTGAGATTAGATCCACACACCCCCTTTCTGGACAGATATTGATCTCTGCTGGATAGCTAGGCCTCAGGGACATCTTGAAATTTCCTCTCAGAGTAGGGGTTCTAACCCTCCTCAGGTCTCATGTATTCCACCAGGATCAGACCTGGAGTGCAGATGCACCTGCCTGAATGGTTTCTGGCCTCTTAGCAGCTGCCTTTATGGGCCTCCAAAAACAAAGGTGACTCTTTTAATCTTTGGTATGCCCGATCTGGGTAATTTCTCTGCTTCTGTTTCAGTCTTGCTGATCCAAGCACGCTCAACCCCACAAATGCCTGCTGGATCAGGCTATCAGTGTCCTTTATGAGTTCCCACTTTCCCAACTCTGCTTGCTGCCTTGCAGCCACTTATAGTTGGTTCCCACCATGACTGTCAGCTCATCAGCCAAGTGATTATGACCACTTTTTTTTTTTTTTTTTTTGGTACTGGGAATTAAACTCTGTTCTTACTATCACTGAGCCACATCCCCGGAGTATTTTGTATTTTATTTAGAGATAGGGTCTCACTGAGTTGCTTAGTGCCTTGCTGTTGCTGAGGCTGGCTTTGAACTTTCAATCTTCCTGTCTCAGCCTCCCGAGCAGTGGGGATTACAGGTGTACGTCACCATACAAGGCTCTGATCACTTTTAAATGTGGCTTTGTGTGGATGTTTAAGCATCAGAAACAGCAGTGTTTATCTTCTGATTTTGAGAGGGAACATATAGAGGGATGCATACATTCTCTGAAGGAACAAATGTAGGAGACTAAATAGGGTGTGCACAGAGTTAACAAGGCTGATAGATACTACCTGGTTTGAATTCTTTGGCTGTCAGCTTCCAGGGACTGTCAAATGAAAAATGCATCCAAAAATCAAGTTTCTAAGAAGGTGCCAAGTGTGGAATGATAATGTTTAATAATTGAGAAAGGAATTTATTAAAAGGAATCAGAGGCATTGATCATTTTTTCCCCAGGAAGGGTAGAAGTCTGTAGTGAGCACAATGACAGACTACATTCTCCTTCAAAGCAGTACTCTCAAGGAGAAGCACTGCTTAAGTTTTCTTAACCCAAGACTTTAGAAAAATTAGATGAGAGAATTTTGTACATTAAAAAACAAACAAGCAAAACACCTTTCACCTTTCTGGGATTTGGGGGAGGAGTAGGGATGAGAGGAAGTTAGTAACCTATGTAATAAATAGGAACTTCCAAATAAAATGCTGTTGATGTTTTTTTTTTTTAAATCAGTTTACATAATTTCCACCCTTGTCACTCCTATTTCTATGGCTGTTAGCATTGTGGATGTCATAGATGACAGCTGCTGTTTAATGCTGGTTCACTACTGCTTATTATTGTTGCTTTTGTGTATTTCTCCCTTTCTGCAAGGTGCTGGGAATAGAATGTGACACTTCAAGTTGATGGGGTAGATGTTCTGCCACTGAGCTACACTCCCAGCTCAGCTAAGAGATAGCACACCTGTTTCACACACACCCCAACTCAAACTTCAGTGAAAACTTTTAACACTAATAATAGGGGAAATTAAAAATCCCCAGCCAATGACCAGCCCAAGTAAGCATGAATGGGGTGGCCTGAAGATCCATTCCTGGACATGTGCATCTACATCATAAACAGAGAGGAATAACACAAATACTGTGGACACTACACCTATGAGGTGTAGGCCTCAGCATAGGTGGTTCCCATAATTTTTCAAAAATCCAACCCAATAGATAAGTAAATATTGATAAATACATGAAATATGAAAAAATAAGGCAACATGACTTCTCCTGAGGTTCATAAATCACTAGCAACTGACTCCAAAGACAATGTTAGGTAATGAAATACCAAATAAAGAATTGAAGAATAATTATTAAAAAAGATGAATGGATGCCAGAGACTGCAGTGTAGGCCAGAATGTATATCTCCAGGAACAAGTTTGTTTAAGTTTGGGTCTTCCATAGTGGGCAGTAACCTGTAAGTAAACATACATAGGCATTTCTGCAAATGCCCTGTCAGCCTAGGCCCTAGGTGAAGAAAAAAGAAGCATCCTATTAAAGTATACTTCCTCACCCCAGGTGCGCTTGGCGGGTGGGCCCAGCTGTCACCTGGCAGTGGGCTACCAAGGCAGGATGGATCTGAGAGAAGCAGGGAAGTGCACATGCACTCCTGGATCTCCCAGGAATTGTCTTTCTGCTCCTTGCTTCACTCGCACCCCTTACGGCTTTCCCTTACACACCTACCTGGGCCTCACATGACACCCACTTCTTGCCATATCTTATTGGGCTATGAACACCTGTTACAGAGGGCTGGGCGCTGTGCTAATAATCCCTCCCACTTTTTGTTGCTTAGCAGGCTGCCAGCTGCTGTGACCTGGGACTTAAGTTGGTTAAAATAGCTCTCAGCTTCCCTGTTCACAAGCACAAGGTGGCATGGAATAGAAAGTACCATTGGCTGGAGTCTACTCTGGACAGAGTAGATTGATTAATGCATCCCCAGGGTCAAGCTGAAGCAGAACTCTCCTTGCACTCCATCATGGATCTCAAGAACCTCATTAAGAGATAGCACCTAAAAGCTCATGTGTTTGACAATGCAATAATTTTCAGAGGAGAAATGATTAGAGAGGTGTAACCTAATCAGTGCATTAATACACTGATATGGAATAACTGGTATCTATAGGCAGGTAGGGTGTGACTATGGGAAGAAGGTCACAGGGGGTGTAATTTGGAGCTTATATTTTCCCCTGGTAAGCTGAGCACTGTCTCTGCTTCCTGATTGCCATGTCCATAGCAGCTTTTCTCTGCCATGTCTCTCTCTCTTTCCCTTGTGTTTTCCCTTATCTCTGCCATGCCCTGGTGCCACTGTGGCAACTGGGCACTTTTTCTCTCTGTTCTAAAGACTAGAATTTCGGGGTTTCTCCAAGTCTGTACTGTCCAATATTGAACTTTAGGGAATTCCCTCGGTTATCCACTTTGCTTTGATTTTGAGGCGTGGAAAGTACTGCTTTCCTTTACTCCTCCATAGTGGCTCCTCTACAAAATAAAATTTTTTGAATTAACTTTAGCATCTATAAGGTTTTAAAACTCAGATAATCAATCCTACTTAGAAAATTAGCTTTTAGGTTTCATTATTGTGTAACTTATGTTCTTGGGGGATAACAGCTTTTGTAGTGTATAATATTTGTAAATGATGTGCTTTCTCTATGCACATATTTTTCTGTTTGTCCCAGTTTTGAACTTTTGCTTGAATTAACCTGTTTAATCAACAACAGATTTTACAATTATCAGACCACCATGCATGTGTTTACTTATGGAGTTTACACACTCTTTATAATCGGTAACTACTGATTTAAAGTGAATTTTTTAAAAAACTAATTTTATTGTCCTCTTGTCCTTGATGAAAAGAATAATGTGAAGTCTCTCTTGCTATTGAATATATCTGTCTTCCTTCTCCATTATTTCAAAAATATAAAACTAAAGTGAAAGTTTCCATATCATTTATTCATTCTGCTTATTGGAAGAATAGTTTATACCTTCGTTAATTCAGCTAAAAAGTCATTGTCTCCTTCAGCTTAATATGTTAGTTAGTTAATTCAACTTTCTAGATATTGTCTCCTTCCACTGGTTCTCTGAACATTGTTCTATACATTGTTCTGGTGGAAGATAGGGTTATGCCAAATGAATGAGCTCTTTGAGGAGGAGCTGAGTTCACTGCTTAAGGCTTGGCAGCTCCAAACAGATCCTGTCAGTGCTGCTTTGAGCTCCAAGGTCGACATGGCATGTACTTGCCCACATAGAATAATTCAAGGGGAAACAAAATAAGCCTCTACCTATCTAAATTCAAGGATTTTCTTTTCTTAAAATCACATTCCCCCTTTTATATTTTTACTCCATAGTCTAATTTAATGTAGTGAAAATTTTTAATTTTGGTTTTCATCTGATTAACCTGATGTGATTACACACTCTCTTTCTTACAGTATAGCACTACAGTGGTGGTCTCCTGTAGTTGTTTCAGGGATGGGCTGGGGCTTGGCCCCCTTAGAAAAATTTTTCACAAATCTGAGGAGTGAAGGAGTAGTATAATGTTTTATAATTGGCAGTGAGTGGCTTCTTGAATTTTATATTAAATTTGTATTTAATTTTAATGAAGCAGTACCTAAATCCAAGGGAATAAAAGTAATGATAGCATTTCAATGACATCTCTGAAAGGAAGATTTAGCATAAGGTGTAGACTTTTCTGTCTTCTACAGGATAAGGTGGAAGACTTGGTAGCAGGGCAGCAGAGTGAAGCTGTTAAGAACCAGCACTCTGGAGCTAACCCTGGAGCACTCTGGAGCTATATCCTTCATTCGCTAGCAGTATAACTGAGCAAGTTACTTAGCCTCTCTCTGCCTCAATTTCCTCATACGTAAATGGAATGGATGATAATGGTATGTATCTCCAAAGGGTGTTGTGAAAATTCATTGAGTAATACATATAAGTGATTAGGACAATGCCTAGTACTTATTAAGCACTTATTATTAATATCAGAGATGTTGATACTCGGAAAACTTTTTTCTTAATGCTTTTAGTTAATGACTGCCTAATGTTCTAGTATTTTTTTCTAACCATACCTTTTCCTCATTATCTTTTAAAAAATATATTTTTTTCATTTTTAATCAACATAATAATTGTAGTGGTTGGTGGTATAGTTCAGTGTTAGAGGATACGCTTAGTATTTTTGAGGCTCTGGGTTTGATCCCCAGCACTACACTCACACAAAATACTGTATATATTTATATGGTACAATGTGATATTTTAGTCCATATATATGATATATAATTATCATATCAGGATAATTGGCATATTCATTGCCTCAAACATTTATTATTTCCTTTTTTGGGAATGTTTAGGATCCTCTCTACTAGCTATTTTGAAATATACAATTAATTGTTTATATAGGGTGACCATAATTACCCTACTATATCATGAAACATTACGTTATTATTCTTATCCAACTACTACCCTTCACCCTTCACTGTCCTCCATGTTTCTTCCATATTACGATGAGAAGGTAGATGGAAATTTTATATTGAAGGTTTTCATTCAATATGTTATGGACTAAGTGTGTGTCTTCTTCAGGTTTGTATGTTGAAGCCTTAATCCTTAATATGATGGTCTTTGGACATGGAGCCTTTGGGAAATAATTAAGATTATTTGAAGTCATGAGGGTTGGGTTCCTAGTCTGATGGCATTAGTGACCTTATAAGAAGAGACACAAGAGATCTGTCTTTTTCTTCCCACACATACAACTAGAATATATGAGGATGCGGTATGAAGGCAGCCATCTGTAAGTAAAGAGTGCTCATCAGGACCTCAGTCAGCAAGAACCCTGATCCTGGACTTCCTTATCTTCAGAACTGTAAGAGTAAATTTCTGTTGGTTGACCATCAGTGTGTGGTATTATGTTATGGCATCCTCAGCTGACTACTATATGCTTATGTTCTAGTATTTTTTTCTAACCATACCTTAGAATGATGATCACTGGATAATGGATAAGAGAAGATTCCAAGTACCTGAAGAATGGTACTCAGAAACCCCAAGGAGTTTCTTCTTATAGCTCTCCTCTCCTTTGTTTAGCTTGTTTTTTGTTGTTGTTGTTGTTGTTGTTATTCTTGTTGTTTATAATAGAATCTTGGTGACAGTTTTTAATTGAATTGTTGTCTGAGCAGGGTCTGTTCATTTCTCATGTTAGAAAATATTATTTTACTGATTAATTTCAGACATCCTTTTGTTTTTAAGTAGGATATATTCACTGCTTGGTGTTAAGCTTTTCTTTATTATATCTGAAAGAGCAGCTGTCTAACCAGTTGGATACTTGAATCTGTTTCCCTAATGCTGTTTCTATATATAGCTAGTTGACTCATTTATAGTCCTTTATTTAATGATAGCTTTCAACTATAAAGTACTCCTCACATAAACTTTTTAAGACCAATTCTTAAAGACCTACAAATTATGATTATATTTTTAAAATGGAATTTTATTAAAATTGGCACCTTGTTAAGAGTCCCATCAGCAGTTTAACATAGAAATAGAATGAAGTTGTTGTTGCTTTTAAAGATGAAAAATCCAGGATTGCTATTACAGAAATAAAATGTCATATGCTTAGGCATGTCACTTTATCTCTCTAAAAAGTTATTTTTTACTTTAAAAAGTTATTTGTTACTCAGCCTCCCTAAGATTCATTTTTCTTTTTTTCAAATGGGAAGAAAGACTCCTTTGTAGAATTTATTCTGAGGTTAGAGGTCAAGGACATGATCCCCAGAGTGTCTGATACACCCCTATGCACCAAAACTCAATATGAGTCTTATGATCCCAGCACTTGGATCTTTTCCATCATTGTGTCTCACCTCATTCTTAATTATTTACTGAAGGACGAGAGGGAGACAACTGAAGAGTGATTACAATTAAAGCCAGAATAAAGTACATCCAGAAATTGAGCTCTTTTTTTTAAAATAAATTTTACTTTATTTATCTATTATTATTTTTATTTTATTTATTTTGTTAGTTCTTTTTAGGCATACATGACGGCCGACACGTCGTCTTTGTTTGTATGTGGTGCTAAGGATCGAACCCGGGCTGCACGCACGGCAGGTGAGAGCGCTACCGCTTGAGCCACATCCCCAGCCCTAGAAATTGAGCTCTTGAGATGGTAATATTTATAACCAATTTCTCCCCATTCCTTTTCATGTTATTGACATGTTTTAAAAAGAAATTTTTTTGGAGAGCAGTTTTAGTTTCACCGCAGTAGTAAGTAGAAGATACAGAGATTTCCTGTTTACCCTGTACTCCACACATGCACATCCTCCCCTTTTATCAATATCCCCCACCATAGTAGTGTATTTGATAATAATTGATGAACCATCCACACATCATTATCACCCAGAGTTTATATTTCACATTAGGATTCACTCTTGGTTTTGTACATTCTGTGGGTTTGGACAAATGTATAACATACATCTACCATTAGAGTAGCATACAGAATGGATTCTCTTTCTGGAAGATGATTTCTATTTACATGAGAACCTGTGACTTTGTGTAGTGCATAGAACTTTTCTCTGATAGTGATTGTTGTTCTGAGAACACAAAGGAAACAAAAAAGTGCTGCTTAGAGCACTTTTTTGACTTGAGATTTGGTGTGCTTGGCAGTCATTGTGCCCACAGGCAGTGGCCATTGCATACTGCAGCCTGGGAGCCCAGTAGCATGGGGGAAAGATAGGTGAGGCTATTTTAAGCTATTTAAGACATCATTTTATGCCTTGCTTGGGGAAATTATATTTGAAATTCATGAAAATTGCAAAAAAGTGCTTGCATAGCAAGTAAATATTTAAAAACATGGGAACATCTCCCTGTAACCAATTAAAGTTCTCTATTTAGCACATTTTCCATGAAGTCACATACCAAAGCAGAGATAGATTGAAAAGCCTTTCTGATATAAGGAGATATTAAGTATATCTTAGATTGTGAGGAAGAACTCTTGGCTTTCTTTTTGGGCTTCTCATTGGAAGAAGATATTTAAACAAACATCTATATTTCACTCCCAGTATCAAATACTGAAGGTAACTTTTTTCCTGATAATAAAAAATTACTGTAAAAAACTAGGAAAAACTAAAAAGATGGAAGGAAACAATCCCAAATCACAGAGAAAACCTTCGATGGTTTGGTATGCTTTAACATTGCCAATCTTATCTTACTGTAGTACTTGAAATTCCTCAGTGTTTCTCTATTCCAGGCTTCTTTCCTCCTCTTAGGCCTACTGAACTCCTGGCCTTACCAGAGCTTCCTTCCATGTCAGGAATTTCCTCTGTTATCCCTTGTTCATCCTGCAGATTATAATTCAATCATCACACATTCACAGAATTCTCCCTTGAGCCTCCCAGACTCCCAATACCTATCCAAGTGCACATAGTTTTACCTGTTCTGTCTTATTATTATACCTTGAACTCTCTTTTTGTTTTTGTAAGAATATGACCTGTTTGTTAAATGCCAGTCTCTCAAATGAATGCCACCTCCAGGAGGGGGACACTGAGCCCATTTTGCTCTCCCCATTATCCACAGCACCTAGTACCATGACTGATTATAGCAAGTATACTAACACAGATTTACCTCAGGTAAGTACCAGCTTTACAAATCTCTAGTCACATATCAGATTGTTTAAGAATAAGTTTTTAGACATGTGAATTAGCTTACTAGGGCTGCCATAACAAAATATCACAGAATGGGTGACTTAACAGAAATTTTCTTCGAGTTCTGGAGGCTGGGAAATCTAAGATCAAGGTTTCAAAATAGAGGCCTCTGTATTTTGATTGCACATAACTGCCTCTTACTGAGTCTTCATATGGTCTTTCCTTTGTGAGCAAGCACCTAGTATCTTTCCATATATCTGCATTTTCTAGCTTCTTTCAAGACATCGATTAGATTGGATTAAGACTCATTCTAATGGGCTTCATTTTAACTCAAACACCTCTTTACAGGCCAAACACAATCAAATTCTCAACTTCAGAATATGAATTTTGAGAGATTGCAATTTAGCTCATAATAATGTCCAATGGCTGATTCCAAGCAGGTGAATAATTTAAGCTGACATACATTGCTAAAGGCTTTCTAGGAAGGCTATGTACATTTATAATCCCACTAGTAAGGGATGATGGTTTCTGTCTCCCTGTACTCTTGTCAGTGTTGGAATCATTAAAAAACCTTTAAGCCAGTGGGGCAACCTATAGTCCCAACTACTCAGGAGGTTGAGGCAGGGTGATCACTTAAGTCCAGGTGTTCAAGTCCAACTCAACCAACATAGCAAGACCCATCTGAAACAACACACACACACACACGCACATACACACACCCCTCATAAAACAAAATAAAAATAAAAAACAACTTTTAAAAAGGGAAGCACGAAAGGTCAAATTGTATGTTAATTTATTTTATATAACCTTTGACTACTAATAAGAATAAACATTTGTACTATTTGTTATTTACCTTTTTCATTTTTAACATTCATTTATTCAATATATATTTATTCATTCATGCTGTGAACAAGGCAAGGTGCTGGGAACCAGCAGAGTCAACACAGCTCTTGATGTTATGAAGCATATAGTCTAAAGGAATAGAGAAACACTGAACAAATTATCCAAATTATTAATTACAGTTGTGATAGCCACTCTTAGATGGGTGCCCATTATTAGGAGGCTACTATATAATATGAGTAAAAGATAGTGGTGACTTGGAATAAAGAAGTAACTAGTTTTGAGAGGTGAAATTATTGACTTAGCAACTGGATGATTCTATACTCCAAATTAGAGGGAGATTGGTAGATCAGGACTGGGGAGGAGATCTAAGATCTGTCAAAAGACAAAATTATAAAGTTCAGCTTAAAGATCTTAATTGGCTTTGTTTTCAATTCTAGAATTTGGCATCACTTCAATCCACAAAATAAACTATTTTGAAATGATAGCAATTTAACATCATCATAAAGATAAAAAAAGGAAGCAAAAGAAGAAAGAGAAAATATACTAATGAAAGCTCTACACTTTTACTCCATCCCTCCCCAATTCTGAATTTTTGATGTTCTATTTGACATCTTTCTATATTGCTTATCTCTCAGCATGGTATAGCTGTTATTATGTCAATTCTGTCTTTAAATTTTCATACTAAAGATATCAATGGTTTACACATCATCTTTAGAATATTAAAACATTCTGAATTTGTATAGTTACTTTTTCCTGAGTTTTATACCTTCCAATGTTTCCTTCTTACTCATTAAGACCTCTTTCTTTGGGTTTTAAGGAGATTTATTCTCTCAGCTTTTGTTTATCTGGAAATGTCTTCGTCTCTCTTTCATTTATAAAGGAATGTTTTGCTGGTTAGGGTTGGCAGGATTTTTCTCTTGGTACTGTGAAGATCTTATGCCACCCATCCTAACCTGTAAGAAGTCGGCTCTTGGGTGAATTAGAATACCCTTATATGTCATTTTTTATTTTCTCTTGCTTACTTGAGAATTTTCTTTTTCTCTTTAAACTTTGAGAGCTTAATTATGTCATGGGGTAGACTTAATTGAGTTGAATCTGATTGGTGACCTCTAACCTTCCTATACCTGGATATTTGTATCATTCTCTGCATTTTGGAAGTTTTCAATTATTAAGCTTGCCATCCCTTTGGCATTCTCAAGTCCTTCTTGAACCTCATAACTTGAATATTTGCTCAGTTAATGTCCCAATGTTCACATAAGCTTTCTTCATTCTTTTTTCTTCAGTAAAATATACTTCAACTGTATATTTTCAAATAGCCTGTTTTCAAACTCACTTATTATTTCATGGGGTAGATCTATTCTGAAATTGATGGCTCCTACAGCATTTTAAAATTTGCTTAGTGTAATTTTTAGCTAAGGATTCCTGCTTGACTTTAAAAAATTGTTTCTATCTCTCTGTTAAGCTTAATTATTAGAATTGAATCACTTCTATGCTCTCTCTCTTTTTATTCATTCTTTTTATATGTACATGACAGTAGAGTATATTTTGACTATCATACATAGTCAGATCTACTTAGGATCCAATTCTTGTGGCTGTACATGACGTGGAGTTTCATTGGGGGTGTATTCATATGTGAACATAGGAAAGTTATGTTTGATTCAATCTACTGTCTTTCCTATTCCCATTCCTCTACCTTTCCTTTGTTCCCCTTTATCTAATCTACTGAACTTCAATTTTTGTCCCCTCCCCACATTGTGTGTTAGCTAGCATTCACATATCAGGAAGAACATTTGACCTTTGGTTTTTTGGAACTGGCTTATTTCATTGAGTAAGTTAGCCTCCACATCCATCCATTTTTCCGGCAAAAGTCATAAAGTCATTCTATTTTTTGACTGAGTAATATTCTATTGTGTATATGCACCACATTTTCTTTATTCATTCATCTGTTGAAGGGCACCTAGGTTGGTTCCATAGATTAGATATTGTGAATTGTGCAGCAATAAACATTGGTATGGCTGCATACCCAAAGGACTTAAAATGCTGATTTTAAGTCCTTTGGGTATGTGCTGAGGAGTGAAATAACTGGGTCAAATGGTGGTTCCATTCCAAGTTTTCTGAGGAATACCCATACTGCTTTCCAGATGGTTGCACCAATTTGCAGTCCACCAGCAATGAGTGGAACTTTCCTCCCACATCCTTACCTACATTTATCATTACCTTTATTCTTGATAATTGTAATTCTAACTGGAGTGAGGTGGAATCTCAGTGTAGTTTTAATATATAGTTCTCTAATTGCTAGAGGTATTTAACAATTTTTCATTGTATTTCTTCTCCTGTGACGTGCCTGTCTAGTTCCTTTGTCCATTTATTGATGGATTATTTGTTTTTTCTGGTGTTATGTTTTTTGAGTTCTTTGTATATCAGGGAGATTAAAGCTCCATCTGAGATGCAGGTGGCAAAGATTTTCTCCCATTCTCTAGGTTCTTTCTTCAGGCTCTTGATTGTTTCGTTTGATGTGAAGAAGCTTCTTAGTTTGATACCAGCCCATTTATTGATTCTTGATTTTACTTCTTGCACTTTAGGACTCTTGGTGAACAAGTTGGTTCATAAACTGACATGATGGAAAGTTGGGCCTACATTTTCTTCTAGTAGGCTCAGGGTCTTAGACTAATGTCTAAGTCCTTAATCTACTTTGAGTTGAGTTTTGTGAAGAGTGAGAGATAGGGGTCTAATTCCATTTTGTTACATACAGATTTCTAGTTTTCTATGCACCATTTGTTGAATGGTCTATCTTTTCTCCAATGTATGTTTATGCCACCTTTGTCTAGCATGAGATAACTATATTTATGTATCTTCTATTCTGTTCCATTGGTCTTCATGTCTACTTTGGTGCCAATACCATGATGTTTTTGTTACTATAGCTCTGTAGTGTAATTTAAGGTCTGGTATTGTGATTCCTCCTATTTCACTTTTCTTGATGATGATTGCTTTGACTATTCTGGGCCTCTTATTTTTCCAAATGATTTTAATAACTTCTTTTTCTATTTCTATGAAGAACACCATCTGAAACTTGACAGGAATTGAATTGAGTTTGTATAGCACTTTTGATAGTATGGCTATTTTTTAATATTTATTTTTTTAGTTGTAGTTCTATTATATAAGAGTATAAATTTTCAAAATAATCTTTATTTATTTATTTTTCTGTGGTGCTGAGGATCAAACCCAGGGCCTCACACATGCTAGGCAGTATGGCTATTTTGACTATATTAATTCTGCCTATCCAATAACATCTTTCCATTTTCTTTAATTTTTTAGTTGTAGTTGGACACAATACCTTTATTTCACTTATTTTTTTTTTTATGTGGTTCTGAGGATTAAACCTAGGGTCTTGCATATGTGGGGCGAACACTTTACTGTTGAGTCACAACCCCAGCCCCTCTTTCCATTTCTAAGGTCTTCTTCCATTTCTTTCTTTAGAGTTCTGTAGTTTTCATTGTAGAGGTCTTTCTCTTCTTTTGTTAGATTGAGTCCCACATATGTTTTTAGAGCTCTGTGAATGGGATAGTTTTCCTAATTTCTCTTTCAGTTGATTTATCACTGATGTATAGAAACACAATTGATTTATGGATGTTAATTTTATATCCTGCTACTTTCCTGAATTCATTTATGAGTTCTAGAAGTTCTCTAGTTGGGTCTTCTAAAAATAGAATCATGTTGTTGGCAAATAGGGATAGTGTGAATTTTTCTTTTCCCTTCTTTCTTCTGTTAAATTGTTCTAGCTGTAGTGTCCAGGACTGTGTTGAATAGACTGTAGAGGGCATCCTTGTCTTGTTTCAGTTTTTAGAGGAAATGCTTTCAATTATCCTCCATTTAGAATGATGTTGGCCTTGTGTATTACATACATGGCTTTTACAATGTTGAGATATGTTCCCATTATCCCTAGTTTTTCTAGTGTTTGAACATGAATGGATGCTCAATTTTATTAAATGCTTTTTCTGTATCTATTGAGATGATCATGTGATTCTTGTCTTTAAGTCCACTGATGTGATGAATTTACATTTATTAATTTCTGTATGTTGAACCAACATTGAATCCCTGACTTGATCATGGTGCACTATCATTTTAATATGCTTTTTATGTGATTTGCCAGTATTTCATTAAGAACTTTTGCATCTACGTTCATCAGGGATATTGGTCTGAAGTTTTCTTTCCTTAGTGTTTCTTTGTCCGGTTTTAGTATCAGGGTGATCCTGGATTCATAGAATTAGTTCCTTTTTTATTTCATGGAATAATTTGAGGAGGATTGGTGTTAGTTCTTCTTTGAAGGTCTCGTAGAACTTGGCTGAGAATCTGTTTGGTCCTAGGCTTTTCTTCGTTGGTAGGCTTTTGATGGTAGGCTTTAATTTTGCTTGAAATTGATGTGTTTAAATTTTCTATATCCTCTGGATTCAATTTGGGTAGGTCATATATCTCTAAAAATTTGTTGATCTTCAAGATTTTCTATTATATTAGAGTATAAACTTTCAAAATAATTTCTGATTATCATCTGTATTTCAATGGTGTCCATCATGATACTTTCTATTTCATCACAAATTTTAGTTATTTGAAGTTTCTCTCTTTCACTTCATTACCTTGGATAAGGGTTTATCAATTGGATTTATTTTTTTTTCAAAGAATCAAACTTTTGGTTAATTTTTAAGTTTTTTTTGTTTTTCATTGATTTTAGCTCTGATTTTAATTATTTCCTTTCTTCTGCTTTTTTTTTTTCTTTTTTTCTATAGCTTTGAGATGTAATGTTAGGTTATTTATTTGGTAACTTTCCATCCTTTTAATGAGTGAGCCCAATGCATTGGTCATTCCTTTTAGAACTGCTCTCATAGTGTCCCAGAGATTTTGATATGTTGTATTACTATTCTCATTTACCTCTAAGTATTTTTTTTATTTCATCCTGATTTATTCTGCTATACATTGGTCATTTAGTAGCTTATTGTTTAGTCTCCAGATGTTAGAGTGCTGCAGTACGGCTGGGCAAAATAACCGGGAGGTGACAAGCAACTTGAAGGTTGAACCGGGAACTGCTTTATTGCGGAGCAGCAGAGGTATATATATCTAACTGATTACACACAGCTTGACTCAATTAGCATTATCCAGATACAGCAATCAGCCAATAAGGAATCCCCACCATCTTGATGGCTCAGTGGCATTGCCTCACAAACCACCCCTCCTGGCAAACTGCCAGGTGCCATCTTGACTTGGTCATGGCCTCAACATTAGAGTAACTTCCATTTTATTTATTTAGTTTTGGTACTGGAGATTGAACTCAGGGGCACTCAACCACTGAGCCACAACCTAGCCCTTTTTGTATTTTATTTAGAGACAGGGTCTCACTGAGTTGCTTAGCACCTCACTTTTGCTGAGGCTGGCTTTGAATTTAGGATTCTTCTGTCTTAGCCTCCTGGACGACTGGGATTACAAGTGTGTGTCACTGCACCTGGCTCTATTTTTATTTTATCATTGGTTTCTAATTTCATTGCATTATGATTAATAGAATGTATTAAATTATCTCTAATTTTTTTTTGTATTTGCTAAGAGTTGCTTTGTGGCTTAAGATATGGTCTATTTTAGAGAAGGATTCATGTGCTGCTGATAAGAAAGTATATTTAGATATTGATGAATGACATATTCTATGTATGTCTGTTATATCTAACTTATTAG
This sequence comes from Urocitellus parryii, assembly GCF_045843805.1. NCBI lineage: Eukaryota > Metazoa > Chordata > Mammalia > Rodentia > Sciuridae > Urocitellus > Urocitellus parryii. The sequence goes on from NC_135532.1 coordinate 149,345,170, forward strand.
TTGTATTTTTTAGTTCTATAGCTTCTTTATTTATTTTTTGTTTGCAGGATATATCCAATGATAAGAGATATGTGTTAAAATTACCCAGTATTATTGTATTATGGTCTATGTGATTCTTGAAATTGAGAAGGGTTTGTTTGATGTATGTAAATGCTCCATTGTTTGGGGCATAAATATTTATGATTGTTATGTCTTGTTGATATATAATTCCCTCAAGCAATATGAAATGTCCTTTTTTGTCTCTTCTGATTAACTTTGGCTAAATCCACTTTATCTGATATGAGGATAAAAATCCTGCTTATTTATGAGATCCATGTGAATGATGTTTTTCCCCATCCTTTTACTTTTAATCTTTGAATATCTTTGCCTTTGAGGTGAGTCTTTTGGAGACATCGTATTTTTGAATCTTGTTTTTAAATCCAATCTGCAAGTCTATGTCTTTTGATTGAAGAGTTTAGGCCATTTACATTCAATGTTATTATTGAGAAATGATTTTTTATTCTGTGTTATTTTGATTTATTCCTGGTTTTTAATTTGAATTAGTTTCTCCTTTGGTTGACTATTTTTCTAGTTTCATCCCTTTGTTGGTTTTCACTTTTATCTTTATTTTATATATTTAATTTTTTAATTTTTATGTGGTTCTGGATATTGAACGCATTGTTTCACGCATGCTAGGCAAGCGCTCTACTGCTGAGTCACAATCCTGGCCCATCTAGTTGTGAATTCTATTATTTACCATGGAAAATTTTTATTTCAACATCAATTCTGAAGCTTAATTTTGCTAGGAATAGTATCATTGGCTGGCCTCCATTTTATTTCAGAGCTTGATATATGTTATTCCAAGACCTCTTAGTTTTGAGGGTCTGAGTTGAGAAATTAGATGAGATCCAGATTGGTTTCCGTCTAAATGTAACTTGTCATTTTATTGTATGACAGCCTTCAAAATTCTATCATTCTGTAGGGCATGTGCCTTGGTCGGGATCTGTTGTAATTATGTATATTTGGGGTCCTGTAACCCCCTGTATCTGATTTTCTATTTCATTCTTTAGGTTTTGGAAATTTTCTGATATTATTTCATTGAAAAGAGTGTGAATTCCTTTGGTTTGTATCTCTGAGCCTTCATCTATCCCAATAAATCTTAAATCTGTTCTTTTCAGGTTATCCCATATTTCTTAGAAGTTCTGTTCATGGTTTCTTAACATCTTTCCTCCATGGTGAAGTTTATTTTCAAGATTTTGTATTTTGTCTTCATTGACTGAAGCTCTGTCTTCCAAGTGGTCTAGTCTATTGGTGATGTTTTCCATTAAAATTTTAAGTTGGTTTAGTGATTCCTTCATTTTGAGGATTTCTGCTTAATCATTTTTTCAGAACCTCTATCTCTTTATTTAAGTGACATTCTGTTTCCTGTATTTTCTCTTATTTCATTCCTTACATCATCCTTTACCTCAGAGATCAGTTTAACTATTGTATTAGTCAAGGTTCTCTAGAGGAACAGAATCAACAGGAAGTATAATTATAAAAGGTGTACTTATTAGGTTAGCTTACATGATCAGAAGCTGGATGGTCCACTATGGCTGTCTGCAGACTTGAAAGCTGGAAGAACCAGTAGATGTACAGTCCAAGAAGCTGAAGCCCCATAACAAGAGGGATCAATGGTGCTACCTGAGTCTAAGACCAAAGGCTTCTGGGGAATCCACTTTGGAAGAGTGAACAAGTAAGAGTATGCTGTCCTCAGACAATCACAGCAGTAATCAAGAACCCATTCAAGAAGAATGGAGCTTACATCTGCTCTTGCTTCTTTGTTCTTCCAACTTTTATTCCATCCAAGCCATCATCCTATTGATCGGTGCTGCCCATGCTTAGGGAGGGTCTCCATTTAAGTTTGCTATTCCACATGTCAGTCATTCCTAGAAACACCGTCATTGACATACCCACAATCCTCCTAATCCTTGACATCTCTTATTCCAATCAAGTTGACAGTTCAAATTAACCATTACAACCATGTACATTCTAAACTGTTTCTCTGGCATTTCTTTCACTGTGGTGTTGATGGATTGTGTTATTGAAGTATCTTGGTGTGTTTGGGATGATTTGTTTCCTTGATTTTCATGTTGTTTGTGCATCTACACATCTAACAGTATGGATCTGAGGCAGTAAAATTTCTATCCTGTGGACTTAGAGTGTCCCTGAAGATTTTCAGTACCTCACTGTTTAGGGGGAGATAAATAATAACAACTAATGTAAAAATTAAACATAAAGCATTAAACCAAATAGTTCCTGTTAAAATATCTACAATGTTGTCACAATAAAAATGATATGATCAATTATTGTCTACAATAAAAACAGTAAGTTTGCAAAAGTATTTACAATTTTTAATGGTGGATAGGGAGAGAACGAACAGACATAATATAGGATGTGATGATTATGAGAGATGAGGACAGAAGATTGAAGTAAAAAAAATTAAAGGAAGAGTGAAAGAGAGAACAATAGAGTTGCCTGTTAGTAGAAGCAAAGAAAGAAAGAGAACAAAGGGAAACAGGTAATTGAGAGAAAAAAATATGTAAAGTAAAAATTTTAAAAATAAAAGAATACAAAACAAAGCTGAAATATACTAATCAAATATTAATCCTTAAAAAACTGATCCATGAAAAATAACTGGTTTCGAGAGTGCTAGAAATTAGAACAAAAACAAATATGAATATGTATAAATGTTCATAACTATTAAGGTCACAATTAAGTAGAGAAAAGAAAAAAGGAAAAAAATATCTGGATGAAAGTTAAAGAATTGTTTCCATTGAAGTTTAAAAGATTCTCAGCTTCCCTTCTCATTAGTGTTATTTTGAGTCATCTGGAGTATGATGCTTGTTCCACCTTCAGGATGAGGTTGCTATGGTGAGAGAGGTAATCCCATAGGTGGAAGTCCTGGAGGCAGGGTTTAGACTTAGGTAAGCTCCAGGATCTTTGCTGAATGCCAATTGGTCTGGAGATATAAAATCCGCATACCTCCAGGGCCCAGCAATGACCAGTCCATGCTGAAAGACTATACCCCAGGGATCTCCCCTGGGTTCCACTTATATGATAGAGGAGCTAATTCTTAGGCAGCTTCTCAGCAAACTGGGTGGGAAAAAACTGCACATTTCCTGGTTTCAGGTTCAGTCTCCAATCTCAATCTCTCCCACTCCCACCCTTTTGAATTTCTGGTCAGGCATATCTCTTCTACTCAGTCCTGCAAGTAACCGTATCAGAGGGAAAGGGGGAGTGGAGAGCTGGGTGGATTTCCATGACCAGTTATCCCTGTGTAAACCTCACTCCATGTTTAATTTTCTTCTGTTACTTAGGCACACACTATGTCATTCATTGTGGTTTTGCCAGGCCTGTATTTCAGACTAGATTTGGGTTTGCCAGGAATCAGCTCCCTCAGCTACACACCACTGGGAGAGATGTGGTTTCTTTCCCCTACAAGGATATTGTGCAGTGCACTTTTCAGTTTAGTCAGGCAGTGTTTTTGATCTCTAAACTTCTCCTTACCAGATAGGCTTTAGTCCTCCCCAAAATGTGGGTTGCTTTAATTCCATTATCCCTCTACTATGCTCTGGCTGGTGCTTCTGGCTGTGGCAGCTGCTATGGCCTTGGGTATTACTTCTTTACTACATCTAACCTCCTGAGTTCCTAGTCCACTTTAAGTGTCCAGTATTAAATTCCAGTAGAGTCTCCCCCTTTTTTTTCTTTCACTCACCTTGCTTAAAAGTTGCTTGCCTGCCTTCTTGGTTTCATGCTACAGAGCAGCCAGGAAACTTACCTTCTCTATTCTGCCATCTCGAAACCCTGCATCCCTCTACTTTGTTCATGGGGGTCCCCTCTGGCTGGTGCTGCCAGTGGTGGCAGCAGTGGTGGCATGGGCGATTTCTTATTTATTTTATTATATCCAACCTCTTGAGTTCTTGGTCTGCTTTGAATTCCAGAACTAATTCCCAGTAAAGTATCCCTCCCAGTAAAGTATTCCTCACCTTTTTTTCCCCCACCCAGTTTGCTGAGAAGCTGCCTATCTGCTTTCTTGGTTTAATGACACTGAGCAGCCAGGAAAGTGACCTCCTCCATTCTGCCACCTTAAAACCTCTCTATTTTTATCCACTGTGTTCTCTTCAAACTCATCAAGTTTCTTTAAAACAGTTGTTTTAAGTTTTCCATCTGTCCATATTGGTTACTATATGGTCAATTTCTAGCACTTCATTTTGACTGCTAGTCCAGGTCATGGTTCTCTGACAGTTTTGATTCTTACTGGTGTGCAACATTTTCTGCACATAAAGGATTAGGTATTTATTTCAATTTTATAAGTTCATTTTATTTGTGCTTTTCTTTCTTGAAACTAAGCAAACTGCTTATTTTGTCTGAACCCATAATCACTTTCATTATTTTGGCCTTACCCTAAATCCAGGTTTACCACCAGTCCAATGTTGGTATATCATTACTGTTCCAGCACTAGAGAGTGATCCAAGCCTTGATGTGCCCCTAATCCACAGTTGACATATTGTAAAGCATGAATCAAGGGAGCATGTGAAAAGGTCTATCTTTCCAAGCTCCTCCCTGGACTGAGGGAAGACCCAGAATTTTCACCCACAGGCACTGGTCTAAGGTCAGGTACTTTGGAGGGACCAGCCTCAGGATCCTATGCTGCAACTTGTTGCTTGCCTCCCTTTTCTTTCCCAAAGTGGAAATTCAGTCTTTCTATGGTGTGCTGCTAGAATCTGGGGAGAAATCAGGCAGGCAGTCTCATGGCCACCATAGCTATAATGCTGGGTCAACTCATGAGTCTTCAATTCCCGAAACCAGTGTAGCATGATTGAGGGGTCAAGGCTCACAGTACTGAGGGCTGCCTACTACTGAGCTGGACTCATGGCCCAGGATGGATGCAACTAACAACAGGTCACACTGACTGAAACTGAAGTCTGGTAGATTGGGGCTATTCCAGAGGCTCTTGTCTATGGGCACTGGCCTGGAGGCCATCATGATTAGCCCGTTGTAAGATTTTACTAGCTTGGCAATGATTTCCAAGTCAAAGTCTGTAGTTACTACCCTTCCTACTATTAGTGAATCGGTTAACCTGAAAGGTTGGTGAAAATGGTCCATTGACTTCCAATTTTGACACTAAGATGGGTTGTACTGAATCTCATTGTATGGTTTGGACATGAGGTGTTCCCCCCAACACTGTTAATGCATAAATATTCAGAAGTAAAAGGATTAAATTGTGAGAGCTATAAACTAATCAGCCCATCCTAGTACTAGTGGACCAACTGGGTGATAATTGTAGGCAGGTGGGGTGTGGCTAGAGGAGGTAGGTCACTGGAGGCAAGTTCTGGAAGGGTGCATCTGCTCTGCAGCCCCCTTCTCTCTCTCTCTCTCTCTCTCTCTCTCTCTCTCTCTCTCTATATATATATATATATATATATATATAGATAGATAGATATATCTAATAGATATATCTGTTTCTAACCCCACCATCTCTCTCTCTCTCTATATATATATATAAATATATAAATATATAAATATATATATATATATATATATATATATATATATATATATATATATATCTGCTTTCTAACCCCACCAAGAGATGAGCAGCTTTTCTCCACTGGGCCCTTCCCCCATGATGTGCTGCCTCACCTTGGGCCCAGAGCAATGATATCAGACATATATGGACTAAGACCTTTGAAACTGTGAGCCCCAAATAAACTTTTCCTCATCTATGTTGTTTTTGACTGGTGTTTTGGTCACTGTGATATAACAGCTGTCTAAAAGACTCATAACTACAAGGCCCTGTACAGTCTCAGGGGTGTACCAGAGCTTCTTGTCCATGTTGCAGCTAACAATGGTGATTCAAAACAAGTATCTGTCCTACTTAGGTTCAGGTCTCCACCTGATGCTGGGACAAGTCTAAAGATTCACTCTACAAGCTCTGGCCTAGGTATAGGAGCCTTTGGTTTCTGCCTGGTGCTGAGTCTCACTATGATGGGACCTGGCACTGAGCTCCAGGGAAAAGTCCTGTACTGACTTTCATGTCTTGTTCCCCAGATGGCAGAATCTTGCTTCACCCTCTGTTGCATGATGGGTGGCTGCCTGGCTAACATGGACCCAGAGGTTTAACCCTTGAGTACTGGCCTGGAGACAGGTGTTGTGGGATTTTTCCTAGCACTATGTTTTAAATCTAAGACCCCCAAGTGAGAGGTGTCTTTCTCTCCATGTTGCATGTTGCTTGGAGTTGGGTTAGAGGTGATGCAGGCAACTCTTCTCTTCCTGTCTTCTTTAATGTTGATTTCCATATTATTATACTTAAACCATGCACTGTGGTCTCCCACCTAACTTCCTTAGCTCTTATTAAGGTAGTCTGATATGTGAAAAGCTGTTCAAATTAGTGTGTTTTCAGAGAGATGATCACTGGTGGATCTTAGCTACCATCTTGCTCTACTTTTCTATTCAATAAAATGGAATTGGTATTCACATGGGATGAGCCAAGGAGGTTGATTTTTAAAGACAGAAAAGCTGAAAAAAGCAGAAACAGAACAAAATAAAGATTGGTCACTTCAAAGTTAATTTTCTTTTAAAGCATGAATGGGAAGATAGAACAATAGAAAAATAGTGATTTTTTTAACACTAAGTAACTTAGTGTTACTTTGATCACTTCTCTTGTGTAAGGATTAAAGCTTAGGGAACTTTATTATCAGGCTAACTGAAGCTAGCTTGTTTGGGAGATTTAATTTTATTTAAAAGCTATCTTTTATGGCTCCTCATATCTTTGGAAGTCTGATAAAAAATAGTTTTTGTTTGATGACTTGGAACTTTAGTATGGGTAACAACATTTTGATTTTTAATCTGGTCTGGTAGGACCCAGTGTAGGATCTTAGTCCAAAATAGTAGCTTCTTGTACATTTTATTTACGAGTTCAGATTTGGGCAAGTCTGGCTAGGTACCTCTGGAGTACCAAGATAAGTTGAATAAGCATTTATACAGGGGAGAGGTCTGGGTTAATGTTAATGACAGAAATTAGAAAATTAGGTTACAGCCAAAAATTAAAACTCAGGAATGAGATATTTAGGGAAATAAATTAAGAAAGGAAAGGAAGGGGAGGAAGGTTAGTGTAGAACCTTGGTGGTAACTTCAACAGTTATGAGCTGTTGGAAGAAGTAAGCAAAAATATATAAATTACAGTGGCAGAAAGAACAAAAAGAAAGCAAGAGGGGATAGTGGTAGAAGGCGAGAGAAAAGAGTGTTTCCAAGAGGGCCCTCCAGGAAACCAAAGGATCACTCAATGTTAAGACTAAGAACAAAAAGTACAAAACATTTGGCAACATGAAGACCAGTGTTCCAGTGCAAAAGCTATATAGGAATGGGTTAGGGAGCCTTATAGTCTAAATCTGAATATCCTCCAAAGGTTGATATGTTGAAGACTTGGTTCTCAGTGCAGCAGTGTTCAGAAATTAAGCTTTTGATAAGTGATTGGATCATGAGGACTCTGATCTCATAAATGGATTAATCTACTGGTGGTGCCATAATTGAATGGACTAATGGGAAGTGGTGCAAACTGGAGAAGGTGGGGCCTAGTAGGATTATGTTTGTCACTGGAGGTATCCCTGAAAGAGTATATTTTGTCCTTGGCAAATATATACATATAATAAAAATATATAATATATATAACATATATATTCCTCCCCCCATTCACCCTTTCTGGGCTACCATGAGCTGAGCAGCTTTTCTCTACCACATCCTTCTGCCATGTTGTTCTGCTTCACCTCAGGCTCAGGGCAATGGAGTCAATAGTCCTTGAACTGAAATGTCTGAAACAATGCACTAAAATAAATTATCTCTCCTCAAAGTGAGGTCAAGAGGAAGAGATAAGGCTAGGCAAATAGGGAAATGGACCCTGGATGACTGCCGCAGTCTGGCTGGGCACAATTCAGGAGCCACTTGTCAAAAGAAACTAACTTTATTTTTAGAACTACAAACGCCAAACAAAATAGCTCCTCAGGAAAAAACCCTCAGAGCCCAACTGCCACCACTGGCTTCCCACCAGCCTCTCACCCCCACCCCAGCCTCTCCACCTCCCACAATCCTCCTGCTCTTGACGATTGGCTGGGTCGTGTGGGCAGAGCCCCAATGAGCAGCTCCGTGGTCTGAAAGGGCAGGGAAACAGCCCAATGAGCATCATCTCAGAGGAGCCAATCAGCTAGATGTTGCTGGGGCCGCTGTGAGCCAATCATCAGCTGGCAGTCTGAAGGGCGGGGAAACAGCCCAATGAACATCACCACAGAGGAGCCAATCAGCTAGATGTTGCTGGGGCTGCTGTGAGCCAATCATCAGCCGGCAGCTGGAAGTTTGCTGGGGCCCCTTTGGCTGTGGCTCTCAATAGCTCCCCCTCTCTGTTTAAACAACAAGCATGTGGCTTAGGGATCGTGCCTGCCTTAGGTTGTCCAATACTACATATGGTCCTTACCCATCATCAGATGAGCTGACCTCAGGGCGTCAGCCTCCTGTCTTAGGTTGGTACCATTGTAATTGGATCTTACCCGTCATTGACTACTGGTCTAGTACACAGCCACACCTGTGGAGAGGTACCAGCGAGGGGGTGAGGTTCTTTGCCTCACCTCTGTTGGCCCCCAAATTTTAGCTGAACGATCATGACAAGCAGAAGGGAGGAAGATACACCAAGCCAATTGACGGCTCCTTTTGGGAAAATTGTACCACCGATGACATCATTTGCAAAAATACCCCAACACTACCACAAGTCGCTGCACCAACAGGTAGTTCACAATGCATACAGGTGAATTCACAATGCATACAAGTGATACATAGTCCAGGCAAGTTCTGCAAGCAGTTCAGTGATGGCTATTGCAGAAGCTGTAGATTGGTTTTATCTTTGTCTTCACCGGCACTGGGATGAAGATAGGAATTCTGGCAATAATGGCTAAAGAAAAAATTATGTAACATTCCAGAAGGCACTAAAAGAAAACAATTTTCTTAACAATTTACATTATCTTGAAGAGAATTATTAAATATAATGAAAAGGAAAGGTGAAAGTGTTGGGAAAAGTATAAACGGCAGCCGTACCCCAGAGAAAAAACCCCAACATGGTGCCTAAGGACTTCTTCTTCCTACCTTCTTCTTCTCTGCTTGGCGCGAAAAGTTCCCGCCCTTGTGAACTCTCCCACTGGCGCCAATTTCAAATCTTGCTGGCGGGGAACCTTAGCCCCAATGAGAACTAATTCCTGGGCGCGGGAGCTGATATCTGGAAGAACTTGCCAATAAACGGGTGGCCTGCCATTTATCTAAGCCCTACCATCTCCCCTTTAGTTCTATATAAGCACACAGCTTTTTGCAATAAAATTGGAATTCTCCTGGTGAAGTGTCTTTGCATGGGGAATTCTTTCAGAAAGTAAACAAACAGATCTGTTAACCTCCTTTTTTGTTCACATATTAAAACAATCCTCAACAGTTGTTTACCCAATTCAAATTAAACCATTTAAATCACGTGAATAAAAAAAAATATTTGGATCCATTTTTTCATGAGTGCTCATCATATATGATATATGGACATACGTACATTCAAACATATAACACAAAACACAAGTGTGCACACATAATACATACAACACATAACATAATAGTAAAGGCCTTATAACTTTTTACAGGTGAAATCTCCATTGCAATGTTTAAAAACTCTATAGTCAAAAAAATAGAACTGATCAGCAAAATATTAACCTAGGTCTGTATGAGCTCAAAAAACAAAATAGAACTTCATGATATGGGAAAGGGCAGTAATAAAATAGATATTGAAAAAAGCATCCTGGTTCTGTTGCAGATGTAAGAATAGCCAAACTGGAGTTCTGGATATCAGCTGTTATGGATTTGAGCCAAATCATCTTCTTTTTGGTCTGTAGAAATCGCTTTGGTTAATCTCTCTGGAATCCAAATCGGCTACTGTTCTCCCTGTGGAAACACATAAACAGACCCCCTACTTCAGACAATTACTGGGTCAGGACCTTTCCATTGTCCTGTTAGAATATCTTTCCAAAGTACCTTGGGCTTATGCACATTTTTTGGACACATATGCCTTTCTGCAGCACTAAGTCCTGATTAATCCAAATTTTAAAAGTTTAGAATACAAAGGGTTATTTTAAGTTTATCTTTGGGGACTATATACCCATTCCCAATTCCATCTTTTTGCTTTAATAAGTACATTTTAATAGTTTGATGAGCTCTTTCAACTATGCCTTGTCCCTGTGGATTGTATGGGATTCCTGTTATATGAGTAATGCCAAATGATGAGCAAAATTGTTTAAAAGAGGTAGAAGTATAACCAGGGGCATTATCTGTTTTTAACTGTTTGGAACGCCCACAGTGGCAAAATTTTGTAAGCAATGAGCTATAACATCTTTAGTTTTTTCTCCGGCATGAAGAGAGCCCATCAAAAATCCAGAAGAAGTATCAACTGTAACATGAAAATATTTTAATTTTCCAAATTCTGGCAAGTGTGTGACGTCCATCTGCCAAATATGGTTAGGTATCAATCCTCTAGGATTGACTCCAAGATTAACTTGTGGTAAAAAGGTCACACAATTTTGACATTGTTTTATTATTTGTCTACCTTGTTCCTTAGTTATTTCAAAACGCTTTTGTAAAGTATTAGCATTGATATGGAACCTTTTATGAAAATTTATAGCTTCTTCTAGTGTAGAGAAAATATGTATGTCATGTGTAGTTTTATCTGCTAAATCATTGCCCAAACTAAGGGCTCCAGGCAATCCTGTATGTGCCCTGATATGTCCTATAAAGAATGGATCTTTTCTGTCCCAGATTAGACTTTGTATAGTGGAAAGCAAAGAGAAAACAGTAGAAGAAGGGGAAATCCTACCAGCATCTTCAAGGGATACTATAGCATTAACTATATACTGACTATCAGAAAATAAATTAAATATAGAATCTTTAAACATCACAAAAGCTTGTAATACTGCATTAAGCTCTACCTTTTGAGCTGATTGTTTGGGTACTAAAAATGTAAAAGTTTGATCAGGTGTAACTATTGCTGCTGTACCATTATTTGACCCATCAGTGAATATATTTGGAGCATTCATGATAGGTGTTTTTCTTGTCATTTTTGGAAAAATTACAGGATGCAATGACCAAAAAGACAATAAAGGATTAGATGGTAAGTGGTTATCAAATGAAACATTAGATTAGCACATAATTATTGCCCAAGTATTTAACTCATTAGCTAATTCATCAATTTGATTCATAGTATATGGAGTAATAATTTTATTGGGAGAAATTCCAAACACTCCCTTTGCTGCTTTTATTCCTTTGAGTATTAATTGTCCTACAGCCTCAGGATACCTAGTAAGAGTAGTGTTAGGAGATTAAGATAAATGTATCCATAATAATGGACCTTCTTGCCAAAATACTCCTGTAGGAATATTTTTTGTTGGTAGTACAATAAATAATAAAGGCAAACTTATATCAATTCTATCCAAATGCATATTTTCCATATATGTTTCAATGATTTTTAATGCCTTTCTTGCTTCAGGCGTTAACATTTGGGGTGAATTTGGATCTGATGGACCTTTTAGGATATCAAATAAAGGTCCCAATTCTCCTGTTGGAATACCTAGATAAGGCCTTATTCAATTTATGTCTCCTAATAACTTTTGAAAGTCATTAAGTGATTTGAGTTGATCTACTTGTATTTGAATTTTTGGTGGACGGACCATGGTTGAGGATAATAGAACTCCTAAATAATTAATTGGAAAATTTAATTGTACTTTATCTATTGCCATCTCTAGATTTTAATTTTTTAATAAGTTTGTAAGTGTGGCATAACATTCTAGCAATGTGTTTTTAGCTTTGTGTGCTAATAATACATCATCCATATAGTGAAATATTTGTAGTTCAGGATTTTGATTCCTAAGTGGCTGGATTACTTTGTTAACATAAATTTGACACATAGTTGGGCTGTTAGCCATCCCTTGAGGGAGTACTTTCCATTCATATCTCTGATCAGGACCTTCATGACTCAGTGCAGGGATAGTAAATGCAAAATGTGGACTATCCTCAGGATGAATTGGAATTGAAAAAAACCAATCTTTAATATCTATAACTAAAACATACCAAGTTTTTGGCAAAACAGACAATTGAGGAATCCCCGATTGAGCAGGTCCCATAATAACCATCTCATTATTAATGGCTCTTAAATCTTGCAATAATCTCCATTTACCAGATTTCTTTTTGATGACAAAAATGGGAGTATTATGGGGAGATACAGAAGGTTGTATATGTCCTTCCATTAATTGTTGTTTGACCAGATCATGGGCTACTTGTATCTTTTCTTTAGTCAGGGGCCACTGAAGAACCCATACTGGTCTTTCTGATTTCCATGTAATTTTTATTGTCTCAGTGGCCCTTTGTGAAAATCCAACCCATGTCTGTCTGTTCCTTGATCTATTTGTATTGGTGCTGCTATACCTTATTCTTGTTTTTCTAATCTTTTTCCTTTCCTAAAACCTTGTCTAGCCATAATAGTGGGTGCATTTTGATTGATGTTATTTGTTAATATCAAACCTAATTGATCTAAGACATCTCTTCCCCATAAATTTACTGGAAGATGATCCAATACATATGGCTGTATAGTTCCTTCACATCCTTCAGGATCCTTCCAACCTAATACCATGGCACTTCTATGGGGATTAGCCGCCACTCCTAGGCTTCGAAGCGTTTGAGTGGCTTGTTGTAATGGCCAATGTTTTGGCCATTCTTGACGAGAGATGATGCTAAGGTCTGCACCTGTATCCAGTAGCCCATTAAATTCATGTCCTTGAATATTTAGTTTTAGCATAGGGCGAGAATCTAAATTTAAAGACAGCATAGCCCAATCTACACCTGTGGAGCCTAATCCCTTAGAACCTCTTTCTACAGCATGACTGGAAAATTTATCATGTAGGCTTGGTATTATTAGTAACTGTGCTATTCTATCTCCTGGTGAAGCACAGCACAAATAGCAGCTGCAGGCTTTTGCTGAGAAATTTGAAAAAGGTTATTTTAAAATTGGGACATACATGACCTGGAGTCCACAACCTCTCCAAAGAAGGAAAAATGCATGATCAATATTTTGTTTGGACTGGAGGCTGCATGAATGCCTCGTGGACACAGAGTATTTGACCCAGGATTGGGTAAGAAGCTTACTTTCTTAAATATGTAGATCCTTATCAACCCTAGATAATACCCTAGCCATTGACTGAAAACCCTCTGAGGTCCCTTCCCAAGCATGAGAACTTTGCTTCACTTTCCTTTAATAAATTCCTTTTTTTTTTTTTTTTGGATACTGGGGATTTAATCCAGAGGTACTTAACTCTGAGCTATATCCCCAGCCATTTAAAATTTTTATTTTAAGACAGGGTCTCACTAAGTTGCTTAGGGCCTTGCAAAGTTACTGAGGCTGGCCTTGAATTTGTAATTCCTACTGTGTGAGCCTCCCGAGCTGCTGGGATTATAGGTGTATGCCACTGTGCCTGTTTTTGCTTTAATAAATCATTATACTTTGTTTTCACCCCTTTCTGTCTGTGAATCTCATTCTTTGAATACGCAAGACAAAGAATCCACCTGACTTCATGCTCTGTGTTACATAAGTTGTTTTTCTCAGGTATTTTGTCATAGCAACAAAAACCTGACAAACTTGGAGCATGAGAAAAATTGAAAGAACATCATAATTCTTTCAAGAAGTTTGCTTCCTCTGAACTGTCTGTGCTTTGCTGATTTTCCAATTATGATTTTTACATTGATTTCATTGTTTTATGTGATCTCTATGTATGTGTATGTTGAGATTATTTGTTAAACAGTACTATGGAGTCATTTAAAAAGTTTTTATCTACTATTCAATCTTATGTAGCTTTTGGTACACATTAGCTTTATTTTTATATAGTTAATTTTTTCCTCATGACTCTTCCAATGCACTTTTACTTAGAAATTACATATTTATCTTTATATTCTTTCTTTTTTATACTATTTCTTAAACATTTATGATATTACTGAAAATTTAAAAATAATTTTAGTATTTCTTTGGACATGTAATTTTAAGGTTGGGGCGCTTTCTTTTACTGTGATATTGATGGAATAGTAAACAATAAAGCTAGTCTTTGGATGTTCTAGTTAATATTTTAACCAACTGACTTTGTTGCCTCATTGTCAGAGAAAGCTCTTAATGAATAAGAAGATCAAATTTCAGTTAAACATGAGATTTGTTTAATTCATAGTTTTTTGACTTTCTGCCTTTGTGCTAATATTGTATATTCTTTTTATATTATACAAATTTTTAATTCTATATTCTCAGTTTCCTGTGCTTCCCAGAATTACACCACATGACTGCCACCCTCCAAGGCATTCTCGTAAGGATCAGAAGTTCCAAAACCATGCTCACATGTGACATTATAGGAAATGCTCAGTAGATAGCTTATAGAGGGAGCCAGTGGAATAAGAAGGATGTTCTCATTTTAAAATTCAAGAGTTTTCATAATCCTTTGAATAGCAACTATACTTAAAACCAAACAGTCTTTCTCTTTGTTACATAACAGAGCTAGTGCTTATTTAAGTCACTTCAGGAGAGGAAACCCAGAGGTTCTGTCATCTTCAAGTTTGAGGGGCACAGATTGAACTCCTCCTTCATTTATAGCTTACCAATGAGATTTTTGGAAATCACACTCAGTTTGTTATGGTAACTAATTTGAAAATAAATATTTTATAAGTTTTTAAAGGTTATATTATAAAATTTACCTTAATGCAAAATTAAAAATTTAGAACATAGACAAATTCCTTCAAACTTTTTACTGTTTAACAGTCTATAAAATTTCTCAAGCTAGCTACAATAAACAGTGGGATTTGTTAGCATATTAAAAAATGTACATACAGTATACCCAAGGTATTATCTCTAGTACCCCAGGACAAGAACGCCAAAATATGTGGATACTAAAATCCCTTACGTGACATGGTATTATATTTGCATATATTTTATACCACATCCTCCCTGGTACTTTAAATTATACCTAGAATATTTATAGTACTTAATACAATATAACTGATAAATAAGTAGTATTATAGTGTATTGATTAGAGAACAAATGACAAGGAAAAAAATGGTACATTTTTTGGTAAGGACACCATTTTGTTTTCTGAATATTTTTGATCCTCACTTGGTTGAATCCACAGATACTAAACCTACAGGTAGGGAGGGTTAATTGTATTATCTTTTGTTTGGTGACCAAATGCATACTTATATGTAATTTTAAATTTCACATATTTGAGCATCAAAAGTAGCCAGAAACTACTTTTGTGACCTGGTCATGACCAACAATATTAAATTATTTCACTTTGATATTAAAACCCTCAATTTTTGATAATATTTTGAAAATTTTCACATTTTTGCTCCCAATGATGAAATTGGGAAGTATATTTCAGTATATTATGAATGTTTCTTGGATAATCTTTATTCTTAATAAGGGAAAAACCAAATTGGAAATAATTATCAGAATATTTTTTCTTTTCACACTATTATGATCAATATTAGAGACATTCATGAGCATTAAATATGAATTTTGAGCAGATTAATACAAGTGATGGGTCTATGAAAATCATCTGGCAGCATATGTGCGAGCTAGAACAATTTTTAAGTTTCTTTTAACTTGTACCTAAGCTTCTTTGTTTTGTTTACTATCTTTGGCCAATGAATGGTTAAGGATGGAGTGAAAATCTAAGTATAAGAAACAGTTTATACCATGGAGTAGCAGACACCACCGTGGTAAAAGGACACCTCCACAATGTTCAATTTGCAGGGCTGAGTCCTGCCATGTGACTGCCACTTGCCACTGCATAGGTTCACATAGGCATCCAAAGATCCCCAATGTTTACAGTTCAAATAGCAGGGAGGAGTTGGACTTTTACCTATTTATTTATTTTGTAGTATTGTATATTATGCTCAGGGGCACTCTACCACTGAGCCATATCTGCAGCCCTTTTTAACTTTCTGAGACAAGGTCTTATAAAGTTGTTCAAGCTGACCTTGAATTTGGGATCCTCCTAACTCAGCTGTTGGAGTAGCTTGGGTTATAGGTATGTTCTACCTTGCCTCCCTTACCTGTTTATTTTTTATAAATAGAAGCATATGTAGATGTCATTACCACTTATCTATGTCATTTTTGCCCAGTAATTCTTTTGAAAGACACTTCTTGACCATTGAAACTAAAGAAGTCCCCCTCCTCATAGTTCCCTTTCATATCATCTTATCATTGTGTATTATAATGCTGTGACAAAAATATCTGACAAGAATAACTTCCCGGATGAAAATTTATTTTGGACTTACGGTTTTAGAGGTTTCGTTTGTAGATGTCCAGCTGTATTCTTCTGGGATCAAGTGGTGAGGTAGAACATGATGGGGGAAGGGCCTGGAGGAGGAAAGCTCAAGACTGCCATGAAGCAGAAAGAAAGAGAGGTGCCAGGAACAAAAGTGCCCCCAGTGTTCTATTGCTTTCAGCCACACCCTACTTGCCTATAGTTATCACAGTGTTTCTTTTCAATTATTAGTCTTTCAAATGGATTAATTCACTGATGAGGTTATAGCTCTTATCATCTGTTCATGAGCTTTTGAGGGACACCTCATATTCAAATCATAACATAAAATTTTACATATCACCATCATTTATTTTCTTATTTCCTTTTAGACTTATTTATTGATAGTCTTTTCCCCTCCATCTAGGTAGAATATCTAGAAGGCAAAATTTCTTCATTTAGTGCTGTATCTTCTGATTCTAGAAAAACAACATATTTTCAATCATTGAGTAAATGTGGACCCCTCACCACTACCTTCTATGTCTGCTGTACCTGGGCAACTTATAGGAGAATGCAACCCTTTTTGAATATCATAGCTCAACACTTCAATCTTTACACGGTCCTCCTATTAAAATTTAGTAGAAGCCAGATTACAATACCTATAATCTTAGTGACACCGGAGGCTAAGTCAGGAGGATTGCAAGTTTGATGCCAGCCTTGGAAATTGAACAGAACTCTCAGAAACTTAGTGAGACCCTATCTCAAAACAAAAATGAAAAATGACTGCGGATATAGCTCAGTGGTAAAATGCTCCTGGATCCAATCCCTAGTACTCTACTCCCCCCCCCCCAAAAATAGTACAAATTCTACTATTAATGTGAGCACGGGGAGATTAGAATCATTCCATGTGTGATCTAATTTTCCTTATTGAAAAGCTCCAGGAGACTATTGTACATTCTTTAGCTTTGGTATGTCTGAGCACAAGAGTCATGGTCATGTGCAGGTTGACATTCTTCTCCGACCAACAGTGATGCCCAGGACCCTGTATTCCTTCTCTTTATGACTGAAATCTTTGGCAATATGATGATTTGGGGTTATGCTGATTTATTACTAGAAACTAAGAACTGGACATTGGCTACAGGGTCAGGGCTTTTCTCATGTCTGGTTGTTGGGAGCAACTGGTGTATCTTTTCCCTTTCCTGACCCTTCTCTTCCAGCGACCTGAGAGCAGAAAAGAGAGAAATGAGAGAGAGTGTCTGAGGATGGGGATAAGATCCTGCAAGAAGGTGGAGGAGGGAAGGAGCTCAGCCAAAAAAGAAAGTTAGAAGCCTAGTTTGAGAGGCATCTATGGCCCCCTTGGTTAAAAAGGGGCCTGAATAGTTCTTTATTTCTATGTCATGATGACAGGCGCCATTGGTTGTTTTGAGCCCAGTTCACCATTTCAGGAGGGCAGGATGGCAGCTGCAAAAGGGCATCCCAGATGCTGAGTGACAGAGGTGGGCGGTTGGAATGAGGCTCCTCAAGACGACTTGCGTCACCCTCCAACTGCTTCTGGCATCTTGCTGGAGTGTAATCTGCTTTCTTGCCTTTTCATGGGAATAAAAGAATAAAAGGTATTTTAGTAGAATAAAGTAATTTCTGAAAATGCAAACGAAGATTTTTAAAGAGCTACCCACGCATCTTCACCAACTCTTCTTCCATGACAACCTTGCAATTCATCTTAAATAAAAGTAATTGGTGTGACTCTTTAGGTTTGCTTCCTTTTAGAAGTAATTATGTAAGTATGTCTAATGGCCATCATTTAATGAGAACTGGTAATTACCATGCCAAGTATTATCCTTAATGCTTTAATGTATTACCTAAAATAATCCTTTCTACCCTGAAGTAGAACCTTGTGTTAGTCAGGGTTCTCCAGAAAGCCAGGACCAAAAGGATATACAGAGTGAACTATATGAGATGGATATCTTTCGGGAATTGGCTCACATGGCTATAGTGGCTGAGAAGTGTCATGAAGGACTGTCTCCTAGTTGGAGAACCAGGGAAGTCAGTAGTGTGGCTCAGGCTAAGTCCAAAGGCCTCAGAACCTGGGAAGCTGCTGGTGCAACTTCTCACTTTTTGTTCCAAGGCTGAAGTCATGAGAACCTGAACACAGGGGATTGGTACAGGTCCCTTATGCCATGAGCTGGAGAACTTAGAGTTCTGATGTCAAAGGGCTTGAGAAGGAGGATGTCCCAGTGTGGGTACGCACGCGCGCGCGCGCGAGAGAGAGAGAGAGAGAGAGAGAGAGAGAGAGAGAGAGAGATTGCTTATCCTTTGCCTTTTGTTCTCTCTGGGCCTTCAGCCAATTGGATGGTGCCTACTCACATTAGGTAAGGGCAGATCCTCCCCACTCTGTCCAGTGACTCAAATGTCTTCCAGAAACACATGCACAGGTACCCCCAGAAGTAATGCTTTATCAGCTATCTGGGTATCACTTCATCTAGTCAGGTAGACACCGAATGTTAACCATCACAGACCTGTTCTTCTGCTTGAGGAAACTGCAGTCTAGAAAAGTTCTATAGCTTGCTGGGAAGGTGGCAAAGTTAGGGCCAGAGCCACTCACTGTGTTGCTGGAGCTCTTGCTCCTCACTTGAGGCAAAACCTCCGTTTCTCATTAGAAACAGGCCATGAGTCTGTAAGTGCATGATGTTCATGTGAATGGTGGGATGTTAGTGAGGAAATCAAAGTGAGGTAGGTTACCATTTTGAATACATGGTGAAGACTGATCACTTGAGGTCAGCTTTATGCTGATCTCTTATTCTATCATATGAGATAATATTCTATCACTACATTTTCTCTAGAAAAATGGGGATTGAAACTCTAATACTTTTTCCATTTACTCTTTGCCTCTGTCTTGGATCTTCAAATGCCCATGGGTAACTAGGTTCTCCATTTTGTGAAGAAGAAAATCTTCAATACTACTCAAAACTACTATTGTAACTGATTGCTACTGCAAGATACCAACTTTTACATAGACAATAGAAAAAACATAAGAGAATAAACAATGCAAGAAAAGTAAAATATCAATCATCTTGACTGGCATCATTTTTATTTTGACAAAACCTGTACCTGCATTCATTTTGAACTGATATTTCCATGTGACTTTTTAAACACAGTATTATTCTTTTTCATATACATAATGAAAAACGAGTGCAGGCTATGATATGGTGACTTTTGCTTGCCCATTGCCACCATCAATTGCCTGCCCTCTCTGTGCAGAAATCATGAGTAGGAGAGTTGTTTTCCTGCCTTGCAGGGTACTTTCCAGTCAAGTTTGAAATATGGGGACAGTTTGCTCTTCTACTTGACCCTTATAAAGGCCTGGAGAGGTGGCCCACCCATTGGGAAAGTTAGAAGCCTAGTTTGGTCTAGTGGACAACTGAGTCAGTAGCCACCTCCTACTTCAGCCTGGATACTGTGGCCTTTTCCTTTTTGTAGACTCTTGATGGAAGTACATGAAAACAATCATGCTCAGGAATTTTATAATTATGTCTCATCAAACTGGAATGAAGTCATTTTCAACACATGTTCAAGACCATAGTATGTAGAGGTGAGAGTATTTCCTGAAAATGAATTTTTTTTGTATCACAAAACAATACCTCTTGAATAAAAAAAAAAACTTGTTGAGAGCCACAGCCAAAGGGGCCCCAGCAAACTTCCAGCTGCCAGCAAACTTACAGCTGCCAGCTGATGATTGGCTCACAGTGGCCCCAGCAACTTCTAGCTGATTGGCTCCTCTGTGGTGATGCTCATTGGGCTGTTTTCCCACCCTTTCAGACTACCAGCTGATGATTGGCTCACAGTGGCCCCAGCAACTTCTAGCTGATTGGCTCCTCTGCGGTGATGCTCATTGGGCTGTTTCCCTGCCCTTTCAGACTACGGAGCTGCTCACTGGGGGACTTTTTTTGGCTCCGCCCACATGACCCAGCCAATCGCCCTCAAGAGCAGGAGGAGTGGGGGAGGTTGAGAGGCTTGTGAGAAGCCGGTGGTGGCAGTTGGGGTCTGAGGGTTTTTCCCGAGGAGCTGTGTGATGCGGTGTGTGGTTCTAAAAATAAAGTTTGTTTCTTTTGACAAGTGGTTTCTGAATTGTGCCCAGCCAGACTGAGGCAAAAACTTTAAGAAAAAGAATAAAATTTAAATTTTGTTAGTCTAGTTATTCAGAGATAAACATAATAAATACCATGGTATATGCCTTTCCAGAATGTCATCTATGTGTTTACGTGTACCTACCTCTATATCAAACACTTTTTTCACTCTTTTCATTTAATAACATTTGATTAGCATCTTTTAAGATCAATAAATTATTTTATTTTAGAATTTTAATGGTTCCTTTCCAACAGCCCTTAAATGTGTCAAGTCTCTTGCATCATAAAAGTCTTTCCTCAAAGTATCAATAGATACCATCCTTGATATTGAATAGGTACTACCTTAGCTACATTCCTTTAATATAAAATTTCTTGAGGAGTTATCTACATTATCCCCTCAATTTTAAGTCTGTGCAATGTGAATTCTAGCCTCCCGCTGTAGAAACTGTTTCCTTCAAAGTCACTCATGACCTCCTTTACTGTCAAATGAAATGAGAATATCTCAATACAACAGACACTAGTATGGCAGTAGGTAAAAATGTGGATGTGTAACCTATGTGATTCTGCAATCTGTATACGGGGTAAAAATGGGAGTTCATAACCCACTTGAATCAAATGTATGAAATATGATATGTCAAGAGCTTTGTAATGTTTTGAACAACCAATAAAAAAAAAAGAGAATATCTCTATTTACTTTGCTTGACTTTCTGGACACATCTGACATAGGTTGCCACTTTGTCCCCCTGGAAACTCTTTGGCTATTGAGGCTTATATTTTGGGGGGTTTCCTTTTGCCTCTTTGATCACTCCTGGCCAGTCTTTAGTGTTGGATCCTTATATCTTAAATGTTGGTCTCTGTCTCTGCACTTGTCTTATTCTCCTTGTCTTACTCTGGGCAATCTCAGACTTTCCCATGGCTCCCAAATCTATCCTTGTGTTGCAGACACATGGGTTCAAATCTCCCTTGGATATGTAATTAGTTGTAGGTTTCATGGCATCTTGAACTCATCTTTTAAAAGTGAGCTATTAATCCTTGCTATGTCTTCCTTCAGTTTGCCCCTCCTCCTGTTTTTCCTATTTCAGTGGGTGGTAGCTTCACTTACCAGTTGCTCAAGCAGACACCTGCTTGAGTTTGAAGCCACTTGTACTCTCTCATTCTCTAACCAATAAATCATCAACTTCTGCCTATTTTGTCTTTATCACTTGGATTTACCCAGTTCCTTCCATTCTCGTAGCTATTGTGCAATTTTAGACACTTTCTAGTCCACCTTGTTTCTGGCAAAAGAAACAATAATATTTTAGGTATATTTGGTTAACTCAAACATATTTTTAAAATTACTTTAGTCTTTTAAATATAGGTGGCTAGTATAAGATTAAGAATGGTGTATGTACTTCATATTATATTTCTACTAGGCAGCACTGATTTATACCTTGGGTAACTCTCAAGCTTCTTTTTGTATTACTTGAATTACTTGAATTTTTAAAAGTTTTGTTCAGCCTAAAAG
The DNA here is from genome assembly GCF_045843805.1 of Urocitellus parryii. Classification (NCBI taxonomy): domain Eukaryota; kingdom Metazoa; phylum Chordata; class Mammalia; order Rodentia; family Sciuridae; genus Urocitellus; species Urocitellus parryii. The sequence goes on from NC_135532.1 coordinate 149,367,156, forward strand.
GTATTGGAATTTAATTAATCCAAGATGTTATTTTGGGTGAATTGTTGTAACACTAGTTAGGGCACTGTTTAATATTTATTTTTTGGTGTAGATGGACACAAACGCAATGCTTTTATTTTTATGTGGTGCTGAGGATGGAACCGGGTCCTGCCCGTGCTAGATGAGCGCTCTACTGCTGAGCCACAATCCCAGCCCTAGTTAGAGCATTTTAAGTAAAGTTTATTTTACCTGAAACTTTCCTCCTCTTGCCTTTCTTTCTTCCCTTCATCTTTTCTTATCTGAATAAAAATGTTCTTGTATGTTTAAGTTCTCTCCTGGATTACAATGTACGTCATGTAGGTTTTATCATATAGTGTAATGATTTCCTAAAATGTCTGTCTTCCCATCTAGGCTGTGAAATCTTAGTGGCAGGGACCAAATCTTAATCATTTTGCACTTACCAAACCCAAAAGGTGCTAATTATATTAATAGTGGATCGATACATAGTTTGAGGGTGTGACTATAAACAAACCAAGCTCTAAAACTTGAATTAATTCTGCCTATTTTAGGCAAGATGCTGTCATATTTTACTCTCTGAATGAAAAATTGTATTTCCAGTTAACATTTCCCACTTAAAAATGGTATTTTTTGTTTGTTTGTTTGTTTGTTTTAAAAGATGTACTTAGCTGGGTACCATGGCACATGCCTGTAATTCCACTTACTTGGGAGGCTGAAACAGGTTGCAAATATGAGGAGAGCATAGGCAAATGTTATGTTTTAGATAGGAGGTGTTCTCCAAAAACTCATATGTGATCTAATGCAGGAAAGTTCAGTTGTGAAATGATTGGGTTATGAGAGCCTAAACCTAATCAGTGCATTAATGCACTAATGAAGATTAGCTGGGTGGTAATTGTAGGTTTGTAGGGTGTGACGAGGAAGTAGGTGATTAGGGGTGTGCCTTTTGGGTATATATTTTGTCCCTGGTGAGCAAAGCTCTCTGGTCTTTGATGGCTATGTCCTGACTTGCTTTCTTCCTCCACATCTTTCTGCCATGGTGTTCTGCCTCACTTCAGGCCCAGAGCCACCAAGTCAGTTATTATGGTCTGAGACCTCTAAAATCATGAGTGCCAAATAAAATTCCTTCTCTAAAATTGTTATTGTCAGGCCTTTTTTTCACAGAGGTGAAAAAGTCAACTAAAACAGAAACTAAGACCTTGTCTCGCAATAACACAGCACTTGCCTTACATGTGCGAGACTCTGGGTTCAATACCCAGTACTGCAAAAGAGAGAGCGAGAGAGATCGAGAGAGAGAGAGAGAGAGAGAGAGAGAGATTTGACACAAATTTTAAAATAATGCAGAAGCATATAATATAGAAAGTGACATTTCCCCAGAAAAGCCCAATGCGGAAATAGTGAACTTTATAGTTCAGCATTACTGTCACAGCACTCTGGTTAATGTACTCTAGGGGGCAATCTTGAGCTGACATTTTTATAGGTAATGCAGGACCAATCTGAGTTTGGTCAATGGCAAAAATTACTATCATTACTTTCAAATAAAAACAAGAGAACTATAGCATTTTCTATCAAAACCTTCAGAGGTTATATTAAGAAAATGAAATGTTTGGTAATTTTTATGATTTTTCAATGCATTTAAAAGTACCCATGAAGGAAACTGACAAGCTGGTTATCTCTATGAGGCACACAAGGACAAAGAGAGCTTAAAATAGTGTGTCAATGAGTGATATTTGGTTTAGTGGGAAATTTTAAACTGAAAAAGGGAGGGGATAGTAATTCTGATTTTCTGTGTTTGGACTTTTTTTCTTTTTTGGTACTGAGGATTGAACCCAGGGGTGCTCAACCACTGAGCCACATCCCCAGCCCTTTTATATATTTTATTTAGAGAGAGGGTCTTGCTGAGTTGCTAAGTGCCTTGCTAAGTTGCCGAGGCTGGCTTTGAACTTCTAATCTTCCTGCTTCATCCTCCTGAGCTGCTGGGATTACAGGCCTGCGCCACTGTGCCTGGCCCTGTGTTTGGACTTTTTAAGACCCTAACCTAACCTTGGATTATGTGATTCTGTTTTGGCTGAATTCTTCATAGCTTCATAACTGTGGTCACATGATAATACCCATCTTCAGGTATGAATATGTGAGGAAAGAACTAATGGTGAATTGCAAACCCCTCTATTTCCCCCAGCTTGTGCTGTACCCAGCAATTCTTGGGTGGCTTGGATCCCAGGGTCAGTCACACCTAGCTGGAATAGAATCTGCCTTTGGCACATGATTTCTGAGTCTCTTCCTTGATTTACTAATTGCCAGGATTTCTTTATTCATTCTCAACAAAGATAGATTTTTTTTATACTACTGGCAACATGCTATGAATACAACAATGAACAATATAGTAAGCAACCCATCTTCAAGAAGCATACAAGTAAAGAAATTTACTGCATAATTTCATAAAGAATAAAAACCATTTAGAATAGAGATGATGGAAATGGTCTTCTTTATGGGGTTTAAAAAAGAAGCCTATTTGATGAGAGGACTTTTGAACTGAGGTATGAATGAAAGGAGGGGAGAGAGTCCCAGGCAGAGGTGCAGCAGTGTAAAGGCACTGTGGTGAGAGCTATATGGCTTCCATTTACAAATAGCAAGATCATGTAGGAAAGGAGTGAACAACAGTGTTATAGTGGGAAATGAGGTTGGAAAGAGCCAAGGCCAGATCATCTGTGGTGTAGTTGACTATTATTCTAAAATGCCATGGGAGCTATAAGAAGCTGATGATGGGGATGTGACTCAGTGGTAAACCACCTCCAGGTTCAATCCCCAGTACCAAAACAAACAAACAAACAAACAAACAAACACCATCAAAAGGGGCGTGGAGAAGAGGGAACCCTAGTACATTGCTGATGAGAATATAGATTGCTGTAGGCATTAGGGAAAACAGATGAATGTCCCTAAAGAAATTAAAAATAGAACTATCTTATGTCATAACATTCCTAATCTGGACACACAGCCAAAGGAAATGAAAGCAGCACCTTGTAAAGATATGTGCATTCCCATGTTCCTTGCAGCATAATTCACAATCACCAAAGTATGTTACAATCTTAAGTGTCCATTGACATAAACAAATCAAGAAACTGTAGCAAATATGTACAATGGAATATTGTTCAGGCTCAAAAAGATCTTTCCATTTGCCACAATGTGGATGAAACTGAAGGACACTATGCAAAGTGAAATAAGTACAAGAAAGGGTCTCATTTATGTGGGACATCTGGGGTGGTGGTAGTGAAGTGGGGAGAGAAGTGAAATATCAGAGATATTGGTTACCAGGGGTGGAGAAATCTGGGAATCAATGGAGAGAAGTAAGTCAGAGGATATAAAGTAGCATATTTATAGGATGAAGAAGTTTAGAGAGATAATGTACAGCTTGAGGAATGCATATAATTTATATAATATTTTATCCCCCAAGGGAAGTTCTGGTAGATGCAATTTATTCATCTTTCTATATAACCTTAAATGAGAGCAGTATGGACCAGGGTGGAAAAGGTATTAAGGGAAGATGAGGGACTCCAAGGTAATGCTTTAACAATTGAGAAATAATTAATTCAAGCTTGAAATTTCAAAGCATTCTGGCGATTGTCACAAGTGTCACATGAAGCCTGGCATGGTGGTCCACGCCTGTAATCCCAGTGGCTTGGGAGGCTGAGGCAGGAGGGTAGTGAATTCAAAGCCAACCTCAGCAAAAATCGGGTGCTAAGCAACTCAGTGAGACCCTGTCTCTAAAAAAAAATACAAATGAAGGCTGGGAATGAGGCTCAGTGGTAGAGTGCCCCTGAGTTCAATCCCTGGCACCCCCCCCCAAAAAAAAAATAAAAACAAAAACCAGTGCCACATGTGTTGATATTATTGTCTGTCACAACTATTGCCTCTCAGCTCTCCTTTTTGTCATTAGTTGTTTCCTACCTCATTGCACTCCACACATCACAGAAATAACTCAGAGATAACTCACTGCAAAAAAGATTGTGCCACTCTCAAGTACGGAAGAACTTGGTGAAGGATAGGTCCAAAATGGTTATAGTTAGGCTCCCTCACCTAGGCTTTCTACAGGCTTTGTTTTTAGTAGGTAGCCAAGGTCACACACACCCTGATTCAGTGTATGTACTCAAGGTCATAAACATTTGCTTGTGAGCATATGCCCACTTATGTAACCTGATGTCAATGTGCCTTCTTTGTCTTGCCTGCATATAAAAAAGGCCTATAGAAGGATTCAGGAGGTTAATGGGGCTGGAGCTGAAAGTTGAGGGCTGCTGTCACCTCTGAATAAAGAATGTTTACTATCCCAACTGCATCTTGCATCTTCTTCTACCTGCTGGGACCCTGAATCTGTTTCTCAGGTTCTGAGCCTCCACTTCAACATCCTGCTAGCATGGCATCAAACACTCTGTCTAACTAGTTTTCAGCTCTTAATGAAGATATTGCTTCAGACTCCTTACTTCCTTTCCACTGTCCTTCCTTCTCTAGGTGTCTACCTTCTTTCACAGCATTGCTATTGTGTAAATTGCCTTTAAGTGTTTTGGTAGAGAGATAGGTTCAAAATGAAAACTTCAAAATTACTATTTTTTTCTGTTTGTTTGGGCTCTCCAGTGGGGATGGGCACTGGCTAGCCACTCATTACAGGGTAATAATAATGTTGTACATGGATGAGCCCCTTTTACATGATGAAGGAGCCAACCAGGGCTCTTCAGGATCTCTTTCATCTCTGAAGCACTTCTGTCATCTGTGATTAGTTAATTTGTGTTTACTGCTCACTGTGTTCTCATAATCAAGTGGCTTTTCTTCTCACCCCTTGACTCAGAAACACAGTTATATGGTAAGTCATGATTCCCAGAGAAGTACGGGAGAAAATAGAAAGATCGTGAGAAGGAAAGGGCATGAGAGAAATAAAAATCAGAGGATTTTTAAAGATCATTTGATTCAAGACTGCTCAGTGTGAATGCTCTTTCAGGCAGGAACTCCCCTGTAATGTGTTTGCCTTGTGTGTTCCAGCTTTTTCTCCATTGCTAGTAGTTGATATTGTTGCTATCCTGACCTCCTCCCCTCAGAGATTCTTTCTCATCTTGAGTTGAAATCATCTTTGAAGTGCTGTATCCACTTTGAATTAGGTCTCCCCCATCCCCTCAGGTGATGTCACCATAGTTCCTGGAGTTGTGGTGAGTGGCTACTATCCTATTTGGGACTTCTTTCTCACTTCTCAGTGAACCCATCTCATATAAAGCCTAAGAGAAAACTAAAGCTGTTGCAGAAGTGAAACTCAGCATGCACTCTCAAATTCTTCTAAGGTAACCATTCTGAAGCAAAAATCAGCAGATGACATCTCTTTTTATAGAAGAACTATAACAACAATGAACACACACACACACACACACACACACACACACACACAAACTCCAAATCCAAACCAAAAGCCATATATTGCTATTCAATCATCAGATGGATTTAGACAAAACTGTGAGAACAGCAATAATTCAAGTAAAATATGTGAAAATTTAAACATGCCACTTTCAAGTTAAGACAAAAGTGGAGAGTGATGAGTTTTATATTAGAGACAAAAAACTAATGTACTTTACAGTCATCAATGAGACTATAGTATATATTTTTGTACCATGTGCTTGTAAAAGCAGATAAAATATATAATATACAATGTTATACCAGTTCAGCATATATAATATATATAGATTATATCAAAGTAGTGGACAGATCATGTGCAAACCCTGCAAAAATAGAACTTAAGGTATCTGGTAAGTAAAAACAAAGCCCCAAACAGTTTTCTGTTTAGAAATAACACAATTCAAATTACCACAAAATGCAAAGGTCTGCAAAAATGTATATCATTCCAACAACATATATGAGTTACTAAATAAATATTGATTTAAAAGAATATAAATGAAGCTTTTAAGTAAGTCCTTTCTATATGCATATTATTCATCATTAAGGAAAAATGTGTAAAAAGGCCATTGCTTTTTTTAATACTGGTAGAAAATATTAATTCTTTGTTCACAAACTCCACTAAGTTTGGCACTTAAAATCTCTGCAGCATTATAAATGTGATTTAAAATAATGTAAATTCTATATCTCCATTGGTAAAATACTTTGACTTGGGATATGGCAGTCTTCATGTTGAGGGCCATGATCCAGTTTTGTTTTTCTAAATTTCTTAGGCGTGAATGGTTATCCAGAAGAATAGCATCCTCCACCACTGCTTTGGGGTTAAGGCTTATCATCGGCAATCTGTAATACCTTACCTTGCAGCTCTTGGTTGGCTGAAGCCATTGCCTTTTTAAAAAAAATTGATTTAAAAAGTAAATAAACGACAGCAGAATGCATGACAATTCTTATTACACATATACAGCACCATTTTTCATATCTCTGGTTGTATATAAAGTATGTTGATACCAATTCGTGTCTTCATACATGTACTTTGGATAATGATGTCTATCACATTCCACCATCCTTGCTACCTTCCTATCCCCTCCCTTTCCCTCCCACTCCTCTTCCCTATCTAGAATTCATCTATTCCTCCCATGCTCCCCCTCCCTACCCCACTATGAGTCAGCCTCCTTATATCAGAGAAAACATTCCGCATTTGGTTTTTTTTTGGGGGGGGGGGTATTGGCTAACTTCACTTAGCATTGTCTTCTCCAAAGCCATCCATTTACCTGCAAATGCCATGATTTTATTCTCTTTTATTGCTGAGAAAAATTCCATTGTGTATATATGCCACATTTTTTTTGATCCATTCATACAATGAAGGACATCTAGGTTGGCTCCCTTTTGCTCTCTAAACCTCTTGTACTCTTTCTGTCATCCTTTCTCCAAGGTGAAGAAAGAGTTCCTCAGTTTCTTTGGATGAAGTATGACAAAGTCTTGCTCCTTCTTGAATGGAAACAGTCTCTTTTTCCAAGTCTATTTTATTACTACACATAAACGGATTTCATTTCCCAACATTTTCCATAATTCTTTGACCAAGTTTATTTTATTTTATTTTTGAAAAGAATCTTCGGCAGTTATATCTTAAACTAAAACAGCTCCATTTGGATCCCTGTTGGAAATGAAAACCAGTGCACGAAATCGCTCGTGACTTGCTGTATCCCATATGGCAAGGCTTACTCTTTTCCCATTATTTTCCCATTATTAAGAAAGATGCCTGCAGGGTGATGATGTGCTTGTCCTTGAGGTTGTTCTCGCAGTGGCACAGCGCCAGAGGGAGGTCTTCCCTGCGCAGCCTTCCCTAGGCAGACCGCCTTGAACTTGAAGGAGTCCGCTCCACCCACCGCAGCCTTCCCTGGGCAGCACCGCCTCCTAGCGGAGCTGGCCAACCAAGTCGGCTTGGCCTGGCAGCCAGCCACCTGCCCTCTGACCTGGCGCGCCCCACTCCCTCCTCTGGCAAGGCGTGGAAGGATCCAGAGAAAGTCGAAAAGTCAAAGAGGCCGTTTTAAACGATCAAGTTGGCAAATGTTCTAAAAATCAATTCTCAGAGCTTAGTAGTTTGAACATTTGTACAGCCCTTCTTGAAAGCAATTTATGACTAAAGAGCATTAAAAATATTATTACTGTTTGACCTAGTAAATTTCCTTTATAGAAATCTAATAATTGGGAGATCAAAGATTTTTGTATAGCAATTTTTTACAGCTTATTTAATTTGAAAACACCATTTAAAACAGTTTATTACGATATAAATGATGTACAATTTGAAAATATTCGTTTTCTATTTTGGTTATTTTGTGAATATGCTTTTGGTGTAATTAAAAAGTATTTCCCTAACCCAAGGTTACAAAGATTTTCTCCTCATATTCTAAGACTTTTATAGTGTTCAGATTTACACTTAAATTTGTGATCAATTTTCAGGGTTTTTTTGTGTGTATGTTTTAAAGTATGGATTTGAGATGGGGATTTAAAAAAGTTTTTGCACGTGGATACCCAACTCTTCTAACAATTTGTTGAAAACTCTATCCTTTATCTATTGAATTTTCTTTGCACCTTTGTTGAAATCAATTGAACATGTACAGGTGAATCTATTCTGTTATTATATTAAATAGACCTATTCAGTTATTTTACTTGAAAATGTAATATTTTTTAAAAAAACTTATAGTATTGTACATATTAATTGCTGAAAAGATGATCAAGAAGCAGACAAAAATCACCAAAATCCAACTACCTAGACATAAATTTGGTTAATATTTTGGTAATATTTTTCTAGCCTTTCTTTTTCAGGCATGTTTCAGGGCTAAGGATTCAGTTAGGTGCATCTGGAAGATTGATTACATTCAAACTTGTTGGTAATATATTTATGTGGATAAACATATTGAGGTTCATTTCAATTAGGTTTTTTACTGTCTGAAAAAAAGTTCCATGGAAAGTGCGATGGTATGTTTGTGTGTGCAACAATGCTGAATAGGTCCTTTATTGTTGGACTGAAACACTATTAAATATAAACAAATAAGTATATATGTGTGTATACACATAAGTGCATATCTCTATAATTTTTCTTTTTATGTGAAATTAACATTGATTTTTTTTTTTTTTCCCTTAGGGAAGCAATTCATTTATTTTATTTATTCTAATTTGTTATGTATGACATCAGAATGTGATTCAATTCATATTACACATACAGAGCACATTTTTTTCATATTTCTAACTGCACACAAAGTAGAGTCAAACCATTTGTGTCTTCTTTTAAATGCAAATATTATCTAAGTAAAAATACACAAAAAAACCTTCACATCATAATGACCTCATCAGTGGCATCTGTAGCAGTTGATATTTTTCCTTTAAAAAATAAAATAAATGATTACTTTTGGAGCAAATAAAAAGTATTGAAAAGATATATATCCCAACATTTTCTTTTTTTTTTTTCTTTTTTTTTTTTTTTTTTTAAATTGATTTGAGAATAAGCTGCAGACAGGATGCCTGATACACAAGATTTCACTGTACAGTGAAAAAAATTATGACACTTTTCTGACATAACCATAGTGTATTTATCAAAATCAATAAATTAACATTGATGAAATATGCTCTCTCTTTCTCTACTGAAAGGGACTAGAAGCGGTGACATCTCAATAGCAATGAGCTTACCTAGCTCCCAGATCTTGGTTTCTAAATATTAGTTTCCACCAAAAGGAACAGGGATACTTGTAGAAATGTCTGACACTATGGCTGGGGAAGGGAAATGCCAGTTGAACCTGGAATACTTTCCTGTGCCAGCAAGTAAGACAGTGCAACAAAGAATGATGGGTACACATCAAAAGGACACATGAGCCATATTGAAGGGATCCCACTTGCCAAGTCTGGGACGATTTGAGAATCAACATATATAATTTCACAATGCTACCAATTATAAAATAGGAATGCAGGAATAAATACAGATTAAATAAATAAATAAGCAAATGAATGGTGGTGAAGGAAAAGCTTATCTTTAATAGAATATTAATTAACAAGTGTAGACATATTTTAAAAGTATTCTCTCACAAAATACTTATTAATTACTTAAGAAATATATTGATTATACATATTGGTGTAGTTTACCTCATTGTAGAAAACCTGGCAGACATCTTACTGAGGGATAAAAGCTGACTTTCCCAATAATGTTGTATGTCTTCTGATATGATGTACTGAAGAAAGCACACAACATTTGTATAAATGACAAGGAAACATTAGACAAACCTCAACTGGGTTTGTCTAATGTTATACATTATACAAAGAAGCTGGCCTGGGTACTTGAAAAAAAAAATCTAGGTCGTGAAAGAAAGGCTATGTGGGAATGGCTAACAGACCAGGGTGAGTGTCCTAAGATTTAAAAATAAAATAAAGATATTGTGTCCACCTAAAACTAAAAAATAAATATAAAAAAGGGCACAAGACTCTTGAGTTAGAGATGAAGGAAAATTTATCATTCACAGTAATAGTAGTAGCCATAATATCAGCATTTCAGGAAATGTTGAATCCTATAGGATGTCATAGTAAGGGCCAGATGATGCGTGAACATATAAGTGGGCTGTTGAGTTTAAGAAAATCCCAATATTTCATAATGGTTACCAGAAAACTTTTCAACCTCTGTTCTAGAAGGAGGCATTGTCTTTATTATTAGACAAAAGTCCCTCTACTCAGGAAATATACATTGTTTCTATTTTCCAAGGATGTTTGCTCTACAAACAATTGTGAGAAGATAGTATGGAACAAAGGCCATCAGTGCTTCTGTTAATAAGACAGGCAGAAACTGAGTCATCCCTGGAGAATTGCTTCCTAATAACTTTCATCCTTTTTCTTCATACCATCTTTACTTGGGGCAAATTTTATCGTTGAGTATAACATTCCATCAGCCAATCTGATTGAGGCTACCATCAACAGGACTTCAAGCAACTGGAATCCTGCACTACTGGCCTTAAAACCATCTGCCTCCCTGTCCAGGCTCCTGGCTCAAAGTAGTTGCACAAATGCCCCAAACCATTAGGATCTACCTTATAAAGACAAGTGACTTTCTCTTTGGGTTTCTATATTCACCTTTCCTCTTTGCACATGATGTTAATCTAGATTTGGCAGAATGTATTTATTAGTGATTGTACAGACTCTTCCTTGATCTGAAAAGAGAAAGTTCTTCATCCATAACAATTATGGCCAGTGAGCTAAGTCTGACCTGAATGCTTTTGAGGACCAAGGAGGTATCATTTATGACTTTATTAAAAGTAGGGGTAAATCTTGCAACATCTTTTCTAATTGGGTGAGTGGCACTGTAGGAAAAACTTTTGGCAGGGTGTATATAAGTAATGAGTCACTTATGTCTCTGGGAAGCTTCTCCAAGTAACCAAAGATAGTCTCCTTTTTAAAACAGATCTCCACCATGGTCTGAGTCATACATGATCTGCTGGTTGTGTTTGTTTGAACAGCTACATGTCTCTCGTGACCACTCCTAGGAGACAACTCACCATGTTTCTGGGCGAGAAGGACGTTAATGCTTGCTTCTACTTAACTGGTGCGGCCTTGGGATTGCACAGGGTACCCATAGAAAGACCAGGGTTGTTGATAATTGTTGGGGCCCTCAAAGGAACCTACATCTTTGGGGGATATGAGTGCAAATGACAGTATTTTCAATGTGGCCTTCTGGCTAGCTAGTTGGTTTCCAGTTAAGTTTGAGTAATTGAGGCTAGTTCTTATTTTTGGAAAGACTTCCTGTGGTGTATCCAGCCCAACATGTTCTGTTTGTCCATGCCACTAGCTGAATGACATTTTTACTCCAAGAGGTGACTGAAAAACCGGAGTGAAGAAGTCATCTACAGGTGACAGCAGGAATCTTCTGTTGGAAGTACAGGAGCAGGGCCGCCCCATGCTGTTTCCAGTAGACTTCTTGGAAAGGTTAAGGGGGGTGGCTATCAAATCATGGCTGGAGCTGTCTGACAGAACTATAGTCAGTTACAGTTAAGATGTTTGAAACAATTTAGGAAAATGGTGTGGAGGCATTTTCCTTGCAGAGGAAATTTCCAGGGGATTATGAAGAACAAAGTATCATTAATGTGCCTCACTTCAGGGTCTAAGATTTTCTCTCTTCAGATGCCAAGTTACTGCTCTCCTTTCACTTCTAGAAAACCAGTGTGTTGGAGCTGGGGTGGTAGCTTAGTGGTGAGCTCTTGCCTAGAATGTGTGAGGCACCGGGTTCAATTCTTAGCACCACACATAAATAAATAAAATAAAGGTCCATTGACAACTGAAAGTACTTTAAAAAAAAAACAGTGTGTGCATAACTTTACCTTTATTCCAGTCATCTCCTCTTCACACTAATCCCTTTTGTCCAGAAGGTCAGGTGCAAGAGGACAGCACATCTTAATACACAGAGATCCCTTGTGTCCCCCAGTTGGGTCAGCACAGGCTACTGTGCCGCTCAGCTAATAGGCGGCAAATGAGGAGCCCGGGCCACCAATGAGCAGAGGCTTTGCCAGTAGCATCAGCCAGGCTGATGCCCCGCGGGCAAACCAGAAGAAGCGCATCTGCTCAGCTGTGTTGAGAGGCTGTGCAGACGTCCCCTCCTGGAGCCACTTATTATTTACTCATTCCCCTCAAGAAGCAACCAGGGCCCCGAGATTAGAACTTTCTCTCCCCAGACCAGGCCAGATCCCATCCACGTAGTTTAATTCTCATGGGGCTCTGGGATCAAAGGAACAGAAACAGCAACATCAAAAGCCCAGCAGCTATCTGATTTTAAACTGGCAAAGTGGTTAAAATAAAGTGTTGAGTAAACAGACCAAGCTGGGTAAGTTTTGACTATGTGCTGGTTATCATATTTCTCCTCCTGTGATCTCTGTCCTGTCTTTATGCTATATCTCACCAGCCCTCTCTTAATTAAGGAGACAAAAAATATCGCTTGCTGGCACAAACTGCACAGTCATTTGCTTTCCTTCACTTCTTTTCCCCTAATATTTAAATTTTTTGGTTTGCTCTTTGAAGTAGTTTTTGGGGTATGCTATTGTAGAATTTCCTGGAAACAAAAAATTGACTGGTATTTTGTTGTAGGCCTTTTTTAACTCCGAAGTTGGAATGTATTGATATATCAGTTTCTTTCTGTGAGAACATTATAATGTTCCTTTGCAAAGCCTGAAATCTTTATCCATCCTCCACTTTCTGTTTTGATGAAAGTTTTAGAAAATTACCTGGCTTTTCAGAATTAACATAACTTTTGCCTCCATTAATAGAATGTTATTTAGAGGGTCTAAGCAAGTTGCAGAAGGTTTGTGAAGAATAAGTCTTATGAAAGGAAATTTGTATGTGTGATTAATTTATATGTGTAATTTATATGTGTGATGGCTATAATTAAGAAAACATCTACAGGGTATTCTAAAATCAAAAAATTTAACCCACTGAAAGTCTGGTGGTCTGGTTTGATGCTCTCAGTGATAATTGTTATCCTAAAACACTGAAACAACTAAATTGTTTTGTCAATTGCTAAACTACCATCATAATTTCAGTTATGTCTCTTCTAAGTCTTTTGTTACCCACAGTCCTGTTTTTTTTCCATTTGTAATCAGATTCCTGAAAATAATTTTTTTTAGTTTTTTTTCCTGTTTTTATTGGTGCATTATAGCAGTACACAATGGTAGAATGTTAAATATTAGTACATGCACCAATATAAAAATACAATTTGGCCAGTATCCTTCCCCAGTGTTTCCCCCTCCCTCTTCCACTCCTACCCCCTACTCCATTCCTTTATTCTACTGATCTCCTTTTGCTTTTCATGTGATTACTCTCCACCACCATCTTTCTTTTTCCTGGAAAGGATTCTAACAAGTACTCTTAGATGCAGATTTTTGGTAAAGCTAGACTAATTTTACAGACAAATTTGGTTTTCTTTGAACATCTTTGGTAAAAATTAGAAACTGGTGTTACTGCAAAGGATTAGATGCTAACCATCACCTATAGGACAGATAGGACTGAGTTGACAATGACTTCAGACTGGTAGAACTGGTCTTCCTGGTGTTCAGCAACAGAGACTTGGAGGCCAAAGCCAGGGAGAACACAAAGACTAAGAAGACATCAAATATGTTGGCCTTCACCTCTAAAGTCAGTCAATGCTTAGGGGACAAAATGGCTCTGGTGAGTCACTCAACCTCCTGAGAAGTGGGATTATGGGGACCCTAGAGATTGAAGAAATCACAGGCTCCTTTCAAGACCCTAAAAAGTAACCCTGGAGGAGCCCTGACTGGAATAGAAAGGAAAAAGGTTGATTTGGGGCTAAAATAGGGGCCATTTTCTCAGTATTGAACACCTGGCTGGGAAGTATAACCAAAACAAATGTGCTATGATGAAGGTGGAGGAAAAATCAAAGAGAAGCCATACATAATAAGGCAGAAAGATACTGATCTTATCTTTTGGCGAATGTGGATACCTTCACAGTTGAGTTGTAATACATTAGATGTGGTAATAATTCTAGTTTCAAAAACTATCAGAGAACTTAGAACGGTTTTTTTATTGTTTGTTTGTTTTTTGGTAATGGGGATTGAACCCAGGAGCACTTTACAACTGAGCTACATTCTCAGCCCTTTTTTGAGACAGGGTCTTGCAAAGTTGTTTATGGCCTTGCTAAGTTGCTGAGGCTGGTCTTGAATTTACAATCCTCCTGCCTCAACCTTCGAAGTTGCTGGGATTACAGGCATACACCATGGTGCTCAGTTTAGAACTGTTTTAAACTGGGTATTTAGGCAAAGTATAATTGAAGCATCATTCACCAGTAGTCTGAGAATTAATTTTGATAAAATAACCATGAATCAAGAGGCTATGTAACCTACTCTTTATTTTAGGGACAAAAAAAAAAGAAAAAGAAAAAGAAAAAGAAATCCAGGTTCAGAGAAGTTACTTATTTATAGTCATGATTTAGTAACCAAAATAAAGTAAACCTTATAAGTAATTACTTGATACATTTTACAGATGGGAAATTGCTAGAAGGAAGAAGGGTGAGAACTGGAGAGTGCAGAGATTAAACACATTTGCTGGAGCATAATGGCTTAATAGTAGTCCATAGTGGACCCATATAAAGCAGACAAAAAGAGCTGAGGAAATATGATGTAAGAAACCTTGGTGTATGTCTGAGAAAACTCAGTTCTAGTTTAACTGTGTTTATCAGCCTAAATTACACCGTATGTTGTGTCACCAACAACAATGAACAGAGGCCTGTGCCTAGACCCCACTTCCCCAGTCAGCTAGTTTGGAATCTCTGGGAGAAGTCCCAGCCTTTCATTTCAGAAATGTCCCTGATGCTTTTTAAAGCCCAACCAGGCAAGAGCCTCTGAGTTAGAGATTATAGGCATGTGTAGGGAAATTGTAAGAGATAAAAATAGCTTAAATTAAGGTAAGTAAGCCAATTTAGAAGAAGAAAGCTAGAGGTATTAAGGTCCTCAAATAGCATGTGGGTTTGTAGAAATGAAAAGAAGGGATGAATGCAAGAAGTTTTGCAGCTGGGAAATCTGTAGGACTTTGCAGTTATTTACTTGTGGGTTTGAGATGAAGGAAAGAATTGAAGTAATTAAAAATAACATGAAGGTTTTAGGATTAAGAGTAAATGAGTGATAGTTCTGCTTAAAGAAATGAGTGAAGTTAGTTTTGAGTACGTGGGACATAAAAACCTATGAGTTCTATTGGGATGAACACTTAAAGTACGAGTTGCCAGCATATTGTTACAGAAAATGTCTAAAATTTAAGAAAGGTTACAGATGATTTATCCACATGACAGGAGATCCAGAGTTTAGATCACTAAGCACAATTTAGGAATTAAAATATGTTAGAGATAAACCTTAAGAAATTATCTATTTTTAAGGAGGCAGAAAGTGGATATACAGCCAATAGGCATGAAAGGTGATCAAAGTAACATGGGCACTGAGAAATTGACACAGTTTAAAAGGTAAGGAGGAGACTTTTCAGTATGAAAATTAGTATTAAAGTGTTAAAACCTTCAGAGACTTCCAACTAAATTTGGTAGGTGGTATTTAGATGAAATTGTAATGAAAACCAGATTTAATGAAATTGAGTGATGAGACGATAGAAAAGACATGTGGCTAACGATTTTAGATCATTCATTCTAGAAATTTTGGGTGGATAGGAAAATAATTAGAGACAGATAACAACTGGGAGGATATTTAGAACAGAAACTTGAAACTTCTGGAGGAAGTAAGCAAGGAGAATGAAACACACTAGAAAGGAGCAACCCTCCTCAAAATGTGTTTTTCTGCCTTTTAAAAAAATGTGCTTTGTGTGTGTGTTTGTACATAGGTTGCTATTTCAGATGGCTGAAGCTGCCTGGAGCTGTGGGACCAGGCACCATCGTACCCAGCCACTTCCCTTGGCTGACAGTCAGCCACATCCACTGCCCCAGGGTGCAGCAAGGAGGCTATGCTGGGCCATGGAACAAGGTGTAGAAGTGATCCAGTACACTGCTGCTGTCCCTGCACTGGAAGGGCTGTCGTGATTGGCAACTGTCACATCATCTACTCTGGCTAGAGGCTTCCTCTTCAGTATTCCTGCACAGGAAGCCCACTCCAGCCACCAGCCACCACTCCAGGAGATGAAGCTTCATAAATTGTCATGGCAATTACCACTTTAGCTACAGATGCTCTAGAAGTCCCCCCCCCCAAAAAAAAAAATCTGGTCAGGACACTCTGCTTTCTCTGTGATTACATCTGCTGCCACAGCAAACACCATCCTGTTTTAGTTGCCATGGCAACCACTGCTTCAGTCACTGCTGCTCCAGAGGCTTCAGCTCCAGTCACTCCAGAGGCCTCTGTGGCACCCAGTAGGTGACTCCCTTCTAGCTTCCTGGGTTGGTGCGGATGAGGACTTCCCTTAATCCCTGATAACTGAGTACAGATGGACTCAGATCACCATGACTAGCCTGATACGCAAAAATTCTACAGGAAATAGCCGACTGGGCATGTGCTGGAGCCCAGCTTGTTACCAAGTTCTTCCTTGGCAAAATAATGCATGAACAACAAATGACTGAGTGACTTTATTAGCTGTCAGCCTATTCTCTGGGTTCTTCTCATTTTGTCTCACAGACACCTTATAGGGTAATGGATACTAGTTTTTTCCCATTTTGTAAATAAGGTATACTGAAGCCCAGAAGGTTAAGTAACTTATCCTAAGTTATATAGTCGGGAAATCTGAATTTATTTTTAAATTATTATTGTTGTTGTTGTTATTGTTATTATTATTATAAACATATTAATTGTGTAAGTTAAGGGGATTCACTGTAATGTTTTTATACATTCATATATCAATCATCAATCTATTCTTCCTCCTACTCTTTCCCTCCTCTCCTCCACCCTTCCCTCTTGGCACTGTTCCAAGTCCCTAGTAATCCTTTTGCTACTTTCAGGTCATTTTTTTTTAGTTTCCACATATGAGGGAGAACATGCAATACTTCTATATTGTCTCTGGCTTATTTCATTCTTCTTTGCAGCTGAGAATATTTCTATTGTGTATATATGCCATATTTTCTTCATCCAGTCACCTGTTGATGGGCATATATATACAATAGAATATTGCGATTGCAAATAGTGCCACAATAAACATGGCCACCCAGGTATCATTTTCATGTGCAGACTTTATTTCCTCTGGGTATATATATACCCAGGAGTGGAATAGCTATATCATATGGTAGTTCTAGTTTCCATTTTTTGAGGAATCTTCATATTGTTTATTACAGTGGCTATACTAATTTACATTTCCACTAACAGCATACAAGGAAGAGTTCCTTTTACTTGATATTCTTGTCAGCTTTTGGGGAGGGGGTGGTGATAGCCATTCTGATTGGAGTGTAAAAGCTTTTCATTGTAGTTTTGATTTGCAATGATATTCAGCTTTTTTATGTACCTATTAATTATTTGTATTTCTTCTTTTGAGAAAGGTGTATTCAGATAATTAATCCATTTTTAAATTGAATTATTTGTATTTTTATCAAGATTATTGTGTTCCTTTTATATTCTGTATATTAATCCTCTGTCAAATGAATAGCTAACAAAGATTTTCTCTCAATATGTAGGTTGTTTCTCCACTCTGTTGATTGTTTCCTTTTCTGTGAAGAAGATTTTTAATGTGACATGATTCCATTTGTCAATTCTTGCTTTCGTTTCCTGAGCTATTGGAGTTCTATGCAGGAAATTGTTGCCTGTTCCAATATCTCAATGCATTTCCTGCCGCAGTCTGGCTAGGCACAAATAACCGAGCTGCCACAAAGCCTTGTAGGTTCAAACAGCAACTCTTTATTCCCCAACTCTCACTGGCACTGCACACACACTACACAGGAACACACACCTTCCACCGGTGCTCCGCGGGCCTCATCTTCCGGAACCCCCCACAAGAACTGCACGGGAACTTCAAAGTATCGGGTGCCCGAGGCAGATTCCCGGATTTCCATATACAACTCAATCAATCCAGCATCACAGCAATTATATACAGCTTAACTCAAATCATCATCTCAATGGTTCGCTGGCATCACCTTTCAACCATTCCCTCTGGCAATATGCCAGGCATCATTCTGACTCGGCTGTGGCTCTCAATATCTCCCCCCTTCTGTTTAATTAAACAACATCATGTGGCTTAGGGACCATGCCTGTCTTAGGTTGTCCAATACTACATATGGTCCTTACCCGTCATCGGATGAGCTGACCTTAAGGTGTCAGCCTCCTGACTTAGGTTGGTACCATTGCAATTGGATCTTACCCATCATTGACTACCGGTCCAGCATATAGCCATACTTGTGGATAGGCCTTTGTACCAGTGGCCGGGGGGGGGGAGGGGGGAGGTTCTTAGCCTCACCTCTGTTGGCTCCCAAATTTGACCTTTGCACCAGTGGGGAGTGAGGTTCTTTGCCTCACCTCTGTTGGCCCCTAAATTTTAAACCATCACAGGCAGAAGAGAGGAGGATGTAAAATGCCACAACACCAAGCCAAATGATGCCTCTTTTTGGAAAAATTATACCATTGATGACACCATCAGCAAAGATGCCCCAGCACTACCACAATTTGCTGCACCAACAGATAGTTCACAATGCATACAAGTGATACATAGTCTAGGCAAGTTCTGCAAGCAGTTCAAAGCAGAGGAATCCCTCAATATGTCCATTTCCTACCAAAGTAAATACACTCCTTGATTGAGCATCACTTGTTGAGTTATTATTCATTGATGCATCAGTTTATACAGTTTACTGTGATAGCTATCAAAGAAGCTATAGTTTGGTTTTATCTTTGTCTTCACCGGCACTGGGATGAAGATAGGAATTCTGGCAATGATGGCTAAAAAGAAATTATGTAACATTCCAGCAGGCACTAAGAAAACAATTTTCTGAACAATTTACATTATCCTGAACAGAATTATTAAATATAATGAAAAGGAAAGGTAAAAGTAAACAAACAGATCTGTTAACCACCTGTAAAAACAATCCTCAACAACTGTTTACCTAATTTAAATTAAACCATTTAAATCACATGAATAAAAAAAATATTGGATCCATTTTTTTCATGAGCACTTATCATATATGATATAGGGACATATGCACATACATACAACACAAAACACTAGTGTGCACACATGATACAATACATACAACACATAACATAATAAAGGCCTTGTAGTTTTTTACAGATGAAATCTCCATTACAATGTTTAAAACTCCACAGTCAAAAAATAGAACTGATCAGTAAACATTAACCTAGGTCTGTATGAGCTCAAAAAATAAAATAGAACTTTATGATGTGGGAAAAGGCAATAATAAAATAGATATTGAAAAAAAGCATCCTGGTTACCACCTGGGTTTGACTTTTTTTTTTTGCTATCCCATCCTTCTTCCTGTAATTTGCATATGGGTCTCAAGATAATCCCACAAGCAAGCCCCAAGGTCTTTTACATTTGAAATAGGACTTAATGGAGTTCATTATTCATTAGCCTCCAGGTGTGGGAGAATCACTGTTGCAGATGTAAGAATAGCCAAGCTGGAGTTCTGGATATCAGCTGTTATGGATTTGAGCCAAATCATCTTCTTTTTGGTCTGTAGAAATCACTTTGGTTAGTGTCTCTGGAATCCAAATCGGCTGCTGTTCTCTCTGTGGAAACACACAAACAGAACCCCGAATCCAGACAATCACTGGGTCAGAACCTTTCCATTGTCCTGTTAGAATATCCTTCCAAAGTACCTTAAGCTTATGTACTTTTTTTGGATACATATGCCTTTCCACAGCACTAAGCCCTGATGAATCCAAATTTAAAAAGTTTAGAGTAAAAAGGGTTATTTTAAGTTTATCTTTGGGGAATAGATACCCCTTTCCAATTCCCTCTTTTTGCTTTAATAAGTACATTTTAATAGTTTGATGAGCTCTTTCAACTATGCCTTGTCCCTGTGGATTGTATAGAATTCCTGTTATGCGAGTAATGCCAAATGATGAGCAAAATTGTTTAAAAGAGATAGAGGTATAGCCAGGGGCATTATCTGATTTAACTGTTTTGAAACGCCCACAGTGGCAAAATTTTGTAAGCAATGAGCTATAATATCTTTAGTTTTTTCTCTGGCATGAAGGGAGCCCATCAAAAATCCGGAAGAAGTATCAACTGTAACATGCAAATATTTTAATTTTCCAAATTCTGGCAAGTGTGTGACATCCATCTGCCAAATATGGTTAGGTATCAGTCCTCTAGGATTGACTCCAAGATTAACTTGTGGTAAAAATGTCACACAATTTTGACATTGTTTTATTATTGTCTAGCTTGTTCCTTAGTTATTTTAAAATGCTTTTGTAAAGTATTACATTTGACATGGAACTTTTTATGAAAATTTGTAGCTTCTTCTAGTGTAGAGAAAATATGTATGTCATGTGTAGTTTTATCTGCTAAATCATTGCCCAAACTAAGGGCTCCAGGCAATCCTGTATGTGCTCTGATATGTCCTATAAAGAATGGATCTTTTCTGTCCCAGATTAGACTTTGTATAGTGGAAAACAAAGAGAAAACAGTAGAGGAAGGGGAAATCCTACTAGCATCTTCAAGGGATACTATAGCATTAACTATATACCGACTATCAGAAAATAAATTAAATACAGAATCTTTAAACATCACAAAAGCTTGTAATACTGCATTAAGCTCTACCTTTTGAGCTGATTGTTTGGGTACTAAAAATGTAAAAGTTTGATCAGATGTAACTATTGCTGCTGTACCATTATTTGACCCATCAGTGAATATATTTGGAGCATTCATGATAGGTGTTTTTCTTGTCATTTTTGGAAAAACTACAGGATGCAAAGACCAAAAAGACAGCAAAGGATTAGATGGTAAGTTATTATCAAATGAAACATTAGATTTACACATGATTATTGCCCAAGTATTTAACTCATTAGCTAACTCATCAATTTGATCCATAATATATGGAGTAATAATTTTATTGGGAGAAATTCCAAACACTCCCTTTGCTGCTTTTATTCCTTTGAGTATTAATTGTCCTACAGCCTCACGATACCTAGTAAGAATAGTGTTAGGGCTGGGGATGTGGCTCAAGCCGTAGCAGGCTCGCCTGACATGCATGCGGCCCGAGTTCGATCCTCAGCACCACATACAAACAAAGATGTTGTGTCTGCCCCAAAACTAAAAAATAAATATTAAAAATCCTTTCTTTCTCTCTCTCTCTCTCTCTCTCTCTCTCTCTCTCTCTCTCTCTCTCTCTTAAAAAATTACTACAATTCAAAATGCATTTAAAAAAAGATTAGTGTTAGGAGAATAACATAAATGCATCCACAATAATGGACCTTCTTGCCAAAATACTCCTGTAGGTATATTTTTGGTTGGTAGTACAATAAATAATAAAGGCAAACTTATATAAATTCTATCCAAATGAATATTTTCCATATATGTTTCAATAATTTTTAATGCCTTTCTTGCTTCAGGCATTAACATTCGGGGTGAATTTGGATCTGATGGACCTTTTAGGATATCAAATAAAGGTCCCAACTCTCCTGTTGGTATGCCTAGATAAGGCCTTATCCAATTTATGTCTCCTAATAACTTTTGAAAGTCATTAAGTGATTTGAGTTGATCTACTTGTATTTGAATTTTTGGTGGACAGACCATGGTTGAGGAAAATAGAACTCCTAAATAATTAATTGGAAAATTTAATTGTATTTTATCTATTGCTATCTCTAGATTATAATTTTTTAATAAGTTTGTAAGTGTGGCATAACATTCCAGCAATGTGTTTTTATCTTTGTATGCTAAAAACACATCATCCATATTGTGAAATATTTGTAGTTCAGGATTCTGATTTCTAAGTGGCTGGATTGCTTTGCTAACATAGATTTGACACTTAGTTGGACTGTTAGCCATCCCTTGAGGGAGTACTTTCCATTCATATCTCTGATCGGGACCTTCATGATTCAGTGCAGGGATAGTAAATGAAAAACGTGGACTATCTTTAGGATGAATTGGAATTAAAAAAAAATAAAACAATCTTTAATATCTATAGCTAAAACACACCAGGTTTTTGGCAAAACAGACAATTGGGGAATCCCCAATTGAGCAGTCCCATAATAACCATCTCATTATTAATGGCTCTTAAATCTTGCAATAATCTCCATTTACCATATTTCTTTTTAATGACAAAAATGGGAGTATTATGGGGAGATATGGAAGGTTGTATATGTCCCTCCGCTAATTGTTGTTTGACCAGGTCATGGGCTGCTTGTATCTTTTCTTTAGTCAGGGGCCACTGAGGAACTCATACTGGTCTGTCTGATTTCCAAGTAATTTTTATTGTCTCAGTGACCCCTTCTGCAAACCCAATCCATGTCTATTTATTCCTTTATCTATTTGAATTGGTGCTGCTATACCTTGTTCTTGTTTTTCTAATCTTTTTCCTTTCCTAAAACCTTGTCTAGCCATAATAGTGGGTGCATTTTGATTGATGTTATTTGTTAATGTCAAACCTAATTGATCTAGGACATCTCATCCCCAAAAATTTATAGGAAGATGATCCAATACATATGGCTGTATAGTTCTTCACATCCTTCAGGATCCTTCCAATCTAATACCATTGCACTTCTATGGGGATTAGTTGCCACTCCTAGGCCTCGAAGCGTTTGAGTGGCCTATTGTAATGGCCAATGTTTTGACCATTCTTGATGAGATATGATGCTAAGGTCTGCACCTGTATCCTGTAGCCCATTAAATTCATATCTTTGAATATTTAGTTTTAGCATTGGGCAAGAATCTAAATTTAGAGACAGCATAGCCCAATCTACACCTGTGGAGCCTAATTCTCTGGAACCTCTTTCTATAGTACTACTGGAAAATTTATCATGAAGGCTGGGTATTATTAATAACTGTGCTATTCTATCTCCTGGTGAAATTACTGATATACCTCTTGGAGAACTGGCTATAATATTTATTTCACCTTCATAATCGGGATCAATTACCCCAGGACTTATCAAAAGTCCTTTTAGAGTAGAAGAGCTGCGTCCCAATAATAAGCCTACTGTTCCTTTAGGAAGAGGTCCTTTCACCCCTGTGGGAATGATTTGAATTCCCATCTCTGGAGTTAGTACTGCTCTGGTGGAGGTGCAGATGTACAACCCTGTGCTCCCTTTGGTTTGTCTGATGAGAGATCTAATGGACAATGTGTCTTGGGCACTACCCTGATGGTGTCGCTGGGTTCCTCCAGTGCCCCGTATATTTGTGGTCATGGGCCCTGGAGCATTGGGCCCCCCTGTCCGTTTTTTTGCAATGTAGCCCGATGCTTTTCTCCACGATATCCTGGGTAAACACCTGGTACTTGTTCGTTTTTTGATAACGGAGTACCCTCTATGGTGGTTTGAGAATGGCATTCATTAGCCCAATGTCTCCCTCTATGATATCGTGGGCAAATACCTGGTATTCTTCTCCTTTGATACCTAGTTTTGTTAAACACTCCTCCTATGGGGCAACTCCTTTTAAAATGTCCTGTTTGTTCACAATTGTAGCATGTTTTCGGCCTGGAATCTAAAGCGTGTTGTACTGCAGCTGCCAAGATTTGCTCTTGTTCATTAATGTCTTTACATAATTTAATATATGTGTTTAAATCTTCCTGTTTCCATAGTCTAATGGCCTGCATGCCGAAACGATTTGCTTGCTCATAAGCCAGTTGTTTTATTAATGGCATTGCTTGTTCTGTATCCCCAAAAACTCTGGTAGCTGTTTGAATAAGCCTATCTACAAATTCAGCGTAAGTTTCATTAGGTCCTTGGATTACCTTAGATAATTGACCTTGTAAATCTCCATGTCCTTGTAAAGTCTTTCATGCCCTAACTGCATCTGCAGCAATTTGTGAATATATGGCAGGATCATATTTATTTGTTGCATCTGACCCTCTTAAGGTCCTTTTCCTAACAACATATCTACATTTCTCTGAGGATAACTGGCTGCTGATTTTCGCCTAGCCGTCTCCATGTAAAGTTCCTCATTGGCAACCTTCCATAACAAATATTGCCCTCCATTTAGCACAGCTTTACACATACTATCCCAATCTGCTTTACACATACTAGCCCATGTTCAAGTTGGTAATGGATTCGACCATGCTTACAGTGAAGGGTGCTTGGGGACCCTTCACTTAGCTTCCTTTAACTCCTTCACTGTTTTGAAATCTAGAGCACAGTGAATTCGCTGCCCTCCTGCCTGCTGAAGTACAGGGCATGCTAATCTTTGAGGTCCTGTCTTAGGATCCCATCTATCAACTACAGGGGTTGATGGCCACTCGGCTATCTCCATAGATGGAGCTGTTGGTTGAATTACCCCCTCTGGTGATTGAACGGTGTTAGTAGCAGCCTCCTGTTGTAGCTCCCCCCCCCATAGCTGTTTCTCTCTGACTAGCTCGAGAGACCTTCTCTTTTGCTTGATCTAACATGTTCTCTATCATAGTCTGAATCTCTAACAATTTACTTAACACTCTTTTGGTTTGTTTTTTACTAATTTCTGATCCCATATTTCTACTATAAAGATAACACAAAACAAAACAACCGAAACAGAATGAAACCAAAACGGAACAAAAATGCATTGTATCAGATTTCCTATTTTCTTGAAATGTATATTCGTGGTGTATTTCTATCTCTATCTCAGGGGTGAACAACTTCAAACCTTGAGCCAACCATTTTTCTCAGTTTGCCTGAGAAAGTTCTAGGGACAGGCAACTTGAAATTAAAAACAATATAAATCAATACAAGAACACATTGTTTTTTGAAGTGGTCACCCATTCTGTTGCTCTTCTTCAGAGGCGAGCAATTTCACTTATCTCCAAGCTTCAGGCGTTCCCCGCATTGGCCACCAAATGCCGCAGTCTGGCTGGACACAAATAACCGAGCTGCCACAAAGCCTTGTAGGTTCAAACAGCAACTCTTTATTCCCCAACTCTCACTGGCACTGCATACACACTACACCGGAATACACACCTTCCACCATGCTCCGGGCGCCTAATGTTCCCAAACCCCCATGAGAACTGCACGGGATCTCCAAAGTATTGGGCGCCAGAGGCAGATTCCCGGAGCTGCCCTATTCCCAGAGCAGGGTCCATATACAACTCAATCAATCCAGCATCACAGCAATTATATACAGCTTAACTCAAATCATCATCTCAATGGTTCGATGGCATCATCTTTCAACCATTCCCTCTGGCAATATGCCAGGCGTCATTCTGACATGGCTGTGGCTCTCAACAATTCCTCTATGTTTTCTTTAAGTAATTGCCAATGTTCAAGTCTTACATTATGCTATTCGGTCCATTTTGAGTTATTTTTGTACAGAGTGGTAAATAGGTGTTTATTTTCCATATTCTACATGTGGATATCCAGTTTTCTCAGGATGATTTTTTTTTATAAGATGTCTTTTCTTTCATGTATAAGTTTTTGGGCACCTTTGTCAAGAATCAGTTGGCTTAGCTGCGTGGGTGTATTTCTGGGTTGTCTGTTCTGTTCCATTGGTCTCTCTGTTTTTATATCAATTCCATTCTGTTTTTGTTACTATAGTGGTGTAGTATGTTTTCAAATCAGTTGTTATAATTCCTGTACTACTGTTCTTTTAGTTCAGGATTGCTTTAGCTGCTCAGGGTCTTTTGTGGTTTCACATGAAGTTTTCTCAATTTTAGGATTATTTTTTCTAGTTTTGTGAAGAATATCATTGGTATTTTGATGGGAATTGCCTTGGGTTCATAGATTTCTTTGGATAGTATGGACATTTTAACCATGTTAATTTTCCTAATCTAAGAATGGGGGGATCTTCCCACCTTACAGTGTCTTTTTCAATTTATTTTCTCAGTGTTTTGTAATTTTTATCATTGAGATCTTTCAGATCTTTAGTTAGGCTTATTCCTAGATAATTTTTTGAGTGGATATTGTGAATGGTATTTCTTTCCTGAATTCCTTCTCTGTAAGTTCATTATTGGAATGTAGAAAAACTAGTGATTTTCATATGCAATTTTATGCCATTAGTTTGTTGAATTTATTAGTTCTAAGAATCTTTTGGTGGAGTCATTAGATTTTTCTAAGTAGAGAATAATATCATCTGTAAACAGGGATAATTTGAGTTTCCCCTTTTCTATTTATATCACTTTTTTTTCTTCTCTTGCCTAATTGCTTTGGCTAAAATTTCAAGTACAATATTGAATAAAAGTGGTGAGAGAGAACATCCTTGTCTTATTTCTGATTTTAGAGGAAATGCTTTTGCTGCTTCCGCCTCCATTTGGTATGATATTTATGGATTGTCAAATACAGTCTAGGATGTTAAGGTCTGATTATTTTGTACCTAATTTATTCAAGGCTTTTTATCATTAAGGAATGATGAATTTTGTTGAAGTTTTTTTCTAAATTTATTGAGATGATCATGTATTTTTTATATTTGATTCTACTTACATGGCATATTATATTTATTGATTTGTGTATGTTGAACCATCCTTGCATCCCTGGAATTATACCAACTTGTTAATGGTGTATGACTTTTAAATATTGTGTTGAATTTGGTTTGCTAGTATTTTATTGAGGATTTTTACATCTATGTTCATCAAGGATAGTGTGTGTGTGTGTGTGTGTGTGTGTGTGTGTGTGTGTGTCCTTACTAGGTTTTGGTAGCAGAGCAACACTGGCTTTATAGAAAGGATTTGGAAGAAATTCCTCCCTTCTTATTTATGGTATAATTTGAGAAGCATTGATATCAGTTCTTTAAAAGTATGATAAAATTCAGCAGTGAGGTGATCTGAATTATTTTGGGGACAATTTTTATAATTGTTTGTTTGCTTGTCATTCTAATTAATTGGAATAAAGTTTTTCAAAATGTTCCCTAATACCCCTATGAATTTCAGGGGCCTTGATTGTAATATCCCTTTTTAAATTTCTAGTTTTATTTATATGGGCCTTTACTCTCTTTCTTTAGTTATTTTAACTAACGGTTTGTGTTAGTCAGCTTTCTGCCATTGCCATGAAATACCTGAGAAATAAATTTAAAAGGAGGAAAGATTTATTTTCGCTCACAATTTCAGAATTATCAGTCCAAGATCACTTGGATTCAGTGTTTCTGGGCCTTCAATGAGACAGAACATCACGGTAAAGAGGGCATTGGGAAGGAAAGCTGTTCACCTCATGGCAGCTGGGAGCAGAGAGAGTAAATACCTGAAAAAATAATTTTAAAAGAGAAAAGGTTTACTTTGCCTAACATTTTCAGAGGTTTCAGTCCCTGATCATTTGCCTCCTTTGTTTCTGGGTTTGCAGTGAGGCAAAGCATCATGGTGTAGAGGAAAGGGCATGGGGGAAGAAAGCTGCTCATCTCATGGCAGCTGGAAATGGAGGGTGGGGGAGAGAGGGAAAGAGAATAAGAAATACCTTTCAAAGACATGTCTTCAGTGACCTACTTCCTCCTGCTAAGCCCCACCTCCTAAAATTTCCACCACCACCACCTCCCAGTAGTGCCACGAGCTGGAAATCAAGCTTCAACACATGAGCCTTTGGGGGACATTCCAGATACAAAGTATAATATTATGCTCCTGACCCCCAAAAGGTATGACAATCTCATAATGCAAAATGCTTTCAGTCTATCTCCAAGAGTCTCCATAGCCTTAACAGTTTCAGCATAGCTCAAAAGTCAAAATACAAATCTCCTCTGAGTAGCAAGGTGAACTCTGAGCTACGAGTCCCTGTAAAAATAAAAAGCAAGTTATATACTTGCAAGTTATATTTAAATTCCATGGCACAGAGGATATATTACAATTCAAAAAGGGAGGAATAGGTGAATACTAAGGAAGAATTGGACTAAAGCAAGACCAAAACCCAGTAGAGAAAACATTAAATCCAAGAGCCTCATGTCCAGCATTTGAGGCATGTGATGGCAGGATGAGGGCCCCAAAGGGATTGGGCAGCCCTGATGCTGTAGTCTTGTTATTGTCTGCAGTGCACAAGTGTTGAGAGACACAGCCAAAGGGGCCCCAGCAAACTTCCAGCTGCCAGCTGATGATTGGCTCACAGCGGCTCCAGCAACATCTAGCTGATTGGCTCCTCTGAGGTGATGTTCATTGGGCTGTTTCCCCGCCCTTCAGACTGCCAGCTGATGATTGGCTCACAGCGGCCCCAGCAACATCTAGCTGATTGGCTCCTCTGCAGTGATGTTCATTGGGCTGTTTCCCTGCCCTTTCAGACCACGGAGCTGCTCATTGGGGGACTTCTTTGGCTCTGCCCACGCTACCCAGCCAATCGGCCTCAAGAGCAGGAGGATATCGGAAGATGGTGAGGCTTGTGTGGGGGTGAGAGGCTTGTGGGAAGCCGGTGGTGGCAGTTGGGCTCTGAGGGTTTTTTCCTGAGGAGCTGTTTTGTTTGGCATTTGTAGTTCTAAAAATAAAGTTAGTTTCTTTTGACAAGTGGCTCCTGAATTGTGCCCAGCCAGACTGCGGCATTTGGTGGCCCGTATGGAGAGCGACTGAGGGTAAGTAAACTGCTCGCCCCTGAGGGCAGGGCGAGAGGATGTGTAGCCATTCTAAGTTTCCTCTTTTGTTTTGCTTCATTTTTGTTTTAAGTTGCCTGTCCCTGGAGATGAGTGAGACGGAAGAAAAACTGCTCACATCTGAGGAAAACTATTTGCGTCTGAGGAACAGATAGGGAGAAAGGACGGATGCACATTTCAGGAGGATAGAAAAGCTGATATAATGAATTTTTGTTCCAATTTTATTTCATTCTGTCTCGGTTTTGTTTGGTGTTATCTTGTTGGGTTGTATTATAGTAGAAATACGGGATCAGCAATTAGTAAAAAACAAACCGAAAGACTGTTAAGTAAATTGTTAGAGGAAGGAGGCATCTCAGTAAAATCAAGAACAGTCAGGGCATACGTTGATACAATACAAAAATGTAGCCCATGGCTTTTTAAGGAGGAGTTGTTAAATATATCACAGTGGGACCATCATGGTGAAGATTTAAAAAGAATAGAAAAGAACAACCCAGGGACTCTGCCAGTTGGCACATTGCCATTGTGGACATTCGTATCTGGTTTGCTTAGTCCAAAGCCTTCAGTTCAGACAAATGTAGAGGAAGGAGAAGAGATATTGATTCAAGTAAAAGAGAAGGTCTCTCAAGTTAGTCAGACAGAGGAAAAGATTCAAGTAAAAGAGAAGGTCTTTCGAACTAGTCAGACAGAGGAAGAAAGTGTAAAGCAGAAAAAGCCATCAGGGGAAAAGTTACAACAGGAGACTGCTAATAACACCTTTCTATCAGAGAGCGTAAGTGTCCAACCAACAGCACCAACTCTACAGGAGACTGCTACTAACAGCATTCTATCACCAGAGGGCATAAGTGTCCAATCAACAGCACCACCTCCATATGCTAGGAGGCTCCCAACCCCCGCAGTTGATAGTTAGGATCCTGAGACAGGATCTCAAGTATTAACATGCCCTGTATTTGAGGTAGGAGGGCAGCGAATTTACCAGGGTTTAAATTTCAAAACAGTGAAGGAGCTAAAAGAGGCTGTAACAACCTATGGTCCTCAAGCACCCTTCACTGTAAGCTTGGTCGAATCCATTAACAACTTGAACATGATGCCAGCAGATTGGGCTAGTATGTGTAAAGCTGTGCTAAATGGAGGTCAATACCTGTTATGGAAGGTTGCCAATGAGGAATTTTGCAGGGAGACGGCTAGGCGAAATGCAGCAGCTGGTTATCCTCAGAGAAATCTAGATATGTTGTTAGGAAAGGGACCTTATGAGGATCAGCAGCAACAAATTGCATATGATCCTGGCGTATACTCACAAATTGCTCCAGAGGCGATTAGGGCATGGAAGACTTTACAAGGACATGGAGGTTTACAAGGTCAATTATCTAAGGTAATACAAGGAGCTAATGAACCTTACACTGAATTTGTAGATAGGCTTATTCAAACAGCTACCAGAGTTTTTGGGAATACAGAACAAGCAATGCCATTAATAAAACAACTGGCTTATGACCAAGCGAATCGTTGGTGCAGAGATATCATTAGACCATGGAAACAGGAAGATTTAAACACATATATTAAATTATGTAGAGACATTAATGAACAAGAGCAAGTTATGGAAGCTGCAGTAAAACAGGCTTTAGATGCCAGAGACATTAATGAACAAGCACAAATTGTGGCAGCTGCAGTAAAACAGGCTTTATATGCCAGGCCAAGAACATGCTATAATTGTCAACAAACAGGACATTTTAAAAGGAATTGCCCCATAGGAGGAGGGTTTAACAAAACTAGGTATCAAAGGAGTAGAATACCGGGTATTAGCCCACGATGCCGTAGAGGGAGACATTGGGCTAATGAATGCCGTTCTCAAACCACCATAGAGGGTACTCCATTACATTGGGCTAATGAATGCCATTCTCAAACCACCATAGAGGGTACTCCATTATCAAAAAACGAACAAGGACAAGGTGTTTATCCACAATATCATGGACAAAGGCATCGGGCTCCGTTGCCAAAAAGTGGACAGGGGGCCCCAATGCTCCGGGGCCCCAAACCACAAATATACAGAGCACGGGAGGAACCCAGCAACCCCATCAGGGTAGTGACCAGGACAAATTGTGCATCAGATCCCTCATCAGACAAACCAGAGGGAGCGCAGGGTTGGACATCTGCGCCTCCCCCAGATCAGTACTAACTCCAGAGATGGGAGTTCAAATCATTCCCACAGGGGTGAAAGGACCTCTTCCTAAAGGAACAGTAGGCTTATTATTGGGACGCAGCTCTTCTACTCTAAAAGGACTTTTGATAAGTCCTGGGGTAATTGATCCCGATTATGAAGGAGAAATAAAAATTATAGCCAGTTCTCCAAAGGGTACATCAGTAATTTCACCAGGAGATAGAATAGCACAGTTACTAATAATACCAAGCCTACGTGATAAATTTTCCAGTCATGCTGTAGAAAGAGGTTCCAAGGGATTAGGCTCCACAGGTGTAGATTGGGGTATGCTTTATTTAAATTTAGATTCTCGCCCCATGCTAAAACTAAATATTCAAGGACATGAATTTAATGGGCTACTGGATACAGGTGCAGACCTTAGCATCATCTGTCGTCAAGAATGGCCAAAACATTGGCCATTACAACAAGCCACTCAAATGCTTCGAAGCCTAGGAGTGGCGACTAATCCCCATAGAAGTGCAATGGTATTAGATTGGAAGGATCCTGAAGTATGTGAAGGAACTATACAGCCATATGTATTGGATCATCTTCCCGTAAATTTATGGGGACAAGATGTCTTAGATCAATTAGGTTTGACATTAACAAATAATATCAATCAAAATGCACCCACTATTATGGCTAGACAAGGTTTTAGGAAAGGAAAAAGATTAGAAAAACAAGAACAAGGTATAGCAGCACCAATTCAAATAGATCAAGGAACAGACAGACATGGGTTGGATTTTCACAAAGGGCCACTGAGACAATAAAAATTATATGGAAATCAGAAGGACAGGTATGGGTTCCTCAGTGGCCCTTGATGAAAGAAAAGATACAAATAGCCCATGATCTGGTCAAACAACAATTAACGGAAGGACATATACAACCTTCTGTATCTCCCCATAATACTCCCATTTTTGTCATCAAAAAGAAATCTGGTAAATGGAGATTATTGCAAGATTTCAGAGCCATTAATAATGAAATGGTCATTATGGGACCTGCTCAATCGGGGATTCCT
This sequence comes from Urocitellus parryii, assembly GCF_045843805.1. Lineage (NCBI taxonomy): Eukaryota > Metazoa > Chordata > Mammalia > Rodentia > Sciuridae > Urocitellus > Urocitellus parryii. The sequence continues at coordinate 149,398,853 of NC_135532.1, forward strand.
CAATTGTCTGCTTTGCCAAAAACTTGGTATGTTTTAGTTATAGATATTAAAGATTGTTTTTTTTCAATTCCAATTCATCCTGAGGATAGTCCATGTTTTTCATTTACTATCCCTGCACTGAATCATGAAGGTCCTGATCAGAGATATGAATGGAAAGTACTCCCTCAAGGGATGGCTAACAGCCCAACTATGTGTCAAATTTATGTTAACAAAGTAATCCAGCCACTTAGAAATCAAAATCCTGAACTACAAATATTTCACAATATGGATGATGTATTATTAGCACACAAAGCTAAAAACACATTGCTAGAATGTTATGCCACACTTACAAACTTATTAAAAAATTATAATCTAGAGATAGCAATAGATAAAGTACAATTAAATTTTCCAATTAATTATTTAGGAGTTCTATTATCCTCAACCATGGTCCGTCCACCAAAAATTCAAATACAAGTAGATCAACTCAAATCACTTAATGACTTTCAAAAGTTATTAGGAGACATAAATTGAATAAGGCCTTATCTAGGTATTCCAACAGGAGAATTGGGACCTTTATTTGATATCCTAAAAGGTCCATCAGATCCAAATTCACCCCTAATGTTAACGCCTGAAGCAAGAAAGGCATTAAAAATCATTGAAACATATATGGAAAATATGCATTTGGATAGAATTGATATAAGTTTGCCTTTATTATTTATTGTACTACCAACAAAAAGTATTCCTACAGGAGTATTTTGGCAAGAAGGTCCATTATTATGGATACATTTATCTTAATCTCCTAACACTACTCTTACTAGGTATCCTGAGGCTGTAGGACAATTAATACTCAAAGGAATAAAAGCAGCAAAGGGAGTGTTTGGAATTTCTCCCAATAAAATTATTACTCCATATACTATGAATCAAATTGATGAATTAGCTAATGAGTTAAATACTTGGGCAATAATTATGTGCTAATCTAATGTTTCATTTGATAACCACTTACCATCTAATCCTTTATTGTCTTTTTGGTCATTGCATCCTGTAATTTTTCCAAAAATGACAAGAAAAACACCTATCATGAATGCTCCAAATATATTCACTGATGGGTCAAATAATGGTACAGCAGCAATAGTTACACCTGATCAAACTTTTACATTTTTAGTACCCAAACAATCAGCTCAAAAGGTAGAGCTTAATGCAGTATTACAAGCTTTTGTGATGTTTAAAGATTCTATATTTAATTTATTTTCTGATAGTCGGTATATAGTTAATGCTATAGTATCCCTTGAAGATGCTAGTAGGATTTCCCCTTCTTCTACTGTTTTCTCTTTGCTTTCCACTATACAAAGTCTAATCTGGGACAGAAAAGATCCATTCTTTATAGGACATATCAGGGCACATACAGGATTGCCTGGAGCCCTTAGTTTGGGCAATGATTTAGCAGATAAAACTACACATGACATACATATTTTCTCTACACTAGAAGAAGCTATAAATTTTCATAAAAAGTTCCATGTCAAATGTAATACTTTACAAAAGCATTTTAAAATAACTAAGGAACAAGGTAGACAAATAATAAAACAATGTCAAAATTGTGTGACCTTTTTACCACAAGTTAATCTTGGAGTCAATCCTAGAGGATTGATACCTAACCATATTTGGCAAATGGACATCACACACTTGCCAGAATTTGGAAAATTAAAATATTTGCATGTTACAGTTGATACTTCTTCCGGATTTTTGATGGGCTCTCTTCATGCCGGAGAAAAAACTAAAGATGTTATAGCTCATTGCTTACAAAATTTTGCCACTGTGGGCGTTCCAAACAGTTAAAAACAGATAATGCCCCTGGTTATACTTCTACCTCTTTTAAACAATTTTGCTCATCATTTGGCATTACTCATATAACAGGAATCCCATACAATCCACAGGGACAAGGCATAGTTGAAAGAGCTCATCAAACTATTAAAATGTACTTATTAAAGCAAAAAGATGGAATTGGGAATGGGTATATAGTCCCCAAAGATAAACTTAAAATAACCCTTTGTATTCTAAACTTTTAAAATTTGGATTCATCAGGACTTAGTGCTGAAGAAAGGCATATGTGTCCAAAAAACGTGCATAAGCCCAAGGTACTTTGGAAAGATATTCTAACAGGACAATGGAAAGGTCCTGACCCAGTAATTGTCTGGAGTCGGGGGTCTGTTTGTGTGTTTCCACAGGGAGAACAGCAGCAGATTTGGATTCCAGAGAGCTAACCAAGGTTCTGACCCAGTGATTGTCTGGAGTCGGGGGCCTGTTTGTATGTTTCCACAGGGAGAACAGCAGCCGATTTGGATTCCAGAAAGATTAACCAAAGGATTTCTACAGACCAAAAAGAAGATGATTTGGCTCAAATCCATAACAGTTGATATCCAAAACTCCAATTTGGGTATCCTTACATCTGCGACAGAACCAGGATGCTTTTTTCAATATCTATTTTATTATTGTCCTTTCCCATATCATGAAGTTCTATTTTGTTTTTTAAGCTCATACAGACCTAGGTTAATGTTTTGCTGATCAGTTCTTTTTTCTTTTTTTTGACTATAGAGTTTTTAAACATTGCAATGGAGATTTCACCTGTAAAAAGTTATAAGGCCTTTACTATTATGTTATGTGTTGTATGTATTATATTATGTGTGCACACTCGTGTTTTGTGTTATATGTTTGAATGTACGTATGTCCATATATCATATATGATGAGCGCTCATGAAAAAATGGATCCAAATATTTTTTTTTATTCACGTGATTTAAATGGTTTAATTTAAATTGGGTAAATAACTGTTAAGAATTGTTTTAATATGTAAACAAAAAAGGAGGTTAACAGATCTGTTTGTTTACTTTCACCTTTCCTTTTCATTATATTTAATAATTCTCTTCAAGATAATGTAAATTGTTAAGAAAATTGTTTTCTTTTAGTGCCTTCTGGAATGTTACACAATTTTTTCTTTAGCCATTATTGCCAGAATTCCTATCTTCATCCCAGTGCCAGTGAAGACAATGTAAATTGTTAAGAAAATTGTTTTCTTTTAGTGCCTTCTGGAATGTTACACAATTTTTTCTTTAGCCATTATTGCCAGAATTCCTATCTTCATCCCAGTGCCGGTGAAGACAAAGATAAAACTAATCTACAGTTTCTGCAATAGCCATCACTGAACTGCTTGCAGAACTTGCCTAAACTATGTGTCACTTGTATGCATTGTGAACTTACTTGTATGCATTGTGAACTATCTGTTGGTGCAGTGACTTGTGGTAGTGTTGGGATATTTTTGCTGATGATATCATCGGTGGTACAATTTTTCCAACAAGAGCTGTCAATTGGCTTGGTGTATCTTCCTCCCTTCTGCTTGTCATGACAAAGACCTCTCCACAGGTGTGGCTGTATACTGAACCGGTAGTCAATGACGCGTAAGATCCAATTACAATGGTACCAACCTAAGACAGGAGGCTGACGCCCTGAGGTCAGCTCATTTGATGATGGGTAAGGACCATATGTAGTATTGGACAACCTAAGGCAGGCACGGTCCCTAAGCCACATGCTTGTTGTTTAAACAGAGAGGGGGAGATGTTGAGAGCCACAGCCAAAGGGGCCCCAGCAAACTTCCAGCTGCCAGCAAACTTTCAGCTGCCGGCCGATGATTGGCTCTCAGGGGCCCCAGCAACATCTAGCTGATTGGATCCTCTGAGGTGATGTTCATTGGGCTGTTTCCCCGCCCTTCAGACTGCCAGCTGATGATTGGCTCACAGCGGCCCCAGCAACATCTAGCTGATTGGCTCCTCTGCAGTGATGTTCATTGGGCTGTTTCCCTGCCCTTTAGACCACGGAGCTGCTCATTGGGGGACTTCTTTGGCTCTGCCCACACGACCCAGCTAATCGGCCTCAAGAGCAGGAGGATATTGGGAGGTGGTGAGGCTTGTGTGGGTGAGGTGTGGGGGTGAGAGGCTTGTGGGAAGCCGGTGGTGGCAGTTGGGCTCTGAGGGTTTTTTCCTGAGGAGCTGTTTTGTTTGGCGTTTGCAGTTCTAAAAATAAAGTTAGTTTCTTTTGATAAGTGGCTCGTGAATTGTGCCCAGCCAGACTGTGGCACTCTCTCAGGCTGGCTTAAATCAATTCTTGTGACTTTCCTTGGAGATAGACTATATTCCTGGCATGTCTAAGTTACTGAGGTCTCCATTGTAGCTGTGACTTCACTCTCAGCTTCATGCATTATCCTTTGGGGGCTTCCTGTATGGATTTTGACCTTGTCACACATTCCTAGGCCTCCCAGGCATTCTTTTGAAATTTAAGTGGAAGCCTTCATGATCTCACAGTTATTACATTTTGCATGCCTGTGAAACCAGCATCCTATGGATGATGCTATTCATCAGTGGGTAGGCCCATTTGGATCACAGCTGCAACAGCATCTGAGGATATCAATGATGGAACATGATGAAACAAATCCTGGAGTAATGACATTTTATGTCATCCAATGCAACAGGGTGTCAGGGGCTTCCTTCTCAAGTGAAAGGTTTACACTTTTATAATTTTAAGTTTGGAAGAGGGTAGATCTCACTGATTCCTGAGGTGTCCTCAAGGCTTCTTTCTTATTGTCCTAGTGCAAAGTAGTTGGCTTCTTTTTAATAGCGCTAATCTTAATCTCTTTAATAACCATACTCTCCTTGGCAGCAACTTTAAACATGCTCCTTTTCTGGCAAAATTGTGAATTTTTCAAATCTGCAAATCTGTAAATCTGGTTAAAAGCAGCCAACAATACCCGTGCCATAACCTAGATGCTGTGCTACCTTGCATTTCCTCCATCAGATTATTTGGTCCTTCACCTTTAAAATTAGCCCTCATGTAAAGTCTCAAGGCATGGAAAAAATGTGGACAAGTTCTTTGCAAAAATATAAAATGAATAGCTTCTGGTCCAATTTCCAATAGAGTCTTCATTTTCATAGGAAACATTATGAGCACAGCTTTTACTATTCACATTCATATCAGCATTCTGGGTTTCTGAGCTCCCACCAGAATCATCCCAGTAAGTTCTGCTTACTGGATTTCCAGATTTTTTTCCAGCCTGATTTTGCAAATAATTCTAAGCTCCTTCTGCAGATTAGTAGCAAAGAATTCTGATCCACATGGTCAGGTATAGTCATAGCAACAATTCCACTTCTGATACCAATTTTCTATGTTAGTAAGCTTTCAATCTTACTAAGATTGAAATACATCTAAGAAAAACAATTTCAAAGGAAGAAAGGTTTATTTTGACTCACAGTTTTTAAAGATTTCAGTTCATGGTCACTTGGCGCTGTTGTTTCTGGGCCTGCAGTAAGGCAGAATATCATGGTAGAGAGAGCCTGGGGAGAAAAACTACTCACCTTATGGCAACTGGAAGCAGAGATAGAGAGGGAGGGAGGGGAAAAGGGAAGGAGAGAGAGAGAGAGAGAGAGAGAGAGAGAGAGAGAGAGAGAGAGAGAGAAAGAGAGACACTCTTTAAGGACACACCCTCAGTGATCTCCTTCCTCCAGCTAGGTCCCATCTCCTAAAGTTTCTATTGCCTCCAAATAGTGCCACTAGATGGGGACCAAACCTTCAACAAAGAGCCTCTTGGGGATGTTCCAGGTCCAATCTATAACAGAGCTTTTCAATTTTGTTTATCTTTTAAAAGAATCAAGTCTTGGTCTCATCAATCCTTTGTACTGTTCTTTTAGTATTTATTTTATTTATTTTTGCCCTGTCCTTAGTTATTTCTTTCCTTCCCCTGATGTTGAGTTTTGTTAATTCTTGTTTTTCTAATACCTAGAGATGTATTATTAGATTATTTATTTGTGATATCTCTGTTCTTTTAATTTTGGCATTTATCAGTTTAAGCTTACCTCTTATAATTCTTTTTCTGTATCCCATAGGTTCTCACATAATGTGTCTTCATTTTCCTTTGAGTCTAGGGATTTTAAAATTTGTCTTATGACTTCCTCAATGACCCACCATTTGTTTAAAAATGTATTGTTCAATCTCCATGTATTTGTATGAATTTCTGTAATTTTGCATGTTGTTGATTTCTGGTTTTATTCCGTTATGCTCTGATAAGACGCAAGAAATTATTTCATTTTGGGGAATTTGTTAAGACTTGCTATGTGGCCTAATAAATGAAAAATACTTTGAAAAAAATTTTATCTGCTGAAGAAAAGAATATGTATTCTTCAACTCTTGAATGGTATTCTGTAGATGTTTGTTAAGTCCATTTGATCTATAATGTAATTTAACTCCAATTTTTTAAATTCTTTTATCTGGGTGATCTATTGAGATGTGTGATATTGAAATCTCCCACTATTATTGTATTGGGGCCCCTCTCTCCCTTTATTTTCAGTAGTGTTTCCCTGATTTTGAGTACATATATATTTATAATCATTATACTTCTTGATATTTTTTTCTTTATTAGTATGTAGTGATTTTCTTTGTCTCTTTTAACTGATTTACACTCTGTTGTCAGATATGAACATAAATACTCATGATTGCTTTTGTATTCTATTTGCTTGGCATATCATTCTCCATCCTTTCTCTTTCAGTGGTGTATGTCTTGGCTGTTGAGATGAGTTTCTTGCAGGCCGCAGATTGCTGTATCTGGTTTTCTAATCCAACTAATCTTTCTACATATTTTAACTGGAGAATTAAGATCATTTTCATTCAGGGTTATCACTGACAGGCATGTTCTTATTCCTGTCATTTTCCAAGTTTTCCTTGGGTTATTTTGATCATCTTAAGTTCATTTTTCCCCATTCTTATTCATATTAGAAATTAGATGGTTTTCTGTTATGCTTGATTGTTTTTCCCAATTCTCATTTTCTTATTTATTGCTCTAGTGAATTTTATTCTCTTCCATGCTCTCATAATTGTGCTTATACTTCCTCTTCCAAGATTAGGATTCCCTTAAGTATCTTCTGTAATGTTTGTCTAGTGATCATGTATTTCCTTATTTTATGCTTATCATGGAAGGTCTTTATTTAATTCTGATCTTGAAGAATAACTTTAGTTGGTATAGTAAACTAGATTGACAATTATTTTCTTTCAGAGCTTGAAATTCATCATTGCATGCTTTCCTGGCCTTTAGAGTTTCTGTTGAGAAATCTGCTATTATTCTGATGGAATTGCCTTTAAATATGATTTGGCCCTTCTTGCAACTTTTTAATATTCTTTCTTTGTTAGACTTTGGGCAGTTTAACTATAATATTTGTGAAGAGGTTCTTTTCTTGTCATGTCTATTTGGGGCTCTAAATGCCTGAAGGTTCTTGTCTTTCAAGATTTGCAAAATTTGATGCTATTGTTTCACTGAATAGATTTTTCTATACTTTTAGCCGGTATAGTCTGATTATTTGTAAGTATGGTCTTTTAATGGTATTCCATGTATCTTTTGTGTTCTGTTTCATTCTTTCTAATTTTCTTTATCACTGTCAGTGATAATTCATCAGCCTCATTATAATTTCCTCTGCCTAATCTGGTCTATCAGTGAAGCTTTCAACTGGATTTCTTTTACTTTTTTTTTAGAAGTGTTAAATATTCTTTATTTAATATCATACATAAACCACACTAAAATGCCTTTCCATAAGGAAAGAACAGCATTTTAGATACAGGGAATTCTAATTAAATTGTCATGGTCAACAAAAATACAGATACTGCTTCCTTATCTTCAACCACTGCCTTTAATAGGCTAATGAACACAAATTAAAACAAATGTGAATCATGCTTGGTTCTGAGAGACTAAAGGGATTTCCCCCATATTTAAACATATTCACATAATCAGTTCTGTAAAACTAAATATAAAACTAGTTTTCAAATGTCAGTCCCCATTTTTGTGAAATACTGAACATTACTAATAAGTCCAACCATAACTTTAAAAAGGGGAAACAGTGATAGAATTTACTGAAGTGGGAATATAACCAAAATATTAATTTAACTACAAGTCAGTTTTACCTAAATCAGGATTGTCCAACAAAAATAATTTTGTCAGTCATTTCTGGTGTATCACATCAATTAAATTATGGTGCTCATAAAAAAGCCAAGAGACATTTCTGTTTGGTAATAAATAAGGCAGTAGCTATTACTCATTAGTGGCTTTTTTGAGGTAAGCTATTAGGTCTGCCCTTTGTCCCTTCTTCTTAATGCCAGTGAAGATCATTTTTGTTCCAGGGATGTACTTTTTGGGATTCTCCAAATATTACATCAGTGTATCCTCTCCCCCGTGATGCCTTTGTTCTTGTTGGCATCTGTATAAGAGAATCCAGCAGCCTGACCTGTCTTCCACCCAAACAGTCCATGGAGATTTGGCCCAGTCTTGTGCTTGCCTCCCTTTTCCACGGTGTGGCACTGGGCACACTTCTGAACAAAAATCTTCTTGCCTTTCTCAACATCACCCATTTTTAATTCGTTCTTTCATCGCTAGTGCAAAGAAGGTTCCCGATCCTGGATTTCTTTTTTAAAAACTTTTAAAAACCTGTTTCATTAAGCTTTTATTTCCAAGGTTTCTGTTTGATTCTTTTTCAGAATCTCCCTTTACTGAATTTCTTATTCACATCCTGCATTAACTTCCTTAATACATTCAATTGTTTTCTGTGTTCTCTTGGCATTGATCATTTCAGAAATAATTATTTAGAATTCTGTATCTGTCATTTCATCCACTTCAATATATTTGAGATTTGTTACAATGGAATTATGAAGCTTAGGAAGTGTGATAGCATCTTTTTAAAAAATATTTCTGTGTTTCTATGCTAATTTGAGCCTCTGTTGGAGCAGATATCTCTTCCACTTTTATGTGAGAGCCTCTTAATAAGCAGCCTTCAGGCTGGGGTTGTAGCTCAGTGGTAAAGAGCTTGCCCAGCATGTGTGAGGCACTGGGTTCAATCCTCAGAACCACATAAAAATAAATAAATAAAATAACGGTATTGTGTCCGTCTACAACTAAAAAAAAAAAAAAAAAGCAGCCTTCTCTTATGATGTTTCTTGAGATATCAGTGTTTCCTGTAGTGTTGAGTTTAATTTCAATTGATCTTTGTCATATAATCTCCCTGTGGAGATTATTCTTTCACTGTGATTTGCAGGATTTGACACAATGTGTACTTTATTAGAGTGTGAGCAATCTGCTTTCTATGTAGGTCTTGACAGAATGGTGTCCCTCTGGTAATTTAGTTTGGTGTGGTATAGACTGAGGGTATATAGGGTGCACCCTCTAGGTCATCCCAACAACAGGAATAGACGCCCTTATCAGGTGAAGGGGATTTCCATGGGCACTATTAGAATTGATTCTGTTACTTGAAAGGGAATCTGATATTGGCTGTTTCAATCATAGTGAATGGTCTGAAACAGCTAGGAGTTTATGTCCCTTGTTTTCTTTATGCAAATGTCTTAAAATCATCTGTCAGGGTTCAAGTAAGTCTGAATTCTTCTCAGCTGTGCTGGGAGTATAGCTCAGAGGCACAGTACCTGCCCAATGTGTGTGTGGTCCTGTATTTGATTCCAAGCACCAGGAAAAGAGAGAGGGAGAGAGAATAATACTAGAAACAACAACAGTAATGGGTTAAAGTGGTCAAATAAAAAATAAAAAGGATAATGAAGAAGGGACAAACAATATAAATATAAATAAAAATGGAGGGCTGGGGTGTGATTCTGAGGAAGAGCACTTGCCTAGCATGCTTGAGGCCCTGTGTTCAATTCCTAGGAATTACTCCCCAACCCAGAAATAAAAATTGGGGCTAGGGGGAGATTGAGAGAGAAGAAAAGAGAGTGAAAAAAAACCCATTTAAAGAATTAAAATATAGAATAACAGTAGGGGAAAAATGAGAAATAAAAGGAAATAATAGAATAATAGAACAAAATTTTTAAAAATCATGAGTCAAAAATTTCCCCTAACCAAGTTGCTTGGAAACACTCCTCTCTCGATATGATTACAATCTGCCAGGTAAGGGGTTGGGGTAGTTGTTACTAGCAGCAGTATGTTGAAATTCCTCTCAAGTCTTGCCAAAGGAATTGTGGTGAAAGCAGGCTGTTCCCTGTCTTTGTCACTAAACAGGTTAAGGGACTTTTGGCCATATTGGAGGTGTGTTCTCTCTGGAAGGATTTAGACTGTGCCTCCAGGGATGTGGCCCATATCCAAGCTGTGGTGGATACCCAAAATTCCTCCAAGGGTTGGGGGAGCAGTTGAACCATCAAGTTTCATTCTGGAGGAGGGTTGTGGGAAGAACTAGAGGAGAATTGTTAATCAGTCTCTTCATACCTGGCCCCCACACTAGTCAATACAGAACTGATGTTGCTTCATGTCACAGAAAGCAGGATCACTGAACTTCTGGGCCCTCTACTTCCCACACCATTGTAGCCTGTGCTTCCCACAGAATGTACCTTTCAGTGAATTTGTGACAGAGACACTCTTCCAAACCACAGCTGTCTCGTGTGGCTGCTGCCTTCCCGTTCAGTGTGTCAGGGTGTCCAGAGGAATTCTGAAATGTGATTATGCTGGGTTTTCTGATCCCCAGAGCAGTTTAGTCCTAATAATAGGAACCTTCTGAAGATGGCTCCTGGCCATGGCACTCTGAGGGTTGGTTAGCAGGTGCAGTGTGTGTCTTCTCTAAAGTTAAGTTGTAATGTAGACTCCATGTCACTTATTTATTTAAGGCATTTGGATGCTCCTGCTAGCCTTCTGCACAAAGCTGTGACCCTTTCTCTTTCACCTTTACCTGCTCTGAGGGGAGAGTCCCTTTCCTGTAACTGAGGTGCTGGGTGCCTGAAACTGGGGTACTCCACTTCTCTTGTTTTTCTCCCTAGTCTCTGGAATCCACCAGGTTTTATTTTCTTTGTTGTCAATTTCCAGTTCTAATCCACAGCCCCTCCCATCCAGGAGCAGTCAAATACCAATGGCTTTGTTTCCATTCCATGGAGGAGCAAATTAGTGCTGTTTAAGTCTATTTCATTATCTTAAGAATGCCCAGATTCTGCAACCTGTATACTCAGAAAAATAAGAAATTATATCCCATCTGATTCAAATGTATGATATGTCAAGATCACTGTACTGTCATGTGTAACTCAGTAAAACAAAAAACAAACAAACAAACAAACAAAAAAGAATGCCCAGAGAAGTGGATTTTGACTGACTGACATAGGGATGGTAGTAGTGATGGTCAGTTCTGCTGGTTGGATCCATTGAGTGCCTAAGCCACTTGAAAGGGAATGAATGCAGGTTAAGAAACAGAAATAAGAGGAAAGAAACAATCATGCCAATCTTTTTGAAAACCTTGTTAGAAATATACTAGAAGAATAATTTTGCTCTGGGCCCACAAATTATGTGGTGGGTTCTGCACCTAGAAGTATAACATAAGTGAGAAAATATGGTTAAGGGCCTATTTTATCACTTTCCATTAAGTTTATGTATCCAGATGAGCCTCTAATGAAACTGATGCCCTTTTTAAAAAAATCTTAATTAATTTAATGTTTAATTTCCTTTAATAGAATATTTTCTGAGATTTCTTCCTTGCCTAGAATAATTTGTATACTGATTTAGAACCTAGAGTTAAAAAGGTGATTCAGGAGCTGGGGCTATGGCTCAGTTGGTAGAGTGTTTGCCTAGCATGTGTGAGGCACGGGGTTCGATTCTCAGCACCACATATAAGAAAATAAATAAACGTCAATCAACAACTAAAAAAAATTTTAAAAAGGTGTGACTCAGGTTTTGAAAACGTATTACTTCTGTCCTTTGAATAAAATAAGTTTTTGAAATATTTTGTGTTAACTTTTTTTTTTGGTAAGGTGACAGACACATTACAACCTCACGTTTCATAGGTGCAGTCTACACTCACCTTAATTGGTCTCATTTCTTAGTGAAGAACTAAGAAATTTATTGGCTGGTAGGTCCAAGCACTGAAAGGAACAGCAATTCTATGAATATTCATTCCTGAGATTTCTCAATCTTCATACGTGCAGCTCAGGTCAGGGGTGCAGTCCAGGGTATTATGTGCTCCCCTGTGTGTTGGAATGAATGTGAGCTGGTTGGCTTGGTAGATTGTTGCAGGTAAGAGAAGCAAAGTCATGAGGGCGGGGTCGCCATTCCATGTGGGAGCCTTCTACTTCCTGTTTTCACCCTGGACACTTAAGGTGAATAGTTGAACAATTTTATAAAAATGATTAATTAGGAGACAGTCATGGTGAGAGTGGAAATAAATGAGTGTAATTACTACAGTTATGTGAGAAACCTTGCTAATAAAGACTTCTTAGTATCTTCTAGTGAGCTGGGAGCTTGACTGGTGGGTTGACAGACTTGTGTGTCTGACAATATTAATTGCAGGGTTCTACAGGCCAGGTTTCTGTAGGTTGGGTGGAGGTGCAGGCCACTGGCACTGAATACAACACCCAAGAAAAAACATGTGAGTAGGAGGAAGAAAAGGGTTTTCCCTGGGCTGCGGCAATGCTGATGCTGGTGAAATAGGATTTTCTTGAGCATTAAGCAGCACTTGCCAGGATTGGGAGTCTCTGAGCTGCACATCTGCTCTTGATCTGTGGAGGACTTGGGCAAAAAGATAAAAGTGTGGTAAGTTTTAGTATAGTACTATGTTTCCTTACTAGTTGCTTTTGGCACACACACACAGACATGTGTGTATGTATGTGCGCCTGTGTGTTTGTAAAACTGAACATAGGCTGTCAACTTTCAAACTATTGTTTTTTTTTTTTATTACAGAATATTTTCGGCATTAACTACGAAACAAAGGCTAACATTAGCTGCTTCTGTGTTATCCCTGCTACCTCAATCCTAAAGTGCTTGATCTACTGACACCAACCAGGATGAATGGCTCAGAAGGTAAAATTGGACCGAAACACTCAGAGGTTAGTTTGCCATTTGGGGAGTAACTTTCAGTATAATAATACAGAAAGAGAAAAAGCTTTCCATTCATATAAACCTAATTTGAATCTGAACTCTCCTATATATTTGTAACATTGTGCAAGTAACTTAATCTCTCTGATCTCCAGTATCTTTTCTTGTAAAATGGATGTAATATCAGCTTCCCAGGGTGGTAAGAATTTTTTTATGAGGTAATGTTAGCAAGGAGTCTGGTGCAGTGATTGGCTCATGGCTGAACACTATAAAAGTTCATTCCTTTAAGTTTTCAACTCTTCTTCCACCCTGCTTCCCCAATGTTGGAGCCATGGCTTACAAGTCTTGACTCCTGCACATCACCAGTGTCTCCCCAGTCTGCTTATTGGGTGTTGTGACTGGTTGAGGCAAATTTAAGACTAGCCCAATTCTAATTGTTCTGTGCACATTTCACTTCATTTTATGCTGGAACCCAGCATTATGGTTGAAAAGGCAGAGTAGATGTTGCAAATATGTTTCTTTAATGATGAATTTATTTCAGTTGATTTCTGTGACATTTTCCTCTTCTGGAGCCTTTAAGAATCTGGCAGTTTATTCATAAGGCCTGCTATTTATTCTGAATTTTATCCAACCACCCATCTATCTATCTATCTAAAAATCCATTCATTTATTTATCCAATATTTTTGTACTGGAAACTTACTATATGCCAGACATAGTTCTAAAAGCTAGGAATTAAATGACAAGGAAAATCAGAAACAAATCATAGAACATTCATCTTAGCCATGGGAGAGAGGATGCAAAGAATGCAGCAGTCAGTGAGTTATGTGGGGTATTAAAGGCGGTGTACTATTGGGAAGATAAAGCAGGAAAAGGAAATGGGGCATTGAGGGAGTTTAAAATGAGATGGTGTGAGAAGACCTCATTGACAAAGTAACATTAGACATGTCCTTAGAGGAAAGGCTGTGTTCAAGCAGAAGCAGCAGCAAGTACAGAGGCCCTCAGATGGAAGTGAGGCTGGTGTGTTGAAGAAGGAGCAGGAAGGCCATGGTAGCCAATAGAGAGGAGAGTCCAAGAGGGGAGGTGGGAGAAGTGATGGGGCTAACTCCTGCAGACCATGTGGGCCCTGTGAGGACTTGGGCCCAACTCACCTCAACAGGACAACCTGGTTCCTGTGTTGAGAAAGTCTGAAAGGGGCAAGGGCAGAGGCAGAGTCCCCTTGGGGGATGGTCATGATAGTTCAGATCTGGCTCAGAGTGGTAGCAGGAGAAGTGGTGAAGTGGCATATTTGTGACATGGTTTGGAGGTCTTCCAATGGAGTTTTCTAATGGGTTGGATGTGTGAGTCAAGGATGATTCAAATTTTTGGTGTAACAGGGAAGATGGAGTTGTCATAGTTGGGGAGGACTGTGGTAGAACGTATCTAGTTGGGGATGTTGGGAGCTTTGTTTTGGACAGTCTGTAGTTTGAAGGGTGTAGTAGACATCTGAGTGGAGAAGCTGAATGTACAGTTGATTGCAGAACTCTATAGTTTGGGGAGTAGCTGAGACTAAAGATAAATATTTGGGAAACACAGGCATGTGGCACAGCATTCCAAGCTGTGAACAGGATGAGATCCCCCAGAGCTGAGGGTAGATAGAAAAGAGTTTTAAAAACAGGTCCCCAGGACTCCCAATCATAAGAGCTTGGAGTTTAGAGATACCGGAAACAAAGGAGAGTGCCATGAATGGGAAAAAAAAAAAAACAAGGGAAGAATATTTTTCAGAGAGGAGGCTGTGGGGAGCACTGTGGAATTCTGCCAGTGGCTCAAGTAAGATGAGGGCAGAATTGGCCACTGAATTTAGCAATAGGGTGGGGGCAGGCTTTGGTGGCTTTTCCAAGAGAGATAGGACCATGTATGACCAGTAAAGAATGAGGTGGGGCAAGGAGAAGGCAGAGATCATTAACTTGCTGCCAATTTTCTTCTGTCCCCATTCTAGAATACTCATGTGCCTTTGTTTCCCATTCTTCTCATTTACCTTATTTTATGTTACTAACTCTATTTGTCTTTGTTAGCAAATTTAAATTTTCTTGGAATGTCCTAACAAGTAATCAAGAAGGGGGGAAAAAGATGGGGTGCTCTCACAGATGTGTTTGTCCTCAGTTTCTCTCAGGTCCAGGGTGACTACTTGACTTTCTGTCTGATGATAGAAATATGACCAAACCCTTGTCCTGAGGGAGATGCTCCCAGCACATCTGTGTTTATGGCCTTAGAGGCACAGACCCTGCTAGGAGGTTGTCTTTTGGTGTGACCATGATTCTGCTAAGCTTGGCATATTTGGGTATTGTCCAGTGCCACTATTTAATTTGATCTTAGCAAGGGGTTAGCAGAAAATGAGAGGAGGATCCCTCCAGGAGGGGGAGAGAGCCCCCGCCCCCATTATCCTGCAGTGATCAGACTGTACTTTTTGAAGGAGTGCGTCTATGGCATTCAAAACAGTATCTTATAGGAACCCTGGACTGTGTCACCTAGAGGAGAGAGAGGCCTAGATTTGCAGTTGTTTTGGCTAGACTTGCAATGGAGTGCAGGAGGAAGGAGGAGGAGATTATGTTCTGAATCCTCTTTCTTTAGTTCAAAAGACAGTATGATCTAAGGCAAGTTCAGTAACATCTCCAAATGGGTGTCTATTGATTGAGGTGATTCTAATAATGCCTACTTCATCAGGGTTGATGTGAGCATTAAATGAATTTATTTATTTATTTTTGTACTAGAGATTGAGCCCAGGTGTGCTTTACCACTTAGCTACTTCCCCAGTTCTTTCAATATTTTTAACATAATTTATTGATATGAAACAATCTAACATAGTATCTAGTCAACAAATGTAAGTTTTGTTTCCTTTCTGTTGACTTTCTTTTCTCATTCTTTCTTCTCTTCCTATCTCCCTTTTTTATCCAACTCTTTATTAGCTAAGTAATATATGTCAGGCATCCCACAAGATCTACATTGTCCTGTATGTTGGACACGAGCCACATGTGGTTATGGAACACTTGAAGTGTGCAAGTCTCAACTGAGTTGTGCTATCTGCATGAAACACACACAGAAGTTGTGTAGTTAACACTATTCCTTGTCCCCAAACCACTGTTCCCAGGGCTTGCTTTCTGAGATCAGGAAGCCAGAGACTTTGGAGCCTGTGGAGGTTTTCCCAGTAGAACACCAGCAATTTTTTCTTGGGGGGAGGTTCACTAGGGATTGAACTCAGGGGCACTCAACAACTGAGCCACATTCCCCAGCCCTATTTTTTATTTTATTTAGAGACAGGCTCTCACTGAGTTGTTTAGTACCTTATTTTTGCCGAGACTGGCTTTAAACTCTTGGGATTACAGGTTTGAGCCACCATGCCCGGTGCACACCAACTTTTTTTTTTTTTTGACAATGTCTTAATTTTACTTTATGTGGTGCTGAGGATTGAACCCAGTGCCTCATGCATGCTAGGCGAGCGCTCTACCTCTGAGCCACAACCCCAGCCCAACATACCAACTTTTGATGAGTTTCTGAGGTGGTCTTCAAGTGAGCTCTCTTTCCTGCAGTGACATTCTTATGAAGGACTAAGCCTTGCTTTTAAATTCCTAGCCTGTGTTCTTATTTTTCCAGTATTTTGCAAATTTTGACTTGATACAAACAAACAAAAAAAATCAGAAGCCTTCTTATTAATAATTTTTCAATTGATCACATATTTAAATATCTTTTTCTATTGTTCACGTTTCAATGATAGCATTTGTATATATTTGGTAAAATAGAATATATTATTCTATTTTATATTATTATTCTATTTTATATTATATTATTCTATTCTATATTATTCTATAAAATAGAATAATATAGAATATATTATTAAGCCATATTTCACCAATTTCTTCTCAGTTTTACAAAAGTGACTACTGAAAATTTAAGATGACTTATGTAATTTACATTTTATTTCTGTTGGACAGCACAGTGCTGGTTGCCTGGAATTCACTGATGAAAAGGAAAACAGACTTTTGGAGCTTGTAGTCAGTCTAGTGAGGGTAGGTAGAAAAATAAAAACATAAGGAAATTTAAAAATAAATAAAAAATACAAATTGTAATTAGAAAAATACACATTAAAAATACATACTGTGAAGATAAGTTTCTATGGAGAGAAAACAGGAATATGTAATTTAGGCCATCTGGTCAAGGAAGTCCTCTCTGAGGAAGAGACATTGGTGCTGAGCCTTGACAGGGCTCTTTCTATGTAGAATTTCTAGGTGACAGTGGGTACAGGACATTTCAGGCAGAGGAAAGAGCCTGCTGGGAATACTCATTGAGTCCATCAAACACCAGGCCTGTGGTCAGCAGTGTGAAAACCCGTGGAGTGCTAGAGCCAAGGAGCGCCCCTGACTGCTCAGGGCTTGTGCTCTGGTGAGAAGACAGGCACCTGAGGGTGCAGGGATGTGGCTGGTACTTAGCCCTGGAGTGCCCTTTGCCCTGTCTTGTTTCCATCTCAGAGTCCTCATCAACCATAGTCTTGACCAAGCAGGTCCCTAGGGCGTGTCTGTTCTTCCTTCCAGTAAGATGCACTGTTGCCCCTCTATTCCCTGTTCTCACCGCCTGCTCTGACTCAGACTCATCATCTAGGTAATGAGCGTCTGTGATTGTCTTCTAACTGGTTTCCTTGCCTGCAGCCTCTTTCTCCCTGTCATATATCTGTGCCTGGCTGCCAAGTTAATTGTACTTGAACACCATTTAGATCATGTGACTTCCTTTCTCCTGAGATTTAACTAGTGCGTTGCTGGCAGAAGATCAGTTTTTTGGGAGATGTTGGATCTATGTCACTTTTCATGCTTTACATTTTCTTTCTACAGTTTGCATAGAAGCATGGCCTGCAGTCAACCTCTTTAGCTGAGATTGATGAGCCTTTCAAGCTTTACCAGTAACCATCTTGCCATATTTCTGCTCCTGCCCTGCACTGCCTCTTGGGCCAGGCATGCTGCCATCCCCCCCCCACTCCTGTCAACACTGAGGGGCACTGTCTCCCAGGGAAGGGCAAGATCCCATTGGCAAGAGCTGTTTCTAGAGTTGTGAGACCAAATTTGAATCCCAGCTCTGCCATTAAATTAGCTGTGGTAACTCTTTCAGTAAGTTATTTATCTTTTCCGATTCTTAATTTTCCTATCTGTTAATATCAGAAGGCTAATCATAATTTGTACCCTTAAAGTTCAGTGATGAGACACTGTATGTAAATATTTCATAAGTGCCAAGTCCATAGTGAATTCTTAATCCATATCCCTTGTTTAAATCAATGACAAGCAATGAATAAGAGTTGCCTCTGGGGAATAGATGAATTCTAGATAGGGAAGTGGGGTGGGAGGGAAGGGGAGGGGACAGGGGATTAGTAAGGATGGTGGAATGTGATAGACATCATTATCTAAAGTACATGAATGAAGACACGAATTGGGTGTCAACATACTTTAAATACAAACAGAGATATGAAAAATTGTGGTATATATGTGTAATGAGAATTGTAATGCATTCTGCTGTCATTTATTTATTTATTTTTTTAAAAAAAATCAATTAAAAAAAGTTGCCTCTGGGGAATTTTTTTTAATATTTATTTTTAAGTTTTAGGTGGACACAATATCTTTATTTTATT
This sequence comes from Urocitellus parryii, assembly GCF_045843805.1. Taxonomy (NCBI): domain Eukaryota; kingdom Metazoa; phylum Chordata; class Mammalia; order Rodentia; family Sciuridae; genus Urocitellus; species Urocitellus parryii. The sequence goes on from NC_135532.1 coordinate 149,417,340, forward strand.
TTTATGTGGTGCTGAGGATCGAACCCAGTGCCTTGTGCATGCTAGGGGAGCACTCTACCACTGAGCCACAACCTCAGCACCCCTGTCTCTGGTACTTTGACCCTACTTTTTTTTTTTTTTTTTTTTACATCTCTAGCACCAGTTAGCAATCTTCTTATAATAGGAAATGGGCTGTTGTGCAGTTTTTGTGGTGGTGGCTGCAAACACTGGATAGGGACACTGAATGGTGTTGTCTTGGACCTGGCTGGAACTTCCAGAGACCATCCTGTGTAGAATCCCTGAGGTTTGGTGTAGAATCCCTCAGGATGTCCAAACAGGTCTAAGGGAGTTAATTGAAGAGCTTCTGTTATTTCATGTTATTTCATGTGCACAACAATCTGTAGTTGGTTCGCCTGTCCTTTGCAAAGTTCTGTAGTTGCTGGTTTTTCACTTGCCTTTGGTCCCTCTTAATTAAATATCACTTTTGCTTTACTTCTATCAATGAGGAATAGTAAAAAGCTTGAAACTGGAGATACAAGAGACTGGGAGTCTAGTCACACCTCAGCTTCTTTTCCATTGTACAGTCCATCATAGGATTAAATGTGTCACAGACTTGAAAATGTTAAAAGGCTCACACCAATTTCAGATGCTATTATTAGTTAGTCTTTCCTGACTTATTATGATTATTTTTTTTGCTGATTATTTTTTTGCTCTTCTCCTAGGGAATATTCTTTTAGATAGTACAGTACTGCAGGTAGACTTAAGGTAAGTGAGGTATGAAGAACTCTGTTATTTTAAACAGGAAAAATATAAAGACATAATTTGCCAAAAAATCTAGAATTTAAAAAAATCCATTAGCTTTAGATGGCAACAGAGGTGTCACAACAAATTACTTACTTACTTAATTAATTAATTACATAATTACTTGAGCCCATAAGTAATTATGCAGAGCCTTTTTCAAACTGAAGCATTAGAGGAAGGAAAGCTTTAATTCAAGGTTGACTTATATCTTTAGTTATATTCAGGAAGTGAGTTAATGTGGTCAGAATAACTGTTCTCAACTTCTTTAGAATAATACATAGAATAGTATATTATTTATTCAAGTCAATATCTTAAAATAAATACTTAAGGTACATAAACATACTTTAAAACTACACTCCACTTGGGAAACATCATCTATATCAGAAACCACTGAACAAGGGCCTTCATCTTCTTTTCCGTGTATCTTTTTGATGGAGGTAGTGTGTAGCACTTATTTGGCAAGATAAGAATATAACCCCTGGTCTATAGTTAGTGAACAATACATTATTGTAAGGTAAGACTAAATTAAGATTGATAAAAATTAATTCCAATAACTACTTTGTGACAACTGAAGTGTCTGAATTCCTCTAGTTTTGGTGCCTAGAAAAGAAATTAAACATAAACAGAAATTCAGAAGATATCTTGCATACTCAGTCCTCAATCTATATTTTAAAAATCTGCTGGAAAGAACAAGGCAAATACAGTGCCCATCACTCTTGATCTCCCTCTTGACAGTTCTAACTCCTCACATCAAGAGTTTGGTGTCTATTGTATTTGTTCTAACCAGTGATGAACTAATAAGTTTGTCATGGTGCTGATGAAGGCCTCTCTGAATGTTAGAAGAGGCATTGGAAATCATGGTACCAGCCTTATCAAATATGAAATAGGGGCTCGGGATGTGGCTCAAGTGATGGCATGCTGGCCTGGCATGCGGGAGGCACTGGGTTCGATCCTCAGCATCACATAAAAATAAAATAAAGATATTGTGTTCACCTAAAACTAAAGAATAAACATTTTTTAAAAAAATATGAGATAGATCCATTTTAACATCTGATCTCCAGGTTCCTTTCATCCCCTCCTGAAATTTGATTCTGACTATCCTTTTAGTTTGCATTGATTGAGCAAAAAAGACATATTCATACCAATTCACTACGCCTATTGTAATGAAACAGTGGCCCAGGGATCCTCAACTCACTTGATGGGACAATGGTGTTTTACACTAAATTTCTAATTGCATAAATGAGGCACAGCAATACTTTTGGTTAAGAAATATCCTGGGTATGAATCATCAAAGCACAGGATTTCAAAAAGAGATTTGGAAATATGGAGAAATCACAATCAAGTCACTCAGGACCCTGAGTAAGAGACACTGGGTATTGTTTGAGCAGTCTCCACCCTGAGCTGTTGCAATGTTCATTACTCCATGAAAATCCTTTCTTGAGTTTCCAGACAAAATACAGAATGCTTAGTGAAATTTGAGTGTCAAACAACACATGCAATATATAACACACATATAGGCTAAAAACTTGCTTGTTGCTTATGTGAAATTCAGATGTCACTGGTGTAAGCAAAAATAAACAACCCGGTTTCGACACCGTTATGAAAATAAATACAAATAACTGGGATAGAAGCAGACCTCAAATGGATCAGCAAGCTCTTCTTTATTGTGCAGTGGAGTCAATCAATCAGGCATAGGAGGGCTCATTTTCTGGTATGGAAATGGCCTGAAGGTTACAGAAAGAGTCTGTTTTATAGTTCACAATGAGGGTGAATTAATCATTGGAGACTGCGGATGAGCTGTTTGAATAGTCAGAAACCTAGTTGTGCAGGTTAAAATTTAATATTGGAAACTCATTGTCACTGGGAAAAGCTCAGATAGGCTCACTGCTTATCTTCCTTCCTCTGGGACACATAGTTACCTAGAGCTTCACTATTTGCTTTTCTCCTTTCAGGACTCATTGGCAATGGAAAAGGGTAAAAGTCCAGAGCCCTGAGTTTCAGTATTTGCCCTTTAGGACCCTTTGTAGTTGGGAAAGGGGTGAAAGTTTGCTTTTGTGGAGGTTCTGGGGATGAACCCAGGAATTTTAAGGAGACTTGAATTTAGGTGTCTCTCTCTTTTCCCCACACAGTTTCTCTGTCATATAGATTCAAAAGACTATAAAATCAATGCGTTTATTCCAAAATCATGCAGAATGCTACAACAAAGCCAAAGAAATAGATTGTTTCAATGAATTAAAGTTCTCTTTACCAGGGGATACCCTTGTAAAAATGGCTTTCATAACAGGTCCTGAAGGCCAGAGTTTTTTTTCATAAAAGATTGGAAAGAAAGCGCTGATAATTAAGCTCCCATTTGTTGCATGAAATTTCCTTTGCTACCCAGAACAGATTTTGAAGGTTACTTAGTAAAGTTATATGGTAGTAAATGCCAGTATATTCATATTTCCCAGGCCCTTATGATCTTAAATGTTTGGTGAGTGTATTTGGACTGAGAGGATAAGGAATAGGGAATAGGATATTAAAAATGGAGCAATTAGTTATAGTCTCTAATAGGGGAAAATAAGGGCTAGAAGGCAGTTGCATATGAGTTTGAGAAATACTGCTTAATTCCATTCTTGCTTCTGCATACAGGGCTCTTAGATTGCACCACTTGACATTGTTTAATTCATTCATCAAACATTTTTGAGTGCACGATGGGTGCTGGATGGAGTAAGGAGCTCCTCACTAGTATAAGAAACCCGGAGTAAAAGAAGTCATCTAACATGGAATGTGGGGAAATACTACCACACAGGGATATGCAGGTGCTGTGGAGGCAGAGGGAGTACCATCTAAAGCAGACTGGGAGTTCAAGGCCAAGGGATGAGTGACCTCCAGGACTAGGCCTTTCAGCTGTAGACACTCCCTGTGAGTGTTGGGGTCACAGCCTTGGATTTCCTAGAACAGCCTTGATTTCTGATATGCTTTTCTATCATCAGAGCTTGTGCAGAAACAAAATCTCAGTTTATTAGTTCTTCCATCTCTGTTTTCTCCTTCCCACTTTTCCGAAGGACTATTTCAAGCAGATTATAAAAATAGAATGCTATAGTGTGTCCATTGTCCAGTTTTATTCAGAATCACCAACTCGCCACCAATTTTGTTTTATCTGTCCTCCCATTCATTTCTCCTCCCCAGATAATTTTTATTTAAGTCAGGATTCTTATGAGAGACATAACCAAGAGTAATTGTGTGTGTGTGTGTGTGTGTGTGTGAGAGAGAGAGAGAGAGAGAGAGGAGAGAGAGAGAGAGAGAGAGAGAGAGAGAGAGAGAGAGAGAGAGAGAAAGAGAGAATATGTATACAGATGGTCCTGAATTTATGATTGTTTGCCATGATTTTTTGATTTTATGATGGTGTGATGGTGATACTGCCAGTTATTGGTGCTGAGTTCTGCTCCCTCACATGTGGAAGTCTGAACATTAGAGAAGCACACTGAGGCAAAGCATATAAAACAGGGTTTATTAAAAAGGGGTCACATAGACCACTCCCAGGAGGGAGAACAGGGCGATAGCTGGTATCCCAAGAAGCAAAGGTGTTTTTGCCTTTTTCTATGTCCTAGGCTTCTTTTGTTCTCCTGCTCTCTCCCCCTCATCTCTCTCCTTCCTGCCTACATGACTAGGCCCAGGAGATGCTCAGGTGGGATGACCAAAAGATGAGAAGCAGATGGGCTGGAGGGGCCAAGTTGGAGTGATCTGGACAGGAAGGGGGCATAATTAACAACTCCCTGAAGGGAGGGACAATCCCTGAGACAGGTTACCTTAGCAACAAGTTGGAGCAGGGGCAGCATGTCTTGATAAGGGTAGAGGAAAGGCTCTGAAGGCATGAACATTTTAAATTCGTCCATTCTCTGGATCTGACCCTTGTCTATCTGCCTGTCTAATTCTGGCTCCAAAAGTGATAGGTATTCAGTAAAAACCATACTTTGAATTTTTACTTTCCCCCCCCTGGGTTAGCAACATGCAGTATGATCTCTCTTTATGGTGGCCAGCAACAGTATAGCCAGCTTCCCTGGCTGCCAGGAGATCTCAAGGGTAAACAACTGATACTCTATTGAATACTATGTTGCTAATCTGTGTAGTTCCCGAGATTTAGGTATTATTATGGTTTGGATGTGATTTGTTTCCCAAGCCTTCATGTGTCGAAAGCCTTTTGCTCAGTGCCATAATCTTGGTAGTGAGTGGGAAGTTTTAAAGAGAAACCTGGTGTGAGGATGTTAGCTCATTGAGAGTGCACCTTTGAAAGAAATTAATATGGTTCTCATGGGATCCTATTATTTCTTGAGGGAGGGTGAATAAGACTAGCCTCTCCTCTCACGGGCTTCCTGTCTCTCCATGTGATCTCTTCCTATTGCTAAATTGCTGAGGCCAATCTCCAACTTGCAATCCTCCTTCCTCAGCCTCCTGTGTTGCTGGGATTAGAAGCATTCTCCTTGGTGTCTGGTTTAGAGTTAATTCTTGTTTTGTTTGTTTGTTGGTTGGTTGGTACTAGGGGTTGAACCCAAGGGTGCTTTGCCACTGAGCTACATCTCCAGCCTTTTATGTTCTTTATTTTGAGACAGGATCTCCCTGAGTTGCTGGGTCTGACTTTGAATTTGCATCCTCCTGCCTCAGCCTCTGGAATTGCTGGGATTACAGATGTGGGCCACCACACCCCATCAGATCTCTCTCTCTATTGCATGCATTCCTACCATGAAGCCATCTGTTATGAAACTCCCCACCAGAGCCTAAATAAATGGGGCTGCATTATCTTGAATATTCAGCCTCCACAACAATGGAGAAATCTCTTTTTTAATAGCCTCACGTAGCTTCTCAGAGCTATGGAAAACTAATTCAAAAAACCAGGAGTGGGGAGTGAGATTGTTGCTACAAACATACCTGAAAATGTAGAAGGAACTTGGGAACTGGGTTGCAGGCAGAGGTTGGAAGAATTTGGAGGAACAGGCCAGAAAAAGCCTAGAATGCTGAAAGTGGATCATTGTGGGTGATTCTGGGGAGCACTCAGAGGATGAAGAGCCTAGGAAAGTAGTCTCAGATGGAAATGAGGATTCTATTGGAAACTTAAAAAAAGTGACATTAATTATATCATAGCAAAGAACTTGTCTATAGAGTGTGCACGTCTTAGAGCTTTAGGGAAGGCTTAGTTTAGAAATGATCGACTATTTTATCTAGTAAAAGAAATTTCTGAACAGCAATGCTTTCAGGCTGTGACATGATTATTACCGGCTATCTTTAGTGAAATTTGCAATGAGACTGCAAAGAAAGGAACTGGAAAGACTTAGAAAATGCATAGCCTGATTCGGGAAGGAACAAAGAAAAAGCAAGTGCTGGTGTGGTGATGTGATGCCAGATTTGTGGGACCCCAATAGAACTCCAGGAGCCGAATCCAATGCAATCACACAAGAGTCTTTATTGCTAGCTGGAGCCTGGACTCACAACCATTTCTGATGTAGCGGTCCCAGGGAGTGAGCCCCGGTCCTTTGTTCAGTGAGATTTTATAGGTTTTTGGGATACTCTATGTGTCACAACACCACACAGCCAATCATTTCATACCGCGGGAAAATCAAACAACAACTCTTAACATTGATTAGCACATTCACTGGCAGGAACAAGTTGGGTGAAGGTGATTGCTTAGTACAAGAGGGGGATTCGTTTGAACTGATTGGTTTAATCTGTGAGGGGTGTATGTGCTAAACTACATGGTTTCCTCACATATTATCAATCATTGAGATTACTGGGGGGTCATCTGGCATCCCAGGTATTTTCCCTGTTTCATGCTGATTGGTGGTTGCTAGGGGGCTGCTATGGGTCCTCACCTAGCTTAACTGAGTCAGGGACACCAGGCTCCTCGGATCTCTCCTGTTATTTACAGTCAAACAACTCAGCAGGGTGGCTATGTGCCTAGGAGTGCTTTGTGGGTTTTTCCAAGGACAAGGGTCACGCCCCCCTCCCTTTGGACAGGACTTGAGGTAGAAGCTGGGTTTTCAAAAATGGAATCACATCAGTTTCTCAGTGTATTGGTTTCTTACTGCAGAGAAGAACGCAGATGCTACTTGTTAAGGCAGTAAGAGGCCTTGAGGGCACCTCAGAGATCTTCAAGGTCACCCACCCCTCCCATCACAGGCCCAAAGGCCCAGAATAGCAAATTTGTTTCAGGGAGCAAGCCCAATCCTAGGGTATTCTGAATGTGTTTGCAAGCTCAGGGTCACCTTAGGATTCTGTTCCCTGATTTCAGGAGGAGTAGCACTCTGTGTCTGCTGCCATGCTTCAAGTGCGTCCAGGTATGGCTTATATTGGTGACAGACCTTGGTGGCATCTGTGTGGTGCTGATGTTGCAGGAGTGTGAAATGAGTTACGGGGTCATAGCAACTTTCACTGAAATTTCAAAGGAAAGCCTGAGGCCAGGCAGAGGTTTGCTGCAGGGGCAGAGTGGACAGAGAGAGCCCCAATGTGGCAAAGCATAGGGGAACCATGGAAGTGGAGCTGCAGCTGGGACCTCAGAAAGTAGAGCCATCAGCAGTGTGCAGTGCCAGTCTCGGAAAGGTGCAGACATCAGCACTTGGCCTGAGACAGCCACCACAGGAGGTGTGATCATCAGAGGGATGGGAGGGGCTTCCTGAAGCCTGGGGGCTCAGAGTGCAGTAAGTTCAGGGTGTTGGACTTGGAGCTTTGAGATTTAATGTCTGCACTGTTGGCTTTTTTTTTTGGGGGGGGGGGATGGCGGGGTTTTACTCCTTTCTACTTCCTTATTTCTTTCTTTTGGAATATGAAAAAAAGGGATATCACATCCCTGTGCTATCATTATATTTTGTAAGTAGATAACTTTTTTTAATATTTAAAAGCTCACACTTGCATGGAATTTTTCTTAAGTCTTGAGACTTTGAACTTGGACTTTTGGGTGAAGTTGCAATGAGCTAAAACTTTAGATCTATTGGGCATGGAATGATTTTATTGTGCACTGGGACAAGGACATGAACGTTGAGAGATAGAAGCAGAATTCCATGGTTTGAATGTAGTTTGGATCCTGTGTGTTGGAAGCTTGGTTCTCTATGGTGATGTTGGGAGGTTGGGACCTTCATGAGGTGTAGCCCGGTGCAAGGTCCTTAGGTCACTGGGAGTGCTGTCCCTTGGAAGGGATTAACATAATTCTCATGGGGTTCCAGTTAGTTCCTGAGACAGGGTTATTATAAAAGAGTAATACTGACTCCTCTCACTCTTCGGTTTCCTGTTTCTCCATGTGATCTTTCCCTATTTCATGCACTCTCACCATGATGCCATTTGCCAGGTGGCCCTCACCAGAGACTGATCAAATGGGGGGACTACCCCAGCTTGGACTTTTAGCTTCCAAAACTGTGAGCTAATTAACTTTTTTTTTTAACTTTGCTTAGCTCCAGGTAGTTTGTCATAGCAATGGATAACAGATTAATACAAATGTGTTACATGCATTTTTGACTTCTGATAGTTTTAACTTACAATGTTTTGGGGGAGTCATGAGTTAAAGAATATCTATTTACACACACACACACACACACACACACACACACACACATAAGGGGGAAAGTATGGACCTATCTGTTACCTATCAATATCTATATAGGGATATTTATTTTAATTTATTTTATGGAGGCTGGAAAGCCTGAAATCTGCAGGGCAGGACCCAGGGAAAAGTTGATGTGGCAGTCTTGAACAAAGGCAGTCTACAGGGAGAGTTTATCATCCTCAAGGGGACCTCAGTTTTTTCTTTTAAGGTCTTGAGCTGATTGGATGATTCCTCCTGCTACCACCACTCTCCCTACCAGTATGGAGAGGGATCTGTTTTACTTAAGATCTACTGATTTAAATTTAATCACTTCTAAAAAATACGTTCATAGCAATTCCTAGACTGGTCTTTAACCAAGAACTGGATCATGATTTAGTCAAGTTGACACACTGAATTAACCATCACAATTTTGAAGTTAATCCATGTCATCTCATCTTTTCCTCTACAATATTTCAGTAATGTATATAGTAATACAAAATAAATATTCTTAAGAAAACTTAAACATAGTTAATATTATTATAATTCCTATGAAATTTTAAATCCTATGAAATTTAAAATCCTATGAAATTTAAAATTTTTGAGTTAGGATCCAAATAAAGCACGGGCATTGCAACTATAGATGCAACTTAGATGTCTCTTTGGGTCTATAGTTTACTCCTTTATCTCTTTTTTTGGTATTTATTGTAATTTATCTGCTGCAGAACCCAGTGTATGTCTTGTAGAATTTTCACATCACTGGGATTTTACTGGTTACATTCCCATGATATCATTTTTTTTTTCATGTTTCTCTGCCTCTGTATTTCCTATAAATTGGTAATTATATAAGTTGGTTAGATGGAACCCAGGTTCAATTTTATTTTTGCAAGAATACTTTAGGCACATCTTGCTGGACTGTCTCTCTTTGATATGTTAACAGTTTTTGACTAACATTGTAAAATTATAGATTCTATCATTTCTTCTTGCATTTATTGGTTTACATATTTCTTTTTCAAAATTTATTTTTAGTTATAAATAGACATAATACTTTTACTTCATTTATTCATTTTTATGTGGTATTGAGAATTGAACCCAGTTCCTTAGACATGCTAGGCAAGTGCCCTACCACTGAGCCACAACCTCAGCCCCAAGTTTAAATATTTCTTTAAAAAGAAATTTCCCTTCACTGATCATTTGGGTACAGTTTTTCAAAGTAGTTCTTCCTAATTATTTACCCCACAGTTTCCCAAACCTCTGAGAGTCTGCTGATATGTTCTGTTGTGAGGAATGATGTCTGCAAGTTTCCTATTATAATAACCCACCTCTGTATTTTCATCTCAATGGTGATTAAGCAACATTATGAGCACATCTACATCATCTAGATGACCTCTTATATTCTTGGAGTTCAACCAATTATCTCAGTCCTGGAATTTGCGTTCCTATTGGGATGGTGATGGTGGCAAGAGGCAGTGCTTTAATTTTCAAGGTTATTGAATAAAGAAGATGAACTTCAGATGCCTGATAATCTTTAAGTGGGTTTTAGTTTGAATAGAGAAAACTCAAGTGGGGCACACAATAATATACATATTCTGGACCAAAAAGAAAATAGACATAGAGGTCAGTGCCTGCTATGGTTTGAATGTCTGCTCCAAAACACTGAAATTTAATTGCCTGTATAACAGCATGGAGAGGTTGAATCTTTAATAGGTAATTAGGCTATACCTTCATGAATGATTAATGTTGTTATTGTGGGAGAGGGTTAAGAATGTGAAGGTGGGTATGTTATACCCACCATATGTTATAAGTCCCCTTGGCCTCTTGTGAGTGCCTATTTGCCCTTGTGCCACATATGACACAGCATGATGCTCTCACAAGAATCCACCCCTGTTTTAGGACTGTGTAGCTCAGAACCATGAGTCCAATAAACTCCTGTTGCTTATGATTCACCCAATATTAGCTAGTTTGTTTAAAAACACAAAATGGACTAAGTTAATGTCATAGTCATGTTATGAAAGGGGATTTATTTTAGCAAATTCTATAAATCTTGTTATAATTGATTATTTATTTTTATTGATTAAAAAAACAAATGACAGTGGAATGTATTACAATTCTTATTTCACGTATACAGCACAATTTTTCATATCTCTGGTTGTATGTAAAGTATGTTGACACCAATTCGTGTCTTCATACATGTTTTTGGATAATGATGTCTATCGCATTCCACTGTCCTTGCCAATCCCCTGCCCTCTCCTTTTCCCTCCCATCCCTCTTCCCTTTCTAGAGTTTGTCTATTCCTCCCATGCTTCCCCTCCCTACCCTACTATGAGTCAGCCTCCTTATATCAGAGAAAACATTTGGCATTTGTTTTTTGGGATTGGCTAACTTCACTTAGCATCATCTTCTCCAACGCCATTCATTTACCTGCAAATGCAATGGTTTTATTTTCTTTTATTGCTGAATAAAATTCCATTGTGTATATATGCCACATTTTTTTTATCCATTCATCCACTGAATGACATCTAGGTTAGCTCCACAGTTTAGCTATTATGAATTGTGCTGCTATAAACATTGATGTGGCTGTGTCCCTGTAGTATGCTGTTTTTAAGCTCTTTGGGTATAGACCAAGCAGAGGGATGGCTGAGTCAAATGGTGGTTCCATTCCCAGTTTTCCAAGGAATCTCCACACTGCTTTCCATATTGGCTGCACCAATTTGCAGTCTCACCAGCAGTATATGAGTGTGCCTTTCCCCCACATCCTCGCCAACACTTATTGTTGTTTGTCTTCATATTAGCTGCCATTCTGACTGGAGTGAGATTGTTATAATTGATTTATATTAGTTAATTTGATTCACATTAGTTTATTGATTTATGTTGGTTTTGCAGTTTTGTTTAACTTGTAAATTTGTCCAAATAAGTGTTTTTGTATTTAAAGAAGTTTATAACAAAGGCAACTTAAGTGAATATACTGGTGTGAATTTATTTCTCCTTTTTAAAAGGTCTGCCCATGACTCAAGTTTGAGAAATGCTTCTTTATCCCATTGCTGCTGTTGTAGGCTCTCAGCCCCATTCAGCATCATTTGTCTTGTTGAGGAGTGGCCTCCTGCTCAGGGCATTTGGTGTCTAATGGTGTGTGCCTAGAGACACTTCCCACAGTACTCAAAAAGTGTTATATTCAGGGACCTCCTGTCCTGAGTTCATCATCTCAGACCACAGAATGTGAGGAGTTGCCTCCGGTATTTCTCCCTAGTGCCTTGTGAGTATGGTAAATGGAGAATCCTACACATGAACAAACCAACTCTTTGGAAAGATAAAAACTAAAAGCACAACCACCCCCTTCCCCAAACTAATGAACAACTCCCTCCCACAAAAATATACAAAACAAAATCATGTACAGTAGATTTCCTCAACATTATTGTGCTTGTCAATCTCTTGAGGATCTGTGTTTCCTCAGGTGACACTGCTGGCCCATACAACATAACACTGAGTGACCTGAGTTTTTATGCCACAATCATTTTACTTGATTTCCCGTCAGGTAACACATAGAAAGTTCTCACTAAAATGATACAGAATCAGCATTTGCTAATTATTCATTGTTTTTGTTATGGTTGTTGCTATTTGTTTTTGCGGCATGGAGAAGGGTAGAAATGGTGGTAAAGTTGAGGGTTTAGAGACAGGCAGCTCTGAATTAGAATCCCAGCTTTGCCATTTACAAGTTCTTTGATTTGAGCTAGTTATTTAGCTTAAGTCAAATTTATACCGTCAGATGTAAAATGGGGAAAACACCATCTTATGGAATCCAGAGGATTTCTGTATTGTTCCTACAGAGAAGGGTGTTCAATAAATGTCATTTTTCTTCCTTATTCCTTATGGACATAGACTTGGGGTTGAATCTTGGTTCTGTCACAACACTATTGCAAGTTGCTTTGTATTGTAATCCCTGTAAAGACAGCTCTTTATCATTAAGTTTCATGTGGAGATAATAATTATGAAGATTAAATTAATTGGTGCATGTTAAGTGTCCCAGAACCCAGTGATTATCTGCCCTTCATTCCATTCCCTTTCCTGCATCACTGAATGGTGTAGTTGGCTACACGACTAAACTAACAAAGCTTAAGTACCAAGCATAAGAGAAGGGCCTGATAGTTTCAGTTCTCGTTGGTTAGAATTAGAAGACTTTCAAAATTAAAAAAAGAAAATGTTTCCCAGAGATTCTGATTGAATAGGTCTAGGGTGGAGATCAGACGCCACATATAATTTTTTTATGGCTACCCAGATGTTTGCATAGGCGATAGGCCGAGAATCACTGATCTAGCAGAAACCTAAGCCTTGATAGCTATCAGATCACTTAGCAAATCACATCTTTTCTGCTTGCAGCCCCAACCTTTCTTGTTTCTTCAGACTAATCTGTTTATATGTATTCCATCGAGAGGAGTCCTGCAACTCTGCTCCTAATGCTGCTCTTCCGCAGTTTTTAGTGAGCTCCTCAAGGGATCCTCAAGGAGTATTAGTCTTAAGAACCAGGTAACATTGTGCCTCTTCCTGCCACACTGATTCTAAGCGCAAATCTCCTTTAAAGAATTCCCTTTATTTCTGTTCTGTTCTCCCCTATCTTTTGACTATTTAAAATTTTTTAAAAAATTATGATTGTTAAAGGTCCTCCCTTTGAGTGACATTCCTAAGGGAGTTGTGGTGAGCTGAATAATAGGTCACAAAGATGTCATGTCCTAATTTTTGGAAATGAGGAATATGTTACTTTATGTAAGAAAAAAGATTTGCATCTGTGATTAAGGATTTTGGTATGAGGAGACTACTTGAATTATGTAGGTAGGCTCAATCATTACAAGATCCTTATAAGGCAGAGGTGAGAGGATTGCAATCAGAAGATGTAGGCACAGAAAAGTGGGAATTAGAGAGATTTGAAGATGCTATATCACTTTCTTAAAGACGTAGGAAGGCCCAGGAATCAAGGAACGCAGGAGGCCTCTGGAAGCAGAGAAAAGACAATTCTCCCTGAGATCCATTAGAGGAGGCTGATCTTTTCAACCCTGAATTCTGCCTCTGGGGCCCATTCAGACTCCTGATTTCCAGAACTGCAATATGTGAGCTGTAATTTGTTAGGCCAGCAACATGAAATGAAACCAGGGATCTTTGGTGCTATAGAAAGTTCACTGTCCTCCAGTACCCCCGAAAGTTAGATTTCTTTCCCTCTACCATTTATGGTCTGTGCATTCTCAGGCAAATCATCAAAAGTCTCAAGCTCAGCTGCCTCTTCTGGGAAATAGAGCCTGCAAAAGTGTATATATAGCACTTGAAAGTAGGAATGGGAGGCGACCTCCACCTGACAATTGCACTCTCTGCCTGGCTTCCATTCTTCCACTCAGCTCAGCACTGAGAGAGCAGTGCTGTGGTTTCTACTCAGTCCAGCTGAACCTGAGCTATTACATTATTTTGTCACTAACTGGAATACTTTTTTTAAGTGTGCTTGCCATAGACGTCTGCCAAAATCAGGAATCCTAATGCCTATTTTTTTAATTGACTAAAAACAAACAATGGAATATAAATTTCTTGACACAAAGAGACTGAGAGACCACAATTATGTTGTCTATTTTTTTTCTCCTTTTCTGATCAAAATTGCACAATGCTCGGATATCACCATACTGGCTTCAGATTATGCTTATGTTATTTATGACATTTTTTAAAGTCAGTATTTGAAGGTAAATGCACTTTCACTATTTGAAGGTAGACACAGAGCTTGATGCCCTATTTGCCAGCTATTTCAAAACAGGAGGTGTTCTAGACCTTTACATGATGGTACTTAGGGCAAATATCATTGGTAGTGATGACATCCAGTCCTAAATCCTTGGTCTCATGGAAGCTATAGTAAATTTCAGGTCCCTCTTTATCCTTAGTAGTAACATTAAATCACAAACTTGAGTAATTTTTTTGTGTGAGAGTTTTTGCATGAGAATTGTACAAACTTTTCTTTTTCAAGTTTTGGGTTGTTCTGTTAGTTGCAAAAACTTTCTGAAAAAGTGCACATAATCTTGATTGGACTTTAATGTAACAGTTAATAACCAAATTTGTTGCATTTTTCTTTTTCCTCAGAAAGAAGAAAAAAATAGTGTTTTGATGTTAAGGGGATTTAACCAAGAGACTCCTAGGCCAGGATTTCTTCAATGGGAAAGAGAATGTGATTTTTCCCTCCAGGGCACACAATATCTGAGGTGGAGGTGCTAGCATATAGTAGGCAGAAGCCTGAGAAGCTGCTAAACATCCTACCACACATTAGAGAGCCAGTTAAAGTAAGAATACTAATTTGGTAAGTCTAAGGTGGGGCCTGAGATGCCGTATTTTCAACAAGCCCTCATTTGATGTGGAGCTAGGACCACATTTTCAGTGTTCTAGAATTCTTATTTGTTTATCTTCTAACTCTACAAGAGAAATAGCATAAGAGCAGGAATATTGTTTCATGGCCCCAGTGGCTAGAACTGGACGTGGCACATCATAGTTGTTTAATAAATATTCGTTTTATTGGATGAGTAGATGGAGGAATGAGGAATGAATGAATGCATAAGCAGGCAGGCAAGATCACTAATACTCCCACATATACCTCTGAAAAACCTTAAAGGCACTTCTAAAGAAATCAGAATTCTTTCAACAAAGCCAGAAATGTGCCAAGAGGCTTTTCAAGGGCATGGGAGTTTGCAAAGCTGAGTGTCATGAATGAAATTTAATGAAACCAACAGGAAGCAGGGGGAGAGGAGGACTGGACACTTGGGTGGCTTTTATGTCTATGAGTTCAGGAACTCAGAGTTTGATCTGCCCTATCCGGCAGAACCATTTACTTCTCACTTTTGGCTTTCTGGGCTCCATTGATTATCCTCTGTCATTCCCCATCCTACAGACCAACAGAAATCCAAACCAGGCCAAGTTTTAAAATCTGACCAAGGGGTGCCTTTCCTTCCCTTGGGTGGCCCCTTGCTCTTGAAGGGAATTTGCTTAGAACCCTTAACATCTCTGCTGCCCTTCTGGAAATTCATTTTGGCAGGCAGAAGAGAAAGGGGAGAGAAGAGCAGGATGATGGGGAGGTGGGTAAAGAAGAGTCAAGGCAGGTAAGGCCCTGAGAACAGGCTACCAGATGGAGGACAAGGATAGCCAAAGGTTGATTCAGGTGTCCTTGTTAAGAGAGCTGTTGAGAACAGCAACTCCCTTGTTAGAAGTGGTGCAAATGAATGTGACAACACTGTTGATTCAGGTGTGGTTGTTTCTGGGTACATTTTTTAAATAAGCTAGTTGACACTCCTGAGTGCCTATGACTGCCCTGAATCTGAAGACAGTAGCTTTCTTCACTGGATTGGGAGTGGGTAGATTAACAATGCATTTAGGAATCATGTCTTCACATTTCATCAAGATTAATGAATGTTTTGTGTTTTTACTGGGACCTAAAACTGATTCAGGTTGGCTATAAGATGATGTTAACTGAGAGTGAGATTTGTATGTCCCTAGAATGGGTTGCTGAAGCACTTGGAGCAGTTCTCCTTTCTGGATATCTTTAAATATTTTTTAATAGATATTTTTAATTTTTAATTTTTGGATGGTTTAAGGGCTCCCATACATCTCTCTTATATCTATTCTTTGCTCAAAAACATGCAGTTACTTCTTGTTGTTCATATAATTAAGTTGAAACTTCTTAACATGCCATTTGAGGTCCTCCATTATCTGGCTGTACACCACTTTTAAAAAGAGAAATCAAAAAACAATTCAAGACTAACGAAAAACAGACTAGGTACTGAGGGGAGCATTCTCAATGCAGGGTATCCACACAAAAGCCTGGGATAACATTGTACTTAATGGTCAGAAAATAGATGCTTTTCCCTTAAGATAGAGACTTAAGGATGCCCCCTATCATCATTCCAATTCAACACCTTACTGGAATTCTTAGTTTATGCAAAAAGACAAGTCAAGGAAATAGAAAATAAACAGACTAGAAAGGACAAACTAAAACTGTCTTTGATTATAGGTGACAAAATTATCTGTGTGGAAAATCCCAAAGAATCCACAACGACAAAACTGGAATTAATAAATTATTATAACAAAGCTTCAGGATACAAGATTAATATATATTAGTCAAATGTTTTCTAATATAGAATAAAAAATTAGAGTTTGAAATTAAAAGCACACACCATTTACATTAACACCAAAAAAGAAAAGAAATACTTAGACAAACAATACACATATATAAATATGAGCAAAACTATAAACCTCTTTTTCAAGAAATCAAAGATCTAAATAAATGGAGAGATAGTCCATATTTTTGGATAGAAAGAATCTATATTGTTAAGATATCTATTCTTCACAACTCAATCTATGAATTTAATGTAATCCCAAAATCCCAGCAAATTACTCTGTGGATACTGTAAGCTTATATGGAAAGGCAAAAGACACAGAATAGCCTGATCGATTGAAAAAGAATGGAGTCAGAGCATTAACATTACCAAGATTTAAAGCTTAGTTTAAAATTGTCATGATCAATGTGGTATTGGTGAAAAAGTAATGAAAGATCAGTGGAGCAGAATAGAGAGCCCAGAGATGGACACACATGAATACAGTCAGTTGATCTTTGACAAAGGTTCAAAAGCAAATCCCGAGTGAAAAGACAAGTCTTTTCAACAGATGAAGTTTGAACATTGTACACCTGCTCTATTAGTTAACGTTCTCTAGAGAAACAAAACCAACAGGATATTTGTAGGTATACAGGAGCAGATTTAATGTGGTAATTTGTATGTAATTATGAAGTGGAAGAAGTTCCCTGATATGGTGTCTGCAAGCTAGAGAACCAGGAAACCTGGTGATGTAGTTCAGCCTGAGTGTGAAAGACTGAGAACTAGGGGCCTGCTAACTCCTGAGAAGCAGGACTTCTGGTCTTTGAAGGCAGGGGAGGATAGATGTTCCAGCTCAGAAAGAGAGAGCAAATTCATCCTTCCTTTAACTTTCTGTTCCATTTTGGCCTTAAAGAAGGGATTGAATTGTTAAACCGATACCGAGACCCTCAAATAACTCTCAGCCCACACATTGCCATTCCAATTAAGCCTTTATTGCTGGCCAGTGGCAGACACTCTACTCTCTAAAAGCGAGATGGTCAGAGTGGTGCACCTCCTTCAGTTTGGCCTCATATTTAAGCCAAAAAACCACAAAAGGGACATTTGGGGGTTTAGTCAATGCAAGGAAGCCAAGTTACAGAAGCGGGAGATTGCAGTCAGGTGGCGGGAGGCTTAGCCAATCATAAGCCCAGTTACCCCAGGTACAGAAACAGAGCCCAGGTAGACAGTTCTGTGTTCTCAAGGGTTTCCATAACAAAAGGAGAAACAACTTGCCCCAGTCATGACCTTTCTAGTTGACATGGCTGTTTCACAAAATGGAGTCACTATAGTCAAGACTTCTGTCTCATCACAGAATGTTGCCCATCAATCCTATCTTCTTTAGTCTATTGTTTCAAATGCTAATCTTTATTGGAAAACCCTCATTGATAAAGGCCCAAATAGTGTTTTACCAGCAATCTGGGCATCTATTAGGGTTAGTCAAGTTGACAGATAAAATTAACAATCACTCCCACATGTAAAAAAAAAAAAAAAAGAAAGAAAGAAAGAAATCTACAGACCTTATATATTTTATAAAATTAACTCAAAATTGATTATTGAACTGAATATTAAATGCAAAACTATAAAACTTCTAGAAGACAACAGATTCTTCTGTTCCAGGTGATCTTGGGCATGACAATGAGTTTTTAAAATATAATATTAAGAGCACAAAATATAGAAGAAAAATGTATACGTTAAACATTGTCAAAATTAAAACCTTTTTCTCTGTGGAGGACAGTGTCAAGAAAGCAAAAAGACAGGCCAAGTAAAAAGAAAGCAAAAAGATGAGGAAAGTATTTGCAAAACATATATATAATAAAAAATATACATTTAGAACATTAAATACAACTCCTAAAACTCACCAATAAGAAAAACAACCTGATAAAAATTGAGCAAAAGATCTGATAAGACACCTCTCCAAACAAGGTGTGCTGATGTTAAATCAGCATATAGGAAGAACATCTTTGACAAACCCAGCCTAATTCCCTCTTCAGATAAGGAACCATCTCGTCACAAAGACATGAAAAGTTAATTTATGCTTTACTATAAATTTCTGCAATTTCTAAACTTGCTTGGAACTCCTGCCCATGCCTTGAACTCACCCAGGCCTGGTTTTTCCTGACCAGATAACAACCCTCTCTGAAACCTTAGTGGCACCTCATAAATTCTGATGTTGGAATCCAAATTTACTACCTAAGTGCTGAACCATTTAGACCATTAACCTACTACCTGCCTTTGTATTATGCTTGTCAAAATCTTGTTATTTGTAAGTTCTCAAGACAACCCCCTTTTGCAACTTTTTGTTCTATAAAACTGTGCTCCTAGAGAGCTGGGGTATTATCTTCTATTCCCATAGATTTTGGGAGAGGGACAGTCCCAACTGGTCGGAATAACAAGCTTGCTTTAATCTGATTTTAATTTGATTTAAATTGGAGTCGGTGGTCTTTTCTTTGTGTCATGGTTTAACATTTTATGTCATTAGGGAATTACAAATTAAAATTATAAGGGATACCAGCATATGCCTATTAAAATGATACGACTCAAAATACAACATAAAATAGTGGTGAGAATGTGGAGCAATAAGAACTCTGATTCATTGCTGGGGGAATCTGATATGGATAGTTTGGAAGACATTTTGGCAGTTTCTTACAAATTTGTTCTCCTTGATATGTACTCAAATGAGTTAAGAACTTATATGTATACAGAACCCTGCACATGAATGTTATTAATAGTTTTATTCATGATTGCTAAAATTTGGAAGTGTGTCCTTTGAAAGAGAAATGGATTAAAAATAAAAACTGGTGCATTGACATAATGGGATATTATTCAGTGATTAAAAAGAAAAGCACTCTCAAGTCACAAGAAGATATGCAGGAAACAAATATATATGGCTAAGTGAAAGGAGCCAGTCTGAAAATGTTACATACTATATGGTTCTAATTATGTGACATTTTGGAAAAGGCAAAACTATAGAGATAGTAGAAAGATCAGTGGTTGTCAGGAGCTCAGGATGAGGGAGGAAGGAATAAATAGGTGAAGCACAGATTTTAAACGATATTATTTATGAAATACTATCATTTTGGATATATGATATTACCAATGTACCAAACTCATAGAAATATTAAACACAGAGTGATTATAACAAAAATCATGGACATCAGTTAATAATCATGTATCAATATTGGTTCATCAATTATAACAAATATACTGTACTATTAGCAAGAATTAATAAATGGGAAACTGAGGGGTGGGAATAGTGTATAATATCTGTTCAATTTTCTGCAAATATAAAACTACTCTGAAAAATAAAGCCCATTGCTTTAAAAACATAGTGTAAAGAACTATGAAAACTGAATAAAAAATATGACATACACTCATTTTAACTATGTAGACATGGTGTTTTGTATAATTTTCTTCCAGGTGTACTTATGGTAAATCAGCATATAGGAAGAACATCTTATGTCATAAGGGAATTACAAATTAAAATTATAAGGGATATCAGCATACACCTATTAAAAATTATATGACTCAAAATACAACATAAAATACTGGAGAGAATGTGGAGCAAGAATAACTTTTTTAAGTAAAAGAAATAAAATATTACAGTTTACGTATCCCTTGCCCCTCCCATTTCTATTTCTCTACTCTCTACTCAAAGGAAACCATTATTATTTGTGTGCGTCATTTCAGTTTCTCTTTTATACTTTTACATTTATATATGTATATGAGCAATGAATCACATTCAAGTGTTTAACAACAGTATATGATTGTACCAAAATACAGCAGTATTTAACATTAAGCATTATCCACCCAGTTGAATGCTTTACATATCTCTTCATGTTGTTAAATATAGAACTAATCTTTAAATTTTAAAATGTTTCAGCTGTTGTACCACATTCTAATGTATAAAACATTATTTATCAATTTCTCTATAAATTAATGTTTAAATTATTTTCAATTTTGTGTTACTACAATTAATGCAGCAATGAAAAAAGTTTTGGGCATATACAAAAGAACACCTGTAAGAGTTTTCTGGGGTATGTACTACAAGTTGGATTGCTGAGTTGCTGGGTATATGTACTCTCCACTGTCTTACTTACGGTCAAATTGCTTGCCAAAGCAAATTTGCATTTCTCTTAATAGTGTATGAGTGCTCTTTTTCTTTTTATTGATTAAGAACCAAGTCTCAGAGAGGTTAAGGAACATGCTTCAAACCACACCATGAGTCAGAGTTAGGAAAAGAACCTGTCCCTAGCACCATGTTGTATTAAGTCTGACTCTCTTGGATGGCTTGGATGATTCAAGGGTGCACTGCAATGAGTATCTGGGGTCTCGGTTGGAAATTTGAGACTTGTAGTGTTAGGGTCAATTTCACAGTATCCCTAGAAGGTTCCCTTTATATCAACTGGTATGGAAATAGCCCACAGGGGTATGCCCTGAACTGAGAGGCTCAGTTCTCACTCAAGGAGATAAGGAAGTCTGCTGGACCAGGCAGAATCCTAAACACCTCCTTTCATGAGTTTTCTTGTGCCTAGCCTAGTATTAGATCCACAAGGATGGTTCTGGCCTGTCACTTCATTATTTTGTTGATGGTATAATACATTTGTTTGTTTGAATCAATTACTATTTCCATGATTAAAAATGCTTAGAAATCAAGATTGGATTTTCTGTAGCACTGATAAAAATGGGGCATATTTCTGGTTATTAGTCAGAGATAACTTTATCATGTGACAATAGTGTAAACAAATATTTACAATATGATTTGGGTTGGTATATATCTGGCTAAGTGGAGCTAAGCTATTTAAAAAATAAACCTCAACGTTTCAATGACTTATGGTAATAAAGGATTGTTTCTTCGAAAACTGGAAGTAGACTGGTTGTTTCTTTTATTAGTATTGTGCATATTTTAGTAGGATCTGCTATGTACCCAAGGCTGCCAGGGTAAGGGATGAGTGAGGGAGAGGGGAGGGGGATGGGGGGAGGAATCACATAGACTTTATCGACACAGCCTCCAAGTGACATGCACCAATTTCTTTTTTTTTTATTATTATTTTATTTTTTTTAATGTTGGTTGTTCAAAACATTACATAGTTCTTGATATATCATATTTCACATTTTGATTCAAGCGGGTTATGAACTCCCATTTTACCCCATATACAGCTTGCAGAATCACATCAGTTACACTTCATTGCTTTACATATTGATATACTCATGTCTGTTGTATTCTGCTGCCTTTCCTATCCTCTACTATCCCCCCTCCCCTCCCCTCCCCTCCCCTCTTCTCTCTCTACCCCCACTACTGTAACTCATTCCTCCCCCTTGTACTGTTTTTCCCTTTCCCCTCACTTCCTCTTGTGTGTAATTTTGTATAACCCTGAGGGTCTCCTTCCATTTCCATGCAATTTCCCTTCTCTCTCCCTTTCCCTCCCACCTCTCATCCTTGTTTAATGTTGGTCTTCTTCTCGTGCTCTTCTTCCCTAGTCTGTTCTTAGTTACTCTCCTTATATCAAAGGAGACATTTGGCATTTGTTTTTTAGGGCTTGGCTAGCTTCGCTTAGCATAATCTGCTCTAATGCCATCCATTTCCCACCAAATTCTATGATTTTGTCATTTTTTTACAGCAGAGTAATACTCCATTGTGTATAAATGCCACATTTTTTTTATCCATTCGTCTATTGAAGGGCATCTAGGTTGATTCCACAGTCTTGCAATTGTGAATTGTGCTGCTATGAACATCGATGTAGCAGTATCCCTGTAGCATGCTCTTTTTAGGTCTTTAGGGAATAGACCGAGAAGGGGAATGGCTGGGTCAAATGGTGGTTCCATTCCCAGCTTTCCAAGAAATCTCCATACCGCTTTCCAAATTGGCTGCACCAATTTGCAGTCCCACCAACAATGTACAAGTGTACCCTTTTCCCCACAACCTCGCCAGCACTTATTGTTGTTCGACTTCATAATGGCTGCCAATCTTACTGGAGTGAGATGGTATCTTAGGGTGGTTTTGATTTGCATTTCTCTGACTGCTAGAGATGGTGAGCATTTTTTCATGTACTTATTGATTGATTGTATGTCCTCCTCTGAGAAGTGTCTATTCAAGTCCTTGGCCCATTTGTTGATTGGGTTATTTGTTATCTTATTGTCTAATTTTCTGAGTTCTTTATATATTCTGGATATTAGGGCTCTATCTGAAGTGTGAGGAGTAAAGATTTGTTCCCATGATGTAGGCTCCCTATTTACCTCTCTTATTGTTTCTTTTGCTGAGAAAAAACTTTTTAGTTTAAGTAAGTCCCATTTGTTGATTCTAAATGTTAACTCTTGTGCTATGGGTGTCCTATTGAGGAATTTGGAGCCCGACCCCACAGCATGTAGGTGGTAGCCAACTTTTTCTTCTATCAGATGCCGTGTCTCTGATTTGATATCAAGCTCCTTGATCCATTTTGAGTTAACTTTTGTGCTTGGCGAGAGAAAGGGTTTCAGATTCATTTTGTTGCATATGGATTTCCAGTTTTCCCAGCACCATTTGTTGAAGATGCTATCCTTCCTCCATTGCATGCTTTTAGCCCCTTTATCAAATATAAGGAAGTTGTAGTTTTGTGGGTTGGTTTCTGTGTCCTCTATTCTGTACCATTGGTCCACCCGCCTGTTTTGGTACCAGTACCATGCTGTTTTTGTTACTATTGCTCTGTAGTATAGTTTGAGATCTGGAATCGCTATACCACCTGATTCACACTTCCTGCTTAGTATTGTTTTTGCAATTCTGGGTCTTTTATTCTTCCATATGAATTTCATGATTGCTTTCTCCATTTCTACAAGAAATGCCGTTGGGATTTTGATTGGCATTGCATTAAACCTATAGAGAACTTTTGGTAATATCGCCATTTTGATGATGTTAGTTCTGCCTATCCATGAACAGGGTATGTTTTTCCATCTTCTAAGGTCTTCTTCAATTTCTCTTTTTAGGGTTCTGTAGTTTTCATTGTATAAGTCTTTCACCTCTTTTGTTAGGTTGATTCCCAAGTATTTTATTCTTTTTGAGGATATTGTGAACGGCGTGGTTGTCCTCGTTTCCATTTCAGAGGATTTGTCGCTGATATACAGGAATGCCTTTGATTTATGGGTGTTGATTTTATAACCTGCCACTTTGCTGAATTCATTTATTATCTCTAATAGTTTCTTTGTAGACCCTTTTGGGTCTGCTAGGTATATAATCATGTCATCTGCAAATAGTGATAATTTAAGTTCTTCTTTTCCTATTTTTATGCCTTTAATTTCTTTTGTCTGTCTAATTGCTCTGGCCAGTGTTTCGAGAACTATGTTGAACAGAAGTGGTGAAAGAGGGCATCCCTGTCTTGTTCCAGATCTTAGAGGGAATGCCTTCAATTTTTCTCCATTCAGAATGATGCTAGCCTGAGGCTTAGCATAAATTGCTTTTACAATGTTGAGGTATGTTCCTGTTATCCCTAGTTTTTCAAGAGTTTTGAACATAAAGGGATGCTGTACTTTGTCGAATGCTTTTTCCGCATCTATCGAGATGATCATATGGTTCTTATTTTTAAGTCTATTGATGTGGTGAATAACATTTATTGATTTCCGTATATTGAACCAACCTTGCATACCAGGGAAGAATCCTACTTGATCATGGTGCACAATTTTTTTGATATGTTTTTGTATCCGATTCGCCAGAATTTTATTGAGGATTTTTGCATCTAGGTTCATTAGAGATATTGGTCTGTAGTTTTCTTTCTTTGAAGTGTCTTTGTCTGGTTTCGGAATCAGGGTGATGTTAGCCTCGTAGAATGAATTTGGTAGTTCTCCCTCTTTTTCTATTTCCTGAAATAGCTTGAAAAGTATTGGTATTAGTTCTTCTTTAAAGGTTTTGTAAAACTCTGCTGTATACCCGTCCGGTCCTGGGCTTTTCTTAGATGGTAATCTTTTGATGGTTTCTTCTATTTCCTCAATTGATATTGGTCTGTTTAGGTTGTCTATATCCTCCTGACTCAATCTGGGCAGATTATATGACTTAAGAAATTTATCGATGCCTTCACTATCTTCTATTTTATTGGAGTATAAGGATTCAAAATAATTTCTGATTATCTTCTGTATTTCTGAAGTGTCTGTTGTGATATTGCCTCTTTCATCCCGTATGCTGGTAATTTGAGTTCTCTCTCTTCTTCTCTTCGTTAGCATGGCTAAGGGTCTGTCAATTTTATTTATTTTTTCAAAGAACCAACTTTTAGTTTTGTCAATTTTTTCAATTGTTTCTTTTGTTTCGATTTCATTAATTTCAGCTCTGATTTTAATTATTTCTTGCCTTCTACTTCTTTTGCTATTGTTTTGCTCTTCTTTTTCTAGGATTTTGAGATGAAGTATGAGATCATTTATTTGTTGGTTTTTTCTTTTTTTAAGGAATGCACTCCAAGCAATGAATTTTCCTCTTAGAACTGCTTTCAATGTGTCCCATAGATTCCGGTATGTTGTGTCTGTGTTTTCATTTAACTCTAAGAATTTTTTAATTTCCTCCTTGATGTCTTCTAAAACCCATTGATCATTCAGTAACCTATTGTTCATTCTCCAAGTGATGCATGATTTTTCCTTCCTTCTTTTATCGTTGATTTTCAGTTTCATTCCATTGTGATCAGATAAGATGCATGGTATTATCTCTACACCTTTATATTGACTAAGAGTTTCCCTGTGACATAATATATGATCTATTTTTGAGAAGGATCCATGTGCTGCTGAGAAAAAAGTGTAGCTGCTTGATGTTGGGTGGTATATTCTATATGTGTCAATTAAGTCTAGGTTGTTAATTGTATTATTGAGTTCTATAGTTTCCTTATTCAGCTTTTGTTTGGAAGATCTGTCCAGTGGTGAGAGAGGTGTGTTAAAGTCTCCCATGATTATTGTATGGTGGTCTATTAGATTCTTGAACTTGAGAAGAGTTTGCTTGATGAACATAGCAGCCCCGTTGTTTGGGGCATATATATTTATGATTGTTATGTCTTGTTGGTGTATGGTTCCCTTGAGCAGTATGTAGTGTCCCTCTTTATCCCTTTTGATTAACTTTGGCTTGAAATCTATTTTATTTGATATGAGTATGGACACTCCTGCTTGTTTCCGCAGTCCATATGAGTGATATGATTTTTCCCAACCTTTCACCTTCAGTCTATGTATATCTTTTCCTATCAAATGCGTCTCCTGCAGGCAGCATATTGTTGGGTCTTGTTTTCTGATCCATTCAACTAGCCTGTGTCTCTTAATTGGTGAGTTTAAGCCTTTGACATTTAGGGTTATTATTGAGATATGGTTTGTTCTTCCAGCCATAGTTTGTTTATTAATGCTATTAAACCTGATTTGTTTTCCTCTTTGATTATTTTCCCCCCTTTACTGTCCTACCTCCCACTGTTGGTTTTCATTGTTGTTTTCCATTTCCTCTTCCTGTAGTGTTTTGCCAAGGATTTTTTGAAGAGATGGTTTTCTAGCTGCAAATTCTTTTAACTTTTGTTTGTCGTGGAATATTTTAATTTCATCTTCCATCCTGAAGCTTAATTTCGCGGGATACCCGATTCTTGGTTGGAATCCATTTTCTTTTAGCGTTTGAAATATGTTATTCCAGGATCTTCTAGCTTTTAGAGTCTGTGTTGAGAGATCAGCTGTTATCCTGATTGGTTTACCCCTAAATGTAATCTGCTTCCTTTCCCTTGTAGCTTTTAAAATTCTCTCCTTATTCTGTATGTTGGACATCTTCATTATAATGTGTCTAGGTGTGGATCTCTTATGATTTTGCACATTCGGCGTCCTGTATGCTTCTAGGATTTGGGATTCTGTCTCATTCTTCAAGTCTGGGAAGTTTTCTTGTATTATTTCACTGAATAGATTGCTTAATCCTTTGGTTTGGAGCTCTGTGCCTTCCTGTATCCCAAAGACTCTTAAGTTTGGTCTTTTGATATTATCTCATAGCTCTTGAATGTTCTGCTCATGGTTTCTTAGTAGACTTGCTGAGCTATCTATGTTCTTTTCAAGTTGAAATACTCTGTCTTCATTGTCTGATGTTCTATCTTCTAAGTGATCCACTCTGCTGGTAGTATTCTCAATTGAGTTTTTAAGTTGGTTTATTGTTTCCTGCATTTCTAGTATTTCTATTTGTTTGTTTTTTATTACCTCTATCTCCCTGTGAAATTGATCTTTTACTTCCTGGATTTGTTTGTCAATGTGATCTTTCATTGTCTGATTTTGCTGTCTCATGTCTTCCTTGAGACTCCAGATCATCTGAAGCATGTATGTCCTGAGCTCTCTATCTGACATTCCATCTGTTGCAGCTATTACCTCTTCTAAAGTTGAGTTGACCTGCATTGCCTGTGGTCCTTTCTTTCCTTGTCGTTTCATACCGCTGGCGTTTCTTTCTGCTTGGTGAAATTGTTGTGTCTTTGATATTTTCCCTCTATTTATTTATATTGCTCTTGTATAGTTGAAAAATCACCCTTGCAGGGCAGGTAGTGGCTGTGATCCTCCTCCAATTAGTGTGATCCGTCTACCACGCTAGCAGGCCCTAGGTCTGCTTTGCTGGTCGGTCAAAGGTCCACCTACCCAGCAGGCGCCAGGGGCACCTGTGTCACTCCGTAGGTTGCTGGGCCTAACCTCCCGATGGGTTGCAGGATCGCCTAGCTTGCAGGCACTGGGCGAGGGGCCCGTTCCACCCCTCAGCAGGCTTTGGGCCCGCTCTGCTGGTGTTCACAGTCCCGCCTACCTGCAGACACTGGGGGAGGGGACGGGCCTAGCCCTCAGCCGTCCGCCGGACCTGTCCCAGTGGGTCCGGTCTGCGTTCCCCGCAGGCGCGTGTAGCTGCTGTCACTTGGCTGGTTGCTGGGCCTGACCCGCCCGCCCGTGGCTTGCAGGATCGCCTCGCTTGCAGGCACTGGGGGAGGGCGACATGCACCAATTTCACATTTAATGCTGTAGCCAGAACTAAAACTAAAGTTTTAATCCAATTGGAGAAGAGGCTGGGAAAGTGTAGGGAGAAGCACACACGTATCTGATGAACATTGGTGGTCTCTTTCACACACTGGATTCTTTAAAAAGTTTGTAGGCAATTTCACATTTCAAATTTTAAACAAAAGGGCATAGTTTTATATTACTTTTCTTTAAATATGTGCAAAGGCAACTGTATAGTGAATTTCGTACTAACTTTTTAAGAAACCCTCTTGAACTCTATGTTAAAAACAGCAAAGCATTTATTTAATAGTTGTGAGATCTGGGCAAGTCACTTAACTTCTCTAAACTTGTATCTCAATTGAAAATGGAATAATAATTCCTCAGTCAGAGTGTTTCAAAAATTAAATTAGAAATGGCATGTAAAACACTTGACCTAATGCCTAATAATGCAAATTTTTATTATCTTTTATTGGTATTGTGGATATTCTAGTGGGATCTGCTATGTACCCATGATCATCAGAAGTCAGCATGTTCTACAGGAAAAGGAGATGTTTGGTCCAAGTTCCCAAAATGAAATGTCTTCTTCTGTTTGTTCTTCACTTTATAGGTCATCGGGGATTTCCCAGGTCATGCCCTCCCTGGAGTCTTCTTCTTTGTCATGGGTCTTTGGTGGAGTACAAAGAGTATTTTGAAGTATGTCTGCAAAAAGCATAAGCAGACCTGCTACCTTGGATCCAAAGCATTATTCCAGCGATTAGAATTTTTGGAGGGAATTGCAATAGTTACCATGACAGTGATTGGTGAGTGGATCATTTCTGTGTTCTGTTTCTCCTTCTGGATAATTTCATGTGCCAAGAGAATATTCAATAAAAAGTTAAGAAATTGCTAAAATGAATTTTGTATTCAAAACATCTCTCAATATATATTCTAAATGTATTCTATCTGATATAATTTTTTAGGTGATAATTCGTGTTAATACAAAAGCGTATTTCTTAATGAATTCATCATGGTAGTTCATTTGCCTACTCAGCCAAAGTGAATCTCCTTTATAGAATGGATTGGAGCCTCTGAAATACTTTTAAATCAATTGTTATAAGCCTTGAAAGAACAAGCCCAATCAGAAACCATTTTGGATGCGACACCAAAATAATCAAGCATTCATGGGAAAGTTTCAATGATAAATTGTTGCTGATCAGCTGTAGAGAGAGTTCAGGGCTGAGGAAGACCTTGCTTCATGCATTCGTCCCTTTTTTTTTTTTTTCCTGAATTGGAGGAGGTTAGGGCAGATAGCTTTTAAGAACTTCCCATTGCCCATGAGGATTCCATGAAGTGTTCTGTGTTTCTGGAGTTCACTGCAGTCTCTCCTCCATAAAAAAGTAAAACCTCCCATTTTCTAATAGGAAAATGACATTGATTGGTGAGTGGATCATTTCTGTGTTCTGTTTCTCCTTCTGGATATTTTCATGGCCAAGAGAATATTTACACAGTTTATTCATGATACAAGGATTTACTATGACTATCAAATTACAGAGTAACTATTTCCAAATAGAGAGATTTCCTTGCCAAATTCTATAGATTAACAAATAAGGTAGCATCTCTAATGTAAATGTTTGAATAACTGAACTCACTATATTCTCTGTCTGGGCCTTCTCAGTTATCCTTAGTTGGAGAAAAGCTGAACTCTTGAGCATTTTTATTGGGAACCAAGGATAACTCCCTACTTTGTGGCAGCTACCCAAAGATGTAGTATCTAGGAAGAAAGTAATCAGCCTTTATAAGACTGATCTGGTAAATCCGAAACCCTAAATCATTCAGGATTTACTTTAGTTGTTAGACAAGAATAGATAGTTGAACTCAAATCATCAGCATTGTAGAACTGAAATAGTTGTTTGATTCATATAATTGTCTGTGACTAAAATTGATCCAAACCAGCATTTGAAGTTTTAAAACAAGGGTAAAGCTCCAGTGCTAAGCTTTTAGGCAACAGTCTAGAGAGAGGAATCACTGTCATAACAGGACATCAGATTGCAATAGTCAACGGGAAAATCCTTCTGCATATTCATGCATGCTAGACAAAGCTACAGAGAGGGTTGCTAAAACTGTAATATATTTCTCTACAGGTATAATTGGTCTACAGTTTTTTGCTGGAGGGCCCCACCTGATCATACACAACGAAAGCCCATGGAGACGAGTGCTGCGTTTGCAACACTTGACCCTATATTTCTTCTTTGGACTGCTGGGTGTGGCCAGCATCTTATGTTCCACCGTCAGTTCAATTCCAGTCTCCTTAATCAAGTTAATGATGTCAAATGCCTTCTTTGTGGAGTGTAAGAATGAGTATTTTTTTCTAAATCTTTCTCTATTATTGGGCATTTATGGTAATAATTAGTGTAACCTTTTATAATAATACATCTTTGCTGTCTTGGTGCAACTGTGATTGATGGGTATCTTGATGTGATTGTTCGTAATGTATTTTGGTGTCCTACGTAGGTTGCCAAAGACCTTCCTTACTGACTCACTTACAACTGGGCAAGCATAGTCATTCAAATGTGCTTTATTCATATTTCACATCTGTCTTAAAGAACCACCTACAGTGTTTCATTATCTCTTGGTTGTCCTGGAAATTATTATTTCTACTTTTATGAATGAAAACTGAACTCGGTATAGAGGAGCATAGATATCCTGAGATGGGGCAGCAACTCACCACAGAACAGCTTTCACTGTCTACTAACTACCTTTAAAAATATTAATGAAATAAAACTCTGCAATTATGTGATAAGTAGGTCCAAAAATTCAGTCACATAAAAACATGAGGTCCTAATTTTGAGTGGTTATTGAAAAACAATGTTTTATTCAGTTGTTTTCCCAGTTTACTATGTGGAAAAAGGAGAAAGCAAATGTTCAGGGATTTTTTTATTGCACATGTAAGAAATAGATTGATTACAGAACCACAAAAGTCCCAAATGATTAGAAGTTGGTTACACCCTAACTGCTGCTCTTGCCTCCCACATCTGAAGATGAGAACTTCTGCTTAATCCTCTATAAGAACAGGACTGGATGAAAGATGGGTGCCAACAACCAGAAGCGTGGTTCTTGTTCTTTCCAGGTGTTGCTATGTTTGGAACAAATATCTGATGAAAATGACTAAGATGAAGCTGGAATTTGTCCATGGAATGAAAAATGCAGTTAGTTACTATGTCTTGGGAACTTGTCATACCTGGAAGGTCCACCCTTGTGACTTATGGATGTGTTTCTTTCTTCCCTGAGCTGGATCCTCAGAGCAAGGCTTCAGCTTCAGCCTGCTCTTCTCTGTAGTCACCTTAATTACAGCTCTCTGCCCTATCATATTTATTATTCATCATCTTGTGTAGATGGTGCTTTGAAATATAGTTAGTGGAGAATGTCATGGTATGTTAGGGGACAGAGTAAAGGTTGGGGAAGGGAAAGTATTAGATTTCAAATATTCCATTCTGAGAAGGCAACAATGACTCTGAAAATGCAAGAATGCATTCCTGTGGGAAGCAGTGGGGACATGCTCTTTTGGACAATTGTGTGTGTGTAGAAACTTCTATGGGCAGAGAGAGGGAGTGAGACAAGCAGTGGGCAGCATTTGGTTTCATTGACAAAGACAAACTGTTCCCCTCCCTCTATTAGCTTTCATCTTCTACAACCACACTCATGGCCGGGAAATGCTGGACATCTTTGTGCACCAGCTGCTGGTCCTCGTCAGCTTTTTGACAGGCCTGATGGCCTTTATCGAGTTCCTTGCACAGAAAAATATACTTCTGGAGCTCCTGCGGTCAAGCTTCGTCCTGCTACAGGGGAGCTGGTTCTGGCAGGTGAGTAAGGGTCTTCAGCTAATTTACCAGACATCTCTGCCTATAACTTCTGTCCTCATTTAATGGGGCATTTTCTCCTAGACCTCCAGGCACTTCCCTCCACTTTGCTGTCTCTAGTGAAAATGAGGGTCTCTGAGAAGGCAAGTTATTTGGTTGGCACAGAAGCTCTGGTAGAGTTATTGTCAGAGCAGCTGGGCAGAAAGTAGGGTATGCACCTCTTCCTCACACACATAAATATCTTTTATGTAGGAACTCTGAGCAAATGCTGTTAGTCAAAAGCAGATACCCATGCTAAAGCAAATTACAGCCTAAGGGTTAGTGAGCTTAGGAACATATGGAAGGCAGGAAACAGGAAACTATTATTTATTGAGAAACAACTATCTATTGGCCACTGTACTGAATTTTTACACACTATATTTTACTCTGTTTGCACAACAATCTGTAAGTTAACTGATATCGTGTCAAATTTACCAATAGGAAGATTCAGAGAGACCTGGTTACTTTCTCAGGTTCACAGAATATTGGAGCTAAGATATAAATCTGGTTTTGTCTGACCCCAAATCCCAGGCTCTTTCTATTTTATGATGTTCACTCCTTAATCTCAGTGCATTGTAGAAATTTATCATTTCCAATTAGTGCATATATATTTTGTAGAGACTAATAAACCATAATCCAATATACATATGTATATGTAAAGAAAGTCTTGAATGGATGCAAAATGTGTTTTAATTAGGGAAGCCCTCTCAGAAAAGATGTTAAGTTGCCAGAGAGCAGGGACATGACATGATGAAGTTGTTTCAGGGATTTGCACTTCACAGTAAAGAAGCATTGGTAGGTGAGGGGAAGAAAAAAGGTCAAAACAGGATCTGACAGCTGTGGTATTTAAATATTTGAGGGGGTAGAAGGGTTATTGGAGCAGAGGCTGGTAGGGAGGAGCCTAGATTCATGGGTTTTTTTGAAGAAAAATTTTATCAAAAAAATTACAAATGCCCTATAACGTGATAAAATTGATAACTGATAACTTTAACCAGCTAACATACAGAAATTGTCTTGTTAGATTACTTATCATTTACTGGAAATGTAAACTGAGTAAATAGAATTGCACATAAAACACTGTTATGTACTCTACACCTCTTGATCGGAATGTTTTATTATGTACATGCATAACAGTTTCAAAAATAAATTAAAAAGAAATGTTTTAGAAAGAGATAACTTGTACCTGAGCAGACACAGTGAGTTCATGACTTAGAGTATCTGATTCTTGGAACTCTTTAAGTTGTGTTGTTTGTAGAGTCTATATTCTTAATTGTTTTCCTTCGGATTTATCTCTGAATCAGTCTCCTTATATCAGAGAAAACATTTGGCATTTGTTTTTTTGGGGATTGACTAACCTCACTTAGCATTATCTTCTCCAATGCCATCCATTTACCTGCAAATTCCATGATTTTATTCTCTCTTATTGCTGAGTAAAATTTCATTGTGTATATATGCCATATTTTTTTTTATCCATTCATCTACTGAAGGGCATCTAGGTTGGCTCCATAGTTCAGTTAATGTGAATTATGCTGCTATAAACATTGATGTGGCTGTTAAAGTTTTATATTATAATTGTGAATTTGTCAATTTCTTATTTTCAGTTTTTGCTTTGTTTTAAGCTTTTACTTTTCCTAGTTTTTTTTAGTATGTTTCTCATCTCATTTATTTTTAATCTTTTCTATTTAAAAAAAACCCACATTTACAGCTATGAATTTCCCTCTGTATAGTACTATAACTTCCTGTTTGGGCAATTTTGAATATCGCCATTTCCACGTACTTTTCCTTACAACTTATGAGTTATTTAGGATTGCCGTGTGTGTGTGTGTGTGTGTGTGTGTGTGTGTGTGTGTGTGTTGTATCAAACTCAGGGCTTTGTGTTTGTTAGGTATGCACCCTACCACTAAGATATACCCCCAGCCCTAGGAGTGCACTTTTAAGTTTCCAAACACATTCTTTTTATTCATTTCTAATTTAATTTCTCCGGGGTCAGAAATTATTTTTTGAGTCTCATTAAGACTTCCTTTGGGACATAGTCTGATGTCAGTGGTAGTGGATACTCTATGTATTTGAAAAGAAAATATACCTATTCTTTGTTGGGTTCAGAATTCTGTATTGTATGAATCAATTTTACATTGCTATAACAAATGACTGAGATGATCAACCTGTAAAGATAAAGGTTTATTTTGACCTGGGGTTTCCGAAGTTGAAGTCTACAACTTGTTTTGGCCCTGCTGCTTCTAGGGCTGTGGTGAGGCAGTACATCATGATGGAGGCATGTAATGGAGCAAGATCAGTTATCTCATGGTTGGGAAGTGGAAGAGAGACAAATGAAGGGATTGGGGTTCAACAACCCCCCTTGAGGATAAGCCCCTAGGTGACCTAAAGGCCTCCTACTAGGTTCTACATCCTAAAGCTTCCACCATCTCCCAATAGCCCCACCTGGAAGCAAGCCTTTACCACATGGACCTTTGGGGGGCATTTAAGATCCAAATTATAGGGTACATATATTTACTAGATCAATTTCTTTAAAGATATTTATATTCAAATAAGAAAAATAGTAAAAGCAAGAGAGAAAACTCAGAGACTTGAAGAATAGAATTATAAAGATAATAGTAGAATTAATAAAAGTAACTAATATTCAGTCAACAATTAATGATTAATTATGTTTAGGATCTGAAGGAATAAGCTGTGTTATATCTCAACTGAGAATAAGTCAGCTTAATCTTGGCTCTTTTGGTAGAGAAATAATATTTTCATATTTTCCCCAATGCTTTTCCAAGGAAGAGCTACAATGTTAAAGTCTTTGGGTATAAATTTTTGATTACTTGGAGGTTTTCCCACCTGCCAATAGGTCTAGACAAGTTTCCTGTTTGGTGACCAGCCAAATGATTTTGCAGCTTTAAAGAAGAGTGAATAATTAATACAACACAAACACACACAATGATAGGAAGTAATGTAACTCTCCCATTCTTGGATTCCTCTGAAACAAAAATATCTAGAAATTTAGGTAAATTTATCATGCTTTCATGTCTTGTTGATATGTGTGGTATATATTTATGGCCAAGACTTAAGCTAACAATATTATGTTGTGATTTGCTTTTCACCATATTTTTTCTCTAAGTATGGTTAATACTAAAACATAAACTATATATAGACAGATCAGAGAAAGTGCCCACCTGGAATCTTGGAACCCTATGTAAGTAGATGTGAACTGCATGAGACCAGTGTTCAGAGTGGCTAGTTTTTTAAATAACTCATATTTAAACGACTGCATAATCTGCAAACAGGGGAATTTTCTTCCCAGCCTACAAAAAATGGTTTCCTTCGCATACCACACATTACATTTAAAATGCTTCCTCAATAACTTGGTCACATCATGCAATTTCAAAACTAAAAAGAAAATCTTTCATGACCCTTAATTCTATGAATCACATTTTCCCAGTGTCTGTGTGGGAGGATATATCAATAGCTCATTTAGTACTTTGTCACTTCCAAGCTTCTCATCCTCCTGACAGCGTGAGGGACAATCTGGGGATGAGGAAGCTGCATCTCTTGTTCTCACTTCTCTCTTCTCTCTACTTGGGACAATGGTTTCCTTTGCTTCTCTTAGCTCTACTAACCCCACTTCCCCCTCAGAGATTATTCCCATGACTGCCCAGATTCTGAGTCCAAACTAAAACTCAGACTTGCCTTGCCTTTAAGAAAGACAAAA
Source organism: Urocitellus parryii (assembly GCF_045843805.1). Classification (NCBI taxonomy): domain Eukaryota; kingdom Metazoa; phylum Chordata; class Mammalia; order Rodentia; family Sciuridae; genus Urocitellus; species Urocitellus parryii. Next base: position 149,452,317 of record NC_135532.1, read on the forward strand.
GTTGAATGGCTTTGACACCTGTCAAAAACCAATTGAGGGGGTCGGGATGTGGCTCAAGTGATAGCGCGCTCGCCTGGCATGTGTGAGGCGCTGGGTTCGATCCTCAGCACCACATTAAAAAAACTATAAAGATATTGTGTCCACCTAAAACTAGAAGATAAATATTTTTAAAAAATCAATTGATACATGGATTTAATTGTGGACTTTCAGTTCAGTTTCGTTGATTTTTAAGTCTATCATTATGGCAATACCAGAGTTCTGATTACTATAGCTTTATAGGAAGTTTTGAAATCAAAATGGTGAGTCTTCCCCCTTTGGTTTTCTTTTTTCAATGTTTTTGTTTTGATTGATTTTTCTTTTTGTTTTCAGTTATCCTGGATTCCTTGCAATTCCCTATGAATTTTCAGATCAACTTTTTTAATTTATGCAAAAAAGGCCATTGGAATTTTGATCGAGATTGCATTGAATCTGTAGATTGCTTTAGGTGGCATTTCAATCTCAATAATATGAAGCTTCCAGTTCATGAATATGAGATAACTTTCATTACTTTAGATCTTTGATTTCTTTCAATGATGTTGTATAGTTTTTGATCTTCAAGTCCTGAACCTCTTTGATTTTTTTTTTTTTTTTTGAGGTAATGGGATTGATCCCAAGGCCTCTTGCATGCTAGGCAAGTGCTCTACCACCGAATTACTTCCCCAGGCATGTGACTCCTTGAATAAAGTTATTCCTAAGCATCCTACTCTTTTTCAATGATATTGTAAGGGTAATAGTTTTCTTAATTTCATTTTGGGGTTGTTCGTTGTGTGTAAAAATACAACTATTTTTGTATGTTGATTTTGTATTTACAAAACTCATTTATTAGCTTTAATAGTTTTTTTGGGGGTAGGTTCTTTGGGATTTCCTATACATGATAGTATGTCATTTGTAAATATGGATAGTTTTACTTCTTCCTTTCCAAAAAATATCTTCTGTTTATTTTTCTTATCTAATTGCTCAGATTGGAATTTTTTAGTAAAACGATGACTAGAAGTGATGAAAGCAGACAACTTTGTATTATTCCTGATCTTAGGTGGAAAGTATTTGGTTTTTCACCATTGAGTATAATCTGTGGGCATTTATTTATTTTAAAGCCTTTTTGCACTCTAAATAGCATTATGAAACTGTACAATATAGAATATGTCTTTCAGGACATTCTGAAAGACCACCCATCCTCAAAGATGATCTCTGTTCATATTCTGAAAATTGATCATTAAATGTCTTTTTAATTTTTTTCAAAACTGTGACTTGGTAGATATTGTCAGTATTATTAAGACAGGCAGAAACATCTAATGTTTTCTCTGTGACATAGGAGATAATGGGAGTTATCTTAGTTGTCAGGCATTGTGAAGTGCACAATCTTTGGGAATATGGTTCATTATTTTAATGTGTGCTTTTTATTTTAAATTACAGATTGGTTTTGTCCTGTTTCCCCCTGGTGGACGTACTGCATGGGATCTGCTAGATCATGACAACATCATGCTTCTTTCTGTAGGCTTTTGTTGGCTTTACGCATTGGCCTTCATTGTCATTGGAGCGAATTATGCTTTTATCACCTGGTAAGTTAATGAATTTTGTTTATGAAAGTTCCATTCCTTGATATATGACCATCAAGACTTGATAGTGTTGAACTTAAAATTCAAAAGGTATTTTATTCCTTACAATCCCACAAGACAGGGTAGCATTGCAGAAAATTATCTGTAAGCATAAATTGCCAATAGAAAGAATATGTGTTGGTTTAACAGTTGGAATAGCTCAAGAGTATCTCTGCTGTGCCTTTGACCCATGCACCAGTGTCATGTCCACTGTTCTGAGTCTCTATGTCTTTGTGTATGCTCTTTCCTCTTTCCCACCTGCAGTGGTTCCTCTATTTACCTATGCATACACCCTTAAATTATAGCATTTCTTAAGCTTGGAGCCATTTTTTGACCAACTCATATGAGTCCCATTAAATTTGAATGCCTGGTTAACTTGGCATTGACTGTAATATTTCTAAACAATGAATGATACACTTATTTTACAAGAACCCTGATACAACACTCCATGAACAGGTAAGGAGCAATATAACAGAATATATATTCCTATTTCTGCTGCCTATTAGTTCATTAGTCAGGCCAATTGTTTTTTCCATATTTTTTCATTGGTGCACTATAGTTGTACATAATGGTGGGATTTGTTATTACATATTTGTACGTGCATACAATATAACCATATAACTTTCAGATCAATTATTTAATCACAATATGTCTGTCATCTTGTTTGAAAAATTGGGATAATGATAATACCTAAATGAGATCATCATTACACATGAGGCCTATGAGAAATTTTTAGGTGCTAGTTAGGACTAAATTAGAGAGAGAGAGACAATTGAAATGCAATACAACAAATGGAAATAGTGGAAGAATAAAACACCGCTGGAGCTTAGGGAAGGCTCCTCACCATTGAAAGTTAAGTTGCAGCTTGAAAATAGGTAGGAATAAGGATGGGGTGTTTAAGGTTCCTCTTTATAAGGTAGTTAGAGCCAAGTCACAGTTGACTTGGTTGATCCCAGTTACCAGCTATGAAGGCTCCAGCACCTCATCCTTCAGACTTCAGTGCTGATTGAAATGTTCTATCTCTGCAGAGCTCTCTATATACAGTGTTCAATATGGTAGCCACTGCTTATTGAGCATGTGAATTGGGGCTAGGTCCACATTTAATTTTAGTTAATCCAATTATCCATACGTGGATAGTGCTACCTTATGGGATATTACACATCTAGCAGTTTCTCCAGATTTCTAGAATGCAGTCGCTGCCTATAGGCTTGGTGGGGTCTCAGCCTCTGCAGGAACCAGATTTTCACTTTCTTTAGACATGGATCCCAGGCCACCCCTCCTGCTCTGTGATTCTTTGTGCTTTATTGCTGAAGTGGCTCTAGTACTAGGGCTCTGATTCATGAAACTTCCTTTGCCTAACTTCAAGATGTCTCTGATGGGCTTCCAGGAGAAGATACCTACAATGAGAGATCTGAGATGCTTTCTCATTGTCCCAGAGATTCTGCTTTCTCATTGTCCGCTTTCTACTGCTACTATTTTACTACCCCAGATATGATGAGCTCTTTGTTAAGGTGGGCTCTGCCACTGAGTGAAACTTGACTTCTTCCATTATTGGGATTCTAGGCTGACACCTGGATCTCATTTCCTTAGGTTAGGGGCAGGGCAATTTTTTCTGGAATAGTGCCAGAATTCAAGGAAATTCTCTACTTCATATCAGTTCCCCTTCAGAGCAAGACCATTGTCTCTTCCTGTTTCAGAAACCTTCAGATGTCTAATGAACTTCTTATCCACTTACTGTTCTCAGGAAACCAGAAACTCCATTCTTAGTTTTCCACCTCTCCCTTTCCCTGCTGCATGCTATTCCAATCCTTTTGATCAGGCAGTTCTCTCTACCTGGCATATCCACGTTAAACACACATCTCTTTTATGGATGATTCTGTGATTCCTCTAGCCCTTGTTCATCTCCCTTTCCTGAGTTTTTATATCACTTTAATCTCCACCAGATATTTTAACAGTTGTGACCTATCTGGTGATGTTGACTACTAGCTAATGTGTTAGTCTTATTAGCTAGCTAGATTGTATCTCCTTGTGACAAAGACTATTTTCATATTCGCACACTTCTTGACATACTGTCAAACATAGAGTAGGTGCTCAATAAACACTTGCTACTGTTTTAATAGATCTGTTTCAGAACTACTTAAATATAAGCTTCATTTTCTCAGAAATCACGTTTTATATGTTTTTCAGTTTTTGTTCTCTTATTGCTCCTGGAAAAATAAGACCAGGAGTTCAGTTTTTCTGAACTATTTTGATATAAAATAAACAATTGCTTAAAATATCATGAATATTTAGTGCTTCCTTTAAGTGAGGTTGGATAATCCAGTCCTAAATTTCAGGCTAAGGAGTCTTGCAAGTCTACTGGTGTGGAATTGTCTATGGAGTGATTTAGAACTTGTGCACAAGTGATGAAGTGTCAGAACATTTTATCAAAATCTATTTGACACAGCACCAAGATTGCCATGGAAGCATGACTATGTTATGGAACTGATCCTCAAAATTTCTGAAAGATGAACTTATACTTCCCAGTTTTCCAGAGCAATAGTTCAAAGGTTGCCTGACCCTGTAGTTTTATCATAGCTCAGAGATGACACCTATCTGGTTGGGAATCCTATTATGTACTTAACTTTAACTGCATCTCACATTTAAACATCTCTCAATTAAGAGTCCCTCTCTATGGCTAAGGAAGTATTGGCATTTATAGACAGGTTTTAAAGCAGTGATTCACATAAGCCTTTTTGAAGAAGAAAATAGAGATGCTGGAATTGCATTCATATGAGAGTTTCCTGGATATGCACCCATTGTCTCAGCTCTAGTCTTTCTCATATTAAATAAAGAGAGTATATTGGAGGAAAAATGTAGACATATACTGACCTGAGTTCCTGGGATTTGCATCATTATAGTAGCCTTATTCCATATCTCTCAATCTGCCCCAGGTGGCTATTTATATATGTATAAAACCTACAACTAGAGGCACCAACAGAGCCTGATAAAGGTGTCTAACAGCCTCAGCTAGTTGACTTTTAGCAACAGCCTATACAACTCAAAGAGGAGGAATAGGTAATAGGAGGAGCCATTAGTCTCTCTACCTTGACATAATTTGTAAAAAGCAGCCATGAATTATTTTATTTTCTACGAGAGTCTTCAGAAACTAAACTATTGGATTAATCCATTCATTTCACATGTATTGAAGTTGTACAATGTGGAAATAATGCCTTTGACTTGTTACAGCAATTAACCTTTCATGAGTGCCATGACTTAAAAGGGTTGAGGACAGTGGGAGCAACATCAATAGTCCACCAAGGCAAGTGATTTTGAGCAGGTTTTCTTCTTAGCTCTCAGTTCAACAAACAGATGCTATGATACTGCTCAGTTATTGTTATTTGCTGGAGGAGTCACTTCGAAGTTGGAAGTGAATGAAAAATCAACCACTGTGAATATGTGGGAGTGTGAACTCCTGGCAGATTACCCCAAAGGGCATTACCTTGCCAGATGTGTATCAAGGCACTTTTATGTACCAGACAGTGGTCCAGACTCTGCCTGGGATTAGGGAGCAAATACAATAACATTTCTTCTATTATAAAGCTTTAGTGGGATCCAGAGCACAGGTAAAACCATGTCATATTGACAGGAAAGACCAGAATTTCATCAGAAGAAGAAAGGCAGAAAATAAGGATAAAGATGTGAGTAAGCTAGTGAAGTTTTTCATAAAAGGAAAATGATTTTGATGGATTTGATTTGTTAAATTTGTTTGCATAATTCTGTGTGTATTTGGAAGCTATCTTTTATTGATGCACCTGAAAAGCTCCGCATAGTTCTTATTAGTAGTCTTTTGCTTCAACATCAGAATACTGAAGAGCCTGTGGGGCTTTTGCCACTAAGAAGCTTCAGATCTTCAAGTGTCAAACATTGTCATCGATACTTCCCCCAAACCCAGTTTAGATTCTCTTAACCTATGAACATGGTCATGGGGTGAAGAGAACTTCTCTGAACTTAATTCATTATGGACAGAGCCATCACATGCAGTTGAGTGGCCTGTGCCCTACAGAGAAATATGTCTCTGAAGAGGGATATGGGGGCTGAATTCTAGGCTAGACTTGGCATGGAGCTTGCCTTGGGTGCCAGCCCTAGGGAAGGAGGTGGCTTCCTGCTTTTCCTTTACAGGAGTGGACATCTCGTTTGCAATCACTGATAGCTTTTACAATCACTGATGGAGAAGCGCCACTGATCTCAGTTTCATCTGGGTTTGCTGCAAGCCAGGGATTCTCTTGTTTGTTTTAGAAATGATCAAAGTTATCTTCTGATGCCCAATTAAGCAATCACATACCACATTTTAAAGTCACATTTTATCTTTTTACTTATAACCTGATTTAATCTACAAACATGTTCATGCAACTCTAAAGCCAAGTAAAAACAATCTTCCTTTTTGAGTTGCTTCCCCTATTTACACACAAAAAAATCTGTGATTGTTGCATTACAGATATATGCTACCCTCAGTTTTTATTTTAAACATTATCTAACAGAGATGGTTTTCTGTTTCCTCAGGTTGGTGAAATCTAGACTTAAAAAACAGTGCCCTTCAGAAGTTGGACTCCTAAAAACTGTTGAACAAGAACAAGAATCAGAAGAGGAGATGTGATTTTTGATGGGCATCTAGTCTATCTAGATAAACCTATTCACCTTTGCATTGTCTTTGCTCATGATTTTGTTTCTTGACCTTTTATTGGAGATCAAGAGGCAGAGGATGATTGTGGTTTGTATTTTTAATTTAGTTAAAGTTTGGGAGTTTTAATACTTTAACTTTGAAAATACTTTGGGTGGTAAGTTCATTTGTACATCATGCACATGATGGTATTCAGTGACTAGAGTGACTTTTCTCACATCATGTATCATTTGATGTCCATAATATGAAACATACTGGCTTTATTTGCTTGTGGATATGTTCAAGGTTCCTTTCTTGCTACCATTTCTAACTCATTGAACACAGAACTATAAATGTTTATCTTGTTTCTGCAATGAGAAATAAATAAATGCAGTTATCTAAAATCCTTGTTTTTGTTATTGAGCTACACCTCACCCTTAGGTGATGCACAAGAAGCTGAATGACACAGAAATTCCTTTTGGTGACACAGCTTTCTCTGAAATACCTGAGTCCTCCCCTGGGAAATGTAGATCAGATGTTCTGTTGACTTGTGTGATCTTCCCAAGATGAAAGCTATGGTCCCCAGTACACGTGGTTGCAAGACCACCAGAGACTGGGAAAGGAGAGTTGTGGTGTTGGCTGTAAGAGTAAAAAGTCATTACACCATAGAAGGACCACCCTGCACCCCCTGGGTTAAAGTAGGTGAGGACTTAAAGCAAGTTTCATAGAATACCTGGGTCAGAAGTCAGGGTCCTTTCCCAGTTATGGGCTTCATAGCTCTCAGTGGAGAGTCAAGAAATCCCCTTCCTAACTCAATCATTAACCTGCCTCCAAGTATCTAGTAATCACCATGTCCTCTCTGAAGTGAAGAAATGGAATTGACTGTATCAAGGGCCTTTTTCTGGCTGTCACATTGCATGAATCTCAAAGTGGAAGCATGTGGACAGCTAACTTAACACAGAGTCAGTCAGAAAGCCCAGTCTCTGCCATGAGAGAAGAGAGGAGGACTGCAGGAGTCCCCAGGAGAGGACTGACCCAAATGTGGAGGAAAGGAGGCAGCCTTGTGGGCAGCTGGAGCTAAACGTGGGCAACTGAATCTTGAGGCCTCCCCTGGCATTCCAGAGCATGGCAAATGCAGAAGCTGCCCTGTCTGGTACATATCACAGTGGCGCTGAAGACAGAGGTGAGCAGATTCCTCAGGCCCAAGATCTAGATACATTCATTTGTTACACAAAGTTCGAAAAGAACAGGTGCCTAAAGGTTTTCTTAGTTCACTCTGGCATTTGAAAATGCCCACAAGCCATAGTTCTCTGGGGATCATTTGTTCTGACCCACATGTGTCCTAGATCTCAGGGTGCTCTTCTAGTCCAGTAAAAGAATGAATGAGCAGTCAGCCACAGTTACTTAAAATTGGCATCACTGGTATCTAGGCCTGAGCAGGGACTCTAGGAATAACTACAATGATTAAGATGAAGTGGGTATGGTAGTTCACACCTGTAATCACAGTGGCTCGGGAGGCTGAGGCAGGAGGATCCCTAATTCAAAACCAACCTCACCCACTTAGAGATGCCCTGAGCAACTTAGCAAGATCCTGTCTCAAAATAAAAAATAAGAAGGTCTGGGATGTGGCTTAGTGGTTAAGAGCACCTGGGTTCAATCCCTGGGAGAGAGAGAGAGAGAGAGAAGAGAGCGTGAGCACCTGGGATCTCATCATTGATACGTGTAAATATTCTAGAGCCTTTATGATAGAGCAGAATTGTCCATTTCTCAAGTCTCTGCACACAGAGAATATAAGAAAGATGTAATGCAGTGAGTTCTAGGATTTAATTCAAAGGCCACAGTCTGGCACTGTCTCTAGCCCTTGAAATGACCAACAAATTGGAAAATCTATCATATCTTTATCATTGTATTATCAACTTTGTATTTTAAAACTACCGTTTTTATGGAATGACACAAATTAGCAAATAATGAGATTGAGCCCAAATAGGAAAGTCTGCATTTTCTTTACATCGTTCCATGAAGTCATGGGTCAATAAAGACAATCTGTAAAGGTTCTAATCTATAAAGAATTATATTTCAGCATATTTTCAGAAATCATGACAAATATCTTATAACAAAAATAGAAGAGGTCTTCAGCTTTAGATCATGGGATGAGGAAAATCATCTTCAGGTAATGCTTATCAACTCATATGTATGATGGGATCATTCAAAGCCATTTCCATGTGCCCATCAGGGTGCAAGAAGCTAGGGACATAGTGATACTCAGGCCAGAGTCACTGTCCTCATCAGACTTACATTCCTACTGGAGAAACACAAAATATAAAGTCAGAAAATCTATAATTTGAGGCAATAATTTTAGATCAATAAAGTTGAGAAGGAGGAATAAGAATAATTGAGTGGGGTAATGACACTTTTCCTTGGCTGGTCCTTTCTCAGAGGCATTTCTCTGACTACCCTGGGGAAAGTAGCATCCTAGCCTATTCCTTTCCATCATTATATGAAATTCTATTTTCAGAGCCTTTGGCTTTGCCTGGGAAGCCCTCATCAGAGAGCAGGTGGGGGTTTCCTCCTGTACTTTGCATTTTGTCTCAACTCTTCCAATCTCCTAGGGGCCTCATTCCTGAGGTTTTGCCACACTTCCTTCAGGGGACTCTCATGCTTCATTGCCATAACCAGAAGAAGAAATCCTTGCAAGTCAGGGCATGATTTCTAGTGCTTTTGTCAGTGCAGCAAAGCTGGGGACATTTTACAAGACAGATGAAACCCTGCAGATGGAAAGTCACTGTGATGACATGACACATGACAGTGAGGGGTGGAGGTGACTATACAGCAATATCAGCCTTAGCTGTTGTCATGATAATAACTCCCCAGGGCGTTCTGTAGTCTCTGATCTCCTCTGCTTGGCAGCTGGCAAGCTCTGATTGCAGCTCATTGTTGAAATGGGACGCTGGGACGTGACCATAGCGGCATTTCCTTGTCATTTCATCACTATAGGATGATGTACTGATTGTATCTTGAATGTGGATTAATAAGGTGAAGAAAGAATTGCCAGATGATATGGGAACAATGCAGACAAGGACAAAAAGTCAGAAAATCATCCCAAATATAAGGAAATGATTGATAAATAGAATGAAAGAAAAGTGAATACACACAGAGACTAGACCCAGAAGTTCTTTATCTGTCTAATATGAAATTTATATGGAAGAAATGAGAGAATAAAAAACAGGCATGAAATAGTATAATTTCCATTAAATAAATGTCAGTGAAGGTATAGTTTTGCTTTAAACCTGGATAGGGTGTTCTTTTTTCTAATTTAAAGAAATTTTTTAGTTGTTGATAGACTTTTTTTGAAAAAATTTATTTACATGTGGTGCTGAGAATTGAACCCAGTGCCGCACACATGCTAGACGATTGTGCTACCACTGAGCTACAGCCCCAGCCCCAAATTAGGTGTTCTTAAGAGGCATGTAGTGGATAGGAAAATTGAGTTTCTGGACAAGCAACTAAAAAGTTAAAAATATTTATTCTTTCCTATCCTTTTAAATTAAAATTTCAAATATTATCATTTTATTTTATTTTTTGTGCTGCTGGGGATTGAACCTTGCACATGCAAGGTAAAACACTAAGCTATATCACCAGCTCTATTCTAGTTGGAAGTCTAAAAATTTAACATTTAATTTTCTTTTTAAAAATTTGTTCTTTTTTAGATATACATCATAGTGCAGTGTATTTAGACATATTATACATACATGGAGTATAACTTATTCTAATTAGAATCCCATTTTTGTTGTTGTACATGATGTGGAGTTTTACTGGTAGTGTATTCATATATGAACTGAGAAAAGTTATATCTGATCATTCTACTGTTGTTCCTATTCCCATCCCCCTTCTCTTCATTCCCATCTGTCTATTCTACTGAACTTCTATTCTCTCCTTCCCCTTGTTGTGTGTTAGCATCTGCATATCAGAGAGAATATTTGACCTTTGGTGTTATGGAACTGGCTTAATTCACTTAGCATGATAGTCTCCAGATCATCCATTTATCTGCAAAAGTCATAAAGTCATTTCTTTTTTTTATGGCTGTATATATACCACATTTTCTTTATCATTTATCTGTTGAAGGGCCTTTAGTTTGGTTCCATAGCTTAGCTATTGTGAATTGAGCAGCTATAAAGATTGATGTGGCTGTGTCACTGTGGTATGCTGATTTTAAGTCTTTTGGGTACATAGGGAGAAGTGGGAAAAATGGGTCAAATGATTAATGCTTAGTTTTAAGGGGACTTTAATTCTGGGAACACAATTTTAAATTTAGATTTCCCTTTAAACATTTCCGATTGTGTTTGAGTTTAATGTTTTTAAGATCTTTCTTAAATATTTTAACTGGCCAAGTTTCCATAAATTCTTAATTTAGTCTTATGAACCTAATTATTAAACTTAACATAAATTTGCAGAAATTAAAATTTTCTTAAATATTCCAATACTGCATCAACTTAGTGCGATTTCATAAAGTCACCCTAAATTGGTCAATTACACATTTATAAACAGACCTTTTAAAACTAATCCGAATAGAAAGCATGTTAAAATTATACATTTCTAAAATGCTATTCATACACCATTCCTTACCATGAAATATTGATGTTATGTATTTGATTCTCTTAAACATTTCTGTGTTTAATTCAAATTTAAAATATGTTCACAAAGCTGATAGTGCTTGTGAGATTTAGACTCAGAGACAAGAAAAGGACAGGATTCTGAAAGGCGGACCTAAGGACACCCCTAGATCCTATTGATAGTTATGCATTACCTCCTCCACACAGGTTGCATCCCAGCCTTCCTTGCACAGGTGTGTACCTTCTGGAGATGGAGTCATACTTATAATTACCTGTAATTACCTGTCATTTCTGCCTACACATGATAATCTGCAACTCACACAAGGCCATCGTGTTGCTTGATGGTTTTCTTCAGTGCCTAAGAAATTTAAGTATATCTGCACCTGAAGTAATCATGCCTTTCTTCACATTTATTTCCTAACTTGCAGGATTTTTAAGCTATTAAGGTGGTATCCTAATGAATTTCAGGGCTCTCTCTTGTACAGGTAATTCACCTAGGAGCCCTGAGACTGCCCATCAGTAGTTGTCAATCTGTACTGTCCTGAAGCAGGAACCACATAGGCTTGTCAAGTGTGTTTCAGTTGTGGGAGGAAGTAATTCTGTGACTAGGGTATTGTTAACAATGGAAGTAACAAAGTACCTCTTGTCTGGCTGGGTCCTCATAAACTTGGAGTTTTTTGCCTGGTGTCAGATGTCCGAAAGGGAGTGGGGGGGTGGGTAGAGGTTTTAAGAAAGAAGCTGGAGGTGGAGCCCAAATAACCCCCCATTTGCAGATAAGTGACTGAAGCCAAAATACATGCACAGGAATGAGCTCACCCGAGTAATTGAGGGTCTTAGCGATTTCGAATGGAATAACTTATCTTCTGCTCAGGAGCACATCCAGGTTCCCTTTGCTTCTGAGATCAAGTCCAAGTTAATTAATATTATACCCAGTATTCTGACTGTTAAACAAAACAATTCCTATTGTTTGTAATTCAGAGTGTGGTTATACTTTCATATTATGCTTCTAACACAATCCTTGACTTGTTCTGTTTCTCAGAACATTTTTTTGACATATCTATGTTGTATTGATCATTCTCCTTCTCACTGACCTGTCAGCTTAACTCTGAAGCCTTTAGAGATCAGCTGAAAATTTCTTTTCAAGCATTTCATACAGCCCTCTTCTGTCAATACGTTCCTATAATAGGGAGCCCAAGACAGCATGGATCATATGCTTCTCAGTCCTCTAATTATATTTAGACAGTAATTCTTCCTTCTAAATACAATATAATCCCCTAGGGGACTGTACTGCTTTCGTCAGTTGTGACACTTAAGAATCTCTTTCAACGCAGTATTGAAGAGTGAGCTGTAGGTACAGAAAGAAGACAGGGAAATCAAAGGAAGAGTTCATTTATATAAAATTAGTCCTAAGAGGTTGTCTGCAGCAAAGGAACCTGAGACCAGAGTTGCTGCTTGTCCAAGATCCTGCAATGGATCAAGCCCATGAAGCTGAGGAAGCCAGATGTGAGGGCTCTTTCCACTTCAGAGATTATTACTGCATAGTGAATGGCTCAGTTCCTTCTAAATAGACCTGCCGTATTTTAAATATCCTCTACTCAACCCCTGACACAAAGTGTTTTGCTTGGAGAAAGAGACAACAGCTTCGAGCAAAGTTCTCTGGTGATTTGATTCTGGTCAGAAATCCAGGAGAGGAATATCTGGGACACACTAGTGTGTCTTAGTATATGCCATCTTCTCCACTTCCCACCACTCAAGAAATGTGCCTTAAATTTATTCCAGATTGGATATGCCTACATATGGATGAATTGACTAACTAAAAATAATGTAAAATAAGCTTAATCAAAGGAAAGATAATAGCAATGATGTTATCCTCTAGTGGCAGAGTGTGAAAACCCAACTCAGAAACAAGCAATCCCTCATTTTCCTAAAAAAGCTTTTTCAACCCAAATGACAAATCAGATCCCCAAAATAAGCATAGAGTTTGGATTATTGAAAGAAAATAGTGTATTTTATTAGAAATATAGTCCATTTTTATGTGACCAATTGTGTTCCCCAATCTCCAAATTCATTTCTGACTCCCAGCAACTCAGAATGTGAGCTTATTTGGAAATAGGGTCATACCAGTGTAATCTGTTAAGGTTGAGGCCATACTGGAAGGGGGTAGACCCCAATTCAATATCATGTGTCCTTATTAAATTTTTTTTAAAAAATATTTTTTAGTTGTACTTGGACACAATACTTTGATTTTATTTATTTATTTTTATGTAGGTCTGAGGATCGAACCTAGGGCCTCTCACGTGCTAGGGGAGCACTCTACCACTGAGCCACAACCCCAGCCCCTTATGCGTCTTTATTAAAAGGGGAAATTTAAATTGAGACACACAGGCATACGTTTGTGTGTATACACATACAGAATACACTATATCAACATTAGGGCCAAAATCAGTGTGATGAGTCTACAAGTCTAAAAACACCAAACCTTGGCAGAAAACCACCAGAAACTGGAAGACCAGGCACAGATTTTTCTCTAGAACCTTCAGAGAGAATATAGCTCTACATATGGTCTTGAATTCCTAGCCTACAAAATTGTGAGAAGATAAATAATTCTGTTAAGCCACAAAATTTGTGGTACTTTGTTATAGCAGCTGTATTAAATTAATACAATCCCATTACTTTAATATTAATTTTGAGCTTAATATTTTAGACTTCAAAATAAGGCATCTACTTGAGTTAGGAAATGGTTTGCTTAAGACACTTTGGCAAGTCAGGGAGGAAATGATTATCCTTCCACATTTTATTACTGACCATAAACTGTTTTATCTTTGTTGCAAAGCCGGTTGGAAACTTTGGCTTGGTCATACATTTATGCTGTTTAGTCAGGTTGGCAAGTTTTCTCAATAAGTCTTTTTGTCACTCCTGCATTCCTGAGGTAGGCAGGGCTCACACTCCTAGCATAAACAATTTGTCAATGAGTTACTTCTGCCTTGTTATCTTTTGCATCGTCTAAAGTTTTGCATACTTGTTCTCTAGCTAGAGAACATTTCCTTAAGTATTATTGAGTGTCATATACTAATTATTATTAAGATTTCTGGGGATTATGGGCTTTCCAGTCTTGGAAAATGCATGCTGTTTTTTGTGAAATGGCCCCAACGGTAGTTTAGTAGTTTTTCAGAGAAACAGAGCTAAATATATATATATACACACACACACAAATACATATTTATTTTATTTATCTATGGAGAGCAAGTGAGAGATTTTAAGGAATTTATTCACACAATTTTGGAGACTGGCGAGTACAAACCTGCAAGGTAGGTAGTTTGGCAGGCTGGGTAGAATTGATGATAAAAGTCTAATGTAGTCTGCTGGCCAAATTTCTGCATTTTTGAGAGCGATCATTCTTTTTCTTTTGAGACTTTTTAGTCTTAAAAGAGGTCCATTCATTTTCAGTCATTTGCTTTCTGAAAGGCTACAGATTTAAATATGTAATGGTATTCTCATCTGAAAAATAACTTCATAGAGATATTTGACCAAATATCTGGGTACCACAACCTAACCAAACTGACACATAAGAGTAGCCATCACAGTCCCAAATGAATTCTGCCTCCCTGAATTTATGCCTTTTTGCATCCTCCTCCAATATTGAATCAGGGTGACCTTGTAACTTTCTTTGAGCAGCAGAATGTGGTAGAAGTTACCTGAACAAATAAGACCTCTTAAGACCTTAGGAGGTCTTAATTTCTACTATTGCTGTCTTGGACACCCAGCCTCCATCTGAAGAAGCAAGTTTTGTTCCTTCAAAGAGGAAGAGACTTCAGAAAGGAGAAAACCCTGAAGTAGAGAGAGATCCAGACATTTTGGCTTTCTCAGTCATCTTAGCTGAGACACAAACCAGCTTAGATCCTCCAGTTTCTGAGGACTCCAGATGACTCAGCTAAAAAAAATTGGTGAGAGGCCCTCTCTGGAGTCCTGCTCAAATTAGTCACAAATCAAAACTGGTGTCTTTAAGTCACTAAGTTTTGGGGGTATGTGTCATGCAGAAATAGTTAAGTGATATTTATGCCAGAGATTTCATTAAAATATTTTACAAAAAAAGGTTTAGGATCCAGAATATCATCTCATCAAAGTACAAATAATAGTGCCAGTTTACACAAGACATTGAAAATATCAACTCAACTTTTCTTAGGTTAGATTAGGACTTGCTACTACTATTTTCAGAAGGACTAGTATTTAAATAGGACAACTTCACTACTAAAGATCTTGTTTCAGTATAAATTCCGGGTTTGCTTTTCATCTAGAAGGAAAAGAAGAAAATCAACTATTTCCTATACTATTCTTCTCAACCTAACTATGGCTATTTCCTTGACTTTTAAATCTTGACTGTAGGACTGGGGATGTGGCTCAGGTGGTAGTGTGCTCTCCTTGCATGTGTGCGGCCCAGGTTCGATCCTCAGCACCACATACAAACAAAGATATTGTGTCCGCCGAAAACTAAAAAAATAAGTATTAAAAATTCTCTCTTTCTAAAAAAAAAAAAAAATCTTGACTGTACACCTGTGCCAATTGGCTCACATTTTGGAAACATAAAAGGGAAGAAACAGAAAAGTGAAAATGGAAAGATTAATGAATAAAGGCAGTAACTTAGGAGGTTAACTTGAAAAAAAAAAAGAGGAGTCAGTGACCTGGTCTACTTTTTGGCCTAGAAAAGTTTTTTTGAATCCTACTCCTCTGCCCTCCCTTGACCATTAGATAGGAACACAGGGTAGTAGGGTTGTTTAGATATTCAAATAGGTGACTTTAAGGGTTAATAGCAGCTCAGTTTTATCAGTGAAAGGGTTGCAAATGTCTCTGGGCAATTTCTAATGGAGAAATTCAGAGACTTTTGACTAAGGTGTTACAGGTAGGGAAGTTGAGCTTGGTCTTGTCAATGCTGTAGGAAGCACAGAGAGTAGTTTTGTGTGTTAATTCTCCACTGAGGTTACAGCACATGTGGTAGAGAAATAAAGGTGATTTCACAGATTCTTGACATTTCTAATGAGTATACAATCATTACAAACCTTGTTAAATGAATGATTTAAAAAATGACAGAAAACAGGCTTCTGATAAATTTTAGTGGTTTATCTGAATAATTGATTTTTTAAAAAATATTTTTTAGTTGTTGATAAACCTTTATTTACTTATTTATATGTGGTGCTGAGAATGGAATTCAGTACCTAACACATGCTACCGCTGAGGTACAACTCCAGCCCCATGACTGGTAATTTTTAAGGAAATGAAAATGTCTATAATCAAATAGGAATGCCCTATTAATAAAAAAACCCAGTTAATCTCTTGCCATATGCTACAGATTGGATTACCTCTGGATTAACTACTCCAAAACAGCAGTTTAATCACTTGGAAGAGTTGTTAGATCAGATTGTGGTCCTCAGCCCTAGAATTGCAGATTCAGTAGTTTCCTGATTATGTAGTAAATTAAAATCTCTCGTATCATTTGTAATACTTATTTTGCAGTTACTCAATAAAATTTTATTACAAATATTTTGATGCTCATATTTTTTTTTTTTTTAGTCACAAGGAATCTCTCTGACCTAGATTCTGTGTCCATTTATTATCTACCCAACTTTTGCTTTCTGAGTAAGATATTCCTGGTCAACCTTCGACATTCTCTGCTGCAGTCTGGAATTAGACATTTCCTAAGGATCCATGGTCCTTTTAGTGGAAAACTGTTTATAAATCAATAGATGTGCTTAGTAGCTAGAACTAGGGAATATGTGTGTGAACATGTGGTATATATTATAAACATACACAAATTTATATACACTTGAATCTTTAAATATATTTCAATATATATATGAATCTTACGAGTTTATGATGAATCCAATTCGAATCCAACACAATAGGCTTCTTTTTAAAAGGCAAAATAAAAATTAATTAGTTCAAGTATTGTATATAGGAATTATCAAATCACTTCCTTTTAAATACTTGACTTTATTGTAGTAGTCATAAGTTTTCCTCTTTTGGATAAATTCCTGACTACACTTACAAATTTATCTGACAGACATCTGCCATGGAGGGTATTGCTTCCTTCAGTAAATTCAAAGCAAGATTTCATGCAGGAGCTCACATAGATCCACAAGATGAACAATGGTATTTAAGTGTTTTGCTCCATTTTTTGGGGATCAAAGATAATAAATCATTTTAAAGTAGCACAGGTTACATGAAGAATTTGATCCTAAAAGTCTAATTTTTAACAGCAGTTGGGGGAAAATTCTTTGTAAAACTTAAAGAACTACAGAACATAAAATTAAAAAATCATCAAGGTTAATTCACAGTGCTGAAAAATGGAAAAGGAGACTTAAATCTAAACACCAAAAGGGAATTTGCTAAACTCTATCAAATACCAATGGCATGGAATCCCCAGGATGAAGTGTGGTGGCTGAAGCTACAACAAAATGTTAAAAACACAATTTTATTTATAGAAATATCTTTATTTTTAATGATTATAAATCTGAGAACTTTAATGTACATTTCTTTCATCTATTATTCTATGATTAAAATTATATTAACAAAGCAGGGAATTTCATACATATGAAACTAACATGTGACAGCTAATTCAGAGAATCCTCTTGATAACAACTCCCACTGGCAGCCCTATGGATCATCAACTTTTAGTGCTGGATGTTGAGAGATCCAATATTTTAATCCTCCTATTCTACAGGGATGATAGTAGTTACATCAGGGAGATAAAATGACTTTCCCAAACTAACAGTGGTGGAGAGTTCAATATTAAGTGACATTTCTCTAGTTCTAACAGTCCATGGGTTCTCTTACATATTGTAATGCATTTTCTTTGATTAAAAATAAGCCATTACTAGGAGCTGTGGCACAAGCCTATAATCCTGGAGGCTGAGGCAGAAGGATGGCAGAGTTCAAAGCCAGCCTCAGAAACTTAGCGAGGGCCCAAGCAATTCAGCGAGACCCAGTTTCTAAATAAAATATAAAAAAAGGCAGGGGATGTATGTGGCTCAGTGGCTAACCGCCTCGGCTATCACTGGTACCAAACAACAATAACAACAACAACAACAAAATATATGTTTTACTCTCAAAAGATCTTAATGGTCTTTCATGGGTTAGTATCATACCTCACACGTTGTAGGCAGTAATATATAGTAGTTAGGCTAATATAACTACTTACTAAAAATGCATCTTAACCTTGAATAGAGTGTCAATGGCTCCTTTGTGTATAAGGGTATGTATATTTCCAGTGAAACAAATATTTAAGATGCTTCCAACATATCAAAAATATTTAAAAATGCCATTACTATTTTACTCTTTAAACATAAAGTTATATTGTGTGTGTGTGTGTATATATATAAAGTTATTTAGCTTTTTCTCATTAAAATGTTCTTATCGATTAAGTTCTAGACTTTGGAAATCACAAAAGCAATTCATATCATAACGTACCAATCATTAGTGAAATTTGGCTTCCTTAGATTCTTAGCTAAACGCAATCATGACATTGCAAATATTTCCCTTTTGTATAACAGTAGGAATAAATGCGGAGTCGTTGGGGAAATCGAGATTGTTTTGGAAAGCCAAAGGAAAATGTCAAAGAAGGTCGGTAACCTGCACCCTGGAGTAAATCCATTCCATACAGAGGCAGGCAGAAATGAGTTTTTAAATTCAGGAGCAGCCCCTTGCTGTTTCTCCCTCACCCGGACAGCCCTTGAAGGTAAAGATGAATTCATTCGGTTCTACCTCTACGGCCCGGGGCAGCTTCTCACTATTTCCAAGTGGGCACCGGAACCTTCAGGAATTCTACTGCCCCGGGTAGGACTGACCTCCGGGGTCTTCCGTTCGCCACTGAGCCTAGGCTGGCCTGCGGCGCCACCGCTGCCAGTTCACAGGTACAGGGCACGCGCACCCAGAAGCAGGAACGCCTCTACTAGCCGCGCCAGAACCCTAGTGCCTCAGCCGAGTCCCACTGCCAAGGCCCACGCCACTCCCGGAGCTGGAGCAGCAGCTGCGACCATTGCTGCCTTTACCGGTTTGGAAGCGGCCATGTTGAGTGTCTTGTGCCACCGCCTCAGAGACACCAGGTATTGTGAAAAGGAAGTCCCCACCGAGAAAAGAAAAGAAAAGCAATGAGCAATAGCGCACGTTAGGAAGCCAAAGCAGATGGCAGAAAAGGGCCAGGGTCAGCGGAAGCCCAGGGCATGCCGGGAAGACCCAGCCTTGGATTTCCTCCTCTCTCAGCAGTAGGGGAGGTCACTACCGGGTTGGAGGAAACCGTGTGCGGTGGGCGTTCCTAGACAAGCCCTTTCTCTTTCCTTTCGCCTCGCTGCTGTTTGGGAGTACCACTTCTGGGGCCTTGGGCCTTCCGTGGTAGCAGATATCCTCCAGTCCACCTTTAGGATGGAAGGACAAGTGGTCCTCTTGCCTAGTGGGGCCGAGGAGGGCGCGCAGCGCGCAAGGGTGTGCGGGCAATTAGATCGCCAGGACGCTCCGCGGAGGCACTCTGATTGGGCGGGACAGACGGAAGAAGTGTGGAAATTATAGGCTGGCAGGGATGGTGGGCGGGGCGTAGGCCGAGCTGCTCAGCTGATTGGTAGGTTTTGGATCCCGTTTTCCCCTTTCAGTCCCTTGGCTTTTCTTGAACGTGGGCAGCCCTTTAACTCAGCTGCCCACATGTAGAGGAAACCAACTGATTGGAAGGACTTTAAAAGTGAGCAAGGGAAGAGGTGAAGATAGCTTAGTGTATCGCCCATCTTTTAATCTCTCTCATAGCCAGATTTTAGTTTAGACTAATTTGAGGTTATGGGGGCAATAGCTGGGGGCAAAAAACTAGGTTGAAACCGACAAAGACAGGGTGATTCCAGTCCAAAGGGGTTGATCGGGGTTCCTGCGACTCTTAGTCTGAACCAGTTAGGAAAGCAATGAGATTCTTAATCTGAACCAGTTAGGAAAGCAATGATGTGTACACCGTTAAGAGAATCTCAAGTGACTAGGTAGAAATGCGAGGTCCCAGGCTTCCCACCTGCTTCCAGTCTTCCTTGTGTAGTGGTATCTTGAGATGTATCCCATCTGACAACCCAGCCCACTCCAGGCTCCCTGAAGTCATGTGCCTGCCCCAGTGCTCTGATCTGCCCACCCTCGTGCTTGTTTTGCAATGTCTTCAGCTCTCCCGTCATGCCCAAAATGTGATTTTAGTTCAGAGCTTTTATATCTCCAAAAGCTTTGTCAAGTGTTTTTCCTTTGCTGTGTGCGTGACCACTTAAATATGAAACTGTTGCAAGGTATTTAGAGTTAACACTATTTTCAAGGGTGAGAATGCATAACTGGCTCCCCATTTCAGGTATAGTGGTTTGCCGACCCTTACATTGAAACTTATAAATGATCATTTGACTTTTGAGTACAGGAGGATTTTCAACATCACAGAAGTGCTAAAAGAAAGAGAAAGAAAATTATTAAGTGGCACTCATAGTGATTTAAAATCGAATGGCCTAAACTGAAAGAGTTTCAGGATCATTGCTTTTCTCTTGCTTCATGTAGATTCCTATCAGGACATTGCTTTTAAGCAATAGGTTTTCTTAGCCACAAACTAAGAAAATAGGCTAAACATATGGGAGTGGAATCAATTTGATCAGATAGTGATTGTTAGAGGTGAACTGCTTTCTCCCCTCCTGATTCAGGTAGATCTCTTGTCTCTTGATGTGATCTTGACCTTGCCTTTTAAGAAAATATTCCTGAAATTTCAGTTTTTCTGTGGCATCTTGGAGCATTGTGTAATGCTAGCATTTATAAACTGTTGGTTGGAACTAAAACATTGAAATTCAAAGATTTCAAAAAGGATTGCTTATTTATTGGAATAGTCAATAATATATTGTTATGGTTAAGATCCAAAATTTATAAAGGTTTAGTGTTAAAAGTCTACCTTGGGACTAAAGGGATATAGCCACATCAATGTTTATAGCAACATGATTTACAGTAGCTAAACTGTGGAACCAACCTAGATGCCCATCAGTTAATGAAGAGATAAAGAAAATGTGGTATATATACACAATGGATTACTATTTATCATTAAAAAAGAATAAAATCATGGCATTTGCAGGTAAGTCGATGGAGTTGGAGAATATAATGCTAAGTTCGCCAATCCTCAAAAACCAAATGCTGAATGTTTTCTCTGACATAAGAATGCTAATTCATAATGGGGTTGGGTGGGGAGCATGGGTGAATTAGATGAACTCCAGATAGTACCAGGGAAAGGGAGGGATCATGGGGGTAGGAAAGACAAAATGGTGGAATGAGATGGACATCATTACCCTAACTATGTGTATGAAGACACTAATGGTGTGACTCTACTTTGTGTACAACCAGAGATGTGAAAAAATGTGCTCTATATGTGTAATATGAATTGTAATACATTCTGCTATCCTATATAACAAATTAGAATAAAAAAAGTCTCCCTTGGGGTTGGGGTTATGGAGTGGTAGAGCGCTTGCCTCTTATGTGAGGCACTGGGTTCAATTCTCAGCACCATATATAAATAAATGAAGAAAATAAAGATCCATCAACAACTAAGAAAGAGTATTAAAAGAAAAAAGTCTGCCTCATTTCCTTCCCCCAGCCACACAATTCCCCTCTTAAAAGGGAATGAATGTTAAGAGTTTCTTGAATTATTTTTTTATCAACTAATATCCCTCCAAAGGATTGATTCGATTTTTAGAATAGGCATTTTTGCAAATGAATTCATACTTGTTGCTTTTATACTTTTAGAAAACATTTTAATTCTACTCCTTGCTTATTCATCTTTTTTTTTCCATTTCCTAATTTCATGTAGTGTAGAGCTGAATTCACAATTACAGGCTTTTTTACCTTAATGACTGAATGCATAATTTTCTAAGCTGCGAAATGGTGAAAACACACTCCTTTCAGTTTATGGTAAGGATTTAATTAGATAATATTTAGTCCTTTTGATTTGTTCCAAACCAGTATTCAATGCTTAGCTCTCTGTTTTTCTAAATATTAAAGAATAAAAGTCAAAAACAAACCCATGATTCTAAAAGAAATGGAAATTTTGTATATGTGAACATTTTCTTGATAGATGAACAGAACTCAGAAGAAACTGTTTTCTCTCTCTTTGATCTGTGTCTTTGGAGGCAATTGAATGAGGCAGAAAACTCTATAATGGATTGGCATTTGGAAGCCTTGAGTTCTTATTTTAGATGTCAATATCACTGAACTGTGTCACTGTTAAGAAACTTTGCTTTCTATGTAATGTGAATGGTGACTTAGATGATCGATTTATAAGTCTCCTTATTGTTTTTAAAATGTATGATTCTAGGTGGGTGCAGTGGCACACATGTGTAATCCCAGTGGCTCCAGAGGCCGAGGCAGAAGGATTGCGAGTTCAAAGCCAGTCTCAGCAAAGAGGAGGTGCTTAACAACTCAGTGAGATCCTGTCTCAATAAAATACAAAATAGGTCTGGGGCATGTGGCTCAGTGGTCAAGCGCCCCTGAGTTCAATCCCTGGTACTCCTCCAGACCACCACCAAAAAAACCGTATGATTCTTCCTGGTTGACTGAAGGTATTGTAGGGGACATATGAGGCAGGGCACCAAAGATAGCAGGAAACAGTTTTATTTGTTTGCAGCCAGGTTCAGAGGGAACCGATTTTGCTGTAATCAATTATTCCCCTGCACCCCAACACCCCAGGATCAGGTAGTTTCAGAACTTTATACCCAGCGTGTAAGGGGAGGGGCTCAGAAGTTCACAGTCTGCAGAAGTTCACCTAAAAGCAGCTTTTTCTTTCACTGTTTTGGACTAGTTAACCCTTCAAGGACAACACCTGAGAAAGGGAGAGCTTCTTCGCCCCTTTCTTTCCTCTCCCTGCAAGCTGTTACCATGGAGCCCAATTGGTAATTTATCTTAGAAATGCAGGCATCTCTGTGAAGCTCCAGCTCAAGGCTAGAGGCCTTGTTAAAGGATTTTTCTTTTAATTATCACATTTTGCATTTGCAAACACACTTTTACAAACTACTACACTGGATAAATGTCTGTGAAAAACTAGTAAAGGGGCGTTAAGCACCTAAAGTGCTGACTTTTCACAGGCCATTGGCCAAATAAAATAGAGTAACAGGAAAATAGGAAGTTTACCTACATTGAACTCTTTTGTAGAGACTCTTATGCTGATAGTCCTAAAATCAATTATGGTGAAAATTTCTGGAGAAGCTAAGTTACGATGTTCTGTGGAGAAGGGGGTGCCACTACAAAGAGTGTCCAGACCTTCTGGTGAGTTCATAAATGTGCTTATTTTAAGCACATACCTACACAGCTCTCTTCTCTTTCATTTCGGCCTTCAGTTTTCATTCTTTCCATTCCTCTTTACTGAAAAATTACCGGAAAGAATTATCTCCACCTGTTAGTTCTATTTATTTATCATCCATTTCCAATCTGTTGTAACCTAGTTTAACTTTATAATTTTTGTGAATCTGCTTAGGAAATTTAAAAAATTTATTTTTGTTTGGAACATCATGCAGTATTATGTGATACCATTGTCCTTAAAATGTTTTCTCTCTGTGTTTCAGAGAAGATATTCAGACTAGATTTTCCTGATTCTATTCTCTAACTGTTCTCCAGAATTAATGTAAATAGTTGCATGTGACTAATGGCTACTCTACTGGACAAAACAGCTCTAGAGCTTCCTGAAATACAGGAATTCATAAGAATTTATATTCTTTTGTTTTGTAATCTCTTCAGTGTGTAAGCAAAGCACATCTCATTGCTTCAGGTGCCATTTCTATACAACTTATCTAAATGTTTCTTGCCCTGATTTCTGCCTTTATATTTTATACTACTTACAGAGAAGCTTTGCTTGGATGCTTCATTTTGTCAACAACAAGAAGCATCAATAAATAAATCATTTGCCCTCCCCATTCTTTCATTTTGTGTAATCCTTTTGTTCTTATATTACCTTTATTACATTGCTAGTGACCCCACTTGAAGCCTTAAACCTTTTTAGGACTTTTATAACCCTACCCACCCAAGCAAAAATGATTATAACCATATATTCATATGGAAACAGGAAATCAGCTGTGAAGTCTTCAACAAGATCAACTTTATTGTAACATTTTTATGTTTTTCTTCCTTTTTCATTCCCAGTTGAAATATGAAATACTTGTCTATAACACATAACATATGCTTAGAAACATGACACATTTCTTATTGTCTTAGTTCAGGTGGCTATAACAAAACAGATTTGTTGGGTTTTAAGCAAGAGAAATTTGTTTTTCACATTCCTGGAGTGTGTGGATTTACAATCAAAATGCCAGTATGATCACATTCTGGTGAGGGTCCTTTTCCAGGTACAGACTCTTGAGTTTTTATAGTACAGTCACATGGTAGGTACAAGCAAGAGAGCTATATGCAGTGTCTTTTAGAAGATCTAACCACCTCCTAAGGTCCCTACATCTTAATACCATCACATTGGGATAATTATTTCAACATATTAATTGGGGTTAGGGGCACAAACATTTAATCAATAACACCCCCTTTTTTCTCTTTTATCTATTTCCCTTGTCTTTTCTGAACCACATATTTGCTTCTCAGATGCCTTCCCTGTCCCTAGTATCTCTCTTCTGTGTCACCCATGCACTTAGATACCAGATTACTCTTCGTACAGCATAACTACAATTTCATTCTGAAGCTCAAAGACTTCTATAACCTTTGCATTTCCACTATAATGTTAAATGTCTCTGTTCTCCCGTATCTCCCCTCACCCATGTTCTTTATCTCTTTGATCCATATTATTAATAGTAAGATGTGCTTGAAATTACTTATGTTACTCCTTATGTTGAAATATAAGCTCCATGAGGTCAGAAACTTGTTCATATTGTCCTCCCAGAGTCTAGCAAATATTTGGTATGATGGCTAATTTTATGTGTCATTTTACTGGGTCATGGGGTGCCCAGATATTTGGTAAAACATAATTTTGGTTGTATTTGTCAGGGTATTTTGTTATAGTTAAACTTTGACCCAGGGTTTCATAAACTGACTTCCAGACCACTCACGTATAATCGAATCAAGCCTTTATTGAAGCACACCGGTGGTGGCTGACCAGAACATAAAGCTGTTCCCCTGATCATCCCCAAACAATTGCAAGGGCACTCCTTATAAGCCTGAAAACCGCAAAAGGGATGTTCGGGGTGGGGGTGGGGGTCTAGCCAATGCAAGCAAGCCAGGTTACAGAAGCGGGACAGTGCAGTCAAGCGGAGGGAAGCCTAACCAATCACAGTTAGCCCAGTCATCCCAGTTACAGAAACAGAGCCCTGTTACCCTAGTTACAGAAACAATACCCCATTAGGTAGTTCTGTGTTCTTAAAGGTTTCTATAGCAAAAGGAAAAGAACATCTTGCCCTGGTCATGACTCTTCTACTTGGCATGGTTGTTTTACAGGATGAAGTCATAAAACAAAATGGAGTCATATTTGCTCCTACTATCACAGTTTGAGTAAAGGAGATCACCATCCCAAATGCGGTTGGCTCTCATCCAATCAGTTGAAGACCTCAATAAGGCAAAGCCTGACCTTTCCCCGAGTCTGGCTGTCTTGAGATAGATCTTTTCTGCTTTGGACTTGAACTGAAACATTGGCTTTTCTTGGTTCTCAAGCCTGCTAGCTTTTAGGTTGGAACTACACTTTCAGACTATGGTACCAGACATCAGCTTATATTTCTTCCTGACAATTATCACTTTGCCATAATTACATTTTGTTGTGTGTACTACCATGCTTAATTCTGAGTCCTTGAAGGGTGGAGTCCATATTCTAGTCATCTGGTACTCCTGCATCTGTTACAGGATTGGACATATAGTTGGTGCTTGTTAACTTGTTTTCCCACCCAACACAAAACCTGAAATATGGGCAATGCAGCATGAAGAACTCATTGAATGAGTTCCTAACTGTTGCTGCATTTCCATTACTCTTGCCACCAATGTGACCAAAACCACTGTTGTCAGCTAGGAAACAAACTCATTTGCTACTGCTGCACCAGAAATAGCCTGCTTCCATTACACCCACCATCATAGCTGCTAGTTCTAGTCGCTGGCATGCTGTGTCACTGCTCCTGTCTCCACCATTGCAGCTGCTTCTAAAGGGACCTGATTGGTTTGTACTTTGTACACTTATGTTATGTAGAATCCTCTGTTATCCTGGATGTTTTTTCCACATACTGTTAGTTTTTTTTTTTTCCTGATTCTGATTATTTCTGCCTTATGACAGAAGTTGTTCTGTCATTGCATCAGCTGAGTGGGAGGTATTGCTTTTCTGCTCAGGGAAAATGTCATGTTATGTTTCAATCAAGTGGATGCTCTTTTTGCTGTCAGAATATGTCTCTGCATTTGTCTTTAGGGAATATATGGTAATTCTAGTTTCCTCTTTTTCTCTGTGAGATTGATCAATCTATCATCTATCTTATTCATATGCCATCTTTTTGCCCACTCACACAGATTTATAAAATCTTTTCATCCTCATCAGTTTAATTCATTGCCATCCACAAGAATTTGTGTCATTTGCCAATGTATAAATATTTTCTTGCACTTTAATTTATAAAGATATTACATATGGATTATGCTCATTGTGCTCTGCATAATGATGCTGGGACATGAGGTCTGACCTGAACTTTGCTTACCCAAGTCTGAGTCTTCCTGGATAAAAGTGCTCTGTTTTATGATTTGCATGAAGACACTGGTCCATTGCTAAATGAAGGGCCTAGAGTGATGCATCCATACAAAATGACACTTTTAAAATTCACTCCTGTTAGACTGTTACCCCTGATTATGAAGTCATGACCTTTGCATTGGTCTAGGCTGGAACCTGAAAGCCTCTAGGCTGTGCTTTCCTAGATTTACCTTTTGTTATTTTTCATAGCCAGTAGAAAATAACCTCAACTCCAACAATGAGATAGAGACTCAATTTTATTAAATTATGAAAAAAACTTAAAGCCACAAAAAATAGTTTCTGTACATATGTTCCAGATATATATTGCTGCTTCATAAACTTCACCAAAACTTTATGGATTAAACAATTATTTTATTATCTTTCATAATTTTGTTGCTTTCGAATTTTGGCACAGCTTGATAGACTGCTGCTATCAACAGAGATTACTCAATGATATTCAGTTGGTGGGCAAGTTTGTGTGGAAGGTTCAAAATGGCTTAATCAAGGTTAATCAAAAAGGAGAACAACCCCAGTGTATCTGACCTATTCAAGTGAGCCCTTAAGGGAGGTTAAAGCTATTGGGAGTGAAAAAAGCATTCCCAATCTTATGGGTGTGAAAAAGCAATAAGCTATGGAAGGGCCGGCCACATGGAAAGGAACTCTAGGAGCTGAGAGTGGTCCCTAGCCAGCAACCAGCAAGAAAAATGTCCTACCCTACAAGAAACTGAATTCTTTTAGTAAACTTGGAAGAAGACTATGAGCATCAAATACTTTGGTTTACATCTGATTAGACCTTTAACAGAGGACCCAGCTAACATGTATTTAGACTTCTAAGTTATGAGAACTGTAAGATAATAAATTAGTATTGTTTAGCTGCTAACATTTGTGATCATTTAGTGGATAATCCTAGCTTATATCATAAATCTGTGATAATTTGATACATAGTAATAGAAAGCCAGTAAAGTTACCAAATAACAAAAACTAAAGGAGAATTCTACCTGATACCACAAATAAAATTACACATAGTTTGAAGACCTATATGTAGAAAACGAAAGCTTTCAGAAGAAAATGTAAGTGAATATCTTGATGACTTTGTGATAGGATAAAGCATAAGCTTATAAAGAATG
Source organism: Urocitellus parryii (assembly GCF_045843805.1). Classification (NCBI taxonomy): domain Eukaryota; kingdom Metazoa; phylum Chordata; class Mammalia; order Rodentia; family Sciuridae; genus Urocitellus; species Urocitellus parryii. Next base: position 149,480,036 of record NC_135532.1, read on the forward strand.
TGTTTGTCTATATTAAAAGATTTCAACTTACATAAAACATGTGACACTATAATTTGAGAGGAGACCTACACTGGGAAAAGATATTTGTGATGAATATGTCTTGAGCAACTAATAAAAAAAAGTTACCCTAAAAAAATCTTGCAGAAGGTTAATATACAATATATGGAAAATAATAAAGATCAATTTTAAAAAGCTCTGAAGAAAAATGAGTAAAGGACATCCATAGAAGAAATGAAATGAAAATGGCCAATAAACATATAAAATATCCTTACCTTCATTAATAATTAGGGAAATACAAATGAAAAAAACAAGAGATTTTATTTTGCACCTATAATGTGATAAATTTTAAACGTGGCAAAACTCGTGTTTTGCCAGATATCAGGAAATGGAATTATAAATTGGTTGAGCTACTTTAGAGAGTAAATAGTATGATTTGTGTATGTGTGTGTGGTGGTTTCTGCCCTCTTGGGACCAACTCTCAGTGTTTAATAAAAGACAAAAATTAGTTATCACCAGTCCAGAAATTTCACCTGTAAATGGAAGCTCTAGAAAAACACTGCCCAAAGAAACAAGGTTTAGAGCACAGCTGCTTTTATTGGCAGAAATTGGAAATTAGAAATCCGCCAATAGAAGAACGGATTAATTATTATAAGAATTAATTATAACACGCTAAATCCATCATCCACAGCAAGATATAAAAGTTTGCTGTTAGCTGGGTGTGGTGGTACGTACTCTATGGTTCAAGACGTTTAATGTCTTTCAGGTCTTTTGCTTAAGCAGAAGGATTGCAAGTTCAAAGCCAGCCTCAGCAAAAGCAAGTCAGTAGCAATTCAGTGAGACCCTGTCTCTAAATAAAATTCATAATAGGGCTGGGGAAGTGGCTCAGTGGTTGCATGCCCCTGAGTTCAATCCCTGGTATCCACCCCGACAAAAAAAAAAAAAAAAAAAAAAAAAAGTTTGCTGCTGTCCCAGAAGCTTCTTCCATGTTTCCAATCCAACTCATAATGTACCTTCAACCTCTCATAAGTAACCATTGTCTTCACTTACACAGTAATGGTTTATTTACATTAAAAAAATGTGAAACCCTATATTGTGATTTAGTCTTGCCCATTAAAAAATGATATACATTTTTAAATTAAAAAGAACCAAAAAACCCCCAAAAGAATGAGTTAGTGTCTATATAAAAGAGTCTACAGAGAGTTGGCTTGTTCCTTCTACCATGTGAGGTCACAGTAAGAAAGCACATCTATGAATCAGGAAGAGGATCCTTCTCAGACACCAAATCTACAATGCATTGATTTTGTACTTCTCAGCCTACAGAACTGTAAGAAATAAATTTATGTTATTTATATAAAAATGGTGTTTTCTAAGTCTCTCTTAATCTGCATTGGTGGCTGGATCTAGAGTCAACTAGATTCAGGTTTGATTCCTTTGCAAGATTATAGAATGTAGATGACATGTGGTTGCCTCTTTGTGACAATCAGCCCACTATTTCAATGGAATTGACTCTGTAATGGATGCACAAAATGCTGATACTCTATTTTTAACATCTCATTTTCATTTATTAGTTGGAATACTTTTATAATGGAAAATTGAAATTATAACTGGCCTATCTTTAGTAGTCATTATAGTTTTCTTGCTCTGTTGAGTCAGGAGTTTCCAAGATTGTTCTTGATCCACAAGAGATTAATCCCTTTCTTCAATAAGTCATTTTGTTTTTTTACTACTACTTTTTTTTGTTCTTTTGTTGTTAAATGATAAATAGCACTTCAAGACTACAATTTGGGTCAATTGAGATGCTCATTGACTTTTGGCTCATCATTGTTTCTAGTCATTTTCTATCAATAAGAGTAAGGTTATAAATAATATCTCATGGGTGCATCTTGACATGTCCAGATTCATGTCTGTCACTGTCTATTTTTCTGGGTGTGAAGTTCTTGAACTTTTTAAAAAATTAGGGCATTTTAATTGTACATAACAGAAATCTTTCATCACAGAGGTCTTTTATTGGTTAAATTTACTACTGCCTCAATCAAAATATGGAGATGATTCATAACATAAAATTTCTTAAAGCTAAATTTTTAATTGCCAGAGTCCTTCTTCCCTAATCCCTAACCTAGAGGAATCACAAATGTCGTCTAAATCTCTATGATTATGTTACTTAAGGAATGCTTTAAAAAATTTTCATTTATATAGTTATAAAATTATATCTTTATTTATATAATTATTAAATTTCTTTTGAGATATGAACTTTCATTAGCATAATTCTCTCTCTCTCTCTCTCTCTCTCTCTCTCTTTATTATTTGGTACTGGGGATTGAACCCAGGGACTAGCCACATCTCTATCCCCATATATATATATCATGTATATATCATATATATATCATGTATATATCATATATATATATATAAATATATATAATATATATATTAATATATATATAAATATATATAAATATATATATACACACACACACACACATACATACATACATACATACACATCATGTTCAGGAGTTTGTTAGAACAAAATTCTGAATTTTCAAAAATGTTCAGAATGTGCTTAGAAAACCTCCACCCCTTTTTTTCTGGTCATTTATCCAGAAAACTGCCTGGAAAAGATTAATCTCTGTCTGGGGACAGCTGCATTTAATAATCAACTGCCTAAATAAAGAGAGTGAGCAAATTGGTCAGGCTTTCAATCTAATGTTGAAAATTTCAAATAATCTGGAAAACTGAACACAAATTAAAACTCATGAGACAACCCTGAGAAGGAGTCAAGAGACTCATCTATCAGAAGTGATTGGAGAGGATAGGAAAGGTAGCAGAATACAACAGTTACCAATAGGGCATTAGGTAAAAATGTGGATGTGTAACTGATGTGGTTCTGCAATCTGTATTTGGGGTAAAATTGGGAGTTCATAACCAACTTGAATCTAATGTATGAAATATGATATGTCAAGAGCTTTGTAATGTTTTGAACAACCAATTAAAAAAAAAGAAGTGATTGGAGTGACCTCACATCCTTGGGATGTGCTCTCCTCCAACTTGAGATAAACACAAATTGAGATAGAATTCTCAAGAATGGATTAGTAACTGTGATGTTAATGTTATGTGTTAGTGTGGCCATGGGATGTCCAGATTAAATTAAACATCATTTCTGGGTGTGTCTGGGAGGATGATGATGAGGTCATCAGTTGAACTGGTGAACTCAGTAACATGGGTTGCTGTCCCCAGTGTGAGTAAGCATCATCCTACTCCGAGAGCTTGAATTGAACAAATTGTTTGCTTCATTGCTTGAGTTGGGACATTTAATCTCATTTTCTCCTGCTATTTGATTTGGATTTACACCATTGGCTCCCCTGGTTGGCATAGCTTTGGATTCAGATTGAGCTATACCAACACCTGTTTTGGTCCCTCAGGTTGCAAGTGGGCAGATCTTGGGATTTCTCAAATTCCATAATTGCATGAATCAATTCCTCTTATTCATTCCTTGTCCCTCATATGTGTATGTGTATGTGTATGTGTGTTGGAACTCTCTGACCAGAGAATTTCCTTTTCAGTTCAAATAATTCACTTGAATCCTTGCTTTTAGAAGGAATGCCCAAAGGGAGTCAATATATTGATTCAGTTTCTCTGGAGAACCCTGACTCCTATTGAGTCTGTTTTTCTGAAAGACTTTGACTAATACAGTATGCCTTTGAAGGTCAGTAGAGGAGAGGTAGGGGAGAAAAAGGGAAGGAGGGCAGGAGGGAGAGGGGAAGAACTGGGGAATAAAATCCAAGGGGAATTATCTTATGTCTTTTTTTAGTAACAAAGACAGCCAACAGCGATGACATACAGTTATAATTTTTCCTGGGTCATTGAGAATCAGCCTTCCTCCAATTATTATAAAAATATTACAAAACAGCAAGCATGAATCTCTTTTAAATCAAGAAGTAAAAATTTTGCAAACCATTTTAGGCTTTGATTATTTTACTTTTTATGTAAGTATAAATTATGGTACCATGCTCTAGGACTAGTACATAGTTATCAAGCTTATCTTTTTGTTTCAGCTCCAGAAAGGATTTTTATTTGACAAATCACCAAGAATCTCCTTATGAAAATTCAAGATTTCTCCAAAGTCTGTGGAATACTGGCAGAATGGTAGAGAGACTTGCTTCAAACCTGACTGTGCTGCTTAGCAACAATTTCACCTTGGGCAAGGGATAAACTACTTAAATCTCAAATTCTTCATCTATAAAATGTGACACAAATCTCCCAGTGACAGGTTTTTTATTTTATTTTGGTGCAAAATACTTGTACAGAATGGTGGGTTTCATTGTGGCATATTTGTACATGCATAGAACATAATTTAATCAGTTTACTCCTCAATATCTCCCAATGCTGTTATAAAGAACACAGCATTTGTAAGATATATACTCCATATGCAACACAGTAGAGGCTCCATAAATTTAATATCCTCCTTACCTTGAAAAAAATGACTGAAAACAGGGCTGAAAAGTTCACAGAAGCTTTTTAAAAATAATAGCCCCTACTGGAAATGACCCATGTTACAGCCCTAAATGACCATACATTATTGAGTTAAAAAAATTGTGGGATATTCATGCAATTCATTACTATGCCACATGAAGTACTGTTACTGAAAAAATGTGGACAAATCTCACAGATATAATGTTGGATGACACATAAAAAATAATAATGTACAGTACCACTGAAAGAAAGTTCAAGTATAGGCAGATTAATCTAAGGGAGTGGAAGTCAGGAGTAGTAACCTTTTAAAGGGAATGTGGATTGGAAATGGGACAAAGGGAGCCTGATGGAGAACTGGAAATGTTCTGGCTTAACCTGTGTCATGGTTGGTAATACAGGGTATTCATAGTAAAAATTCATCCAAGTGGTGTACTTCAGATTTGTACATTTTACATGGATATTATTTATATTGGTACACACACATATATAATACTTCAGTACAAACTGCTTGCTTTGACACAAGAGCTAGATTTCCTGTTAATATGTATTTGATTTATTAGGAGAGTATCCAGATCTAGAAATGGGTTGCCAACAGCTGGCTATCTTGCAAGCTGCTGTCAGTCTGTCCTTTAAATGTGGCCTTATTTCAGTGCTGGCCTGACATATTATGAGAGTCATGCTTCATCATCATTGACAGCTGGAGATGCCATCACATGCCATTGGCAGCAAAGCACAGGGAAAACCAGGCAGTGGACTGTGATTTCTACCCTTAGGCTGTGAGGCACAAGCCCCAGCAATGGGAGGATTAAAAGCCTCTCAATTAAAAAAAGGGGGAGGGTAGTGTGGGCTGCACAATTTATAAATAGACATTGCCCAAGGCTGCCTGATGATGAAGTGGTTGTTAGTAAACCTTTCTCCTTTAAAGATGCCATTGTCAGAGACCATTTAAAAATATCAGCTTCGTTTTGTCTTTTCGGGGAGAATCCTGGGTTTCAAGTCAGCCCTGTTATGTGATATTTCTCTCTGTTAGACTTAGGAACAGGACTTCAATGTTTTGAATCACCTTTAAATGGAGAACAAAGATGATGATGATGATGATGATGTATCTTTTGCCAAATGGATGAGCAGCTTCTGGGGTCACAGCTGGAGAGAGGAGGATGAGAGAGGACCCCGGGAACACCACCGACCACAAGACGCCAGTTACAGGAAAACCTCCCTGCCCTGCCCAGTGAGTTGTTATCATAGAACCAAGGGAGAGGTGGAATGGGGAGAGGATTTCTCTTAGCGAATTTTTTGAATCTTTATTCATACCACAAAAATCCCTTTTATCATTTCATCTTGTTCTTTAAGTGACCTGATTTTTATCTATTGGTAATGATTTCCTTAATCTTAGTAATCTAAAATATCTTTCACTGCTCTTCAGAGCTCCTATAAGCCTGGCATAATCCCACAGCAAGACAGAATTCAAGGCAAAAAAAAAAGAAACTTGATGTTATAATTAGTCTGTGTAACACTGTCAATCAATGTGTGATTTCTACTAGTCACTTTGAAATACTGAAAATAATTCCTCTATTTGGTGCCAAGACCTCTGAGGAGTTAGGGATTCCATGTAACAAATCGCTACCATTGATATATGTGATATATTTTTTCTGGTGGTTTCCATTTGGTTTTCTGACAAGAACAGGAACCCAAACTCCACAGTCCTCAGCCCTGTTTTCCCAGGGCTAGGCAGAGCACCAGGTGTCTGGTGAATGAAGGGTTAGCAGAAAGCTGTGGTGAGGAAAGTGGGTGACCTTGCCAGGTGTGGGCTCAAAACAGGTATCAGAGTGTTTCTGTCTGCCTACTGTGTTGCTGGAAGACTCCACAGTAGACATGCATGTCCTCTGCTTCACTGTCACACAGCAGTAAAATGGCTTCTCTCTTTCCAAGTCACTTAGAATTTCAGCTCCAGACACTGCTCTCTAACCCCTGTTTCTGCCAACTCCAAAACCAGAAAGCTTAGGGGTAAATTTACTTGATTTAATTTTTAGTTTTAGGGTTCCAAGATGCATAATGACTGTGAATTATATTAATATGTGCATGGGAACCTCTGTTAAATGCCATTGGTCAGCAACTTGGAAAATGAGACCTTTTTAAGACCAAATATTTCACAATAGGCCTCTTACCAAATGCATATTAAAGGACAAAGGGCTGTCAGCACTTCTTGGTGCTTCTGTTTCCTTAAGTGAAGAATATTTAACAGGGTGCGCTCAGAGAAACCTTTCAGCTTTAACTTTCCCTCATTCTGTTTTAAACAATAGACCTTCATCTACAACTAAACAAATATTAAAAAAAAACCAATAGACCTGCTTATCATGCTCTCATTTAATCTAAATATAATTAATGTTCCACACCTAGCAAGGTGTCCATAATGTATGATAACAGGAGTATGGAGACACTCCAGTTTCTAGATGTGAGAACAGGCTTAAGTAAAGGGAAATATTATGATTTACTCTTTATCACAACAGTGCCTATAGCCACAGGAAAAATGAAAACAAAGGAAAAAATATGGTTTACAAAATATAGTTTTTTGAATAAACTTTAGCACCTCTCAAATTTTAACTTAGATAATACACCCTATTTAGAGAATTCACTTTTAGTTTGCAGTATTATTTGCCTTTATGCTCTTGGGAAATAGCAGATTTTATTTGTATAATGTTTCTGAAGCATCCATTAAATATTATTTATCTGAATCAATAGGTTAAGAATACCTGAATTAATAGATTTAGAGCATCTGAGTCAACAATGAATTTTATGATGATCAGTCTAACACACATGCATTTACTTATGGAGACAAAATATGGAATAAAAATTATAATCTGACTAAATAGAAAAGAGAACATAGAAGCATAAACATAAATAAAAGGATGCGGAGGAGTTATACACAAAGTCCTGGAAAACAGGGAATCTGATTCTTCTTTCCCTATCTACATAATGCTATACATTTGTAAATTGAATCTGTATTGGATACTAACTTTTCATACCTCTAAATGTACTCAAATTTTTCTTATTTTGGAGATCTGAAAAAAATCAGTTTTTCAATTTTTTGTGTTTTACTTTGAGCTCAATGAAAATAACTTTAAAAGAGTTACTGTTACCCTTATTTTTCTTCTCTCTCAAGGCCATTTCCTTTCTAAATATTAATCTATTGATATTTACCTATTAATATCACAGTTATAGGAAACAAAGAGCTTCTCCTTTCTTTCCTGTTTTTCATGTGCTTTCTAATGCATCTTATCAGTCTTATGATCAGCATTAATTCATATAACATATTTATTGAGCCCTCACTATGTGCCAGACACAATCGGATGACAGGGTAAAAGAAGACATACATGATCCCCATGCCTGTGTAAATTTTTGGTCTAGTATAATATACAGATTGGCAGGATGAAGTATAACAAGGAATTAAAGTTTAGTTCTTCTCATAGAACATTGCTTTTTGTCCAAACCCATTATAACCTGTGATTGTTCGTTTAAAGCAAATAAAGAAATCTTGCTTTTTCTGTCCTGTTGTCTTTGGTGGAAAAAAAAAAGTAAAATCTCTCTTGGCTATTGAATATATCTGCCTTCCCTGTCCATTATCACAGAAATACAAAACTGAAGTAAAAATTTCCATATCATTTATTTAAATTTAAAGCTGTGAAAGATAATTTTAATGTTTATCCCTGATTGACCTAAGCCAGCTACACACTATCATTTCTACAGCAGTATGTCACTATAGGGGTGGTTCTCTTGCAGTTGTTTGCTATAGGGATGAGTTGGGGCTTGGCTCCTTTAAAGGTTTTCTCACAAACCTGGAGAGAAAAGGTATACTGTAGCATTTTATAATTGATAGTAAATGGCTTCTTGTATTCCAGATTAGACTTGTATTTAACTTTTTGCTTTTAAAAGACAGAGTCTTCCTATGTTGCCTAGGCTAACCTTGAACTCCTTGGCTCAAGTATTCTTCTCACCTCAGCCTCCTGAGTATCTGGGACTACAGGCATGCACCACTGCACCTGGATATTTGTGTTTAATTTTAACAAAGCACTACCGGAATCCTTAATTAACAATAGGATTTCAGTGATATTTCTCTGGGGGAACTTTTAGCTTAATGTTCTGTGTACTTTTTTTTTTTTTTTACAAGGTGCTAATGTGGAGGAGCTATCATAGAACAATGAAGGAGTTAAGAGCAGGACTCTGGAGCTTCCTCCTGCATTTTTCATGTATTAGTACCCTGACTCTGAACAAATTGCTTAACTTCTCTCTGCCTCAAATATACCATATTTAAGTGGGATTGATGATAATAGCAAGCACCTCCTTAGATTGTTGTGAAGATCCAATGAGTAATGTATGTTCAGTGCTTAGGTCAGTGCCTGCTACCTAGAAGGTACCTATTATTATTATTAGTCAGTGATGTTTAAATTTGGAAAGTTTTTTTTCTAGATGCTTTTAGTTAATTACTGCCAAAAGTTCTAGAGTTTTTAATTTCACCTTTCCCTTATTATTGTTTTTTAAATTTTTTTTATTTTAATTGACCTAATAATTGTACCATTTGGGAGTACAGTTCAGTGGTAGAGTATATCAACATGTATGAGGTCCTGGGTTCAATTTGTAGCACCATGAAGAAAAATTTGTATGAATTTATGGAGTAGAGTGTGATATTTTAATACATGTATACAATGTATGATGATCATATAAGATTAATTGGCATATACAGTCCCTCAAACATTTATAATTTCATTGTGTTAGGAACATTAAAGATCCTCTCTACCAGCTATTTTGAAATATACAATTAATTGTTGTTAAAAATAGTTACCCTACTGTGCTACTGAAACACTCTTAAGTTACTCCTCCTATCCAACCTCATGGCCTTAACTGTCTTTAATGTTTCTCATATTACAATGGGAAGATAATTGGTGATTTTCTACTGAAGGTTGCCATTTGGTACATGATTCCCAGATTAACATGTTGAAGCTTAATCCTCAATGGATGGTATTAGAGATGGGGCCTTTGGGAGATAATTAGGTTAGATGAAATTATGAGGGTTGGGTCCTGATCTGATGGGATTGGTGGTCTTGTAAGAAGAAGCACCAGAGAGCTAGGACCAGAGAGCTGGCTGGATGGCTTGTTTACTTCCTCCTTATTTTTGTCTCAATGCACCCATGGCTTGCCATCCTCCCAGACTCATACCTGGTCACTTTTTCATTTTGTACCTCATTTTGCACCACCTCACCCTTTCAATGGCATGGCCTCCCTGGTCTTTAGTCAGTGCGTCCACCCTACTGCACAGCACAGGCACTAACATGGGCAGTCCTCCCTGCTGCAGCTTTATGTACCAGCACCCCCTCACCTTTCTAATCTCTATGAAAATTGTGGATCCAAGACAAAGTTCCTCTGTCACACCTGGACAAAATTTAGAGCTGGGAAAGCTGGGAGCTCATGCTCGCTCAGCCTGTCTGAGATAAGAACTGTTAACTATTTCAAGGACTTCTTCAGAAAAAAAAAAACAAAAAACACCAGAAAACCTCCATACACAACATGCTTGACATAGCTCACACACAGACACACATTTCTATAACAGAGTTTATCTTTAACATTCTCTAAGACTACAATTCAGACAAGATGCTTTCTTTCCCCGCAATGGCACCTCTACCAATAAGACTTCAGCTCCTGCCATTGGTCTAGAAAGAAGACCAATAGACTTTGTATCTGAGCAGCTTATATGATTTTTTCCCTTTTTGCCAGTAAAATATTTTCTTACCTTTTCCTCTTTGGTTACACCTTTGGCTTGCCATGCTGTGCATTTCAGATTAAAAGCCTTTTACTCATTCCTGAATGTATAAATTTTTTATACTTGGAGAAGGAAGAAGTAAACAAAAATGTTTAAATCACTGTAGCAAAAAGATCAAAGGGAAAACCAGAGGGTGCAGTGATAGAAAGCAAGGAAAAAGTGTTTCCAGCGACCCCTGCAGGCAGCTAAGTTGAACACCAGTCAATAATTAAGATAAAGACCAAAAAGTGCACAGCATTTGGCAATTTGAAGACCAATATCTTGGTGCAAAAGTTACATAGGAACTTTCAATGCTCTGCTGTTTTTCCAATTGTGATTTTAACATTGTTGTTATTGTGTTATTTGATCTCTATGTCTGTTTGTAAATGAGATGTACTTACGTGCAAGATATTTATTAAACAATAATATGTAGCCATTGTTTTTTAGTTTTTGTCTAAAGCTTAATTTTACATTGCTTTTGGTGCACATTAGCTTTTTAATATAAATTATATTTTTTATGACTCTCCCATTATACTTTTACTTAGAAATTACATAAATATTAATCTTTATGCTATTTCTCAAATGTTTATGGTTTAACTAGAAATGTTTAAAAATCATTGGTAGAGTAGCAAGCAATTAAACTGGTCCTTTGATGTTCTAGTTAATATTTTAACCAATGGATTCTGCTCCTTCATTGTAGAGAAAAATCTTTTTTTTTCGGAAACTCTTTTTTTAGTATTAGTTGTTCAAAACATTACAAAGCTCTTGACATATCATATTTCATACATTTGATTCAAGTGGGTTATGAACTCCCATTTATACCCCGTATACAGATTGCAGAATCACATCAGTTACACATCTACGTTTTTACATACTGCCATACTAGTGTCTGTTGTATTCTGCTGCCTTTCCTATCCTCTACTATCCCCCCTGCCCTCCCCTCCCCTCCCCTCCCATCTTCTCTCTCTACCCCATCTACTGTAATTCATTTCTCTTGTTTTTTCCCTTTCCCCTCACTTCCTCTTATATGTAATTTTGTATAACAATGAGGGTCTCCTTCTATTTCCATGCAATTTTCCTTCTCTCTCCCTTTCCCTCCCACCTCTCATCCCTGTTTAATGGTAATCTTCTTCTCATGCTCTTCCTCCCTGTTCTGTTCTTAGTTGCCCTCCTTATATCAAAGAAGACATTTGGCATTTGTTTTTTAGGGATTGGCTAGCTTCACTTAGCATAATCTGCTCTAATGCCATCTAATGCAATCAAGAAGATAAAATTTCAGTTAAATATTAGAAATGTTAATTAGTAGTTTATGGGCATCTTGTGTCTGTGCTAATATTGTACATTCTCTTTATTTTACAAAATTTTAATTTTATATCCCCAGTTTCCTATGCTTCCTAGAATGACATCATGTGACCACCAACCTCGAAGGCATTCTCATGAAGATCAGGAATTCAGAAACTCTGCTCACATGCGATATTATAGGAAATGCTCAGTGGATGGGTCACTCAAGGAGTCACTGGAATCAAAAGGAAGCTCTCATTCCAAAATTCAGGAGTTTTCAGAGTCCTTTGAACAGCAACTGTGCTTTAAAACCAAACACTCTGTCTCTCTGGTATGTAACTGAGCTAGTACACATTTAAGCCCCTTGGGAAAGAAAACCCAGAGGTTTTGTCATCCTCAAGTTTGAGGAACACAAATTTAACTTCTCCATTTACAGCTTGGTAATAAGATCAATGAAAACAACACTGAGTTTATTACAACTAATCTAAAATTAAATATTTTATTTTATGTCAATTTTAAGGAGTATATTATAAAATTTTTGTAATGTAAAATTAAAAATTCAAAACGTAAATTCTTTTAAAAATTTTCCACTGTAACAATCTACACACTTTTCTAAAGCTAGCTACAATAAACAGTGGGGTTTGTCAGCAAATTTTAAAATGTATATAAAGTATTCCCTAAGGTATTATCTCTAGCATCCCACACAAAGGGTACCAAAATTTATGAATGTTAAAGTCCCTTATGCAACATGGAGTATTATTTGCATATAACCTCCATATACTTTACATTCATATATTTTACATTTTCCCATTTACTTTTAAATTATCTCTAATTTTCTTGTAATACTTTATACAATGTAAACAATAGATAAATAGTTATTATAGTATATTGATTAGGGAATAATGACAAGAAAAAGAAGGTGTATATTATATATTCAGTACAGACACCGTTTGTTTTCTGGTTATTTTTCATCCTCAGTTGGTTGAATCCACAGATATTAGCCCCACAGGTAGGGAAGATTGGCTATATCATTTTTTGTTTGGGGACCAAATGAATACTAATGTGTTGGTTTAAATTTCACATATTTGAACATTGAAAGAGCCAGAAACTGCTTTTGTGGCCTAATCATGACAAACAATATTAATTCTTTCACCTCAGTATTTAGAAATTCAATTGACTTATTTTTCTTATAATTTTCTGATTTTCTAAGTGATGAAATGAGGAAGTAAGTTTCAAATCATTATTAATAAGTATATCTTGCATAGTGTTTATTTTTAATAAGGTAAAGACCAAATTTGAAACAATATTCACTATACTGTTTTTTGTACTGTTCTGACCAGCATTAGAAACATTTATAATTGCTAAACATGAATTTTGATCAGATAAATACAAGTGATTGGTTCTATGAAAATCATCTGGCAGCACATGTACAGAACTAGTACAGTTTTTAAAGTTTCTTTTTAACTTCTATCTAAGCGTCTTTGTTTTGCTTTCTTACTTCAATCAATGAATGTTTATGGATGGAATGAGACAATCTAGGTATAAGAAACAGTCTACACCATGGAGTAGCAGACAATATTGTGGTAATAAGACACCTCCACAATGTTCAGCTTGTAGGGCTGAGTTCTGCCACATGACCACAACTCATCACTGGATCCCTAATGTTTACAGTTCAAATAAGGGGGAGGAGAAGGGATGTTATCTGTTTATTTTTTAAAAAATAGAAGCATACATAGATACCATTACCATATTTATGCATGTTATTTTTGCACAGTAATTCCTTTCAAAGAAACTCCCTGACCATCAACACTGAAGAATCTCCCCTTCTTGGGGCTAGGGTTGTAGCTCAGTGGTAAAGCACATGTCTAGCACTGGGTTCAATCCTCAGCACCACATAAAAATAATGAAGAAAATGTATTGTGTCTATCTACAACTAAAACTTTTTAAAAAAAGAATCTCCCCTTCTTCATAGTTCCCTACTATATATCACCGCCACCTGTTGTAGTTACAATTTTATTTATCATCATTGTTTACTTCCTTTTAGCCTTATTTACTGATGGTCTATCTCCCCCCCCCCTCCCCAGGTGGAATATCTAGAAGGTAAAATCTCTTCATTTAGTACTTTATCTCCTAATCTTACAACAACACTGTGTGTTCAATAAATCAGTGAATAAATGTGGACCACCCACCCCCGGCCTCCACCTATCCCACTTGGGCAACTTACTGGGGAATGCTAACATGGTTGGAAGTTATTTCTCAACACTTCATTTTTTCACACAGTTCTCACATTAAAATTTAGTGCAAACTCTAATATTAACATAATATAAGGTAATGAACACAGGGAAGTTAGAATCATTCCATATGTGATCTTGTTTTCCTTATCAAAAAACGCCAGGAGACTTAATTTCACTGTACTGTACATTCTTTAGCTTTGGTATGTGAGAGCACAAGAGTCATGGTCATGTGCAGGTTGGCATCCTTCTCAGACCAGCAGTGATGCCCAGGACCCTGTATTCCTTCTCTTTATGACTAAAACCTTTGACAATATGATGATTTGGGGTTATGCTGATTTATTACTAGAAACTAAGAACTGAACATTGGCTACAGGGCAGGGCTTTCCTCATGTCTGGTGGTTGGGAGCAATGGGAGGCACAGAGCTTCTGGTGCATCTCTCCCCTTTCCTGACCCTTCTCTTTCAGGGACCTGAGAGCAGGAAGGAAAGAAATGAGAGAGAATGTCTGAGGATGGAGATAAGATCCCGCAAGAAGGTGGAAGAAGGAAGGAGCTCAGCCAAGGAAGAACCCCGAGAGGTATCCATGGCCTCCCTGGTTGAAAAAGGGCCGGAATAGTTCTTTATTTCTATGTCATGATGACAGGCGCCACTGGTTGTTTTGGGCCCAGTTCACCATTCCAGGAGGGCAGAATGGCAGCTGCAAAAGGGCATCCCAGATGCTGAGTGACAGAGGTGGGCGGTTGGAATGAGGCTCCTCAAGACGACTTGCGTCACCCTCCAACTGCTTCTGGCATCTTGCTGGAGTGTAATCTGCTTTCTTGTCTTTTCATGGGAATAAAAGAATAAAAGGTATTTTAATAGAGTAAAGTAATTTCTGAAAATGCAAACGAAGATTTTTAAAGAGCTACCCACACATCTTTACCAACTCTTCTTCCATGACAACCTTGCAATTCATCTTAAATAAAAGTCATTGGTGTGACTCTTTAGATTTACTTCCTTTTAGAAGTAATTATGTAAGTATGTCTAATGGCCATCATTTAACAGAACTGGTAATTACCATGCCAAGTATTATCCTGAATGCTTTAATATATTAGCTATAATAATCCTTTCTACCCTGAAGTAGAACCTTGTGTTATTCAGGGTTCTGCAGAGAGGCAAGACCCAAAGGATATACAGAGTGAACTATATGAGATAGATATATTTGGGGAATTGGCTCACATGATTATAGAGGCTGAGAAATGTCATGATGGACTGTCTGTAAGCCAGAGAACTAAGGAAGTCAGTAGTGTGGCTCAGGCCAAGTCCAAAGGCCTCAGAACCAGAGAAGCTGCTGGTTTAACTTCTTACTCCAAGACCAAAGGCATGAGAACCTGTGGCTGTTGAAGACAGTGCAGGTGTAGGTCTTTGAGTTCAAAGACTGGTGAACATGGAGTTTTGATGTCCAAGGGCTTGAGAAGAGAACTGTCCCAGTGAGACAGGGGGAGGGAGGGAGAAGAGGATATTTGCCTTTTTGTTCATCTGAGCCTCAAACAATTGGATGGTGTCCACTCAGATTGAGTGAGGTAGATCCTCCCCACTTTCAGTGGCTCAAATGCCAATGTCTTTCAGAAACACCTGCATGGATACCCCCAGAAGTAATGCTTTGCTCGGATTTGAGTATTCTTCAATTCAGTCAATTTGACACTAAATATTAACTATCACAAATACATTTTCTCTTTACTTTCTGCTTGAGGAAATTGCAGTATAGAAAAGTTCTGTAGCTTCCAGTTATGTTGGCAAGGTGAGGGCCTGAGTCATTCATTTACTTTGATGGCAGAACTCATGCTCCTCACACAGGACCTCCATTTCTTTTTAGAAGTGGGTCTGACTTAGTGTGTAATGTGCCTGTGAATGATGAGATCTTAGTGGGTAGGTTACAATTTTGAATACATGGGTGAAGACTGAGTACTTGAGGTCAGCTTTATACTCTAGATTTTAACTTTTTAAGACTATATTCTATCACCATTCTCCCCACCCCTCACAAAAAATGGACTGGAACTGTAATACTTAGCCTGTTTATTCTTTGTCTCTATCTTGGATGCCCATGTGCAACTAGGTTTTCCATTTTGTGAAGAAGAAAATCTCCCACATATACTACTTAAACTAGTATTGTAATTGACTGCTACTGTAAGATATCTTTATATAGACAATAGAAGGAAGAGAGAAAAGGGAAAGTCTTAAGGGGAAAATAGTGCAATAAAACTAAAATAGCAACTACCTTGATTGGAATAATTTTGATTTCTATATAGCCTATACCTGCATCCTTTCTGGACTGATATGTCCATGTGACCTTCTTAACACAGTATTATGCTTTTTCATACATATAATGAAAGATGAGTGAAGGCTATAATATAGTGACTTTTGCCTATCCATTGCCACTACTGACTGGGAGGATAGGAGGGGTCCTCTCTGTGCATAAGTCATGCATAGGAGAGTAGTTTCCCTGGCTTTGAGTACTTTGAAGTCTTATCAAACAAGTTTCAATTCTGGGGACAGTTTGCTCATCTACTTTTGTTTCTGAAGAGATGTGGGAAGAGATGACCCACACATTGGGAAAGTTAGAAGCCTAGATGAATCATTTTGGCCCAGTAGATGGCTGAACTGAGTCAGTAGCTGCCTCCTACTCCAGCCTGGATATCTGGATGCCTGGATTCTTCCCATTTGTAGACTCATGAAAAAATCATGATTAGGAATTTTACAAATGTTTCATCAAACTGGAATGAAGTCATTTTCAACACATGTTCGAGACCATAGTATGTGGAAGTGATGGACTCCCTGAAAAAGAAATTTCTAGTTTTTTTTTCATTTTTGTATCATAAAACACAGCCTCTTGCAATAAAAAATACAGAGTAATAAAAATAATAAGAAACAAAAAGAATTTCTGTTAGTCTACCTACTCAGAGATAAATGTGGTTAATATATTAGTGTATGTTCTTCCGGAATGTTATCTATGTGTTCACATGTACATACTTCTACATAAAACACTTTTTTCAATCATGTCTCTTTTTTAAAAAATCATGTCTCTTTTTAGTTAATACACGATTAACATCTTTTCAGATCAATGAAATTGTTTATTGAAGAATTTCTATGGCTCCTTTTCAATAGCTTCTGACATCATAAAAACCTTTCCTCATACCAGTAGATATTATCCTTTTCATGCTAGACACCACCTTAGCTATCTTCCCTCAAAAAAAAAAAAAAAAAAACCAACACAAAAAAGCAAAACAAAAACAAAACAAAAAACAACTTCTTGAGGATTTATCTTCATTAACCCATCTTTTCTTTTTTCTTTGTTTTTTTTTTTTTTTCCATTTTGGTGCTGGGAATTGAAAAATTCTATCTCCGCAGACATTCTATCACTGAAGTACAACCTAGCCCATCCTGTCAATTTTAAGTCTGCTGCAATACGATTTCTGTCCTTACCCTCTGTAGAGATTGTTCTTTTCAAAGCCAGTCATGACCTCCTTACTGTCAAATTTTATGAAAACATCACTATTTTTTTTTTTTTGCTTGATTTTCTGGAAGCATTAGACTTAGTTGACCTCTTCTTGAAGTTCTTTCTTTGGTTGTTGACAATTATATTCTTCTAGGTTTCCTTGTGCCTCTTTGTTCCCTCTTGGTCTTTGGTTAGGATCCTTATACCTTAAGTAGTAATTTTCTTCTGGTCTCTGCCTCAGCACTTGTCTTACTCTCTTCATTTTCTCTCATCAATCTCAAAATTTCCCGTGGGGTAAGCTACATATGAATTGATGACTCCCATCTACCCCTCTGATGTAGAATCTCTCATGAGCATGAGGCTCATAAATTAACTGTCCCTTGAACATGGAATTTCAAACTCATCTTTTAAAAGCAAGCTTTTATTCCTTGCTGTATTGGTCAGATTTCTATCACTGTGACAAAATGTCTGCAACAGAGGGAGGAAACTATTATTTTAAACTCACCATTTCAGAGGTTTCAGGCCATGGTTGCTTGGCCCTGTCACTTTGGGCCTGTGGGAGGTAGGACATTATAGTGGGGAGCATATGGCAGAATAAACTTCTCACTCTATGGCGGCTGCGAAGTAGAGAGAAAGGAGCAGAGTGGGTGGGTGGGGTGTCCTAATATACCCTCATGCACATGTTTCCAGTGACCTACTAACTCCAACTGACCCCACTTCTTAAAGTTTCTACCACCTCCAATAGTGCCTCCAGCTATGGATCAAGCCTTCAATTCATGAGTCCAGATTCAAAGTCTCACACTTGCCTCGGGCCTGTTCTCTATCTATGTTCCCTATTTTCATGAATGCATCACTTAATGATATCTCAAATATGCACCTATTTGGGTTTAAAATCACTCTCACTCCTCTGATTTTACATCCAATTAATCATCACTCCTGCCTACTTTGCATCTAAATGTCACTCAGATTTACCCAGTTCCATCCATTCTCATAGCTACTAGGTGATTTTAGGTCCTTGACATCTCACTTTGGTTTTGATAAAATAAACAATATTTTTATATAACTCAAATATATTATTAAAATTAATTTCATCTTTTTTCTTTGATGAAGGAGACCATTATAAAATTATTAATTGCATATGTATCTCATTTCAACCAGGCAGCAGTAATCTATATGCTAGGTAACTCTTAAGCCTCTTTTTTTAGGTCTCTTGAATTTTACTTTTTAAGTTTTATTTACCTTAAAATGTATTGTAATTTAATTAATTCAAGGTGTTATTTGGGGTTAATTGGCCTACTTCTAGTTACAAATTTTAAGTAAAGTTTATTATATCTGAATTTGTCCTTCTCTTGCCCTCCCTTCCACCCTTCTCCAAATAAAAATGTTCTTGGTTGGTAGAGTGCTTGCCTAGCATGCACAAGGCTTGCACAGTCCCCAGCACCACACACACACACACACACACACACACACACACACACACAAATGTTCACATGTTCATGTTCTCTCCTGTGATGCAGTTTAACTCATGCAGGTTTCATCATATAGTGCAACAGTTTCCTAACATGTCTGTCTTCCCATCTAGGCTGTGAATTCTTAAGTGGCAGAGACTAAATATTAATTATGTTTGTGTTCCCTCAACTCAAAAGGTGTTATTGCATAGTACTAGCTCAATAATTTGAGGGTCTGACTGTAAAGAACTAGAGCCCTAAAATTTGAATTCATTTTATTTTAGGCAAGACACTGTCATATATTACTTAGGATCTAGTTAATATTTTTTCTTAAAATGCAAACCGTTTTTATTTATAAAAGAAGTATTCAATCCATATTCAAATAATGCAGAAGCATGCAAAAATAAAAAATGACAGTCCCCCAGAAAAGTCAAGCGTGGGAATTATGAACTTCATTCAGTTCAACATTACTGTCACAGCAGTCTGGTTACCCTAGATGGCAGTCTTGAGCTGTTGTTTGGACAGGTAATGCAGGTCTAACCTCAGTGCTTGCCAAAGACAAAATCATTATCATTGTTTTCAAATTGAAAGTAGCAATTCATATCAAAATCCTTAGAGGTAGATTAAGCAAATGAAAGTTTGATAATTTTTACGACTTATCAATGCATATAAAGGTATGCATGAAGGAAAATACTGCGCAGATAGTTGACATTTTATGAATATGGGTAATTTTAGACTGGCAAAAGAAGGACTGTAAGTTCCAAGTTTGTGTTTTGGGTTTTTTTTTCCTTTTTACTCAGACGGGTTATGTGCTGACATCATAACAGTTTAGAGGGAGGCACATATCACACAATGGTGTGAACACCCAATCATCATGCTAATGACCAAAAAGGATCTGTCTTTGGACTTTTCTAGATCCTCTTCTAACTTTGGATTGTATAACTCTGTTTTGGCTGAATTCCTGCTGTAGTTTTGGAGCCAGTGATCATATAATTGCCTGAACACAATTTTACCCCACCTTCAGGTATAAATACTAGAAGAGAAAACCAAGAGTGAACTGCAAAACCCCCTCTATTTTCCACAGATTGTGCATACACGTGTGTCCAGCAGCTCTGGGGTGACTTAGATTCCAGTTCCAGTCACACCTAGCTGGAATAGAATCTGCCTTGTCTCATGATTTTTGAGTTTCTCCCCTAACCACTAATTGCCAGGATTTATGTATTCATTCTCAACAAAGATGGATGTGTTTTGATTGCCTGCAATGTGATAGGGATACAGCAATGAGCAAATAGTCAAAAACCCCTGTCTTCAAGAGGATAGTAAATACAAATTACAGAAACATACTGCATAATGCCATGAAGAATAAAAACCATTTAGGAGGATAGAGATGATGAGAATAGTCTTATATATGGGGTTTCAAAAAAAAAAACACTATTTAATGAGAAGACATTTGAGCCGAGTTATGAATGAAATGGTGGGACAGAGTGCCAGGCAGAGGGCAGGGCAAAGACTCTGTGGTGAGAGCTAGATGGCCTCCATTTATAAGTAACAAGATTATGCTGGAGTGAACAACAGTGGTATGGTGGGAAATGAGGTTGGAAAGTACCAAGGCCAGATCATCTGTGGTGTAGTTGGCTGTTGGTCTAAAGTGCCATGGGAGGTATAAGGAGGCTTTGAGAAGGTAAATCACATTGTCTGACTTAATTTCATGGAAAGATGCACTTAATTTCATGGAAAGAAACATTGACATGCCACTTCAGACACATTATTGTGCCACCATTATGTTAGCGCTGTGGCTGGTGGTAAGAAGAGTTTCTTGAAGTTGGAAGAAAATGCAAGTGCACTGTTTCCAGGTTGAGAATATCGTCTTGTCAACAGCATGGTGCATGAATAAGGTTATAGAATGAATGTGAAAATGGATACATGAATCAAGAGTTGGGAAATAGAAAATCAGATGCTTTGTCTCTACCTGAAGCCCATGTGCCCTCACCCCTGGGGACTGATGATCAGTAAAGCCATTTTCTAGGTATTATTGGTGGGAATGTAGATTGGTGTACTCACTATGGAAAACATGAAGGTTTCCAAAGAAATTTAAAATGAAGCTTCCATTTATGACCCATAAATCCCTACTCTGGGTACATATCCAAAGAAAATGAAATCAGCATCTTGTAAAGACATGTACATTCATTCCCATGTTCACTGAAACATGATTCACAATTGCCAAGGTGTAGAAATAATCTGCTGGCAGATAAATGGATCAGAAAACTGTGGGGAATACATACAATAGAATATTATTTGGCCTTAAAAAAGATTTTACTGCTTACCACAATATGAATGAAACTGGAAGACACTATGCTAAGTGAAATAAAGGAGACTGTTAATGGGTTAGATATGAGGTATCCTCCAAAAGCTCATGTGTGAGACAGTGCAAGAACACTGAGAGGTGAAATGATTGGGATATGAGACAACCCAATTAGTGAACTGGTCCCCCGACGAGATTAACTGAGTGGTAACTGAAGGCAAGTAGGGTATGACTGGAAGAGGTAGGCATGGAGGGCATGCCTTTGGGGTATATGTTTTGTATCTGGGCAGTGGACTGTCTCTCTCTGCTTTCTGATCATCATGTGAGCCACTTCCCTCTGTCATACTCTTCCATCATGGTATTCAGCCTCACCTTGAGTCCTGAGGAATGGCTATGAGACCTCTGAATCTGTGATCCCACAAATAAACTTCTTCCTCTAAAATCGTTCTCATCAAGTCCTTCAGCCATAGTGGCAAAAAGAACTGACTAAAACAGACATAGTAAGAAAAAACTTTTGCAGGATCTCATGCATATGTGGAATCTAAAAAAGGAAAGAAAAGTATAACATACAGAATATGTTAGATTTTCATCTCTGTGACAAAACACCTGAGCTAAACAACTTAAAAGGAGAAGAAATTTATTATGGCTCATAGTTTCAGAGCTTTCTTTCAGTCTGTGGTCACTTGGCTCTGTGGCTTTGGGCCTGTGGTGAGGCAAACAGCACGGCTGGGGGTGCTGTGGTGGAGAAGGCTGTTCACCTCCTGGTGGCCAGGAAACAAAACAGAGAGAATGGGGCCACCCAAGAGCTGCTTCAAGTTCACACTCCCAATGACATCATTTCCTTTTATCAGGCCTACCTCTTAATGTTTCTAGCCCACCTGATAATTCCACAAGCTGATGACTGAAGTCTTTAATACATGGACCCTGGGGGACATTTAAGATCCAAACTGTAACATAGAGAATAAAACGTTTGCCGCCAGGGGTTGGGAGTGGTGGAGGAAATGGAGAGGGGTAGGTCCAAGGATACAAGGCAGATTTGTAGGATGACCAAGTTTAGACAGGTAATGTACAACTTGAATACTACAGGTAGTAAAATCATGCTGTGCTTGGAATTTTTTTCTAAATGCTAAATTTTAGCTGCTTTTGCCACAAAACAAACAAAAAATCATGAGTAACTGTGAGATAATGGATATGCTGATTTGCTTCACTGTAACAATCACTTTGCTATCTATCTGTGTTTTATAACACCATAATGTGTACCTTGAATACACACAATACATTTATTTTAAGAAATTAGGAGTTTCAGTATGGAAGACAGGAAGGCAGTTTTCTATGAAGGAAACTTACCCTGACACATAAAACTAGGGAAGGAGGAAAAGGAAAGAAACAGAGCAAAAAAAATTTGATAAAATGTTTATTTTTTCATTAAGAAACAAAACCCAAGATTTCCTTAAAAGATGAGGATTTAATGAATTAAATTAAATTGATAGTAAAGGGATATGTGGAGGGGGAAGAAAGATCCTAGGAAGACCTACTACATGGTTACTATGTTTTGGATGTGATATGTGTGAGTCCCACAAAGATTCATGGGTTGGAAGCTTGATCCCAAGTGTGGTGACCTAAGGGTGCATGTCTTTAAGTCATTAGAAAAACTGCCCTCCGACAGGATTCATTTAGTTCTCATGTGATCCTTAAGCTCTCTCTCCTGTTATGAGTGAGCCCACCCACTGAATTCCTCTTTGTCTTCCAGATTGACTATGTGATGTCTCTTCCCACATGTGCTCCTATCATTTGCCATGCAGCTTTTGTTAGAGTCAGTGCCCTCCTTTTCTGACTTTCAACTCCCCAAACTGTGAGCTTTACAAAGTATTCTGTTCCATCCCAACAGGAACTTTGTATTTCTTCTAAAATTAATTTATTGTTTCAGTTGATAAACAAAAATTTTATGAATTTATCGTGCTTACATGATGCTTGGAAATATGTGTCAATTTTAGAATGGCTAAATTAAATTAACATATGTATGACTTCACATATCTCTGTTTTTGTGGTGAGGACGCTTAAAACCTACTCTTAGAAATTTTCAAGAATATGATACATTGCCATTAACTATAGTCACCACAGAATAGATCTCTTGAACTTTCTCTTTCAATCTAACTGCAATTTTGTATCCTTGGATCAATATCTCCCCATCCCATCTATACCTAGTCCATGGTAACCACCCTTCTAATCTCAACTTCTAGTAATTCACCTTTTTAAGCTTCCATATGTAAGTGAGATAATGCAGAACTTGTCTTTTTTGTACTTGGCTTATTACACTTATTACACTTAGTATGAAAATCTGTAATTCTATCCATGTTGTCCAAATAACAAGACTTCATTCTTTATTATAACCAAATACTACACCATTCTGCATATAACTGTATCACATTTTCTTTACTCAGTCTTCCATTAATGGACACGGAGATTGTTTCCTTTTCTTGGTTATTGTGAATAGTGCTGCAATGAACATAGGGATGCAGGTATCTCTTTGACATACTGATTTAATTTCTTTTGAATATATACCTCGTAGTGGGATTGTGGATCATATGGTAGTCCTATTTTAATTTTGTAGGAAGCTCCATAATGTTTTCCATAAGGCTCTATTAATTTATGTTAATGTAAATTAAGAATGTGAATTGGGAGTTTTATATTTCTTATTCATCTTTGTACCCCCAGTATCTGACACCCAGAAATCAGTCAACATTTTATGGAATGAATGAACAGAAGAACTTTGGTAAATTTCTACTTTTACAATCTTTGGGATATTACTCTCTGTATCAAGTGGTTTATTAAAATATTTCCTTCAGATTCATATATTTTATCCCCCAAGGGTATGTCTGGTAGATGCAATTTATTTTACATAACTTTAAATGAGAAGAGCATGGACCAAGGTGGGAAAGGTATTAAGGGGAGATTTAGGACTCTAGGGTAGTACATAAACTATTATGAAATGATCCCAGCTTGCAGTTTCAAAGCATTCTGGCGATTGTCACAAGTGCCACTAGTTAATATTATTGTCTGTCTCAACTACTTCAAAACCTGTCAGCTCTGCTTTTTGTCATTAGTTGTTTCCTACCTCATTGCACTCCACACATTACATCCTCAGAGATAACTCACCACAAAAAAAGATTGTGTATCTGTCAAGTATAAAGACCGTGGTGGGCTCCTTATTGGCTACAGAATTAAATAAACTCTTTCTAGCATGGCATAGAATACCCTGACTAACTGGTTTTCAGCCCTTCATGGGGAAGACATTGCTTTAGACTCCTTACTTTCTTTCCACCCTTCTTCCTTCTTGAGATGTCTACCTTCCTTCACAGCATGTTTATCACTTTTGTGTAAATTGCCTTCAAGTGTTTTGGTGGAGAGATGGGTACAACAAATGAAAACTTCAAAATTACTATTGTGTCTGTTTGTTTAGGCTCTCCAGTTGGGATGGGCACTGGCTAGTCACTCATTACAGGGTAATAATAATGCTGTGTACGTGGATGAGCCCCTTTTACATGATGAAGGAGCCAACCAGGACTCTTCAGGAATCTCTTTCATCTCTGAAGCACTTCTGTCATCTGTGATTAGTTAATGTGTGTTTACTGCTCACTGTGTTCTCATAATCAAGTGGCTTTTCTTTTTATCCCTTGCCTCAGAAACACAGTAATATGGTAAGTCATGATTCCCAGAGAAGTACGGGAGCAAATAGAAAAATTCATGAGAAGGAAGGGGCATGAGAGAAAAAAAAATCAGAGAACTTTTAAAGATCATTTGATTGAAGACTGCTCAGTGTGAAGGCTCTTTCAGGAGCTCCTCTGCAGTGTGTCTGCCTGGTGTGTTCCAGCTTTTTGTCCATTGTCTGAGGTCAGGTTCTAGTGGTTGACATTGTTGCTATCCTGCTACACTCCTCTTCACTCATAAAAAAAAGGTTCTTTCTCAGCCTGAGTTGAAATGTGCATCTCCAGTGTTTCATGCACTCATTTTCTTTGCCTCAGGTGCCCTGGAGCAGATGTCTAGCTCCTCTCCTAATGATGTCACTATAGTTTCTGGAGGAGTCTGTTCATGCCTTTATTTTGCTGGTCCCATGGATCTCCTCAGGTTAATATCCCCATATCATCCACCACTCCTCACAAAGCCTGAGTTACTCAACCTCATCTGAATCTTTTATGTGTTTTCTCTTTAATGTATGGCATCCTTAGCAAATAAATAAATAAAGCAAATAAAAACAAGAGAGAATTTTAAATAATTATATTGGCAAATGTTTTGAAAAAATTAAATCTTAGAACTTGGGAGAGTAAGGTAAAATATTAAAAGTACATATCTTCTCAATAATTTTTGAAAGTAACATTTGTCTCATGAGCATTAAAAATATTATTATCATTAGGATGTAAATTTTCTTAAAGAAATTGATCTAAGAAGTAATAACCATGAGATCAAAGATTTTCACATAACAATGTTTTTACAGAATTATTTAATTTAAAACCCCTATTGTAAACAGCTTATTAAGGTATAAATGGCATACAATATACTGCACATATATTTTTTAATTTAAAAAAATGTTTTTTAGTTGTAGTTGGACACAATACCTTTATTTTATTTATTTATTTTTATGGGTGCTGAGGATCAAACCAAGGGCCTCGCACGTGCTAGGCGAGGGCTCTACTGCTGAGCCACAACCCCAGCCCATATTGCACATATTTTAAATGTCCAATTTGATCCTTCTTTCTATTCTGGTTATTTCATGGATGTGTTTTTGGTATATTTAATAAATCTTTCCCTAACCCAAGGTCACAAAAGATTTTCTCTTTGTATTCTATGACTTTTGTAGTTTTAGGTTTTATATTTAGGTTTAATGATCAATTTTGAGTTTGTTTTTTGTATATATTTACTTTTATGGATAGAGGTGAGGTTAAAATTTTTTTTTCTCTTGCACATGGATGCCTGATTGTACCAACAATTTATTTAAAACTATCCTTTCTTTGTTGCATTTTTTGTACCTTTCTTAAAGATCATGGAACTTGCATGTGAATATTTCTTGACCTTCTATTGTGTTCTATTGATCTATTCCATTATTTTATTTTAAAATATAATGTTTTCTAAAAAATATAATATAGTAATTGAAAAATTTGAAAGGCATCCAAAAACCACCCAAAACACAACTACTTATACATAAATGTGGTTAATATTTTTTCAATATTTTTCCATTATTTCTTTTTCTAAGTGTTTTTTATCTTTGTTTTCAGAAGTAGTCTTAAATCCCTTGAGAAATTATCTGTACTAATCTACCATCTTTTCTTCTTTGCTCTCTTCTTCACTTCCTTCCTTCCTACTGTCTATCAAGGCATTATGGTTTAGATATGAGGTGTCTCCCCAAACTTCCTGTTAATGCAGAAATGTTCAGAGATTAGATTATGAGAATGGTGACCTAATCAGTCCATCCTAGTTTGAACAGACTGACTGGATGATAACTGGGCAGGAGAGGTGTGGCTGGAGGAGGTAGGCCATTGGGGTTGTGCCCTGGAAGGATTCATTCTTCCTGCTTCCCCTTCCCCTTTCTGGCCAGTGCTTCTTGGGCCACCATGAGTGGAGAAGCCCTTCTTCCATTGTGATGCTGTGCCTTGAGCCCAGAGCAGCCAAGTCAGGAGACCATGAACTGAACTGCTGAAACTGTAAGCCAAAGTGAACTTTTCCACCTTATGTTGTACTTGTCAGGTGTTGTGGTCACAGTGACCAAAAACTGACTATCATAGTGGGTTTATATTTTAGTTAAAAATCCATTATGTAACCAATTTTTCCTCCTCTCTCCTTTCTCCTTCTATCTTCTTACTCTCCCTTTTTGACACTTCTTCATGTTAGATGGTAGGTGGTTTGTGTCCATGAAAGTGTGAGAGAGAGAGTGTGTGTGTGTGTATGTGTGTGTGTGTGTGTGTGTGAATGTGTGAGATAGATACAGAGAATGTGTGTGTACTGGTCTGCATGTCTTAGGGATTAATGCAGCTGGAAGATAGGTTAAATTTGGAAATATTGGTAAACACATATCAAATTATATAAAGTATATTATATATATTATATATATTTTATGGAAATCTGTGAATTTAATGGGTTATGCATGTATGTTTGTGTATGTGTATATATGGTATATTGTGTTTGTGTATATATATAGTATATATGTATATATACACATATATAATGTATTGTATGCATAATATATCTAATATAAAAATATATATAAATATATGTATAAGATATACATATATATGTATATATATATAAAATACCAATACAAAAATCTCTTCAAGTTAATCTGAGCCAGATTTCTTACTGTTAGAGAAAGGAGCTATATAAATGGAAAGTGGCCAGTTGTGAGTGTATATGAAAGGACTTTGAATTTGCCCCTTAGTGTTGGATTGAAATAGGATGTTTTAAAAAAAATTTACGTGTTCTTTTTAGATATGCATGACAGTAGAATGTATTTTGACATATCATCACAGAAGAAGTATAACTTCCCATTCTTGTGGTTGAACATGATGTGGAGTCACACTGGTTGTGTATCCATATATGAACATAGGAAAGTTATGTCTGATTCATTCTACTGCCTTCCTAATTCCATCCCTCCTCACTTCCCTTCATTATCTTTTGTTTAGTCCAATGAACATCTGTTCTCTGAGCCCCTCCTTATTGTGTGTTAGCAACCATGTATCAGACCTTTGATCTTTTAGGATTGGCTTCTTTGATAGTCTCCAATTCCATTCAGTTACCAGCAGAATCATAAAGCCATTCTTCTTTATGGCTGAGTAATCTTCCATTTTGTATATTTGCCACATTTTCTTTATCCATTCATCTGTTGAAGGGCATAGGTTGGTTCCATAGCTTAGCTGTTGTGAATTGAGCTTAAACATTGATATGGCTGCATCACTGTAGTATGCTGATTTTAAGTGATTTGGGTACATACGGATTTGTGGGATAACTGGGTCAAATGATGGTTTCATTCCAAGTGAAACAAGACATTTTAAATATATACAAATAAATACATATGCAAATTAATAATGAATACAAATGCACTTACATATATATCTCTATGAGACTAATTATGTGCATATATCTTTAAAATTTTCTTTTAATCTATATATAATTAATATATTGCCTTTTTTAGTAGTTTTAAGAGTAAGTTGCTGACAAGATGCCTGATTATACCTTGATACTTTGTTGTATGGTGAAAAAAATTATGATACTTTTGTGCATAGACATTATATAACTATCAAGATCAATAAATTTACATTGTTGAAATATGTTATCCATACACATATGCACACTTTATCCATGGAGCGGGACTAGAAGCAATGAAATCTCAAAAATATTGAGCTCATGGTGCTCCCAGATCTCATTTTCTTAATACTATTTTCCACCAAAAGGAACCAGGGATATTTGTAGAAATTTCTGACTCCAGGGCTGGGAAAGGGAAATGCCAGTTGAGCCTGGAATACCTTCTTGTGCCAGCAAGTAAGACAGTGTACAAAGAATGATAGGTACATATTGAAAGGACACATGAGGCATGTTGAAAGGACTCTCACCAAGTCTAGGACAATTTGAGAATCAACATATACAATTTTACAGTGGTACCCATAATAAAGTAGGAGGAATCCATACAGATTAAATAAATAAATAAGCAAATAATTGTGGGATAAGGGAAAGCTAATCTTTCAGTAGAATGCCTGTTAACAAATGTAGACATGGATTCAAAATCTTTTTTTACAAAGTTTTTATTAATTACTTGAGTAGAAATATATATAAGTATAGTTAAAGAAATCTGTGTCATTTATTTCACCGTAGAAAACCTGGCAGACATCATCTTACTGAGGGATAAACGATGACGTTCCCAGTAATGGAACAGTTAATGTCGTGCATGTTCTGATCTGATGCACTGAGCAAAGGACAACATCCCTTATCTGGTACTGCTGCCCCAAAAGCATAAATCATGAGGAAACATCAGGAAAACCTCAATTGAGAGACATTCTACAAAGTATCTGGCCTGGGCCCTTAAAAAAAATCTAGGTCATGAAAGTCAGGGAAGAAATAGTGGAAAACAAGGTCAGAGCAGGCATCACAGTACCCTGAGTGGATAGGATGTGTGGGGATGGCCAACAGACCAAGGTGAAGTTCCTGAGATTTTATTATATATATATATATATATATATATATATATATATATACACACACACACACACACACACATATATATATTATATATATAATTAATTATATATATAATTAATTATATATATAATTAATGTTAGTCTGTATATATATCATTTATATATATAAATTAATGTTAGTCTGCCACATTGTCATGGATGATAACAAAGAATACGAGTCTCTTAAGGAATAGGTGAAGCACAATTTTTTATCCACAGTAATAGCAGCAGCTAGAGTATCAGAATTTGCCCAGATCCTACAGATTGACACAATAGGGCCAGGTGATGCCTGAACATGTTGTGTGTTCCTGAGCTTAGAAAACCCCAATATTTTATAATGGTTGCAAGAAAATGCTTCAATCTCTTCCCAGGAAGGAGGATTAATTTTTATTATTAAACAGAAAGATCCTCTCCTCTGGAAGGAGATATTATCTCTATTTTGCAAAGTTGTTTGCTATACAAAAATGCCTGAGAAGATAGTATGGAGTGAAGGCTGTTGGTGTCTCTACTTACAATACATGCATAATGGTGACACCTGAGGAGAATTGTTTCCTAACCAAATCCATGCCTTGCAAAATTTCCCACCAATGTGCCATTCCATCAGCCAATCTGATTAACCTGACCAAAGGGGCTGGAACCAAGTCTGTTTAATTAGTCTCACATAGCACTGAATTTAGGCTACCACCAACAGGACTCCAAGCGACAGGAATCTTGCACTTCTGACCTCAAAACCATCTCCCTCCTTGTCCAGGTTCCTGTCTCAAAGTAGTTGCACAAATACCACAAACCATCAGGATTTACTTCAAAAGGTCAAATGATGTTCTTTTTAGGTTTCTGTGTTCACCTTTCCACTTGGCACATGATGTTAACCTAGATTTGGCATTAGTGATTGCGTAGACTCTACTATGGTCTGAAAAGAGAAAGTTTGTCATCCATAACAATTCTGGCCAGTGAGCTGAATCAGAGCTGAATGCCTTTGAAAACCCAGGTGTGTCATTAATGACTTAATTTAAAGTAGGGGTAAATCTTGTAACATCTTTTCTTATAGAGTGAGTTCAGGGAAAACTGCCAGCAGGGAAAATTGCCAGCAGGGTGTGCCTAAGTACTGAAACACTTCTCCAAGTAACCAAGGATAGTCTTCTTTTTAAAACAGATCTCACACATGATCTGTGGTTGTGTTTATTTAAACAGTTGCAGGTTTCTCGTGACCACTCCTAGGAGACAACTCACCATGTTTCTGGGAGAGAAGGATGTTAATGCCCTGTTTCTATTCAACAGGTGCGGCCTTGGGGATGCACCAGGCGCCCCAAGAAAGACCAGGGTTGTTGATAAGTGTTGGGGCCCTCAGAAGAACCTACATCAGTGGGGGATATGGAAGCAAATGACAGTATTTTTAATGTGGCCTTCTGGCTAGTTTGCTGATTCCTAGTTAAGTTTGAATAATTGAAGTTTATCCTTGGTTTTGGAAAGACTTCCTGTGTTGTGTCCAGCCCTGTTGCGGGCCAGCCATGGGCTGTGTGTGTGAACTATGAGCATTTGAGCACATGAGAGGACTGGTCTGATGTTGTGGGCTCTTTGGGCTATGCAACACACATGTGCACTTTCCTCTTGCTCTGCCTGCATTCCCACACGGCACCTGGGATGGGTGTGGCTTTCTAAGATACCAATCAATCTACTGACCACAAGACATCACAAAGCTAGACTCAACTATCTGAAACCTGACTCTTTGCCTTATTTGAAAAGAACATTCCATTGAACCTTCCTCTGTGTCCCGCTCTATAAAAATAAAGAATCCAGGTGCAAGCGCTCTCTTTCCAATGGACCTCTAAGGTTGAGAGCCATCACTGGGCCCTCAGAAGAAGGTACTTCCTGTGTCTGTGTGTAATTATTTTGTAACAACCCAAATTCACCTAGAGTGATCCTGAATGATTTAGTTGTGTGTTGCAGCGCAGTCCAACACATTCTGTTTGTCCATTCTTCTAGCTAAATAGTATTTGTGAAGTGGTGACTGAGAAAGTGAAGAAGACATCTAAAGGTGACAGCAGGAGTTTTCTGTTGGAAGGACAGGAGCAGGGCCATCCTTTCTGTTTTCAGTAGACTTCTTGGTAAGGTTAAGGGGGATGTCTATAGTCAGTTACAGTTAAGATGATTGAAACAATTTGGGAAAGTGGCATGGAGGCATTTTCCTTTCAGAGGAAGTTTCCAGGTGACTATGAAGAACAACGTATCATTAACGTTCCTCCCTTTTCTGTTATCTCAGTGTTTAAGATTTTCCCTCTTCAGGTGCCAGATTGCTGCTGTCCTTCCATGTCTAGAAAAACACTGTGTCCATAACTTCACCTCTTTCCAGTCATCCCCACTTCACACTAATTCCTTTTGTCCAGAAGGTCAGGTGCAAGAGGAACAGCACATCTTAATAAAGCCCACAGAGATCCCTTGGGTCCTTCACTTGAGCTGGCACGGGTTACTGTGGGTGAACTCAGTGAGCAGAGTACTCAGCCAAGTGTTCATTAATTATCCTTGTGATCTAGGACCATGTCAGTCTATCAGGTTAAGCTGCCACCCAGAGGGTGTGCCACCCTAGC
The DNA here is from genome assembly GCF_045843805.1 of Urocitellus parryii. NCBI lineage: Eukaryota > Metazoa > Chordata > Mammalia > Rodentia > Sciuridae > Urocitellus > Urocitellus parryii. Next base: position 149,511,843 of record NC_135532.1, read on the forward strand.
TGGCCAGTGATGTCATTAAGGAAATGAGTGAGATCTCATGTCTAAGAATGCTCAGGACAGAATCATGGATTTTGAAAATACTTCTGGATAATACTTCACCTCCTTCATCCAGAAAACTATCCAGGTAGCAGCGGAGAGATGATCTCTCCCTAGGGAGGGCTCTTCTCAGTAATGAAAGTTTACTAAGTTGTGTAGACTGGGAGATGGTGAGGGAGACAGAGTCAGAACAATTTTTTAATTAATTTAATTATTTTGAGGTCATGTTAGATGCATATGTAGTTGTAGAAATTAAAAAAAAGACATCTCATGAATCAATTACCTAGTTTTCCCTAATGTTAACATTATAGTACAGTATCCCAACAACATCCCATGGATATAGCCAAACCATAGAACATTTCTATCAGCACAAAATTTCCTGATGTTTCCCTTTTGTGGACCCACATAATTCCTTCCCACCCAACTCCTCCTAGCCCCTAGCAGACACTTATAATCTGTTCTCCATCTCATAATGTTGTCATTCTATGATATTACATAAAGAAAATTGTGAAGTATGTATGAAAAGCATCCTTACTGTTAAGTTAAATATAATATTAGCTGTAGATCTTTTGTAGGTGCTGTTTATCAAAGTTTGGAAGTTCTCTATTCTCATTTTTCTGAGCATTTTGTATGGTGATTTATTTTGTCAGCTGCTTGTTTTACACTAATTGAAGCATTCCAGTGATTTTTCTCTTTAGGCTGTTACTGTCATGTATTGCATTGATTATGTTCTGAATAGGAATAATCCTTGCATCTCTGGAAACAATGCCATTTAGTTATCATGAATGATTTTATATATTGCTGAATTCTCTTTGTTATTGTTTTGTTAAGGACTTTGCATCTCTTCTTGATATTTATTTTTAGTTGTAGTTGGATACAATATAGTTAATTAATTAATTAATGTTTTATGTGGTGCGGAGGATCGAACCCAGAGCCTTAGCTGTGCAAGGCGAGTGCTCCATTGCTGAGCCACAGCCTTGGACCCAGGACTTTGCATCTTTACCTTGTTATAGACTGGTAATAGTTAAAGATACAATTCCACTTGGCTTTTTGAGGTGTGGGAGTGAGTGAAGCCATGGTTTTGACTATGGAGTTTGGTTGGAGTGGTTATTGTGTATAAAAAAATTATTTATTTATTTATTTGGTCTTACTAGGCTGCCCTTTATGTGGTCCCTGGCTATAGAAAGAGCAGGTTATGTTAGAGCTGTGTGTGTGTGTGTGTGTGTGTGTGTGTGTGTGTGTATGTGTGTCCTTGGCATTTATGAGTTACTTACTGGTTGTGGTAGTCAGCTTTTTGTCACTATGATAAAATACTGAAGATATTAAACAACTCATAAAGAGACATTTCTGTCTCCAATGACCCTCTTCTTTGCAAAATGTGCAGTGGTTGGCTTCCTGTCCTCTAGGGTTCTCTGGATCCCCCTGATCAGGAGGTCATGAGACTCACCAGAGTTGTACGGTTCTTAGAGAGGTCCCATTGTTCCCTGGGTGCTACCTGAGTCAAAAATATTGGCTGCTTTTTCTTTGGCCTTTTTTTTACTTCCTTGACTTTGGTTTTTAAGTTTTGATTTTAAACATTCAGCATCAGTTTCATCAGTCTTAAAGTGGGAGAAATGGGTTATAACATCAATGTCTATAATTTTACAGTTACCCATTCCATTTAATTGGGGTCAATAATAGTACTGGAAGTCTGCATTATAGCCTGTCTGTCCCGTAGGTGATGATTTATTTTCTTAAATCAGTTCAGGTTGTTTTGTTAGAAATAGTACTTCTGCAAAACACTAACAGGCAATAGTTATAAAAGTTTTTACAAGGAATAAAAAAATGAACACTAAAGTATCTTTTGTATCTATTTCGCCTCTACAAAGACCTGTGTATTTATCAGCTCAATTACATACAAGTTTTACTTAAAAAAAGACTCTTACAAACATAAGAACTGTTCACAATTTACCCAAACCTTTACTTAAGTTTTGTATTTGTCCCATTTTGAGATCCTAGTAATCTTTATAACAACAACAAAAAATCTGTCTTTTGAATGCTACTTTATATAAGCTTAGTTCTAGTCTATTTTGGAGCCATCCTAACATGGAAAAGGATGAGAGGCAGAGCCTTAAGGTGAGGCTGGCCTCATGACAAATCTTAAAGTGTTTTATATCTGAATCTGATCTTTGCCTCTTTTTAAAAAAATGTATAATTTCACAAAATGTCATATGTTTTTTCCTGAGTGTATCTGAATATCAGTTAACATAATACAATATTACATCTAAAACTTGAATCAAATATAAAGACTAAGAGAGTTTTTAACTTCCTTTATGTGGAAAAAGTGGCAAACTGCTTTAATGTTCCACACTGTCAACCTTTGAACAAATCAGGCTCTCCTTATTACCTTCTAAAAATTCATTTAAATTCCCATCACAGTAAAAAGAGTAACACAAAATTTTATGTATAACTTATTGACAGCAGGTTACCTTTATTCAGTTACAGAACATTAAATGACATAAATAAACACCAAGTCAAATTTGTTATTTCTATATAAATTTGAAGAAGACTATTGCTACAATTTTGTTTGGAGAACACCAACTTGGTAAAGTGCTCTCTTAAGCTTTACATTTTAAAAAGTCTGTATGTTTAAAGAACATTAGTACACCAATACATCTAAGACATCTGTGTCACAATTATACATATGTCCTTATGTTAATGAAATTTAACTTTAAAGTAAAATATAGAATCCATAGTGTATGGTAACAATAATCACAGGTCTGCATGGATTAGCAGTACTAACAAAAATCAAAAGGTAGCCTTGAATCTCTTATACATTTAGGAAACAGCGTTAATGACCAAAAATAGATTTGATTAGAGTAAAGGGATATAAGAACAGTTCTTCAAATAACAGGGTCACCCTTCTATGTCAGATACAATGTATAAAAGAGAACACTTACTGGTTACTTTGCTGGTAAGCCTACATAAACTCTCATTTTACAAACTTTTACATAACAGATAAGACTCAGACAAACATAGTTCTCAGATGTATACATCTCTTTAGTCACATGTATTTAGGGTGTCAATTATATTGTAATAACTTAAAATAACAGTTATTTATTTAACCAGTTATGAAGTAATTATTTAACAGACTTTAAAACAGTTACAAACCTTAATTCTTTTTAGACTTCGTTGCCCTAAGTAATAAAACCTAACAGAAAAAAGAAAATTATCTTGATAGATAAGAGCAGATCGATGTTTTAGACTTTGCTTCATAATTGGTACATTAACATTTGAATAACTTTGTGCTAATTATAACCAATTTAATCATATACACAAACTTTTTGAGACTTACCTTCCACAAATCTTCTGCAACTTACTTAGACATTCTGCAACTTGTTTAAATCCTTAGTTTTGTCCTTTCTTTCATTTTGGATTTTAGCACAGGAATATTACTGTATTATACAAAATACTTTCTCATACAGAAACATTTCTTTTACATGCTAATTTTCTGTATTAAAACATAACTTTCTTATTTCTCTTTTCTGGCTTCAGACTCTTTTTTTTTTTTTGGTGTGTGTGTGTGTGTGTGTGTGTGTGTGTGTGTGTGTGTGAGTGTGTGTGTGTGGAGGGGGACCAGGGATTGAACTCAGAGGCACTCAACCACGGAGCCACATCTCCAGTCCTATTTTGTATTTTATTTAGAGACAGGGTCTCACTGAGTTGCTAAGTGCCTCACTGTTGCTGAGGCTGGCTTTGAACTTGTGATCCTGCTGCCTTAGCCTCCAGAGCCACTGGGATTATAGACATGTACCACGGCACCTGGCTAAACTCTTTTTTAGATTCATATTCTGAAACAATCCTTGAATGTTATCTGTGCATTTAATTTACCCAACAAATTTTATCCCAGGCAATCAGGCATATACAAAAACTGTGCTTTAATCTTTTTTTCTCCCAGGTTCCATTCAAGGATTTGGAGCACAGAATATTTTTTAGCCTAATCTATCTTCTTTATCATTATCATAATACTATCAACTTTAAGTGAGTTCCCCAATGTCAATTTTATCCAGAGTCTCCTTTGGGGTATTTCCTTACACTGGGCATTGATATTCAATTGGGGGGGCGGCTATCCATCCTTTGCTTTAGGTATTCTTGAAGATCCTTTTGCAGAGTTTGCCAAAAAATACAGATTGGCTTTAGTTTCTGGTTTCTCCATTTTTGGGTGCTGTTGGTTATCCTGTCAGTATCTCCATGTATTTGGTTTGATGGAATAGAAAGAATTTATGTGTACCAGTAATGGATATCTCCTAGTCAAATAGGATATTCTGTCAGATCTTAAAAGGTGAGACCATTCTTGTCACCAGGTGATGAACTAACAGTTCTGGAATCTACTTCCACACTTTTGTGGCCAGAAGCCTCCACCTCCATGAGTAAAAGGGGCTGGAGGGAAGAAGAGAGGCTAGGTCCTCTTTGTCCATTTTTCTATAGCCTAGACAATTTTCCTGGGATTTTCTTTACCCAGGCCAGGGCTAGTGTTTCTGACCCACAGTGAGATGATCTGTAGCTGCTTGAGGCCAGGATGAGAAACAGTGTTGGGACTGCCAACACTGGGTTGAAAGTATTTAAACTTTTTAAAAACCCTTTCTTCTATTCTGCTATCCTTGCATACCAAAGACAGTGCCTTTTTGAATCCTCAACTTAGTTTCTGACTGTTCAGACTCTTATCATGCATTTGCATAAATGCCTGTACATACAGAATCTCTTCCATATACTTTACTTCTGACAGACCAACTCTAACTGCAAAGACCAGATTGTGTTACAGTAAAACATCTTTTTCTTAGGCTTATACTTATAGGTGGCCTATTCTGCCAAGATCTTTCCCAAGGGACTACCTACAGGATCAATGCAGCATGCCTCACATCTTAAATGGTCAGTAAGAAATACAAACAAGAGATAGATAACCAGAGAAGATCCACAAAACCGTGGCTGACAGATGGAAACCTTTCAACAGGCAGACCTGCACATACAGAATTTCTTCCACTTTACCTCCACAGACCAACTCCAACTGCAAGATTGTATAATAATTCAGAAGGCCATACAAAGGCCAGATCATTATAGTAAAACATCATCTTTCTTTAGACAGGGTTATATCTATATAACCCTGTTTATAGGAAGCCCTTTAAGCCAAGATCTTTTCTAAGAGCCTAACACAGCATTGCCCATGTCTTATAGGGCCAATTACAGAAACAAAAAAGAAGCAGAGACAAGACAACCAGAGGAAATTCCTGAACTGAAGGCCAACAAATAGGAAGCTAGAACAGACTATAAGGGAGTAAAAATCCCTAGGTTGTCAAATCCTGCTTAACCATACCTCTGTGTAGCAGCACAGATGTCCCCACAAAAAAGGACCAGATGCTCCCACAAAGAAGAACCAGATATGTGGAATAAAGGGTTTTGGTGTGCACAACAGAGAACTTACCAGACGGCAAGGGTGTTGCAACTTTATAGCAGTCAGTTTCCTTCTTCTCAAAGTGAACCAGGATGAAGCAGCTGGTACCTTTTCAAGAGAGAAGGTGGGAATTCCCCAGAGCAAAAAGAGCTTCAACATCTGCTGGGAAAGTTTCTTGGCTCCTCCCTTTACTCACAGGAATAGCTCTTCCAGTTTGACACAAGGTAAACTCACCCATCTCCTAATTCTCCAGCAGTTGGCTCTCACAAGTTTGCCAGCCATTTGCATCCTCAGCATTGAAGTGGGATGGTCTGGCATGTCAGACTTGCCCAAGAAAACCAGAGCTGGGACTGCTCTCAGATATCATCTTAGTTACAAATTTGATATTAAAAACTTGGTCCTTGTCCCTGATGCCAATCCAATAACAAGGACACAATTTTGAGAAAAAAGTATAAAAAGATTTTGCTTTGCTAATAAAGGAGAAATACAGGGGACTTCTGCCTCAGAGGTTGTGATTCTCCCAATATCTCTTTTAAGCCCATACTCCTAATTACCTAACTTCCTTCCACTAGGTACCACCTCTTAAAGGTTCCACCACATCTCATTAGTGCAAGAGGCTGGGGACCAAACCATCAACATCAATGGGACTTTGGGGTCCATTTCAAAACAAAACTACAGTGCTGGCATCTTTACATCCAAGTTTGGGATGATGAAATATAAATAAATCCAAGAACTTGTCATTATGCTGTTTCTTGGATTCAAAGTTTTCCAACTGGTCTACCTTCTTCCACAACTTCTCAGAGTCTTCTTACATTGGTGTGTGTGTGTGTGTGTGTGTGTGTGTGTATCTCCAAGATTTTTAGTTGTGCACAACAGGAGAAATGGAGTAACTATATTTACTCATCTTCCTGCAAGCTGAATGAATCTGTATCTAGCAGATATTTGAGGGGGGATATTCTAATACTCAATAATATCAGATGCCTATTGATGATAATAAGTATGGAAGCTTGATCAATAACTGGACTATCAGGCTATTGTTGAGTAGCTTCTATGATAAAAAGGTGCACCATTGTCAGATAATAAATGATTCACAAAGCTGAGCATAGGACAGAAATTACTTCTAAGGAAGGACTTTGGTCAAAGGCTGGTCCTTTGTGGGTTTGCCTGATTGTCACAGGAATTAAATGCTTGGAATCCACTTCCACAGTTTGAGCCCACCCACCCTCCGATTTTGAGGAGGTGGTGGTGTGGTAGCTTGTAGAGTTATGATAACATTTTAATCAGTTTCATTGAAGCTGAAGTGTCTGAGTACTTAATCATGGAAGACTTAAGGTGGCCTTCCCAAGATCTCTAACTCCTGGTTTTTAGGAAGAGCCTGAGAGCAGACTCTGGGAACAAGGGCAGCTGACATCCAGAAAGAAGGTAGGTATTTAGCCCTATATCTGTAAAGAAATAAATTTGTCCACAACCAGATTGAACTTAGAAGCAGATTCTTCCCCAGAAAATCCTGCAGATGAGACTTCCTTTCAGCTGACACTTTGATTACAGCTTTGTGAGACCCTGAACAGAGGATCCAGTTAAGCCATGCCTGGACTTCTGACCTTTAGAAACTGTGCAATAATATATATATATATATATATATATATATATATAATATACATATAATAATATATATATTATGTATATTATGTATATATGTGTGTGTGTGTTTCAAAGTACTGTTTGTGGTGATCTCTTATATAGCAATAGATGATTAATACACCACCAACAAGACATTATCTTTGTAGTGAAAGTTTTCGACATCAGAAGGTGGAGATGTTGTCAACAAATTCTGAACCCCACCCTGATGACAAGTGGCAGATGAGTTTATTATGTTCCCAGAGCAAAGTAATGTAAACATCTTGGAGACATCTGAGGCATGCTGGTATAGGCTCTGGGTTTTGATTTCTTCATCCGAAAATGAGAAGATAATATTTACTTAATAAGAGGGATGTAAGAATTAAATAGGGCATGCAAGTAAAAGTTATTTAACACACCCAGCACCTACAAAACAAAAGTGTGTAGCCCAGCGAGGTGGCTCTTGCTTTACTACATCAATGAGGTCACTTTCTGTTAACTTCCACAAACTACTAAGGAAAGGGATTTGCCATTATCTTCTCTCCCCTTACCCCCAGTATTCCTTCAACCATTTCCCTAAAATTGAAGCATTCATTCTCTGGTGTAGTCCTTTCAAAACTGTCACTGAACAAAGCAAGATTTCTCATTTTCCCTCATTTACTATAACTCAACAAAAGAAAGAGAGAGAGAGAGAGAGAGAGAGAGAGAGAGAGAGAGAGAGAGAGAGAAAAGAAAAGAAAAGAAAAGAAAAGGAAAGGAAAGGAAAGGAAAGACAAGAAAAGAAAAGAAAAGAAAAAAGAAAAGAAACCCAACCAAATCTCTTAAACCACTCCTGCACCCACTCCTGGGCTTCACTAAAGAAACAACCAAACTTCTATTTAATAAGCATTTCAATGAAGGATTCCTTGATCCTCATCAAAAGAATACTATCCTCAAAGAGGAACTTCTCAAACCCTCCCATTCGCTGTTTAGAGAAAGTAGGGAGAGTGAAGCCCCGAGGCGTGGCCTCAGAGCCTCGTAGAGTTTGGGGCAGTCCGGATCCGCGTCCAGTAACCGGGGCCTTGGCCAGCGCCGGGGCCTTTTTCATCTTCCAAACCCAGAGTTTAAACAAACCAGCCTAACTGCCTGAAAGGATGAGTATGAGAGGGGTTAGGGCAGGGGCAAGCTCTGGGTGTCTAGCGACCTTGTCTCGGCCCCTCCCGAGTCGCCAATGCTGCCGCCGCTGCTGCCGCCGAGTGCCACATCAGCGACCGCGAGGCATTTCCAGGTTCCTCTGAAGGATGCAGCGAGCTGGGGCGGCGGGCTGGGGCGGCCCCAGGCCAGCGGGAATGGCGGGCCTCTCCGCCAATCGGCGGCAAGTGAGGAGCCGCGGCCACCAATGAGCGCAGGCTTTGCCAGCCGCGGCAGCCCAGGCTGGTGCCCCTTCGGGGAACCAGATGAAGCACATCTGTACAGCTGTGCTGAGAGGCTGTGCAGCCCCAGTGCCGGCCGGACGTCAGCTAGGCACGTCCCCCACGTCCTCTCCTGCTAGCCACTTATTATTTATTCATTTCCCTTAAGAAGCAGCCAGGGCCCTGAGCTTACAACTTTTTCTCCTCCCTAATGCGAGACCAGGCCAGATCCCATCCAACACATAGTTTAATTTTCATGGGGCTCTGGGATCAAAAGAACAGAAACAGCAACATCAAAAGCCCAGCCGCTATCTGATTTTAAACTGGCAAAGTGGAAAAAATAAGTGTTGAGTAAACAGACCAAGCTGGGTAAGTTTTGAATATGTGCTGGTTATCGTATTTCTCCTTCTGTGATCTCTGTCCTGTCTTTATGCTGTTTTCACCAGCCCTCTCTTCATTAAGGAGAGAAAAATATCGCTTGCTGGCACAAACTGCACAGTCGTTCACCTTACTTCTCTTCTTCTTCTTTTTTTGTTTTTGCAAACATTAAAGTTTTTTTGCTTTGCTCTTTGTGATTTTTGGGGTATGCTATTATAAAAATTTCCTGGGAGCAAATATTAGGCATTTTGTTGTAAGCCTTTCCAAAGTTTTTGAATGTACTGATATATTAATTTTTCTATTTTATTTCTGTGTACATTGGTAAAGACGAAATTTTAAAATCTATCCTACACTCCCTGTTTTGATGGAAGATTAAGAAAATTATCTGGCTCATTTGGAATTAATGTAGCTTTTGTTTCCATTAATGTATGTAATATTGTTTAGAACCTGAATCATATAGGCAATTGCTGAATCTTTCATTGAAATTTAAATGTAGTTGTAATTCAAATCTGTCTTTTCTATGATCATCTACCCATGTTGCAACACCCAGATTCCTTTATGATTGTTAAAAACAAACAAAACCCAAATATGTGACAAGTGACTTTGTGTGGTGTCTATAACCTTATAATTGTATGATCAACCTCTAATTCTATCTTAAAATATTCAGAATGATTATTATAGGTGCATACTTACAGATAGTTCTGGCTTAATTTTAGGATTTAGATATTGTGTGATGGAAAATGTTGAGCTAGGTGAGCCCATTCCATCTGAAACCTCTTGAATTTTTCTCTGTTTGCGGAAATGTTTTGAATTTGAGACTTTTGTCACATGCTGTTTACTCTCATGGGTGTTCCAGCCAGAACTGACTTTGATTTCCAGCTCAGATAGAAGTAGATGAGAATTTGGTGTAATTTTTTTTTAAGTTACAGAGTGTTTTTATTCAGAAAAGTAACATTTACCAGAGGGTTTAACAGTTGAAGTGGTGTTCAGATACTGGGGTTAGAAGAAGATACATTGTTGCAGAGGAAACTGGTCTGGTTAATTCACAATTCCATAATGTGATCTTGGACAAATTATTCAGCCCATCTATGCCTCAGTTTCTTTCTGTAATATGGAAATAATAACACCTATGGCAGGGTGTTGTCTAGAGTACTGAGTGAGTTAACTTATATTGACACGTAGATTAGACTGGCACTTGGCAAGGATTTGCTAGTGTGCTCATTCTTCATTGCCTTCCTTTCCAGTTTCCCCAACTGCCATTTCTGACCTCTGCATTAGAAATTAGTATTTACCTAGTGCCCACCACTTGCAAGCCAGGTACTGGGTGAGGCTGTAAAGGGAGGTCTTGATTGAGGAGTGGGATAGAATTGATTAAGCGTTTTAGATCTAGAAGGATCTGGGAGTGTGGGGAATAAAAACCTATCTTATGGAAGGATGGCTTCCATAAGAAGCCAGTTATAGGTATTTCTGAACAACTTCTCTCTGAGGTCCAGTCTCTACTGTTTGCCCAGCATTCCCTCCTTATCTACTGCGTGGCTTCTGTGACCTCTGTTTAGGACCTGCATTATGGGCAGCAGGGCTGGGAAGTGAGTCAGGCCCCATATTTTGGACTTATTCTCTGGTGGCTGCCTTAAGCCCTGCTTAAGGGGGTATGGTGCTCTGGGCCATTACTCAGGCTGCTTTTTAACAGGCCACTCCCTAAATTCTTGCTCTTGCCCATCTTGCTGATGGAATCATTATAAGTATTCACATTCATATCTATAACTTTATAATTTATAGTTACTGAAATAGATAAGACTTATAATATACACCTAAATGGTAGGTTTGGAGTGCTCTTGTCTTTTCTTCCTTGAAGGCATGGGCGGTGTCAGGAAGATATGTCCTGGTGCTGCTGCTGACCACCTGCCTGACCTCAGGCAAGACATTAAGCCATATGGTTCTTTGTGCCACCATCCATGAAATGTTCACTAAGGTCCCTTTTCTCTTGGATGACCATCTCTTCTTCTCCCCCCACCCCTGGAATAGTCTGTTGCTTATGAGTGGCTATTTGATCTGTCTATGACTAATATTTTCTGACCCCTTAATACATGGTAGACATTGTTCTGAGCTCATGGCATCCTCACAACAACCCTGTGAGGGTTTGTGCCTATTTGAGGAGACATAATCACAGGCAGATTAAGATACTTACCCAATTATACAGTGAACAATGGCAAGTATAGATTCAGTGTAGCATCAGAGTCCAAGCCTTAACCATTAGACTATACTGCCTTAGGTGTATGAGCAGCTATGACTGCTCTTGTTTTTGGTGGTGATTGTCAAGAAGTTCATGGAAGGAAGATCACTGGAGGCAGGGACACATTTGGAGGGATCTAGCTGACAACTACCTGAAGAAGCTAGAATATCGAAAGGAGATTCATCTTTGAGGTATGTTCCATTTGAGGCAACAGACATTTCACTTAAGAGACATTTAATTTTTTTATTAGATGGATCTCACTGCAAATGTGTGCATTGTCTTTTCATCTTGTTAGAAGAGAACCCACAAAAGTACCTGGAATTATGGTAGATACTTAATAAAATAAGTATCAGTTAAATGGTTATCCTCATTTGAAAAAGGAAGTGCGGCCACAGTAATTTATTTAAAAAAAAAAAACAGAGAAACTATGAAGTATCCTAAGACTTGTAGAAAATGGGGCAGATATGATATTGTGCTTCTATCTTGGGCACCCTCGTTTCTCATCTTATTTCTTGAGATGCTGTGGTTTGGGGATAAGAATTTCTCATGATGAAGGTCAATGTAGGGCTATATTAAGTGTGGAGTTATTAGTCATAATCTAGATTTGACATCATTTTGGGAATTCACTCCTTAAATTACTTATATATTGATTCAAATGTATTATTTAAAAAAATATTTTGACTTGCTGGTTATCTCATTTTCTTAATGTAGTTACCCTTTTCATCATAGCATGGGGTCTAACCAAGCACATAGTCTTACCAGAGTGACTTTGAGCAAGTCCTTTCTCTAGAAGGCTTCATTATCTGTAAAATGTAAATACCAAAAAGACATTACGTAAGAAAGTCCATGTAAAGCATTTGACATTGTGTCTGGCTCATAGTAAAGTCTATACATGTAAGCAATTCATTTTTTATTATGCTAAAATATACATAGATAACATGAAATTTACTATTTTATCCATTTTTAAGAGGACAGGTGAATGGCATTTTGCACATTCTTGTGCAATCATCGCCACCATCCATCTCCTGAACTTTTTTTTTCTTCTCAAACTGGAAAGACCACACCCATTAACAGTAATTCCCTATATCTCCTACTCTGTCATCTTCTGGTAACCTCCATTCTACTTTTTTGTCCATCCATTTGACTACCTCATATTTGTGGAATCATACAATAGATTTGTCCTTTTGTGTCTGACTTAATACATTTAGCATAATGTCTTCAGGGTTTATTCATTAAGTAGTATGTGCCAGATTTTTTCTTTCTTTATTTAATAACCATACGATTTATTTTTATTTTTTTTTAGTCATACATGACAGCAGGATGTATTTTGACATATAATACATACATGGAATGTACATACATCAATCATATTGTCTATTCTATTCTGCTGCCCTTCCTATCCTCCCTACTCCTTCCCTCCTCTCCCATCCTTTCTCTCTATCCAATCTAATGTGACACACTTTTTTTTCTTTTAGGGCTGATTAATATTCCTTTGCATATATTTATCACCTTTTGTTTTTCTATTTATCCATTGCTGAATGGATTTGGGTGGTTTGCACCTGTGATGGTTAATTTTCTGTGTTAACTTGACTAGGGCACAGCATGCACATACTTGGCCAAACATTATGCTAAGTGCTTCTGTGAAGTTATATTTTTAGATGATATTAAGATTTAGATCAGTGGACTCCAAATGTATGGAATATGCTCTCCATAATGTGAGTGAGACTTATTAAATCAATTGAAGGTATCAAAAGAAAAAGAATGGCTCCATTGAAGAAGAGATTCTTCTTCCTCCAGACTGCCTTTGGACTTAGGAATACAACATCAACTCTGTCCTGGACCTCTGGGCTGCTGGCCTACCCCAGAATTTCACAAGTGAATTCCTAAAATCAGTCTCTCTCTAATACTCTATATGTATGTATGTATGTGTGTATATTGTGTATATATATATGTTATATATATGCAATAGAATACATACTCAGAGTAAAATTGTCAGATCATATGAAAATTCTACTTTTAATTTTTTTTAACAAACTTCTTCACTGTTTTCCACAGAGGCTACACAATTTATTTTATATTCCATCATAAATACACAGGGATCCATTTTATACACACCCTTGTCAACCCTTGTTATTTTCTGATTTATTTTTAATTTTTTAATAATAGCTGTCCTGATGAGTCTAAAGTAGGATCCCATGGGTTTTGTTTACATTTGTCTAATAATAAGTTATATTGAATATCTTATCCTGTGCTTATTGGCTACTCATATATGTTCTTTGGACATATGACTATGTATGCAAATATTTGCCCATTTAGAATCAGGTTGCTCTTCTGTTGTTGCGTTGTAGAAGTTCTTTATATATCTTGCTATTACCTTGTCAAGTATATGATGACAACTATTTTTTTTTCTCATTATTTGGACTGTCTTTTTACTCTTTTCATAGAATCTTTTGATGTATGAAAGTTTCACATTTTGATGTGGTCCAATTTTTTTCCTTTGTTACCTGTGAGTTTGGTCCCATATATGACGTATTATCGCCAAACTCAATGTCATGAAACTTTTCACATGTGTTTTCTTTCTTAAAAAAAAATATTTTTTAGTTGTAGTTGGACACAATACCTTTATTTTATTTATTTATTTTTAGGTTGTGCTGAGGATTGAACTCATCGCCTTGCACGTGCTAGGCGAGTGCTCTACCGCTGAGCCACAACCCCAGCTCATGTGTTTTCTTTTAAGGATTTTATAGTTTTAGCTAATTGGCTTCAGTCTTTGATACATTTTAAGTTAGTTTTTGCATGTAGATATTTCAGCAATTCATTAATAATTTTTATGAATTATTATGTTTATCTCTATATAGAAATCAGTACCATAGTATATAATGATAGTATAAAACATTGATTTGTTCTTGATTAATGTTTTCTGATTATGTCTAAAATATTGATTTTCTTCCCCCATAAAATTATTTGTAATTTCTACTCTCTGTAGCTATTTCCAAGGAAGAAAAAATATTCCTATAGTGAAAGGGCATTGGTTCCTGGTAGCTCTCTTTTCTTTTTTAAAATGTCCTTGCCTTTTGGTGACATCTAGAGTTGAAAAAAAAAAATATATATATATAATGAAAATAGTGTACAGAGTCAAAGTAATAATTTCTCTTTTATACATCTGTCTCCTTCCTGTTTTTCTGCCTTTCCTGGAGGTAGCCTGCTATACTTTGGATCTGGAATTTTCCATAAGTCCCATGTGTTAAAGGCTTTGTCCTCAGCTTGGTACTATTGGGAGGTGGTAGGGACTTTAACAGGTGAGCTTAAGATCTTAGGTCATTGGGGGCGTGCCCTTGAAGGGGATATTAAGACCCTGGCCACTCTTCTGTTTCTCTCACTCAACCATGAGATGAATGTGTTTCCTCCTCCACATGCTCCTGCCATGTTGTATTGTGCCACAACAGGCCCCATAAAACGGGGTCAAGCCATCATGGACTGAAACTTTTAAATCTGTGAGCCAAAGTAAATCTTCCTCTTCTTGAGTTAATTTATCTCAGGTATTTGTGACAATAATAGAAAGCTGATCAACACATAGCCTTTGTGTTGTGTGTTCTTCCAGACTCTCTCCAAAAGTTCACTCTCAGGGAAATATCTAAACGTCAATATAATTTAAAAATGAAAACGACACCACATTACATACACTGTTCTGACTTTGCCTTTCTTTAATTTTTGTTGTTGTTGTTGTTGTTGTTGTTCTGGGATCCAACCCAGGGCCTTGGACATGCTAGACAGGTGCTCTACCACCAAGTCACAAACCCTAGCACCGCTCTTCTCTGTGAGCCACTGGCTCTTCCCAGTCCCCTCTGGCTCTCAATGCTCCTATAAAGGAGTCTGACACTGTCTCAGTAAAACATTGGAAGACAGAGGTCCTTTCTTTCATCTACCCACCACTACTTCTGAGCAAACTATGTCCCTCTGGTGCCATCAATAATCCTGAAGTGAAAAAGGCCTGGAGGCAAATACTTCTTTTCTTCCTTGCTTAAATGAGCAGAGGTTGCTGTCCTCTATGCCTTCTTTTATTTCTCTCTCAAGAGAAAAAAATGAAAATAACATCAAGAACCAGGTGTCTCTTTCCATGGTGAGGAAGTAAGGAGCATGTCTTTACATTCCCCGTTGTACCTGAAATTTCATAAGGTTCTAAAACAGATACACATAATTTTATTTAATTCCTTTTAATAAAGAGAAAATGGATATTTAGAAAAGTCATATGTGATTGCCCAAGAAAGCTGATGCTCAGGAGGTAAATTGTGCTACTTATTTATTTAATTAGAAGGAATATGAAAATGTCTCTGATTTTAGCTCTTTTTTTGGGGGGGCGTACTGGGGATTGAACTCGGGGGCACTCAACCACTGAGCCACATCCCCAGCCATATTTTGCATTTTATTTAGAGGCAGGGTCTCACCCACACTTTTTAAAACACACCCACACTTGCCCTGCCGCTAGAGATTCTCTCACAGAAGGTGTGATGTAAAGCCAAGACATCTGTGGAAAGCTCCCTGGTAATTTGATGGGAGGCCTGGGCTCAGAGTCACTGGCCTAGTGGGAGGAATTTCCCAGCCAAGGGTGATTACCCTTGTGAGTATGCTGGTGGCCTTCATTCCCAGCGCTTAGAACTGACCTCAAGTAGTCCTTGTTGAAGGAAAGCTCTACCCAAGGTTCTAATTAAGAAACAAATAAATTGGATGGGAACCTCTTCTCTTGGAATGTTCACAGAGATGATTTTTTTCATCCTGCAGCCTCATCCCCATGAATACTCACTTGTTTAAGCCCTAATTTATATGGTGCTCCTATTAACTTCACTGTTTTCAGAACCAAGCTTCTCTCAGTGCTATAGTTATTTCTAGGTAGAAAACTTAGGCATTTAGGAGGCATCTGAATTGCCTTTTAATGACTTAAAACTATCGTGAGTCCATTTTCTGATTTGAGTCAACAATGAGTTGCCAAATTGACCTTATTCCGTGTGTACAGAGATTGTGTCTATCTCTAGACCATAGTCTACCACCAATTTACATTTCAGTAAAAAGTATTACGCTTAATTTATATTCAATTTAGTAGGAAAAAGCAGGAGCTAAAGTGACATATAAGGATTTTTTTTTTCAACTTCAGATGAACATCTCTTTAAAACAGGATATATTAGTTCCACAAGATTATTTTAAAATTAAAACAATATATTAAAAATATCAAAATATTGATATTATAGGTTGAGCATCCCTAATTTGAAAATCCAAAATCTGAAACTTTTTGAGTGCTTAAACAATACTCAAAATGTTTCAGATTTCAGGGCATTTGGGATTTTTGGCTTTCAGATTAGGGATGCTCAACCTGCAAAGTCTATGAAAATATTCCCAAACCTGAAAAAACTCAGAAAACTGAAATATTTCTAATCCCAAGCATTTCAGATAAGGGGTCCTTAACCTATATTAACTACTCTTATGTAATATAGAAGATGTTCCTCATATCCTAATAGACCTACATTTTAAGTTACTACCCTTACATGTACATAAAATAAGAATAAAGTTCCAGATATCACTTTGATATGTCTAAGTATGGATCTAGTTTTTTTGTTTTTAAATATATTGTTTTTTCCTGATGTGTTCTTTTAATATGAAGACCTAAGCCTTTTTTTTCAGTTCAAGGAGTCTTTCGCCAATTACTTGCTTTCCGCCTCCCCCTTTTCTTATATGTCAGGTGTATGTTTAGACTAACAATTATGAAAAACTGTTAAAGGCAGATAACAAAAGCCAAAATAGAGAGCTACTTGGTAGTGCAAAGTACATTTAAGGCATGTTTGAAGATCCTGTGTGTTTTAATCAATAATGAAAACTTAAACATTAAAAGTGGTAAAAAAAAAAAAAAAACCTTAGAAAATGCCAAAATCATATTATAGCTAACCCTTGGCAACAAAGGCCAGAGTTCAGACAGGGTGATGAGGGTAAATGATATGGAGGAAGAATGAGGGGTTTGGGGTTAGAGGTTATGGAGGTATCTTACTTGGAAGCAGCTCTCAGGGAGAAGGGACCCCTGTGTGTCCATCCCCAGTGTTATTGTCCGGCTACTCTGTGTCTACTTGGCATGAGGATGAACCACTAAAGAGCAGGATGACTTTGTTTTCTCCTTCCTGCTTCCATGACTTTCCGGAAGGGCTGTCTCCAATAGGGGATCAGAGGAATGCATCAATACCTCATCCACCTGGGGCGAGTTTAGGAAACTCCCTGGAAACATTAAGCCTCATTTTCCTTCTCAGGATGTTGGGCCTGTCTCTCCTTACTTCTGAGTATCACTTTGGGAGGATTAATGAGGTGATGTATGCAATGGGGCTTTGCCAACTGCAGTGTAGTCCCCAGAGGTCAGCCACAATGTGAGCATGTTTGCTGCGAAGCCCTTTCTTTACAGAAAGATGTGTGAACAAAAAGTGGCTGAGTGACTTTATTAGGTGTTGGCCTCTTCTCTGAGTTCTCATTTTGCCCTTACATATTCATTATAGGGTAATGGCTACTAGTCTTCCCATTTTGTGGATGAGATATACCAAAGACCAGGAGGTTAAGCAACTCATCTGAGGTCATGCAAGACTGAAATCAGAATTTAAACACAGGGTAGCATCACTACAGTGTCTGACCTCAACATTTATGACATCTGTAATATTATCCTTAGGAATGAAACAGTGTTGATGGTTGCTACTTTGGAGTGTTGGTAAGTACTCAAGTCTAGGATAGACAAACAGAGGCAGAGGTATCATGGTGTACCAGCCTCCTTATCCTGAAGTTCTAGTTTCTTCTTACTGCCCTTTGTGATCCCAGTCATTTATGTGCCTGATTCACTCTCATTTAGCATCCATCACCCTCTTCGCCTGAATGACTACAGTTGTATCTCAAACTATCTGTAGTAAAGGGTGAAGGAACAATTTGGGTTTTCCCTTTCAGTCTATTTTAGCCTTAAAAAAAATCCTGCTTAGATTTTTCCTCAATGCCAAATTACTTTAAAATGTTCAAATTTTTCTGAACATTTCCTCTCAATTTCGGCACTCATTGTAGATGGTAGTAAACAGTTTGCAGACTAGCCCTGGCCCACACACTGTGGTATAAATGGTACTGTCTTGTGCATCTTCCTTCTTTCACTCTTGCCTCCTCTAAACCAAAGACCACAAAGCAGTGACAGGAATTCTTTTAAAAATACAAAAAAAATCACACCATTTCTGGACTCAGCCTGTCCAATGGCTTCCCCTGGAAGTTAAAATAAAACCAGACATTTACCATGGCCCCAAAGGCCCTTAGCCAGCTGGACCTGTCCATATACCCACCAATTTCCTTTTCCCACTAGCCTTCCTTGGTGCTAATAAAGTGGAATTAGACTTTTGGTAAAATTAGGTTCACACAGAAAACACAATATGTCCTTTCTTCTACTAGGCCAAGCATGGACAGGTGCTTCCATCATTGTCTTTCCGAGAGTGAGAACTTTCTCACTAGTTTCAGAAGGAGCAAGATGCCTAAAACCAAGTCTCAGAAAAGAGTTGATCAACTCTGTAGTGTAACCTATTGCTTCTCTGACAAACTCTGCCTAAAGGGGCCTGCAGAGCGGTCCCTTGAGGATTCAGCATTGTACTGATCAGCACATGCATATGAGGAAACTACTGGAAGCTGAGAGACTGGCGTCAGGGTGGGGTGGGGTGATGTTATGTGTGTGCTGTTGTGATTTGAGCATGTCTCCCCAAAGTTCATGTGTAGAAACTTAATCCCAATTTTATATGTTAATGACATTTGGAGGTAAAACATTTGGGAATTAACTAGGATTAGATGAGGTCCCGAGGGTAGGGCCTCCATAAAAGCATTAGAGTAAGAGAGATCTGAGCTAGCCTGCCAGCAGGGTCTTTCCATGTGATGCCCTCTGCTATGTTAATGATGCAGCAAGAAGGCCCTCGGCTTCTTGAGCAGATGCTGGAGCTGTGCTCTTGGACTTCTCAGCCTCTAAACTGTGAGAAATATATTTCTTTTCTTTATAAATTACCTAGTCTCAAATATTCAGTTATAACAATATAAAATGGATAGAGATATGGGGAGAAGAGTACAAAGCCCAGTGTTCACAGGACTGGGAATATTGCTTTTTCCTTCTAGCCAGACTGGAAAAGCCATAATTCATGGGATGTTGGGTAGAACAGTCAGAAAGTTCTTGCCTCAGTAATGGGAAACAGCACTAGACTGAGCACTGCTCCAAATGTGCCTAACAAATCATAAAAAAGAAGCTCACCAGAGGATCAAACTGTTTCCAACTCATTAACCTCATTTCAGAACAGAGCTCTATAATATTTATAGAAATAAAAAGATTCAGTACCCAACAAGGTAAATTCCACAATGTCTGGCACCTCAAAATAGTCAAGTGTTTGTGTTTAAATTGGAAATACACTGTCCCTGACTGTCCTGGTGGTGTTCTTCCATGCACATTTTTGTACCATTAACAAGTCAAAAAGTTTGTGCCTTCAGTTTTAACATCTTGTACATAACAAGTCCGAGAAGGCCAAACCATGGTCTGTGTTGATATTTACCTTGGCTTCTGAGACACCAGTTCCCCTTTTATATCTATTATTATCATAAAAAATATGTTTTCCCATGTTTGATACATTCCCATTGGATTAGAACAAGGTGAACCCAAGCTAAGATATTGCCTAAGTCCATCATGGATCTCAATGAAGTTCAGGGTAAGGGGTAGTGAAAGTGGTGGGTGAAATGTGATTGATTTACTGAGGCCAATTAAGTGGATGACTCAAAATTAAGAGTCTTAGAGGGCAGTAAGGGCCAAGCCAGGGAGGCAAGGTCTCTGATAGTATTAATAGGACAGGTTAGGCCAAGATCCAGAACCAGAAGACTTTGAGAACCAATAGAGAACATACAGAAAGTGAAGTAATCAAAGTCTCAGGAAGACTGTGTCCAGGTGAATAATCAGGGCTTGTTCATTATCAGAAGCTGGTGACTGGGTCAGAAGAATGTACCAGGATCACCTACGAACTGACTGCTTTGGAGGTCCATAGCTGATGTCCACACTTTGGACCTTGCTATCTATTATCCTTCTGAGATTTGGGCAATTTTTAATTTGATTGACAAGACTATTTCTTTGATTCACTCCTCCACAATTCTGAGATCCAGTCTGACACTGTGTCTTCTGAATACTTTTAGTTAGACACTTTATACCCAGAACAAACAAGTTTTCTTCAGATTGGCTGGTGCTAAGTACAACATTCTTTCCCACTCGACTTGTACAGACAATGTGGCTTTTCTTCATACAATTTATCAATCTTTTGGCAAAGCAAAAATAATTAGTTTTCAAAAATGTTTAACCCAAGGAGTTTCTTCTTGAAGATGATGACAAGATATCACTATCATTATGTAGTTAAAATTTTATTTTCTTTGGGAGATGGGGTTGGGACTAAAAGGAATAGTCTCTGAGAAAATTGGAATTCCATTTGTCTTTTAAAGGAGGGATATCTTAAAAATCACTTTTTCATCTAGAAGAGGGTGTTTCCATTGGTAATCTTGGAACACATTACTTCCATTGCAAATGATAACTACTATGGAATGGATAACTTGAACTGGGATGTAGGGATGTCTGCTGGATGGTAGTCAGTGTTCTCCTGGTCACCATGATGGTCTTCATGGTCAGAATGATTCCCTTACAGAATTTAATAATGACAACACCAACACTAGACAGTAGACAGAGTAAGTTTATTACTTTATTTTTTTTCAAGTCAGCAAAGATCAAAAAAGATTCTATTCTCTGTGTTTCCTAATGGGAAAGACATAGATATAGGAGAGACTAGAAGGTACAGGCTCTCTGTGTCTGATAAACTTAGGTCTGCTGTCTGTACTACTAGACATATCTGCAGACATTAACTCTGTAAGGAAGATTCAAGAGAGGACAGCTCATGCTTTGTGGAAAGGAATGTACTAACTTGATATAATCTACTTTATGTTAATTGTGGTGAGTATTACTGGTTTTAACTTTGTCTTTATATTTATTTATGTTTTGTGGTGGTAATGAGTAAAAGGGTGGGGCGAGTAAATAAAATTGCTTCTCTGTTCTGAAAAATTGCTACATTCTAACTGGTTCTCAGGTGGGAGGATGGGAGTTGTTGTGTTTTATTTATTTATTTATTTATTTATTTATTTATTTAGGAGAGAGACTGACAATGTGAAATCAGTGGGTGAAGGCAAAATCAAGAGCATTTTGCTTTACCTCAGTCCTAGTTTCGCTTTCCCCTTGCCCACTTTTTGTTTCATTTCTGTACCATTCCCCTCCCCCCGCCCAAACCTGTGATCACTCTTCTGTCAACAGGTCCTTAATAACATAGAAATTGCACAAGATTCTGAAGAGATATTGATGGATTATTTCTTTTCCTCATTACTGTAGATCTTATATTTGCCTTGGAAATAGAATTTATATACCACCCCAGGGAATTCTTCTTCGGTTTTCCTGAAATTAAGAGAATCCCCATTTTTTTCCCCATAAAGTTTAGGAAGAGGCAGTTTATGAAAAGTTAGTAATAGAAAGAGGTCAACTGAAGGGATATTTTGATTTTGAGGTATCCTGACCTGGGCATGATATTAATCCTTTGGAAAACAAAAGGTTGAGGTACCTATTGCTCTCAGAGAGCAAGCATTGACTCACACTGAGACTAGTTAAGTCTCTGATTATTTTTTAGTGCTTTATCAATCACAGATGGTGCTGAATCATGAGGTATACTGCCAGATTTTGGGATGGAATATCACTCACTAATGAAGAACTTGGTTAGGTCTGAAAGAGTACATTTTCAGGAAAAGTCATGGACTTGAAGTGTGTTATCTTTCCTTGCTTTTTGGAACATCATCACTTACTTTTATGACTCTAGGTTAACAAATGACATTTGCAAATATTCTTCCCTCTATTGTCCCCAAACTGAGGTTCAGCCTTTTGTATTTTCCTCCATGGTTCAGGGTATATTTGAACGTATAAACTAATATTTTTTATTTTGGGGAGTGAGACTTGAGAAGCCATTCACAAAGGGCAATTCTAAACTAGGGTGACTAAAAACCAGAATAAGGATGAATGGATATTTTTTTCTGGTGATCTATGTCCAAGTGGAGAATTGATGAGCAGGTGAACTTACATTAGTTGAGTATCTTACTGTTATAAAACAGACCATGAATGACCCTGGTGTTTGGAGAAAGCAATTCTTATTTGGCGTCCTTATAGGAAAGTCTCTGGTTTAAATGAGTTTCTCCACTGGCTTCCCATTTGGGTTTTCATTTTCTAAATATCTTCAGGGGTTTTTGATTGTTTGTTTGTTATTTGGTAACATGACAGCATAACCTCACAACTTCACATTTATTAGTTGCAGTCCACACTCACCTTAATTTCTTATGGTCTCATTTCTTATTTGCTGGTATGTCCAAATGCTGAAAGGAACAGCAATTCTATGACTATTTATTCCTGAGATTTCTCAGTCTTCACATGTGCAGCCCAGGTCAGGGGTACCAACTGGGGTATTATCTACTCCCCATGTGTTGGAATGGATGTAAGCTGGTTGGCTTGGTAGGCTTGTCCAGATAAGAGAAGCAAAGTCATGGGGGAGGGAGGAGTTATTCCTTGTGGGAGCCTTATACTTACATCCTGACCACTGAAGTTGGATGGCTGAATGGTTTTATGGAATTGATTCATCAGGAAGTAGACATAGTGAGAGTGGAAGTAAATGAGAATGGTTACAGTTATGGGAGAAACCCTGCTAATGGAGATTCTTTAGTGTCTTCTGGTGAGCTGGGAGATTGACTGGTGGGTTGACAGTCATACTTGTGTGTCTGACGACATTAATTGCAGGGTGCTATGGGCCAGGTTTCTGTAGGTTGGGTGGAGATGGAGGTCACTGGCAGTGAGTACAACACCCAAGGAGAAACATGTGAGTAGGAGGAAGAAAAGCAATTTCTTTCCTCTGTTGTTGCAAGACTGGTGCTGGTGAAACAGTCTTTTCTTGAACACTGAGCTGCACCTGGTAGGACTGGGAGCCTCTGAGCAACACATCCACTCAGGAATCATGGGGGACTTAGGCAAAGGTCAAAGTAAGGTAAGTTTTAGTATGACACTGTGTTTTCTTACTAGTTGCTTTTGGCACGCACACAGATGTTTGTGCATGTGTGGGCGTGTGTGTGTTTATAAAACCGAACGTATGGTGTCAACTTTCAAACTATAGTTTCTATATTACAGAATATTTTCAGCATTAACTAAGAAACAAAGGCTAATATTAGCTGGGAGTTCTGTTTTGGACAGTCTGTTTTGGACAGTTTGAGAGGTGTATTAGACATCTGGGTGGAGAAGCTGAATATACAGTTGATTGCAGGACTCTATAGTTTGGGGAGTATCTGGTACTAAAGATAAATATTTGGGAAACACAGGCATGTGGCACAGCATTCCAGCTGTGAACAGGATGAGATCCCCCAGAGTTGAGAGTAGATAGAAAAGAGTTTTAAAAACAGGTCCCCAGGACTCCCAATCATAAGAGCTTGGAATTTAGGAGACACTGGAAACAAAGGAGGGTGCAATGAATGGGGGAAAAAAAAGGGAAGAATATTTTTCAGAGAGGAGGCTGTGGAATTCTGCCAGTGGCTCAAGTAAGATGAGGGCAGAATTGGCCACTGAATCTAGCAATGGGGTGGGGGCAGTCTTTGGTGATTTTTTTCAAGAGAGAGAGAGAGAGGATCATGTATGACCAGTAAAGAAGGGACAGAATGAGGTGGGGCAAGGTGAAATTGCTGCCAATTTTCCTCTGTCCTCATTCTGGGAGACCCAGGATCCTTAGTTTCTCATTCATCTTTATTTTATGTTGTCACCTCAATTTAACTTTGCAAGCATTTTTAAATTCTTTTTGAGTATGACAGATGGGGTGCTCTCACAGATGAATTCTTCTCCAGTGTCTGTTGGGTTCAGGAACTGTGACTATTTGGCATTCTGTCTGGCGACAGAGATGTAGCCAAACCCTGGTCCTGAGAGAGGTGCTACGAGCAAATCTCTGAATATAACCTTAGAACTGGAGTAACAACAGACCTTGTAAGGAAGAGGCCCTCAGGTGTGAGCATGGTAACAGGTGGGGCTTGTTCTCATCTCCTGATGAGGCCCCAAGAATAATTGTGTTTTAGCATTTGTCTTGGTACAGGCAGGCCCAGAGTATGACAAATAGAAGTCTTGAAATTAAGAAAAATTAGAAGGCTTTGAGAGGAAAACAAGAGAGTGAATGCAATCATGGGGAAAAGAAGAAAGAAATCAAGACAAGTGAGGAAGTTTCCTCAGCTTAGCCCTGTCCTTCTGGGCTGTGTTTATCCTGGTAGGAATGCAAGGGCTGACCTACATTTTTAAAGTGATTGTGGAATTTGGCATGTATTTTAGGAAGGCTGTTCCCAGGGCTGAGGCCCATGAGTGACTCAGCTGGCTTAGACACAGCTGGCTTTTGTTGGGGCAACAGGAGAGCTCCCCTGCAGTGGTCTGGAAATATTTGCAGACGGTGCCACCTTGTTATTGCCATCCAGCAGGCCTGTTGCTTCCTTCTCGTCCCTCTTGTTTAATCAGGCCTCACCATTTTTGGCCAGTGAAAACAATTATTGTTTAGAAGCTCCGAATACCGACTGTAGGTATTCCTTTAGGGCTGTGTTAAGGTGGTAGGAGATGCCAGAGGAAGCATAAGTTGGTAGGGTCCCTTCTTTGCTGCCCATACCAGGTTATGAAAAGCAAACCTTCTACTTTGTTATCTATGTAGCATTGTGCACTGGGTGTCTATCTACCTGCAGTGCCAACTTTCACATAACTGCCTCACCCACCCCACACGTCCCACAGAGTGTTATCACCCAAATGTGTCTCACTTTCCCTGTTTCAATACAGGTGGTGGGAAGATGAAGTCAGACACCATGGAGTCCCTGCCTGGCTATGAGAAAGCAACCTCTGCAGTACTAGGGGGGCTACATCAAGGTGACACCCTAGTTTTCCTTGGTCTCATGTAGAGTGTGAGTGGGTAAACGTTTCATTAGCTTCACGAAGGGAGAGACCTGGTTTCTAGTCATTTTTAATACCTTAAAGAACCACTTTAGTAACTGAAGGCAAAGTCTGCCACGGCTGCCTTCTAATCTGGGATTTAGTGGAGTTTAAATTTTTTCTGCCATGTGTGCGCTCCCCCCCCCCCCCCCCCCCCCCCCCCGCAATGTGATTGCAAGGAGTCCAGGTGAAGTCTGCATCTCTGATTGAGGCAGGATGTGCTGCGGATGAGCTTTAGTTACTCAATTTCTGTGTCTGCCCCTGCCTGGGCAGGTCTTATCTGGATCTCAGAGGCAGCCTCTCGGGGCTGGGACAGTGGAAGTGCCAAGTCAGCTTCAGCACGTACACAGTTCCCACAGCTGCCCACCCCATATTTCTCTGTGCCAGCTGGGTCTAGCCTCCTCCTGTCCATTCAGGCAGTGGAAGAGAATGATGCCATCCAGAGCTGCTGTGACATGTGGGGCTGGCCTGGTGCCTGTTTGAGGTGGCCAGAGCCTCCTTGCTATTCCACTCTCACACTTTTCTTGTACCTGGTACAGTTGTGAACCCATTTACTGTGATTGCAAATTATATTTCGGATCCAGTCAGTAATGTGATGAGAGGTGTTTGTGTGTACATGTTTGTTTGTTGTTTGGGGTTGAAGAGGATGTCTGTGGAAGTCACTCTTTCCTAAGCCATTCTCAGGCAGTATATGGTTCTGCAGAGATGCACCTACCCAGCTTTGTCCAACACCAATTTCAGATCTATGCTTGAGAAGACAAAATCAAATAGTAGCAGGAACTTAATGTTGGGGGTGGTGGTACCCCCTAACCCTTGTCTAGCTATTGCCAGGGCTTTTGGATACATGAGTATCCACAAACAAAAACCTGTCTGAAGGCTTGCACAGGCCACAGTCTTAGTGAACTAATAGTTCTGTGCATAAACATCTCTCAACATGTCCATCATGCTGTGAGCAAGGGTAAACTAAGTTTTTGTGGTTGTGCCTACTTCTTGGTACAGTTACCAACTATCCTGGGGACAAGGAGGAAAATGATACTAGCACTTCATATCTTCTGTCCTCTTTACTCCAGTATAACCAGTCCTCTTGATTCTAGGGCCACATTGTAATATTTGTCATTACTTTTTTTCTACCCTACAGACTTCTGATGTGTTTCGCATTATTTCCACATATTCCAAACCTCCCAAATTTGCTACCCTCATTTCATAGCTTAGAACATGTATTTTTTAAAATAAAATAGTTGGAAGTATCATGGGGTATTCTGATGATGCTTTCTGATGTTGTGACCCCCATCTGGACAAGTGGCCTGAGGGGGATGCCTATATTACAAAAGTACACTTTGACTTTCTTTCAGTGCTTTTAGTGGACAGCACGGTACTTGGTTTTCCTGAATTTATTTAGGGATGTGAGATGCTCATCAGGCTGTTCATTCATTCATTTCCTTGTTTGTGAAACTCCATTTAAGAAATGCTGGTACTGGGAATGTAAAGATAAAAGGCTTAGTTCCTTCTTTCCAGGAACTCAAAGTGCAGTGAGACAGACCCTGAATGTAAACAATGACAGAATTCATGAGCAATTCCATAACAGTTCCTTGGGATCACAGAAAAAGGGAAACTCTCATACTTGAAGTGTAGGTTTGAGGAGGTTCTCTGAGATGGAATGACCCCTTTACTGAGATTTTTTTTTCCTCCAACCCCTCTTTTTCCTCCTTCTCTTCTTCTTCTTCCTCTTCCTCTTCTTCCTCCTCCTCCTCCTCCTCCTTTGTAATGGAGTTATGTTGGATGTGTGTTAATTGGGTGAAGGAGGGAAGGGCTGCAGGCTGTGTGGAACAGAACAGAGCCAGGGAGGCATGCTAGAGAGCTTGGCATGTTTGGGTAATGTTCAATGCCACTATTTAATTTGGTTCTATCAATGGGGCAACAGAAATGAGAGTAGGGTCCCTCCAGGAGGTCAAGGATACTGCCCCTCCCCCCCATTATCCTGCTGTGATCAGACAATCCTTTTTGAAGAAGTACATCTGTGGGATGCATAACAGTATCTTATAGGAGCCCTGGAATGTGTCATCTGGAGGAGAGAGAGACCTAGATTTGCAGTTGTTTTGACTAGACTTGCAGCAGAGGCTTCTGTGAGCACAGGAAGTAGGAGGAGATTGTGTTCTGAATCCTGCTTCTTCACTCAGACTACAGTGAGATTTTGGGAAAATTATATAACAAACCAGTGTCTATTGACAAAAATTTTCTAATAATACCTACCTCATCAGAGGTGATGTGAAGATTAAATGATATAACTTATTGATATATGAAATAATCTAACACAGTATCTAGTCAACAGATGTTATCTTGTTTTGCTTTCTGTTGTCTGTCTTTTCTCATTCTTTGTCGCCTTCTTTTCCTATTCTCCATTTTTCATCCAACTCTTTATTAGCTAAGTAATATATGTCAGGCATCCCACAAGATCTACATTGTCCAGTATGGTGGACACCAGCCATATGTGGCCATGGAACACTTGAAGTGTGGCAGGTCCCAACTGAGATGTGCTATCAGTGTGAAACACACACAGAAGTCATGTATTTAACACTTTGTCTTGTCCCCAAACCACCATTGTTTCCAGGGCTTGCCTTCCAAGGGCAGGAGGCCAGAGACTTCTTGAGTCTGTGGAGGTTTTTCCTATAGAAAGCCAACCTTTGATTGTTTTCTGAGGTGGTCTTCAAGTGAGCTCTTCTTCCTGCAGTGATATTCTTATGAATGACAAAGGTTTGATTTTAAATTTCTAGTCTGTGTTCTTATTTTCCTCAGGAGTTTGGAAATACTGAGTTAATACTGGGCTGTGAGCAGGAATGAAATTTTTCATAGTAATTTTTTTTCTATTCATTGCATGCTCAATTGACAATATTTGATGAAATAGAATACATTATAAAACTAGATTTCACCAGTTTCTTCTCACTTTTATAGAAGTGGCTACTGAAAATAATTTAAGATTACTTGTATAATTTGAATTTTACTTCTATTGAACAGCATAGTGTTGGCTGCTAGGAATTCACAGACTTTTGGAGCTTATGGCCTAGTAGGGGTAGGTAGAAAAACAAAATCAGAAGAAAATTTAAAAATAAATAAAAAATACAAATTGTAATTAGAAAAATACACATTATAATACAGACTGTGAAGATAAGTTTCTATGGAGAAAAAATAGGAATATGTAATTTAGACCCTGTGGCCGAGGAAGTCCTCTCTGAGGAAGGGACTGATGCTGAACCTTGACGGAGTTCTTCCTGTGTGGACTTTCTAGATGACAGTAGGGACAGGACATTTCAGGCAGAGGAAAGAGCCTGCTGGGAATACTCATTGAGTCCATCTAACATCAGGCCTGTGGTCAGCAGCAGTAAAAACCTGTGGGGTGACAGAACCAAGGAGCGCCCCTGACTGCTCAGGGCTTGTGCTCTGGTGAGAAGACAGGCACCTGAGGGTGCAGGGATGTGGCTGGTACTTGGCCCTGGAGTGCCCATTGCCCTGTCTTGTTTCCATCTCAGAGTCATCATCAACCGTAGTCTTGACCAAGCGGGTCCCTAGGGCGTGTCTGTTCTTCCTTCCACATAGGTAGGTAGTTAAGATGCACAGTTGCCCCTCTATTCCCTGCTCTGACTCAGACTCATCATCTAGGTAATGAGCGTCTGTGATTGTCTTCTAACTGGTTTCCTTGCCTGCAGCCCCTTTCTCCCTGTCATATATCTGTGCCTGGCTGCCAAGTTAATCGTACTTGAACACCATTTAGATCATGTGACTTCCTTTCTCTTGAGATTTAACAGTGCCTTGCTGGCAGAAGAGCAGTTTTCTGGGAGATGCTGGATCTCTGTCACTTTTCATCCTTCACATTTTCTTACTACATTTTGCAGAGAAGCATGGTCTGTAAGCTGTGATTTGAGGAGTCTTTCAAGCTTTACCAGTAACTGTCTTGCCATATTTCTGCTCCTGCCCTGCATTGCCTCTTGGGCCAGGCATGCTGCAATTTCCGCTGTCCTGTGAACACTGAGCACTGTCTCCCAAGGAAGGGCAAGAGCACATTGGCAAGAGCTGTTTCTAGAGTTGTGAAAACAGATTTGAACACCAGCTCTGCCATTAAACTAGCTGTGGAAACTGTTTCAGTAAGTTACTTATCTTTTTTGAGCTTAATTTCCTTATTTGTTAATAGCACGAGGCTAATCATGATTTGTACCCTTGAAGTTGGGTGGATAAGGTGAAATGTTGTAGGTAAATCATAAGTGCCGAGTCCATAGTGAGTCCTTAATCCATATCCCTTGTTTAAATCAATGGTAAGCCATGATTAAGAGTTACCTCTGGGGACTTTGGCCCTACTTTCTTTTTGTATCTCTAATACCAGTTAGCAATTTTCTTATAACTGAAAATGGGCTGTTGTGCAGCTTTTGTGCAGCGGTGGTGGTGGCCATAAACACTGGATAGGGACACTGAATGGTGTTATCTTGGACCTGGCTGGAACCTCCAGAGACCATCCTGTGTAGAATCCCTGAGGTGCCTCAGGATGTCCAAACAGGTCCAAAGGAGTTAGTTGAAATGCTTCTGTTGTTCCATGTGGGATCTGTTATTTTTCTCGCACAGCAGTCTCTAGTTGGTTCTCCTGTCCATCACAAAGTACTGCAGTTGTTGGTTTTTTACTTACCTTTGGTCCCTCTTAATTGAATATCTTTTTTTTTTTTTTTTTGCTTTACTTCTATCAATGAGGAACAGTAAGAAGCTTAAATCTGCAGATACAAAAGACTGGGAGTCTGGTCACACCTCAGCTCTTTTCTCTAGGGTTTATCGAAGAGTTAAATGTGTTAGACTTGGCAGTGTTAAAAGTCTCACACAGGCATACCATGACATTATTAGCTGTGTTCTTCCTCAGCTTTTATGCTGGGATGTGGTATCAGGTCATTTTCACAAGGAGGAGGCAACTTGAGCTCTTCTCCTAGGAAATCTTCTTTTAGATAGTACAGTACTGCAGGTAAACTTAAGACAATTTAGGTATAAAGAACTCTGTTATTTTAAATGGTAAAAATATTAAAACATAACCTGTCCAAAAATCAATATTTTTTAAACTCTTTTAGTTTTGATTGCAACAGACTGGTTACAAATTAAACTACAAAGATCAGACTGTTTCAGAGTTCCCTAAGTGATTATGCAGTCTTTTTCAAAGAGTTGGGTGGAAGGAAAACTTTATTTCAAGGTTGAATTTTATCTATGCAGTCACAGGCAGAAAGCATGTTGTTGTGTATAGAATAGTATTTCTCAGCTTTTTAGACTATTAAATAAAACCTTCACATCATCTGTTCATGTGAAGTATCTTTTTTTAAATTTATTATTATTATTATTATTATTTTTAATATTTATTTTGTAGTTATTGGCGGACACAACATCGTTGTTTGTATGTGGTGCTGAGGATCGAACCCGGGCCGCACGCACGCCAGACCAGCGCGCTACCGCTTGAACCACATCCCCAGCCCCCATGTGAAGTATCTTAAAATAGACATTTTAAATACATAAAGACAATTTTAAAAAAAGACAATTTAAAACTATGCTATATATGCTTGGGAAGGGGGCAACATTTCACACCAGGAATCACTGAGTAAGGGCTTTTGTCTTCTTGTTCTTATCTCTTTGGAAGATGTAGTGTGTAGCATGTAATTGACAAAAGTAGAATAGAATACCCAGTTGAAAGTTAGTGAATAATAAATATTTATAAAATAGAACAAATTAACCTCAATAAAAATTAAAGTTTCAATAGCTCCTCTATGGAGATTGAAATCAAATGAATCCTGTAGTGTTTGGTGCCTGGAAAAGAAACAAAACACCAACAGAAATTCAGATGTCTTGCCTACTCAGTCCTCAATGTGTATTTTAAAAATATGTTGTAAAGAGCAATAAGGTAAATGCAGTGCCCATCACACTAGACCGTCCTCTTTATTTATTTTTGTTGGACACAATATCTTTATTTTACTTATTTTTATGTGATGCTGAGGATGGAACCCAGGGCCTCGCACATGCTAGTAAGCGCTCTACTGCTGAGCTACAACCCCAGCCCCTTGACCATCCTCTAACACCAAGACTTGGTCTCTTACTCTTAGTTCTAAACCAGTAATGAATCAATGATTCAGTTAATATGCTGGGAATCATGAACAGATTAGAAGAAGCATCAGAAATCAACATGGACCAGTGTTACCAGCATTATTAATGTGAGATGGACCCATTTTAACATCAGATTTCTTGACATCTCTCATCCCCTTCTGAACTTTGATTGTGGCTCTACTTTTATTATCTATTTATTGAGCAAAAAAGACATATCCAGGTCTGTTGGAATAACTTTCAGTCTCAGCTAGCAGCTACTAGCAGCTCGGAAGTGCCTGAAATATCCACCTTCCTTCAGGCCTGACAGAAGGGCCTGCAGGATGGGGTGAAACCACATCCTCAGCACTTGTGGTTAGCATTGCCAAACTGCCCAGCCAAGAAACTGAGAGCCAGGGGCTTCAGGGCATGAAAGGCTAAAGACCCTTCCAGATTGCTTTCTGCCACGACAGCAATATTTAGAGTTTCCTCACAGTGCGGTTACATTAGGCAGAAGATGATTGGCTTATGGATATTGTCTTGCTTATGTATGATTGACAAGCATGCCCCACTCAAACCCTATAACCGGTGTGTGAATTCCCAAAACAAACTGAGCTACCAGCTGTGTGTGTTGATTCCGTGACGTGTGTCCCCCCCTCCCCGCTCCCCGCGAGACAAAGTAGCTGAGTGATCATGGATCACAAAGGGACTAGGAACACATTTACGGGCCAACTCACATGACTTGTTGCAATGGAACAGTGGCCCAGGGATCCTCAGCTTACCTAATGGAACAACCACATTTTGGACCAAATTCCTAATTAGTTGAGAAGTAGCTTGGTTAGAAATCAGAAAAGCATAGGATGTTCAAATAGAGATATGGAAATATCCAGAAGTCACAATCAAGTCAACTGAGGACACTGAATAAGGAATACTGGGTATTGTTTGAGAAATCTGTAACCTGAGATATTGCAATATTCATTACCCCATGGAAATCCTTTCATGTGTTTCCAGGTAAAATACAGAATGCTTAGTGAAATTCAAATGTGAAATATACAGCTCATGAAATATATGGTAGAAACTTGTGCTAAAAAAATGCCTTGTTGCTTATGTGAAACTTAAATTTCACTAGGTGTCCTATGCATTTATTATTGTTGTTAAAGTGACCACCCTACTTTCAGATATCCACAGTGCTGCAGGGCAGGGAATGAAAACATGGATGACATTCCTGTACATTTGTGAATATAGAGCATTGACATATTTCCTGGGGATTTTTCAGTTGTCTGTCAAAGGCTCTAAGGCTCTGTGTTTGGTTATCTTGTTCTTCTTCATGGATGTACAACTCAACTTGGACAGTGACCACCCAGGAGGCAATTACTGATGTCCTTTATTTCCTGTGTTCATTTTCATCAACTTTGAAGTTTAGCCACAAACTTATATTCCTGATTTTGAGGTAGGGGCAGAAGTCAAAGGTGGAGATTTCTTTGGGCTGAAGTAGTCACTTTGAGGGTCCAATCAGAAGAGGAAGTAGAAGGAAAGGCAAGGAAACTTTAATTTACCAGAACCTTGGTCTTCTAGTCCTGTAGTCAGAGAATTTTCCATGGAACATGGAATTCCACTTTTTCTTGTCTGAACTTGAACTTTAAGGTGATTGAAGTTTAGGTGTTTTTCTCTTTCTCCCTTTCCAGTTTCTCTCTACCTCTGTAGGTTAGTTTCATATGCAAAGCTGGCATTGAACTAATTTTTTTATTTATTGAATTCATAAATAGGATATGCTAGGATTTGGGGTTTTTAAAAAAATTTATTTATTTATTCTAATTTGTTATACATGACAGCAGAATGCGTTTCAATTCATAGTACACATATAGAGTACAATTTTTCATTTCTCTGGTAGTACATAGAGTAGAGTCACACCATTTGTTTCTTCATACATGTACTTAGGTAATGATGTCCATCTCATTCCACCATCTTTCCTACCACCATGCCCCCTCCCTTCACCTCCCTCCCCTTTGCCCTGTCCAAAGTTCCTCCATTCCTCCCATGCTCCCCCCCCCCATTATGGACCAGCATCCACATATCAGAGAAAACATTCAGCCTTTGGTTTTTTGGGATTGGCTTACTTCACTTAGCATGATATTCTCTAGCTCTGTCCATTTATCTGCAAATGCCATGATTTTATTCTCCTTTATTGCTGAGTAATATTCCATTATGCATATATACCACAGTTTCTTTATCCATTCATTCTATTGAAGGGCATCTAGATTGGTTCCATAGTTTAGCTGCTGTGAATTGAATTGCTATAAACATTGATGTGGCTGTGTCACCATAGTATGCTATTTTTAAGTCATTTGGGTATAAACTGAGGAGTAGGATAGCTGGGCCAAATGGTATTCTGATTTAAAAAAAATAATTTTTCCCCTCCAAGTCAGGCAGAGTACTACAAGAAATTCAAAGAAATGTCCTATTTGAATGAATATTCACTTTGGGAGATATCTAAATACGAATCACCTTAAAGTTCAAACAAACAAACAAACAAACAAAAAGTAGAGAATATTATAACCTGCCATGCTCCATGGAAAATTCTCTGATTACAGTACTAGAAAACAAGGGATCTGGTAAATTAAAGTTTCCTTGCTTCCTACTTTTTCCCCTAATTAGACCCTGAGAGTCTCTACTTTAATCCAAAGAAAGCTCCAATTTGACTATTCCACCTCATTCATTTGAATGAATGTTCACATTAAAGTTCTATGTTACCCATGTTAAAAGAATGACTGTCATAACAGGTCCTAAGGGTCAGAGATTTTCTTCACAGGAGATTGAAATGAAAGCACTGAAAATTAAGCTCCTATTTTTATATGGCATTTTCTCTTCCACCCAGAGTAGGGATTTTGAAGATTCATTTTATAAAACTCTGTGGTAGTGATTGCCAGTGTTGCCCCATTTCTCACTTTATGACCTCAGGTGTTTGAATATGGTGGTGGATATTTGGACTCAGAGGATAAGGAAGGGGAAATTAAAAACAGAGCAATTAGTTGCAGGCTTTAACAATTAAGAGAAGAAAAATAAGGGCTAGAAAACATTTTCATATAAGTTTCAGAGATACTGGTTAATCCCATTTTTGCTTCTGCATACAAGGCTTTAGCTAGTACAGCTCAGCTTTGTTCATTTCATTCATCAAACATTTTGGACTGCAGGCTTGGTGCTGGATGAGTAAGGAGCTCCTGGCTAGTGGTAAGAGACTGGGAGTTAAAGAGGTCATCTCAACATGGAATGTGAGGAAATACTTCAGCAAAGGAATATGCAGGTGCTGTGGAGGCAGAGGGAGTACCATCTAAAGCAGACTGGGAGTTCAAGGCCAAGGGATGAGTCACCCACAAGACCAGGCCTTTCAGCCGTAGCCACTCCCATGTGAGTGTTGGGGTCATAGCCTTTGATTTCTCAGGCCAGCCTTAGTCTGAAATGATTTTCTGTCATCAGACCCCATGCAGAAACACCAAATCTCTGCTTCTTGACTCTTCCATCTCTTTTTATCCTTCTCAGCTTTTCCAAGGACAATTTTAAATAGAGAAATAATGATGTGTCTGTTATCCAATTTCAGCAACAATTACCAGCTCACCACCAATATTGTTTTGTCTCTCTTCCTATCCACTTCTCTTTTCCCCAGGTAGGTTTTGAAACAGTCAAGTCTTTCCTGAGAAAAGCAGGGGAGTGGGACCTGCATACACACTCCTCAACATGGGTCAATATGACTTGTGATTTTTTTTTACTTTATTGTGTTGCTGACGTGATATGCAATCAGTAGAAACTGCATTTCAGACTTTGAATTTTTATGTTTTCCACAATTTTAGCAATATGTAGCATGATATTTTCTCACCATGCTGGACAGTAATGGTGAGCCACAGTGCCCAGTTTGCCAGGAGATCAAAAGGTGAACAGCTGATCCTCTGTAGAGTATTATGTTACTAACCTGTGATGTGCTGTAGGTTAGGTGTTGCTATGATTTGGATGTAGTTTGTCCCTAGGCATTTATGGGTTAGAAGCTTGGTCTTCTGAGTGGAAATATTGGAAGATAGTGGAGCTTTGAGAATAGAAGCCTGGTGCAAGGTCCTTAGATCACTAGGGATGCTGCCCTTGAGATAGATTAACATAGTTTTCATAGGATCCCAATTAGTTTCTCAGAGGGTTGTCATGAGACTGCCTCTCCCCACTCTCCAGCTTCCTTTCTCCTCATGTTATTTCTCCCTATTGCACGCACTCCCACCATGATGCTATTTCTTATGCAGTGTTTAGCTGAGGATGAACAAATAGGGACACCAGATCTTGAACTTTCAGCTTCCAAAATTGTGTGCTAAAAACCATCTTTTTAAAAAAACATATTAACCCATCTCAGGTATCTTTCCATAGAAATTGAAAACTGACTTATACAGAGAAATCATACTGAGGAGTGGGATTGTTGCTATACCTATATCTAAAAATGTGAAAGCAGCTTTGGAACTAGGTAATGGGTAGAAGTTAGAAGAATTTGAAGGAGCAGCCTAGAAATAAGCCTATTCTGTAAGTAGAATATTAAAGGCAATCCTGGTGAGGACTCATAAGATGGTTTCTGTTAGGAATTAGAATATAGGCCACACTTGTTGCACCATATCAAAAAACTTGGCTGTACTGTGATGCCCTAGAGCTTTATGGAAGGCTAAATTTAAGTATGATGAACTGGCTTATCCAGTGTAAGAAATTTATGGACAGCCAAGCATTCAGACTGTGATGTGTATTACTGGCTGCTTTTAGTGAAAATTACCAGACGACTTAGAAATAGAGTGGAAAGTTTTGGGAAATTTGTAGACTGACCGTGTCACTGTAGTATGTTGATTTTAAGTCCTTTGGGCATATGTCAAGGGTTAAATGGT
Organism: Urocitellus parryii; assembly: GCF_045843805.1. Classification (NCBI taxonomy): domain Eukaryota; kingdom Metazoa; phylum Chordata; class Mammalia; order Rodentia; family Sciuridae; genus Urocitellus; species Urocitellus parryii. The sequence goes on from NC_135532.1 coordinate 149,547,997, forward strand.
GGTTTCATTCCAAATTTTCTAAGCAATCTCATACTGCTTTACACAGCTGTTGTGCCAATTTGCAGTCGCATCAGCAAGGTATGAGTGAACCTTTTCCCCCACATCCTTGTTAACATTTATCATTACTTGTATTATTCCTGGAATGAAATGGAATCTCACTGTAGTTTTAGTTTGCATTGCTTTAGTTGCTAGAGATGTTGAACATTTTTTTCATGTATTTGTTGGCCATTCTTTTTTCTTCTTCTATGAAGTGCCTGTTCAGTTGCTTCACCCATTTATTTGTTGAGTTATATGTTTTAGTAATTTCTTTCTAAAGATATGAACACAGATGTTCATTGTCAGGACAATAAGAAAGAGGCCTGGAGGGCATCTCAGAAATATTCAAGTCCACCCCTTCCCTCACAGGCCAGAGTCACATATTTGTTTCATGGACCCAGGAGTTGGAGCCCTGGGTACTCTGAATTTGTTTGCTGCACCATATCAAAAAACTTGGCTGTACTGTGATGCCCTAGAGCTTTATGGAAGGCTGAATTTAATTACGATGGACTGGCTTATCCAAGACTCTGTTCCCTGCTTTCCAGTGGTGAGACACTCTATGGCTGCATTCATAGTTCAAGCTGGGGCAGACCTTGGTGCCATCCATGTGGCGTTTATTTTGCAAAGGTATATAATGCAAGAGCTATGAGATCATGGCAGCTTCCACTGAAATTGTAAAGGAGAGCTGGAGTGCCAGGCAGAAATTTGGTAAAGGGACAGAGCCCCAAGTGTGGCAAAGCCTAGTGGAGCCACAGGAATGAAGCCGCAGCTGAGACCTCTGAAAGTAGAGCCGCCAGCAGTGTGCAGTGCCAGCCTTGGAAAGAGGTAGTCATTAGTATTTACTTGAGACAGTCACCAAATGGGCTGTGATCAGCAGAGCTGTGGAAGGGGCTTCCTGAGGCCTTGCAGGCTCACCTTGTGTGCAGTATGTACAGGGTGGTGGACTTGGAGCTTTGAGATTTAATGTCTGCACTGCCAGGTTGAAGTCTTTGGGGGCTGGTTATTCCCTTCTACTTTGGTATTTTTTTTCCTTTTGGAATAGGAATGTTTATCCCATCACTGTATCTTGCAAGTAGATAACTTGTGTTTTGATTTTATGGGTTCACAGTTGGGTTGAGTTTCTGGATTTTTAGTGATGCTGGAATGAATTGAGATTTTGGAAGTACTGGGAATAGAATAATTGTATTTTGCATTTGAGAATGACACTGACCTTGAGGGGTAGGAGAAGAACTTTGTGACTTGGATGTGGTTTCTGTACCACTATTCATATATTGGAAGGTTGGTGGAAAAACCTGGTACAAGGTCCTTAGGTCACTGAGGATGCTGCCCTTGAAATAGATTAACATCGTTTTCATGGGACCTAGATTAGTTCCGAGAGAGGGTTGTTATAAAGAGTGAGACTGGCCCTTCTCCTCTCTCTGGCTTCCTTTCTCTTCATGTGGTCTCTTTCTATTGTATGTATGCACTCCCATCATGATGCCATCTTTTATGCAGCCTTTAGCAGAGGGTGAACAAATAGGTCTACCAGATCTTGAATTTTCAGCTGCCAGATCTATGTGATAAATAACTATTTTTCCTTATACATTATCCAGGCTTAAGTTATTTTGCTATAGCAATGGGAAACAGATTAATATAGGTGAGTAACTTGCATTTTGACTTAACAGTATTTTCAAATTCTGATGGTTTTTGGGTGGGAATATAACCCTATTGTGATTCAAGCAATGTAGGTGTGCGTGCATGCGTGTGTGCATACATGTGTATGTGTGTATGTGTGTGTACAGAGGTATACAGATATGTATAGATGTTTCTGCCTATCTATTGACATATACATGTATATTTTTTCTGCCTATTTGTTGATCTATCTATCTATCTACATAAATATTTAAATATTTATTTTAAAGAATTCTCTCATGCAGCTGTGGAGGCTAATATATCCTACAGATTGGAATGCAGGAAAGTGTTGGTGTTGTAGTCTCAAGTCTAAAAAGTATTTCATAGACTTGTTTTTGACTAAAAACTGAGTCATGATTCAACCAAATTGATACCTTAAAATTATCTGTGAAGAGTTCTGAAGTTACTCTAAGTCATCACATATTTTCCACTATGTAATTTCAGTAATAATATTTCTCTTCAAAATACAGATTCTTTAAACAATCTTAAACATGATTTATACTATTATCATGTGTAAGAAATTTTAAAATCCTGAATTATTTTTGTTTCAATTTAGATCCAAATAAAGCCCATACTTTGCAATCATAGATATAACTAAAAGACATCTTTTGGTTTATAGTTTCTTCCTTTTTTCTTTGTGTATTTCTTAAAATTTATCTGTTGCAGAAATCATTTTCACTTGTAGAGCTTTTCATCATCATCTGGAGTTTACTGGTTGCATTTCCATGAGGTCATTTAATATGTTTCATTGCTCTTATATTTCCTGAAAATTGGTAATTATATAGATAGGTTAAGTCTCACACCAATTCAATTTTCTCTATAACAACACTTGAGTTACTTCTTTTGGATTATCTCTCTTTTGTAAGTTTTTTTTAAATTAACATTGCCTGAATTTATTATTTGATTATGTTTATAAAATCTCATATTCTATCATTTCTTCTTGTATTTGTTTGTTGAAATAGTCCTAGAAAGAGAAGTTTCTCATCAGTCATTTGGGTACAGCTCAAAGTAGTTCTTCCTAATTATTTACCCCAGAGTTTCCCAAACCCCTGGAAGTCTGCTGATATGTTCTGTTGTGAGGAGAGATGTCTGCAAACTTCCTATTGTAATAACCTACCTCTACATTTTCATCTCAATGATGATTAAGCAACATTATAAGCATATCTACATCATCTAGATGACCTTTTGTATTCTTGGAGTTCAACTAATTATCTCAATCCTGGGATTTGCATTCATGTTGGGGTCATGATGGTGGCAAGACGCAGTGATCTAATTTTCAAGTTATTGAATAAAGATGAACTTCAGATGCCAGATAATCTTTCAGTGGGTTTTAAGTTGAACAGAGAAAATTTGAGTTAATTTGGGGCACACAATAATATACATATTCTGGACTAAAAAGAACATAGACTGTAGTGGTCAGTGCCTTATATGGTTTAAATATCTGCTCCCAAACACTGTAATTTAATTGCCTTTGTAACAGTACAGAGAGGTCAAACCTTTAAGAGGCAATTGGGCTTTTCCCTCATGAATGATTAATGCTGTTATTGTGAGGGGGTTAGGACTGTGAGGGTGGGTTTGTTATAAGTCCCCCTGGCTTCTTGTGAACGTCTGTTTGCTCTTCTGCCACATATGACAGAGCATTATGTCCTCACAAGATGTCGCCCCTGTTCTAGGACTATGTGGCCCAGAACCATGAGTCCAGCAAACTTCTGATGCTTATAATCCACCCAATCTTACATATTCGCTTATAATAGCACAAAATGGATAAGTTAGTATCATGCTGTGAAAGGGAATTTATTTTAGCAAAATCTGTCTTCTGTTACAGTTGATTTGCGTTAGTTTACTTGATTTGTGTTGGTTTTGCAGTTTTGTTTATATTTAGTCTGTAAATTTGTATACTTTTTCATGTTGTCCAAATAAGTATTTATACTACTTAAAGAAGTTTATATAACAAAGGCAACTTAAGTGAATATACTGCTGTGAATTTATTTCTCCTTTTAAAAAGTTCTGCCCATGACTCAAGTTTAAGAAATGCTGCTTCATCCCATTCCTGCTGTCATAGGCTCTCAGCCCCATTCAGAATAATTTGTCTTGTTAAGGAGCGGCTTCCTGCTCATGGTATTTGGAGTCTAATGGTGTGTGCCTAGAAACACCATGCAGAACACTCAAAGAAAAAGCACTGTATTCAGGGGCCTCCTGCCAGCCCTGACATCATATCAGACCACAGGATGTGAGAAGCCACCTTCTTATGTATTTTTCCTAGTGCCTTGTGAGGAATGGTAAATGGAGAATCTTAGATCATACCTACACATTAAGAGAACAACTCTTCAGAAAGATAAGAAGCAAATTAAAAAAAGAAAGAAAGAAAACAATACAAAATACACACAAAAAGCAAACAAGGAAACATAAATTTCCTGACACCAAGAGACTGAGAGTCTAGAGATATTCTGTTGATTTTTTTTCTCTGTTCTCCAATCAAAATTACCCAAGTAGCTGGGCATGGTAGCCATGCCTGTAATCCCAATGGCTCCAGAGGCCTGAGACAGGAGGATTGTGAGTTCAAAGCTAGCCTCAGCAGCAGCAAGGCGCTAAACAACTCAGTGAGACCCTGTGTCTAAATAAATATAAAATAGGGCTAGAGATGTGGCTTAGTGGTCAGGTACCCCTGAGTTCAATTCTTGATACAAAAAAAAAAAAAAAAAAAAATAGCCCAAGCTTCCAATTCTGTCTATCTTATTAATTTTTAAAAAGCTGTACTTGAAGGTAAATACACTTCTACTATTTGAGGGTAGACACAGAGCTTGATGCCCTATCTTCCAGCTGGTTTAAAAACAGGAGGTGTTCTCAACCCCAGGGCAAATATCATTGGCAGTGATGAAATCCAGTCCGAAATCCTTGGCCTCTTGGATGCTATAGTAAATTCTAGGTCCCTTTTATCTAGAGTAGTAACATTAAACCAAAACTTGAGTGATTTTTGTGTGAAAGTTTTTCATGAGAATTGTGTGAACATCTTTCTGAAAAAAGTGCACATAATCTTGGTTGGACTTAATTTGAAAAAAATAATTAACAAACAAATTTGTTACATTTTTCTTTTTCCTTGGAGAAAAGAAAAAAAATCTTTTGATGTTAAGATTTGACCAAAGAGCTCTCAGAGAAACATTCTGATCTGTGATTTTTTTCACTGGGGAAGGAAGTGTGATTTTTGTCCCCTTCCAGAGTTTTATTAATGGCTGTTGATGTTTTTGGTTGTCATAACTGGTGGGGGTCAGTGGGGGTTGATGCTGACAGCATCTAGTAGGCAGAGGCCAGGGATACTGCTAAAGGTCCTATAATGCACAGAACAGTGCCCCAGGAATTATCTGGTTTGAAATGTCAATAGTGCTGCTGTTGAGAAATTCTGTCCTAGATCAGTGTTTTTCAAAGTTTAATGTGCATATGAATCATCTGGGAATCTGTCAATAGGAGGATACTGATTTGGTAGGTCGGGGGTGGGGCATGAGATTCTGCATTTTCAACAAGTTCGAACTGCTAGAACTAGGAGTGCACTTTGAGTATCAATGTTCTAGAATTCTTGTTTGTTGTCTATCTTCTTATTCAAAAAGATAAGGTCTGTGAGAGCAGGGATATCTATCTCAAGTCTTATAGCTAGAATGGTAACTGGCACATTGTAGTTGTTTAATTAGTATTTGTTGAAAGCATAGATGGATAGATAAGAGGAATGGGGAAATAAATGGAAAAGTGGCCAGACAAGAGCACATTTCCCACACTTACCTCTGAAGAACCTTAAGGGCACTTCTAAGAGAAATGGAATTTCCTTTCAACAAAGGCAAGAAATTTACCAAAAGCCTTTTGTCAGATCATGGGATCTTGTGATCCAGAAATCACAAATGAGATTAAAATGAAAGCAACAGGAAGCAGGAGGAGGGGAGAACCGGATGCTTGGGTGGCTTTTATGCCTATAAGTTCAGGAACTCAGAGGTTGATCTGATCCAGCCAGCAGTATCATTTACAGTCTCACTTTTGGCTTTCTAGGCTCCTTTGATTGCCCTCTGTCATTCACCATTCTCCACACAACAGAAATCCAAACCAAGCCAAGTTTTGAAATCTGATCTAGGAGTGCTATTTCTTCCCTAGGTGGTCCCTTGCTCTTGAAGGAAATTTGCTTAGAACCCTTAACCTCTCTGCTGCCCTTCTGGAAATTTATTGTGTCAGGTAGAAGAGAAAGGGGAGAGAAAAGGAGGATGGCAGGGAGGTGGGTAAAGAAGAGTCAAGGCAGTCGAGGCCATGAGAATAGGGCTACAGGACGTTCTCTGCAGATAGGACAAGGATAGTCAGAGGTTTATCCCTGTCTAATTGTTAACAGAGCTGTTAGAGCAGCAACTTCCTGTGAGGAGTGATGCAAGTGAATGTGCCAACACTGTTGATTCAGGTGTGATGACTCCATTTTGGATACGTGTAAGTAAGCTACATTGGGCCGCTGGGTGCTTATGACTGTGCCCTGAATCACAGTGAACTTTTTCTTTTCTGGGTTGAGAGTGAGTGGCATAATACTGCATTTGGGAGTCAAGTCTTTATAGAAGAAATTCATCAAGACTGATGAATGTTCTGTCTCTCTAATTATATATATAAAAATATATGTGATTATGTATATAATATATGTATATATATACTTGCCATTTACATTAGATCTAAAGTGGATATAATATATAATATATATTTAAATATATATGTATATATTATTATATATATGTATATGTATATATATTTTATATTATTATAAAATGGTTTAAGGGTTTTGTTACATCCCTTTTTTGCTCAGAAACCTTCATTTGCTTCTTATTGTTCATAAAATAAAGCTTACACTTATTAACCTGGCATTTAAAGTCCTTTGTTATCTGGCTCTAAACTACCTTTTCAGGTTTGTTTGTTTGTTTCAGAGAAATTTAAAACAAAACAAATGAACTTCCACAACTAGATGCAGGACAGCTGCACAAAACCTACAGATAATATCATACTTAGTGGTCAGAAACTAGACACTCCCCATTTAAGATTGGGAACAAGGCAAAGATGTCCCTGATCATCATTCCAATTGAACATCTTACTGAAAGTACTAATTTATGCAACAAAACAAGAAAAGGGAATAGAAAGTATACTAACTAGAAAGGAAGAAATAAAACTCACTTTGATTATATATGACATATTGTCTATTCAGAAAATCCCAAAGTATCAACAACAACAAAAAAGCCCTGGAATTAATAAGTGATTATCACAAGGTTTTTGGACACAATATTAACATTTAAAAGTCAAATGTTTTCCCTGTAACAGCAATGAACAAATATATCTTGAAATTAAAAACTTGCCATTTACATTAGATTTAAAGTGGAGAAATATTGCATATTTATGGATAGAAAGAGTCAATATTGTTAAGATGTCAGTTCATCCCAACTTGATGTATGAATTCAATGTAATCCCAAAGTCCCAGCAAATTACCCTGTGAATGTTGAGAAATTGATCCTAAAGTTTATATTGAAAGGCAAAAACCACAGAATAGCCCACTCAATTTTGAAGGAGAATAACTGAATTAGGGTATTGACACTACCAAACTTTAAAACTTAGTTTAAAGTTGCCATGGTCCATAATGTATTGGTGAAGAATATTAATGGAGCAGAATAGAGAGCCTAGAAATAGTTCCATGCAAACATAGACAGTTTAAATTTGTAAAAAAAAGTGAGCCAGTAGCCAAAGAACACTTGTTTCAACAGATGAACTAGAATAGATGCACACCATTGTGTGCATTGGTTAGGGTTCTCCAGAGCAATGGAACCATAGGATATTTGTAGGTATACAGAAGAAGATTTAATATAGGAATTAGTATGTAATTGTGGAGGTCAAGGAGTACCCTGATATGCTGTCTGCAAGTTAGAGAACCAGGAAAGTTGGTAATATAATTCAGTCTGAGCTAAAAAGCCTAAGAACTAGGGACCTGCTGGTGTGAGCCTCAGAGTCCAAAAGCCTGAGAAGCAGTCCAAAGTATGCATGGAAGTTGGATGTCTCAGATCAAATAGAGAATAAATTCACTTTCCTCCATCTTTTTGTTCTATTTGGTCCCTGAAGGGATTGAATGATATTCATAATCCCATCTTCTTAGTTACTAATTCAAATACTAATCTTTTATGGAAATATTCTTATAGATATCCACCAAAATATGTTTTACCAGCTATCTGGGCATCCTTTAGCCCAGTCATGTTGACACATAAAATTAACTATCACCCTCCTGTGAAGAGCAAAAATCTAGACATAAACCTTACATATTTCACAAAAATGAACAAAAAATCAACCATAGACCTAAATGTAAAATGCAAAACTATAAAACTTCTAGAAGATAACAAAAGAAAATTAGGTGACCTTGGGTCTGACAGTAAGTTTTAAAATATAAAGAGAACATTCATGAAAGAAACAATATTTATTAAATCTTCATTTAGAAAGAAAAAAAACTTTGTGAAAAGAACAAGGAGGAGTATTGGTAAAACATAAATATAATAGAGGACTTATATATAAAATATATTAAGAACTCTTGAAATGCAACAGTACAAAGACACTCCAATTAAAAATTGAGAAAAAGACCTGAAAATACACTTCACCAAATTGGATATACAGATGATATATCAACATATAAAAAGGTGTTTGACCATTGTAAGTCATCAGGGGATTATAAATTAAAACAACAATGAGATACTAGTTAACAATGAGATACCTATTAAAAGTGCTACAATCCAAAAAATACCAACAATATGAAATGATAGTGAAGATGTGAAGCAATAAGAACTCTCATTCATTGCTAGTGGGAATGCAAAAGGGTATGGCTAGTTTGGAAGACAGTTTGGCAACTTCTTAACAAAGCTAAGCAGAATCCTGCTATATGATCCAAGTTTGTGCTCCTAGATACCTAATCAAATGATTCAAGAACTTACATTTGTACAAAAACCTGCACATTAATGTTAACAGCAGCTTTATCATAATTGCCAAAATTTGGAAAAGACTCACTTTGGTAGGTGAGTGGTTAAAGAAACTATGGTACATCCATGCAATGAAATATTATTCAGTAATAAAAGGAAATAAGATCTCAGGTTAGTAGAAAACATGGAGGAGATAAAGGCATATTTCTAAGTTAAAGGAGCTAGTCTGAAAATACTACACTGTATGATTCTGAATATGCCATATGGAAAAGACAAAACTAGGAATATTTAAAAAAAAATCAGTGGTTAGTAGGAGTCCAAAGGGAGGGAGGGGTAAATAGATGGAACACTGATTTTAATGCATGATATACTATAATTATGTTTACAAGGCATTACATATTTGCCAAACTCACAGAATTATAAAACACAAAGAATGAACCCTAATGTAAATTATGGATGTCCTGAAATAATTGTTATTAATAATTATGTATCAGTTTTGGTTTATCAATCATAACAAATATACCATACTAATACAAGGTTTTAATAATTAGAAAACTGCTTTCCAATGAGGCTGAATTGTTTCTGTCCCCAACTGTAGTGTACAAGAGTTCTTGTTGGTCCACATCCTTGTCAATACTTGGCATAGTCATCTTTTTAAATCTAGTCATTCTAGTGAGTGTGTATTGGTATATATTATTTTAATTAGAGTCTCCCAAATGACCAATGATGTTGAGTATCTTTTCATGTGCTTATTTGCCATTTGTATATAAAAATTTTGAATTTTGATGTGGTCAAATTTCTCACTCTTTTATTTTCCTTTGCTTTTTGTATCTTGTTTTAAAATCTTATCCCAAAGTCATAATAATATTTAAAAATTTTTGATTTTTACTATTAGGACTTTTATATGCCTGGAATTTAATTTTTAGAGTGGTGTCAGTATGGATCTAGTTTAATTTTTATCCATGAGTAAAAACCCAATTATCACTAAGTAGTGATTTGTATTGTATGTAACTTACCAACTTCTATGTAGATGGGTTCTAATTGAATTTTCTATTGTCCCTTGCTTTTGTCAATGCAGTGTCACATGAGTTTATTCATACCGCTGTTTACAACTGGAATGTTCCCTTTTTAGCTCCGCCTTTCAAAATCCTATTTGCTACTCAAGGTTCGCCTCAAAAGGCCTATAAAGTCTTTCAGCATCCTGTCATATGCCTGTCTTCTTCCCTTGAATTAAACGAAGGGGCTTAGCACACCTATAACATTTTATTCCCTTCCTAAAAATATTAGCTTATCTCTTTGGTATCCTAGTCCCTACTGTGAATTTCTTCTTTATCTTACCAGATTATAAACCTCAGATATTTCTATGGTATGTAAAGTAATGATTCTACACCTTTCCCCGTGTCTCTATTTCAGGAATTCATGAATATATTACTTTAACTGGCAAAAATAATTTCCCAGTGTGATTAAGTTAAAGGGTTTGAGATGGATGGATTATTCTGGATTATCTGAGCAGGCTCAGTATGATCACAGGGGTCCTTAAAAAGTGGAAAGAACTTTCAGCAACTGAGTTCAGAGTCAGGGGAATATGTGACTAAGGAGGAATAGTCAGAGACATGGAACTTTATTGACTGGATATGGAGGAAGGGGGGCTATGAGTCAAGGAATGGAGAAGGCCTCTAGAAGCTGGCAAAGGGAAGGAAATGGATTCTCCTCTAAGGCCTCTTGAAAGTAATGTAGTTGCAGCTTTGATGGGCCAACACCTTGATTTTAGGGACAGGAAATGTCAAGCAGCTTTTGTGATCATATTGATAGCCTAGTGAGAGGTGCCAAATTTCTGACCCACTGGAACTGTCAGATAATAAATCTGTATTGTTTTAATCTGCTAAATGTGTAATAATTAGTTATAATAACAATAGAAAACTAGTGTATTTGGTTATCAGAGAGTCCCCTGTTACTTGAAGCAGATCTTCAGATACATACGAAGTACTCAGTGATTTTTCATGGACTTGAATTGAGTTATAAAGTAGCATGAAGTTGGGAAATACAGAATGAATTCTTTAGGTTCTTTTCACATTACTAATGTTTAGCCTGGTGCTCATTGTTAGATTGCTAGTATGCAGACCTTTGTCTACTATAGCAAATTAAGTCATTGTAGACTACTTAGCCCAGCAATCCTTGTTGTTAGCCTTGTGCTCTCTGCCTTTTCCTACAGTGGTGGTAAATAAATACTGGCTATATGTAAAGTATCATCTCCTTTACAAATGCTGACAGCTTAATGTGCAAAGCTTCACCTACTTTACCTGTACAGACAGCTCAATGGTAAAAGGCCCAGGAGGTATCTTTTTCCTATGGTGTGTAACCTATTCAAAGGTAATTGATTGAGATTGTTTGATGGGGTTATTGGAAAACCTTTTCCAGCCTTCTGGTAGAGGGAGAGAGAAGAGAGTGGGATTTTGAAATCAGATATCTGAGGACTTTGAAATCCAGATCCTGATCTCTACAGTCTTTGTGCCAAGAGCAAGTTATTGTCTTAATTTCTCTGCTACTATACAAGAATACCAAGAACTTAGTAATTTATATGAAAAAAAGAAATTTATTTCTCACAGTTCTGGAGGTTGGCAAGTCCAACATAAATGTGCCAGCATCTGGCGAGGACCTTCTTAAAAGCCAACATGATGAAAACATCCTGTGGCCAAAGAGTAGGAGAAATAGGAATCCAACCAAGCCAAAATTTCTTTTATAACAACCTCCTCTCTCTATAAGTGACCCAATCCTGTGATTGTAGCCTTTAGGCTACCATGGGGGTGGAGTCCTCGTGACCTAATTGCCTCTTAACCATTTCAGTGATAATTAAATTTCAACATGAGTTTTGGAGGAGGCATTAAACCATAGCAATCACAAAATCCCTTGGATCCTTTTGGGTTTCCTGACAAGGGCACACTCTGCACTTGTCTGTGGGACCAATAATGCTTCATTGAGTTATCTCAAAGATAAAGCAAACAGATGAATGAGAAGTTATTAGTAGGTAGTGGGCGTTCATTGAATGCGAACTTCCTTCATGTTGCAGGTGCATTGCTACTAACAGAAATAGTTCAGGCTTCTATTTACTTTGAAGAGTTGGTTACAGGCAGGTGATGCAACTTGACATTTGTTCTCACTTTTTATTTGTTGGTTTTATTTCTCAAGATACAAGTCTTTAGATTGTCTTACCCTGTTTTATATGTTCAAGTTTAGAGTTCTGTTTGTCATTTTATATGTTTGGTTAAAAGTAGACTGTGCCATGAATGGTTTTGGTTATTGAAAGACAGACAGGCTGGTGATGGGAACAAGAAGCAGGGCTACAAAAGAGATACAAATAGATACAATAAAATAAAGCTGCAGCACTTCCAATGGCTATTCTTCTAACAGAGCCAGTTTATCATTCTGGTACACATGAAATTTACAGGAGACAAATGGTTTTTGGGGTATGGTGATGGGAAATCATATTTAAATCTATGTCTTGGTGCTACTCTGCTTGTCTCCACATACCATAAGCCTAAAAACTCAAGAAAATAAAAGTCAATTTTGGGGCTAGGGTTGTGGCTCAGTGGTAGAGCACTCGCCTAGCACATATACAGCTCTAGGTTTGCTCCTCAGCACCACATAAAAATTAATGAATGGAATAAAGATATTGTATTCAACTACAACTAAAAAATAAGTATTTAAAAAAGTTAACTGGCAAGTGCTTAGTAAAAATACAGACTCCTAGGTTTTTCCCTACTGATACTAAATTGCTGAGGATGGGGTGGGGCCCAAGAATGTGCATTTTATTAACCTCTCCAACTATTTTTGATGTTGGTTGTGCCCTAGGCCAGTGTTCTGGGGACATGGAGGCCCAGGCAGCAGCTTCTCATTTGTCAGCCATTTACTGAGTAGTAAGTAGGTGCAAAGCATTGTGGGTAATATAGCCCTTGCTTGCTATGCAGACAGAATAGCAGTTTCTGGCTCTCCAGATTAGGGTCAGGTTATTGCTTTTTCCTTATTCTCATTTCTCTCTGCACAAGTTTCACATTAGTCTAGAATAAATTATATACATACCTCTCTATATTGTATATTCCTTGAAGTCAGTTATTTTTATTTCTACATGTATGTGCCTGCAAGACAGTTGGTATTCATTACATGTTGAATTAGTGTATGTACAAGAGTGAATGGTTCAAAGTCATGTAAGAGTTCTGAGACGGAAAAAGTAGGGTGAAGCAGGGAAGTAGATTTTGCTGAGAATATCAGGAACTGAGCATTCGAGACGCTGTCTAGCGCCATGAAATTTCCCACCAACCTTTCAGCTACTAAATATTTTAAGGTAAGATAAATTTTAAAGTAAGTTATTTAGTGTATACTTCAGAGACGTATATATTATCTTTGTTTCCCCTCAAAGAGTCATAGCAAGATTAAGCAGACTAAACATAATTGCTCAATAACATTTGGAAAGCTCAGGGTTTGATTCCAGGATGGAATAAGGTTGCTGTTAGAACTTATTGTTTGATTCTTCCTATTCTCTTTTAAAAGTTTATTCCATAATATTTGTTTATTTTAAAATGTTTTTAATTGACAAATAATTGGACACATTAATGGGGTACAGTGTGATGTTCTGATATAGGTATACATTGTGTAATAATTAAATTCTGGTGTAGCATATATTCATCACCTCATACGTTTGTCATTCTTTATGATGAGAACATCCAAAATCCTCTCTTCTAGCTATTTTGAAATATACAATATTGTGAAATTTAATCTCCCTACTGTGTAGAACACCAGAATTTATTCTTCCTAACTGCAACTTTGTACTCATTATCAATTTGTGCCTATCCCTCTTCTTCCTTCCCTTCCTCACTACTGGTAACCACTATTCTATTCTCTACTTATACTATAAGATCAACTTCTTTGGATTCCGCATATGTGTGAAATCATATGGTGTTTTTCTTTCTATGTCTAGCTTATTTTACTTATCATAAAGTTCTCCAAGTTTATCCATGCTGCTAATGTCAGGATCTTCCAATTTACAAGTGGAATAGTATTTCACTGTGGATATATATATATATATATATATATATATATATATATATATCCCCCCAAATATATAAATATATATATTTTTTTCTCTATACGGTCATCTGTTGATGGGTACTTCGGTTGATTCCATGACTTGACTATTGTGAAAAGTGCTGCCATTAAAATGAAAGTGCATATATCTTTTTGATATGCTGATTTCACTTCCTTTGGATATATGCTTAGAAGTGGGATTGCTGGCATTCTGCTATCATGTGTAACTAATTAGAACAAATTAAAATTTTTTTAAAAAGCAGTGGGATTACTGGGTCATATGGTATTTCTATTTTTAATTTTTTGAGGACCCCCCATGTGGTTTTTCTTACTTACTACATTCATTTACATCCCCACCAACAGTGTATGGGAGATCCCCTTTCTCTACATCCATGCTTGAATTTATTATTGTTAAACATTTTTTTGATAATAAACATTCTAATTAGGGCAAAGCAATATTTTGCATAAGAACACAATAGTAGAGGGAGTTAAAGGACAAAAAGTAGACAAATAGGATTATAACAGGTAAAAAAAAAACTTCTACACAGCAAAGGAAACAACAGAGTGAAGAGAAAACTTATAGAATGGGAGAAAATATTTGCAAGTGATGTATCTGAAAAGGGGTTAACATCCATATTATGTAAGGAACCCAAACAGATCAATAGAAGAAAATGTTAAGTAATCTGGTTAAAAATTAGACAATAGACATTTCTCAATAGAAGACATAGAAATAGCCAACAGTTATATATATATCTCAGTTTCACTACTTATCAGGGAAATGCAAATCAAAACCTGTTATTATTCAAATAAGATTTCTGCATCTTGGCAGCATCACACTGAAGAGACACCATCCTTTTACCTTTGGGGTACTGGGTGGGGCCGAGCTGAGAGTAATTGAGAAACTCTCTCTCGAAGAGCAAAGCTCTCACTCCTGCTTTCTTACTTCACTCAGGCATCAGGCCGTTCTCCACTGTTGTGGCACTGCCTGTCTACTGTCCCCTGGTCACTGTGGGTTCCTCATTCCCTATACTGTATTAGAACTACCTCATCTATCAAATGCCCTTCTCAGATGAAGACTTTTCCCCATGTTAGGTGTGCCAGTCACCTTCACAACTCTCATAAAACTTGTAACTTGTTAGTAAGAGACATATTTCCCTTTTAAAAAGTTTTATTTATTATCTATTTATTTCTGGTTTCCTCAGTATATTACAAGCTTTGTGTATAAGTAGGGATCATGTTTATTCTCTAATGCTGACTTGATCCCTGAGTTGCTAACTGTGCAATGCAGGCACTGATTGGATGGTTTCCAAGTGCTTTTAGCTATATTGTTGAGTTACAGCAGTTTTGTTCCCTTGAGTTTTCTTATTTCTATAACTTCAGCTTTGATTATGACTCGACCTTGACACCTGGGGCAACTTCTTTCCTGAGGTGCTGCATGTTGGGAACTGGTTTATCTTCTTAGAACTCATGGAACACAATCAATTGTTACTGCTCCTATAAACATTCCATCAGCGTTCTGTCTATCTTGATGGCCTGAAAGAGGGGCAGTGTGTTCCATTGGCTTTGGTTCTCAGAGCTGACTGAGGCTTGTGGCCTGGGAGGCAGGATAGTAAGGTGAGTCTTATCTACAACTAGTCTATGGCACAATGATTGGACAGGGAAGCAGCATGTTCAAAAGGGTGTGTTCCCTGCATTTAAATGCATTGTGACATAGTTTGAAGATTCAGCCTCAAAGTAGGAGGAGGTGACAGTTTCATATTTAGGGACAGTCAGCATCTGTTTTTGCTTTTGGAGTCTGGAACCATTGTAAATTCTTGAAAGAAGAGAATTGAGTTGGACTTGATATTGAGGAGAGTGTGAAGGTAAGAACAATTTAGTTAAGAAAATTCTTTCAAGACAGTTCAAATTAGGGAAAATGCTGGTGTGGAAAAATGGAGAATCAAGTAATTTTAAAGCTGCATGTGCCTATATACACTTTACTGTGACTGAAGCAAAGTGTAAAATGAAGTTCAAGTTTGTTTATCATGACAATGGGTCTTAAAATATGAGTCACCGATTAAGAGTTAGGTATACTTTAGGGGGGTAGTGGCTTAATATGAAATTCTAATTTAAGTTTTTTCTTATTATAGTGTTTATCTTATATTGAAGTATCTATTTGATCGAGAGTCTACCAAAAAATTGTTGATCTCTTTCTCTGGACTGTTTTGAGTTATCTCCTCTTTTTGTATATAGGCCTGGTCTGTGGTTTGTGTGGCTATAACACCTGGGAATTAACACCTAACATTTGATTTAGATCTTGGAATTTGCCCAATATTATATCTCTAAGTGCTAGAGTTTAAAATCTTTCTCTTTTAAGTAGGGAGTGTGTGTGTGTGTGTGTGTGTGTGTGTGTGTGTGTATGTGTGTGTGTGTGTGTGTGTGTGTGTGTGTGTGAGAGAGAGAGAGAGAGAGAGAGAGAGAGAGAGAAGGGAGGGAGAGAGAGAGAGAGGGAGGAATGAAGTGGGACATGGGTGGTCAGCAAAGGGGCCAATGAGGATATTAGGAATTTTTTTCTTGTCTTCATTCCAGAGGATAATGTTTGGTATTATAGGAGGGACAGGTTTCTTTTGATGGGGGAGGAGTATGATTCTTAGGATGAGCCACATCTAGAGGCTCATCATATTAAGCCACTATCCCCAAAAAAGTATATCTAAGTCTTAATCAGTGACTCATATTTTAAGACACATTGTCATGAAAAACAAACTTGAACTTCATTTTACACTTTGCTTCAGTCACAGTAGTGACTGAATGAATCTTTCGGGTGGAATCAGACAGGAAGGATCCTGAAGAAATTCCTTTCTGTTTCCTACCCTTACTGTTTTCCCCAGGGTTTCTGCTGGCTACTTGGCAGATTTGGGTAAATAAATTGTGTTTTTTTTTTCCCCCAAAGAGAATGTGCCTACAGTGGATTTAGATTTTGTCAAACTCTCCTACTGTACTTAATTTTTACAAGGACTAAGATGGACTTGTAGTTGATAGTAAACAAGGGACAAGATTGATGGGCAGTGGTTTCTAAAAGATAAGAGTGAAGTGATGTTTGAGGATGTGGGCATTTTTTTCTTTCTACAATGAATGTGAAGTAAAATGAATGCCATTTTCATTGCCAGGAATAACTGGATCTGTGTTGGATCCCTTAGCCAAGTGAATATAGCAAACCTGTTGGGACTTTTGACTTTGAGTCTTTTAAACATAGAAAGATTGGGACCACCATATTGTTTCAGTTTAAAAGGCCTAAGATACAAAATTCTATAACTAAAGTAGGAAGGACTCATTTTTTTGCCCCATCTGAATCACTTCACAGCTTTCTTTAAAAACTGTCAGCCACTTCCCACGGCCTCCTTGTCACATTCCAGTGGGCGTGCTGACAGATGTTGGTCCTTTCAGTCTGTGGGGCAGCAGACATCTTAGATGGTCATGGAGTTGGGTACGGAGGTCTATTTGGCATGGAGCTGCACATTCATCAAGAGTCCTGGTTTCCTGCTTTCTATGACATAGGTGGCATGTTTTACTTGTATGTTCAAAATATTTACAAAGTAATTCTAAACATTTAAAGGCAACAATTTTTATAACCCTGTTTGGCATTTTCCTTCATTTTTTAATATACTGGGGAGCCTCAGGGGGAAAAATGTGATTCAGTCATCTGACTTCACAGGGTCCCCAATTATTGGTTATACAGACTCTCATAATACGGTCAAAGAGGCTAATGAGGGGGGACTGATCTTCTATAACTAATCACACAAAGAATCCATTAAAGTCAGAGCTGGTTTCCCGAGAAGGTATACCAGGGCCCACTCTGTTTGGGCCATTGGAGAGGATTTCCTTGAACATATGAGAAGTCGGCTGAGTTTGGGGCAAGGAAGAATTAAAGTTAGGCCAAGGTAATACGTCTCATGATTAATTAGTTTTTAGGGAAATAGACTGACTCTGGGAAGACTTTCATATTTTGGTTTTGGGTAACTGCATGGAAGGCAGTGTTTTTTTTTTTAGTTGTAGTTGGACATTTATTTATTTATATGTGGTGCTCGCACATGGTACACGAGTGCTCTTCCACTGAGCCACAACCTCAGCTCCGGAAACAGTGTTAACCAAAAGAAGTAACTGGCCGAAAGTTCCTTTCTCGCAATGGGTGGGTAGATAAGACGATTAGTTCAATCTGGAGTATGCTGAGTATGAGATGGCCTTTGGGACATCAGAGTAGAGATGTCGTGTAAATAATTGATCTTGTATTATAAGAACAGAGTTACTCTTGTTCATTTAGAACTTTATAGTATCCAACACTATCCAGGTCCAATGGGAACTAGAAAGAATAGATTTATAGTCCCTGCTTTCAATGAGTTTATTCTCTAATTACAGTACAGAAGATCACTATAGAATAGCCAAGTAACTCTCTAAGGCAATAGCAGATGAAATGTTATAGGCAGCACATGAATCAATGTCAGAGAAATGTTGGGAAGCCTCTTGCTTTTTCTGTATTAGTGCCCAAATAGATTTGTTCATTTTGTATTTCCTTTGTTTTACTCTAGTAGTTTGAGGTGGGCTGAGGATAGCACAAGCTTATTTGTTAGTTTTGGATTTAATTTGCTTTGGAGTAGCTCATTTTAATTTTATGAGGTGGGTTCAGCTATTTGTCCCATTTAACAGAAAAAGAAACTGAGGCACTAAAAAGGTTAAGTAATTTGACAAAAAACTATGTATCTCATAAATGATAGTTCATATTTGAATTTACTCAGTCTGAATCTAAAACCTCTGCCCCTCATTTTTTTATACTATTCTTTTTATACTATCCTTTTTATCACCCATCATTTAAGTTATTTGAAAATGGTATTTTAAGAACTGAATAGTTATTTAATTTTTATGCTAATTTTTGACATTTATGTTGTTCTAATTTGGTTGTTGTAGTTCCAAGTGTATCTGTAGGCTAAATTCCTACAAGTGTTTCCTGTACTAAGGAAAATGTTTAAAGCTCTTCAATCATTTAAAATTTTATTCCAGAAAAGTTAAAGGACATTTTTCAATTTGCAGGGAAATAGTTTTCAGCCTCATATGGTTGCCTAGACTAAAACAAACGGTGCATTCTGTAATACTATGATAAAATGGTAGTTAGGATAATGAATCAGAAACTGTTAGAGCAGGAACTCCAAATATCGTTATGGTCTTCCTCCTTCGTTTATTAAGAACTAAGGCTCAGGGAAGTTAAGTAACTTGCCTCAAACCACAACAAAAGTGTCAGAACAAAAATCTGTTCTTACCACTGTGTGGTGTATAGAGTCTGACTCTTAGATGATTCAAGAGTGCACTGCAATGACCAACTGGGGTCTTGGTTGGAGATTTGAGATTTGTAGTATAAGGATCAGATTCATGGTTTCCCTCAAAGCTTCCCGTTATGTTCGAGGACTGTGGAAATGACCCAAGGAGTTATCTCTTCATGATTCTGTTGATAGTATAATATGTTTTTTAAACAAAGGACTGCTTTCATAATTAAAAATGCACAAAATTCAAGACTGGTTTTCTATAGTACTAATCAAATACAGAGACTACTTCTGTTTATCAGTCAGAGGTGATTACAATGTGAAAATACTATAAACAAAATTCAGTATACATCTGGCCAGGCAGAGCTAAGCTGTTTAAAAATAAACCTCAAAATTTCAATAGCTTATGCACAGGTAGAACATTGCTTTTTGCAAAATCTGGAGGAGGTTGGTTGCCAGTCCTCTCTGTTGTACAAATGCCATGCCCAGGTGCAAAGGCAAGAGTAGAGAAAGAGAAATCACATGCACTTTACCGACACAGCCTATAAGTGATGTGCACCAATTCCACCCTCAGGAGCCAGAACTAAAACCATGGTTCCAATCCAACTGGTGGAGAGGCTGAGAAAGTGTGGGGAGGAGCATTAGCAATCTCTAATAGACATTGGTGGTCTCCTTCACACACTGGATTCTTGATATTTTGAAACCTTGAATCTTCAAAAAAATTTGTTGGTAGTTTCATATCATTTCAAATTTTAAACAAAAAGATCATAGTTTCATATTACTTTCCTTTAAATAAGCTTAAAGGGCGACTGTATGATGAAGTTCATACTAACTTTTTAAGAAATCCTTTTGAACTCTGTTAAAAACAACAAAACATTTGCTTAATAGTTGTGAGATCTGGGTAAGTCATTTAACTTCTCTAAACCTGTATCTCAACTGAAAATGGTATGATTCCTCATTCGTGAGTATGTCTCAAAAAGTAAGTTTGAGATGGCATGTAAAATACTTAACATGGTGTCTAAGATGCATGATAACTGTTCCGTGAATTCAGACATTGGTTTTCTTTTATTGGTATTGCTGTCATTGTAGTGGCTCTACTATGCACCCATGATCATCAGAAGTCAGTATACTCAATGGGGACAAAAGATGTTTTGGCCAGGTTCCAGAAATGAAATGTCTGTCTTCTGGATGTTCTTATCTTTGTAGGTCATGGGGAGTTTCAGAGGTCATGCCCTCCCTGGAACCTTCTTCTTTGTCATGGGCCTTTGGTGGAGTACAAAGACTCTTCTGAAGTATGTCTGCAAAAAGCACAAACGGACCTGCTACCTTAGTTCCAAAGCATTATTCCATCGAGTAGAAATTTTGGAGGGAGTTGTAATAGTTGCCATGGCTTTTACTGGTGAGTGGACCATTTCTGTTTTATTTTCTCCTTCTGAGTATTTTCATATGCAAAGAGAAGCAAAATTACGAAATCGCTAAAATGAATTTGTATTTAAAAATCTCAATACATATTCTGATTATAGTGTCTATCTTATATAATTTGTTAGATAGGTAATACTTCATGTTCACACAAAGCCCTAGTCCTTAATGAATTAGCCTTAGTAGTTAATTTTCTTACCCGGTCAAGGTGAATTGCCCTTATAGAATGGATTGGAGCCTCTGAAATAATTGTTATGAATTGTTCAGATTCTTGAAAAAAAAACAAACCCTAACAGGAATGATACCAAATAATACCAAACCCTAACAAATGATACCAAAATAATCAAGTGATCATGGGAAATTTTCAGTAATAAATTGTTGCCAATAGGCTGTAGAAAGGGGTCAGGGTTGAGGAAGACCTTGCTTCACACATTCATCCTTTTTTCTGTTTTTCTGAATTGGAGAAGGTTAAGGCAGGTAGCTTCTTAAGGACCTCCCATTGCCTTTGAGGATTCTGTGAAGCATTCTATGTTTCTAGAGTTCCACTGCAGTCTCTCCTCTGTAAAAGGTAAAGCCTCCCATTTTCCCATTAGATTTTTTTCATGATTTATTCATGACACCAGGTATTTGCTATGGCCATCAAATTGAAGTGCAACTATTTCCAAAGAGATTAACACATAAAGCAGCATCACTGAGAAAGTTAAACTTACACATAACTGACTTAGGTCATACTCTCTGTCTTGGCCTTCTCAGTTATCCTTAATTAGGAGAAAAGCTGAATTCTTTAGCATTTTTACTGGGAATCAAGGACAACTCCCTACTTTGTGGCAACTACTCAAAGATTCAGTATCCAGGAAGGAAGTAATTAGCCTTTATAATATTGGCCTTGAAAATATAAACTCCCAAATCATTCAGGATTTACTTTAGTCATTAGATTGGAATAGGTAGTTGAACTAAAATCATCAGCATGGAATATATGAAATAGCTGTTTGATTCATATGGCTTTCTTTTATGAAAAGTGGTCCAAATCAGCATTTGAACCTATAAAATAAGGGTAAAGCATCAGTGCTAGGCTGTTAGGAAATAGCTCCAAGAGAAGAATTAATGATGTAAGGAAGTCAGTAGATTGGAATAGTCATTGCACACGTCCTCTTGCCTCTTCATGCCTGCTGGGGAAAATTATGGAGAGGGTTGCTAAAACTGCTATGTTTCTCTACAGGCATGGCTGGGGAACAATTTATTCCTGGAGGGCCCTACCTGACCTTATATAAAGAAGGCCAGTGGAACCAACTCCTCGGCTGGCATCACTTCACAATGTATTTCTTTTTTGGGATGCTTGGTGTGGCTAACATCTTATGTTTCACCATCGGTTCACTTCCAGTCTCCTTAACCAAGTTAATGTTGTCAAATGCCTTATTTGTGGAGGGTAAGTATGGGTGGTTATTTTCCTGTCCTTTTCTCTGTTAGTGGGTGTTTGTGTGACCCTTTATAACGATGTATCTTTGCTGTCTTGTTGCAGCTGTGATTGGGGGAGCTGTAATGGGATATTTGATGTGTCCTAGGTAGGGTGCCAGAGACCTTCCGTCCTGACCCTGTTTAGTAGAATTGGGCAAGCACAGTCGTTCAAGTGTGCTTTATTCACATTTCACATCTGTCTTAAAAGAATCACCTGTAATGATTCCAGGTTGTCCTGTAGATCTTAATTTCCACTGAATTCTGAAAACTGAATTCAGAGTCATGGTATATGAATATCCCAAAATAGGTCAATCACTCAAAGCAGAAAGGCTTCCACTGTGTACTAATCAGCTTTTAAAATACTGGTAAAGTAAACCTCTGCTCTAATATGATAAGTAGAGTTGAAAAAATTCAGTAACATAAAAATTTGAGGTCCTAATTTTGAGAGGTTCGTGAAAAATGATAGGCTTTGTTCAATTGTTTTCCTGTTTGTGTGAGAGGGGGTGGGGGGAGTAAAAGCAAGTGGTTACTGATTTATTTTCTTTTATTACATATAAAAGAAATAGATTGATTATGGAACTACAAAAGCCCCAAATTCCTCCCTTTCCTCCCACATTTGAAGATAAGAACTTCTGCCCAATCCTCTGAGAATAGAGCTAAATGAAAGATGGGTGCCAACAACCAGAAGCAGCGTGGTTCTTGTTCTCTCCAGGTGTTACTATGTTTTGAACGAACATCTTTTCCATTTTATCTAAAGTAAAATGATTAGGATGGAGCTGGAATCTGTCCATGGTATAAAAAGAAAATGCAGTTAGGGAAACTTGTCATACTTGGAAGGTCCACCCTTGTGACTTATGGAAGTGTTTCTTTCTTCCCTGAGCTGGTTGCTCAGAGCAAGGCGTCAGCTTCAGCCTGCTCTTCTCTGTAGTCACCTTAATTACAGCTCTCTGCCCTATCATATTTATTATTCATCATCTTGTATAGATGGTGATTTAAAATATAGTTAGTGGAGAATGTCATGGTATGTTAGAAGACAGAGTAAAGGTTGGAGAAGGGAAAATATTAGATTCTGAGGAAGCAGCGATGACTCCAAAAATGCAAAAATGCATTCTGGTGAGCAGCAGTGGGGACATGATTTTTGGACAATTGTGTGTGTATAGAAACTTCTGTGGGCAGAGAGAGGGAGTGAGACAAGCAGTGGGCAGCATTTGGTTTCATTGACAAAGACAAACTGTTTCCCTCCCTCAATTAGCTTTCATCTTCTACAACCACACTCATGGCCGGGAAATGCTGGACATCTTTGTGCACCAGCTGCTGTTCTTGGCCATCTTTTTGACAGCCCTGGTGGCCTTCATGGAGTTCCTCATACGGAACAATGTACTTCTGGAGCTCCTGCGGTCAAGCCTCATCCTGCTACAGGGGAGCTGGTTCTGGCAGGTGAGTAGGGGTCTCCAGCTAATCTTCCCATCATCTCTACCTGTAGTTTCTGTTCTTATTTGATAGGGTAATTTGCTCTAGGCTCCAGAAATTTCCCTCCAGTGTGTTGTCTGTAGGGAGAATGTGGGCCTCTGAGAAGTGATGTTCTTCAAATACTCAGTGTCTCTGTTGGGGTCATTGTCAGAGCAACTGGGCAGGAATCTAGGTGTGTAATTCTTCCTCACACATCTGAATACGTGAGAACTCTGCGCTGATGCTGTTAGTCAGAAGCAGATCATGATGCTAAAACTACTTAAAGCCTAATGGGTAGTAAGCTTGAGAAATACATGGGAGGCAGGAAAGAGGAAACTAATATTTATTTACTGAGAAACAACTATATGTTGGCCATGGTGCTGGATTTTTATGCACACGTGATTTTATTCTGTCTTTACAACAATCTGGAAGTTAGGTATTATCATTTCTAATTTACTGACAGGAAGATTCAGAGAAACTAAGTTACTTTCTCAAGCTCACACTATAAAGGAGTGAGGATTTGAATCTGGATTTGTCTGACAACAACAAATACCAGGCTTTTTCCACTTTATGATATCAATTCCATAATCATGGTGTGTTGTCGAAAGTATAAATTCAGGTCAGTGGAGATATATATTTTGTAAAGTCTCATAAATCATTATCTGATACACAAATGTAGATGTAAAGAAAGTCTGGGATGGAAAAAGAATGTGGTTTAATTAGGGAAACCTTCTTAGAAGAGATGTTTAGTTACCAGAGAGCAGAAGACTTGGCATGATGAAGTTATTTCAGACATTTGTATGTCATATGACAAATAATAAGACAGCACTGGGAGGTGAGGAAAGGAGAATTATGATGGTCAAAACAGGGTAGGAAAGATGTGGCATTTCAACATGTCATGGAGGGGCTGGGGCTGTAGCTCAGTGGTAAAGTGCCTACCTAACATGTGTGAGGCACTAGGTTCATGCCTCAGCACCATATTAAAATAAATAAATAAATAAAATAAAGGTATTGAGTGCATTTACAACTAAAAAAAAATTAAAAATAAATAAATATGTCAGGGAGTAGAAAGGCTGTTGTTGGATCAAGGAAGGGATACATTAAAGGGTCATTTTGAAAAAGTATTACAGAAAAAAAAGACAAATACCCTGTAATGTGATGAAGGTGATAACTGGTAATTTAACCAGCTTTATACAGAAGTTATGTGTTAGATTATTTAAGAACTAAGGCTGTTAAATATAAGCTGTGTATTATTTTTCTAGTGGGAACACTCATTGAATAAATAGAATGTTATGTAAAACATTTTTTAATAAGATAACTTCTGCTTAAGAAGACACAATGAGTTTATGACCCAGCTTATCTTGTCTGCTCCAGACATATAACAATGACAGATAAAATATTTTGAAATCCTAAAAAATAAAAAGGAAAAGAAAATTTTAAAAAGAAAGAAAAATAAATAAGAAAGTAAAAAAACATTAGACTACACTTAAGCAAAACAAACACAGGAAAAGAATCTTGGGGGCCAGATGCAGAACAGAAATGCATAGCAGAAATAGAGCTGAGCAACCGGCATGTTGGTTCTAGGATTCCAGAGCAGACAGTTATGAATTGTTGTTGTGGGATGGAACCAGACTCTTGGAACTCCTAAATTTTGTCATTTGTATATTTTATTTTTCTATTTTTTTCATCTGATTGATCCCTCACTGTCTTAGAAGTCCATTAAAGATATATATGATAATTACGATCTTGTCAATTTCTCATTTTTAGGTTTGCTTCCTTGTCAGGCTATTTTTTGCTTCTCTTTTTTTCAGTTGAATGATGAAATCCTCATTCATTCTCAATCTTTCTTGTTTTAAGATAAATACATTTAAGGCTATAAATTTCCCTCTCGATACTACTATAGCTTCCCTTTTGGGTTATTTTGAATGTTGCCATTTCCATTTACTTCCCTATTATGTTCCTTATGTGTACATTTGTGTGTGTGGTGCTGGGGATTGAATCCAGGACATTCATGCATAGTAAGCACATGCTGACCACTGAATTATACCTTTAGTCTGAGGAGTATACTTTTAAGTTTCCAAATGTATTCTTTTTCTTAATATTATTCATTTCTAATATAATTCCTCTGTGGTCAGATAACATGTTTTCTTTGAGTCATGTTGAGACTTTCTTTGGGATATAGCCTGATGTCAGTGGTTGTAAAAAAAACTCACTGTATTTGAAAAGAAAGTATATCATTTCTTTGTTGAGTTCGGATTCTACATTGTATTAATCAGCTTTCCTTTACTGTAACAAACTGAGCTGAAAACCTAAAAAGAGAAAAGGTTTATTTTGACCCATAGTTTCAGAAGTTGAAGTCCATGATCAGGTTTGTCCATGTGGGAAGGCAGCATATCATGGTGGGAACATGTGGGGGAGCAAAGCTACTCACTTCATGATTTGGAAATGAAAGAGAAAAAGAAGAAGAGACCAGAGTCCCATAATCTACATTGAATATATGCCTCACACCACAGTTCACATCCTAAAGGCTTCACACGTCCCAGTAGCTCCACCCTGGGAGCAAGTCTTTACCACTCAGACCTTTGGGGGACATTTAGGATCCAAATGTACACATATATTTACTAGATCAATTTTGTTAAAGAGCTTAATGTTCACATAAATATAGTAAGAACAAAAGGGAACTCCAAAGAGAGTTGAATTATAAAAATAAGAGTAGAACTAATAAGTGATTCATGAGGAGCATACAACTTCGTTTTGCTCTTATCTTTATAAGTTAACCACATCATGCAATTTCAGTTAATAATTAATGATTAATTAAGTCTGATGGAGGAAGATATACTACATCTCAACTGAAAATAAGTTGGCTTAATCTCCCCCTTTTGACAGAGAAATGTTTTCATATTTCTTCAAAAGCTTTTCTAAGGAAGAGCTTTGAGATTAAAAAGACTAGACAAAAATCTATGATTATTTGGAAATGTTTTCACCTACCAATATGTCTACACCAGTTTCCTGTTAGGCCTGGTGGCCAATCTGAATAATTCTGGAGCCTTAGAGAAAAGTGAAAACACACTGTGAAAAGGGAAAAATGAGATTCCAGTGTAAATACACACACACCAATAAAAATGTCGGTTTAGCCATAGTAACTCTCCCACTCTTAGATTCCTCTGAAAGAAAAAATTTCCAGGATGTTTATGGCCAAGACTCTGTCTTAAGCTAACAATTTTATGTTGTGATTTTCTTTTCATCATATATTTCTTCTTACCACTTCTCCATGTGTGGCTAATACTAAGAATAAACTAGTATGCAATCAAGTGATTGCATAATATGCAAATGAGTGGGAATTTCCCTCCCAATCTGTGAAAACTGGTTTTCTTCCTGAACCAGTTTACATTCAAAATGTTTTCTCAATAACTTAACCACATTATGCAATTTCAAAAATAAAATCCTTCAGGTCCCTGCATTCCATGAGTCATGTTTTCCTCATGGCTCTGTATGGGAGAATATTTCAATAGCTCACCTTGTGCTTTGCCCCTCCCAATCTCCTTCTCATCCTCCTTAAGCCAAGGTACATGCAGAAACTGTCTCTGTTGTTGTCACTTCTTGTTAGTTTGGACAGTTGTTTCCTCCGTGTCTTCTTTAAGACAAAAACTCATTCTATAATGTCAAAAAGACCCAACTAAGCAGTAGCTGTCTGAGGTCTGATACTTCAGATCAAACACTTGTATAGGCTTATAGTGTTGAAATAAATGATTGGTTAAAAATATTTTTTAAAAAATAGGAAATTTACACTCAACTATAGAATGTAGAATGTTGGCCCCTGACTTATTGCTTAGTAGAGAAGATAGTTATTTATGGTTGAAATGTGATACTAACGAGCTTAAACTAATCAAAAACAGATGTTCAGGAGTGGCATACAAGATATAGCAAAAAAAAGTTGCAGGCAGTTTTTTTTCTTAGAATTTCAGGTTAGAAAGCAAATTAGGGCAGCAGATAAAAGTGCAGTGAGTTGAGGGCTGGGGCTGTAACTCAGTGGCAGAGCGCTCTCCTAGCATGTGTGAGGCTCTGGGGTTGATCCTCAGCACCGGATACAAAAATAAATAATAAAAATAAAGGCATGAGATGAAATCTTAGAGTGGTTTTGCTTTGCATTTCTCTAATTGCTAGTGATGATGAACATTTTTTCATAAATTTCTTGATTGATTATATATCATCTTCTGAGAAGTGTCTGTTCAGGTTCTTGGCCCATTTATTGATTGGGTTATTTGTTTTTTTGGTGTGCTTAGCTTTTTGAGTTCTTTTTAAAAAATATTTATTTCTTTTTTAGTTTTAGGTGGGCACAATATCTTTATTTTACATTTATGTGGTGCTGAGGATTGAACCCAGTGCCCCGCACATGCTAGGTGAGAGCTCTACCACTGAGCCACAAACCCAGCCCTTGAGTTCTTTATATACCCTAGAGATTAGTGGTTTATCTTATGTGTGAGGGGTAAAGATTTGCTCCCTTTCTGTAGGCTCTCTAGTCACCTCGAAGACTGTTTCTTTTGCTGAGAAGAAACTTTTTAGTTTGAGTCCATCCCATTTATTGATTCTTGATTTTAATTCTTGCGCCAAAGGAGTCTTATTAAGGAAGTTGGGGCATAATCCCACATGATGGAGATTAGGACCTAGTTTTTCTTCTATTAGATGCAGAGTCTCTGGTTTTAGTCCTAAGTCCTTGATCCATTTTGAGTCACTCCAGTCGGAATGGCAGCCATTATGAAGACAAACAACAATAAGTGTTGGTGAGGATATGGGGAAAAAGGTACATTCATACACTGCTGGTGGGACTGCAAATTGGTTCAGCCAATAGGGAAAGCAGTATGGAGATTTCTTGGAAAACTGGGAATAGAATAGACCCATCATTTGACCAAGCTATCCCTTTCCTCAGTCTATGCCCAAAGGACTTTAAAAAAGCATATTTCAGGGATACAGCCACCTCAATGTTTATAGCAGCACAATCCCCAATAGCTAAATTGTGGAACCAACCTAGATGCCCTTCAGTAGATTAATGAATTAAGGAAATGGGGCATATATACACAATGGAATATTACTCAGCAATAAAAGAGAATACAATCATGGTATTTGCAGGTAAATGGATGGCGTTAGAATAGATAATTCTAAGTGAAGTTAGCTAATCCCCAAAATCAAATGCTGGATGTTTTCTTTGATATAAGGAGGCTGATTCATAGTGGAGTGGGGGGGAGCATGGGAGGAATAGAGGAACTCTAGATAGGGCAGAGGGGTGGGAGGGAAAGAGAGAGGGGACATGGGGTTAGAAATGATGGTGGAATGTGATGGACATTATTATCCAAAGTACATGTATAAAGACACGAATTGGTGTAAATATATTTTGTATACAACCAGAGATATGAAAAATTGTGCTCTATATGTGAATAAGAATTGTAATGCATTCCACTGTCATATATAAATAAAAAATTAGTTAAAAAATAAAGGCATGATTCTGTCTACAACTACAAAAAAAATCTAAAAAAATGTGCAGTGAGTGATTTTTGTATTTAAAAGAGTATCTAATGATTTTGTATTGGCAAATATTTTAAACTCACTTATCTTTAGTAACTTTTTGGAGCAGATTCTTAAGGATTTTTCTATATATAAGATCATATCATTTATAAATATATATAGTTTTACTTCTTCCTTTCTAATGAGTATTTTTAATTTTCTTTGCATATTGTTCTGGCTAGAATTTCTAGTACAATGTTGAATAGAAGTGATGAAAGCTGACATCTGTGTGTTGTTCCTGGTCTTAAAGGGAAAACTTTCTTTCATCCTTAAGTATAATGTTATCCATGGGAATTTATTTCTTTTAAAACCTTTTTGGACTCTAATTCTGAAATAACAGAGTGAACTGTACAATGTACAAACCTAAGACATTTGGAAAGATCACCCATCCCCCGAGAGAATTATTATTCTTATTTTGAAAATTAATTAGTAAATGTACTTTAAATTTTTATTTCCAAAAATATGACTTGGTGGATACTGTTACTAAACAGGCAGCTGAGCTTGATTTTTTTTTTTCTGTGACAACTCAGTGAGTTATCTTAGTTAAGCATTTGGAAATGTACCTTTTTGAGAATATGGTTGGTTATTTTAATATGTGCAATTTTGTTTTAAATTGCAGATTGGTTTTGTCCTGTATCCCCCCAGTGGAGGTCCTGCATGGGATCTGGTGGATCATGACAACAGTATGTTTCTCACCATATGCTTTTGTTGGCATTATGCATTGGCCTATATCATCATTGGAGTGAATTATGCTTTTGTCACCTGGTAAGTTAGTGAATTTTGTTCATGGACGTTTCCTTTCTTGGTGTATTATCTGATGGTCAACACTTCACGGTGTTCAACTTAAAATTCAAAAGAAGATTTTATTCCGTACCATCCCATAAGACAGGGTAGCATAGCAAAAAATCATCAAACACAGAAATTGCCACTTAAAGAATACATATGTGCTGTTTTAAAGTTGGAATAGCTCAGTGGTGTCTCTGCTGTGCCACCGACAGCACTCTTCTGTGCTTACATATCTTTGCATATGCTGTTCCCTCTTCTGAATGGTGTAACCTCATCTGCAGTGAATCCTCCATTTAACCATGCTCACACACTTTAACTATAGCACCTTTTGTTAGTTTTTCATCTCTGTGACCAAAATAGCTGATACCAACAACTTAAAGGAGGAAAGATTTTTTTATAGCTCTAGACCTGGTCTTTGAGGAATTTTAGTCCTGTAGACTGCACTAAATTAGAGAGATGATGAAAATGCAGTGCAATGAACGGAAATAGAAGAATAAAGTGCTGTTAGAGCTCGGAGCAGGCTATTCACCATCAAAACTTAAGCTGAAGCTGGAAGATGAGCAGGAATTAAAAGTAGTTGTCATGGCTCTTCTCTCCAAGGCAGCTGGTGCCAAGCCACAATTGACTTGGCTGATGCCAATTACCAGGCATGAAAGCTTCAGCACCTAATCTTTTGGACTTGAGCACTGATTAAAATGTTCTCTGCCTGCAGTGTTCTAAATCTAGCATTCAGTATGGTAGTCACTAGCTACTGGTCACATGAAAATGGGATTAGTGCCACATTAATTTTAGTTAATTCTGCCTGGGGTTGTGGCTCAGTGGCAGAGTGTTTGCCTTGCATGTGTGAGGCACTGGGTTTGATCCTCAGCACCACATATAAATAAATAAACATAAAGATATTGTGTGTGTGTGTAACTAAAAAATCTTAACTTTTTAAAATTAATTCAATTATCTATGTGGATAGTGGCTAACACATCTATCAGTTTCTCTAGATTCTTACTATCAGATTTAGCCTAGTGGCTGCTTGTAGGCTCAGTGGTGTCTCAGCCTGTGCTGGAACCAGTTTTCCACTCTCTCTAGACATGAATCCTAGGTAACCCCTCCTGCTCTGTGCTTCTTTGTGCTTTACTGCTGAAGCCACTCTGGCACTGTGGCTCTGAAGAAACTATCCCCTTGTCCAGCTCCCAGATGTCCCATAGGGTTTGGGTCAGACCACTTTGATCTGTACTTTCCTGGGTACTGTGTAATTCTGCTTTCTCAATCACCTAAATATGCGATGAGCTCTTTGTTAAGGCGGGCTCTGCCACCGAGTGAAACTTGACTTCTTCCTCTGTTGTTCTAGGCTGACATCTGGGCCTCATCTCCTTAGGGGCTGTGCAGCCTCCTGGAACAGTGCCAGAGTTCAAGGAAATTCTCTACCTCATGTCAGCTCCTCTCCAGAGCCAAAAGAAGACTACTGTCTCTTCCTGTTTCAAAAATCTTCAGACGCCTAATGAACTTCTTATTCCCTTGCTATTTTCTATAAACCAGAAACTATGTTCTTATTTTTCAACCTCTCCCTTCCCTCACCACATGCTGTTCTAATCTTTTTAAACAGACAGTTCCCTCTACCTGGCATATCCACATTAAATGCATATCTCTTTTATGGATGCTTCTGTGATTCCTCTAGCCCTTGCTTGTCTCCCTTTCCTAAGTTTTTTTTTTATATCAATTTATTCTCCACCAGACATTTTAAAAGTTGTGATCTATCTGGTGAAGTTGACTACCATGATGCTGATCAGTCAGCTCTCCATCACTGTGGCAGAATACCGGAAACAAACAACTTAACAGAAGAAAGATTTATTTCTGCTCAAGGTTTCAGAGATTTCAGTTCATGGGCAGCTGGCTTCATTGCTTTTAGGCCTGAGGTGAGACAGAACATCGTGATGGGGAGCATGATGAGGGAGCAAAGCTGCTAATCTCAGGGCAGCTAGGAAGCAAAGAGAGAGGAAGGGTTAATAGTCCCAATATACCCTTAAAGGGCACATCCCCAATAACCTACTTCCTCCAACTAGACCTGCCTCCTAAATGTTCTACCAATTCCCAATAGAGTACCATCAGCTGGGGAAAAGCTTTTGATATGAGCTTTTGGGAGACATTTAAGATCCAAATTAAAACATTTTTCTCCTGGGCCCCTAAGGTTCATGTCCATCTCACAATGCAATATACAGTCACAATATTGCAATATCCATCCATTGCAAGAGTCTTCAGAGTCTTAACAGTTCCAGTATTGCTCAAAGGTCTAAATCCGAAGTCTCCTCTGAGAAGCCAGGCAAACTCTTAGCTGTGAGTCCCTGTAAATGTCAAAATAAAGTTAGATATATCCAATATATCATGGTACAAAGTAAACATTTCCATTCCAAATAGGAGAAATAGAGACTAGAACAAAGGGATGAGACAAAATCAAGACTGAAACCCAAGAGGGCAAATATTAAATTCTGTAGTTCCATGTCCAGTATCTGGAGCACATGGTACCATGATGTGAGCTTCGAAAGACTTGGACAGTTGCACCCCTATGGCTTTAGTGGCTGCAGCCAACATGACACTATTGTGGGGTAGCTTTGCTTATTGCCTGCAGCCACCCTTGGCAGGTGCTTCACATTCCTGGCATCTCTAACATCCTGGGGTCTCCAATGCAGCTTCAGCTTCATGCTTAAACCTTCTCAGGGGATGCCTGTATGGATTCTAACTCACACTACCTATACTCCCAGGTCTTCTTTGAAATTTTGGTGGAATCCCACAGCTCTTTCTGCATGACTACAAAACCACCATCATATGGATGATGCCAAAGTCTTCTGCTGGCTCAAGCAGTAGCTAAGTCCACTTGGACCATAGCTGCAGTGTCCTCGAAATGCCCAGATGGCTGAGCACAGTAAAACAAATCCTGAGGAAACAACTTGCTGTTTGGCCCTGTGTACTCACGGGACCCAGATGCTCTCATTCAATGAAAGGCTTACACTTTAAAACCTTTGAACCTGCAAATGGTAGAGTCTCATTGATTCCTGAGGCGCTCTCAAGGCACCTTTCCTATTGTCTCAATGCAAAGTTTTTGGCTTCTTTTTGATGGTGTAAATCTCTTTAGCAACTACACCCTCCTTGACCACAACTTTACATACACTACTTTTCTGGCAAATTGCAAATTTTTCAAAACTTTCTGTTCAGCTTTATATGCTCCCAATTGTCACTAGAAATCTGGCTCAGAGCCTCCATCAGTACCTACGCCACAGTCTGAAGTCTGTGATGCCTTGAAATTTCCTCTGCTATACACACTTGTTCATCACTTTGAAACTCAGAGAAATGTAGACAAGTCCTTTGCCAAAACGTAACATGAATGGCTAGGGACCAGGTCTTTACCATATGAGTTCTTGGGGGATTTTAAAGATCCAAACCATAATAATTCAAGGTACTCATGAATCTAAAAAAATATTATTAAGATTCATGAGTACCTTTCAGTGAGGTCACATGAATGGTTAATTTACCCCTGAATTTCAAGGTAAGGATCCTTGAAAATCCACTGGTCAGGGCCCGAGTGATTCGAAAGTTATCCACAAATGATAAAGTGTTAGAACACACATCAGAATTTGTTTGATATATCACAGAAATCATTACAAAAGCACAACTAGGTTATGAATCCCCAATTCTCTGGAAGATGAACCTATACTTCCCAGCTCTTTAGAACAACAGTTTAAATATCATCCAATCCTGTGCCTTCACTCTTGATTATGATAGTTTATAGGTGGGAACTATCCGGAATTCTTATTCCAGGTATTACTGTATCTCACATTTAAACACCACTGTTGCACAGAACTGTTTCAGGAGACCCTTTCTATAAGTAGGAGACTATTTCCTATTTACAGATTAGTATTCCAAGCAATAATTCATGTGAACCATTTTGAAGAACAAAATAGAGATACCTGAATTATGCTTATGATAGCTTCCTGGAAATGCACCCATTGTCTCAGCTCGACAGTTTCATGTATAAATTGAAGAAAATATATGAAAGGAAAATGGCATATGTATCCTGACCTTAGTTCCTGGGCTTTGCACCATTTGAGTAACTAGCAATTTTTTATACTTCCTTTTTATTACCCTCTCAATGTGTCCCTGGTGCATTTTTGCATGTGCAAAATCTAGAACTACAGCTGGCAGAAAGAGCCTGATAAAGGTGTCTCACTATGTCTCAGCTTGGTGATGGAGTAACTGCAGATAGAACCAGAGAGGGAGTCAAATTATGATGCAATTAATGTGTAAGAAGCAGCCATGAATTGTTTTACTTTCCACCAGAGTCTTCAGGAATGAAACTACTCAATTAAATAATCCATTTCATTTCCCATGTGTTGAAGATGTGCCTGGAGTGTACATCTGGAAATAAGATGTAGTTTTCAAAAAAAAAAATAAATGACAGAAATCTTCTTCAGCCTTTGACTTGTCAAAGGGAATTGGCCTTTCATGAGAAGGCCAATTGAAAGAGAAGGATTGAGGACAGTGGGAGCAATATCAATAGTCAGTAATCAAGGGTAATGATTTGCAGCAGTTCTTTTAGTTCTTGAGTCAACAGATGTTACTAATACTGCCTAGTTATTGTTGTCTGCTGAGTTGGAAATGACAGAATAATTGGTCTCTATGAACAGATGAGGGTCATTGATTTATCAAATGTGTATGGCGCCACTATTACATAACAGACATTGGTTCAGACTCTGGCTAGCATTAGGGGAGCAAACAAGTAAACTGAAGCTTTACTGGGATCTAGAGCACAGGGAAAGGCATGACATATTGATAAGATAGGCCAGAACTTCATCAGAAGAAGGCAGAAAATGTTTCAAGATAAAAATAGGCTGTTGGAGTTTTTCATAATAGAATAATTTTGGTGATTTGGTTTATCAAATCTGTTTGCACATTGCTATGCATTTTTGGAAGTTATGTTTTATTGATGTGGTCACAGTGCAATGTTCTTATGATAATCATGCACAGGAAAAGCTTTGCACAGTTCTTATTAATAGTCTTTTGATTACATTAGAGAAGTGAAGAGCCTGTGGGGGCTTTTGCCACTAAGAAGCTTTAGATCTTCAAGTGTCAAGCATTGAAACTGCTACTCTCCACAAACCCACATTTTAGATTCTCTTAACCTATGGACAGGGTCACAAGGTAAAGAGAACTTCTCTGAACTTAATTCATCATGGACAGGGCCATCTCATGCAGTTAAGTGTGGCCTGTGCCCTGCATACAAGCACGTCTCTGAAGGGACAAGTAAGGGCTGAATTCTAGCCAGACTTGGCATGGGGCTTGCCTTGGGTGCCAGCTCTAGGGAAGGAGGTGGCTTCCTGCTTTTCCTTTACAGGGGAGGACATCGTTTTTTGCATTCACTGATAGGTGTGGCTTTGATAGAGAGGCTCCACTGATCTGTTTCAGATTCTCTTTTGTTTGTTTTAGAAATGATCAAAGTTATCTTCTGATGCCCAATTAAACAATAGAGTACTACATTTGAAAGTCACATTTTATCTTTTTACTTATAACCTGATTTAATCTACAATCATGCTCATGTAACTCCAAGCCAAATGAAAACAATTTTCTTTTTGGGGATGCTTCCCCTATTCACACAAACAATCTGGAGGTTTATAGGTAAATACTGCTCTCAGTTTTCATTTTAAACATCATCTAACAGAGAGGATTTTCTGTTTCCTCAGGTTGGTGAAATCTAGACTTAGGAGGCTCTGCCCCTCAGAAGTTGGACTCCTGAAAAATGTTGAACGAGAACAAGAATCAGAAGAGGAGATGTGATTTTGATGGGCATCTAGTCTATCTAGATAAACCTATTCTCTTTTGCATTGTCTTTGCTCATGGTTTTGTTTTTTTTGACCTTTTGTTGGAGATCAACAGGCAGAGGATGACTGTTGTTTGTATTTCTAATTTAGTTAAAGTATTTGAGTTTAAATGTTTTATTTTAGCTTTGAGAATACTTTGGGTGATAAGTTCATTTTGCACAGAATGATATTCAGGGGCTAGAGTGAATTTTCTCGCATCATGTATCGTTTGATGCCCATATTATGAAACATATTTGTTTTATGTGCCTTATAGACAGGCTCAAGGTTCCCAGCCTTGCTACCATTTCTAACTTGTTGAACACAGAATTATAAATGTTTATCTTGTTGCTGCAATGAGAGATAAATAAATGCATGTACCTCAAACCCTTGTTTTTGTTATTGAGCTACACCTCACCCTTAGGTGATGCACAAGAAGCTGAATGACACAGAAATTCCTTTTGGTGACACAGCTCTCTTCGGAGTACCTGAGTCCTCCCCTGGGAAATGTAGATCAGATGTCCTGTTGACTTGTGTGATCTTCCCAAGATGAAAGCTATGGTCCCCAGTACACGTGGTTGCAAGACCACCAGAGACTGGGAAAGGAGAGTTGTGGTGTTGGCTGTAAGAGTAAAAAGTCATTACACCATAGAAGGGCCACCCTGCACCCCCTGGGTTAAAGTAGGAGGTTTCATAGAATACCTGGGTCAGAAGTCAGGGTCCTTTCCCAGTTGTGGGCTTCATACCTCTCAATCATTAACCTGCCTCCAGGTATCTAGTAATCGCCATGCCCTCTCTGAAGTGAGGAAATGGAATTGACTGCATCACGGGCCTTTTTCTGGCTGTCACATTGCGTGAATCTCAAAGTGGAAGCATGTGGACAGTGAGAAAGCCCAGTGTCAGTCAGAAAGCCCAGTCTCTGTCATGAGACAAGAAAGGAGGACTGCAGGAGTCCCCAGGAGAGGACTGACCCAAATGTGGAGGAAAGGAGGCAGCCTTGTGGGCAGCTGGAGCTAAACGTGGACAACTGAATCCTGAGGCCTCCCCTGGCATTCCAGAGCATGTCAGGTGCAGAAGCTGCCCTGTCTGGTACATATCACAGTGGTGCTGAAGACAGAGGTGAGCAGATTCCTCAGGCCCAAGAGCTAGACACATTCATTTTGTTACACAAGGTTTGAAAAGAACAGATGTGGTGCCTAAAGATTTATCTTGAGTAATGCAAGAACACTTAGTGCATGCTGGCATTTGAAATTACCCACATGCCATAGTCCTCTGGGGATCATGTGTCCTGACCCATATGTGTCCAAGATTTCAGGGTGCTCTTCCAGTCCAGCAAGATTCTATGACTGGCAAATTGAGCTTCAAAGGAATGAGTGAGCAGCCAGCCACAGTTACTTTGAGTTGGCATCACTGGTATCTAGGCCTGAGCAGGAACTCTAGGAATAACTGGAATGATTGAGATTAAGTCTCAGCCAGGCACAATGGTGTATGCCTATAATACCAGTGGCTTGGAAGGCTGAGGCAGGAGAATCCCTAGTTGAAAGCCAGCCTCAACAACTTAGCAAGACTCTAAGCAAATAAGTGAGATCCTTTCTCAAAATAAGAAATAAAAAAATGGGCTGGGCCTGTGGTTTACTGATTAAGCACCCCTGAGTTCAATTCCTGGCACACACAAAAAAGTAATTAAGTATGGATTCTTGATCACTGATAAGTGTCAATATTCTAGTGCCTTTATGAAAGAGCAGAAATGTTTATTTTTCAAGTCTCTGCTCTGCACACAGAGAATACAAGAAAGATACAACCCAGTGGGTTCTCAGCTGAGAAACTTTTGATTCAACTTTGAAACCATGGTTTGGGACTATCTATAGCCCTTGCAATAATCAACAAATGTTAAGACTTATTGTATCTTTATGGTTATATTATTAAATTTGTATTTTACAACTACCATTTTTGTGGAATGACAAGAAAAATTAGCAAGTAGAGATTACACCCAAATATGAAAGTCTAGAATTTTCTTTACATTGTTCTTGGAGGTCTTTGATCAATAAGTAGACTCTAAAGGTTTAGATTTAGAATTATATGGTTTTTTAAACCATGACACTTTTTTTTTTATACCAGGGATTGAACCCAGGGGCAATTAACTACTGAGTCACATCCCAAGTCCTTTTTAAAATATATTTTATTATAGTGTCTTACTAAGTTGCTTAGGTCCTCACTAAGTTGCCAAGCTGGCTTTGAACTGAAAATCCTTCTGCCTCAGCCTCCCAAGCTGCTGGGATTGCAGGCTGTACCACCATGTCCAGCCCATAACACATTTTATAGCAAAAATATAAAACATTTTCACATCTAGAATGGGATAAGGAAAATCACCTTCAGGCAATGCTTATCAACTCATGGGCACTGATGGGATCATTCAAAGTGGTTTCCATGTGTCACCAGTGTTTAAGAAGCTAGGGACATAGTGATTCTCAGGCCAAAGTTGCTGTCCTCACCAAATATATTCCTATGGGGGGAAAAACAATAGAAAAGTCAGAAAAATCTATAATTTGAGGCAATAAATGACGTTTAGATCAATAAAGTTGAGAAGGAGGATCAAGAATGGTTGAGTGGGATAATGACACTTTTCCTTGGCTGGTCCTTTCTCATAGGTGTTTCTCTGACTACCCTAGGGAAAGTAGCATTCCAGCCTATTCCTCTCCATCATTATATGAAATTCTCGTCTTCATATGTTTTCAGAGCCTTTGACTCTGCTGGGGAAGCCCTCCTCAGAGAGCAGGTGTGAATGTGGGTTCCCTTCCATATATTGTATTTTGTCTCAACTCTTCCAATCTCCTGGGGGCTTATTCATGAGGTTTTGCCACACTTCCTTCAGGGGACTCTCATGCTTTATTGCCATAACCAGAAGAAGAAAGCCTTGCAATAAGTCAGAGCATGATTTCTAGTGCTGTTGTCAGTGCAGCAAAACTGGGGGACATTTTACAAGGCAGATGAAACCCTGCCAGATGGAAAGTCACTGTGATGACATGACACATGACAGTGAGGGGTGGGGGTGACTATACAGCAATATCATCCTTGGCTGTTGTCATGATAACAACTCCCCAGGGCTTTCTGTAGTCTCTGATCTCCTCTGCTTGGCCTGCTTGGCAAGCTCTGATTGCAGCTCATTGTTGAAATGGGATGCTGGAACATGACCATAGTGGCATTCTCCTTATCATTTTATCACCATAGACACTCTTTGATGAAGGGTGTGAGGATTGTGTTTTGAATGTAGATTACCAAGGTGTGGTAGGAATCATAGGGTGTTACAGGAACAATGAAAATAAAAGCAGGGAAGTGAGGAATTCCCCTCCCCAATATAGGGAAATGATTAATAAAAAGTATGAAAGAGAAGCTAATACATGTGGAGAATAAGTCCCTGTAATCTATATTCTGTCTAATGTGAAATCCAGATGGAAAAAAGTGACAGAACAGAGGACAGACGTGAAATAGTATGAAGAATTTCCCCTAAATAAATGTCAAAGAAGGGGAAGTTTTGCATTAAGCTTGGAGACATGCTTCTGAGATATGTGTATTGAATAGAGTGATTTGGTTTCTGGAAAAGCCACTAAAAATTTTTAAATTAATGCATTTGTATACTTTTAAGTTCAATTTTTTAATATTATTATTCTTTATTTTATTTTTGTGCTGTTTGGGATCAAACTCTCTGAGTTACATCCTTAGCTCTATTGTTCTGTTTTTATGTTTAAAAATGCTTACCATCCAACTTAAGGAAAATTTTATTTGGAGGACACAATTTTAAGCTCAGATAATTAGATTTCCCTTTAAACTTTTCAAATTGGGGTTGGGGCTGTAGCTCAGTGGTGAAGCGTTTGCCTTGCATGTGTAAGGCACTGGGTTCGATCCTCAGCACCACATAAAAATAAATAAGATACTGTGTGTCCGTCTACAACTAAAAAAATTTTAAAAACACTTCTCAGATTGTATTATGAATTAAATGCTTTTGATATTTTTCTTAAGTACTTTAATTAACTGACAAATTTTCCTAAATTTTCAAGTTATTTTTAAAATAACTTGAAATAACTTATTTATAAGTTTTAAATCTAATTTAAAACTTATAAACAAATGAGGGAAAATTAGACTTTTCTGAAATATTTCAACACCAAATCAATTTAGTGAGATTTCATAAACCTACAAGTCTAAACTTATCATTACCCATTTATAAAATGAGCTTATAAAACTAATCTGAGTAGACAACATAATATTAAAAATTATCGGGCTGGGGATGTGGCTCAGGCGGTAGTGCGCTCGCCTGGCATGCGTGCGGCCCGGGTTCGATCCTCAGCACCACATACAAACGAAGATGTTGTGTCCTCCGAGAACTAAGAAAAAATAAATAAATATTAAAATTCTCTCTCTCTCTGTCCCCCTCTCTCACTCTCTCTTAAAAAAAAAGAATAAAAATTATTAATGTCTAACACAAAATATCAGTATCACAGCTTTGATTCTCTTATACTCTTAATTCACCGTCTTTTCATGTTAAAATTCGCTCACTGTTTCATGGCCAACAGTGCTGGTGAGGTTAGACTCGGAGACAGTGAATGGGACAGATTCTCAAAAGCCTCCCTAATGACACACCTGACTCCTATTCATAGTTATGCATTAATTTTTCCACACAGGTTGTGTCCCAGCCTTCCTTGCACAGGTCTGTACCTTCCTGAGATGGAGCCATAATTACCTGTTTTTTTTTTTTTTCCTGCATGAAAATCTGCAACTCACACCAAGCCATCATGTCGCTTGATAGGTTTCATTATTCTTGATCTCTTAAGAAACAAGTATATCTCCTTTAAAGTGTCAAGTCTTCTGAACTTGATATAATTCTGCCTTTCTTCACATTTATTTCCTAACCTGTAGGACTATTTAATTTTAACAGGTATTAAGGTTATATCCTAATGAATTTTAGGTCACTCTCTCGTCCAGGTAATTCACCCAAGATCTCTGAGACTGCACATCGGTAGTTGTCAACCTGTTCTGACTTGAAGCAGGGATGGCATAGGCTCATTGAATATGTTTCAGTTGTGGGAGGAAGTAGTTCTATGACTAGGGTATTGTTAACAATGGAAGTGACAAAATGCCTCTTGTCTGGGTCCTCATGAACTTGGGCTTTTTTGTCTGGTGTCAAATGTCCTAAAGGTGGTGGGGATTGAATGTTTTAAGTAAGAAGCTGGAGGTGGAGCCCAAATAATTCTCCATTTGTTGATGGAGCCAAAATATATACACACAGGAATGAGCTCACCCAAGTAAT
This sequence comes from Urocitellus parryii, assembly GCF_045843805.1. NCBI lineage: Eukaryota > Metazoa > Chordata > Mammalia > Rodentia > Sciuridae > Urocitellus > Urocitellus parryii. The sequence continues at coordinate 149,588,834 of NC_135532.1, forward strand.
CAAGGGCCTTAGCAAATTTGAATGGAACAAACCCTCTTCTGCTCAGAAGCACAGCCAGGTTCCCTTTGCTTCTGAGATCAAGTCTAATTTAGTTAACATTATACTCAGAACTCTGTCAAAAAAAAAAATTTTGTTGAATGTAGTTTGGGTGTAGTTATGCTTTCACATTATATTCCTAACCCTAACCCTTAACTTGTTATGTTTCCCAGAACATTTTATTTCCATATGTATTTTGTATCCACCACTGTCTCTTCCATCTATTCCTCAGCTTAATTCTGAAGATTCTTTAAGATCCAAGGGAAAACATTTCTCTTCTTCTACTTCACATCATTTCTCCTGTCAACAACTCTTAACAGCAGGCAGCCTAAGACAGCATGGATCACAAGCTCTTCAGTCTTCTATCTGTAGACAGACCTTCTTCCTTCTCACTACATTATAATCCCCTAAAGAGAGCTAGGCTGCTTTGGTCTGTGTTGTAGCAACTAAAGAATCTCTCTCAACCTGCAGCACTGGAGAGGCACAGAAAGAAAGGAGAAAAATCAAAGGAAGAGAGATTATTTAGAAAAAAAAGGGGTGGGGGGGGGTCCTAAGAAGTTGTGTGCAGGAATGGATCCTGAGATGAGTCAGTGGTTTGAGAAAGATCCTGTGATGAATTAGTGGTGAAGCCCAAGAAGGGATATAAGTCTGAGGACACCAGATGTGATGGCTCTTTCCACTTCAGAGGTTTTTACCGTATAGTAAATAATTCATTTCCTTCTAGATGAACCTGCCTTCTTCTAAAACTCATCCACCCTACCCTTCTGACACACCATGTCCCATTCACTGGAAGAGACAACAGCTTCTGTGTAAATTTCTCTTGGATTTCATTCTGATCAGAAATCCAGAGGAGAGATGGTCAGGATGGGGATAGTTTGGACACACAAGTCTTCCCAGCCTGTGATAAAGCCCCACTTGCCTACCCCTCAAGAAATGTCTTTTTTGTTTTGTTTTGTTCACAATAAAGGGATTGAACCCAGGGCCTCATGTATATTATGCAAGTATCTACCACTGACCTACATTCCCCAGTCCAAAAAATGTGTCTTAAATTCATTCCATATCCGATATATTTACATTGTGGATGACTGGCCAAGTACTGAATATACTAAAGAATAGGATTAACACAGAAAACAACAGGGAGGATGCTACCCTCTTGTGGCAGAGCAAGGAAACACACTCATAAGCAAATAGCTTCACATCCTAAGCTTCCTTTACTCAAATGATGAAACAATCACAAAAATAGTTAAAGGTAGAATAAGGGTTTTGTTTTAATCTTAGATTTTAATTTATTAGTGCTTTAATCCATTATTATGAGCCCAATTGTGTCCCCTATTCTCCAGGTTTGTATTTGGAAGTCCTAACCCCCAGTACCTTGTTTGAAAAGAGGGCCATTTCAAAGTCATTAGTTAAGATGAGGCCATGCTGGAGTAGAATAGCCTCCAACCCAATATCACAAGTGTCCTTATGAAAAAGGGAAATTTACACACACACACAAATAGAAAATACCATGAGACTATGAAAGCCATTATCAGCATGATATATCTACAAGTTAAGGAATACCAAGTATTGTCAGAAAACCAACAAAGCTGGGAAAGAGGAACAGAGCAGATCCTTCCCTAGGACCTCCAAAGTGAATGTGGCCCTGCTCATACCATGATCTTGAATTTCAAACTTCTGGAGCTGATAGGCAATAAATCTCTGTTGTTTAATTCACTCAGTTTGTGGTATTTTGTAATAGCAGCCTTAGAAAACCAATATAGTTCAACTTACTTTAACAATAACTTTGAGCTTAAAGTTTTAGGCTTCAAAATAAGGCATGTATTTGAGCTGAAAAATGGTGTGCTGAATTCAATATGGCAAATGCCATATCTCCCAACCATAAATTGTGTTTGTTGGAAAGCCTGCTGGCAATTTGATTTTACATTTATACTATTTTCTGGATCCATCAGTTTAGCAAGTTTCCTCAACCAGTATTTTTGTCATTACAACATTCATCAGGTAGGTAAATGTTTATATTTTTGGAGTAAATTATTTTTCAACTAGTGATCTCTGTATTATCTTTGGTGTCTGTTATGGTTTAGAGATTAGGTGTCCCCCTAAAGCTCATATGTGAGACAATGCAAGAACACTGAGAGGTGAAATGAGGGTCTCAACCCAATCAGTATGTTACTTCCCTGAAAGGGATTAACTGATTGGTAACTGTAGGGTGCTAGGTTGTGACTAGAGGAGGTGGGTCCCTGGGGGCATGCCTTTGGGGGTACACATTGTATGAGCTGAACTTACTCTCTCTCTTCTTTCTGATCATCATGTGAGCAGCTTCACTTTGCCATGATGTTCTCCCTTACCTTGAGCCCCAAGGAATGGAGCCAGCCTTCTATAGACTGAGAACCCTGAAACCATGAGCCCCAAATAAACTTTTGCTCCTCTAAAATTGTTCTTGTCAGGTCTTTTGGTCTCAACAGCAAAACTGCTGACTAAAACAGTACCAATGTTTTATATGCCTGCTCTCTATTTAGATCACAGCTTCTTGAATATCCATATCATATACCATTATTAAACTTTCTGGGGATTATGGGCCTTCTAATCTTGGAAAATTTGCATGATGATCTTTGAAAAATGATCCTGGTATTACATCTATAGAGATACAATTAATAGGATATGTCTATGTATCTATCTATATGATAAATATATATTCATGCATATAGTACATATTAGTATATTATATACTCATATATATTATATATGTGGAGAGAGAGAGAGAGAGAGAGAGAGAGATGAATAGAGGGAGAGACAGAAAGAGAGATTTTAAGGAATTGGCTCACACAATTTTGGAGGCTGGCAAGTCCAAAATCTACAGGGTAGGCCAGCAGGCTGGGTAGAGTTGAATGTAAAAGTCTAATGTACTCTGGTGGCAGAATTCTCTTTCTTGGAAGAGATGGTTCTTTTTTTATTGAGGTCTTCCACCTGTTGATGAGGTCCATCCAATTTTAGAAATTGGCTTTACTGAATGCCTACAGATTTAAATATTTAATGTTGATTCTCATCTTAAAAATATCTTCACAGAAACATCTAGAAGAGTGTTTGATGAAATATCTGGGTACCATGACCTAGCCAAGTTGATACATAAAATTAGCCATCAAATCCCAAATGCACCCTGCTTCCTGGAATTTATGCCTTTTTGCAGCTTCCTCCAACTTTGAATCAAGGTGACTTTGTAACTTTCTTTAAGCAATAGAATCTGGTAGAAGTGACCTGAACAAGTTCTGGTCCTAGACTTTAAGAGATCTTATTTTTTACTCTTACTATCTTGGACCCCAGCCGCCATCTGAAGAAGCAATTCTGTTGGGAGTCCTTCAAGGAGGAAGAGACCCCAGTGGAGAGAAAACCCTAAGGTAGAGAGAGGTCCAGCCAATCTGGTTTTCTAAGTCATCTTAGCTGAGAACCAAGTCAGCTTGAATCTTCCTGTCTCAGTCAAGTGTCCAGATGACTCAGTATAAAGATGTGGAATATTGCATCTCTAGAGTCCCGCCCAAATCATATACTCATGAAGCAATGAATGGTGGCTATTTTAAGTCACTAAGTTTTGGGGTGAAGTGTTATGTACCAATAGATAAGTGATCTTTATGCTAATGATTTCATTAAAACAATTATACTAAATGGAAAGGTTTAGGATCCAGAATATTACCTCATCAAGGTGTGAATTATAGTGCTGTTTTACACATTAAAAAAATCAGCTCATCTTTCCTGAGATTGTCATACAACTTGCTACTTCTATTTTCAGACCAGTGTTTTACATGGCTCTATTTCCTCTACTGAAGCTCTTGCTTACTTACTGTTAATTCCAGGTTAGCTTTTTGCCCAAATTAGTTTGAATTGGACTGAATTGGACTAGGAGAAAAAAAAAAGAAAATCAAGATATTTTCTATACTATCCATTTCAACCTAACCATGGCTGACCATTTATTGGCCTTTCAATCTCAATTATACACCTGTGCCAACCAAGTCAGATTTGGGAGAGAAAAAATGGAAGAAATAAAAGAAGAGAAAATGGGGAGAAAGAAAGGTCAAAGAAACAAGTCAAAAAAGATTAAAGCAGGATTGGGGTTCTCTGAAGCAAGATACAGAAATTAAATATAAATATAAAAAGAAATTTAAAGTTTCTTTTCTTTCATTTTCTGGAGCACAGACATGTTGATTAACTCATAGGGACATATTTAGTTTCACAGAGAACACACTTCCACTAGCGTTAAGTGAGAAGTGAGTTTGCATAAAGTGATGCTGATTTTCCCTGTGAAACAATTAGCCCTTGAGGTCTGATCTGGAACAGAAAACACCTAAAGAACCAAGGTCTACAGAACAAAGTGGGAAGGTTCAAAGAGAGGTCAGTGACCTGGTGACTTGCTTTGGGCCTAGAAGAGCTTTTATGATCCCTTCCTCCCTCCCCTGCCTGACCATCATGTAGAGATAGAGGGTAGGAGGATTGTATAGATAACACCAAAGGGTGAATTTAAGAGTTTCTCTGTTAACAGCAGCACAGTTTTATTAGCAGAAGGGTAGCAAATGTCACTGTGTCATTTCTAATGGAGAAATACAGAAGCTTTTGGCTAAGGTATTACAGGCAGCAGGGTTGAGCTTGGTCTTCATCAATGCTGTGGGAAGCACAATAAGTAGATTTGTGTGTTCTTAACTCTCCACTGGGATCACAGCACAGGTGGGAAGGAAATAAAGGGGATTTTAGGGACTCCTGACCCTTCTGGGTATAAGCTCATTAAAAATTAAATAAATGAGCAAAATAAGACAAGAAAGAGTAGTTTAACAGATGACCATAAACAGGATCCTGAGGAATTTTAGCAGGTTTATCTGAATAACTGGTGTCAGGTATTGTGGTACCTTCAGTATTATTTTTTTGGCTGAGAATTTCTTTGGCTATTCTGGGTCTTTTATTCTTCCAAATGAATTTTAGAACTGTTTTCTTTCCCTAGTTGTGTGAAGAATGTCATTGTTTTGTTCTATTTCCATGTGTTTATATAGTTTCTGTAGGATTTTTTGGTGTTTATTTATAATTTCATTCCATTATGATCAGATAAGATAAATATCAATTATATATTGATCTTTTTAATTTGTTAAGAGTTGTAACTTAACCTAAAATATGGTCTATTTTGGAGAAGGTTCCATGATCAGCTAAGAATAGTGAATTTGTCTGTTTTTATATAAAATATCCTATGTATGTTAAGTCCATTTAATTTATAATAATTTTAGGTATGTGGAGTCTTTATTGAGTTTATGTTTAGATGATCTATCTATTGGTGAGAGAGATGTGTTGAAATCACCCAGAATTTTGTACTTGGATCTATTTGAGTATTTAATTCTAGTCATGTTTGTTTTATATAAGTAAGTGCACTAGCATTTGGGGCATAAATATTTACTATCATTGTATCTTCTTATTGAACTGTTCCCTTTACCAGTATGAAGTGATCTTTTATCACTATAACTATATTGATCTGCAAGGTGAGCATCTTGCAAACAACATTAGTTGGATCTTATTTTATAATCCATTCTGCAAGCCTATGTCTTTTAATTTTATATTTAATAGAGAGATTTTTTTATTAATTACTGCCATTCTGGATTATTTCTAAGCCTTAATTTGGTTCTGTTTCTCTTTTTCTTAGCTACTTTTCAAATGAGATTTGTCCATTTGTGAAGTCTTGGGTTTGTTTCTAATATATTCTATGTGGAGTATTTCTTTTTGTACCAGCTTAGTAGGCATAAATTCTTTTAATTTCTGCTTATTTTGGAAGGTTTTTATGTCCTCTTTAATTTTTAAGGATAAATTTGATGGATATAATAATCTTGGTTGACAGTTATTTTCCTACAGGGCTTGGAACACACCATTCCAAACTCTTCTGGCTTTTAGAGTGCTGAGAAATCAGAAGTAATTCCAATTGGCTTGCCTCTAGATGTGACGTGACATTTTTTCTTGAGGTTTAAAAAATTCTATTCTTGTTCTGTATGTGGAGGATTTTAATTGCAATGTGTCTTGAAGAGGTATCTGTTTGTTTTTGTTTTTTATCTTGTTTATCTGGAGTTCTGAATGCCTCCTGTATCTAGATGTCCAGCTCATTCTCAAGATTTGGAAATTTTCTGTTATTATTTCCCTGAAGAGAGTATCCATGTCATTAGCCTGCATCTCACAATGCTCTTCAATTTCAATGTTTCTTAAATTGATTCTCTTAATGTTGTTCCAGAGTTCTGTACATTGTGGTCATGGTTACATATTTTTTTTTGCTTTAATTCTGTCTGAATGTCAAAGGCTGGCCACCTTGCCTTTGAGCTCTGAGATTGTCTTCAGTGGGGTCTACTTTATTAGAGAGACTTTCAACTGAACACTTTATTTAATTTATTTTGTATTTCATTTCCAAGATTTCTGTTTGGTTCTTTTTCAATATCTCTATCTCCTTATTGATTTTCTCATTTATATCTTGCACTGACTTACTTGCACTTGACTTCATTCAGTTGTTTTTCTATGTTCTTTTGGAATTCACTGATCATTTCATAATCACTCTTTTGAATTGTTTGGCATTTCATTCACTTCAATATCTTTGGGGTCAGTTGCTGTTGAATCATAAACTTTAAGAGGTGTCATGTTACCTTGTTTTTTTTTTTTTTGTATTTCTTTTATTCCTATGTTGGTTTTCATGAATCTATTGGGATGGACTTCTCTTCCACTCTTGTACATGGGCCTTTTTAGGGCACAATCTTCTCTTGCCAAAGTGTTCTGAGATAACAGGTTATTATAAAATTTTCAACATATTTCCAAATGGGTTTCATAGTATAGTTTCCCTGCTAGTTCTTTGGTAATGCTTGGTGTATTTTGATACATTGTATATTGTGCCAGATCTTGAGAATTCCACTTTTCCTGTGGGTCTCAAAACAGTAAGGTCCTCTTTGTAGATCTGGCAATTGTATTGTATTACAGCAGGGTATATGGGGTACCTACTCTATACCTCTATTATTGCTCTTCTTTATTAACCACTCTGTAACAACCAGTCAGCACAACAAGAGCACACATGTGTGCACACACAGACACACAAAAGAAAGAAACAAAAGAGAAAAAAATTAATGCCCAACTGTCCATCTTTTAATTTCTTCTTGGGCTCTGTACTGAAAGAGAGAAAGAGCACACACTGGAGGTTATTAATCCCTTCAATCCAGTTGAGCTGCCAGTTGGATTGGCCTCAAACTGAAGCTGGTTGAAATAGCTCTCACCTTTCCTTCTCACCAGTGTAAGGTAGATGGAATGGGAAGTCTGTAGTACTGTCAATTGGAATTTCATCTGAACCTATCAGATGGGTGCACTCCCAGGGTGGGGCTGTTGCACTTCTAAGTGAGGAGTTTCAATGATGGGGCTTAGCTCTAATCAGGCTTTAGGGACTTTGTTGACTGATATCTGCTTTGGAGAGATTAGATCAACACACCCTTAGGGCCAGGCAGATGCCATTCTCTGCTGGGTGTCTGGATCTCAGGAAACTCCCAAGAATTCTACTTGCATAATCCACTCCCCAGGAATGTGGCCTTCCTGGGCTTAGTCCCCTGAGTGTATTCATTTCTGTCTGTTCAGTTTCCTGACCCTCTTCCAGTGGTCACAAGAGCCACCAGAATCAAAAGGAAAGTGGTTGCTCTCTGACTTGGATCCCCTTGGGTAAAATTATCTGTTTCAATTTAATTCTCCTAGGTACATCCTAGGCCACACAGCAAATGCTTGCCAGGACAGTGTGGCAATGTTGCTACAACCTCCTGAGCTCCAGCAGCTGGCAAACTCCAGTTCTTTGTGCAGCCTCTGAATCAGCTAAGATATATATATCTCCTTTTTAAAACTTTCCCTTGTACATCTTGAATCTTGAATACTCATCTCCTGTTATGAGTATTATTTTTTACACTTATTTATTATGTGCTAAATTAATTTATTTTTTTAAAATGTTATTTGTTAAAAATTTCATTATTTTCATACTCAAATTATCCCTCATTTTGTCATGTGGAATTATTTCAAGCTGGATTCTGTGTCCATGTGTTATGATTCATTCATATCTTGCTTTCAGCATAAACTATTCCAGGCTTACCTTGTACTTTCTCTGGCATAGTCCTGGAATTAGCCGTTTTCCCAAGGATCCATGGTCCTTTTAGTAAAAAAATGTATATATAAATCAAGCCGGGACTCTAAGTGTGCTCATTTTTCATCAGGTGTCACTGCTTTATATGGAAATATATGTATTATAAATAAATATATGTTATATATAAACACATAATATACATAATCTTGAGTTCATATAATATATCCAATTCCAATCCAATACCATAAGCTTTCTAAAACAATACATAGTGGAAGCCAGGTGTGGTGGCGCATGCCTATAATCCCAGTGTTTCAGGAGGCTGAGGTAGGAGGATTGAGAGTTCAAAGCCAGCCTCAGCAATGGTGAGGCACTAAGTAACTCGGTGAGACCCTGTCTTTAAATAAAATACAAAATAAGGCTGGAATTGTGGGTTGGTGTTTGAGTGCCCCTGAGTTCAATCCCTGGTACTATCCCTAACCACTCCCACCCCAATCCACAGTGAAAATTATTTATTTCCAGCATTTGAAATAAGGAGTAATACAACATTCCTTTCTTTAAAATATTTGACTTTGTTTTCCTCTTTTGGATAAGAAGTTCCTGAATTCATTCATGCATGTATCTAACAGTCTTTTGGCCTGGAGGGTATTGCTTCCTTCAGTACAGCATATAGCTTTCCTTTCTCCAAGTTTCTCTTGTTCTGTATTGAAATTCTCATGGCATTCAATGTTTTTTTTTTCCCCTGTCTATATTTGTAATTCCTTTTTAGAGTGAGAAACTTGGCTCCCATTATTGTTACACGCTTACCCGTTTGATGTATCATCCTGTACGTAACCCATCTCTGCTTTTCACTCCCACCCCACTTCCACCTCCACCTATGTGTGGACACCCTGATCTCCCTGCTTGGGCTCTGATTCCCTCTTCAAGGCTGCCACTCTGTTGGACACCCTCCTCACTAAGCTTCCCACGCAGAGCAGTTCACCTGTGCATCTACTGTTGGTCTCTGAAGGATTCCTTCCTCTCCTTGCTCAGGCTCTGAAGATCTCCTGCCCTTCCTTGGACTTTGACACTCCATCCCTCTGCATCACAGCGATGCCCTCGTCATTCTGTTTGGGGTCTGGCATCTCTTATTGTCTTCCCGTTGTGTGTGCCTTCCTTATCCTACCTGGTCTCTGACTCCCACTATGGACCCTGACCTTTTCGGCCCCACCATAGACACCTGCCTTACTCTTCCTTAACTAATGACTTCAGGACTGAAATACTCAGAAGGGGAAGACCTCAGGTAGATTGTTTAAAATATGAAATAATAGATCAATAGATACCTAGATTTTTAGGTGTTTTGTCTAGAATCACAGAGAAAATAAATGACAACATAGGTATAGGCAGCTGTGTGTCCTCACAGGGACCTCATCTCTCTGGCTCACTATTTTACCCCCATGCCTATCAAAATGTTGAATAGAATGAACAAGTAGCTAAATTATTTTCTGTTTAGGTTTTTTTAAAAAATTTTTTCTCTGTCAGCTTCATGTGTGTATAAAAATTTGTGACCATTTATGCTGAGAGCCATTAGCCAAGTAGGTATGACAATTTCCTTGCCAGTGTACCCCATGTAGCTTAGAGGAAGGACTCGTGGAAATGGACTTGCCTTGGACATTTGCAGTGACATTGCATGTATGTTTGAGAAAGGTGACCCTGTTCAAGGACCAGGGTGGATCCGGGCTTAGGGAGGATCCTACTGGATTAGGGCGGATCCAGGTTTAGGGTGTATCCTGCTGGGAATAGGGAGTATCCCGCTTCTTGGGTTTAGGGCGGTTCCAGGTTTAAGGTGTACCCTGCCGGGAATAGGGAGTATCCTGCTGATTAGAGCCTGGTGGAGTACGTGAATTTTGCGGCAGAACGTGGATTTCCCGAGAACCTGTGTAGAGTGCCGGTGTGAGTTCGGGAATAAAGAATTGCTGTTTGAATCTACAAGGCTGTGAGTGGCTCGTGATTTTGTGCCCAGCCAGACTGCGGCATTTACACATTTGTTTATAACCAAGGTAATTCATGCTTTTACATCAGGGTCAATATCTAAGTTTTGTGCTTAAGAATTTTTTCCATTCCATGAATTTCTAGTCTTAGCCAGATGGCTGGCATTTTTTTTAAATTTATTCATGTGGCTGAGGACATGGAAGCCCTAAGAAGCCACAGCCTTTGTGGCATCCCAGGAATCCAGCACTTCCACTGAGTGTCTTGGTACCATCAGAGCTGATTTCCTTTTAAAACATTTGAAACCCTGCAAGAGAAAAATACCATCATCATAACACAAACATGAGTCCCTCAAATAGTTTCTTTAATCACTGTTCAAAGAAGAAGAACATTGTTCAGATAATCATGTGGGGAAGTGTTTCCAAAGCACAATCTAAAGAATGTCATCTCTGAGAGATGCTTATTGAGATGATTCGGCAGTCAAATAGCATTAGAAACTTTGCAATTCATAATGCTCATGAGTGTACTAAAGACTCTAAGAAATCCTAAAGTGAAGAATCTTTGTGTAACCTGGTGCTGTCCAAATATCCTTAACCACAGAGCTTCTGTTTAGAATTATACCTACTTTGGCCTTATTTACATATATATGCAATGGGCAAAAAGATTGCATGTTACATGTGGCTACTATATGGAACAAATTAGGCAAAAATATGTAAAGTATTATTTTATTTGGCTTTTTCATTGTGACTAAAAGGCCTAACAAGAGCAATTATTTTGGGGGCTCAATTTCAGAAGTCTCAGTCTACAGACAACCAACCCCAATCTTTGGGGAGTGAGATGAGACAAAACAACATGATAGAAATGTGTGGCAGAGGAATGCACCTGGGAACATGGCACTGGTGGTGAGGGGCAGGGAGGGAGAGAGAGAGAGAGAGAGAGAGAGAGAGAGAGAGAGAGAGAGGACTCAACTCTCTAGGTATAAAATATAAACCCCAAAGGCATACCCTCAATGACCTACTTCCTCCAGTCACACCCTACCTGTCTACAGTCACCCAATTAATCCCTATCAGGGGATAATGCATTTATTAGGTGAAGTCTCTCATAATCCAATCATTTCACCTCTAAACTTCTTTGCATTGTCTTACAAATGAGCTTCTGGGAAACATCCCATATCTAAACTATAACAAGTATATTGTAGGTGTGTGTGTGTATATAGAAACCATACTTGGTATATTGTAGGTGTCTACTAGGTGCTAATTCCTTTTCTCAGATCTATTATTTATTGAGAATTTTAATTTTTATTATTGAATGAGTAATCTAATTTAAAATATGGTAGAGTGCACCTGAGTTCAATCCCTGGTAACAACAACAACAACAACAACAACAACAACAAAATACACACACACACACACAAGGGAAAACGTCAAGTTTTTAGTTGTACACAATACCTTTATTTTGTTTATTTATTTTTATTTGGTGTTGAGGATTGACAGGGCTTTGGGCATGCTAGGCGAGCGCTCTACCGCTGAGCCACAACCCAAGCCCAGGATATAACATTTTTAAAAGTTTGTTCCACTCCAGATTTCCATGAAAATTTTTTTATGTTCCCTTCCAGACATTTTGTGTGTACAACATGCAGACATATATAAAAAAGATTTTTTTAACATATTCACAATAACTGAGATAATGGACTTGCATTCATTTGTACTTCATCAGTACCTCTAAGTCCTTTCATTTTGTACTACATTAGTGTGTTTTTCTTAAACTCCAGAGTTGGATAATGTTAGGGCTTTACACTCATGTCCCCTAAAGGTGTAAAGTGAGTGTTAAAGAGATTGGGGGGTATGTGTATATATACATATAAAGTATAGTTCCTACAGAATACTAAACCATTAATTCCTTTAGGGAGTATTTAGAAAGGTTTTACAAGATATATTTTACATTTAAGGTGATTTTTTGTTGACTCCCTAAGGGAATTAATGGTTTAGTATTCTGTAGGAACTATACTTTATTATCTTTCACCTTAATAGTTACTACTTACCAGGTATTATATCTCTGTATCTCATTCCTTAGGGAATATGAGTTCTTTGAGGACTTGTCCATGTCTCGTAATGATCTTGACATATTGAAGGCATTTAATAAATGTGGTTTTGATTAGTGGAGGGAACATCCAGAGCATCTGTTCTGTCCACTATAAACAGAACTCAGAGGAGGTGGGTGCTCATTCACTCATTCTTTCATTCTGGGATAGGTAAGGAGTGAGACGAAGAACTTGGGATCCTGGCAGCAGAGTTAAATCTGAAGCTCCAGAGAGAAACCAGTTTGTAGGAACTCAGATGTAATATGAATTTGGGAATGGGTTAGGAGGTACATTTAAGCCCAAGATAGAGGGGTTGTAATTCTGGGCTTTAGTGCTTTGCAAAGCTCACCCCTGAACCAGTATGTCTACTCACCAACTGCAGCTGTCAATGTGTAGGCTCCTTAAAAACTTCAAGCGCTAGAATCACATGCAGCTCTTGCTGTCTGTCCTCTCCTTGATAATATACTTCATTTCCCCAGCAGAGAGGTGCATGGCCTGAAGCCCCTGCTCCTCTACCTGTGCTGGACCCTCCTGAAACAAAAGCACAGGAAGCTGAGCTGTAGCTGACCACCAGGCTCCACTGCCTTCCTGATTTCCTCTCTGGATCCTTCTTTTTTGTTCCCTTCCTTCAGTCTCTTCCTTGTCTGGATATTTACCCTTTGACCCTCTTAGCTAATCCCTCCCCTTCTTTATTGCCCTGCATTATCTTCTTTTACCCGTAACTACAATCAATCAGTTTTTCATGTTCTCCTTCAGTGAAGGCTGAGGACAATGCAAGTGGAATATGCACCTTTTATTAGGTGATTTGAACTGCATTCTGGATTAACCTCAAAACTCCTAAAAATCGAAAAACACCTTCCTGATCCATCACTGAAAGGACGAATCATTTTTATATTTTAGGACAATTTCTTATTAAAGTTCTTGGCTCAAGGAGAAGACACGTTAGTTGCTTTTCAGCAAGGAGTAGATCTGTGCCTTTACCATGGCTCGCTGCCGCCCCTGTGACCTCAGGGTGCTGGTAGCCGTTGCATGTGGGCTGCTGACGGCCATCATTTTGGGACTGGGCATCTGGAGGACAGTGATAAGGATCCAGAGAGGTAATGTCACCCTATTTTGTTTTACTTTGAGAGAGAGAAGGCATGAGTCTGTGTCACTGACATATGCCACCTGACATAACAATGCTGGAGAGTAGCTTGTCCAGGCTAAGGCTGCCCACCATATTGCCATTATGAAATATAAGAGTCAATGACGGCCAGCAGGCAGCTGTGTATGTATAAATACACATGGTGTGTGAATAGGCAGCATGAAGGATGGCATAGTTGAGTTTTTATGCTCTTTTAACTCCCGACTGACTTAAAGAGTAATAATTAAAGTCATTAGTAATACATTTGGATTTGCTTAATTCTACACAATTAAGGTAAATAGTTATGGGTATGCACAGCCAATCAAACATGGGTAGAATAGAATTTCATTTCAACAAGGATGTTTAGAAATAAACAATAGAGTTGTCAGTAAAATGACCCCAGAGTTTGCATACAGGTTTTCCTCTTTCCTCTTTTTGTAGTTAGAAAACAACTAAAAATTAAGATATTAAAATGATTTTCCTGGTTATTCAACATGTAGTTATTAGTCTCCTGGTGTGTACGTTGCTAATGTGTGAAACCGCATTAGGAGGGGCAGGAGTGTGTGAGACAATGGCGTTAAGGAGAGCCCTCAGAGCTCACAACGATCTCTATGCTGTGCCCTTGGGTGGTGGAGGTTCTCCAAAAAAGGGTTCAGAGTTAGATACATGGAACACTGCTTTTTTGCAGAAATAGAGAACATTTCTAATGAAACTGAGTAAATAGGGGCAACTAATGCCATTCTGGAGAGGCAGGAAGAGAGGCCATCTGCCCTCTGAGCAGACTGCTGTAGGAGCACAGTGTATGACTGCAAAGGTCAAATACATGGGCTGCAGTCCTCTGGCCCCAAGGAATAATATTTAGAGAATACTGTATTAATATCATTTAGAGAACTAGGAAAAGAATTGATAAGAAAAACATAATATTTAAACTTGGGGAAAATGTACTTTTGTTTGCTTAAGTTTTGTAAAATAGTTTATTTCAGGTTTTAAAAAATTGTGAACTAGAGATGTGTCTCCCTGGTAAGCTTGCTGAATCAATAAGCTTCATTTAAAGGGTAAATATTTAAGAAGTCTTCTTTTCCTTTATTTATAACATCTAGTTTTAAAGGGAAAAACTGAGGTGATTTTAAAAGGACACAGTTAGAATAGAACTAATCAAACAAAGACCAAAGTGCAAAAACAACATGAAGAAGGACAGGGAGGGGGATAGATTAAATGAAATCCAAAGACTCAGGGGGAGCTGCTTAAAATAAATACAAAATAAGATTAAGACCCCAAAGGAAGAATAGAGTAACAAATGTCCCATTTCTAACAGCAGAAGCATACTAGCGCCTCATAAAAGACTAAAATTTCCATTGTTCTGAATTTTCCAATTAAATCTTTATATGAGGACATCCCTCAATTTTTTATTAAACCCAATGGAAAAGGGGAGGGTCATCACTTTTGTTTAAAGAAAAGGATGGAGACTGGTACTATCTGCTGTAGCTGTTTGCTTTGTCCATTTTATTTATTCATAGTGTGTTCGTTCCATTCCACTTCATTTTTTCCCACTCACTTCCTTCAGTCTGTTGCTCCTCTTTCCATCCCATCCCATCCTATCCTATTCCATTCCATCCCATCCCATCCCATCCCATCCATCTCATCCTATCCCATCCCATCCCACCATCTCATCTCTTATAATTGTTGGATGTTCTTCTTTTGGTTCCTCTACTTAGGTATAGAAATATATTGTTTTTAAAATTTTTTTAGGGGAATAAAGGTCATGAATATCTCTGAGAAATTCATGAAAACCATGATTGTCTTATTCAGAAAAAAATGTATACAAGCATACATGTTAAATTTGGATAAAGTAATTTTATTGCAGTCAAAATTAATTTTGTTAACATAAGCAGAGGTATAAATTATGCCTCATTTTAATTTTTCGTTAGAAAGTGATAGCTTCTTAGTGGAAAAATAGAAAAAAATCCTAAGTAAATTTCAATGAGAAGTTACTGTTATTTGGCCATAGGGGACCAACACTAATATGATGATATGCATGCTATTTATGCATTTAATCATTAAAAGACCTATAATATCAAAAATTTTTTCTATATTCTAAGCATTGTGCTAAAAATTTCACATACTTTATATCATTTAATCTCACAACCGCCTTTGGAGTTGATATTATGTTCTATGTTGCAAGTGGGGGAAATTCAGGCTCTTGAGAATATTTCATGCTTACATAGCTGGAAAATGCTAGGTGTGGATTTGAACTTGACCATTTTAACGTTAGTATCTGTGATCTTAACTTTCCTACAGAGAAGACAAGGGTAGACCCGAATCAATTAACTCATTTTTTCTTCTTGAGATAACAGTGGCTGAAAAACCTAATTCACAAAGACGTTCAGTAAGCAGCAGAATCAGAGCAGTCTGTTGTTTTGCTAGGCAAACTCAGGCTCTTTGGGGAAGTAAGATTGTCTTCAAGTCAATGAGATCTACATTATTAATGCAGTGTATAGAGTGTAGCTTGTAGTCATGCTTCAGTTTTAAGGCTTACTGAGTCTTCAGTGGTGTCCATAGATGTTTGGCTGCTGAGTAACTGTCATGGATTTGCCACCTTGTACTAGGATGTGCAAAGTGCTTCCTTCAGCTTCGCTAAGTTATACTTGTCTGCATTGATCTTCTACCCAAGAACAGCAAAAGAGATTGCATCCCTAGAAGTATTTATCCTGATAATTGGCTGCTTTTAATGGAAAGATTTCTCACATTCACATAGATCCAAACATCTAATACCTATCAAACAAGACATGGAGGAGCTCAACTCTAATCATTCTAACTGTTAGTTTTCCTAATTATTTCTTAAAATGAATCATTGGTTTAAATATCAAACAAGTACTTCAAGACATAGTCTCTAGGATGCTAGGTATAGAGAAGTATTTTAAAATTCTGTTCCTATTTCCTTATTGATCTCTTGTTAAAACTGCACAGTTTAAGGGGGGTTGACAAATGCTAGATGTGGATTTGAACTTGATCATTTTAACTTTAGTATCTGTGATCTTAACTTTCCTACAGAGAAAGTGGAAATAGGTTAAATTTATTTCTGGATTATTGGAGAAGTCCATCATTTCTACATGCCACTGATGGAACCATTAAAAAAAAATGATCTTTTTCAACCAAAGTGACATGATGAGATATATTGCCAAGTGTAAAATTTTCTCCATCTATGTTCCCAGGCACAAGACTACCTATCCATTTGCAATGCCTAGACTTGAAGTTCTTCTTTAATGATGTCTATTTACCTGGAACACTTCCCACCAGAGTTTCACATGAATGGCTCCTTCTCTGATGATTTTGGTCTCATGTTGAGTGTCACCTCCTTCAAGAGATCTTTACTACCCACCCAGGCTGTCATCACCCTCTTTGCTCTGTTTTACATGCATTTTTGTCATAGCTTTTATCCTGGATAATTTCTTACTTAACTTGTTTACTGGTTAATTGTCTCCCCGTTTCTAGAATGAGAGAGCCTACTTACTAAACTGCATTCCCTACACTTAGAATAGGACTTGCATGATAGCTGCCCAAACATAATTAATGAGTGAACAGAAGACTCATGTGACAACCAGAAACTGGGCTTAGTCCATTTGGGTTACTGGAACAATAGAAACTTATTTCTTGACGCGTGATAAGCAACAGAAATTTATTTCTCACAGTTCTATTGGTTAAGAAGTCTTGAGATCAAGTTACTGGGAGAGTCAGTATATGATAAAGGCCTGTTTCCTCGTTCAGAGAAGGTGGCTTTTTGCTATATCCTTATATGGTATCAAAGGAAAATTCTGTCTGTACAGCCCTTAATGGCATTAATTACATTTGGGCATGGTCTACCCTCAAAACTAATCACCTTTCAAAGTTTCAACTTCTAATACCTTCACATTGGAAAGTTTTAACAAGGGGACACAATATTCAGTCCATAGCATGAAATAAGAATTGTCGAATAGTTAAGAAAGGAAATAAGATTACCATCTGTTCCTTATAATGTCTTTTAAAGTATTAAAAGAAATACAATTCTGGACTTTTTAAAGAAAGGTATCACTTTAGTTTTCTTTCTCTACTCCAAGCCATGCACCATATCACCATTTCTAGGACTCTTTGCATAAGATCTCTCCAGTTGGCCTCTTTAGTTTAACCATGTGATCAGCAATGTTGTAGGATGCCTATATATTGGAGCAAATCTAAGTTTTGCAAGATAGGCTGGGATTTTCAAATTGGGCATGCTCCACAGAAAAACATCCACCTCGTCTGATGTATTTTCGGAATGGACAAGCCTAAGTGCTCTGTCTCTGTTGGCTTTGTGCTTTCCATAGCAAGGGGCTTGTACCACAAAAAGCAGCATGGGTTTTGGGTTCCATTACATTTGATGATGAAAGTAAAATGAAAATATAATTAGACTTTATTATATTTCCTTCCTTTGACATTTTCCAACTTGAGCTAACCCTACTATAAATATAGACAGATGTTCATAATCACAATGGCAGTGGGGTGTTTTCTTAACCTCTATTAGTAGAGAATGTCTTACCTCAAAACACACTGGCAGTGCTATTACACCTTATTTGACCATATCCCACACTGCTTCTGGCCCAAGAACTTCCTGTTCACTTGCGTCTCATTTCCTTCTCTCCAGATAGTCTAACCTTTGTTCCTTGCCACAGAACATACCTGTTCCTCAGCCTAACAAGAGATTTCAGTAGGTTGAAATAGCCCCAAACTGCAAAGCCAGATTTTATAACACTAATGATTCTTCAGTAGAAAATGTGAGTTGTCAGGAAAGGTCAAGGAGAGTTTATTGTTTCTTAGAAAATAATCTGTCCATGGATACTTGGCTTTCATTTCTCTAGATTTCAGTACTTCCTGTACTGCTAATCTCAGTAATAAATCTAACTCCTGAAGGACAGTTGCATTTGGGGTTTAAAAAAACACTTCAGAGAAGTGTTTTTTGGATGGAGGAATCTGGGTTTCAGCCCACAGTGGTGTTTCTCAGTCTCAATTCTGCTGTTAAAAAAATCTCACTTCTATTCCTTTACCATTCATCTCTCTTGCTGCCTCGCATATCCACCCTCTAAATAAGAAAAACAGTGGTTTCTATGAAAGGGAAGGGATTCTTGTTTGAGGGATACATCTTTTTATGTAACTGACCAAGGGGCATGGATTATTTTAATATCAGAACAGTGACATTTAAGTCACTGTCTTAAACCAAGAGGCTAGATTCTTGGCTTAGTGGTTTATTCCTGAGTTTCCAGGTGTTAGATATTTTTACTTGAAATTCTGGATATTGTCACCACCCATAATGGTCTCTGATGATGCATGTTGTTAAAGATCTTTATAGATATAGTGGTTAAGGCTGTGTGCTTAAGAGTGGGGTCAGGGGGATTTGAATCTAGACTGCCTCAGTGTAAATCTCAATACTGCCACTTACCAGATGAGTGACTTTGAGTAACTTACTCAACATTTCTGTGCCTCAGTTTTCTGACCTCTTATGAGGTTAATAGTAAATCCTGCCTCATAGTGCTGCTCTGAGCAGTAAATGACCTAATGCATTTGAATGTTTAAGAGGATGCCTAGTACATTGTAAATACTCAATAAGTGTTAGCTACTATTCTATAATTTCGAAATTTTTAGATCATTCAATACAGAGCATAGTTTTTCCACTCCCTGAATTATACTTGGAATAGATACCATTGACCTAAATCAGACCTTTGGATTGAGACTTAAGTTATCAAACCAAAAGTCCATAGTAGGTTTAATCATTAAGTTCAATTGACTAGCTCAGAACAGAAACAGAAAGACTTGTAAGAATGGCTGTATCTTCCTGTATTTGCTTTTCAATGTTCATGCTACACTGCAGCAGCAGGGAAAGCTTATTAAAATATTTAACAAGTTTATCGAAATATTTAACCAGATAGTTAATGGTGAAAAACTTTTACCTTAAATGAACAATATATGTATTTTATTTGTATACATCTTTTAGGGTTTATTTCTTAAAAATAACTGTATTTTCCTAAATGTTGTCCTCTCATTTAAGGGTTAAATTTATCTTCCACCTACTTATTTTAAATTCCTGGTCTGGGACAAATGGATGCCTGGACTTTATACTACAAAGGTCTGAGAGAAACACTAGAAAGGATCTTTGGTGTAATTTCTTTTACTAGGAAAATGTTTTTATTTCCCTACTATTTAAACTATATTTTTCAAAAGCAGATTCTAATCTTGTCTGGTTTAGGAGAAGAAAATCATATTTTCCCTTTGGAGTCTTTAATATTATTTTATGTTACTTTCTCAAGCAGCAATAAGTGTATGTGTCATATATGTTCTGCACTTAATCTTTCAAATGTGTAATGAAAATATTGAATGTAGTGTTAGCATTGCTGATATATTACAATTTAAAACAAAGTACAGAAATATGATTATTATCTTGCTGGTGTTAAAAGAAAAAATACTGCTGTTAAATGTGTTCTAGTGTGTGAATCAGCAAGTAAATGAAGAAGCTGCTTACACTGTGTGGTAGAGGCAGGCACTGTGAGAAGGAAGCAGGAACACCTTGGTCACTAGCAAGGAAATTCATGTCCAGCCCCTGCTCCACTACCAGCTAATTGCTACTCTTGCACGAATTAGTGAGCTTTTATGTAGAATAAGGGGTTGGGCTAAAGAATAGCAAATGTCTTTCTTGAGTCCACAGTTCAGAAAGTACTTATGAGTTACAAAGAATCCACTTCATCTTTCTGAGTCCCATTTCTTTATATAAAATATGGAGTCTTAATGATGTCAGTACTACTTTTGCTATATCTCAAGAATGATTTAGGAATTTTAGAGTCTCAAAGTGCATAAGTACAAGGTGTTAAACATGCAAATCTGACAGTGGAGTAGGTAATCCAGCTTGGATTAGATATTTTCAACCAGAATGCAAATGGCAAAGAAGCCAGTCAGCAAATACTTGTTAGGTGCCTTCTATTCAACTGCATTGTGGTTAGCCATGACCCTTCTTCTAAGAGTTGTCAAAATACTCCTTAAGAAATGAGTTTTAGGGCAAAAGGCATAATGAATAGCCATGGATAGGTTTTCTTCTTGCTTACAAATATCTACATGTTATGAATAAATATATAATAAATATTATATATTTATTCATAACATACATTTATTCAATTGTAATTACAATTACAATTTTCATAAGCAGGCTTTCTTTCTTGAAGTCAATGCCAGGTGGCAGAAACAGAGAAAAAAGCTGATATCACAGTGGTGGGCAGGCCCTGGAGTAAGCCCTAGAGGTTGTGGCTTCAGTGCATTCACAGGGACAGGAAGCACATTCCAGCTTGTGGGGGAGTGGGGAAGTTACAGGCCCCAGCTGAAAACATTATTAAATTGAAAACATTATTAAATTTCAGAAAGAAAGAAATTGAATCCAGGGAAGGTGTACAATATAAGATATGAAGGCAAAAAAGAAACTGACAAACTTTTTGGCAAATATAAATAGTCATAGATGTTTTCTGTGTTTCAAAAGACTAATATTGCAGGAGATTTAAAAAAATAATACTAAAATGCTAGAAAACAGTGAAATAAAGAATATGAATAATATCATTGGAAAATAAAGTAAGGATGAATACAAAATAACAGTAGAAATGACAAACACAAACTTAAGATGTTTAAACTCATTTGCTTAAAGAAATATTGTCATATTGGATATCTTTGAAGCAAAACAAAATGTAGCTAATACAGTTTAACAAGAAACATTAACGTTTAATGACATTGTTGGTAAAAATAAAATTATGGAAAAGTCAGTTGCAGGCAAATACTAACAAAAACAAAAGAAAACTGAGTTAGCAATGTTAAAATCAGAAAACAGGCTTTAAGGTAAAGAACAATATGAAGAATGAGTTTTATGATTCAATGATAGAATAATCCAGTCAGGAAGAATCCATAATCCTGTGCTTTTATGCATCAAATAATACAGACTCAAACTACATAAAGCAACACTGAACAAAATTATACAGATAAATATACAGATTTACAATCAGAATGTTTCCATCTAACACCCTTCTATGAGAAACTGATTGATCAAATAGAGAAAACTAGGATTCAGAAGTATGAAAATACATCTAACAAGATATAGTAGACATATATTAGCATGACCACAATAAGTGGAGAAAGTACACTATTTTCAGAAGGTCTCAGTAGGTACTGAAGAATCAATGCCATATGATTATGCTTTTTAACTATAATATAATACAATTTAGGTGGCAATGCATAAAATAGCCAAGAAAATACGTTATAAGTAGAACAAAATTATTTAAGTATTTCAAAGAAGAAATCAAATGAGAATTACAAAATGTTCAAAACTGCAATAGAAGCATTTTATGTAACAACTTGGACACAACTAAAAGTGTATTTAGAGTGACACTTCTAGGTCTATATAATAGCCAGAAAGATTGAAAATTAGTGATTTAAGCATTTGAACTTTAAAAGTTAAAAAGGGAACAAATTCTAAGAAAGAATATTTGATTCTAATAAAAATAAGAAAATTCATGGGATGACAATAAAAGAAACAAGAGTAAAGATCAACTAAATAAAAAACTAGTTTTTTTGAAAGAATAAATTTTAGTAGATAAATCTCTAGCAAGATTCATCCAAATGAAATGGCATAATTAAGCAATAGGCACAAAAAGAAGGGCCACAACAGTGAAAGGTAGGATTTAAACAAAATAATAAGCAAATATCATAGAAAACATTATCCCAGATAATATAAATTTTATGTCAAATGACAATTTTCTAAGTAAATATATATGACCTAAAATTACTCTCCCCCGCCAAAAAAAAAAAAAACCTGAATAGAACTATAGCCATTAAAATAATTGAGGGGCTGGGGTTATAGCTCAGCGGTTGATCGCTTGCCTCACACTTGTAGGCACTGGGTTCGATCCTCAGCACCACATAAAAATAAATAAAGTAAATATATTAAAAAATAATTGAATTAGTAGTAAAAAATTCTACATGTAAATGCTACAAATTGATGATCTTTGATATGACAATAGTATAAACTATGATGGAAGGATAAACAACTTCATAATAGTGTTAATAATGTATCTAATATATATATACAAATATATATATATAAAACTTGATATTGTACCTAAAAACTCATGGCTACACCTAAGGTCACCTGGATATTCTTCTGCTATCTTCTAGTTTTATAGTTTTACATTTTATGTTAGGTCTGTGATCCCCTTGAGATGATTTTTGTAAGAGATGGAAGTCTAGGTCTAGATTCATTTTTCATTTGTGGACATGTAGCATTTGTGGAAGCGACGCCTTTTCCCATTGAACTCTACTGGCTCCTTTGTCAAAGATCAGTTGGCTACACTTGTGAGTCTACTTATGGACACTATTCTCTTCTCTTGATCTATTTGATTATTCAAGTGGGGCCTGAAATGGTATTTCACCATGGCTGTGATTTGGGTTTCTCCTGTGACAAAGATGCCAAGCAGTTGTTTCATGTGCCAATTGCCTGTTGCTACAGTTTCTCTTATGAAGTGATTATTCAAGTATTTTGCCCTGAAAAAGTAGAATTTTGTATTTCTTTTGATTAATGTATATTCTTTACAGTTTACAAAATTATAATTCTAACTTATAGGTTGATTAATGATTCTTATTTACAGTTCCGTATACAATCTCCTTGTCATGTACATGCATTGAAAATATTTTCTCCCAGTCTGTAGCTTCTGTTTCTATTTTCTTAGCAGTGCCTTTTGATGAACAGCAGTTTCTAATTTTGATTAAGTGCAATTTATAAAGTTTTCTTTTATGTTTAATGCTTTTTGGGGCCTTTATGTCACTCCCTGTTGAAGACCTCTCTTTATTCCTCCAGGATGAAATCTCCTTGGCATGGTCTAAAGGCCCTTCCCAGTCCAGCCGATGTCCTCCTATTGTTCACACATAGAACTAATGCTGAATATTAATCTCTTTTCTGTTTTCTTGACACATCAAAACTTTCTGTGTTTTTGTGATTTTTGCCTACTTGGGTCTCCCATTTTCATCTGGCTTTTGTTGATTTAATATTAAAATCCAACTCAAATATCACCTCTTCTGGAATGTCCTCTTGGGTTTAGGTTACCTTTGGCCTCAATATCTCTCCTTTGTGTTCTAGAAGTAGTTATTTCACATTAACTTGTTCAGTCTGTCTGTCTATCTATCTTCCATCTGTATAATTTCCTCTTTCTCAGGGGATTCTAATCTCCTTGGTCAAAATGTTTTATCTTTCACATATGTCTTTTGAGCCTGGTATAATGTTGCATACCTGTAATTCTAGCAACTTGGGAGACAGAGGCAAGAAGATCAGAAGTTTGAGACCAGCTTGAGTAACTAAGTGAGACCTTCTCTCAAAATTAAAATTAAAAGAGCTGGGATTATAGCACAGTGTACAGTGCTTGTTTAGAATGTGAAAGACTCTGAGTTCAATCCCCAGTGCTATAAAAAACAAAAAAATGCTTATGGTATCCATAGTATTGCTAATGTGCTGTGGCATTAATATAGACACTTGTATCTTTCCACAATGTCAAAATTTATTGAATAACAATAAATTTACAAACTATACCACTTTCAACAGTGACAATTCATCAAATACTCATGGGTCACCTGATACATAAGGCAGGCAGTCACAAGTTCTTTTATTCTATTCCAATCTTAATTTCTAATATCTATAACACTCAAGTCATACATCATATTTCAAAAATTATATATATATATACATATATGTGTGTGTATATATATATATATATATACATACATTATATATATATATATATATAATATATATCACAACACACACACACACACACACATTAAAGAAAGCCTTAAAGGGGTTTAGATAGCCACAGGGTTTTAGAATGCTGTGCCAAGAATAACAAGCAAAGAGGAATGTCAATGCACATAGTCAAAGAGTCATCATAGATGGTCATCTAAGAGTTTTAAAGAACCAGTTTTGCAGAGTTCTCAAGGCGGAGGGCCCCGGTGGATAGCAGTTTCAGTTTCAGAGTGTCAGCTCAAGGTGTCAGCTTAGATTAAGCTGTGTGTCATCCTTGTGGGCAAGAGAAACTGCTCTATGTTGAAAACAGAAGGGGCAGGACTGAAGATTTATCCTTGTGGTTATTTTCCCAGGCATGGCATGAGCCATGGTGGGTGACCAGCTGACAGGGTCAGGGTGCTGCTGTGTCCAGGCTTAAGGGACTCTTTTTTTTTTTTTTTCATGGGTCTTGGGTGAAGGGGTTGGATCTGGTGAGGGTGATAAGCTTCTGTGACAGGCATTCCTGATGTGACTTGTGACACTCCCATATCCATGTGCTCCTGATTTAATTTCATAAGTTGGCATACATAAATTATTTACCAATTTTTGCCTTATGGTTGTGTTGGGAAGATGGTGGTTGTTTACTTCTACAAACAAGGTGTAGAGTCATTCCTCCTCAGTATTTGTACTCAAAAGGAGTAGCTGATGGCAAACTTCTGTGCAAAATGGAGTAATTCAGAGTCAGGCACAGCCTGAATATTACTGTTCCTTCCATACGTCATGGAGTAACTCTGAACAAGTCATGGCGTACTCTCCATACATAGCACCTAGTTAGAAGTCTACATCTTGTGTAGCTTCTCAGTGTGTGTGTGTGTGTGTGTGTGTGTGTGTGTGTGTATTTGTAGATGATGCTATTACAAAGGATATTTCTCAGTAATGATTCTCAAAGTAATGGTTTTACATTCAGAGTTAAACATCCACAGATGTGAAAGGAGAAACTAATCTGCCAGTTCCCATATTATTCTGTTATTTATTGTTTCTTTAGTAACAGTTGCTCCCCCGTTGAGCACCCCTACAGTGTTCTGCAGGAATGGTGGAACCTGGGAAAACGGCAGATGCATTTGTACAGAAGAGTGGAAGGGACTGAGATGTACCATCGGTAAGTTACTTGAGACAATACTAGGGTGGGATTAGGTCATCCTTGTGTTAATGAGAACTTCAGCAACACTTCTGGAAACTTCAATTATCAATTATAATTAATGGACACAATGCCAGTAAATGGGCACAATGGTGATGGCTTTAAGATGTGTTTAATAACTCAAGAGTCAAAGGCAAATTTCCCTCTAGTTCAATTTAACCATGTAATCAATACACCTTGTCCATTTATTGACTGTCAATTTTCTCTATTAAACTCACGGGTGTGTCTCCTTCAAATTTAGGGCAATTGGCCATATGGTTCCCTCAGGTCCTTTCAATTGCAGATATGCCATGTTATCCTATTTAAAATATCACATTTTTAACATGTTTAATTTTTCTGAAATTGAGATGCATCTCTCTATCCACTACCTATATACTTAAATGAAATTCTTGTCTTTTCTTCCTTTTCCTTAAAGAGTTATTGATATAGTGGTTTTATTGCAATCAGTAGTGTCTCACTATCTAAGTTCAAGGCTGTTTCTTGATCTGAAGTGTACTTTACACTCTTCACACTTTATGCTGCCTGCTTGGGATCCAGAGCCCTACACACCCCTTCCTATAATTTCTTATATTCCTACCAGCGAGTACGTCTCACACATCTTTCTGTTTTGACCCACATCCTCATTATGGCCTTTATCACTATAAGCTGCATATTTTAAATTTTCAAGATTCTAACTCATTTCATATACACTATCCTTGCTAGTATATTATTGCTCACCTTCTACTTCTACCTAGGTATGTATGTTGTACGCTGGAATCTGTTATCTAACAGGTTAGCTACTCTAATGGTAGAAAGTTAACCAGATAGAAAAGACAAGTGGATTCTATTACCTTTCAAATTACATTATATTGGTTCTGAACTTTGACTTTTATCTGGGTTCAAATTTGAAAAAGAGAAGTATAATTTTTAATGAAAAAATTTCTTTCCATTACAGCTAATTTCTGTGAAAATAGTACCTATATGGATTTTACTTTTGCCAGAATTCCAGTGGGCAGGTATGGAACTTCTTTGGAAACATGTGACAAGAACACTTTAAATGGTATGTATTTTCTAAAAATTTTCTTTCTTTGGGCATAATATTCTCTATGTTGAGTCATACCTACCATCCCATCAACTAGTCTTAAAACTCTGGAAGAGGTATCAAGGAAAGGCCTAATCCCCTTTTATGATGTCAATGTTCAAAGTTTGTGTGGTTCTTCACATAATTGTAATTTTTCTAAAATCCTTAATATGGATCGTTTGTTTGAAAATTCCTCTTAATGCTTACTTAATAGGACTGTCCAGCTCACTCTGTCTCCTAGAGTTTGATCGGGTGAACATTTTCATTTTGAACTAGTTTGTCTCAATTTAAAAGAATTAGTCTAGATTATAGACTTACACTAAATCCACTTTCAGACTGCAACTTTCCAGGCAGAGAAGTAATTAAGTCTGTAGTCAGCAGGCCTTCATCTCCTTGATCATTTCAGTTATCTATCTTGGAATACTCTCTAGCTTCATCATATCTTTCTTGAACACGACAAACTTATTTTCATAGTGGCATTCTGAGTAAAGGAGCAAATAATATTTTCCCTTTTCAATCCCTGATAACATCCTGGATATTGATGATTGTTTTATTTCAATGCCACATTGGGCATAGCCTTTAGAAATCCATGGATCCTTTTCCTAATAGTGTGCCTACTTTGTCATAATTTTCCCTAAATGTTTTCCTGTCCCTCGTTTGCATTGAGTTTTATCTTCTCAATATTACAGGTAATCCCACATTTCCAGGAGGACCAGATACCCCAAGAATATAGCCAATTCTAGATAATTCACAAAAATATTTGATAGAACCACTGTCAGTAACAACCTTGAGGAGAATTTCATATTTTACTTAAACATTTGTGCATATCAAGGGCTCTTGGAAAAACTAAGTGAATTACTTGAATCATTCTTTCCTATTGTTTCTTTACATTATTTAATCTAAGTGATTATGTAGCTCTGCATTTTATTTTCAAAATCCAAATTGTTTTATTCACATATTTCATGATTCCTCTAGTATTCCTGACTTTACTCTTGACATAGGTCCTTCTAGCTTCTTCATTAAGAACTCAGAAAGTAAAAAGGGACTTGGGTTGCTTTGTCACTTACCATACATACTATGTATGCCATATTATACTATGTGGTGTGTCTATGGGCTATGGGTACCTGTTGTCTAATTTTTATATATTTTATATATCTTAAGTATTACATAATGATTTATAAAACAGATGCAACCTACAAAGCATAATTGTGTGCTATGAATTAGGAAAAGTAAAAGTGTCAGTAATGTATCTATGGAGGTTATTACGGTTGTTTGATATATATAACTTTTTTGAGAGAAGAGAATTAACATTTTTCATTGGGATATTTATTTTCTGAGCAACTATTATGAAAATATGCTTATTATATTTACCTTCGAATTTCAGATCAAGTCCATTATATAATTTTAAAGATTCACATCTTTAATTTGCTTTTATTTTCATAATAAGAATTGCTTGCAGGGCTGGGCTGTATATTAGTGGTAGAATACTTGCCTAGCATGTATGAGACTCTGGGTTCGATCCTCAGCACCATATAAAAAATAAAAAAAAAAAACAAATAAAATAAAGGCATGCTCTTCATCTACAGCTACAAAAAAAAAAAAAGAAAGAAAGAAAAGCATTGCTTCTAATTAATTAATTTTTTAATAGGAAGTCACCACAATATATTTCAATGATTTGAGGGTAGGGCTATTTATAATTGTAGGTAATACTGAGGAAAGATGCACTTGACATGTGGTCACTGAAAAGTTATTTACATCCTGTACGTTTATTAGAAATTGTCATATGTCATATAGTAGAGGTGGAGACATCATATAAATTAGGAGTGACTCCAACCTTCTATCTTAAATGTTGTTGAAGTAATATCTAAATTCAGTATTTCTAGTTATGCCCCAAGAAGAAGTTGCTCAAAACTGGTCCTGAGGAAAAATTCTGATCATCTGTTCCTTTAATGATTGTATCTATAGCAGCTACTTAAGTATTAACCATAAGACAGAGAGGTAGAGAGGCTTAGGTGATTATCTCAGGAAATAAACCAAATCACTTAGGAAGCACTTAAGAACTAACAAAACATCTAACAGGTGCTGCAGTACAATAGAAATATGCCTTTTATGAGTTACCCAGATTTGCATAAAGAAGAAAAGATCAACAAATAATTCAAGCTGGGGATGTGGCTCAAGCGGTAGCGCACTCTCCTGGCACGCATCTGGCCTGGGTTCGATCCTCAGCACCACATACAAACAAAGATGTTGTGTCCGCCGAACACTAAAAAATAAACACTAAAAAATTCTCTCTCCCTCTCTCTCTCTTTCACTCTCTGTTTAAAAACAAAAACCAAAAAAACAAATAATTCAATACACGTTTCTGATCTCTTAGCCATCATGTCCAATTCAAAGGCATTTTGCCCCTGTTTGTTAGAAGGTAAATCTTCCTAGCAAACATCAAAGGAAATAAATAGTCAACTGGTCTTTTGAACTCCAGATTTAAAAAGCAAGACAAGTGATGTTTACCTGAAATACCACTGTAGAGACTAACTTACTTTTCTATGCTATGTATTAGATCATCCCAAACTTATTGGCCAGAAACAATAATTGTTTAGATTTCTCACAGTTCTGTACATTGCCTGTGGCAGCTAGGCTGGGCTGGAAAGTCTAACATAGCTTTGCTCACATATCCAGGATGTGGGTGCTGGCTGTTGGCTCAAGCACCTCAGTTCTGCTCCGCCAGGTCTGTCTTCCAGTAGGTCACTCCTGCTTCCTCTTACATGATAGTCCCAGGACAGCATTCTAAGAGGATGAAGGCTGAAACTTTAAGGCTTTTTTAAGCCTAGGCTCTGAAATCCTTACTTTCTACTATTCAAAGTAATTTCCAGGTCAGCCAGGATTCTGGAAATATAGGAATCTAGTCCACTCTTTGATGGGAAGACCAGTAGAGTCACATTGGGATGGAACATGTGAACAGGACAGTAGCTGCTGTGCACATTTTTTACAGACCATGTCTTTTTCTTCTTCTTTTTTTTTTTTTTATTAAAGCTGGCTCTCCAATAGCAACCCGCCTGTGCAATGTGTCTATATATGGAGAGATAGAATTAAAAAATGCCACAATAGGAAACTGCAATGAAAATCTGGAAACCCTGGAAAATCAGGTATGCCCTAGAGCCCATCTGATGGGCAACTGGAAGTTCTGATGCTGGGCAAAGTCTTTGTTTTTCAGATACTTGATGGTCAAATCCGTGTTTCCCATACTCATAAAACAGAAATAACAAAACTAGTACCTAAAATCACTCTTATTTGTTTAAAGTTGACATCTATTTGTGGAAAGAGGAATTGAACTTATTGCTTTGGCAAATTCCAGCAGATGATAACCCATTCCACATTCTAAAAGGACGTATTTTTAGAGACCAGTGACATTTTGACTGAAAATAGATACCTAACATTTGTGACCAAAGTGAGATATTTGGGTGGTTTGCTGGATCAGAATGAATAGGGAAAAAAACTATAACCCAAGACCCGCTGAGACAGTAATGCTGATCTTGGACTGTGATCATGAGCAGGTGGATGGGAAGTGCATCAGACTAGCTATGTTTTCATACAGATTAAATTATTTTAATGAAGGGTGTAGGCAAATGCAACACACGGAAGAGCTAACACTAAGGTCTAAGCAAGGGGTGGGGGGAGAAGAAATGTACTTTTATATCGGTTCTTTCATGTGCCAGGCTTTATACATATATAAAATTATACGTATATAATTTAATTCTCATCAAACTTCTGTGAGGCGAATGTTATTCCCATATTACAAACAATTGCAGGTAATAGCACTAGCTAATTGACGAACACTTATGCCAAGCACAGATACTCCTGGACTTATGATTGGGTTACGTCCTAATAAATTCATTCTAAGTTGAAAATATAAACTACAGCTGCAGTTACCCGACCAAGCCTACCCAACGCCATCATTGTTGGACTTTATTGGCTGTTAATCCTCATCATGTAGCTGACTGGGAGCTGTGGTTTACTGCTGCTGTCCAGCATCCTGAGAGAATGGTATATCACATATCACTATCCTGGGAAAAAATAAAAATTCAAAATTCGAAGTACAATTTCTACTGAATATGTATTGCTTTCACACCATTGTAAAGTCAAAAAGTCTTAAGTCAAACCATGGTGAGTTGGGGACTATCTGTCTGTACTGTGATGAACATTTTGCATGTGTTAATAGTTTTTAAAAATCATACATAACATTATAACACCACAGATAAGTATTAGTGTACTGATTTTGTAGAAGAGGAAAATATGACTCTGAGGGGTGAAATGTTTTGCCCAGTGACCACAGATCTCAATTTTTAAATCCACACTATGCTGCCCTGACTCCCTAACCACAGAAAAGCAGGTGTGGGTGGGTTGGGGAAGGGAGTTTGGTTGTGTTAGTGTCTGCCAATCATACAGAGTGTAAGAAAGACCACAGAATCTGAAGTCTGACAAGCCAGTGTATAATTCTTGACTCTGCCATTTCCAAGCTGTGTGGGTGAGCTTTGGTTGAGCTCCTTAACCTCTCTGAGCCTTAGAATGTTGTATTTCTATTACATATGATAACACCTCTAAAATATCTAGCAAAGTGCCTACCTCACACATAGCAGGGACCTGGGTATTGAATGAAACAGTTATCTGTTTTTGTCTACTGATTGGATATTATTTCTGACTGTGAATTGCCTGTAACAGTTGGTTTGATTTTTTTTAAATGATGCTGCCATCTAGTGGAAAACTAAGCCCTCTCCAACACTGTGACACTGAGCTTCACTACTGACAGTACAGATTAGCATGTTTCAGCCTCACAGCACAGAGCCTTGGGGCCAATTGGTACCTGGAGAGGTCACGTAGGCCAGTGCTTCCCAAACTGTGCTGAAAAGCCAGCTTAAAAAAACTTCCAACCCATTGCTGACCAATAATTTTGTAAAATACAATAATAGAAAATCAAAATGAATATACATAAAAGCAAACCCAATTTTAAAATTATTTGTTATTCTATTATCAGCCACATAAAATAATTACATGAATTTCTGATCACTCACTCTCAGTTTTTGTGCTCATCTATCTATGGACTTTGTAACAGGTAGTAGTGAACCTGCATTGGTCCTTGGAGATACTGGAGTCGCTCTACTCTTGCTAAGACATACGTGTTATAGTTAATCAATCCTTGCAACCAGTAAAGACTGTGGTCTGCATGTACTGTGTCCTTTACACAAGGAAAGAACCAAACATGAAAATGGCTGGGTGGAAGTGATGTTCAGGAGATTGAGGCTCAGCCAAATTTCAGCTTGTTGGCCTACAATTGCTTGCAAAGTGTTTAGATATAATTGTATAAAGCTAGGTATTTTTTTTTTTGCTTAATTTGTAAACAGATAGTCAATATCACAGTGGACTCTAAGAATATTTCTGCTGAAGCCCAGGTTTTAACATCTGATGCCAGTAAATTAACTGCTGAGAACATCACTTCTGCTACTAAAGTGGTTGGACAAATCTTCAATGCATCCAGAAAGGCTGAACCTGAGGTAAAACTGGAGACTTTAATAAAATAAGCTGGTGGGGGGGGACAGTAGAAAGATATACCAAATTCTACTCCTCATATCACGGTATGATTTGGGCTAGGTTAATTTTGCTTAAGATCATTTTGTAGAGTACTATTTCTAAAGGATGTTCAAAGAAATTTAAAAAGGGTCCTTGTGCAAATATCTTCCTTTGGGATAATTATAATGATCATTATTATGCTAAATCTTCCAGAAAATCCTGACATGAACAAGTCTCTGTTACTTTATTAATTTGTTTACCAATTGCATTTGACCTCCACATCTCTCTCTTATTCCAGAGAACTCACTCTGGAACATACTTTTAAACCCTGATTCCTTTGTGATAAGCATAATTGCTTTTTGGTCTAGCCTTTCTGGAAACTTGAAGCCTAGTTTACATTTGTGGTATGACAACCTGGTAAACTCTGATACCTAAAAACAAGATACATACTCAACATTTATCAGTTGGTAGAGCTTGAGAACATTTATCAGTTGGTAGAGCTTGAGAATTGGTAGTGTTATAAACCACCAATACATATTAACCCAGTACTTGCCCATGTAATATGGGCATAGCTCCTTTCTTCCATTCCCTTTAAATGTCTTATTTCAAAAAAAGTTTTTAAAAGTTACACTAGGTCCTTTAGAAGGTAGGTGAAATTCAAGTCACAAATTAATTAAAATAAGACTATTGACCACAAAATTTAGAATTTATAGAAAGATTAACTAGTAAAAATAGTCAATTAAATAGTAATCAAATGATAAGAGATCATCTCTCTGACATACTCCTGAGTTTTTTATTGTAAAAAAATACGAATAATCTTACTAAGCCTGATAGCTTATATAACTAGTAAGTGATACTGATAAGTGATATTCTGGGCTGGAATATATTAACAATCAGAGCCCTGAACTCTTCTTATTTTGTTTCTGCTTTTGTATCCAAGCATTTGCCTTTGTGTTCTTAGGAATGGGATAGGGTTCTGTGAAGTATCATGTTAAGAGATCATATTTAGAGACTTAAGCCTCCTAATTCATTATCTTAATTTATATTTTCACCCCCCACCCCTTGCAGCTTATTATGGATCAGCATCCTTAACATTTCCTTGTCTTGAGTCTCTCTGTCATTTATATTGGTCAAAAACTAAAATTTTAATTTTGAAAAAAATATCCTTGCCTCTTACCATACAAAGATGCTACTTGCTACATAATAATTCACCATCATGATGGTGATGATAATGTATGAGGTGTCTTCTGTGATCATAAGTGCCTTCTCCTTGGCAGGCAAAGAAAGTTGCTGTAACAACAGTGAGTCAACTTCTGGATGCCAGTGAAGATGCTTTTCAAAGAGCTGCTGCTACTGATAATGACAATGCCTTTACAACGTAAGCACAATCTCAATTGGAAAGAAAACTTGACAAAGAGCCATTTAGCTTTCTAGGATGAAGCATAAATAGAGGTGTCTATTTCTCTCATGAATGCAGCAAATGACTGATTTATCTGAAATGCAGACAGAGTCCTTGGCTTTCCCCTTGATCTGGTTATTACCTAGAGTGGTAAATGCTACATCCTGGAGATAGTGACTGGGATGATATAGATTAGAACTTGTTTCCTTGGCTTTAGTTTATCATGGTCATGGTCAAGGGGTAACCTCCACCCATTGCAGGAGCTCTTCCAACTCTGTTCTCCAGGTACAGAGCTGCAGAGGGCAGTCAACTTACATCATTTGCAGGATACACAGCCAGCCCCCATCCTATACCTCAGTGCTCTCTTCCAATACCCTGGTATATTTTGATTAAACTTTATTTAGCTTTCCAAGGCTATATTGAAAAAAAAAGAAGAAGAATCCAACTATACTTGCTTTGTATGTTCTTGATAACTATGTTCTGGATTATTCTGGGTTCTATATTTGTGCTGAAACTCATGTGCTTTATTCATAAAGATCCTCACTGGGACTCAGTATATTTTTTAAAAAATTTTAATTTGTTACATATGACAACAGAATGCATTACAATTCATATTACACATATAGAGCACAATTTTTCATATCTCTGGTTGTACACAAAGTAGAATCACGTGTACTTAGGATAATGATGACCATCGCATTCCACTGTCTTTCCTGCCCCTTTGTCCCCTCACTTCCCTCCCCTCTCTTTTTCCCCTTTGTTCTATCTAGAGTTCATTTAATCCTCCCATTACCACCCCCAACCCCACGCAGTATATTATGGATCAGCATCCTTAAATCAGAGAAATTATTCGGCATTTGGTTTTTTGGGATTGGCTAATTTCACTTAGCATTACATTCTCTGTCTCCATCCATTTTCCTGCAAATGCCAAAATTTTTATTCTCTTTTAATGCTGAGTAATCCATTGTGTATATATACCACATTTTCTTTATCCATTCATCTACTGAAGGGCATCTAGGTTGGTTCCACAGTTTAACTATAGTGAATTTTGCTGCTATAAACATTAATGTGGCTGTGTCCTTGTAGTATGCTATTTTTAAGTCCTTTGGGTATTGACTGAGGAGAGGAATAGCTGGGTCAAATGGTGGTTCCATTCCCAGTTTTCCAAGGATTCTCCATACTGCTTTCCATATTGGCTGCACCAATTTGCAGTACCACCAGCAATGTATGAGTGTGCCTTTTTCCCCCACATCCTCGTCAACATTTATTGTTTTTTGTATTCTCAATAGCTTTTGTTCTGACTGAAGTGAGATGAAATCCTAGAGTAGTTTTGATTTGCCCTTCTCTAATTGCTAGAGAAGTTGAACACTTTTTCATATATTTGCTGATTGATTGTATGTCTTCTTCTGAGAAGTGTCTGTTCAGTTCTTTGGCACATTTATTGATTGGGTTATTTGGTGTTTTGGTGGTTTTTTGAGTTCTTTATATATCTTAGAGATTAATGTTCTATATGAGGTGTATATGGTAAAGATTTTCTCCCATTCTGTAGGTTCTCTCTTCATGTTCTTGATTGTTTCCTTTGCTGTGAAGAAGCTTTTTAGTTTGATTCCATCTAATTTATTGATTCTTGATTTTACTTCTTGTATTTTAGAAGTTTTGTTAAGGAAGTTAGTTCCTATGCCAATGTGATGAAGATATAGGCCTACTTTTCCTTCTGTTAGGGCCAGGGTCTCTGGTTTAATGCCTAGGTCCTTGATCCACTGAGTTGAGTTTTTATGCACAGTGAGAGATAGGGGTTTAATTCCATTTTGTTAAATATGGATTTCTAGTTTTCCCAGCACCATTTGTTGAGGCTATCTTTTCTCTAATGTTTATTCCACCTTGTCCAGTATGAGATAAGTATATTTATGTGGGTTTGTCTCTGTCTGTCCTCTATTCTGTGCCATTGGTCTTTGTTTCTATTTTTTGTGCCAACACCATGCGTTTTTGTTTGTTTGTTTGTTTTTTAAAAAAACTATAGCTCTATAGTATAACTTAAGGTCTGGTCTATGATGCCTCCTACTTCACTTTTCACTTTTCTTGCTAAGGGTTGCTTTGGCTATTCTGGGTCTCTTATTTTTCCAAATGAATTTCATGATTGCTCTTTCTATTTCTATGAATAATGTCATTAGAATTTTAATAGGAATTGCATTAAATCTGTATAGTGCTTTTGGTAGTATGGCCATTTTGATAAAGATAATTCTGCCTATCCAAGAGCATGGGAGATCTTTCCATCTACTAAGGTCTTCTTCAATTTCTTTCTTTAGTGTTCTGTAGTAATTTTCATTGTAGAGGTCTTTCACCTCTTTTGTTAGATTGATTCCTAAATATTTTATTTTGAACTTGTATTTGTCCTCACAGTGATATAATGACCTGTCTTATTTCCTCTACATCATCCTGATAAAACTGCTACTCTGACTAGAAAATTCCCAAAAGAAAGAATCTGATGCCTTCTTTTAGTTTGTGGCCAGTCTCTGGATTGGACTGTATTCAGGAGCCATGTTGAACCTAATAAATTATGACAAGAAGGGTATGGTAAATCATGTGGTAGAGAAAAAATGGTCCAAGAAGTAGCTGTGAGAAGAGCAACTCTGTGAATGTGTTTATGAACATAGAGTAAAAACTCTGATATGTTTAGGACATCTTTCTTTCCCTTTATCCTGTGTAAGCCAGAGGGTGCTCCTCCTGGTAC
Source organism: Urocitellus parryii (assembly GCF_045843805.1). Lineage (NCBI taxonomy): Eukaryota > Metazoa > Chordata > Mammalia > Rodentia > Sciuridae > Urocitellus > Urocitellus parryii. The sequence goes on from NC_135532.1 coordinate 149,624,899, forward strand.
TCTGAATGTTTCGCAGCACTTGTTAGTGGGAACTCAACAAAAGCTATTTGGTTGCTCAAATGATGTTCTTCACAGATTGGAGTCATTAGTTCCTCCTAGAGAAAGCAGTCCTTGGCTATGATCATTAATCACCAAATGGGAAATACACAGTGTGAATTGCAGAAAATTCATAAAATGGAGTGATGAAGGGAAAACATTTGGAATGGGGTTTAGCCAGGATAGAAAAGAACATTGCAAAAATCTCAGTGTGTAGTACATAGTCGAAGCAGAGAGAGCGAGGGTCCAATCTTTTGTGGTTTCATTTGAAACTATCAACCATCAACAACTTGGAAGAGATGCTTAGGATCCCAGGGTACTTGGGTGAGAATAGGGACATAAATAAATGGAAGTTGATTCTGACCATAACAGAAACAACTAGAAGTTCATGCTTGGGCAATGTTGGGTGGTAGCTCCATTCCACTATGTGAAGTGTGGCATTGTAATGAAAGACTGTTTCTACTGGGAACTCTGTAGTTATTAAGTTCTAGATTTCTGGCATCTAGGTCTAAGTTACCTTCACTGGGTGCAGTCTACCAGAACATTTTTAAAAAGTATATATAAAAAAGCAAGACCATTTGAAGAAAAGCAGTTATTTTTAGATGGGTGACAAAGTTGTTGTGCTTATGTGCATTCTGTGCTTATTTTTTCTGCTATAATGTGAGAGACAACACACATCTGATGTTATGACAAAATCTCTAGAATATTAAGTTGCTATGTTTCATTCTGTGCAGGCTTATTGAGCAAATGGAGAATTATTCCTTGACTTTGGGCAATGAGTCAGTTATGGAACCTAATGTAGCAATACAGTCAGTTAATCTAGAAGGCTCTGAGGGGTCTAAAAAAATTCGCTACTCAGTGTTCAGAGGTAAGCTGCTTTTCTCCTGTCCTTGTAATAGCAAAGACCACTCTGATGCCAATCATGATTAATGCTCTGTTTTAAAATTCTACTTTTTTCTTCATAGGATCAAGTGAGTCTCTAGTTTCTTGCTCAACATCTGTAGATACAAATGTGGACAGACTTGATCCAGATGGAGACACTCAACTTCAGATCTTGCTCACTACCAACAAAAGTAAGTCTCGAACTTTGTTACATTAAAAAAAAAAATACTCAAGTTCATGGAATTAATAGGTTAAACTCCACTGAGGGAGAAATGATGTTTCCTTAGTTTCACACTTAGTATTTTCATTTGAGTATGTTTGTATTCTGATACAATGATCTCAATTCTAGTATTCTAGGTCACAGAAATATTTTTGCTGTTGTTTTATTTTCAAAAACTTTTTTGGAGGGTAGCAAAATTGAACTGCTCGGGCCATGCACATAAATCTGAATTGCTACAAAAATCTCGCTGAACTGGTTTTGTTTTACATTCATATATTTTACAAATATTCAGTCATAAGCTCTGCCTGTATTTACTGGTGGCATAACACTCACAGGATCAGGCTCATCCTGCAGACCTACCTTTAAAACGGTTTTGTAATTGGCATGACTTTCACTCAATAGTATCAGTTTTAGGTTATCCCCTCTTAGTGCTGCTGTCCATGGTCTCCCCACCATTTTGCACATGGCCTTTCAAGAACTAGAAAGGGTTGTATTCTTCAAAATTTAATAAATAAATAAAGTGAATAAAACATACATTTGCCTTTCTTTTCTCTCCAAAAAAAATATATATACATATATATGTGTATATATATATATATATATATATATATATATATATATATATCCCCAAAGTACATATTTTAAAAAGAATATATTCTTAATAGAACTGAAAAGGGCAAAAGTATTGTTTTGTGAATCTGGCATGCTGAATTATAATTTTGCTCCCATTTTCTTTGGCCGTTATGTTTATGAGGGTAGAAGCTAAATTTAAGTCTTCTGTTTTTTGTGTTTCTTATTCAAATTTAAAATATTTCATGCGTACATAAAAGTGCAGAAAATAACATAAGAAGCACCTATGTACCGTTCAGCAAGGCAAACAGAGTCATCCCTCAGTGTCTGTGCGGAATTGGTTTTAGGATTCCCTCAGGATACCAAGATCTGGGACGCTCAAGTCCCTTCTACAGAATGGTGTAGAGTATTTGCATGTACTCTACCTGTATCCTCCTGTATGCTTTAAATCATCTCCAAATTAATACAACGTAAATTCTATGTAAATAGCTGTTATACTGTGGTGTTTGACAAAAAAAAAAAAAGTCTGATGCAATTTTAAATTTTAAATAGATTTTTTTCCTAGTTTGGCAGGTTTTTCTTCAACATTTTTTATTGGTGCATTATAATTACAACATAATGGTGGGATTTATTATTACATATTTGTATATGCACACAATATAATAAAAATAATTTGGCCAATATCATTCCTTAGTATGTCCTCTGTAAAATCTCTATATTTTCAAATCTGTGGTTGGTTGAATCCAAGGATATAGAAGCTCAGATATGGATGGCCAACTGTATTTGTTTCAGACCTTTAAAAAAAAAAAAGAAAAGAAGAGAAAAAAGAAAGAAAGAAAAAGAAAAGGTATTATCATCCTCTACCTTGCTCCTTCTTCTCTCTCCTTCCCACAAATTTTTCTGAAATTGGTGCATATCATTTTCATGGTTGTCTTCAAATGTTTGCTGCGTGTTTATGGATAAATAAGTGATATATCTTACTATTGGAGATGTTTTAATATTTACGTAAATGGTATTATGTTGTATGGATCTTGTTTTCTTAAAACTAAAAAAAAAAAAATTGTGTAGTTGTAGATGCCTTTATATTATTTGTTTATTTTTATGTGGTGCTAAGGATGGAACCCAGTGCCTCACACATGCTAGGCAAGCACTCTGCCACTGAACCATAGCCCCAGCCCCACTTTCCTAAACTTGCTACCTTTTTTTGGAACTCAATCCATGTATGTGTTAGCAAGTTTATTAACTTTGCCTATATGATAAGTGTAAAACAGATACTGTTATTTTCTTTTTGCAGCTTGAAAGTTCAATGGTATGTTTGTTATAATTAAAGCATCATCCTGGGGTTTCATAAATTGACTTCCAGACCACTCACATATTATCAAATTCAAGCCTTTATTGAAGCACACAGGTGGCGACTGACCAGAACACAAAGCTGTTCCCTGATCAGCCCTGAACAATTGCAAGGGTGCTCCTTATAAGCCTGAAAACCCCAAAAGGGATGTTTGGGGGTCTAGCCAATGCAAGCAAGCCAGGTTACAGAAGCGGGACAGTGCAGTCAGGCGGAGGGATGTTTAGCCAATCACAATTAGTCCAGTCACCCCAGTTACAGAAACAGAGCTCGGTTACCCTAGTTACAGAAACAATGCCCCATTAGGTAGTTCCGTGTTCTTAAAGGTTTCTATAGCAAAAGGAAAAGAACATCTTGCCCTGGTCATGACTCTTCTACTTGGCATGGTTGTTTTACAAAATGGAGTTACAAAACAAAATGGAGTCACTTTGGCTTGACAATCACATGTTTTTTTCTGTTCCTTGATCTGAGCATATTTCCAAATGTTTGTCAAACATTCAGATTTCCTATTCTGTGACTATTAGTATGATTATTTTTCATTTGAATTCTATTTGTTTTGAAATTTTTTGGTTGTTAGAAATTCTTTATGGTTTCTGAATACTAATTCTTTGAGATATGTGTGTGTATGTGTGTGTGTCCTTCACCATATCAATATTTTAATTTATAATGTATCAATATATCAATCTATTCCTCTATGATGTGTACTCTGTGTTTTCTGTTTGTTTTGTTTTGTGGTGCTGGGAATTGAACCCAGGGCCTTGTGCATGCTAGGTAAGCACTCTACCACTGAGCTACATCCTTAGTCTTTTGTCTTTTTCAAAGAAAAATTTTTTCCCATTCTATTGTCACTATTGCAGTTTCCTTTTTAATCCTGAATATTTTTAGTGTTTATATTTATTTTTAAGTCTTCAGTGTACCTAGAATTTATTTTTGTGTTTGGTGAAAGATGGAAATCTAATTTTTTATTCCATACAAATAAGCAATATAGTTGAATAGGTTAAAAATTTAAAAGAGGCTCAGGAGGCTGAGGCAGGAGGACCACATGTTCAAAGTCAGCCTCAGCAACTTATTGAGGCCCTAAGCAACTTAGTGAGACCCTGTCCCAATATTTTAAAACAAAAATTTAAAAGGACTAGGGATGTAGCTCAGTGATTAAGTGTCCTTGGGTTCAATCCATGGTACTGGGGGAAAAAATTAAAAGAATCCCAGATTGAATTGAAAGGAACATTTCAAAATTTTTGCAGATAAGGTTGTGTGTACTCCTACAACATGTTTTGAAGTAGGTATCATTGTAGAACAATCAAATCCAATTAATTAACATATGTATAACCTCATATAATTGTCAATTTTGTGGTGAGAATGCTTTACTTCTACTCTCTTAGCATTTGTCTAGTATATAATACACTTTTATTAACTATAGTCACCATATTGTACAATAGATCTCTTAAACTTATTCTTCTTTTCTTACTGAAATTTTGTATCCTTTGACCAATATTTCCCCATCCACTCTAAATGTATTTTATTCTGATTAAAAATACCAATTTCCCAAAATATCTACATTTTAATTCTTTACCTCCCTAAAAAGAATTAAAAGGTAAAAAAACAAAAATTATTAAAAAACAGCTGGAATTTACCAAAACACTATTGTAAGGAGAAATTTTAGTGCAATTATCCTACAAACTGAAAATCAAGTAGACCAAAAAAGAGAGTAATCTCAATAATTTAATATATTTCCATGTATGTTTAACTTTATTTTTAGAGAGAAAACAGGTAACAAAAATTACTAAGTGTCTAGAGAGTCCTTCAAAACATAACCATTTATTAGATTACAAAAAAACTTGTATATTTTATAAAATAAGTTACATAACACAATGTATCTGATTACAATGCAAGAAAACTAGAAATGAACTATAAAGAGTAACACAAATTAGATCCAATTAGAACGCTTAAAACATCATCACTAGAGAGGAAATTAAAATATGGATTGCAGGTTACTGGAAAATTAATGGAAATGATCTATCACAATCTATAGGAAGTGACAAAATAAAGAAATGAAGAAAAATAGAAGTTAACAAATGTTTGACTTAGTCAACAAAATGAAAAATTGATTACAAGAAAAGACTAATAAAATAAACAAGCTCTGATAAAGTTGATCAAAGAAGGGAGAAGAGAGAGAAAGAGAAAGAGAGAGGAGGAAAACATGAAAAAAGAATACCTAAAATTGTGGAGATTTTTTAGAATTACAAGATAAGCATAAATGTTATTTTTCCTAATGAATCTGAGTATCTATGAAAACAACGACTATCTCATAAATTCTTGTAGGATTGAGGAAAAAGGTGAATAGGGACTCTCATTTGTTTATTTTTAAAATTCTTTTTAGTTATGCACAACACCAGGATATAACCTAACATTATCACAAAAACAAGGGACGTAACCCTCTCCAATTCAGTCCCCAGTGTTTACCCTCTGATTGATTTTCAATCTATTTACCTTTTACTTTTTTTTTCTTAATTAGTGCCCGGTGGATATACCTGATGCTGGGACCCACCCTGCCACATCGCATATGAAAGTTCACTCGGATTCCTTCCATTGCTTTTTACTTTTTTCTGTCCCTTCTTGTTGTTTGTTGACCATTTGTACTTCTTCCTTTGAGAAGGAAGGGTCTGTTTAGTCCTTTTCCCATTTATTGATTGGGTTACTTAGAGTTTTTGATTTTAACTTTTTTTAAATTTCATGCCAAGTAGGCCATAACATTGCATTTTTAGGGTACACTGTGTCATCAAGTGTCCATGAAGAACAATTTAGTGAGAGTCAATGTGCCATGCAAAAGGAAACCCATGTGTTTCTTTCCAAGACAAGGCTAGGACAACATGGCAGGCAGAGAGCACACCTGGGGGCTGTGAGAGCCTTGCTGGGCTCCCACTCAAATCACATGGCTGAACAGACTGGTCTCATGGCCACCTTTGCATTGCAACAACAAATATATGAAAAAAAATTTCAACATCTCTAGCAATGAAAGAAATCTACATTGACATTTCATCTCATACCAGTCATAATGGCAAATAATAATAATGGTAAGACTGGAAGACGCTGCACCACATGACACAGATCACCAAAGACGTTTCCGCTTTATTACAAAAGGCTGTGTGTTTATATAGGCCTAAGGAGAGGTCTCAGGGCTGAGATAGATAACAGGTCGCCCGTTTATTGGCAAGCTCTTCCATATGTCAGTTCCGGAGCCCAAGAAGTTAATTCTAATTGGGGCTAAGGCTTCCCACCAGCAGGGTTTGAACATTGGCGCCTGTGAAAGAAACAAAGAAGAGAAAGAGGGTCCTTAGACGCCATGCTGGGGTTTTTCTCTGGGGTGCTGCTGCCGATACATGTTTACCCAACAATACTAATTAAAATTTTGGCAGAACTTGCAATTGGTGCAACCACTCTAAAAAGCATGTGGAGATTCCTCAAAAAACTAGGAATGGAACCCCCATGTGACCCAGCTACACCACTCCTTGGTATATATCCAGAAGATCTAAAATCAGTATACTACAGTATTGCAGCCACATCAGTGTTCATAGCAGTACAATTCACAATAACCAAGCCATGGAACCAATGTAGGTGCCCCAACAGATGAGTGGATAAAGAAAATGTGACATATATGCACAGTGGAGTATTATTCAGTATAAAGAAGAATGACATTATGGCATTTTTTGGTAAATGGATGAAACTAGAGACTATCATGCTGAGTGAAATAAGATAGTCCCCCAAAGTCAAAGATCAAATGTTTTCTGTGACATGTGGAAGCTAATCCAAATAATAATAATCCAAAATAAGGGGTAAGGGAAGTAAAGAAAAAAAAAAGAGAGAAGGAAAAAAAAAAGGGGGAGAGGGAATTTCATCAAAATAGATGAAAGATCGTAGAGTAGATGTAAGGAATTGCATAGGCATTATTGAAGTGTGAGCAACTGCATAGAGATGTGAATGTCCAGGATCTAATACTAATAGACCCAGGGAGGTCTGTCTGTTCAGATTCCTCTTGGCTCTCTGTGCAGCATTCCTTTCTTCTTGGGTTTGGAGCAGGACTCTCTCTGAAATGGGGGTTTTATGATCTATCAGATCAAGTAGGTCAGAGAATTTCTTGATGGCCAGCTCTGAGATAGAAAGGTGGAGGAAAACTAGCATTTATATGACTCATCTTGGGAATAGAAAATTCTAGTTTCTATGCCTGTCTTGGATAGGAAGTTAAGAGGCAGGAACCATGGATGGCAACCAAAATGTGTATATCATAATATCACAATAATATATTGCAATTAAATAAAGGCTCAGACTGCAACTGGGTCCACTATACCTGACTCACATATTAAGTAACCATGCAGTTCAGCAATGACATGGAATTTTGTTTCTTGTTTGCCCTACAGTTTGTTTATGTTTTTATTGTCTCTCCCACAGGTACTAAGGCATGTGGCTTTGTACTATATCAAAACAATAAGCTTTTTCAATCAAAAACCTTTATAGCTAAATCAAATTTTAGTCAAAAAATTATCTCAAGCAAAGTGAATGAAAATGAGCAAGATCAGATCGTTTCTGTTGAAATGGTCTTTAGCCCCAAGGTGAGTGTTCCTGGTTACAAAAATAGAAAATTCAGGCCACTCTTGATTACAAAAGCAGGCATAATTTGGTTAAAAAAGAATCCACAGGGGCTGGGGTTGTGGCTCAGTGGTAGAGCACTCGCCTAGCATGTGCGAGGCCCTGGGTTTGATCCTCAGCACCACATAAAAATAAAATAAAGATATTGTGTCCACCTACAACTAAAACATAAATATTAAAAAAAAATCCACAAAAAAATCTTTTTGAAAGATTTTTCAAAGTATTCATTTAATTTAAATATTTCTCTCACCTAATCTTTTATCAAATTAGTTAAATGCAAAGTTAGGTAATTTGAATTTTATATAGTTTCCCTCCACAATCTATAATAAAAATGCTAAATACATATGTGATTTTTGTTATAATTATCTTTTTTTTTTTTTGTACCAGGGATTGAACCAGATGTGCTTAACACTGAACCACGTCCCAGCCCTTTTTATTTATGTATTTTTATTTTGAGACAGGATCTCACTAAATTACGTACAGCCTTGCTAAGTTGCTGAGGCTGGTTTTAAACTTGCAACCCTCCTGCCTCTACCTCCAGAGCCAATGGGATTACAGGCCTTGCATATGCCAATGTGCCTGGCTTTTGTTAGATTTTTTTAATTGATCATTAAAATATTAGTAATTGTAATTGTTCTGTCAATTCACAGTACAATAAAAAAGAATACCAACTCCATGCCTATGCCTGTGTTTACTGGAATTTTTTAACAAAAGATTGGGATACCTATGGTTGTTACAAAGACAAGGGTACTGATGGATTCCTGGGCTGCCGCTGCAACCATACCACTAACTTTGCTGTGTTGATGGTAAGGATGCACCTTGTAATCCCTTAACAGATGAGAATTTTCCTTACACACAATTTTGGAATTGACTTTGGGTTTTAGCTTATGTAGATTCTCACCTTAGATTAAATAGAAAAATCAGGGTATGGAGTGTTAAGACTGAAAGGAGAAGTGCTGATAAAAGCAAGTGACATAGATCATTGTGCTCTTTTTGTTTGTTTGTTTCATATTTTATTACATCAATGGCTTGGAAATTTTTATTAAACTTCAGCAGATATTGGAAATGGAAAAATGAATTTGGCAGATTTTCATAAATGAATCACAGATGTTATCATTCATTGGCTAAGCAATTATAATGCTATGAACATTCAACACAATGAATATGCTGAAATAGAAAACAGGCAAAAAGAGACAGAGCAATGTGGTCTTAAGATAGATGAATTCAGCATTGGGAATGGAAAGTGAACCCACGTGTGGAACAGCTGACAGACTCTGTTCCACTAATTCCCATGTTCTGAAGTATGAAGCTGTTATGGTCAGAGATAAGGCTGAATAGCTGTGTGTTGAGGACAGTTTCAATGCATAGCTGTATGTGTGCAGTTTAAATTAGTTACCCAAAGTTTTTTCCATTGGTATTGTCCAAGTTATAAGTTTTGGCTGGAAGATATAAAAAGAAGTCTCGAAATCATTCCATTTGTATTGTAGTTCCTCTGTGTATTCCCTAACCCTTTTAACTCCAAACCTATCCTGTGCAAGTAACTGGTAACAGTTATGATGTACAGTGTATATGCATTTCTGAAAATTCTTGGGTGGTCCTTTTATGATGGACTTCTGTATGTTCATTATCCTGAAACTAATTATTCTGATGAAACAATGTTAACTTACATACTCGATGGAATGTTTCAGTTTTCATTTTCATAAATTCATAGTATCATTGAGTAGCTGTGAAAGGCCCAGGTTGCTATATTAAATAATACAAGATATTTTGTAATAATTATCTTTCTCCATTTTTTGACGTCACACTTCAGCTATTTCTTCTCCTTAATACCTGATTCTGCCTCAGTGCCTACCACCCACATTTGTAATTGGTTTGGGGTTGTGAAAAAAAAAAAGAGCTGATTAGAATTGCAGTCTAATCTAATATGAAAGTGGGTAGGCTCTGAGTGAACAGATGGTTTTTAAGATCTAAAGATTTTTAAGATCTACAGAGCCTATGATTCTTTGTGCATCTATTTAGTAAACTACAAATGATAACATGAAAACTTTATTTTATTTTTTCAAATAAAGTTTTTTTTCCTACAATAGCAATACATACCAACTGCATAAAGTATAAAAGTTTACCTAGTAAATAGAATTTTACAAATATGGAATAATGTATATGATAAATTAAAATAGAAATTTAAGCATAATCCCATAATATTAACAAATCCCTATATTTTTATACAAGAGACATAGATAATATTTATAAGCACATAAAAATGTTAACTGCTAAGAAGAGAGGATTCCAGAGGTAGGGTATTATGTGGGGTAGCTGTCAATAAAAGGAACATATACTTTTATTATAGTTCTGTATTACTTTCATATTTTACAAATGACCATCTGTGGCTTTTTAATTTTAACAATTTAAAAAACCAACAAGTACAGATAAGCAAAAAGAATTTTTAGCCATCACTCATTTATTATTGTTACTGCTGTTGCAGATTTCTGAGTGCTTACTCACATGGAATATACTTTTCTATGCATATTCACTAATATACTAGGATAGATTATATTTCATGAAAATTAATCCTTTTAAAAAATTAACAAGATTTTATGAGCATCTTTTCTTGTTCATGAAAGTATTTCTGCAGCTTTAATGCATCAGCTTAGGTGTGTTTGGATGATAGCAACACAAAAATAGTATAGTATAATGGGTAGATAATATAACTCGAGACAGTTTAGATCTATTCAAACAACTTTGACTTTAGACATAAAGGGAAAATACATTTATTTCTCCTAACTGAATTGGCTAGATAATTATTCTCAAGTCTCTGCTTCATGTAAATTATGTGGATGTAAGAGGCTAATTTATTTCATTTAAAAATTTATCAATGGTTGTATGAAAAGAAGAGATATCTGGCAACTCTGATTATTTTGATCCACTTAACTGTTTGTGATTGACTTCTATTGACATTTTGGAGATGGCTATTTTAAAATATTAATCGATTTATCTTTCAGACTTTCAAAAAGGATTATAAGTATCCTGAGTCACTAGACATACTGTCCAACATTGGATGTGCCCTGTCCATTACTGGTCTGGCTCTCACGATTATTTTTCAGATTGTCACCAGGTAAGGGAAAAGGAGGTGCTGCTTATAAGGGAAATTGTGAATCATATACAATTAACTCGGCATAGTCTCATCAGAATGCAGTCTTTCTGAACTGGAAGGGAACTCAGTTCAACATGTTCATTTTAAGAGGAAGACACTCATACCAGGAGAGGCTAAGGGATATATGCTCAAAAAAATATAACTACAAAGGTGGCAAGTGCCTTGAAAGAAAATTGCATCCCTTATAATTACAACTTTGTCATGTAAAATTAATGTGGTCCCACAACTCACAAATGCCACACTTCCTTAGTGTTGAGTAGAACCATGTCTACTAATTTGCATTGTAAAGAAAAAATGTCTCTGAACAGCAAGTTTTTGAAAATAAGACAATTTAAAAATACACTAAGTTTTCGAATGGTGAACATCTCTCCCTCCACCTTAGCTTCCTCACTCAGTGTTCAATTTTGCATGCCGTTTGTTATTTTTTTTATAATCTGTAATCTCTTATAAGATTATTCATTTATTTATTTACTTGTTTACTGTCTGTTTTCCTCATTGGCATCGGGATGTATGACTGGGACCTCCTCTAGTTTCGTTGCTGTCATTGTTTGCTTTGCTTTGTTTCCATCACTGTATCCTTGTGCATGTAATTGGCTGATAGTAGAGCTGTATCTGAGGAATGGATCTTTTGGGCATTCCTGTCTAGGTCTCCTCGAAAACTGAAGATGTCTCAAGATGAACTCATCTTTCCTTTGGAATCCCTTCTCTCCATTCAATTCACTCCCAAGTGTTTTCTTAGATGTGTAGAGTCAGATTTTTTTAAAAAAGTTATTGCTGTTTTGACTTTTTCATGTTGTTTTCTTAAAAAAAAAAATTAAAAACCTACAGAAAAGTTGAAAGAAAATGTTGACCACCCATATAGATGTCACCTAGATTCACTAATTCTTAATATTTTGCATTATCTTTTAAAGTTTTTTTTCCTGAATTTCCAAAGTAAGTAGGTTGTATACATCATGGTTGTCATCTCTGAATTCTTCAAGCACATGTTTCCTAAGAAATGCTTTGTTTAAAGTAGTGGCTGCCAGATATCTATATTGTCAAGGCTCGTTTTCTCCTGTAGGTCAATGATCAGTAATCCACGAGGAACTGCCTTAAGAATGTGCAGTGTTCTTTTTCCCAATAATCTTTAACTCCATTGTTTATCCTTAACAGAACAAATGATTGCATTAGTGATTGAAAATCTATGATTTTTCTAGTCTGTCATTCTTTCTATGTTGATTTGCTAAACTCTTTTGTAAAGCACATGCTCCCCAGGGCAGCCAGCCAGGAAGAAATTCTTATGCTGTGTTGTCACGTCTCGGTCAGTCTTTACTGCTTCCTTATTTTAATCACAGAAAGATAATATATCTCATCTTTCATTCTCTTGGCTTCACACTGGAACCAGCCATTTCTCCAGAATACAGAAATGCTTTTAATTCTTATTCTTCTCCTTTCATATTAAATGAGTGTCTTGCCATTCATTTAAATTTTTTTTTTATCAACAGCTTACTATGCATCAATCACCTTGCCAAAAGCTGAGTATAAAACTAGGAACAAGACAGTTAAGCTCTCATTGCTCATGAAGCTTAGATTCTTGAGGGTCAGATCAAATACATGCACAGTAATAAATATAAAGTTACAAATTGTAGCAAGTGCCTTGAAGGACAATACTATGGAATTATGAATTTGTCACTGGTTTCTTTGCCTGAATATCATTACTTACATTAACCATCAGAATTTTTCTTCCTTTAACATATCCTTGCACAATTCTTCAACCATAGATGCCACTAAAATTCATCAGAAAACAAACAAAAATAATGACAAAATTTTATTGATGTTTAAAACTCTTGAATCAAATCAGTTTTTATGCCCATGGACATGTCATCATTTAATAATTTTGCATAAAATATGCTGATATTCTATAAGAAGGCCAGACTATTTGAAAATTTCCTGTGGATTATACTTTGCTTTCAAAATTAGATAGAATTTAGGAACTAATCTTGCTTTTATAGAAAATGATTTTTGTATAGCTTTTGCAGTTTTAATTTTTGAACATTTCAAAAGACAATGATGTTTTGACTCATTGAGGAAATCTCAACTAAAATGTCAAGAGAATGGGTTGAGTTATGTTTGGATATAAACCTTTCATTTAGTGTAAAAATCCAAATCTGAGAGGTTATAGTGGAACTTCATAAATTCATACAGGATATATAATAGACAAACAGACATGTTCACCAAATTCTGAGACATTAAGAATAGAGAGGTACTTGTAGATGTTATAAATTTAAGGATAGTAGTAAATCTAGGGAAGCAGCTATATGAAGAGAACTTGTGGTCTGGAAAATTCAGAAGGCTTTCAGATAGTAGTGAGCAGGGATTTTTATAATTTTCACTAGTATAGAACTATAACCCACAGTCTACTAGCATACACAGAGTTGTATACATATTTCTTTATTACACAATAAGGAAAACAATAAATGCATAGTAAAGACAATATCATACATTGATTTTGAAATCAACTTTTTAAAGGGAAATCTTGCTTTCTCTGCCAATCTGAAGATGTACATGTGGGCCAGCACAGAACACTTATATGTCCCACACCACATGTATCCCTACCCCCAACATAGCACACCACACAGCACATCTCTCTCTCTCACACACACACTGTTTTCTAAATTACTGGTAAACAAGGACATCCTGCAGACAAAACCAGAAAAAAAAAAAAAACTTTTCTTTTAGAGCAAAGGCATCAGGTAAATATAAGGCAGGAATAAAAGGAGTTTTGAAGAGCATTTAGTTCTGTTCCAAGAAATTATATCTTTAATGAAGGAACAGTTCTTGGGCATATTTTATAGTAAAAGGACTGTTCAGAACATCTTGATCATTTGACACTAAGCAAAAATTTCTCAAAGTATAGTCCTTGGAACATTAGTCCTTCAGAGACACTTAGGGAAAGAGTGTTCTGAGAAGTCTTGCAGAAAAGACACATGGAATTTTGTTATGTATAAGCCATTCAAAGAGCTAGTAAGCATCAGGCTACTCAAATCTAAAGAATAGCATATACAGCAATAGGCCATGAAACAAATTTAAAATATTTTTGCCTGATTTAAAATATTTATGGAAGCCTTGTTCTTTAAATGAAACATAAGCTAAATATTACATAATCTTGTTTTAAACAAATCACATGTTTATACTTACTTAAAATTATATTTGGCTTTATTTTAAAATGTGTGAGTTTTAAAAATAAGCTACCATTAAAAACTCAAGAGACTTGTCTGAATGCAAATAAACATGTGTTTATCTATTAATGTGTAATTCTATATTGTGAAACAGAAAACTCCATTTAGAATCTTTTCTCTATAACCTTTATGTATGCTTGCAAATCCCTAAACCTAAGTGGCATAGAATAATAATTTATTATCACTAGTGATTCTATGGCTTGCCTAGTTGCCTGGATGATTCTTCTGCTAGTCTTGCTGGGTCTTCCAGGAGACTGATGTCAGATGGTGGCTGGGGCCAATTCATCTGGAAGCTCACCCCTGGATTCTGGGGCAGCTGAATCTTTCTCCCTTTCCATGTACTCAGAGCAGCTCCATGTAGTTTCTTCAGTATGGCCGCTGAGCCTTTTCTGTGGTGTCTCAGAATGCCAAGGAGAACAACAGGAAAATTTCTCAGGATGCTGGGTTATGACTTGTGTATTTTATGATGGCTTTGATATAAGATAAATGTATTAAAATTTTTGGACCTACTTAAAAGTGCTTCTGGTTTGTTTGTTACCTGGAATTGAACCCATGGGCGCTTAACCACTAAGCCATATTTCCTGTCCTTTTAATTTTTTTTTTTTTTTTTTTTTTTTTTTTTTTTTGCGACAGGGTCTTGCTAAGTTGCTTAGAGCCTCACTAAGTTGCTGAGGCTGACCTTGAATTTACTATCCTCCTGCCTCAACCTCCCAAGTCACTGGGATTATAGGCATATGCCGCCACACCTAGCTTTTTTTCTTCTAGTTTTTTTCTTTGTTTTGAATATTTTTTAGTTGTCAATGGATCTTTATTTCATTTATTTATATGTGGTGCTGAGAATTGAACCCAGTGCCTCACACATGGTAGGCAAGTGCTCTACCACTGAGCCAAAGTTAAAACTTTGTTATGGGCCATGAAATTATTGTGGACCCTAAGCATTATGGTGCCTAATGGATAAGCCCATCCTGGCTGCCAGGCTTTCTGTTGTATTCTTGATTCTTGGATGTATTAATTACATCAAGGTAGAGGGCAGGTCTGGGAGAAATTACACAGGGCATTTAACACTGGAATTAGGGTTCACTAGGAGCCAGTTTGGGAGATTAACTATTGCTTTTGTTATAGTTTAGACCTAAAATGTCCTGGAAAAGTTTATATATTGAAGGCTTGGTTCCTAGCTGTTGGTGCTATTGGGAGGTGGTAGAAGCTTTAGGAAGTGAGGCCTAGGGCTGGGATTGTGGCTTAGTAGTAAAGTGCTCACCTAGCACATGTGAGGTGCCGGGTTCAATCCTCAACCCATATAAATAAATAAATAAATAAATAAATAAATGTATTAAGTCTACCTAAGTGAGGCCTAATTGAAGAAAGTAGGTCACTGGGAGGGCCTGAAAGGGAATACTGGGACTCCAGACTCTTCCTCTCTCTTTACTTCATTATGCTCTCCCTACTATGAGGTTCTGCCTCACCACAGGCTTAAAAGCAGTAGAACCACTGGGCACAGTGGCGCAGGCCTGTAATCCCAGCGGCTGGGGAAGCTAAGGAAGGAGGATCACGAGTTCAAAGCTAGCCTCAGCAATGTTGAGGCGCTAAGCAACTCAGTGAGACCCTGCCTCTAAATAAAATACAAAATAGGGCTGGGGATGTAGCTCAGGGGTTGAGTGCCCCTGAGTTCAACTGAGGTACACCCTCTGCCCTCACAAAAGAGCAGTAGAGCCCTATGGCTATGGACTGAAACCTTTGAAACCATGAGCCAAAATAAATGTCTTTCTTCCTTTTAAGTGATTCATATCAGGTATTTTGTCACAGTGACAGAAAACAGACTGACAATTTTTAATCAGCACAGTTTCAAGAAAGAATGCATCAACCTGTTCCCTCTAACTCACTACTTTGTAGAAATGAGAAAAGAACACACCATGTTTTTCTGGTGCAATTAGGAAGGTAGATTTACCAGCTGGTCTGTGAGTTCAGCTACGAGTTGGAATAACAGTGGGTAATAATATCTCTTTACTTCCTCACAATTTCACTGGTGTTTATTTTTCTTGGAATTGTATTGCTTTCATTTAATCATTTCTACTGTTTATTTTTAGGAAAGTCAGAAAAACCTCAGTCACCTGGGTGATGGTTAGTCTGTGCACATCGATGTTGATATTCAACCTGATGTTTGTGTTTGGTATTGAAAACTCTAATAAAAACTTGAGTACAAGAGAGAGTGACATAGATATTGACTTTGGTGATAATCAAATGCTCACAGAGGACACTATTGAAACCCCGAATCCCTCATGCACAGTGATTGCTGCCTTCCTGCACTATTTTCTGTTGGCCACATTTACCTGGAGTGGACTCAGTGCTGCACAGCTTTATTTCCTTCTCATCAGGGCCATGAAGCCTCTTCCTCCACATTTCATTATTTTCATCTCATTAATTGGATGGGGTAAGTGCTTGTATCTCCACTTACTCAGTGGGATAAGCAATTTTGATGCAACCATTTAATTTAAATGAACACCTTTTGAAAGTCTTAATATTTTAAGACCTTGAGGAAGGGAAGTAGAAAATAGAGCAATCACTAAGAATTCTCTCTGTCTAGAGGTTTACACTCCAGTGAAGGAAGTAGATATGATGAAGATAAGTATACTAGATACATCATCAGTAACTCAAAACTTAATTTTAAAAAATATCTATTAATGTATTTGAGATGTAGACCATGAATAGTTAATTTCCCAGCTACTTTGAAAGAACTGTTTCAAGAAAGATAATCAGAATGATCCTTTAAGAATAATTATTTGAAAAGTTTATTAAGTTAGCAGAAATAATTGTTTTAGTGATATTCAAATTTCAATTTATTCAAATGAAAGAGGAATTAAGCCATGTATGATGGATATTGTGGTAAGAGCTACAAAGAAATCAGAAATAGTATAGGATTGGTAGGTACAGCTAACACTAAAAGAGAAAAGAAAGCTCAGAAAAATTATGAATACTGATGACCTGCATTTGTGGATCAGTGTATTGTCCACAGTGGAAAGAACAAGGCATCCTGAAGAGGGTCTGATGTCTAATTCGTTCATGATATTTTGTAATTAATCCCAGTATTGGATAAATTATTAATCTTGTGCCTTTCTTTGTCACACAGGAATGCCAGCTATAGTAGTGGCTATTACAGTGGGAATTATTTATTCCCAGAGTGGGAATAATTCACACTGGGAATTAGACTACCGGCAAGAAGAAATGTGAGTTTATATATTTTTTTAAATGTCCATTTATTCAATAGATGGTGACTCATCATATGTCCCTGTACAAATGTATCTCACTTTATAATTGTCATATTGTCTCAAAGAACATTATATTTTTAATGAGGCAGCATGGACATTTCCTAGTATAAATTCTTTCATAAAGGAAACAATCAACTTCTAACTTTGTAAATCTGAACTCGCTTATATGAGGTTTACCTTCTTTCATTAGGTATGAAAATCATGTGGCACAATAGTTATGATCCATAGTAACTCCATTTCTTTGTTTCCTCATCTAGAAAATGGAAATCACAATAATAGTGACAGTGCTCTAGTATTACCGTGAGTGGTCAAGCATGACTCAGCATGAATAATTAACTGTTTATAGTGAAAGTACTTGGCTGTATGGTGTTTGCTTTTTACGTGGGGAGGGAGAGAGGAAAGCTGAGCTGAACTGAGAGTCAACTCTTTACATGCATTTCTATTACTGAATGGCAAGAACTCATTAATTTATCCTTCCCTCCCATTTTATAAATCCAACCATTATTATCCTCAGATTCCACCTTAAGTTTCAAACCAACTCATATTAGAACCAGACTCTGGAAAGTGTAGAAGAACACCCAAGAGGAGACTGCGGCTCAGGGACCTGGCCATGCCAGCTTCAGAGGAGGCAGCTGGCTGCCTGGCCAGATCTCCCACTCCCAGACACTATTTTTCTCTTTGTTTAAATAGGGTTCAATATCTTTTAGAGTTTTAAATTTTTAATTCCACAACTAGAGATAAGGGATAATATGCACTTATCTCATAAAGGAGGTAATTCACTTTCAATTACATTATTAATTTCCTACCTTAGCCCAGGCACAGGTCTCAACCACTCTTGTTAAAGCTATCCGGAGAAATTAGCCAATTAATTTAAATTTATTCACATTGGACTGTGAATAATAAAGAGCAGATCCTTTCCTGAGTACAGTGTTAGATGTTGGGGACAACACTAAGTGACTGATGATAGGAGAAGTTGGGAGGAGGAAAGAGTGTATAACATCATGTATTCAGTCCATCTTCAGCCTTTGTTCCCCACCTTCTACCCTATACACAGACCATCACAGGTCATATTTCTTTAGGATATGCTGGGAAAAGAGGAGGAATTGTTTTTGGTCTCCCAGTAGTGGTTTTCAGTGTTCTGTGCTGTCCTTCCTTGCTCCCAGCTCTGCTGGTCCTGCCTGAGAGCCTGACCGGCTCCCTGATCTACTGCTCTTTCTGCTTGGCACAGTGAAGAGATGAATGCAGAGCAGGCGACACTTCCTTTTAACACTCTGCTGCCTACTTCTCTATACTGCCACCACGTGGGTGCTTTCAGACTTTCCTAAAGGGGAAGGTTGAGACTAACCATGAGAAATTATACCAACTCGGGGGTAAATTTTCCAAGCGTCTGCTCTAAATGTTAAAGTGTTTTCTCCCCACAGTCATGGCAAAATTTCACACTTCACCTGAGGTTCACCTCTGATGCTGTCTAGGTCTCAGGTCCTTAACTTTTTCAAATCAACATCCATCTGGTGACTCTCCAATCTCATTTTTAGGAACACCACTTCATAACTATAAGGGTTAGTCTCATTCTAGAATCCATACCCTTTCTTAGCCATCTATTTCTCAAAATCTGAATCATTCAATTCAGAATAGCAAAGATGGGGTGTTGTGAGAACAAATCTAGCTTGACTACCTTTTGTTCCAAGTAGGGCAAAGGATAGAGGAGGCAAGGGTCCCCTCCTAATGCATGCCTCCTGATGGACATGGATACCAAAGTGCATGGCTCTTCCAGCACCCCCTTAAGTGTGAGGTTCCTTGGGAGTCTGACAGATGTGTGTATTCATTCACACACACTTCTTTTGGAAGTACAGCACCATTATTGGACATGCCAAAGGATTCCTAAATTTTTTTGTACTGAAATGTTATTATTCACGTGATTAGAAATCACATTTCAAATCTGAATAGCCTCATAGGAAACTCAAATGATGTTCAAGTCTCTCTAATGAATTTTAAAAATGAAAAGGCATGCCTATTAGAGGTCTATGCCTGAATACAATAGGTACACACACACACACACATACACACACTCCTCCCTCACCTCCCACTCTGGCCCCAGTACAAATAGAAATTCTGAAAACTTGTATTTTCTAAAGTCTAAATAGCTGTTTCAGGATTGGCAAGTCTGCCTTTATCCAACAGAGCTGAATTGACAATTTTCTTTCTCTGTCTTTCCCGCCCTTTTAAATTCTGTTTCTCAAGCTTGCCTAGATAAGAAATAGGCCCTCCTTTCTTTTGAAAAAATTTAATAGCCACATGCTTAGTTGCCAGAGGTTTCTAGAGATTTGAAAGTAGTTCGCATCAGGATTTTATTAACTTCTAAGCCAAGAGCCTTCAGATTTCTTCTGTGTATGGGTTTGTGAGGTGGGAAGTGGGAGGAATTTTGTCCTCCAGTCACAGGGGAATGAAAAGGGAAGCTAGAAGTCCTGGAAACATTTTTTCTCCTTCTCACCATTGTATTTAGGAGTGGACCCATTCTATCTGTTGGAGGCAGGCATGCCTTTTCATTTTTAAAATTCATTAGAGAAACTTGAACGTCATTTGAGTTTCCTAGGAGGCTATTCAGATTTGAAATGTGATTTCTAATCATGTGAATAATAACATTTCAATACAAAAAATTTTAGAAATCCTTTGGCATATATAATAATGGTGCTGTACTTCCAAAAGAAAGAAAATAAATGTTAATTTAATGCCAGCTGTGGGCTCAGCTTTTTCTTAATACCAAACTGCCTACCTGACAACTCTGCTTGGCTGTGTAATAGACATCTCCTTGTCTTCCCTCCCAAACCTGCTCATCTCATCATATTTCCTATCTCATTTAATGGTAATTCCATTTTTCCAGAGGCTCAGGCCAAAAATTATAGTCATCCATAGTTCTTCAACGTCTCAAATCCAACCCATCAATAAGTCTTCTTACTTTTAAATACGCCTGGAATCAGACTTTTTCTTAGCATCTGCTTCTGTGGTCCAGGCCACTCAACTTACTGCAGTAAATTCCTAGTTTCCTACTTTTGCTCACGCCCTTCTAGCATCCCTATAGTAATGGTTTTAAAACTCAAAACAGATCAGGCCATGCCCCTCCATCTTACCCAGGGCACAAGAATCTGCCTGTAAATCCCCTATGTGATTTAAATCTTTCCACAAACCCCAGTCATGAACTGTGTCTCAGCCACATCAGCCTCTGTGTTTCTTAGGCTGTCACCTCAGGGCCTCTGCACTTACTGGAACCTCTAGCTGGAATACCCTTCCCCCTCATCTACTTCTTGAGTTTTGCTCAAGGATCACTTTTTTTCCATGCAGCTTTCCCTGACCACTCTATTTAAAATCAAACATTCTTCTCTCTGTCTCTCTCTCCCCATATATGTATTTGAAATGTGATTATATATATATATATATATATATATATATATATATATATATATATATATATATAAATTTCTACTCCTATTGTTCCTTTTATCTAAAGCACTTATCACTGACATACATTTTCTTTGTTTGTTGTTTTACCTAGATCTATGCACTACAATATAAATTTAAGAAGGGATTTTGTTTTGCTCACTGCAAACACTTTGGTGTCTAAAATAGTGTCTGGTGCATAGCATAGACTCTGTAAATACTTCTTGATTATTTCAACAATGCCTTAGCAAAACAAACCCCCACAACCTGCATCATCAAAAGACAAAACAAATAATCCACAAAAATCAAAAGAGGTACCATGAAATTAAATAAATTTCTCAAAGTCTTTATAAATATTAACATTTGAAAATGTCCATCAATGTATTGGAAACTGTTTAAATAAGTTATGGCATATAAAAAATGATGGAGTAATATGCAGTTATAAAATTAATGAAGGTACTTTTAGTGTTCTGCTATAGAATGACCTCTAAGATAGTTGTTAGAAGCAGATGTTGATGTTTATTTAAAAATCAAGAAAAAATGTGCATTTTTTGGATGTATTTGGAGCCTAAATCTGGCAGGATATATAAGAAACATTGATTGCAATTAGGGTAACTGAAAATATTGCCCATCTATGTCCACTTGTACCTTTCATATATTGAACCTCCTGGATAAGCTATATATTCAAAAGTAAAATGAAAACAATAACTTGCCTAAAGTCAGAAACCTCATAAGTGGCAGGGAGTAACTAGGACTCTCTGGCTCCAATGTCCACTTTTTTTCCGCTAACCCTCACTGACTCATAGAGAAAGATGACTAGAGAAGTCCATACTTCACTTTTCTAGGGGTTTGAATTCTCAAAAGTAATCTCAAATGTATAAGATGCAAAGACATGTAGACTTTTAGCAGGTATTTCAGTGAGTAAAGGTCAATAATTTTAATAGGACAAGGAACAAGTATTTATACTTTTCAAGGTCTGCTGAAATAATTTCTTTTTTCTTCTTAGCTGCTGGCTAGCAACTCCAAACAACAATGACTTTATAAAGAGTCCATTTTTGTGGTCATTCCTTATACCTACAATCATTATCCTCATCAACAATGTTGTTATATTTATTGTAATCACAATTAAAGTGCTGTGGAAGAATAACCAAAATCTGACAAGGTAAGATTCTCAGTGAGTGGGAGGCTTTCAGGCAAGAGGAGGATAGTGCCTGGGTGCCTCAAACTCTGAGACAAAGGCAGGGGTGTGTGGCATTCAGGAAAGATTTTCTTAAAACCTTTGACTTATAAAGTATATCTTCTTATTTTCTAACATCAGTGTTGCAATGTGGGTATACTTCACACCTTTGTGTTAGATAAGCCCTAAATATCTAAACCCAAAGATTTTCAAGAAAACTTTTCCCTCCAACTCCAAATATTCAAGAAATTTGAATTATTTGAATTACAGAAATGAAAGGGTTGTGAGGAGATGTAGCTTCCTGCGTTTTTATTTTATAAATTAGTACCTGTAGTTTTTATTTTACCAGCATGGCTTGAATTACACAATGGCTTTATATTTTTTAATTACTTTCAAATATATTTTAAAAATGGGAGATTTCACTTAAAAATTGTATTTTCTCTTGAAAAAAATGGGAACACCTGGCAACACTTTGTGAGGAAAATGTGAGCCTGCAGATTTCCTGCAGATGGAAGCTGTGCTCTCTGGTTTACCAGTTCTGTCCTCACTGCTCCTCTCCTTACGCTAGCCTTTCTGGCCCTGATAAGCATGTGCAGTATTACCTCTAATAGGAGACAAGAGCTTTCAGTTGAAGAGACAAAGAATAGAATACGTCAAACACATATATTCTTTCCCCACTTCCAAAGCACAGTGCTAATGAAGCTATGAGTTCAGATTTAATTCTGCAAGGCTCTGCTCATCCCAAGTATATTTACTGTATGAATATTTGTGAATTTACAGTAAACTCACAAATGGATTTACTTGGTATGAACAGATGAATGAAAACTACCATTATTTAGTGAGAATACAATCTTGAATATGTGCTTTACCAGTTAAAGGTCTTTTCTATTTGAATGTTATTTCACAATAAGGGGAAATATGGGGAAAATACCATCACTGTTAAACATTAAAACCTATGTTTTAGTAGCAGTGCCAGAAAAATGTTAGTGAAGTCTTCTTAGCTTAATTGCAAATTTGGTTTTATTTCCTTTATACAAAACAATATGTTTTTTTGGTCCACAGACACCAACGAAATTTGTATTTTAAAATTTTGAGTCACCAATAGCTGATGGTTCTTAAATTGGCTTAGTTATGATGGACACGTATGATTTCATTGTTTAACAAATTGTCTTCCATATTTCAGTTAGCTGCATAACAAATTTCTCAAAAGTTAATGGCCTAGAATGAAAAATATTTATTATTTGTCATGAATTTTGAATGTTGGCTGGGTAGCTGTTTGGTCTTGGCTGACTCAAATGCTGATGAATGATCTTGGATGACTTACTTCATGTCTGATGATTGGTGGTCTGGGCAGCAGCTACTCAGTGGGAAAAGTTCATCTCAACTCCTTATTGTCTTTCCTCCTCCATTAGACCAATCCAGGATTTTGAACATAGTGATCTCAGGTTTCCAAAGAGCAGGGAGAGAGGGTAAAGTCTATGAACTAATTCTTTCAGATCTCTGCTTTTGACATTTGTTGATGTTTCACTGGCCAAGTAAGTCACATGGCCAAGAGTAGAAGCCAGTGATCTAGGCTTTCCATGAGAGGGAACATCATTCCACATCTAAGTAACTTCTATTTTATCAAGACATAGGAAGGTTAAAGATCACTATCCCCCCACCACCACCAAATAAAAACATAAAAGAAATTCATCACTGACACCATTACTCTAAATTCCATTCTAATGAAAAAGTTGATTCTTAGTGAAATTTGCCTGCAGTAGTATTTGAGGAACTGTTTCTGCCTGAGCTTTTAAAAAGGTATTAGGTTATTTTTAAATAAAGCTTGCTAAATCAGGTGACATAGGTTTAGCATCTTTGATTTTCCAACTGAAAATAATACCATTAAATAAAAAAATGTAGATGAGTAGCTGAATAAGCATGCTAAATAGGGGTAATAATGATATTGATAAATTAAAAAATATATTTTATTTCTTGTTATCTCTCACTTAGCACAAAGAAGGTTTCATCCCTAAAGAAGATTCTTAGCACATTATCTATTGCAGTCGTTTTTGGAGTTACCTGGATTCTGGCATACTTTATGCTAATTAATGATGATGACATCAGGATTGTCTTCAGTTACGTGTTCTGCCTTTTCAACACTACTCAGGTATGGTATGAAGTAGTCTGAAAGCACCAGACCACGTAGCGGTGGAGCGACGGTCACCCTGGACCAAAGTTTCCTTCTTTTAAAACTCTCTGAAGGTCATTGCTTACTTACATTTAAGAGACTCTATTTTCAATACATTTTGTGGGAAAGGGAAGGAAAGATCTTTTTGACTTACCATATAACTTCCTGGGCCAGAGGTCATAGAATATAATTGCTGTAGGGTAGAGCAGCATTTGTCCCTGTTCCTTCTCTCTGAGTAGAAAATATTTTGTTAAGCAACTGGCTTGGGAAACACATCCTTTTCTTTTCTCCATTGAAACAGGTTTATGAAGTTCCTTATCATAGTTAGTATGGACAATGTTAGTAATTGCTGAAGCTTGAATCCCTGTGAGTTGATTGAAATTTTTTTGGTTCAATTCTTTTCAATTTATTAAGACTAGTTTTATGGATCAGTACTTGAGCTATCTTGATGAACAAAATTTTTGCCCTTGGGGAAAAAAATGTGTGTTCTGTAGTTGTTGGATGTAAGGTTTGAAAAACATCAGTAAAGTCAAAGAGTATTAGTGTTGTATGGATTTTCTCCCTTATCAATATTTTTTCTTAGTTCTTTCAATAGCTGAATAAGGAGTTAAAATCTCCACCTATAATTGTGAATTTGCTTATTTATTTCCTTGTTTCTATCACTTTTTGCTTCACATATTTTCAGCAAAAAAGACTGAACAACTAAACTCAGATTCATGCATGTACATTTGTGATTGTTATGACTTTTTTGGGCTGTAGATAGACACAATACTTTTATTTTATTTATTTATTTTATGTAATGTATTTTATGTAATGCAGTGCCTCACACATGCTAGGTGGGCACTCTTACCACTGAGCCACAACCCCAGCCCCAATTGTTATGTTTTTATGAACTGGCTCTTTCATTATTTGAATAAAAGCTCTATTTTTCCAATAGTACTTTTTGTCATGAAGTATACTTTGTTATTCAGCTTTCCTCTGATGCACATTGCTTACATGTTATATATATATCTTTCCATCTACTCACTTTCAACCTCTGTACCTGGTATTTAAATTATGTATCAGGTGGATAGCAAACACCATTTTAATCCATTTTGACAATCTCTGTCTTTTAATTTAGAATGCTAAGTCCATTTATATTTAGTGTGTTCATTGATATAGATTAATTTGTATCTTCTATTTTATTATTTATTTCCTGTGACTATTCGGTTTTTCATTTTCTGTTCCTCCTTTCCTACCTACTTTTAAGTAAATTTAACATTATTAGGAATCCATTGAAGTTCATATTTTGGAAATTAAGCAATACCTTTTTGCATTTGGGGGGGTCATTTAGAGATACATCATACATTCTTAAGTTTTCATAGTCAAATTAATATTTTACTGTTCTCAGTAAAATATAAGAATGTTGTAATAATATAATTCTGCTTTTCTTCCTCCCTTTCCTTTGTTATAGTTTTCTCATGTATTCTATCTGTATAAATTATAAATGCCACAAAGCAATGTTATTATTTTTGCTTTAATCAGATGCATATTTTAAGCAAATTAAAGAGGAAAAGGTGCTTTTTTACATATCTATTGTTTCCCATGTTCTTCCTTCCTTTCTGAAGATGTGACGTTCCCTCTGGTATCATTCCCCTCCAGCATAAACATCCCTTAAGAATGCATTATTATGTATGGTTTCTGGTGACAAATTCTCCATTTTTCTTAAATCTAAAAATGTCTTTATTTTGCTTACATTCTTGAAGGATATTTTCATTAGATAATAGAATTCTGGGTGGCTAGAGATTTTTTAGTCTTTTAGTGTTATGAACAAGTAATTTAACATGCTACTCCATTTTCTAATGAGATATTCTTAGTTGTTCATATTATTGGTCTCCTATATATTTTTTCTCTGGTTTCTTTAGGATTATCTCTCTAGTTGTGTGTGTGTGTGTGTGTGTGTTTTGTTGAGGGGCGTGTACCAGGGATTAAACTCAGGGACACTCAACCACTGAACCACATCCCCAGCCCTATTTTGAATTTTATTTAGAGACAGGGTCTCACTGAGTTGCTTAGAGCCTCATCACTGCTGAGGCTGGATTTGAACTTGTGATCCTCCTATCTCAGTCTCCTGATTAAATCTATTTTTCTTGGGATTGCTGAACTTCCAGCATCTGTTAGATTATATCTCTCACCAGAGTTGAGAAAATATTCACCACTATTTTTTAAAATCATTTTTTTCTGCCTCACTCTTCCTCTTTTCTTTCTAGGAATCAAATTACATTTGTTAAGTCATTTGATGTTGCTTCACAGCTTCCTGAACTTTGCTCATTTCCTCATTCCTTTTTCTTGCTGTTCACTAGATTGGATAATTCTAGTGGTCTATCTTTAAGGACACTGACTTTTTCTGGAGTTAGTTCCAGACTGCTGATAAGCTTATTCAGTGATTTTTATTTCAGATACTGTAGTTTTTACTTTAAGAATTTGATCTTTTTATAGCTTTATAGTATTTAACTCTGACTTTTTATTTTTTTATTTTTTAATATTTTTTAGTTGTAGTAGACACAATATCTTTATTTATTTATTGATATGTGGTGCTGAGGATCGAACCCAGGGCCTCAAATGTGCCAGCCGAGTGCTCTACCGCTGAGCCACAACCCCAGCCCCAAACTCTGACTTTTTAGTCATTATGTTTTCCTTTTCATCCTTAAGCATTGTTATAATAGTACCTTTAATTCTTTGTCTGTTAAACCTAATATCTAGGTCATTTCAGTCACTATTGATTGCCTTTTTTCTTTAAAATCTTTTCCTGTTTATTCAGTTTCTAGTAATTTTTTTTGTTTCCTTCACATTGTAAATAATTTACTACAACAAATCTGCATGTTATTATATGTCTACCAAGAGTAGAGTTAGCAGACAATTAACTTAGTCGGTCTAAAACTGAAAAGTTGGTCTCTCCTTAGCCAGATAGCTAAATCTCTGCTTAGTCCTTTATGCTTTAGCTGGATTTCTTAGGGTCTTTCCTATGTGTACATTATTCAGAAAGAGATTATAAACAGACTTTGGAGTTCCCTCTCTCTGTCTACTCCTTTCTTAGATATTATTTCCTATTTTCTAGCTGCTATAGTTGCCCCAAACCCTGTCGTTTGTTTCTTCATCCTAGAAAGACTGCATATTTCAACTCCAGGTTTAGTCATCCTGAGAATGAGGTGAATAGGGTCTGTCTTCATGCTAAAAGATATTTTTAAAAAGTGACATAAAACAGGAAACCTACTTAGTGTTGATCCCTTTTTCTAAGCATATTCTCCCTTTCCAATTTCAGATTGCTTTAGGTTGTCCTACAATGTCTTCAGTAGCTTTTCAGAGATATTATATCCAGAGTTTATAATTATTTACAGGAGGGTTGACATGATAGTAGCAGAGTTCTGTGAGGTTGTTTCATGGCATAATTTTACATAGGACTGAAGATGCTTTTTTATTCCTCGAGTCTTAGAGATATATTTAACTACAAACCTTTTGTAAAACATTCCATTCACACTTAGCTTTGAAATCTAAAAACTTTTAAATGTTTTCCCCCCTTGGAAATTATTCTACAAAACAGAAAATTTAGACTAAGGTTTATAGTCACCTTCTGATTTTAATCATCATAAAAATGGTGATAAAAATAAACTAAAATGGTAGAAAAAAATGTTTGCTTGAACTCAGAGAAGTGACTTTTTTTTTTTTAAACCTTTGTATTTGTGTTTTATGTATGGGGAATACCAGAACTTTAAAATAAAACAAGAATGCATTTTTGAAAGACATCTTGAAATCTGAATTTCTCTTTGTGCTCTTTACTTTATGCTTCCTCCCATAGCAAATATTATTTTTAACTCTGATGAAAAATACTATGAGGACTTTACTATCTATCTTATTGGGTCCTATCTCTGAGCCAGTGGAATTCATTATGTTTCCATGTAATGAATGTGCCCTGCTCTTAAAGTGGTCACACTAAAACAGGGCCATCTGTGTGAGCAAATTTTATCACTGAACCACTGGCATGGGGAAATCTGAAATCTCACAGGCTTTCAACCCTGAAAAGCAGGATTTTAATTCCTAAAATCCACATTTGCTATAATTTTCTGAAATTTTCCCATTTTGATATTTATTGGTATTACCTCCTAACACTATTTTTATGTCACATGTATACTTTTTAAAGGTGATTAATATTTTTGTTATAAAATTATCCTCTATAAAACACACCATTAACTTTCTCAACAAAACTGAAGCATGTAAAATTTCCTTTTATTGTTACTTTCTATTAATTTTTATTTTAATGTTCATCTGTTAACTTTACACAATTCAATGCAGTATTTTCATGTTCCTAGAATTTTTGGATTTGTATAACTATAATATATTATTATGCCAAGGAAATTGACATTAATAGAATCCAGATAATTTATTTATTCTATTTGAATTCTACAATTATCTTCTCATGCATACAAGTCTCACCTTCTTGCACATAATTTTTCTGAGTGCAAGAAACATGCATGTAGATACGTTCAATATCAGGAAGGAGCATAATTCTCTAATATTTCATGATGAAACTGCAGTGTTTAATGATTATCCCATTAATTTCCTGAGAGTAGCAGTCATTACTCAGTAATCACTACTGTGCAAGGATGGTATCATGTTATTTGTGTTTGGCTATGATCAAATATCATTAAGGAAGGAAGTTTCTGATACAAAATGAAAATTGTTGGGAAGGGCAGTAGGTAAATTTGACTTAGCCCAAATCATGATCCACCACTATAGGGGAGCTGCTTGGATGTCTGAATTGCTATGCCACATTTAATGTTTCTAAGTACTTTATCCTTTATCCCAAATAGCCTTCTTCAGTGCCTGTTTGGACTAACTCCCATAGACAATAGGTGTGTGCCTACCACTAAATTTGAAAATAAAAAGCAGTTCCTGACTGTTCTCAACGCCCAACGGGAACTACCTAGAAGGGCACTAGTGGGAAAAACTAAGTCTCAGATTGCCAGTGTACCCAGGGTCCCGTTTCCTAGAGTAAACAGGGATTAAAGGAAAACTCTGAAAGAAGGGTATTCTCCATGCATAGGAGAGGCAAATGACAAAGCAGAGTTTCATTACAAGATGATAATACTGATACCACTGGTTATCGATGATGAGTTCTCCTCTCTCACATGTTGAAGTGTAACATGAGAGAAGCATGCCAAGGCAAGCATATAAAGCAGGGTTTGTTTAAAAAGGGGTAACTTCTTCTCCCAGGAGGGAGAAGGGGGCCATAGCTGGTGTCATGGTATCCCAAGAAGGGGGGACATTCTGCCTCTTTTACAGGACTTAGGCTTCCTTGGTTCTCCTGTTCTCTTCCTCTTATCTCTCTCCTTCTTCCGTATGTGACTAGGCCTAGGAGATGCTCAGGTGGGATGGCCAAAAGGTGAGAAGCAGCTGGGCTGGAGGGGCCAAGTTGGAGTAATCAGGGCAGGAAGAGGGCATAATTAACAACCCCCTATAAGGAGAAACAATCCCTGGGACAGGTTACCTTAGCAACAGGTTGGAGTAGGGGCAGGTTATCTTAATAAGGGTGGAAGAAGGGCTCTGAAGGAGTTAACATTTCAATCCCTTTTCAACTTTCTGAACTCACTCAAATTGGCCTCCTTGATCTGACCTGACTGGATTTACCTATCTATACTGACTGCCTGTCTAATTCTGGCTTCAATATCACATGGTAAACTTGAGGGTAGTGATCTGACAAAGACATTGGGTTGAAAGGAAACTTAGGCTGTCTTCTAGCTTTACCATTAATGATGTGTATGATTTTAGGAAAGCAACACAATCTCTGTGGGTAAGTAAAGTATAAAATAGAAGGTGGTGGCATGGGTTAAAACAACATAATATTTCTCAAAATGGTTCTGAATGTTGCCTACATCAGAACCTATGCAGTGTGTTAAAATGCTGATTCTAGGGCTTCACCACTAACCTACTCAATTAGAATCTACAGTAGTAAGAACTAGGGAACTTCAAATTTTAAATGAGGAACCCAGGAGATTTTCATGTACACTAAAGTTAAGGAATGACTGACTAGCTCACCTACAGAAGGATCTAAGTTTGCCTTACGTAGATGCTCCCATTAGATAATACACCAAGAGCCACGTGCAGATTGTTTCCACATATAGAAGCACATCTAGGTTCCTTATGGATTTACAGTGCTTTAATTCTGATAAACATTAAGTGCTCTGGATAGTACAAAAGGCACAAATTAATATTTGTGTAAGTGGTAATTAGTTTGGTCCACACATTCTGTTTTTTCAAATAACATCTTTGGAATTTTAGAGAGTCTACCCAGAGAGAATCCCACAGGATGAAGTCTTTATGAACTCCCACAATTAGGGTCTTTTTCTAACTATTATACAACTACAAATTTGATATTATCTTTTTTTTAACCTTAGAATTTAAAATTTGGAAAAACAAGATGAAATATTGTATCCCACAAAACAGATGTAGATTCTGAGTCTTTGTATTAGCTCACCATATAGCAGAAGGCTCCCGTAACACTACTCACAGGATATAATTCTAGAAACAAATCTTATAAGGGTTGGGGCACTGTAGATGACAGTCTGGGAGGTATCTGTGGTTATTATTTTTAATTTATTTAGAAATAGTTTAATATGAGAATTTGGAAAAAATCATTCATATATTCTTTGTCCAGATTTCCCAAGTGATAGTTTCTTGAGGAACCACAGTACATTTTCTTTTTCTTTTTTTTTTTTTTTTTCTTATTTTTTTTTTTTTTATTGGTCGTTCATAACATTACATAGTTCTTAATACATCATATTACACGGTTTGATTCAAGTGGATTATGAACTCCCGCTTTTACCCCGTATACAAATTGCTGTATCACATCAGTTACCCTTCCATTGATTGACATATTGCCTTTCTAGTGTCTGATGTATTCTGCTGTCTGTCCTATTGTCTACTATCCCCCCTCCCCTCCCCTCCCCTCCCCTCCCCTTTTCTCTCTCTACCCCTTCTACTGTAAATCATGTCTTCCATTTGTATTCTCTTGACTTACCCCTCCTTACCTCTTATATGACATTTTGTATAACCCTGAGGATCGCCTTCCATTTCCATGCAATTTCCCTTCTCACTCCCTTTCCCTCCCACCTCTCATCCCTGTTTACTGTAAATATTCTTCTCAAGCTGTTCGTCCCTACCCTGTCCTTGTTTACACCCCTTATATCAAAGGAGTCATTTGGTATTTGTTTTTTAAAGATTGACTAGCTTCACTTAGCATAATCTGCTCTAATGCCATCCATTTCCCTCCAAATTCTATAATTTTGTCATTTTTTAATGCAGAGTAATACTCCATAGTGTATAAATGCCACATTTTTTTTATCCATTCATCTATTGAAGGGCATCTAGGCTGGTTCCACAGTCTTGCTATCGTGAATTGAGCTGCTATGAACATCGATGTAGCAGTGTCCCTGTAGCATGCTCTTGTTAGGGCTTTAGGGAATAGACCGAGAAGGGGAATAGCTGGGTCAAATGGTGGTTCCATTCCCAGCTTTCCAAGAAATCTCCATACTGCTTTCCAAATTGGCTGCACCAATTTGCAGTCCCACCAGCAATGAACAAGAGTGCCCTTTTCCCCGCATCCTCTCCAGCACTTATTGTTGTTTGACTTCCTAATGGCTGCCAGTCTTACTGGAGTGAGATGGTATCTTAGGGTAGTTTTGATTTGCATTTCTCTGACTGCTAGCGATGGTGAGCATTTTTTCATGTACTTGTTGATTGATTGTATGTCCTCCTCTGAGAAGTGTCTGTTCAGGTCCTTGGCCCATTTATTGATTGGGTTATTTGTTATCTTATTGTCTAATTTTTTGAGTTCTTTGTATATTCTGGTTATTAGGGCTCTATCTGAAGTGTGTGGAGTAAAGATTTGTTCCCAGGATGTAGGCTCCCTATTTATCTCTCTTATTGTTTCTTTTGCTGAGAAAAAACTTTTTAGTTTGAGTAAGTCCCATTTGTTGATTCTATTTGTTAACTCTAGCGCTATGGGTGTCCTATTGAGGAATTTGGAGCCCGATCCCACAGCGTGTAGATCATAACCAACTTTTTCTTCTATCAGATGCCGTGTCTCTGATTTAATATCAAGCTCCTTGATCCATTTTGAGTTAACTTTTGTGCACGGCGAGAGATAGGGATTCAGATTCATTTTGGTGCAAATGGATTTCCAGTTTTCCCAGCACCATTTGTTGAAGATGCTATCCTTCCTCCATTGCATGCTTTTAGCCCCTTTATCAAAAATAAGATAGTTGTAGTTTTGTGGATTAGTTACTGTGTCCTCTATTCTGTACCATTGGTCCACCCGCCTGTTTTGGTACCAGTACCATGCTGTTTTTGTTACTATTGCTCTGTAGTATAGCTTGAAGTCTGGTATCGCTATACCGCCTGATTCACACTTCCTGCTTAGTATTGTTTTTGCTATTCTGGGTCTTTTATTATTCCATATGAATTTCATGATTCTTTTATCTATTTCTACAAGATATGCTGTTGGGATTTTGATTGGCATTGCATTGAACTTATAGAGAACTTTTGGTAATATCGCCATTTTGATGATGTTAGTTCTGCCTATCCATGAGCAGGGTATGTTTTTCCATCTTCTAAGGTCTTCTTCTATGTCTTTCTTTAGGGTTCTGTAATTTTCATTGTATAAATCTTTCACCTCTTTTGTTAGGTTGATTCCCAAGTATTTTATTTTTTGGGGGGATATTGTGAATGGAGTAGTTGTCCTCATTTCCGTTTCAGAGGATTTGTCGCTCATATACAGGAACGCCTTTGATTTATGCGTGTTGATCTTATATCCTGCCACTTTGCTGAATTCATTTATTAGCTCTAATAGCTTCTTTGTAGACCCTTTTGGGTCTGCTAGGTATAGAATCATATCATCTGCAAATAGTGATAATTTAAGTTCTTCTTTTCCTATTTTTATGCCTTTAATTTCTTTTGACTGTCTAATTGCTCTGGCCAGTGTTTCGAGGACTATGTTGAACAGAAGTGGTGAGAGAGGGCATCCCTGTCTTGTACCAGATCTTAGAGGGAATGCCTTCAATTTTTCTCCATTCAGAATGATGCTGGCCTGTGGCTTATCATAGATTGCTTTTACAATGTTGAGGTATGATCCTGTTATCCCTAATTTTTCTAGCGTTTTGAACATAAAGGGATGCTGTACTTTGTCGAATGCTTTTTCTGCATCTATTGAGATGATCATATGGTTCTTATTTTTAAGTCTATTGATGTGGTGAATAACATTTATTGATTTCCGTATATTAAACCAGCCTTGCATCCCAGGGATGAATCCTACTTGATCATGATGTATAATTTTTTTGATATGTATTTGAATCCGATTCGCCAGAATTTTATTGAGGATTTTTGCGTCAAGGTTCATTAGAGATATTGGTCTGTAGTTTTCCTTCTTTGATGTGTCTTTGTCTGGTTTCGGAATCAGGGTGATGTTGGCCTCGTAGAATGAATTTGGAAGTTCTCCCTCTTTTTCTATTTCCTGAAATAGCTTGAAAAGTATTGGTGTTAGTTCCTCTTTAAAGGTTTTGTAAAACTCTGCTGTATACCCATCCGGTCCTGGGCTTTTCTTAGTTGGTAGTCTTTTGATGGTTTCTTCTATTTCCTCTATTGTTATTGGTCTGTTTAGGTTGTCTATATCCTCCTGGCTCAATCTGGGCAGATCATAGGACTCAAGGAATTTATCTATGCCTTCACTATCTTCTATTTTATTGGAGTATAAGGATTCAAAGTAATTTCTGATTATCTTCTGTATTTCTGAAGTGTCTGTTGTGATCTTGCCTTTTTCATCCCGTATGCTAGTAATTTGGGTTCTCTCTCTTCTTCTCTTCGTTAGCATGGCTAAGGGTCTGTCAATTTTATTTATTTTTTCAAAGAACCAGCTTTTAGTTTTGTCAATTTTTTCAATTGTTTCTTTTGTTTCAATTTCATTAATTTCAGCTCTGATTTTAATTATTTCTTGCCTTCTACTTCTTTTGCTGTTGTTTTGCTCTTCTTTTTCTAGGATTTTGAGATGAAGTATGAGATCATTTATTTGTTGGTTTTTTCTTTTTTTGAGGAATGAACTCCAAGCAATGAATTTTCCTCTTAGAACTGCTTTCAATGTGTCCCATAGATTCCGATATGTTGTGTCTGTGTTTTCATTTAACTCTAGGAATTTTTTAATTTCCTCCTTGATGTCTTCTAAAACCCATTGATCACTCAGCAACCTATTGTTCATTCTCCAGGTGATGCTTGCTTTTTCCTTTCTTCTTTTATCATTGATTTTCAGTTTCATTCCATTATGATCAGATAAGATGCATGGTATTATCTCTACCCCTTTGTATTGTCTAAGAGTTGCCCTGTGACATAATATATGGTCTATTTTTGAGAAGGTTCCATGTGCTGCTGAGAAAAAAGTGTAGCTACTTGATGTTGGGTGGTATAGTCTATATATGTCAATTAAGTCTAGGTTGTTAATTGTGTTATTGAGTTCTATAGTTTCCTTATTTAACTTTTGTTTGGAAGATCTGTCCAGTGGTGAGAGAGGTGTGTTGAAGTCTCCCATGATTATTGTATGTTGGTCTATTAGACTCTTGAACTTGAGAAGAGTTTGCTTGATGAATACAGCTGCACCATTATTTGGGGCATATATATTTATGATTGTTATGTCTTGTTGGTGTATGGTTCCCTTGAGCAGTATGAAGTGTCCTTCTATATCCCTTTTGATTAGCTTTGGCTTGAAATCTATTTTATTAGATATGAGTATGGACACTCCTGCTTGTTTCCGCGGTCCATATGAGTGATATGATTTTTCCCAACCTTTCACCTTCAGTCTATGAATATCTTTTCCTATCAAATGCGTCTCCTGTAGACAGCATATTGTTGGGTCTTGTTTTTTGATCCATTCTACTAGCCTGTGTCTCTTAATTGGTGAGTTTAAGCCATTAACATTTAGGGTTATTATTGAGATATGGTTTGTTCTTCTATCCATATTTGTTTATTGATGTTACTAAACCTGATTTGTTATCCTCTATGACTACTTTCCCCCCATTACTGTCCTACCTCCCATTGTTGGTTTTCAATGTTGTTTTCCATTTCCTCTTCCTGTAATGTTTTGCCAAGGATTTTTTGAAGAGATGGTTTTCTAGCTGCGAATTCTTTTAACTTTTGTTTATTGTGGAAGGTTTTAATTTCATCTTCTAATCTGAAGCTTAATTTCGCCGGATACACGATTCTTGGTTGGAGCCCATTGTCTTTCAGTGTTTGAAATATGTTATTCCAGGATCTTCTAGCTTTCAGAGTCTGTGTTGAGAGATCAGCTGTTATCCTGATTGGTTTACCCCTAAATGTAATCTGCTTTCTTTCTCTTGCAGCTTTTAAAATTCTCTCCTTATTCTGTATGTTGGACATCTTCATTATAATGTGTCTAGGTGTGGATCTCTTATGATTTTGCACATTCGGCGTCCTGTAGGCTTCTAGGATTTGGGATTCTGTCTCAATCTTCAATTCTGGGAAGTTTTCTCGTATTATTTCACTGAATAGACTGTTTATTCCTTTGGAATGGAGCTCTGTGCCTTCCTGTATCCCAATGACTCTTAAATTTGGTCTTTTGATATTGTCCCATAATTCTTGGATGTTCTGCTCATGGTTTCTTAGCAGACTTGCTGAGCTGTCTATGTTCTTTTCCAGTTGAAATACTTTGTCTTCATTGTCTGATGTTCTCTCTTCTAAGTGATCTACTCTGCTGGTAGTATTCTCAATTGAGTTTTTAAGTTGGTTTATTGTTTCCTGCATTTCTAGAATTTCAATTTGTTTGTTTTTTATTACCTCTATCTCCCTGTGAAATTGATCTTTGACTTCCTGGATTTGTTTGTCAATGTGATCTTTCATTGTCTGATTTTGCTGTCTCATGTCTTCCTTGAGACTCCAGATCATCTGAAGCATATATATCCTGAACTCTTTATCTGATATTCCATCTGTTGCAGCTATTACCTCTTCTAAAGTTGAGTTGACCTGCATTGCTTGTGGTCCTTTCTTTCCTTGTCTTTTCATACTGCCCGCGTTTCTTTCTGCTTGGTGCAACTGTTGTGTTTTGAAATTTACCCCCTATTTATTTATGTTGCTCTTGTATACTTGAAAAGTCTCCCTTGCAGGTGCGGGCGGCGGCTGTGCCCCTACTCCAATTGGGGTGACGTGTCTATCACGCTGGCGGCTCTCTGGGCCTGTTCCGGGAGTGGAAGGCGGCTCTGCTCTGTCCCTATTCCAATTGGGGTGTCGTGACTACAATGCTGGCAGATCGCTGGGCCTCTTCCGGGCGTGGGCGGTGGGCTTGGCTGGTGGGATTCCACCTAATGGCAGTCCCTAACCTCCCTGCTTGCTAATTAATGGCTTCTCTGAGGCGACACGCCTTCTGTAGCTGCGGGGCAGGCCGCGCGAATCAGTTGGCCTGGATCTCCGGGGTCCTGCTGCTGGCTGTTTTGATGTTACAAGCTGTTGGAGAGTGGTGGTGTATTCTTCAGCTTTCCCGGATGGTGGCCACTGACTGCCTGGATGGAGTGTCCGCTGTTTTGAAGTTGCACTCTGAAGGAGAGTGGCGGTGTATCCTTCAGCTTTCCCGGATGGTGGCCGCTGACTGGCTCGGCGGAGTGTCCGCTGTGGGGGATGGGACTGTACCGCTTCCTTCCCCTTCTGAGAACCCGTGCTCGGCCCAAGGGTCCGTGTGGGCTTGGCTGGTGGGATTCCACCTAATGGCCTTCCCTAACCTCCCTGCTTGCCAATTAATGGCTTCACTGGGGCGCCACGCCTTCTGTAGCCGCAGGGCAGGCCACGCGAATCAGTTGGCCTGGCTCTCCGGGCCCTGCTGCAGGCTGCTGGGATCCCTGGCACTCTATCACTTTGATTTTTTCTGCTTGCCCCTCCCCCAGCGCTGGCTAGCCAGGTTTCCTTTTGGCTGCTACTGGGAGGAGGGGTTGGAGGTCAGGTGTCTCTGGTTTCCCCCTAGCCTGTATGGAGGCTCAGCTTGATACTCCCTCTCCCGGCAAGCCTAGGAGAGATTTTATGCGAATTCCCGCTGTCTGGGGGGTGAGCTGAATGACACCGACCTGTTTTGATGTCGCACTCTGAAGGAGAGTGGCGGTGTATCCTTCAGCTTTCCCGGATGGTGGCCGCTGACTGGCTCGGCGGAGTGTCCGCTGTGGGGGATGGGACTGTACCGCTTCCTTCCCCTTCTGAGAACCCGTGCTCGGCCCAAGGGTCCGTGTGGGCTTGGCTGGTGGGATTCCACCTAATGGCCTTCCCTAACCTCCCTGCTTGCCAATTAATGGCTTCACTGGGGCGCCACGCCTTCTGTAGCCGCAGGGCAGGCCACGCGAATCAGTTGGCCTGGCTCTCCGGGCCCTGCTGCAGGCTGCTGGGATCCCTGGCACTCTATCACTTTGATTTTTTCTGCTTGCCCCTCCCCCAGCGCTGGCTAGCCAGGTTTCCTTTTGGCTGCTACTGGGAGGAGGGGTTGGAGGTCAGGTGTCTCTGGTTTCCCCCTAGCCTGTATGGAGGCTCAGCTTGATACTCCCTCTCCCGGCAAGCCTAGGAGAGATTTTATGCGAATTCCCGCTGTCTGGGGGGTGAGCTGAATGACACCGACCTGTTTTGATGTCGCACTCTGAAGGAGAGTGGCGGTGTATCCTTCAGCTTTCCCGGATGGTGGCCGCTGACTGGCTCGGCGGAGTGTCCGCTGTGGGGGATGGGACTGTACCGCTTCCTTCCCCTTCTGAGAACCCGTGCTCGGCCCAAGGGTCCGTGTGGGCTTGGCTGGTGGGATTCCACCTAATGGCCTTCCCTAACCTCCCTGCTTGCCAATTAATGGCTTCACTGGGGCGCCACGCCTTCTGTAGCCGCAGGGCAGGCCACGCGAATCAGTTGGCCTGGCTCTCCGGGCCCTGCTGCAGGCTGCTGGGATCCCTGGCACTCTATCACTTTGATTTTTTCTGCTTGCCCCTCCCCCAGCGCTGGCTAGCCAGGTTTCCTTTTGGCTGCTACTGGGAGGAGGGGTTGGAGGTCAGGTGTCTCTGGTTTCCCCCTAGCCTGTATGGAGGCTCAGCTTGATACTCCCTCTCCCGGCAAGCCTAGGAGAGATTTTATGCGAATTCCCGCTGTCTGGGGGGTGAGCTGAATGACACCGACCTGTTTTGATGTCGCACTCTGAAGGAGAGTGGCGGTGTATCCTTCAGCTTTCCCGGATGGTGGCCGCTGACTGGCTCGGCGGAGTGTCCGCTGTGGGGGATGGGACTGTACCGCTTCCTTCCCCTTCTGAGAACCCGTGCTCGGCCCAAGGGTCCGTGTGGGCTTGGCTGGTGGGATTCCACCTAATGGCCTTCCCTAACCTCCCTGCTTGCCAATTAATGGCTTCACTGGGGCGCCACGCCTTCTGTAGCCGCAGGGCAGGCCACGCGAATCAGTTGGCCTGGCTCTCCGGGCCCTGCTGCAGGCTGCTGGGATCCCTGGCACTCTATCACTTTACCACAGTACATTTTCAAAATCAAGAAACTAACACTGGGGCTGTGGCTGTGGCTTAATGGTAGAGTGCTTGCCTAGCATGTGTGAGGCACTGTATTTGCTTCTCAGCACCACATAAAATAAATAAATAAATAAATAAGTTATTGAGCAATTTTTTAAAAAAAGAAAGTAACTAACACTGGTACATATTATTGACTCAGCTATAGATGCTATTTAATCTGTTATTTCCACAAAGGCAATTAGGAATTAACAAAGTCCTCTTAGAAACTGTAATTTACTTTTTTACAATATCTTTCCATTATAGTTAAAAGCAAGAGGCAGTATCACAAATTAGAAGGAAGAGAGATTTGGAAGCCCAAAATAGATACATTTACTTCCAAACTTCACTGATTACTGGTTAGGTAATCTTGGGCAATTTACTTAATTTATATGAACCAAGTCTTTGTAACTTAGTTTCCTTATCTGCAACATAGGAATAGTGAGACTTATTTTATAGGGTTCAATGAGGATTCAATGAGAATGTTCAAATGATGAGACTTAAATGAGAAAAAAATGTCTGATATATACTTCAATAAATGGCAGTTTAGAAAATATTACTCAGTCTTTCCTGAGATATCAGGTCTTTATATGTAAAGTACAGAAAAGTAATGGATGGCAAGATTTAAAAAAAATTTTTTTTTGGTCCTTAAATGCAACAAATTTCTAGTTATGTCTCTAAAACTCCAGAATCTAGAAGTGCAGAATGTTGGAACTGGAGTTAAGCATTCTATTGTTAATCTGCCCCCTTCAGCAAGGGGTTAGGAAATGAGC
Organism: Urocitellus parryii; assembly: GCF_045843805.1. Lineage (NCBI taxonomy): Eukaryota > Metazoa > Chordata > Mammalia > Rodentia > Sciuridae > Urocitellus > Urocitellus parryii. Next base: position 149,664,379 of record NC_135532.1, read on the forward strand.
AAAGTTGCACAGACAGCAAATGGCAAGCCAGGACATGAACTCAAGTCTTCTACATGTACCACTCTTACCTGCTGTACTTCATATAAGATAAGGTCATACACAGCACTGTAAATTCAATTTGGGGAGCTACTGCAAGTGATGAGAAGGATGGGTGGCTGTGTGAGTAGAATCTCTGCCATATTTTTTTCCCTTTGGCCTCAGTACTTACCTAGTGTTAAACTTTTATTCTCTCCTCAGGGATTGCAAATTTTTATCCTCTACACTGTTAGAACAAAAATCTTCCAGAGTGAAGCTTCCAAAGTGTGGAAGTCACTGTCGTCATCAGTTGGGAGAGTGAAGTCCCTGCCTTCACTGAGATTACGAGTTCGGATGTATAATATGCTCAGGTCCCTTCCAGCCCTACATGAAAGCTTTAGACTGCTGGAGCCATCTCAAGTATTAGAGGAAACGACACTCACTGAAAGTGACCAAGCAAACTCAAGCAACTAGGCCGTGAAACTGTTACCTACTGTGGTCTTTTTATCCAACTCATATGAGTTATCCATTTCCTTCATTTATTTCCTAGTCCTCCTAGAAAGCCTTCCTAGGTGTATATATATATATATTTTTTTTTCATGGTTATGAATTGTAAGGCTTGTTTTTTCATTGTCATCAGGGATAATGGATTTTGTAGTTTTATTGCATTCAGTAGACCCTTAATTGAATGAGGTGAATAATTCTACACAACATTCAAGATGATCGTTGTTCCTTACATCAGTATATGACAAACTTTGACAGAAATGCAGAAACTATAGCAATTTTTTTTTCCAAATGTACTGAAAAGAATATGAGGAGAAAAATTTACCTGTTCAACAAAATAACTCCTAATGAAGGGTAGGGAGTTGCTTGTATATATATCATACTTTGATCTCTAAATATTTTAAAATTGTATGTGTTTGTACTTTTACTTTTTTGTACTTTTATTTCCAATGAAGCATTTGGCACCAATTTAACGTCTGGAAATTGGCTTTTTTTTTGGGGGGGGGGGTCTGTTAAAAAAAAATCATGTTTTGTGACCAGAGAAATAGGCTTTGTAAGAAATGGTGGAAGAATGGTGGTGAGACATATTAATTGGTTGCTAAAGCCTCTGATATTTCCTTCCAGATCTTAATATATATTTGCCTTTCTATTGGTGAAGTGACAAAAAGTGACAAAAATCAAAAAGTCACAATCAGCCCTTATGGCTTTAGAAGACGTAGTTCATGGAATGTCAAACACTTGAATTATGAATGGCTTCTTAAACAGAAAATGACTCCATTGAGCCACTGAGGTGGGGGAGCACTCCCACTGGACTTAGGAGATACAGCCTTTGAATTGCTGCCTTCTGTTTTGCCATAAACTAGGCAGCTGCTGTGAGTGACTGAAGTAAGGAACTAATATGTCATGTGAGCTTGGCATTCCCTTCACACCACTCCCTTCTCACACTCCCTACAGAACCTGCATTTTAGTAGAAAAAAATGTAAAGGTCTGTTGGATTCTTAGGTGTGTGTAGTAGAAAAACTGTAAATGGAAGAATGGGAAAAAGAAAAGGGAAGAGAATAAGAAGGAAAGCAGTTCTAAAAGACTAGTGTTCTTAGTGTTGGTACAGTGCTAGACCTAATTAGGGGATGAGCAGTGGAAAAATTCTAAGATGTGGTTGACCCCAAATTTGTACTCAGATGACAATCTAACTTAAGTAAGTCCTACTTTAAATGTGATCCCTTCCCCGGCAAATTACCAAAGAGCCAATATATTGCCTCAGGGTGGAGGATATAGATTTCCCTTGGTGATGATAGGGTTGTTTTGGTTTTGTTTTTCCTTGTACTTTTTTTTCAGTATCTTCGGGATATAACAACTAAAATCCCATATATTGTTTCTAAAATAGTTGTACGGTAAATGTGCTCCACAGGCAATTGTGGAGTCTAATTTAAGTGAACACTGATTGTCTTTTACACTGAAATCCTACCAGCAGAAACTACTTTGGTTTGAATCTTTATCTCATGCACTAGTCAGCAATCTTTGAGTTTAGTGATAAAAATCCAACTCAAATTAGGTTAAAGGTCAAAGGGAATTTACTGGCTCAATTAATGTAAAGTCCAAGGACCAAGCTGGTTTTAGGTAGAATGACTCTGTGTTTCATGTTTGTCTGGCCAGTCCCAATTTGTGCCTGTTGTCCTCATTTAAGTACTATCAGCAGCCCTTTTTACTTTCAAGTGTCTTGGTTTGGGACATAAAATATATGATAATACTAACTCTAGTGACAGATAGATCAAGGAGATATAAGTTGTGCCAGGATTCTTTTCTCCCTGTCTTTCCTGAACCTGTATGTTTTTGTTTGACATTGACATTATTCTCAAATGGGGGTTAAATGGCTGGAAACTGGCTATTGGCATTCCTAATCCTACAGCCTGAGAGCCTTAGAATCTAACAGGAAGAGAGACCTCTTTTCTCCTAGCACCCACAAATCAAATCTGATTGGAATGATTCTAATTCTAGTTATTGCTCTGGCAGAAAAACAGGAAGCACTGTATTTAAAACAGGGAATTTAAGTCAGCCAGTTGATTTCATGGTGTTTAAAAGGCTCAGAAACAAAATGGGAAATGTTTCAGAAACCAGAAAAAGAAGAAGTTGATATTTCTTCTAAGCTAAAAAGATAAAGTAAGAAGAGTGTCCAGGCTAGAATACAGGGCTGAAACCAGGGCATCTTGGTGGCAGGAACTACACCCACATAGAGGCAGCCTACTTGTGCCAGAAAGAAAACCCTGATTTCCTGATTCCTTTTGCCTTGCCATCTCCCAGAATGTCTTCCATTGGCTACAGCTAGCCAGAAACCAGCAGAGTCCAGAGTCTGTGAAGCTCAACCCCTCTGTGATACAGAACACCACAGGGGCAAAGAGAGGAAAGAACCAGACAAGAAGCAAACCCAGAAATGGCATGTCCTACCTAGGTTGAGTGTTCTTTGACCTATGTTCAGGGACTATTGGTGACACCTACTGTGAGGGGGAGGGGTGAAATGAATTGATTCCCCTACTGTGAAGTGGAGAATGGAAGTTGCACCAAGGAAGTGATACTGGAAGCAAAGTGTTAAGGAGGTTCTACTACATGTCCTATAGAATATAAGAACTCTCTGGGAAATGAGCCCCTTTAAGTCTCATCAGTCACTGCCCTTGTCTTAACAGGGTTGTAATGGCTTCAGCGGGGAGAGCAAGACATTGTTTGGTGCTTTGGAAGTCAAGGAGTTAAGAAGAGTGGAATAGAGGCGTGGAAGGGTGATTTACTTGCAGAAAGTTGCAGGAAAGGGAGACTCAGGGCACTTCAGAACTGGTTGTCATGATATTGTATATGGCCAACTCCAATTTTCCATGTTTTCTGATTTATTTTGTGTGGATAACAGTGTCCTATTGCCTTTCGGGCTGTGGCATGCAATGGCTGGGGAACAAATCATCCTGACCTTTGGATTTGCTTTCCTGTGTCTTAACTGAGGGTTCAGAGTTAACTCTTCAATTGTCAGAGTCTGGGTTGGCAGACACTTAAATATTCTGCATGATCTCATTCCTTCCTCCCTCCCCTACCCCATTATCAACAAGGGAAAATATTCTCCAGCTCGATATCTTTGCCACATTGCAGAAGACTTGGCATTCTTTGTAAATATTTAAGAAATCTGGGTCAAAAGTACTAACTGGATTATACTTATTTGTCAACCACTGGAACTTTCTAGCTCTGTGAAACCCACCAATGTAATGCTACACCCTTCAGTTCACAGTTCCTCAGATGAGGTTCAAGACAGACAGATGCCAGTTCCTTGAAGTTGTGGTGGATGGGATGATTACTAAGATTTCAACTTATTAGCAAGATTAAAAAAAAAAAAGCTGCTTAACAAACGAGCAAAGAATCTGGATAGACATATAATTTTTTTTATTAGTTGTTCAAAACATTACCAAGTTCTTGACATATCATATTTCATACATTTGATTCAAGCGGATTATGAGCTCCCATTTTTACCCTATATACATAATGCAGATTCACATCGGTTACACATCCACTTTTTTTACCTACTGCCATACTAGTGTATGTCATATTCTGCTGCCTTTCCTAACCTCTACTATCCCCCCTCCCCTCCCCTCCTCTCCCCTCCCTTCCCGTCTTCTTTCCCTACCCCATCTACTGTAATTCATTTCTCTCTCTTGTTTTTCCCCCCTTTCCCCTCACTTCCCCTTATATGTAATTTTGTGTAACAATGAGGGTCTCCTTCCTTTACCATGCAATTTCCCTTCTCTCTCTCTTTTCCTCCCCGCTCTCCTCCCTGTTTAGTGGTGATCTTCTCATGTTCTTCCTCTCTATTCTGTTCTTAGTTGCTCTCCTTATATCAAAGAAGACATTTGGCATTTATTTTTTAGGGATTGGCTAGCTTCACTTAGCATAATCTGCTCTAGTGCCATCCATTTTCCTGCAAATTCCATGATTTTGTCATTTTTTAGTGCAGAGTAATACTCCATTGTGTATAAATGCCACATTTTTTTTTTATCCATTCATCTATTGAAGGGCATCTAGGTTGGTTCCACAGTCTAGCTATTGTGAATTGTGCTGCTATGAACATTGTTGTAGCTGTGTCCCTATAGCACGCTCTTTTAAGGTCTTTAGGGAATAGTCCAAGAAGGGGAATAGCTGGGTCAAATGGTAGTTCCATTCAAAGCTTTTAACAGATACATGAAAAGATGTCCAGCATCACTAATCATCAGAGGAATGCAAATCAAAATCACAATGAAATATAACCAGTAAGAATGATTATTATGGAAAGCAGAGGAGATAACAAAGCATTGGTGGGTATGTAAATTGATACTTCATTTCTGAAAACAGTACCGATATCCCTCAAAACATTAAAAGGGGAACTACCATATTATCTAGCAGTGCCTCTACTGAGCATATACATAAAGGAAATGAAGCCAGCATCTCATAAAGATATCTGTACTCCCATATCTGTGTGGCATTTCTCATGATGGTGAAGATATGGAAAGAACCTAAGCATCAGAAATTGTGGTATATACAGATGCTCCTCAACTCAGGATGCATTTACATTCTGATGAATTTGTTGTAAGCACACCTAATCTACCAAACATCGTAGCTTAACCTAGCCTACTTTAAACATGTTCAGAACACTTATATTAGCTGATGGTTGGGCAAAATCATCTAACATAAAGCTTATTTTATAATTAAGTATCATGCATCTCACATAATTTATTAATTACTGTAAAAGGTGCGGGACAAAATAAGCCAGGCCCAGAAATATTCTGCATATATGCAAACCTATAAAAACGTCAAATTCATGGTAATGAATTTTCATGTTGGCTGAGGTTGGATAGTAGAAGAAAAGGGGAGTTGTTTGACAAACTGAATAAGTTCTGAAGTCCTAATGTAGAGCATGGGGACCAAAATTATTAATAATTTATTATATACTTGAAATTTTCTGAGAATAGATCTTAAGTTTTCTCAACATAAACACATGCATAAAGATAATTACAAGATGGATAATATGGATATATTTGCTTGACTGTGGTAATCATTTCACAATAAATATTTGTATAAAATATCACATTGTATACCTTAAATATATAATTTTTTTGGACAAGTATGCTTTAATAAATCTAGGGAGAAAACAATCTTTACAAAGTATATTTTTTGAAAAACCTAAATCCATTTCATTGTTGTCTTTTATTCTATATTACCTATACTATTTCTCTAAGTATATAAGAATTTTATGTAACTGTAATTACAGTAAATGAAATCTTATTCTGATTTTCACTTATTATATATTTATGCAGTTATCATAATAATTAATAGTTGTATAATGAAACATAATTTACTAAGTTGTTTCCTTCTTATATATTTAGATCACTTCAATATTTAATATTGAAGTGACATTGCAACAAATAAACTGCTACATATATTTTTTTCTGTTTTAAAAAATTGTTTCCTTAAGGTAAATCCTCAGAACTTGGATAAATGTGTCAAAGGGTATGAACATTTGTTTAGGCTCCTGAGATATATTAGTATATTTACTTGAAAACACAGCAATAATATGTTATATCATCAACATTTGGAGTAATATAAGCATTTTTGTATATACTTGTTTATTTGGGTATATTTGTTGATATTATTTATATCCTTTGCTCATTTATCAATTGAGCAATTGTTTCCACCCTCCCACATAAATTTATGTGAGTTCCTTATCTATTATAGCTCTTAGTTGTTTTTTACATTTGTTGAAAATATTTATCCCAGTTTATTAATTTCCTTTATTTTTTGTATAATATACATACTGGATTTGACTTGAAATGTTCAAAAGATTTATAGAGCATTAAGCATTTTCTGAGATTATATGTCCTCACATAGGCTATTTTTAATTTTGTATTAAGAAATATGTTAGGGACTAGGTAGAAACTTTTAACATGTAGAATAGTGATATCAATATGCCAGGCAAGGCCAAATAGATCATGTATGACACATTATATGATGCATTTGGGTGGGGGTCCTTGACAGATTTTTTAAAAATATGTTTTCTGTTTCTTTGTGTCCACTCACCTTTTCTTATGAAGTAAATACTACATTTTGGAGAATTCAGTTAAACCCTTCATCCAGCCCCAGCCCCAGAAGATTTATTAGCAGTTATTAATTAGCAACATTTTTTTAAAAGAAAGGTTCAAAGTAACGTTACATATGGGTAACTTCCTTTACACATGAGTAACCTATTATAATGTATACTTAAAAATTTTTAAAGTTGCTGAAGAAGGACAATTAAGGATAGAAGTAAAAAGTATGAAGACTGGGTCAAGTTTAATATTCAAGAAACATGCTCTTTTATAATTTTTAAAAAAATAACAGTCTGAAACCATCTGTGGTATTGTACTTTTGTTAAGGTGGGGCCACAAATAAAACTGCAAGCTTCCTAACACCCTACAGAAATAGAGAAAGGTAATCATGAAAGTCACAAGTTTCTTAATGACTAAATAAACCCCTCAAAATATCACAGCAATTCCTTGGAGAAAACACTGTTATTCTAACACTATGTATAATTGACATTAATTTTTTTAAAAGTGTCCATATGGGTATATTTCCAAATGAGAAAGTCAACTATTCTGAATGATAAAAGAGGAAAAGGTGGGATCCTCTCACCTTTGAAAACTCATCATGGCTCACATCCTTGACTGCCAATTTGCTAGTATATACAAGAAAAAGCTATGTGTAATTAATGTTATTATGAAGTTAGGAAATGTTATGTATACACAAACACATACTTCATGCATTACAGGAAACTTCAATATCACAGCAAGATCACTGAGGGTGGCTTTATTTTTGGTCTAATTTATACTGGCTTTTCTAATTTGGGCATTTTTTTTTTGCTTTGGTAGGTGGCTTACCTTTTCCCTCCTTAATTTAAAAATAAACTATATAATGTGTAATTTACATAAAATTAAATGCATCCGTTTTAAGGGTATACTTAGTTAATTTTTAACAAGTGCATACAAAATCAAACACATTTCTATCACCCCACACCATTCCCTCCTGCCCCATCCCAGTTAAACTCTTCCTCCAGCTCCAGCCCCAGCCCCAGCCCCAGGAAATCATTTCTTTCTTTTCTATTACTAGATATCAGTTCTGCCTAATTATTCCAGAATATCACATAGACGGCACCATACAGTATATCCTCTTTTAAGTCCGGTTTCTCTCATGCAGGATCATGTTTTTGAGATTCTTCTATATTGTTATGTGTGTCAGTGACTATTTTTATTGTTAAGTGGTATTCAGTTTTCTAGATATACTGTAATTTGTGCAGTTTATGGGCATTTGGTTGTTTTCACACTTAACTATCATCAATAAAATTTCTGCAAACATTCTTGCACAAATCTTTGTGTGGACATGTGTTTTCTTTTCTCTTGAAATATCTTCTGAAATTGCTGGATCATAGAGTAATTATATGCTTAACTTTACAAGAAATTGCCAAATGGTTTTCCAAAGTGGTTGAACCATATATAGTCCCATCAGCAGTATACAAAAATTTAGAGTTTCTTCCACACTTCTTTTGAAAGTTCTGATGTGTGAATTACTACAGAAAGTAGAAATAGGTTATAAATCCTTTTGCAGTCTATTGATTTTATTTTTAAAAAAATTGATTGTTTAATACGTTAGCTCTTTATTTAAAAAATAATTATTTTTTAGTTGTAGTTGGACACAATACCTTTGTTTTATTTATTTATTTTTATGTGGTGCTAAGGATCGAACCCAGGGCCTTGCATATGCTAGGCAAGCCCTCTACCAGTGAGCCACAACCATAGCCCCAGCTGTTTATTTTAACAAAGAAGAAGAAAAAGCAAAGGAGAGGGATATGATCTATACTATATTTTACAAACTACTTCCCAGGGAACTATAGTCCAGTTCTTATCTGCATTTCTCTTCCAGTGGAGTTTTGGTACACGTGGAAGTATGACCTTTATATTTGCCAAACTTTGAGATAAGCTACTATGAAACCATATCATAATAATCTAGACTTTCTGGACCTTTGCAATAATAGAAAAGAAGATTGTTTTTATGGCCCAGTACTCTGTAGGCAATAACAGAACAGGAAAGCACTCTGAGCTAGAGATTTTGGTCCCAGTTAAAAGTTATGTGATTTGGGGGGAAGCCATTTGCCTCCCTGGGCATAAGAGCTGGAGGCTTTGTCTTAAGTAACAACCTGGACGAGGTGAACTCTAAATTTTCTATGGACTCTAAAATTTTGTGACTCTAAATGTAGGCTAAAATTATTTTTAATTTAAAATATGTTCCTGCCTAAATAATACAGTAATTCATTGTTCATAAAAACAGACAAAACAACAACATAGTGTTCCATGTAGAGTTAAAGTACTGTTTGATCAGTACCAAATCCATGCCCCTCTTCTTTTTCTCCTTCTTCTTCTCCCTAGAGTTCATCCCCGAGATTAACTTTGTGTATATCCTTCCAGATTTTAAGAAATATGTATACTCAAAATTATACACACAGAGAAACTCATAATCTTGTTTGCGACTTGTTGTTTTTTACATAAGTGGTACAGGGAACTGTGTTAGTGATCCTTAAGACCATCTCCAGGTTTGATAGCTGTGACTTATTACAAAAAGATATAAATCAATATCAGCAAAGGAAAAAGTCACATAAGGAAAAGTATAGAGGAAATCAGAGCAAGCTTCTTAGAGTTTCTTCCAGGGCACACTTGATCTCGCCAGCAAAATATTATGATAGAATGTGAAATACAGTCTATCAGGAATGTTGAGCAGAGATTTGGTACTCAGGATTGTTATTGGTAGCTGGCTACAAGGACACCACTGCTTGGCATGTACCAAGATTCCATACTGGTAGTGGGTGTTTAGCATAAAACACATTGTTTGCATAGTTTAGTCACAGTGCACTCACTATGCTTACCAAAGAATTGAGGACACTCTTAAAATCCAATTTCTTATACACTAGCCATGGGCCAATCTCACAAGCAGTCCTATCTAAGGATAGCAGTTAGGCTGCTATGGTAACTCTTCTGCACAGCAACAGAAGTTTTGGAAATTTGCTTTTTGTACTCAACAAAATGTTTTTGAGGTCTAACATACATATATTTATGTTATTTTCTCTATAATTTTCCTCTTGAAAATAGAACATTAATAGGTATGTGTGTTGTTATGTGCAAGGTTTTCTCTGCTACACTAGAAATGGAACTGTTGGATCATAGAACATTTTATATATTGATGGATATGTCCATACCACCCTTTATAGTTTCTATTAATTTATGTCCCCATAACAAAGTATGTCTGTTTTGCCTTATCCTTTTTTATAACTGTTATGAAACTTTAAATTTTATAGAACACATATGTAAAAATAGCATCTCCCTGTGATTTTAATTTGCGTATTTTGAGTGAGTCTGTCTTCATTAAAATGGCCGTTGCACAATGCCCTGTTGAATTATTCATTATTTGTAGGGATTAAAAGCAGGACCACTGGCATAAATATAATAGAGATATAAGTCCCTTTCAGTACCCAGTTTGATTTTGTCTTGGATATGCATGATTCCTAGAGTTTGGTTGCCAAGTTTCTTAAAAGAGCTGAACAAAGCTACTCTTGAGCAAATGAAAAGTTGTGATATGTCTTTATACATCTTGTGGCATTTGTATTGTCTCCAGGGCTGCCATAAACTTGGTGGCTTACATATCAGAAATTAATTTTCTCATAGTTCTAGGGGCTGAGAATCCAAGATCAAGTTGTTAGGTTTGGCTTCTTCTGGTGGCTTTATCCTTGTCTTGCAGATGGCTGCCTTCTTGTTGTGTCCTCACATATCAGTCAGATTGAGGCCCACTTCTAATGACCTTATTTTACTTAATCACCTCTTTAAAAGCCTAATCTCCAAATTCAGTCACATTCTTATACTATGAATTAAGGCTTCAACATGAATTTTGAGGAGGAATACAATTCAACCTGTAACAACCTAAATTCTGATAGGTAATTCAGCACAGAGGTAATTTAGCACTGTTTCCGGGAGGCATAAATGAAGAAAAATGAGATTTCAAACTACTCAGAGATAAAATCCAGGGCTACTCAGGAACTAGGAGCTCCATTTTTTCTGTAAGCTTGCCCAAAGAAGTGACAGGATAGTTAGCTTTCATTCTTTTATTCAGTAAATATGGATTGACTATCCAGGAGGTGACAGCCTCAAGAGATATAGAATTAAGCAGCAAGAACTATCTTCACCAAAACTACATTCTTTCATTGGTTCACCTTAATGAGACAACTGAAAAATTTCAAGATGCTTTATACAATTACTAAAGGTGAATATGACAAAACACAAGTTTTATCTAACTTGCTTTACAAAGTTCCTATTTCCCATCTTGTCTCAGAAACTCTGATTTTATTCTTAAGATGTTTTCCCTTTTCCACTTGTGGAATTCTCAGAACACGCTTTCAAGGAGAAAGAGCAGATAGTAGGGGAGTTGACTGCCTCTCACACAACTATAGTTTAAATCTTAACACTTCTTCAGGTATCAGTGGAAAAGGAAAAGTAACCTTGAACTACAGAACCTCCTATCTCTCCTTGGTACAGGCTGGATCAAAGATATTTCCTTACACCCTTTTTCCCTTCCTTCGTATATTCCTAACTTTTATAGATTACCATTAAGCAGTATTACAGATTCAAGATTATTTTCAGTGTTCATTTAAAGCTAAGTTCACTTGGTTATAGGACAAAAGGCCAGGTGAGCCAAACGTTCAATTTATATTTCTAAAAGTTGAGAACCTTTCTAAGCTCCATACAAAAAGAAGGCAAGATGTCTGACTAACAGCACTTTTAAGGTCTGGCTACTTACAGAATTCCTGGAACGATATTTTTAGTTACATTTTTGAGACTTATCCCCAATAAATATGACCATAGTGGTTAGTAAGTGATAATTATATGAGAACTTTTTTGGCTTCACTGATGAAAGGCAGCACTAACTATAATCAGTGTCAATACATACAGTGGGAAAAACGATGTTCTTGGTAAGGGATGTAACTGATTTAATTCAGTTGTCACCAGCTTTTATTCAAGTCTAAGTACAGACATCTGTTTCAGCAACTGTGGGTACATTACAGAAATAGTAACCATAAAATTCACTCAACAGATATCTATTGACAGACAACTACACATGGCAATCAACACCAGATGCTGGGAGTGATATACAAAATAAAAAATCACTGTCCTCATGTTGGGTGAGGGAGCATAAGAAACTCAAACACAGAACCACAAGTAAGATACAGAACTACAGAAAAATCACTTGAGATTAAACAAGGAACTAAATGTCTACTTGTCAAATTTTTGGTATACAAATTCAGGGTTTTACTACAGTGTTTATGGTTTTCACTAAGTCCACAAAAGATTCCATTCAAACCTTCCCCCAAAGGCTGAACAACACCACGGGTTGTCATTTTACAAGCTAAATATTTGCATAATCTATCAGTCAGCAATCTACATATTAGCATATAACCAGGAGAAACTTGTATATCAAAGATATATAAGAATGTCGTGCATATAGCATCTCATAGCAACAAACTGGAAGCAACCAAAATACTGTTTGATAGAATGAATTAAAATATCTGTAGCATATTCACCCAAAGGAGTATTACTCAAGAATGAAAATAAATGAGCTCCAGTAACATAATATTGAGTATGAAAGTTATGCTCCAGGAATCCAAAAACAAATGATGTTCTATATAATATCTATAAGGAAGTAAAACTGAATAACATTGCTTAAGCATATATGTCTACATAGATATTCACATATGATAACTATAAACAAGATTTTTTAAAAACCTACAAGTGAATACCAAACACAAAATTCAAAAGGGGCACATTGGGGAGGAGCACATATAATTTACTGATATAGTTCTAATCCTTGGGTTAGGTGGTGAGTTGCCCCCCTCCCCCCTTTTGGTACTAGGGATTGAACCCAGGAGTGCTTTACACTAAGCCACATCTCCAGTACTTTTCACTTTTTATTTTCCGACAGGGGCTCACTAAGCTGCTGAGGCTAACCTCAAACTTACAATTGGACTGCCTCAGCATCCCAAATCTCTGGGATTGCAGATATGCCGTGCTGTGCCTAGCTATTCATTATGCTCTCAATTTTTACAATGTTAAGAGTCAAGAGCAGGAGAGTTATTGAAGTTTTAATGGGCAAATAAGGATGAAACAGATATGAAAATGGGTAGGATATAGTTATTGTTTCAGTTATTAAGGTGTTTACAATCTAATGGAGGCAATATGACACATTCATAATTTTGTGTGCTTCCCTACACATGCTCTTATGTAACATTTACAAACAACCCAAATGACCTATACTTCATGCCTAGTTAGCTGGATAGCAGAAAACAAAATCTTTTATAAAATATAATTTTGTATATATATATATATATATGTGTGTGTGTGTACACACACACACACACACACGAGCGAGTGCACACACACATATATATTTATCTCTGGGAAATTCTGAGGTAATACTTAAACATTATGTTTCACAGATGTCCTTCTTGTCTCTTGTTACTTAAGCCTCTGATGTGACTCCCAAATGCTGTTTTTACTCCTCTGCTTCTACTTTAATCTGTGAAATCATCACAACCTCATTTCTCAATTTTCACAGTGGTAGCTGGGAACAGGTTTATAACATTAAATGAAACTTACTGATCTTTGGGATGAAGCATGAGGAAAGTAAACATAAAAATATTCATCAAAACACAAAGATAAAAAAACCCCTTAAATTGGGCATGGTGGTAAACACTTGTAATCCCAGTGATTTAGGAGGCTGAGACAAGAGGATCACAAGTTCAAGGGCAGCCTCAGTAATTTAGCAAAACCTATCTCAAAATGAAAAAATAAAAAGGACTAAAGTGCTATGGGTTCAATCCGCAGTACTAAAAACAAACAAACAAACAAAAAAACAAGCTATATTTAAAGTCTACAAATCTCAGCCCCTCCACAAGGGTGCAGTTGGCCACAATGTAACAGGGGCCATCTAATTTCTTCTTAGTGGCAGGACTTTTGAGGAAATGCTCCCTTAATAGTGATCTAAAGAGAAGAAAATTCTTTACCCTCTTTGGAGGCTATGATTCCTCTCATTTTTTGTCCCAAGGTCTGATTTAATTTTTTTTAATTGGTTGTTCAAAACGTTACAAAGCTCTTGACATATCATGTTTCATACATTAGATTCAAGTTGGTTATGAACTCCCATTTTTACCCCAAATACAGATTGCAGAATCACATCTGTTACAGTCCACATTTTTACATAATGCCCTATTAGTAACTGTTGTATTCTGCTACCTTTCCTATCCTCTACTATCCCCCCTCCCCTCCCCTACCATCTTCTCTCTCTACCCCATCTACTGTATTTCATTTCTCTCCTTGTTTATTTTCCCGTTCCCCTCACAACCTCTTATGTGTAATTTTGTATAACAATGAGGGTCTCCCTCCATTACCATGCAATTTCCCTTTTCTCTCCCTTTCCCTCCCACCTAGTGTATCTGTTTAATGTTGATCTTTTCTTCCTGCTCTTCCTCCCTGCTCTGTTCTTAGTTGTTCTCATTATATCAAAGAAGACATTTGGTATTTGTTTTTTAGGGATTGGCTAGCTTCACTAAGCATAATCTGCTCTAGTGCCATCCATTTCCCTGCAAATTCCATGATTTTGTCATTTTTTAGTGCTGCGTAATATTCCATGGTGTATAAATGCCACATTTTTTTTTATCCATTCATCTATTGAAGGGCATCTGGGTTGGTTCCACAATCTAGCAATTGTGAATTGTGCTGCTATGAACATGATGTGGCAGTATCCCTGTAGTAAGCTCTTTTAAGGTCTTCAGGGAATAGTCCGAGAAGGGCAATAGCTGGGTCAAATGGTGGTTCCATTCCCAGCTTTCCCAGGAATCTCCATACTGCTTTCCAAATTGGCCGCACCATTTTGCAGTCCCACCAGCAATGTACAAGAGTACCCTTTTCCCCACATCCTCGCCAGCAATTGTTGTTGTTTGACTTTTAGGAAGATTGACAGTGGTATTTCACTTTCTTAAGGGGCTATTTTACCTCTGTCCACAGGAGTGTGGGTTTACTCCCAAACCATCTCAAATCAAAGACGGTAGCATACTATCAGCGGGCTGCAGTGCACTTCCCTGAATCTCTATGATAAAGTTTTAAATAACAAGCTAGGAAGAATATTCTCTGAAAATGAGGAATGTTCCGTTTCTTCTGTAGTCCTTCATTTTCTAATCCCTGCAGGGAATTTCTCAAAGGGTAATATATACAACTGAGGAAAACAAAATTTACAGGAGAAAAGCATCCTTAACACATACTTCATTCTCAAAAGAATTTTCAGACTTACAACTGTAAGAAGATACTGTTTACAGTTCTAAAAAAGAACATTATTTCTTATCCCAAACACCTGATTTATTTTATCCCAGTTCGTTTAGGGAAAATCTGATGAACCAGGGAGACAGGAGGATTTACCTGTCTGCTTAGTCAGCTTAGAAGGCAAAAGTTGTTTGCACCTTTTAAAACACTTCTCTGCACCCCAGTTTTCCCCAAATTTAGGGTTCAGTTTGAACAACAGCACTTCTTACAGCACACCCAAAACAAATGCTTTAGGGGGAGGGGGAGGTTCAAATGTCTTTTCCAAAAAAACTCTTCTGGAATCCTTAGCTTTAATTTCGCAGCCTTTGACTTTTTCACACGTAAAGTTTTGACCTCTGGAGCGCTGTCTTTTCCCTGGTATATTGGAAACTCCTCGCGCACCGACTGATTCATTCCCCATTCCTACTAGCACAAGGTTTGGCAAAGCGTGGGCGCCCACAAATGAATGAATGAACGGATTTGTAGAAGAAAGGCGGGAAGAGATTAGTATTTTTTGGTGTGACTAGAACTACAATGGTTACAAAGTAACGACAAAAACCACCCAAACTTGGACAGATGGCCACTTTCAGTGGGTTCTCAAAACTAGACCAGAACTGCCCACTACACCCCGCCCACTACGCCCCGCCCACGGGCGACAGACGGGAAATACAAGCTGTCAGGAAAACCGGAAGTGCCCGGTCACGCCTTGCGCATGCGTGTATCCGTTAGCTCGCGCTTCCTACCACCGGTCATCCAGTGAGGAAGCCGGGGCGCCTGGGCCCAAGCTGCCGGGTAGTCTTTGGCCCCGTGTCCCACGCCCCCGCGCATGCGTTATGAGTTGAGCCTCTCGCGCTGAGGCGGGGCGAAAGGACGGATTTTATTTTCTTGTTCCCGCCCCTCTTCTTCCCCCACCTGCCACGTACAAGGCCGGAGCTCTCGCTAGGCTAGTTGGGTCTGTGCGATTGGCTGGGGCCCACGGCAGTCTGCGAGCTAGGTGCGGCGGCCGCGGAGGGCTACCGAGCGGGTCCTGTCTGCACCCTCCCTGAGACGCCCAGAGCCGGTCTGCGGCGGTGGCCTCGCATCGGTCCGTCCACGGAGTCCCGCGCAAAGGCGACGGCCTTGTAAGCTGGTATGGCCGCAAGAGTCGGGGGTGCGGCCGCGCTCTCTTGAGAAGTCCCGGGGACGAGGAAGTGCTGGAGGGCCTCTCTGGAACCCACCGGCGCGGGGCGGGCGGCCCACGGGGGCCGTGGGAGAGCGCTAGAGCGAGCGAGGAGGGCCGAGGGGACCTCGCGGGGGCTGGGAGGTCACGGAGGGGGAGGGGTGACGAGGCCGCTGTTCTTGGTGGCTGGGAAGTGGGCGTAGGGTTCTGGGGGGCGTTCGGCCCAGAAGTGTCTAGGCAATTCGGTGTGGCTCCCGGAGGTCGAATTGCCGGAGATCGCTGTGCGAGCCATTGGGAGCCCTGGAGTGGTGGGTGCCTAACTCGAGGGGGTTGGAAGGGTGAGAAGGGTGGAGAGGCACCTGTGGGAATAATTTGATTGGGGGTCATAGAAGAGGAACCTCATTCTTTGGCTATCAGTCCTTAAGCGCGGAGTGGAGGCCCAGCCTGGTTTTTATAATGATGACAGCTAACTTTTAAGAGTTTGCTTCTCTGGGTACTGAGTATTTTAGATGCTTGATGCTATCTAATCACGAGAACCCATTCAAACTTATTCCCGTTTTGCATATGATGAAAGTGAACCTTCGAGAAGGATTTAAAGTCTCAAAGTTAATAGTGCGGATCTTTATTATTAACATTGCCTCTGGTCAGGCAGCATTTTAGGCCTCTTGCATTCTTTTGGAATAATCAAAGGTTTATTTGCTCTGGGATTTCTTGAAGGAAATTGCACCCTCAGGAGGTACCTAAACTGCTGCCTCTGAATTTGAGCAGTGGTGGGGTTAGTGGATCCAGCGGCTTGGCCACTGAACCTAGATTATAGTGCAAGAGGCAGGCCTTTTATTTGTTTTGGGGCACATCAGTTTATTCCCAGAACTCAAAAAAGTGCTTCTGGTGAAGTATTATGCGTGTTAGTGGAGACACAGCGCAGAGGGGGTGGGGGCAGGGATAAGATAAAAGAAATTGCTGTAGGGATCTTAACAGCAGTTCTAGGAACTAGTTGTTCATATGGATCTTTACGTTGCTAGAGAAAGAGTACCAGAATTCTGCTGTTGTATAAATATGTGTGGATGGGATTTTCCCTCAGAGAAAAATGTACTCTTGTGATACTTGTGTGTTTTTCCCGAGTAACTGCATAAATGGGGAACAGTCTTAGGAAAGAAGCATTGGTTCCTGGCTGCAGGGAATTTACAATTGATGAGAAACACCAAAAGTGAATTTGTTGGTAAACATGACAGATACAGAGTATATGTGACTCAAGTTTTTAGGTCATTGGAACTGAGCATTCCCCACTTCCATCAGTAGGACATACTATCTAGTGTATGTGATGTTGAAATTTTTCTTAATATGATGTGGGGAGTCACTTTATTTACCCATTCATCTTTTTGTGAAGGGAACAGAAGCAATTCTTAGAATACCTTTTACATGTCAGGCACTATTCTAGGTGCCGCCAGGAATACATAATACCATCACACTGGCCCCTCGCCATTATTACTGGTTTACACATCCTGTGGAAATGCATTAATTTATTTCATGATCCTCTCAGCCTATCAATGCAAACACAATGGAATATTTACCATCTTGCAGAAGTGCTTGTACTTCAGAGGTATTCAGTAAATGTTTCCTTAATGCACAGGACAAATTTTGCTACAGGTGAAGAGCAAGTTGTATGGAGTTTTCAGTTCATCACGGTTTTTGTGAGAAGTTCATTGTGAAATGGGAAGATAAAAAACTAACCATATTCTTATTTTGTGTTAGGACAAGCATGATGTTCAGATGGCGGAACACAGTTCACTTTGTACTGCACTGACCTTGGAGTGTTATATTTAGTTTTAATGCCCCATTTCATTAAAGATTTATTAATAAAATGTGACCTGGACAGAGGATGGTGAAGGAATCTAGAGTATTCATTTAAGGAATAGGTGAAAGGACTACAAACTTTTATATAAGCAATATTGGGACATTTATATATAATCTTCATGAAACAATTTAGTATTCTTGAACACTTTTTCAAGTATTTGAAGGATTTATGTGTTGAGAGGGTTTGAATGGTTTTATACATGCACCGAAAGGACACAGTAATTGCAGAGAAATGTGATAATGTTAATAATGAATTTGAAATATGATAATGTTAATTAAATAATGAATTTAAGTAGAGGGAAAGCTGCCAGTAGTAAAACAGGAGGTTGAAGTCAAAATGTGGAGGTTGTAAGTCAGATGACTTAAACAGCCTTGAGAGATAATTTGGGGCACGAACAGGAGTTGATGCTAAGAAAACACTTAGTGATCTTATTTTAACATATTCAGGAATATCTTGGCCTTGAGAAAATGAGATATTGACACATTATTTGCTTATAGTACTTTGTTCATGATTATACAGTAATCATTTATTAGAGATCTTGGATGATATTTTGAATTTAGAATCACAAAGTCATTATAGGATGATGATTTTGAATAATTTGACATAACATGAAAATAAAACCTAGGAAATGGGAAAATTATGTAGCAAGCTAGTATTTAATGGTTACTTCTAATAATGTCTTCTTAAAACAGTTTAATACACCCACTCTGATTTAGGGGTGGGGTGAATTGAAATGGGGGTGGATATGGAATATGTAGTACAATAGTGAATAGTCTTGTTGGAAAACTTAGAAAGGTATCACTTATTTGCCCTTTCTCCTCAAGTTCCCAAAATAGAGGGAAATTAGAATACTCATGAGACCTTTCTTACTTAAAAGAGAAAAATTTGATTTTTCACACATGCTTTTCTCTTCAAGATTAGCATTAAAAGTTAAGGCCAATATAATTTTGAAGCCAGTATTTATTTTTTCCTTATTTAACAAGTCTTGAATAATTACTGTGTGCCCGGTACATACTATGTACTTCTTACTTTCTAGTGGAAAAGACAATAAAAAGATAATTTTTAATGTCTGAAAATGGTAATGCTTTGAAGAAAAATAAGATAGGGTACTAAGATAGGGGGTGGGGAGTCATTTTAAATTAGATGGTTAGGGAAGACTTCTGAGAAGATGACATTTGTTGAGGGTTCCGAATCATAAGGAATATGAAAAGAGTTCAAGGCAAAAGGAGTAGCAAGTTGCAAAGCCTTGAGTGGAAAGGAAGAACTTAAAGCATTGGTGTAGCAGGGGTGTATGAGGGAAAGAGGTACAAAATGAGATTAAATAGTTGGTCAGAGACCAGAAGCTAGATCATGACTTTGTAGATTTTGCTTTTTAAGACAGAAATCTGTTGGAAGATTTAGAGGACACTGACCTTAGATTTTATTTCACAGACTAATTGATGTGTTAAAAATAGATTAAAAATGGGCAAAATGGAAAAGGAGACAGATCAGGTAAGGAGTCTTTTGCAATGATTTAACCAAAAAATGGTGGTGTCTTGGATCACATTGTTAGCAGTGAAGATACTGAAGTGGTTGGATTCCAGAGACATTTCTTAAAAGGTAGTAGTAATAAGATTTGTAGTTTGGCTATAAGGTGTGAGAAAAATGAGGAACTAAGACTTTTTTATCTTGAATAACTGGAAGGTAGTTGTTGTCACTAACAAATGGGGAAAAGTAACTCTAGGAAACAGATTTTAAGTGGATGACCAGCAATTAACTTTTGGACATGTTAGAAATGTAAATGGTATTATTTAGATATGCAGTTAAATATGTGGTTAAAACAATAGGAGACAAAATAATACAACTTATTATATATGTAATACAGTTTTTGCCAGACATTTTAACATGAACATGTTAACAGTGGGATAGTGAATCACTTTTGAAGGCCAAATTTCTTGTATTCTTTTTTTTTTCTTGTACTCTATTTTCAACTTTTCAGATATGTTCTATTGTATAATCATCAAAATAATTGTTATCAGTCTTTCTTTAGAGTTATATAAGAACATCCTGGAGTCCACCATGAATGGACA
This sequence comes from Urocitellus parryii, assembly GCF_045843805.1. NCBI lineage: Eukaryota > Metazoa > Chordata > Mammalia > Rodentia > Sciuridae > Urocitellus > Urocitellus parryii. Next base: position 149,684,404 of record NC_135532.1, read on the forward strand.
GTTGGACCTAAGTGGAAAGCTAATTATCAAAGCTCAACTTGGGGAGGATATTCGAAGAATTCCCATTCATAATGAAGATATTACTTATGATGAATTAGTGCTAATGATGCAGCGAGTTTTCAGAGGAAAACTTCTAAGTAATGATGAAGTTACAATAAAGTATAAAGATGAAGGTAAGAGTGTTTTTAAGGCAGTTTTTGAAAATAAGTATGTGTTCATTTGCTCATCTTTTTTATTGGACTATCCCCCCCCCCATGATATTTGAATGGCCATTTTCTTTTATTTAAGGGGATGTTTATATAATTAGTCTAAGTTAAAAATAGCTAAGTTATTTATTATTAGAAGGGAGTTTTAAGTGTTAGAACACTTTCATATGCTGTTCTACAAATTTTTTTATTTTCTTCTTTCTGGCCAGTTTTGACTTCCTTTTTATTTTTAAAACCAAATTTCTACTTGTATTTCCTCAAGTGAAAGAGATATCAGTAGCTATTGAATGGAAAAGAATTTAATGGTTAATTAATTAAGTATGGGAGAACTGGTTTCAACAAATGTGTTTATTGCAGAAATTTTCAAGAGTGTGTAATATGCTGATGTACATTGTCATTTAATAGAATGTGATGTTCCCTGACTGATTTTACCACAAAACTATTTTTATGGAGATGGATTTTACATGAGAAATGTTTGATCAAACATGCAGTGGAATTATAGCAGTAGAATATTATTTATTTCCTATTCTTTAACCAGCCTTCTTTTTAAATCACTTATGGAAATTTGTTTTGTTGGTGATTTGGTATGTTTTTTAATCACTGAACTTATTTGTAGAGTTTTTCATCTTGAGCTCAGCATTTGGCATCTTTCTTTGAAATACTCTTATCTCTTACTTTCTCTGAAACTGTGATTATTCTGGTTTTCTTTTTATCACAAATAGCTGCTTCTTTATGAGGATTGTCTTAAGGTAATGCCAGCTACTATAATAGAAATATTAAAATCTCAGTGGGTCCACACTGAAGAAATCATTTAGGGACCCAGACTGACAGAAGCTCTGTTATTTTTTTATTTTGAAAAAGCTCCATTATCTTTAACACATGGCTTACAAAAATCATCAAAATCAAAAATTGACATCCAGCAGGCATATGGATGAAGAAAGAGTGTGAAGGGATATTACTTGCTAGGCATCAAGGTGATATATAACTTCTACATTGGTCCAAACCCAGTCAGATGGCTTTGGTGAGATGCAGGTGGAAAATGTTGTCCCTGGCTGAACAGCCACTTTGTAAAATTTGCCCTATGGAGAAGGAGTGTAAAATCAACTGATAATCAACTAAGCTGGCCATGTAGTTACAGGCACAATTCTCCCTTCTTGTGACATATGATCTAAGAGCACCCTAGCTAATTTTTGAGAATCACTCATGTTTAGGAACAATAAAGGAGGTATTTCATCCTGTTCTTTTATCTAGTAATCTCATCAACTCAAAATACACTGCCTTTCACCCCTGTGACTTCCAAATGTATGACGTAAATTGATCAGTTATTTTTTCTTTCTTGACTTTACAACTCAAAATTTTAATGGTTGTCTTTTAACCTAAGATGCTTTGCTTTGCCTCAAACTTAGCATATCTTAAAATGACCTTACTGATTGGCTTTCTCTTATATTTCCTATTTTCATGTCAGTAAACTTTTCCTATAAAAGATCAGATAATATTGTAGTTTTGTAGATCACATAAGCCCTCTTATCATCATCACAGCCATTTTTTTAACTGCCTCTTAAAAATCTAAAAACTATGAGGCTGGGGCTATAGCTCAGTGGTAGAGCTCTTGCCTCACACATGTGAGGCACTGGGTTCAATTCTCAGCACCACATAAAAATAAATAAATATATTGTGTCCATCTATAAATAAAAAATATATTAAAAAAAAATCTGAAAACCAGTCTTAATCACAGTCCTGTAAAAACAGCGATGGATCCATTGGGTCAAATTGTAGATTCCTCATTGTTGAAGTGTGTCATCCTTATCTGGCTACCAAATTATATATATATTTTTTTTCACGTGTTTTTGAAGTGTTCTGAATCATTCAGATTTGTGTTTCATAGTCTGTGTTGGGCTCTAGAGTGAAGGGACTGCTCAGGTAGATTCTACTATTAGAAATTCTGTTTCTGTTGTGTGATTCAGTAAAGGAAAAAGACAAAATTATAGGAAATTTCCTTCTTTTACATCTATATTTTCTTAAAATGTATTTATGAGTCAAGTCTTTCAGAGCTGTATGTTGGACATATATGTGATAGGAATTAGATTTAGTTATAAAGAGCTAAAATAATTATAGAGTGCTCGGTTATGGCTTTTATTGCCATCTTAGTCCAAAATAAAGCTATGTAATCCATTTAAGATTGGTGCAGAAGAGCATTCCTGGAGTGGCCTCTTGGCCTTCACCAGATAAAAATTCCCACCCAACTGTGTGAAGATGCACTGTAAAAGACCCCTGATCAGTCTGTCCCTGCTTTTCTGTTCTTGCTCTTTGTAGGGAATTTTTTTTCCCCCTAGTCCTTTGAAAGCTTTTGAAACATGCAGTTGATATGCTAATTATAGTATTCTTTATCCCTGAGATCTAGGGGATTTCACAGTCTTCATTATGTGCTATTTTTTGTATATATAAATTTTTTTTTTTTTCTGGGGAAAGTTGATACTTTTAGTATCAAAATGGTCACTAACTTGAAAGACTCTACTGTTCATTCATTAACAATTCTTCAAGAACTGTGAGTTATTGTTATGTATGACTTCTCTCCATTTGCTTGTGTCAGTGTGTTTTATTTAGAATTAAGAATAGATTCTTGAGAATCCTTATTACTTTCATTTTTGATAAATATATTTAAAGTTTTCAAAATGGAAAGATTTTGGCTCAATCAATAATTCACACTATTGCTACCATAAATTTAGTGACTGGTAAAATTTAATACATGTATTAACTCAGCAACATTTTCTCACGAGGATATGATAAATTCTTTGCTTGTAAGAGTAATAAGAAAAGTTGATTTAGTATTTTTTTAAACAATTCACATTTCTCAGATGATTCTTTAATGTTTGTTTTAAGGTTTTTCTAGGAGATTCTAATTATGTTCTGCAATATACATTTTGAATTTAAATTTTCATATGTCCCATTTTATTCCTGTTAACAAATCTGAAACTCGTATGTTTTGTTTTGTTTTTTAATTCCAGATGGAGATCTTATAACAATTTTTGATAGTTCTGACCTTTCCTTTGCTATTCAGTGTAGTAGGATACTGAAACTGACATTATTTGGTGAGTGGTAAACTTTTTAATATTTTTATTAAAATCTTTTATCTTTTTTCCTTTCTAAAGACTTTTTTTTTTCTTCTAAAGGCTCAGAATTAAATGACAATGTAGTCAAAAAGTGCTTATATCAATTTTCATTTAAGGAGTAGTTTTAAATTGCTTGACGTTTTCTTATGTTTTAAGTTTAATTCAGTAAGAACAGTTTTGAAATCAAATACAACTTATATATCCTTAGCTATGTTGGAATTTTTGAGTTCTTAGACCGCTTGTATTTGGGGAATATTCACAGAAAGTCAATACATTCTGCATCTACTTTGTTATTCTAAATAGTAATGCATGCCTTTTAGTTAAATGTATCACATTAAAAATAATTGCAGGGCTAAAACTTCCTGTGGGTTCTTTAAGAATTTATTTTTTTTATTTTATTATTTTTTTAATTAGTTGTTCAAGACAGTACAATGATCTTGACATATCATACATTTGATTCAAATAGGGTATGAATTCTCATTTTTCCACGTGTACAGATTGCAGGATCACATTGGTTATACATCCATGTGTATACATACAGCAATCCTAGTGTCAGTTGTATTCTGCTGCCCTCCCTATCCCCCCTCCCCTCCCATCCCTATTGTCTACCCATACTGCTGTGACACTTATCTCTCTTTTTTTTCCCTTCCCTTCCCCCTCACACCATTGTATATGTTTAAGAATTTATAATTATCTTTCTCTATAACAGAGCATGTTTTTACATATTCTCAGGGCTTAACATATAATATAAGCCAATACTTTTGATCTTATTTTTCAAGTATTATTTAAAGACTAAAGATAGTACTGATAATAACAAATACAGACTAATTTTAATCTTTTAGATCTAGATTTGCAAGGTGAAATACTTAATGGACAAGATAGAAATGGTTGGTTACAGAGTTAAAGTAGGAGCATTATTATTTGAAAAATAAGGTGTACACTTTTTTTGGATGCTTTGTTTATCGTTTACTTTTTCAAATATGTTATATTGAACTTTAGTGTTTCATGAGAGATGGGCATGCCTGATTGATTTAAGTTTATCTGTTTTTATTTCCACATAGGAAAAATGAAGAATCAGATTTTAAATGTTAATAATAAAAACTATTAAAATTTTTTAAAAAATTATCTTTTCTCAGTATCAAATGTAAAATACTTAACCACTGTTAGCCAAGTATAAGATAGACTAGATAACTAGAACCCACCTTGCTAGAAGCACTCACATGGTAGATATAAACTATACCAACTATATTTTATTGAATTATGCAACTTGGCTTGTCCAGGAAAGTAAGGGAAATATCCAGGGACCAAAAAAATAAATGAAACTAAAAACCAGGGCCTAAATACCAAACACTGATTTAAGTTGGAATATTCTTGGTGGTAATCGTGAAGATGTTAGCATAATCTTAAGATTTTGTCATTTGGTGTCTAAATGTGGTAAGTCCTGGATCCTGTATAGCCCCCTCAATGGGCTATATTCTCAAAAAGAATATTGTAGAAAATAAATATCTTCCTTGATAAAGGAAAGATCAAGGAAGCTTAACATATGCTGGGCTATCAGGGTTTTGGAAGTCTCCCTTGAGGATTCATAACCAAGGATAGGAGGGCTGGGTTTAAGTTTAAACTACCTGGGTAGTTTGGAATCTCTCAAGCCCAGATTTAAAACCAAAACAAAAACAAAGGCAGAAATCACTCTGAAAGGGCATATGAGTCTTAAGTCACATGTTTCTCACTGATGGGTTTTAGTATTAAAAATTGTAAGACACAAGAACCAGTTCATATAAGGAATAAACAGTGGCCATAACTAATAGAATTAGACTTCTAAAAACTTGAGTTAATAGAAATGACAGTCTATAAAATATATGTTAACAGTTATTAAAGGGGCTAGGGCTGTAGCTCAGTGGCAGAGCGCTTGCTTAGCATGTATGAAGCACTGGGTTCAGTCCTCAGCATTGCATGAAAATAAACAAAGACTTGCTGTCCATCTACAACTACAACTTTTTTTATAAAATTATTAAATAAGGAATAAAAATGTAAGAGCAAGGTACTATGAAAAAGAACAAATAGATTCTTAAAAAGAACTTAAGGTAACTTTTTAGAAATTGTCTTTGACGTTGAATTCTAAGTAGATAGGTTAAACGCTGATTAGTCATGGTGAAAAAGAGAATTTGGATATCAAAAGGAAGCCAAAAGAAATCGTAATAAAACAGAAAAACAGATGTGGAGAATATGAAATAGAAGTTGAGAATGAGAAAGTCAAGCATATTTCCATTAAGAATTTAAAAAGGAGAGAGTGGGGGGTGTGGACATATATGAAGAGGTAGTGACTAAAGAAGTTTTCAAGATTACATAAAAGATATAAACCTTTATGTATAAACGTGGATGTATAACCAGTGTGACCCCGCAATCTGTACACGTGATAAAAATAAGAATTCATAACCCACTTGAATCAAATGTATGAAATATGATATGTCAAGATCATTGTAATGTTTTGAGCAACCAATAAAAAGAAAAAAAGTTATAAACCTTTAGATTCAGGAGGCAGAGTGAATCCTAAGCAAGATAAGTAAAAATAAATCCCTACAAGATATTGTTATGAAACTGTAATATACATAAAACAAAGAAATTATAAAAGTATCCAGCAAAAATACTCAACTATGAAGCAATTAGACTGTTAGTGAATTTTTATTCATAGTAGTAACAGAAACTAGAAGACAGAAATAACATCTTCAAATGGTTAAGAATAACTAGAAAAGTAGCATTCCACAGTCTGCTAAACTTCAGGATGAAGGGGAAGTAACATTTTCAAACAAAGGTAGAATCTACCATTCAGAGGCCCTTGTTAGAAGAATTTTTTAAAATTGGGTTTCAGTGAAAAGGAAATGACTCTGGAAAATAGTGAAAGTGGCAAGCTGTGTTGATTACAAGAAACAGTAATAGTTTAGGAATACAAAAACAATACAATTAACAAAAATGGGCAAAGATGTGGGGGGAAAAGATTGCTGATGGGAAAGCAAATGGGTGCAACCATACTGGAGAGCACTATGGAGGAAAATTTCTCAAAATACTTGGAGTGGAACCACCATTTGACCCAGTTATCCCACTCCTTTGTTTATACCCAAAGGATTTAAAATCAGCATACTACAATGACACAGCCACATCAATGTTTATAGCAGCTCAATTTACTGTAGCTAAGCTATGGAACCAACCTAGGTACCCTTCAACAGATGAATGAATAAAGAAAATGTGGTATATATACACAATGGAATATTACTCAACCATAAAGAAGAATAAAATTATGGCGTTTGCTAGAAACTGGAGAATATCATGCTAATCAAAATAAGCTAATTCCCAGAAACCAAAGGCCGAATATTCTCTCTGATATGTGGATGCTAACACACAATGCAGGGGTAGGAGGTAGAAGTTTATTAGTTTAGACAAAGAGGAATGAAGGGAAGGGAGGGTATAAAGGAATAGAAAAGATAGTAGAATGAATTGAACATAACTTTCCTATATTCACATATGAATATATGACCAGTGAAACTTCCCATCATGTACAACTGTAAGAATGGGATCTTAATTAGAATAAGTTATAGTTCACGTGTGTATAATATGTCAAAAACACTCTACTGTCATATATAATTAAAAAGAACAAATTAAAAAATGGAAAAATAAATAAATAAAAACACTCTGGCACTTAAAAAAAAAAAAGAAAGAAAAGTGGAAGGAAACTCAAAGCATGGTGTCTGCAAGCCAGGAGGAGACACCCCTCAGTTTAATCTTGGGATGGCCCATGAAGACCCCAACCTGATCCTTGTTGGTATCATCTCATTTCCTCATCAGGAAAAGGGGAGTCTTCCCGCCAGATATTCCTGTTGTCCTGGGCTAACCAAATCCCTGACTCTGACCAAATTGCTGTAAACAGCCACAAGGACACAATCAGCCCTTGGGCTTTAGACCTTTGCCCTCCATCTGCAGTGTCTCCTCTGCTTCCCCCACACTCAAATCCTACTCCTCTTTATGAAGCTTGGGCAAATCCCAGCTTGTCCTTGAAACTTTTCCCCCAATTCCCTGACTACATTTATCCTTTGCTATTATTATTTATTCCCCAGCAATACAGTATAGTATCATCTGTTTCTTAAGACTTTGGTGGAATACTTGATTCAATTTCTTTAATGTTAATTGGATAATCAAACTTTGTATTTCTTAAAACACTCTGTACATTAAATTTATCTAAAAATTGTCAAGGTCATCTGAGTTTTTAATTGAAATAAAGTTATTCAGAGTATTCACAGTAAATGTTTATTTACTTTATTTTTAGTTAAACCTCTTTTCATTTCTAATATTGCTTATGAAGTTTGCCAGTTATATCTTTATAACTGCTAATCCTGACAATTCTGGTAAGATATAGATCAGTGTGCTCCAAACAGAGACCACTAGGAACACCTCTGTAGTTGAACAAAGTTGGGTTTATTGACTTACTGCAGTAAGAGAAAATGACTACCAGGGAAAACAATAAGGTGTTCCAGTGTATGTTAGAACTAATTTTTGTAGGGTTTGGGCTTCTGTTAAGTGACTTTGGATAAGGTTCTGTAAGTAGGGCTTTGGTATTGAATACCAAGAGGAAGCAGCAGGGGTTCTATGATTATCTTACTACATCTAAATGCAAGCAATGGATCTTACTAAATCTTATGTAGAAGGTGGGAGGGAGGAAGGACTTGAGGTTAAGGCTGCAATTGGTAAAGCAGTAGCAATTATTCATTGCCTGATTATGGAGTGCCCCTTCTCCCCATTTGATGTATCATGGTCAGAGTGGTCTTAGCTAATGTTGATGTTCTTTGAAAATATATATGTTCAACAGGGAAACACCACAGTCTATCTGTGAGTGCCAGGTCAGCTTCTAGTAACACTAAGGCCTATCTTACTGTACCAGGCCAGTTCCTGATCTTATGAATTGCTTTTTTTCTTCTTAGATATTGGAGGAAAATCAGTAATCCCCAATGAAAGCTATTAATAAATTGATATAGGTAGAAGATTGTATTGAATTTCCTTGTAACAGGAAGTTTGTGAATTATCAATGGATTATATTCTGAAAGCTTATAGATTCTTTGATACTTGAAACATTTAACAAAGAATATCTCTGCACCTTTATTTCCACATAGGTATTCTTTTTTAAATTAGATGCTTCAAAAGTTTATAACTTCTGAAATTACAAACTGTGCTGTACTGTCAATGCTTAAGACATTTTAGTTTATTTTAATTTTTGAACTCTTGCCTTGGTTTTGCATTCAGAGCCTTTTTAGTTTTTTTTTTCTTTTTAAAAAAAATCACCACAATGGTGACAGTTTTTGTAACTAATGAGGTGTTCAGTTTTTTTTAATCTCCTGAAAGTCATTTGGACTAAATTATCAGTCATGTTGTGTGTTAACATTTATGCATAGAATAAGATGTTTTTGTATTTCAAGAATATTAAATAATGTTAAATATACTTTTGACTACATAATTTCTGTTCAAAGCAATATCAGTTAAATTTAACAATTTCTACTAAAATAGAGCTTTCTGTAGCTCTGCTTAATTTTATTATAGTTGAATTTTCTCATAAACTTTTTTGCAAGTAGTCGTAACCATTGGTCTGACATCAAGAAAGGATGATCATGTTTCTTTTTTCGAAAAACTAAGTTATTAACAATAAAGAATTCTTTCCTTAAAAAAATAATTCCACTGATGTCAATACATATATTGTTTTTGTTTTAAAAGGTAAAACAAAATTATTTTCCTTTATCGCATGTTCTATTGATGCACTTCTTAAAGAACATCTTCTGACTTTAAACAAATTAATGCTTTTATTTTAGTTAATGGCCAACCAAGACCCCTCGAATCAAGTCAGGTAAAATATCTCCGTCGAGAACTGATAGAACTTAGGAATAAAGTGAATCGCTTATTGGATAGCTTGGAACCACCTGGAGAACCAGGACCTTCTACCAATATTCCTGAAAATGGTAAAGCATGAATCCATTTTATTCTGATTAACTGTTTTTGTATCTTTTTGCACATACTAAAACAAACAAACACAAACTTCTCTGCTATTAATAGAATGACATCCTTACTGCCACTCTTTCTTGTTCTTGCCTCTGCTTTTGTATAGTGTTCATATCTGTGTTCCCAAAGCTACCTGTTCATCAAGCTTACCAGGAAGTTGTATTTTACCACATAGATCACATAGACCTACAGTGGATGGGGGAGGTAGGGTGGGAGGGTGCATGGTGAAGGTAGGAACTACAATCTGATTTTTAAAATGCTCTCTGGATGATTCTTTTACAGCTAGTCTTAGACTTATGGGTTTATGTCATAGGTCGGTTTTCAAATCCTTTTGATTCATAAACCTTTTTAATATAGTAGATAATTAATGAATGTTAGGAATTGAAATCATTTCATGAGTTTTATGTAGAATATGAACTAGTTTCAAATAAAGATAATGTTAGCATATTAAAATTATTTATTGTTTATTTTAAGCACAGTTTTTAATTATAAGAAGAAAAACAATTAGTTTTTACAGATTTCATGGACAGTTTATATTAAGATAAAGTAAGAGTTTATTGGACAAATTTGGAACTGACATAGTTTTGGGACCAAATGAAGAAAGCTTTTGTATTTCAGGTCAAAATGGTCTTCTCATTCTGAACTCTACTTTTCCAAATTAAAAAGTTTCAATTTTAGATCAAAGAGCTAAAGAAAAACCTTTAGGCTATTTTTCCAGAAGAATTAATAGATGCTAACATAGCAGTTGAATATAATTTAGAGGGTATAACCACCTGTTGAATATTATAAAACACATTCAGAATTCAATCAGTATAGCCAGTACTGTGTAGAAATTTCCTACAGTGGTAAAAGAATTATATACTTTTTGGTTTTTATAAAACCCCTTTATCTTCTTGCCGGTTTCTTGCTACTTTATCTAATATTTTTTATCAGTTCTTTTTATTGTATTTTTATGTTATTAACTATTCACCTATGTTAATATATAAGATTTTAAAATTGTTTTCTTCCTCTGCATCTTGAAATTTAGGCTATATATTGTTCTTTGTGTGGGCATCTTCTAGGTATTGTGTCCAGTTTGATTTTTCTGATGGTAAAATATAGAAGAATAATATGGTCTGTTTTAGTTTAAGAGATGGTTATAATTTATTTTTTGTTTTTTCTTTTAGAGTTAGTAGGTTAACTTACCTCTTGACTACTGGCTTCTATGAAAGGTCATGTCAAAGCTCTGAGAACATATACCAATTTAATAATCTCTTCCTTAAGAAAATAGCATAAATAAACTAAAAAAAAAACAACCTATATAAGACACATGAAAGTATAACATAAAAAACAAAACTGCCAGTCAGCTATCAGTACTATTCCTAGCCTTTTGACTTACCCTCACTGGGAAACATGTGGCCACCTGTGGTCTTCAGGGTTGTACCTCTGCAGTGGTTTTGGACTTTTGTTTTCCTCTGTGAGGCAAATGATGTATAAGCTATGTGAGGTACTAGATTGACTTCTTGTTGTTCTTCAGCTAATAAAACAAGTAATAGCTTAGTGGACATATTGTATGCTTCCTAATGGATTTAGTTTGGGGTAGGTGAAAAGAGGCGTAACTAATAAAACATAGTAGTGATGTGGAGGGAAATATTTTAAGACTGATATCTTATGCTTTTAGGATTAGAGATGGGAAATTGGTGAGAAATGTAGATAACTGGTAGACATTTCAAAGGAGTCCTTACAGCAGTTTTTTTTTTTTAAACTCCCAGAAAGTTAGGAAATGTTAGAACGACCTGGAATGGCAGTTATTCTGAATGAAAGCTGCATGCCAATGTGTGCTGAGATTGCTTATATAATACTTAATAATACTTATATTTTTTCCATAAGATTAATTTTTATTGGTCCTGGGGAATCTAATAACTGATGTTCATTTACTTGTTTGGTAACAAAAAATTGATAGTTGTTACCTGTTAATTGAGTAAGTGGTTAACAACATTCTTTTTGACTACTTGTTTAGGTTGTTGTTGTCTTTTTTTTTTTTTTTTTAATGTGTCTTGACCTTAGATTACTATTTGTAAAACATAAGTTATTCTTGAAAGTCTTTTCTTTCACAAGGTAGTAGTACAGGTGCTTAGTGAATACCTTACTATTCATACAAGAAAAACATAGTTTTAAATATAACCTGCTTACAATATTTAGAAATTTATTTTTTCTGATTCTTTTTTAAAAAACATTTTATTATGGGAAACATTTAAATATGTATAAAAGTAGACACAGTTTATAATAAATCACATGGACCCATATTCACTTTGAACAATTATCAGCTCAGTATTGTGTCATTTGTACTCCCACTCAATTCCACTCCTGCTGTATTATTTTGAAAAAAGATTCCAAACACATCATTTCATCTGTAAATATTTTGATAAGTAATTTAGTAAATATTAAAATAAGTAACAGAAGTATTTTATGTGCTGTTTACATAAGATTAAGCATGAATGATGGTCTTATAACTTAATAATGGAACAATACATAATAGAATAGAAATAAAACATAAAAGTTGATATTATAATTTTAGTTAAGCTTCTTATCCTTTTACCAAATAAACCATTAATTACTATAACTTATTTCCTGAGTGCCCAGTATGGATGTGATACTAAAATATAGGTCCCAGGACTTCTTCATTTGCTGATTCATTTGCTTATTTCCCTAATAATCATTAGAAAAGGAGGTACATAATGATTTTTTGGAAAAATTACTATTGATCTTGCATCTTTTTTTGCTCTTTTCCTCAGTATTTTAAAAATAAAAACGTAAGTATGAAGAAAACAGTAAAATGATATATAATTCTGTATTCAGAGATATTTTTAGCATTATACACAATATCCATGCCGTACTTATTTACCTGTCTTGTATTTTTAGGCTTTTTGAGAATAGATAAGATGGAAATAGCTTGTTTTTCTTCCTTTATTCTTCCTGCAGATACTGTGGATGGTAGGGAAGAAAAGCCTGCTGCTTCTGATTCTTCTGGAAAACAGTCTACTCAGGTTATGGCAGCAAGTATGTCAGCTTTTGATCCTTTGAAAAACCAAGATGAAATCAATAAAAATGTAATGTCAGCATTTGGTTTAACAGATGATCAGGTTTCAGGTAAGTTAGTTTTACTTCTCTCTCATCCTCCATCTCCTCCTTCTTTTCTACCCTCCCTTTTGTTTTTTGTTTATTGAACAATTATTTGGACATGGTGAAGTGCACAGTCTTAAGGTTATTCAAGAAATGTTTGTATATGCATATACCCATGTAAAATCGCTGACTAGATCAAAAAGTAGATGATTTCAGAGGTTTTTTTTTCCCCTTTCCCAGTCAGTAGTATCTTTTACCTTTAAAAATAAATAAATACATACATACATACAAACCTATTTTATTTCAAGTAAATTTATGATATTTATACATATAAGATTATAGATTTCAGATTTCTTGCAAGGTTTAAATTACACTTGATAGACCTTACTATCTTTTTCTGATCTTAAATCATACATTTCTGGTTAAATTGTTTTTTTCTTTTATGAATAAGGTTTTAACCTTAAAGCAGCATACTATGTTGTGGTATTTTTTTAATCTTATTTTAAACATTTTTTTTCTGCTTCTTTGAGATTCTAATTACTCATTCACTGAAGACCTTGTTATTGCCTAATGGATGTTTGAAGTTCTTTTTTCTTTCTTTTCTACAGATTGGATAATTTCTGTTTAACTGTCTTAAAGGTCACTGATTATTTCTATCTTTTCTAATCTGCCATTGAACCTTTCTAATGAATTTTTTATTTGGATTGGGCTTCCAGTACTGGAGTGACCATTTGTTTTTATGGTTTCTTTTTCCATTGAAATTCCTTGATTTTATAGTCATTAAAACTAAATTTCCCTACAATTCTTGGATTATATTTTTAATTCTTTAAAAATATTAGAAGTAACTGTTTTGAAATGTTTTTAACATACAACAATATGGGTCTATTTGGAGTCCGTTTCTGTTGACTCTGTCTTCCTCCCCCCAATATAGGTCAAATTTTCCTGTTGCTTTGCATTCTAATAGTTTTTGGTTGAAAACTGGGCATTGTTGTTGGTGTATTTTAATTTAGGATTGTTGATATTTTTTTGAGGAGCTTTGTTACTGTCCTAGCAGAGAGTTAATATTTATAGACTTAAACTGATTGCTTTTGTCCTCATGGTGTACATAACAACTGGTATCTCAGTTGTAGGTGCTTTTTTCCCCACCTCTCCTTTCTCTTGAGCCCTCTTGAGTTATCCCCTTCCCAGCCCTATGATCAGCTGAAGATTGGAACAGACTTTTATACTTAGTTTAGGTATTATTCCTTCATTGATACTCTTGCTTCAGGGATTTCCCCCCTAAATTTCCAGCTGCCTATTTAGCCACCACATTGTTAACAGTGTGGTTTTCTGCCAGTGGACCTGCAGGGGTTAGTGTTGCAATTCATATCTTTTGCAATTCATATCTTTTGTAATTCTACTGGGGTAAACTCTTTCCTGATTTCTATGGCATTTGATTGATTTTCAGTTATTTCAAATAATTGTTTTCTTCTATTTTGTTTGAGTTTTTAGTTGTTTCCTGTGGGAGGATTTACCTGACCAATTTACTTTGCCATTATCAGTAGTTGGAAATATAGTATGTAATCTGTTCATTTTTGGTTTTGTTTGGGAACTTTTATGGGCATTTTCACCATAGAGAATTGTATGAAATACTGAAAAGACAAATATTTGTTTATGATGTTTGTTCTTGGCAAGAGAAACTACCAGATGAATTATAACCATGGAAAACACATTTTTAGAGTAACTAATACATGAATTATTGTTTCAACTACTTATTTAAGATTTTAGGAATTATCACATAGAGGAGTGAATAGTTGTATAACAGGTTAATCTTGAAAATTTTGAATTGAATAAAGTATACACCATGCCAAGAATAATATGATTGTGATTCATATTATTTGAAGACTACTTTTTGGTAGCTTTGTACATTGAATGGTAGTAGGAAAAACTGTGTACATAGATAATAGCCAGGAGGATACTTTTGTAGTTCTTGAGGAGTGATATAAAATCCTTGGCTACCATAGTGAATGTATAAAAAAAAGAAGGGATGAACTATAAAAATAATCTAATAAATTATACACAAGTGAAGGAAGAGGAGTCAAAGTAATATATCTTTTGGATAATAGCACCATGTCTTTTGTAGGAAAAAGGTATGTATGTATTTGTTTATATATAAGTAAAATAGTGGTAGAAAAGCAGTCATCTATTGTACTCTGGTAATCATGGGTTTTTCCCTCATTACTATATGCTAATTTAGGTTCTCATTACTATAGGACTGTTAGCTGCCAACTGTATGCATAATATAGTGCTTAAGTTCTAGGAATACATGAATGCAGAAGGTAGAAGTTTGTCCTCAGGGTAATTAGTCTGCTAATAATAGCAATTACTTATATGGGACTTTCTAAATCTTAATCACTTCTATAAGCTTTTGCTATATAATCACTTATAAACATTAGCTCTGAGCCCTTATTAATTTATTCTTACAGTAATCATACATAGGAATTAGTATATCTTTTATGCAGATGGTGAAATTGGGCATAGGAAAAGATTAAATAATAATCACTAGCTCAAGCTAGTATTTGCCACCCTGGGATTCAAACCTAAATAATTTGACTCCAAACCCTATGCTTTTAACCACTCTCCTCTGTTGCCAAAACATGAAGAAAAGAAGTAGGACATTATTTATTATGTGCCAAATATCCTTTTTGACTGTCACAGTATTGGAACTGTTGCAGATTCTCTCCATTCACTTCTGTGTTCATTATTCTGGAAGAATTTGAGTGGCTACATGTGTAAATTAAAGAGCTAGGCTTATAAAGCAGGCAAAAAAGAATTAAGAATCAGGAGCATGGCCAGAAGAGTTCACAATTGAAGAGAAAAGATGGGAACTATTCAGAAATGTGAAGTACAAGTTTGTATGGGTCATAATAAAAGTAAATTACACAGCAATTAATGAGTAGAATAAAGTATGTGTCAATAAAGCTTTAAGAGAAGTGTGGTATTATAAGCTGGTTTTAAAGAATCTCATGGTTAAGTATGTGAATGTTATATTTAAATATATGGGGTACATGGAGGTAACAGTGATACATGAAATAGAAGCTAAAACATTGTTAGATATATTGGGGGAATAGGGAGTAGGTCAGTTAAGCTAAAGAAAGGGCATGTGAGAAGAGAAATCATGGGTTCTTGAACAACAAACTAGGGGTTGAATTTAATTTGGGAGAAAACCTGGTAAAGAGTGAAATAATACTATTGGTTGATTTACAAAATAGACTGCATGAATAGACTGCATGGGGCAGGGGATATTGGTACTGTGGACATGAGTTTTGATTTTTTATGGGGGGCATTTGGTCTCAGGATTATGATATATTCCATATGTTAGAGAACGATTTCTAGTTGTGACTTTGGATTCTTGAGGGACTGGACCAATGGAAAAAATACATAATAATTTAATATAAAGACTGAATTTGTAGTGATAAATGTTTTTTTAAGTATTTTGTTTTTATTTATTTTTTTAATGGAACCTATTAGTTGAACTTTCTGGGGAAAGGTCCAGGATAGGGTACTAAACTGACTTTTCATGACCATCTAGGGCCACCCAGTGCTCCTGCAGAAGACCGTTCAGGAACGCCTGACAGCATTGCTTCCTCCTCTTCAGCAGCTCACCCACCAGGAGTTCAGCCACAACAGCCTCCATATACAGGAGCCCAGACACAAGCAGGTCAGATTGAAGGTAAAATAGAGTTTAGAGCACCTGTGTAGGAAGGTACATGTGCAGCTGGATTGGGCTGCCACACCTCTTGGTTTGGCCAGCTGGAGAATTGAGGTCACAGCCATTTTGAAGCATCTGCCTAGTAGCTTTCTGTGGGGGAGTCTGAGAGTTCATAAAAAGCATTGCCAGACCATCACAGAAGATACTTGCTGTGGGATCCAGGCGGGGGATACAAAGGGGAGAGAAGCTTGCTTTCGTTTGTTTCTGGCAGCTCATTGGATCAGCTTGGGAGAATCCAAAAGTTGGACAGGCAGGCATGTTAGAATTTATGGTTTGATCTTGGAAGACCACACTCACTAGTGACAGAGTACGTAAGACCAGTGGAGGGTTAGTTTCCTCACTCTACAAATGGAGTTCTCAGGAGGCCAATGAGACCCAGACATCTAGCAGAGATGGGCATCTGCTCACCGTAGGGGATGTGGATATACTCTGTCTGGATACTGCTGAACAGTATAAAGTGCTAGCCTCTGGAACATCCCAATTGGAACTCTACATCACCGCTATTCTGGGAGAGCATTGACCTAGTCACTTCAGACAAGATTCCCAAGTGTCAATATTTCCCAGTCTGTTTTATCTTAAACTCATGAGAAGGGAAAGTGAGAGCTACTACAACCAGGTTCTGTTCCCAGTCTAGCTGGCAACTTGGTAAAGAAACAGAGATCTGGTTTAACAACCCTCCGCCTTTGTTCTCTCTTGTGGGAAGACTTGGAGAGAAAGGTGCAACAGCATAGTCAATGAACCTTTTTTTTCCCCATATTTTTGTTTTATTTTTAATTATTTTTTCACCCGTTTTTTTTTTTTTTAACCTTGTTTTGACTTTGGAGGGTTAGGGGATTTTGTAGGTTTGTTTTGATTTTTTTGTTATTTTTGCCTTTTTGTTCCTCTTATTGCTCTGTATCCTCTTTCTTTCCCCCTAATTACCAAATTATCTTGTCCCCCCTGCTATCTCCTTCTTTCTCTCTGTTCAATTTTTGGTTATTTCAAACTTTCTTTTGCCTTCCTATACCATTTTCTTTTTTCTTATGGAACTGTAATTTTACTATCTTTCAGAATGATTTCGTTTGTATTATTCCTGTCTCCTATCATTCATGTTGTTGGGTTATTCGTACTGTGGTTATTCGTACTGTTTACTTTAACGCTAGATACAGGTTGGAGCTGTTTATTGTTGTTGCTGATGTTAAGTGTTGACCCCACCATTCTTCTTTGTGTGTGTTACAAACATCATAATAAGCACTAGACATTTATTTTAATGCTGCATATTGGTTGCTACTATTGTTGGTATTGCTCACTTCCCCTTTTTCTAAGGGAGGCTGGGAAGTGACCAAGGACACTGCAAGCTCACAAAGTAGAAACTCTGCTGCTGAACTATCCCCATAACTCAACCAAGTGACATTTGAAACTCAATCCATACACAGACCATCCCCACTAAGTTCCAACAATACTTTTAAGACATAGAATGAGGAGACAGAAACCCCAAACCAATGACCAGGCCCCAAGTATCAATGGCCTGATATGTACTTATATAGCAAAGTCAAAGAGGTCCCAAGACAGTGGCTCAGAGGAAACAGTAGTGCTGCATCTGCTTTCCAAGAGTGGGTATTAAATCAGCAGGTTTTTTTTTTTTTTTTTTTTTTTTTTTTTTTTTGGTGGTGCTGGGGATTGAACCTGTTGCCTTGTGCATGCAAGGCAAGCACTCTACCAACTAATCTATATCACCAGCCCCTAAATCAGCAGTTCTTCAGAAGCAAACTGAAACACTAGAGTTTGAAATTAACACTTGAATTATGCTGAGCATAGGTGCTGAAGTTATAAGATACCAATAGTACAGGACTTAATACAGAAAAGATAACTATACACCAAAGGAAAGGCTCATAAAAGAGGAAGAAGACTTTTATCTCAACATATGCTCAGGTCTAAGACCTCTGAAAACATATAGAAACTAGCAAACAAATTTCCTGCAAAGAGGATAAAAGGGAAACAGATATGGAAATGGATGAAATTCCAGAAAAGGACTATAAAAAATGATTATTAAAATGTTTAATGAGCTAAAAAAGATTTAAGGAACAAATTAAGAGCAAATATATTTCAATAAAGAGAGATTTTGAGAAGAAATCGTTCAGTCTTATGGAAATCAGACAAAATGAATCAAATAAATTCGCTTGAAAGTATCACCATGAGATTAGATTGTATAGAAAATAGAACTTCAGGCCTCAAAGACCAGGGTGTATGAACTTGAACACCCAGTGTGCAGTAGGGGTAGGAGACAAAAGACCTTGATCAGAAAATTCAACAACTCGGGGACAACATCAAGAAACCAAACTTAAGAGTTATTAAGATACAAGAGGGCATGCAGATAGTAAGTTAATGGCATTAAGAACCTTTTCAGTGAAATAATAGGCAGAAAATTTCCAAACTTTAGGAATGAAAATGGGCATCAACATACAGGAGGTATATAGAATCCCAAATAGACAAGGTCAAAAAAGAGCCTCTCTAAGACATATCATAATCATAATAAAGGTACCTAACATAGAAAATAAGGGTAGAAAATTAAGAGGAAAACATAAGATTTTCAGGCAAACCAATAAGGCTGACTTCTGACTTCTCAGACTCTAAAATACAGGAGTGCTTAGAATGAGAAAATCCAAGTTCTAAGGAAGGGGTGGAGGGAAAAAAAAATTATACACACACACACACACACACACACACATACACACATACACACACACACAAAAAAAAAAAACCAAAAAAACAAAAAAAAACTGCTGCTAGCCAAGATTGCTATATCCAGCAAGGTCTTTCAGATTCAAAAGAAAAATAAAAACTTGACATTCATGACCACTAAACCAGTACTACAGAAAATAAATACTATGCAAAGAAGCTATAAAATCACAGAGTTCCCAAATGGTTGTCAGTTCTCTAGAAGAGCAATTAAGTAAATTAACCTCCAAAAACTTAGGAAATCTAAGGTGAAAAAACTTCTATAGTGAACACAATAGAACATTGAAGAAAGAAACTGAAAATCTCAGAAGATGGAAAGGCCTCCCATGTTCATGGATAGGTAGAATTAGTATTGTCCAAATAGCCATATTATCAAAAGCAATTTTATAGATTCAATAAAAAGACACAGAATAGCCAAAGCATTTCTGAGCTTTGAGTGAGGCTGGAGGTATCACAACACCTGACTTCAAATTATACTATAGAGCTATAGTACCCCAACTGCATAGTACTGGCATAATATCAGATTGTTAAGATCAATGAAATAGACGGACAAATCCTCATAGATATAGTCATCTAATCTTTGATATAGGTACCAAAAACACATATTGGTGAAAAGATAGCCTATTTAACAAATGGTGGTAGGAAAAATGGATATCCATATATAGAAGAATGAAACTAGAAACCTATCTCTGCACAAAAATAATCTCAAAATATATCAAAGACCTAGAAGTTAGACCAGAACCATTGAAACTGCTAAAAGAAAACATAGGGACATTATTCCAACATATTGATACAGGCATCAACTTCCTTAATAAGACTCTTAAAGTTCAAGAAATAAAACCCAAGTTTCAATAATATCAATCTAAAAAGCTTCTGCACAGCAAAGGATATAAGAGTGTGAAGAGAGAGCCTACAGAAATGGAAGGAAAACTTTACCAGCTACTATTTCAACAGGGAATTAATATCCAAGATGTATAAGGAAGTAAAAAAACCTTAATGCCAGCAAAACCAATAACCAAATCAGTAAATGAGCCAAAGATCTAAATAGACACTTTTCAAAGAAAAAATACAGATGGACAACAAGTATATGGGAAAAAAAAAGTTTAGTATCCTTAGCAATCAGTGAGATGCAAATCAATATGACACTGATATTCTGTCTCATTTGGTTAGAATGGCAGTCAACAAGAATACAAATAATAATTCCTGACATGTAAATGGGGGGAAAGATATGCTTATACATTGTTGGGACTGCAAATTAGTACAGCCACTTGGAAAGCACTATGGAGATTCCTCAGAAAACTGGGAATAAAGCCCAGATATCCCACTCTTTGGAATTTATCCAGAGGTGCCAAAAACATGTTTGAAGAAAGATATCCTGCTTAAACGCAGTGGTGATGGGAAAACTGGATATCCATATTTGGAAGACTGAAACTAGATCCCTACTTCTCACACTACACAAAAATCATATCAAAGTGTATCAAAGACCTAGGAATTATACCAGAAACACTGAAACTAAAAACATCATCCAACAGTGATATATGCATAAGATGCAGTGCAGTTCACAGTAGCCAAGTTATGGAACCAGCCTAGGTCCATCAACAGGTGAATGGATAAAGAAAATGTAGTCTATATATGTTACTATGTCATTTGCAAGTTAATGAAAGGACTTGGAGAACATTATGCTAAATGAAGTAAACTAGGCTCAGAAAGTTAAGGGTCAAAAGTTTTCTCTGATTTGTGGAACCTAGAGAGAGGAACAATAATAAAGAGAAGGATCTCATGAAAATAGGAGACTAATAGAGTAGAGGAAGGGGATGGGCAGGGTAGAAGGAGGGAAGGGTATGGGAAATGAAATCTACAGCAAGCTATTTAAAAATAATAATGCAAAGGACATCAGTAGAGCAAGCAGATCTGGGGAAGCAGGATGGAAGGAAAACGGAAGGTACTGGTGAATTAAATTGATCAAATTATATGCATGTGAGCATGTGCAAATATGACATAATGAAACCTACTTTTTATGTATAATTACAGTGCACCAATAAAAATGTATTTATGTGAATATAAATACAGAATGAAAGATTAGGAAGAATTCATAGCACTCACTAGTCAGTGGTGAACCCTGGGGAGGAGAGTGAAATTGGGAAAGATGACTTCACAGTTTACTTGGCGTAATTCTGTGGTGGCATTTTAGCCCCAACGCCCAAACTGCGTAATTTTTCTAATTTAAAATATTTTAAAAATAGAGATAAGCCATAACTTTAGCATTTGGAGAGTTCTTTATATTTTAAGTCAGACTTACCTCTAAATAATGTATCTTTGGATGAGTAGTTTAGATTCTCTGGCTTTTGATATTCTCTCACTGACCATAAAATGTGAAAATTGGAAAAAAAATGAAATAAAGTGTGAAAATTGAACTAAACCAGTGGCTTCAAAAGAATGCTTTTCATCTGAAATATAACTTGAAAGGCCAGTATTTAAAACCAATAAAAAGGTTATTGCTGTGGCTGGAAGTGATTGGAGCTCAAGGTAATGGGTATCAAAACCCTTGGAACCCTCCTTGAAACCCTTAGAATTCTGCAGAACATACCTAAAGTACTTACTGTTTTAGTTAGGTTTTGCATCACTGTGATCAAAATACCCAATAGTAACAATTTAGAGGAGGTTTCAGAGGTCATTCTTAGATGGCTGACTTCATTGTTTTGGACCCAAAGTGAAGTAGAACATCATGGGGACATGGTGTGACAGAGGGAAGCTGCTCTCCTCTTTGCAGCCAAGAAGCACAGAGTGGGGGACAATGCACAGGAATATGTACCCTTCCATGATATGTTCCCAGTGATCCATCTATTTCAGTCACACCCTATCTGCCTACAGTTACCACCCAGTCCATTCAAACTAGGATGGACTAATTAGGTTACAGTTTTAACAATTTGAGCATTTCACCTTGGAACATTTCTGTATTAATACAGGAGCTTTTGGGGAACACCTTGTATCCAAATCATAACATCGATCTTTAGGTTGCCTTCCTGAGATTATGTTATTTCTGTGAATGTTAGGGTCTTTGAAACCACACGTTCCATTTTAAAACATTTAACACCAGGTGGTGCTGTAACTATTTGGTCAATGGGTGGTATGATGTGTTTTCAGCATCAGAAGCAAGTGATTGAAGTTATCAATCACATTTAAAGTAGCCTTAAATAAACTGACTGCTTTTGGAATAGAATCCTGTCATTATATGGTGATACTTTCAGAGTAGTTCACTGAATGAAAGAGTCATTAGGAGATAGCAGCTGGCATTTTGCTGATGAATGAATGGTTTGGGAAGAATTTCTTATTGTATTACGATTTTTCTCAAGGAGCAGTAGTTACTGCCTTTCTCTGCACCCAAGTACAGCTTCCAAAACCAGAACAAACTAGAACTGAAGCAGAGGTGGGCTGAAATGGGAGGCAGAAGCAGAGTTTGGATATTATAACAGTTTAACTACTATATCAGGTGTACTAAAACCATCTGCTTAAAAAAAAATTCCTATTTGAAGCAGTGAATAGTATTGTGAAACAGCATTTACAAGGATAATGAAACCACATAAGGTTTGCTGTCCAATAATAAAGGAATGGGACGTAGGGCTGCACTAATATTATCTCAAATTATCTTATGAGGGGTTTCATTGAAAATTTTTAAACAGGTAAAATTTTAGGAATATAAAAAAGTAATGTACAGTGGAAAATTTCTCTCTCACCTCTGTTCCCAACAAATGATGTTGGGAATAGAGATAGCAGATGGACACCATTTGAATGCATTTAATTGCTTTAGAGTGGCATTAAATATATACCTTGACACAATTGTTAATTTTAGCTTATGTTTATGCAGTATAAAAATTATATAGTTATTACTATATGGTACCAGTCAAAAGATTAGTAAACGGCTCTGATTTCTAAGTTAGTGCTGTCCCAAAGAATTATAATAGAAACTACATGTAAATTAGATTTTTTTATTAAATTAAAAAAAATTTCAGTAATACATTTTATTTAGCCCATTATATTTGTATATCAACATGTAACCGCTCGTTTAAACATGTATTTTGTATTGCATATTGGAAATATGGGCTGTGACACCAATTTGAAATGTATTCAAATAATATATTATGAACTGGTTTTAGACTACCCACATGTCTATACCATGCTGTTTTCACTTAATATATCCTATAACTCTTTTTCTGTTGCTCAGCCAGAGGTGGCTAGTGGCTATTGTATTGGATAGTATTACTTTAGATAAATGATGAAGTGCAGACTTTTTGATGTATGATGAGTCCCTGATTTAGGTCAGCCGCTGGTTATAATTGGCCAGAATTATCAATATAAAAATCTTATAACTGATTAACACAATAATATTTTATATAATAATCCAAAATAAAATAAATAATTTTGAGTTGTCACTTAAATACCATAAAAAGGACCTTGGACTTGTAATTTTGAATTTATAAAAATTTCTCCAAGGATTGTAGTCTTAATGTGTTATTTATTAAAAAGGCTTAATAAAATAAGTCAAGTGTCTCCGACCAATGGGGTCTGAGGAATGCATCATTAAGCAATTATGTCCTTGTATGAACATCATGGAGCATGTTCATACAAACTAAGATGGCTATGACATCACTTGGTGATATACACATGAGACCACTATTCTATATGCAGTCCATCATTGACCAGTGCATCATTTTGTAGCATGTGTCTGTCTTGAATATCATTTAAAAAAAACAAAATAGACAAAGTTACCCTTCTTTAGGTAAAGCCATTAACTCTGTTACTGGAAGACCAAGTGTAATTTGCCAAAAAAATAAATGCTAGTGAGAAAAGGACTAAAAATCATTAAAGACCAGAAAATACTGCTAAACCAAAATTAAAAGGTCAAAAAGAATATAACTAAAATCTGTGAAATTATACATGAATGTAATGAAAAGTTGAGACTTTAAAAGTAGCTTTTCATTTTGTAAATTTTGAGACACATAGAATAATTGAAGCCCATTATGTGACTTCAACACTTAACGATAGTTTTTAGCACCAAAGTAAAAACTACTTATGTTAATTATCTGTTGCTATGTAACTGTTACCCCCGAATGAAGATGCTGAAAACAACATCCACAGCATGGTTATCTCCTGTAGTTTTAGAGTCAGGGATTTGGGAATAGCTTAGCTGAGTAGTTGGGGTTTTAGGGTCTTTTATGAAGTTGCAGTCAAGATGACTCCTGGGACTTTAGTCATCTGAAACTTATCCAGAACTGGAGGGTTAGCTCCTTACAAGCACTTTGTGAACCTCCTCAGTAGGGCAGCTTGGATGACTTATTCTAGCAGAACAAGTGATCAAGAGAGAATGATAGTGGAAGATGACGCTTATGATTTGCCCTCAGAAATATCATTGTCATTTCTGCAATATTCTCTTGTTGTATAGATCAGCCCCTTCAGTGTAGGAGGGACTACACAAGAGAGTATTTATTGCTTGTTTTTTGATTATGGAGTTAAACTTTCTAATTTCTGAAAACGTAAAGAATACCAAGCACAAGCTTCGCATGTGCAAAAGTCATTGAAGGTCTCCACTGGCTACTACATTTTGTAACAATACAATCCCAAAAGTCTCACCTTTTACTCTTTTTCTTCCTAGGTAATCTTTTTTTTTTTTTTTTAATTTATTTATTGTTGGTCGTTCAAAACATTACATAGTTCTTGATACATCATATTTCACAGTTTGATTCAGGTGGGTTATGAACTCCCAATTTTACCCCGTATACAGATTGCTGTATCACATCAGTTACCCTTCCATTGATTGACATATTGCCTTTCTCGTGTCTGATGTATTCTGCTGTCTGTCCTATTCTCTACTATCCCCCCTCCCCTCCCCTCCCCTCCCCTCCCCTCCCCTTTTCTCTCTCTACCCCTTCTACTGTAAATCATTTCTTCCATTTGTATTATCTTGTCTTACCCCTCCTTTCCTCTTATATGTCATTTTGTATAACCCTGAGGATCGCCTTCCATTTCCATGCGATTTCCCTTCTCATTCCCTTTCCCACCCACCTCTCATCCCTGTTTAATGTACATCTTCTTCTCAAGCTCTTTGTCCCTACCCTGTCCTTGTTTACTCCCCTTATATCAAAGGAGTCATTTGGTATTTGTTTTTTAAAGATTGACTGGCTTCACTTAGCATAATCTGCTCTAATGCCATCCATTTCCCTCCAAATTCTATGATTTTGTCATTTTTTAATGCAGAATAATACTCCATTGTGTATAAATGCCACATTTTTTTTATCCACTCATCTATTGAAGGGCATCTAGGCTGATTCCACAATCTTGCTATGGTGAATTGTGCTGCTATGAACATCGATGTAGCAGTGTCCCTGTAGCATGCTCTTTTTAGGTCTTTTGGGAATAGACCGAGAAGGGGAATAGCTGGGTCAAATGGTGGTTCCATTCCCAGCTTTCCAAGAAATCTCCATTCTGCTTTCCAAATTGGCTGCACCAATTTGCAGGTAATCTTTACATAATTGTGTCATTGATCCCTTTTGAAAATATACTGGATAAGCATAAAACTTAGCTATTATTATTATTTTATTTACTATTCAAAACATTGCTTACTATGAACCGTGTCTACGCCATGCTGTTTTCACTTAATATATCCTTAACTCGTTTTCTTTCAAGTATGTAAAGATGTTCCTCCTTTAAAAAAAAAAAATACAGCATTCTTAAATTCAGAATACAGTGACAGAGAAAGTCCCATTTTGTCTTGCATGAAACGGGTTTAAGAAAAGTAAAGGGATTTTTTGCAAAGATAGTAATAACCTTTGAAATTTTTAACCTTAGGTAAAGTGATATTTTTCAAAATGGGTTTGTAGCAGTTCAGAAGAACATACTAAAAAGAAAGGAAGGAAGGAAGAAGGAAGGGATGAAGGAAAACGTCCAGAGTTGTACTGTACATTTTTATTGAGGAAAACAGTTATGCTTTTTGAATGTGAATTCTTTATAGTGTCAATGATGAAAACAGTTTACTACATGGAGCCTTAATCTCATCCATTTTGATGATGCCTAGGTTAATATTTTTATTAAATGGGTTAAAGTGTACAAAACTTTGTACCACTACAGTTTTGGAGATATGCCTGGATTCCAGTGATGGTTTTTAGCTATTGATAGTTCTATTTTTAGCTATTTATCTCAGGTAAGTTGCTTAATCTTTTATTATTATTATTATTATTATTATTAGTTGTTCAAGACAATACAATGATCTTGACATGTCATACATTTGATTCAAATGGGGTATGAATTCTCATTTTTCCATGTGTACAGATTGCAGGATCACATTGGTTATACAGTCACGTATGATACATACAGCAATGCTAGTGTCTGTTGTATTCTGCTACCCTCCCTAACCTCCCCTCCCCCCTTTCCCATCATCTCTCTCTACCCAATTTACTGTGACACATTTCTCTCTCTTTTTTTTTCTCTTCCCCCTCACACCATCATATATGTATTTTGTATAACGATGAGGGTCTCCTTCCATCTTCCGTGCAATTCCCCTTCTCCCTCCCATTCCCTCCCACCTCTCTTCCCTGTTTAGTGGTAATTTTCTTCTCATGTTCTTCCTCCAGTTAAAAAAAGTTATTAAACTTTTTTTCATGGATTTATTGCTTATTTGCATATTTTCGCATTATAAAGTTAATCATTCTGATTTCTAAGTTCACTTATACATATTTCTACTCTTAGTTATATTTCTTTACCTGGTTACCTTCTTATTTTGGATTCTGGTCACTTCTATTCTAAAGTTTAGTTATGAAATATAATCCAGGATTAAGATGGTATCTAAATTTAGTTAACTTCTGTGCTATCTTCTATGCTTTGATTAATCTAAACCATTAATAAAGCATTTAAGAAACTTGAGAAGTTTTTTTGGTTGTTGTTGTATTTGGAAAGACTTATTAATAGCCTAAAAATAATTGAGCAGATTTTATTTTCATTATAAAAAGATACAACTGCTTGCTAGGAAATAAACTACATAAAATCATAACTCATTTAGTGCTTCCTTAGAGACACCCTCGGGCTGAGCAGACAGTACAGTAGTCTCCATTGCTTCTTTCTTCTTTCTTTCTTTCTTTCTTTTTTTTTTAGTTTTAGTGGACCTTTTATTTATTTATATGCGGTGCTGAGAATTGAACCCAGTGTGCCTCATGCTTGTTAAACAAGTGCTCTACCACTGAGCCACAATTATCCCTGGGCTCCATTTCTTTATCTAAGCCTATAAGTGCTAGCTGCTTGCTGTACTTGAATTTAAGTGGCACTAGTAATTTATTTTCTGTTTTTCCCCCCAGTATTTATCTCATTTTCTGCCATGAGTATATGGTTATCCATAGTCTTTTTGATTAATAGCAGTTGGTTTGAATATTTTATAAAGACTAAGCCAACATATGATTTAATGCTGGATATTAACATATTTTCTTGCTACTCTAGCATTAGATCTAGTTCAATCTATTAAAATAATGTAAAGAAATAGAGATGATAAAGACATAAGCAATAAATCTTTTCTTGCTTGAAAACTCACAGGTTGTAAGTATCTAACAGGTTTCTCTAGAGTCACTGTGATCTACTGACCCAAAAAAGATTGTGTGTGCAAGAACACATTCCCACTGTTAAAGAGTTCTGCCATGCAATAAAGAACTATTTAGACTTTCTGAGATTCCATATCTTTGAAAGAATACTCATATATTACATAGTCATAGAAATCAAATTGTTGGCAAATGCCAAAGATATCTGATTTCCAGAATGAAAGTTGTTATTTATTTCCATGCTACCAAAGGGTTCATTTATAATGATAATAGAGGATGAACTTTTTAGAGGATAAATATAGTACTTTGGTAGAGATTTGGGACCTATTTTTTCCTCATATTTATTTTATTGATTTTTTTTTTACTTACTTGATATTTACTGAACATTGGCAGTACTTATCTGATTTTCATTTTCATTTCAAAGCATTTGTTTTTGCTGCCAGTAATTCTCTGCAGTTTATCCTACAGCAAAGCAATTGCAAATTCTTCATTCTTCTCCTTTGCAGACATTTAAAGAGCAACAGACACATAGTATTTTACTCAGTGTGTTTATGTATTTGGATGGAGAGAAAATGTAAATGTGCCTTAAAGAATTACTCCCTGCCAAATTAAACCTGCCTCTTTGTCTTGTGTTTTCTGTTTTAGGTCAGATGTACCAACAGTACCAGCAGCAAGCCGGCTACGGTGCCCAACAGCCTCAGGCTCCACCTCAGCCACCCCAGCAGTATGGTATTCAGTATTCAGGTGAGCAGGTGTTGAAAGGGAGTTGTTGGCTTATAGTTTTTGGTCTGTTTCTGTACTCATGAAATTTTTAAGCTCTTCCTTGGATATACTTGATTTGTAATATTTACATTGTTATAGTAAGAATTAAGTATTAGGGGAAATATTTGTTTTATTTTAAAATGTGTACATAAATGTTTTGTAAGACAATATTTCAGTTTTTCAGTGGGTCCAATAAGACTTAGCAGATGATTCTATAGTTAACTTGTAGTATAGAAAAGCTTTTAATACAAAATATTTCTAACATGATCAGTTTCTCTTTTACTTAGATGATATAGAACTGAAAAAGAAATGGAAAATATTTCCCCAATTTATGTGCGACACATAATTCAGGCATATCTTAGTATCCACAGGAATATTAACAGTTTCCTCATTGGAAAAGTGATGTCATTAAATATAAACTAAATTAAGCCACTTAGGTGTTTGTTTCTGTAAGGTGTGTGGGAATACCAGAAAATAAGTCATAAAAATAAAATTATTTCAAATGGCATTCAGGGAACTTAACATTTTTTTGTTTGTTTTAAATGGATATCATTTAAGTATCAAAATTCCAGTTATAATTATGTAAGTTGAATCTTGTCTAAATTTTATGGAGTCTTGTATTACCAATTAGAGGCAAGGGTCAACAAACTGCTCTTTTTGTGAATGAAGTTTTATTAGGAAAGTTCATCACCATTTCTGTATTATCCATTGCTATTTTTGACATTATAATGGCAAAGACAATTAGTTAAAACAGAAACAGGGTGGTCCACAAAGTCTAAAATATTTACTATCTGACCCTTTCACAGGTAAGAGGGCGTTTTTCTTTTTCCTGTGAAGAAATTTGCTGACCCCTGACATAGGCAATAAAATTTTGTCATTAATTGGAGCTTGGCATATTTTATCACGTTCTTAGTTTTACTTGTATTAAAGAGATGGAATGAATTTAAGCTTAGATTATAGTAAGGGGAAGTTTATTTTTAGTTTATAGTCATTTAAACTTAAAAAGTGTTAAGTTTTATGATTTATGTAAATTTAATAGTAGAATATCAGAGCTAAAAATATGTGCTCATTTAATATAGGGATTTCAGCCATTACTCTGCTTCAGAATCACCTGAATAGCTTCTTGGTACCTGGACCCCATTCTCATAGATTTTGTTTCATTTGTTTCATAGTGGGACTCAGGCTTTGGTATTTTAAAAACATCACAAGTCATGTGTAGTCATTAGGGCACCACTGATTTGTCCCACTCACTTTTTACAGATGAGGCAAATAGGGTTTAAGGAGGTTAAGACTTGCAAAAGACATGTAGTCATTTGGTGGGGGGACTGGACTAGAACCAGTCCTTTTGACCTTGCAATTAAATACTTCCCTGTGGATTCTGCATTCTCTAGTCTAGACCAGGAGTTGGCAGATTTTTTTTTTTTTCTATAAAAGGTTAAAGAGTAAATATCTTAGACTTTGTGGACCATATGATGCTTTTCTTATTCATTGATTTAAAACCAAAACCAAAACCAGAATGTTCATTTCTTATAATTTATGATAATCTTCACCAAAAGCTGCTTATTTCAGGAGAGGAGTAGTAGTGGGAAACTAATACACATAATAGAAACATTGCCATATTTTGATTAAAAGGCTACTAATGAAATGACTTTTTAAAAAATACTTTTTAAATTGTTGATGGACCTGTTTTATTAGTTTATTTATATGTGGTGCTGAGAATTGAACCCAGTGCTTCACACATGCTAGGCAAGTGCTCTACCACTGAGCCATAACCTCAGCCTGAAATGCCCTTATGGTTAGTCCGTCTCTTGATCTGCAATTAAGGATTGGTTGTTTACTGACTCAGATTTTTGTGAGGATGAAAAGGCAGCTTTTCTCCCCGCCCCCCTCAGTCTTAAAGTTCAAAGTTTGATGTAGAGGGTAGGAGAAATTGTATGGCAAGATTTTATCACACACTTATTTTAGTTCAGTATTTAGATGCTATCATGGGTAAAATGTTTTGGATATTTGACTTATTAACAACTAAGCTTGTTCTTAATAATTTTAGTCAGGGTCTTCACTCTTAGTAAAATTTATTTTCAGATTATTATCTTTGCATTTCTGATCCCACTAGTCCTATAAATTTGAATTTAAATGAGAATTATGGAAATAGTCAACTTCATACTCTGCTTGAGACTGTTAAGTGGTGGTGTTGGTAACATTGGACCATCTTTGACACTGTTGGTT
Organism: Urocitellus parryii; assembly: GCF_045843805.1. Lineage (NCBI taxonomy): Eukaryota > Metazoa > Chordata > Mammalia > Rodentia > Sciuridae > Urocitellus > Urocitellus parryii. Next base: position 149,714,891 of record NC_135532.1, read on the forward strand.
TGCCAGTTTCCCTCTGACCTTTTCCAGTTTTGTTCATGGAGTATGTCTTAAAGGTTTCTTTCATGAGTAGATTTTGAACCCAGGTTCAAGGTGAGTTCAGAATATACTCAAATTCATTCAATCCTTTTTTTTTTTCCTTAAATGCAGGGTTGTACATATTTTAATAATTTTCTTATGTATCTGGTATTTAATGCTGACAGGATTCCAGTCAATGGAGAGGTTTCATTGCAAGTAGCTGCAGGTGTGTTTCATGATAGAGATAAAAGTTTTCAGTGAAGCAGATTTTATTTTAAAACAATTACATCCTAAAACATAATTAATATAGATATTGATTTTGTGGGGCAATATGGTATGCATTTTGTGTGTTATGCTGTACTGCTAAGTCAGGCAAAAGCATCAGATACCAAATCTTCTGAAAATAGTACTTAATATTTATTCTTAAATGGTTTAGATACTCTGGAGTGAATAAACTTTAAAGCATTCATTAGTATAATAGGGTGTATTTATAGTATTGTTTCATATAAAAATATGTTCATTATCTGCAATGTATTTTTATTTGGTACTGTGTTCAATAGGTCTCCTCAAAACCTTGTTAATGACTATTTAGCTCTTATGTTTTTAGTCATCCTAGAAAGTATGATTCCTTAATAAATTTGAGCATCTACTTTGTATTAGGAATTATGCTAGAGCAGGAATTGCTCTCAAGAATTATATAGTCTCAAAGCAGAGCAGTTGTAATGAAAATACATATATAGTGATTCAGTTTAAGATTAGAGGGTTTATTTTGTCTAGAAAACTGTCTCTTTTAATAACTGGTCTTCAAATATTTTATGATGGAATCTGCATTTCTCATAAATGGATACTCATTGCATAAGTATTGTGAACAAGGTTATTAAGTTTTTAATCATTTTTGGTCCATAACAGTAAGATTAATTCTTTGGAAAACTTGCATCAAAATAAAAATAAGATGTATATGTTATTTTACCTTTTCAGCTAGCTATAGTCAGCAGACTGGACCCCAACAACCTCAGCAGTTCCAGGGATATGGCCAGCAACCAACTTCCCAGGCACCGGCTCCTACCTTTTCTGGTCAGCCTCAGCAGCTGGCTGCTCAACCACCACAGCAGTACCAGGCGAGCAGTTATCCTCCACAACCTTACACTACCCAAACGTCTCAGCCTGCTAATTATACTGTGGCCCCTGCCTCTCAGCCTGGAATGGCTCCAAGCCAACCTGGGGCTTATCAACCAAGACCAAGCTTTACTCCACCTTCTGGAAGTACCATGACCCCTCCTCCAAGTGGGCCTAACCCTTATGCACGTAACCGTCCTCCCTTTGGTCAGGGCTATACCCAACCTGGACCTGGTTATCGATAAGGAGGCCAGCTACACTGATGAATGTAGCTGCTAGCTGTTTGCCTCCTAAAAGACTCCAATACTATTTTATTTTAATTTGTATTGAAGTTAATTCAAAAGGCAGAGCATTTTTTGATATCATTGTTGCTGTTAATTGAAAGTATAATTTGCTAGAACAAAAGACCAAAATGAAAGTTGTTTTTCTTCCTCCCCTGCTTAAAAATGTAGCAGCTTTCTAGTTATTTTGGAACACTACATTTACATGTGTGTAAAGTGATTGGCTTTCTAGCTTCCCTTGTCCAGAGGATATTAAAATGCTAGGTTGAGGTTTAGCCATCATACTTGGCTTTTTACTATTAACATGATGTACTAAAGTAGAGACAATGACTAGATATTATGGATAAAATGTAACATTGATAGGTTAATAAAGGTGATTGAATCCATTCGTGGTCTTGTATTAATTTTGTTATTAACATACATAAGAAAAATCATGTTTTTAAACAGAAATCCTTACTGGTGTTTTGTCTTAAAATGTTTATACTTCATTCTAATTTACATGGAGAGAAATTGCCCCCCCCCTTTTTTTTATTCTTTAAAAGAAATGTATTCAACAACCATTCATTTGAAACAAACTAAAATAGACTTCACAGGAAGATTGATTAACTTAGGACATACAATAACTGTTATATTGGGGTGGGGATTCAGAGACCCTAGTTTACTTTGATTTTTCCTTATGAAAAGTATGTTTGTGATATCTTCTAATGAACCATTTAGAAATAAACTCAAGTCTTAAAAAAAACTACATCTCTTTATTGAAGAATTTATAGTTGTTTGAAAAATACAGAATTTTAGCATTGATAAGAATGAAGCACATTGAAAAGTAAGCACACAAAATGAGGGTAATGATGCAGCATTCCTATTCCCAGCATGAAGGAAAGTAATATCTTTTAATGAAAATGAAGTTAGATTTTTATTACAGCTTGAGTTAAACAGTATTACAAAAGCACCCCTGTGATTCATTCATAGAAATCTAGCATAAATATATAGCAGATAGTCTGTAAAATTGTAGAGATCTCGTCATGCATTATCTTTTCATGCTCAGACTTCACATATAGTCTCAGCATACAGCTCAAATAAAATAATAAACTGTTGCTTAAAAGGGATAATTTTGATAGTATATTCAGACACATTTCTTTTGAAAGTATATCATTAGATTATCAACCCCATTTTTAGCTGAAATGAAACTTACTGATTCAAATGAATTTTTTCAGTAATTTGTAGAAAATTTATGAAAATTATATTAACAGAAAGTATCTATTCAGGAAATCTTTTCAGCTCATAGTAAAAAATGGAAGTTTAAATAAACGTGAATAGTAGGACCTTTTCCCCTCAGATATAATTTTTCCCCCTGAAGATAATTTGATCTAATAAGTTAAACTAAGTAGAGTTTCATGGAATTAACTCACCAATAGGAAACAAACACACCAATAAAAGGACATTTTTAAAAAGTATATATAATAAGTTTTTGATGTTAATTTTGTTATAAAAGTATCTCAGAACATTATTACAACACTGATAAATAATATACAAATGATCTCTTAAAATACCATGAATAGGGAGCCAGCTTCCCTAAAAATGTTATTGTTTAATGTCAATATCTTGCTTTCTTAAAATGACTTTGTAAAACCTGATAAATATTCTCAGCAATCCTTTCTAATAATAAACATCTAATATTGCTGTTAGATTGCAGACGTTTATACATAGTAAACAAAATAGCTTTAAATGAATGTGACAAATACCATAGTATTTCCACCAATATTTTTTTCCATAATGAACCAGAAGTACTTTGGAGCATGATTGCAGCATCTACCATTTTCCAGGAATTGTAGTCCCACATTCATACCACTGGACATAAGTGATTTGGGTGTGGCCACCTATTTCTCCAAATTGGACAGGTTCCTGGCGAACTGCTCTGAAATAGCCTAAGGAGGAAAATAGTTTTGTTTAATAGTTGCTGTGTTTTATTTTTGCCCTCATTGCTCATAGATTCAAGGATAGTGCTGAATGACTGAAAGTTACTCTGAAGCAAAGTAATTTGGAAAACTTAAGAGCAACAGAGGCCCTGGTATCTTTCCTTGGGTATGGCTCCTTAATCATAGGACCTGAAAAATTTTTGACATTTGCCTTAGCAAGTTAGGATGGAATGGTTGGTAGTATCTGAGAGCAGTTTTAACTGCCAGTTAATATATTCATAGACCTTGTTGTCATCTTTTAGTATGTGGATATTCTTAAGTACCATTGAATGAACTGTTACTGAAAAGTCTAACCAAATGATTGAAAAGATTTAAAGAACTTCCTGGTGCTTCCTGAGTAATTTGGACAATTAATTTACCCACTTCTGAACTACTTAAACAAGGATTAAATTAATTTTCAGTCTTTTTTCAATCCATTACATGGCTTGGTGCTAGAGTGTCTTTAGCAAGTTACAGAGGTTATTAACTTCTCAACAAAATTGTTGTATTTTATTTATGTATTTATAAGGCAAATAATACTGTTTTTTTATATATAGTAGCAATACAATTTACTTCAAAAATTTTTAAAAGGAATAAAAAAATAATGCAGTTATGCATAATAACAAAAGCCATAAAGTTAATCATGAATGATTTAAGTTTGGAGAACACTGATCTCTTATAGCTGTTTTTGCAAATATAGATTTTCTTGGAGTACATTTGTACATGTCTGTGTAACTTTCCTTGGCTTTAAGTAGAGAAACTTAAGTTTATTGCTTTTTCTAGCCAAGTAATTAGAGCAGTAGTTCTGCAGAATTCTTTTTAACTTGATCACTTTCTTCAGCTTGATTTCTTTCTGAGTTAATCTGGAAAGCTCTCTTGCTCATGAGAAGGATCAGAAAGCATACCTTCCTTTGTGGGTAACTGGTCAGAAGTGAGTTGCTGTCCTGTGCGTCCATCTAAAAACGAATCTACAAACTGGCAGTGATCTTCTCCATGGCCTCTTTGATCGCCAATGTTATAAAATTTTCCTGAAGAACCAGAAATTAAAAGAATGAAATATTGCTTTGATATGTGACAATTCTGAAATAAATTGTTTGAAAGAATCATCTTCCTGTTCTTGGATATTTCCCCCTACTCCTGTATCAACCTAGTTCAAGCTACCAAAGTCTCTTGATTCAACAGGTGTTCCTATTTCATTCTTGTCTCCTATCTGTTCTTCCTTCCCTCCCTTCAGAGACTGATTTTTAAAAATGCAAGTGAGATGTTACTACCCTCCTTAAACCTCTCCAGTGGTCTCCCACTATACTGAGAATAAAACTTAAAACTCCTTACCTGATTTCAAAGCTCCATGTATTCAGCCCTGCTTGTTTGATGTTCCCCTGTCTGTACTACAATAGTGGAACTGACCAGGTGTATTCTGCCTCAGTCTTTGCACTTTTTCTTTCCCCTGTCTATACATCCGTTGTCCCCCTGACCTTTGTGTGGTTGCTTCCTTCTCATAATATTATTATTAGCAGAAGTGATACCTTTTCAGAGAGCTTCCCTAAAACCATTCTAACTAAAGGCACTTCCAATCCTTGTTGAGCTGTTCTCTCACTCTTTTAAAAATTATCTTCAAAGCACCTGTATAAAATTCATATTTATTTATTTTTTGTGTGCTTCTACTGAGAGAAGGAAGAGAGAGAGAGAGATGTTACGTGAAAGCAGGAATATGTCTTGTTTGCCTCTTTGCCATCAGCACCTAGAAGAGTGCCTGGCATGAAGTATATAGCATTTGCTAAGTGAATGAAAAGATGCATGTTTCTATGTTGGTCATCCTTGCATATTTGTTAAAAATGTTTATGAATATAGAAAATTACAACTACATGAGGTTAGAGCCCTTTTGGTATTATAAAGATGAAATACTCTTTCCATGATTATTGTTAGACACATTTTTATTACTAATATGTTTTTTATCCTAGAATGTTTGTAACAAAGGTAGATGAATATGCTAGTGCCTGTACATTCAAGTTTGCCTTGATAGCATTGTTTCAAAATTGCATTTTCATTATTTACTTCTTAAAAGCATCTTTTAAGTCCTTGTTTTCTAGCAGTGTGACAATTTCAATAACATTTTTTTCTCAGGAAAACTAAAGATGCTGAATTACCCCCTGGTTCCTGGACTTCTCCATGAAAAAACCATGTTATAAAACACTGCAAAACATTCCCTGAAGGCAAAGGCTAAAAATAATGCTGGTTGCCCTGCTTACCTGTGAGTGAGTCGCTCAAATAAATCTTGTATCTTAGAGAGTTGCACAGTTGCACTCCAACAAATTTTTTATACCACGTTCTTTTGACATACTGTTTGCCCTTACATTCTGAGTAAGAGTCTGAATTAAAGGGTCTTTCAGTCCAGATGGCATCTCTTCCTGCTGCATAAGCAAAACACAGTTTGAATTTAGTATCTTGATTCTTGGGTTCTGAGGGGATGTCCTAAAAGCTTTCCAAAAGCAGTCTGCAAAGTTCCTTGCCAACTTGTTGGTACCTGTTTTTTTCCAGTACAATTATTGGATCCCAAAATACAAAGGTTTTAAAAAGTAAATCCAAAATAAGTTCCTTCCTGTCAATAGTAACAGTGAGAGAAATCTCAGAACAGTGTGTTTTGCTGTTGAGTAACCTCTGCAGTGCTCGATGCTGGCTATCGTTGAGGAACAAATTTAGGTTTCCTTTTTGCAGAATATAAAATTTAAACAACTGCTTTAATGTGATATGTTATTAAAAGTCGAAATGAGACGGTTTATCTTTTTTTAGTTTTACTGGGGGGATGGTGGTTCTAGGGATTGAACCCAGGCGCACTTTACCACTGAGCCACATCCCCAGTCCTTTTTTGTTTTATGAGACAGGTCTCTCCAAGTTCCTAAGGCTTGCCTCAAATTTGAGATCTTCCTGCCTCAGTCTCCCAAATTGTTGGATTTACAGGTATCTACCACCATACCTGGCGAGGGTAGCATATTTTGACTTTGTTATTGAACAGAAAATTTCAGCTTACATGATAATATGTGTGAAACCAAGTTTTGAAATATCTTGACTTGCCCCTAGAACATCATAGTCTCTCAAATGTTAATCAGTGTATTAGGTAAACATTCACACATGATCTTCTAAGAGTCTAAGTAGTAAAATAGTGAAATCATCAATTTTGCTGACCCTGTTTAGTTCGGTCAGTTTAGAAAAAGCATGTAGTTGTTCACTGAGACACTTACCAGAAACCGGCTCACTCACTCTTGGGTCCGCTGAGAAGAAATGACAAACAAAAGGTCAGCTATTATTAATGTTAAGTCCTAACATTCCAGTGGAATGTTGAAGACAGATGCTTACTGTTATGTCTTATTGCAAAATGGTACCCTCTTGCTGAAGACTTAATTTGCAAATTTGTTTTGAAAATAGTTCTTGATCGAATCATCTGCCAGATCTTCAGCTGTAGTTTTTATGTGTGATTTGATAGTTGGGAGACTGTTGCTATGCCAGCCTTCAATTTTGAAAGCTTCCTTTTAGTTTCACACAAAAGCAATTCATGGTAAAGTCACCAAGATGCCATGAACATTAGTTGCTATAAAGTTTATACAAATGTATGTGCCAATGTTTCTTGGTAAGGAACTGGAGCTTCTACTGTCTAGGAGATTTCACAAAACAATCATAAATTCCCTTTCTTTTTTTTAAAATTATTTTTAAAATACACAACAGCAAATGCATTACAATTCTTATTATACATATAAAGCACGATTTTTCATATTTTTGTATATAAAATATGTTCACACCAATTCATGTCTTCATACATGTACTTTGGGTTTTTTTGCATTAAAATATACCACAATTTTTCATATCTCTGTTTGTATATGAATTCCTTTCTTGATGTACTAATATTTTGATTCTAGGCATACAAAGGAGCATTTGTTCAGATTTTTGAATATAGATTATGCCTTTTTTTCTCATATCAAGGTAAAAGAGGAAAAACCAAAGTAATTGCTATAAGGGTACCTTCATCAATTAGTTTTTTTTCCTCTATGGATTATTATTTAGGAATTCAAGCTTAGCTGGGTTTCACATGAGCTTCCCATGCAAAACATTGTTCCCACCATGCCCTTTACATCTTTGTTGATGGGATTACCTGACTCAGTACTAAATGCCACTGTGTTGCTGGCTGGGCCTTCACCAAGTGGGTTTTTGGGTTTCACCTGGAATTCATAGCTGTGTAGAGAGAAAAGTAAAATATTATTGAGGGGTAGGAAAGCAGCATTCTCTTGCTGTACTGACATCCTTCCTGGCTCTATTTGAAATTATGATTACAGTGAATGGTAATATTCTGGAAGTAAGTTGTGGGAATAATAATGCTTTCTTAATTTTACTTTCAAAGCATCTAAGGTTTTGTATAAGAAAAATATTGTTAATAAAAAGATGGTTGTCTTTTTAAAATTAGAAATATTTGGACAGGTTGGGAATAGATATATAGGAAAGTGTGTGCTGAACCAAAGTTAATTTCAGCACTGAGAAGCCTTCATTTCTTTAAAATGTGTCAGCTACTGCCTGGGACAAAGAAATGGAAAAGTCCCTTTTTATTCCCTATTACCAACACTGGTATAACCTTGAATTTTAAATCAGTGTTCCTAAAGTGGTATTTGAACTACTTATATCAGAACCACAAGAGAGAGTGGCAGTGGGGGAAGTTTGTTTAAAATGCAGATTTCCTGTCCAGGACGGCTACTGAGTCTCTAAATCATTCCAGGAGGAATTTGCAATACATTTTTAGTCCTATACCCACTGGTATTTGAGAATGCCTAGACTAAGCTGTTGGGCACAGATACCCATGAAAAAGTTTCTTTTCAAGCCTGGTTGTAGCTCCTGGGACTTGGGTCTCCATGTATCACAGGAAGTCATAGTGTCCAGAGAATGGCTGGTAGTATTGCTCAAATGGAGCACAAGCACAGATAGACTTTTCTGCCCCTCAGTAAGCCAGCTTCAAATTGCTAGGCTCCTCACCCTTTGTTTAAATTAAAAAAAACCCAAAAAACCCAAGATCCTTTAGAATTATAGGACTTTTCTATCCTTAAGAATTATTAAATTGTGCAGTATCTGACAGATTTTATTCATTAAATGCACAAGCAGAGAATACTTGTAAGAAATTTAAACAGTATCGGGCTGGGGTTGTGGCTCAGTGGCAGAGTGCTTGCCCCTCACCTGTGAGGCACTGGGTTTGATCCTCAGCACCATATAAAAATAAACTAAATAAATATATTGTATCCATCTATAACTAAAAAAATATTTTTAAAAAGAAATTTAAACAGTAAAGTGATTTGCCATTTGCCTAAAAATGATTTCCTTTCAGCATCAGACTTAGCAGCAAAATAACTGAATTTAAAACCACCTGGAGTTGGCTGATAGTACTGTATGAGTTCCAGAATTGTACATGATTTTTGGTATAGATGGTACCAAGGTAGCATTAGAAAAAAAAAAACTTTTTGAGTCTCAAGGAGTCACTTTCTTGATCACTGTGGCATTTCATTAAAACACTGTTAGACTCTAGTATAAGATTCTATCATTACAACAATGGCAAACACTTTTCAAATGCTTACTTTGTGTCAAATAAATTAGTCATTCTGCATATATAAAGTAATCCAACACACAAATCCTGTGTGACATTATTCTAAACTTTAGCTGAGAATAATGGGGCCCATAACTATTATATAATTATTGTCTCTGCTTTTTCAAACTTCAAAACTCTGTGAAATGGGAATTAAAACATTTCTTTTCAGATATTTAATGAGTGAATGCAAATGAAAGCATTTTATAAATGGAACAACTGATGTAAGGTCATTGACATTTACCATAAGAAATGCTGACATGAAAGCACATATGCCATTTCAATAAATAAATCACATATACATCAGGTGTTTTCACATGGACTTTTTTTCTAGAGATTAAATTCTTCCTAAAAGGCCTAATGCTCTCAAAACAAACTGACAAAAACAAAGTTCATAAAACTAGTGAATTGAAAATGGAAGGAAAAAAATTCACCGGCATCTGGAGTTTGATTCAAGTGGAAATGCATTTCACATTCATTCCAGGCCATTGCCATCAGTGCTGTGTCTTGGCCAAATTGGATTGCTGAAATCATCTCTGTGTCTTTTTATTTCACAGTTATTTACATTTAAGCTTCATTTGTAGCATGCCCACAAATATTCATAAGCTACTTTTTCTGGTTTTTTTTTTGCCAACATTTTATGATACTTGACAAGTTATGAAGAAATGATTTTAAACTAAGTTTAATTAACAACACAAGGGTATTTTTTTGGCTGAATAAACCCTATATAAACAAAAAAAAGTTTGTGATGGCAAAATCTTTCCCCTCAAATACTTTTTGATCATGAAATGAACACCATAGGTCTGTAACATCTCAAAGAAAATATTGATTGTACTTAGGATAAGCAGAGGATGCTACTTAAAAGTTTTTTAGCCAATGAAGTTCTTTGAAATTTAAAAATAAACTTCAAATGGCAATTTTAGAAGCTAAAGTTGAAAACATTCTACAAATATTTGAACGAAAAGTCAAAGATACAAAATAAGAGAATATAAGAAAATTGGAGGATTATTCCAGATAGTTTAGTACTCAGCTGGCAGGAATTCTAGAAAACAGGGAGGAAAGGATGGTAGAAAATTATTGCAGAAAAATCATATAAGAAATTTCCCAGAACTAAAAGATGTGAGTGTCCATATTGAAAAGGTCAATTCTGTGCCCACCAAAAGTAAAAAAGAAAAGAAAAAGGATTAATTAAAGCATGTGAGTTGCAAAATTTCAGAGTACTGGGGAATAAAGATCCGAACAACTGAGAACAATACAGTGGGTTCCATATAAGTATTCAGAATCAAAATGATGGTCAACATCTTAATAGCAAAAACACTGGAAGTTAGGGGGAAAAAATGGAACAATGCCTTCAAAGTCTTCATTTTATCATGATTTTATCCTACACCAATAATATCAAAGTAAACCATGGACTTTCTAAAGCATGTAAATAACTAAAAAAATATATCATTTTATATATACTTTCCCAAGATATGTTTCTATAGAAGCCATGAAGAGAGGGAGTAAACAAAGAAGGGAGACGTGGCTGCAGGTATTAGGGGATTCAACATAGCCAAAAATGATGGCAAGGGATTCAGCAAGAGGTAGGTGTTCCCTAAGACAAATCCAGAGAACAAAGAGATGGCGTGTTTGACCATTTTGAGAAATGAGTGGCCTAGAAATAGAGATTTAATTAACAGAAGAAATATCTAAAGAAATAATTTTTAAAAAATGTTTGCTTCTGGGAAACAGACTTTAAGAGTAGAAAGGAACTGCTTTTTTAATATCTGCAGCATGGTCCAGTGGCTAAATCTATTTTTCATTAAGTAATACAAAATACCTGGGGCGGCCTACTTTAAAGAAAATAGGTATATTTTGGCTCATGGTTCTGGAGGTACAAGATCCAGCAGCCACATCGGTTGATGGCATTCTTGCTGGCAAAGTCGTGAGGTGGTACAGAACATCACATGGTGACAGCCAGGGTATGTGTCTGAATCTCTTTATAAAGCTACGAGGATTCAATCATGGGAGATCCACCGTAATCTTTTTTTTTTCCATTTTATATATAGAGAGCACAATTTTTCATATCTCTGGTTGTACACAAAGTAGAGTCACATCCTTCATGTCTTCATACATGTACTTGGGGTAATGATGACCATTGCATTCCACTGGCTTTCCTACCCTTATGTCCCCTCCCTTCCCCTCTTCCCTTTTGTCCTATCTAGACTTTATTTAATCCTCCCACACTAGCATCTTATGGATCAGCATCCTTAAATCAGAAATCATTTGGCATTTGGATTTTTGGGATTGGCTAATTTCACTTAACATATTCTTCAGCTCCATCCAAATATTTACCTGCAAACGCCATGATTTCATTCTCTTTTAATGCTGCTATAAACATTGATGTGGCTGTGTCCCTGAAATGTGCTGTTTTAAAGTCCTTTGGGTATAGACCAAGGAGTGGGATAGCTGGGTCAAATGGTGGTGCCATTCCAAGTTTTCCAAGGATTCTCCATACTGCTTTCCATATTGGCTGCATCAACTTGCAGTCTCACCAACAATGTATGAGTGTACCTTTCTCCTCACATCCTCGCCAACACTTATGGTTGTTTATATTCTTAATGGCTGCCATCCTGACTGGAGTGAGATACAATCTTAGAGTAGTTTTGATTTGCATTTCTCTAATTGCTAGAGATATTGAACATTTTTTCATATATTTCTTGGTTGATTGTATATCTTCTTTTGAGAAGTGTCTGTTCAGTTCCTTGGCCCATTTATTGTATCTCAGTGACAAATCCCTCTGAAAGGAAAACGAGGAAAACTACCCCATTTACAATAGCATCAAACACAAACAAACAAACAAACAAACAAAAACACTTGGGAATCAATGAAAGAGGTGAAAGACTTCTACAATGAAAACTACAGAATGCTAAAGAAAGAAATTAAAGAATACCTTTGCAATATGGAAAGATCTACCTTGTTCTTGAATAGGCAGAATTAATATTGTCAAAATGACTATACTACCAAAAGCACTATACAGATTTAATGCAATTCCAACCAAAATCCCAATGATATTCTTCATAGAAATAGAAAAAGGAGTCATGAAATTCATCTGGAAATAAGAGATCCAGAATAGCTAATGCAATCCTTAACAGGAAGAGTGAAGCAGGTGGTATCATTATACCAGATCTCAAACTATACTACAGAGCAATAGAAACAAAAACAGCATGATACTGGCACCAAAATAGACTGGTAGACCAATGGTACAGAATAGAGGACACAGAGACTAACCCACATAATTACAGTTATCTTATATTTGACAAAGGCGCCAAAAATATACATTGGAGAAAAGATAGCCTCTTCAAAAATAGTGCTGGGAAAACTGGAACTCCATATGCAACAAAAAGAAATTAAACCCCTATCTCTCACCATGCACAGAACTCAACTCAATGTGGATCAAGGACCTAGGAATTAAACCAGAGACACTGCATCTATTAGAAGAAAAAATAGGCTCCAATCCCCATCATGTTGGATTAGGCCCAACTTTCTTAATAAGACTCCTATAGCGCAAGAATTAAAATTAAGAATCAATAAATGGGATGAATTCAAACTAAAAAGTTTATTCTCAGCAAAAGAAACAATCAGTGCGGTGAATAGAGAGCCTACTAATTGGGAACAAATTCTTACTACATGCACGACAGATACAGCACTAATCTCTAGAATATGTAAGAACTCAAAAATCTTAACTCCAACATAATCTCATCTAATCCTAATCATTTTCCAAAGGCCTTACTTCTAAACACCATAGTCAAATTAAGTTTCCACCTTCTTAATACCTCAACATGGGGATTAAACTTGAGCATAAGTTTATGGGAAGAAACCATAGCAAAAAAAAACTTGTACATACGTTTCTGGATAAAAATGAAAATTAAAAACTCATTTACAAAACCTACTATATCAAAATAAGTATTTAAATGAGTGTTGTACAGATGACAAGCCTTTGAGCCCCACTGAGAACGATCCAGGTATATTAATAATCCTTGCAGAATGCTCTGCCTTGCTCTACCTGGGATGGTGTGGATTTTAGCAGAAAGAGTCTTTCCATTCATCCCAACCACAAGGTAGTATGGTCCAGTGGTTAATGACATGGGTTCTTGAGCCAGAAAGATGGGTTCAAAGCTCACTAATGTGATTTTAAGGTAAATTAAACTTTCTGAACATTGTTTTTTCTTCATACATAAAAATTAGGATAATACTACTTCTGAGGATAATATTATAACCTCATAAGGATCTAAAACTATCTGAGGTTTTTGTGAGAATTCAATGAGGTAATGCATGGAAATGCAAGGTACCTGATTCATAATGATTATAAATATTTGCTAGTAGCTCTACAGGATTTTTTTAAAGAGGTTCTTTTGTTATTGGGGAATTTGACAAACACTGCCACAGAACTCTCAATGTAGAATTCTCCCAATTTTAGAATTCTTTGATGTTAACATAGTTCCTTTAACTACAAGGGTCCATGACCCTTAGTGGATAAATCTGCCTACCATCAAATAGCTCCAAGAGAAAAGTTAGATTTCATTGAAGAGTCTAGAAAGCTCTGAAGCATTATCCTAAAATGGACAGAGGGTAGAGTTGGACACCAACAATTTTGAAAGCAACTATGAAAAATCATAAGTTTTTAAAAATATACCAGGCATGGTGCTGCATACCTCTAATCCTAACAACTCGGGAGGCTGAGGCAGGAGGATCCATCACAAGTTCAAGGTTGGCCTCAGCAATTTAGTGAGGCCCTAAGCAACTTAGTAAGACCCCATCTCAAATAAATAAATAAACAAACAAACAAAGAAATAAATATATGACAAATTCATTGATGACTGAAAATCTATGATTTAAAAAAATATGATTAGTGGGTTCACAAACTAAATTGTCAGAGACAGGAATGTCTACCCTTTAGCATCTAGCCTCAGGCAAACATCTTGAACAGTAGAATGAGGGTAAAGACTCAAGGATCTAGCTGGAGTAGACACTTCTGTCATTTTCTTTCCCTTTTCCTTCTCTATTACCTTTTCGTTCTATTATTGCCCCAAAATATAGAGCTGAATTATAGTTTTCATTGTTTGATGAACTTTTTAGTTACATACTCCCTATTTGCTTAAAAAGTTAGTTTAACAAAACCCCCATAAATCTCAAGTAAACTAATGTTTATATGGAAAGGCCACCCTGTAATTGTTTGACAAGCCGATTTTACCCCAGGACAGTCTCAAAATATTTTTACCTCATTTAGGAGTTTCTATCACAGTGAGAGAAATGGAAAAGGGGAATAAGGAGGGGGGGAAAAAGAGTAAGGTCCACTCAAGGGAATAAGGAAATACAGTCAACCAGCTGATATGAGTTTGTCTCCAGGGACATTGTAGGACTGTTGTAAGCATTTCTGGAGACCTGCCACATGCAAAGCCATTGTGCAGATATGGGCATATAGGTAAGAAGCAACTGGGAAGGGCTGGATAATACTACTTCTGAGGATAATATTATCCTCAGACATAGCACAAAACAGGGTAAGAGCTGCGCATGGTGGTGCACACCTGTAATAGCAGCTATTCAAGGCTGAGGCAGAGGATTGTGAGTGTGAGGCCAGCCCGGGCAATGTAATGAGACCCTGTTTCAAAAATAAAATAAAATAAATCCAGTACAGAAGGGAGATCAGAGAATTGGCAATCATGGGAAATCATGAAGTAGCTGCCCGTTACACCCTCAGGGATGTTTCTTGGGTCCTCCGCTTCTGAGGAATTTCAGAGTTGGAAATTCCAATTCTCATTCTGTAGTGCTGCCATGATGTCTGCTCAGCCCCTGCCCAGATACCAAGGAATTCAAAGAAAAATGTAATAAAAGTATATATGGTGATATAAGAGGAAGAATTGCTGTCTTTATAGACTAGTAGAGTTCCATGCCCTTAGAGAATTGGTCTTTGGCCTGATAAAAGTTGCTAAAATGAGCAAAATGAGCAATCAACTCAACTTCTTTCTTCTTTAACAAGGAAGGCTTTTCTGCTACCCATGTCTATAATAAAACTAAGTAAAATATTTGATGTTTTGGCCACTTGTTTTACTTTTTTTCTACAAAGCCTTTGAGAAGAGATATTAAAAATACTGAAAATTTGAAGACCAGAATTTTATAAAAACATTATGAAAAGGGTATAATGGCTATTCCTCATGTCTGTTTCATTTAGCTTGTAAGGAGATGCTGCCTCTCTTCCAGCTTACCCTCAGTACCAACATTTATTAAACCAAACAACATAAACAAGAGTCCTAAACAATCATTGCTGACACTTCAGTACGTTTTAGTCTTAGGGACTGGTCTCCAAAATCCTCTGGAGCCAACAGAGGTCAGTTAAAGTACTTGAGCAGATTAAGTGAATTTGATTTATCCTAATTACCAGAGTACATGTTCTATAGGAAATTGTTGGATCACATTTAAGTCTGGCACACACACAACAAATTCTTCAGATTTTCAGTAAAGTGAGAGAAGAAGTGGACTTGTTAGAGCAGAAGAATAGATTAAAGGACTTTTTTTTTTTTTTTTTTTTTTTTTTTTAGCATGCAATGATTGTGTAACCATCCATACTGGCAAGCAGTTCATCAGGAAGAACCTGGCCCATCCATGCATATTATCAAAATGTGTGCTAAAACCAGTTCAGCTGAAAACACTGCAGACTGATGATAGTCAAAGAAAAGAGATTTACAGGAATTATTATGTCATGAGACTGATCCAGGTTTTAGTTTTATTTTCAGTCCCAGTTTTCTCACTGACTTCATGCATGGCTTTGGCTATCACAGGATTATCAGACATAAGAGAATTTAGAGATCAGCTAATTCACACCTTCAGACCCTGTAAGAATGGGTGCAAGACTTCTTGTTTAAAATATACTTTATCAGTTCCTCTGTTCACAGAACTGAAAATAATCAGTGGTCCTGCAGACAATGTGGGTTGCTCCAGAGAGGAGGGACTCCTCCTAATATTTTTCTTCTAGTCCAACAAGAGCCACACATTGCCTAAAGAGAGAGGATTGGTGTTCTTGGATGACTGTAGGGAAGGAGAGGTTTCATGAAGACAAAATAAATGGAAAGTAAATATTGGGGAATGGGTTAGGTGGATTTAGTTGGATACCAACATCTCAACATTTTATTTTAGGAATGAGAGATGGATCCTCTAAGGAGAGAGACTGGAGTTTGTCTGTGTTAGCTAATTTCCTTTGCCTCACTGAACATTATGTCTCCTTTTTCCTGTGTACAATGTGACCACAGCCCCCTGTAGCTGTGGGCAGGTACAGGCCAGGCTGGGGAGACCCTAGGTTGCCTTTGGAGTTGCACCCATGTGTCCCAGGGTGGCCACGTGGCTTTACTCTCTGCAGACAGGAACATCTAATGCCAGATATGGAGTGGAACTCTCCTAGCAGCAAAACAGCTGCTGGCCCCTTACTGTGAGAAAATTTTTGGAGCTTTTTCTGAGTAGATATAAATCTGTCTAAATGATTAAAAACAGGCAGGTTGACTTTCACCATGAGCAGGAAAAGGGAGGACAGTTCATTGTCATTTTGTTTCTGGGATAGTGTGTGACCATTTCAAATTTCTGGCTATAACCAGTCTATACATCTTTAATCTCTGCCTTACCATCCTGAGTTAAATGTTCTGACTCCAAGCTCTACACCCATGTTGATGTACAACAATTAGCCAGTAACTATCCTCTGTTTTCAGATGTCACATTTTATTGTCAGCCCAAGTGGTGGAAAATGCTGCTAAAATAAATGATTCACATGTATCTTCTAGTAGTGGAATTCAGCTATAGAAAGTCTTTCAGAAGCTACTGTTTTCCAGTTATTAATTAGGAAATTTTTAACAGCTGTCATTTAGATTGATCCTGTGTAGACACATATTATTCTGACATTTCGTCTCCTACCACAATCACATCTGGTTAGCTCTTTTCTACTCATCCTTCAAGCCTCAGCTCAGCTGTCACATTTTGTGGTAAAAACTTTCTAATTTCCCCAGACTTAGTGGCATGCCATTGACTCTGGGCTCCCATAGCATCTGGGGCATACTTTTACCAGGACTCTTGCCACTCTGTGGAGAAAACTTGGTCATTAGCTGCCTTTTGGATTACCTTAAGTTCAAGGGTAGGAACCCTGTTTCTTCATGTATGTAGCCACAACACCAGGCATAGTGCTGAGCACATCATTGGCACTTAAGAAATGTTAGCCGGATGGAACAGCTAACCTTTTACAAACAAATTGGCTTTAAAATGTCACTGGAATAACTGTTCTACATTTTGGTGTGCTGGGAGAAGTTGTGAGGACAGCCTGATTCAGAAAAGGAACACAATGCACATTTAGAAACTGGATGACTTTCAATGAATGCATTGTACTACACAGATCACTTTTTATTAAGTGGAATAAGAAGCAGGAAACTGAAGAGAAACACCATCCACATTTTGTAAGCACAAATCTACCTATTAAAAAGATGAAATTAATGATGTGTTTTCTCTTTTACTCTTTCCTTAAAATATATTATGGTACAAATAGGCATGTACTCTCTCTCTCATTAGTATCTCAGAAATCAGAACCAAGACCATCAAGTGGTTTTGTATTGAAACGTATGCTTATTTTGGCAAATTTAAATCATTTAAGAAAATTAGCAGTTAGAAAAGTTTCCATGTAACAGCTCAAAATAGAGAACCTTAAAAAAATCACATTTGTGAAAGAAGTATTATATTTGCAGTATAGGACTAAAGTTTACACACAGCAAATCATCTATAATGAGTTAGATGTTTCTTTTCTCCAAGAATATTAGATGAATTTTCCTACTGAAGAGCAAAAATAGACTCTTTTGAGTGTCACTGTCAATACCCAATTCAATTCAGTGAATTGATGACAAAGAGAGGTATAAAAAGTGAAACTGATAGGAAAAAAGGAAACTCCTTCTTGAAACTCCTACTATATTACCAGAAATATCTAAGGCCCTTTTTAATTTTTTTTAGAGAGAGAGAGAGAGAAAGAGAGAGATTTTTTTAATATTCATTTTTCAGTTCTTGGCGGACACAACATCTTTGTTTGTTTGTGGTGCTGAGGATCGAACCTGGGCTGCACACATGCCAGGCGAGCGCGTTACCACTTGAGCCACATCCCTAGTCCCAAGGCCCTTATTTTTTTGCATAATGAAATGAGCTGATAAGATATTGGTATTTTAGATTTAAGGAAGAATCACAAAATGATATCAGAATATGAATAATCTGGTATTAATGTGCAATAAGGGACAAACTAGAAAAGTTTTTTTTTATCATAGAACAATGTTAAAAATATGCAATTCCACTGTCAAAACTCCATTCTCATTTTATCAGTTGATGAAAGTCCCAGGATGGCTGTATCTGAGACCAGTATTAAGTATTAACTATTAAAAACTTTCACTTACATTTTATCCCAGGATTCCCACTTCTTTACCTTCACTTTTCCAGCATGAGACCCAAATTCTTTGGTGTTTCGAAACTACTTTACAATTAATTTCTGGCCCACAGATTTCTTCTTGTATAATTTTTGGCATTTAATACCAACATTTGATACCAATTTCCTCCTATTTTGTTATGCTTCCAGCTGCCCTGGTAACTTACAAGACCATCCTGTTGGCCCCTCTACCCCCATCAATACCTTGCCTATTTTCAAAATATGACTCTAGAGGTATTTATGTCTCATCCAAAAAGCTAGAGTGAAATGTAGGTTAGACCTTCCCCTAGGTTGGAGAAGATGAAAACATTTTATGTCTTATTGTGGTTTTGATTTCTAAACCCAGAACTCACCTGCACTACCACTGGAGCTTACCTTGTGTCTGGTTTCAGATTTTCTATTGTGGAGAAGGTTTGATTTGTAACTTGAATGGACTTGTTCTTCCCACTGAATGACCCATTTTCTCTGGATATAACTTCATATTCTGTAAAAGTGATAACAAAAATAAAAACACCTCAGATATTTACCTTCATATACCAAGCAATTTAATTCTTCTTGAAGCTACTAGCGCAATAAAGCCACACACATAAAGACGATTGTACTTCTAGAGACACATTGATCTTACTTGGTTGCAATTTCCAGATGGAATGGGAACATTTTGGGAGATGCTTATGGACTATTTCTGCTTTCCCTTGAGCAGAGCAGAGGAAGGTCTGGTAACTGGTAAAGACTGATGACCCTCTTATGGTTTCTTTGGTCATAGAGCCCATGATTCTTCAGGTAAGTCAGAAAGACTGCTACTTCCAAGAAACCCAATTTGGGGAAAGCTCTGTATCAGGCACTGTGCTTGGGCAGAACCCATGCTCATCCTCTACGGGGCTTTCAACAGAGTTGGGTTTAGGCCACTGAGTATGTGATACTGCTGCAAAAAGAATTCTTTGGGCTTAAAGCCATATCAGCAAATAATGGTTAACTAAATAATAAACTCCCTTCTTATAGTTCATTATTTGGAATTATATAATTATGTTTTTATACCTACTCCTTACAAAAGTTATGCTTCCTTGGTAATTTACTTCATATTAAATAAAAAATCATGCCCTTAAAGCCTGCATATAGATAAGCTTTAATTTCACTTAAAGGCATGTTTCTATCAACTTACAGGGATCATCAAAAGACAAAGACTTTCAGAATAAGCGACTTTAATTTACAGATTTGTTAGGTGGTTGTCCCTGCTCTCAGTTGGGATTTAACTTAATGCATGTAATGAGATGACAGAGAGGAATGAAAAACAAACAATAAAACAAACTACACCTCCCCAGTCAAGATCAGCTCCATGGATATAAAGAAATACACACGAGCAGGGCGTCACGTAAGGTAGGGAAGCGGCAAAAGAGCTGGCAAGTTAGGCCAGGGATTTCCGCTGATGTACCAGACCAAAGGTATAAGATGAACACTGGGAATAAAACCAAACCCAGAACAGGCCAGGAAGACCCAAAATCTCCAATTTTAATTGAAAAGGATTATTAATAGCTTATTTTTAAATCCCCAAAGGAGGATGGCTTTTTCTGAACATTTCTTAAATGACCATTCTTCTGAAAGCCAAAAGTTAAACTTGAAGACAGTGGCCACTGGAACTGGACAATAGCAGGGCAGCTACTGAAGGACTAACGACTACTAGTTAACTGAACAACACCTTGCTCAGACTCCCTTCTGATCCCAACTTATCTCCCTATTGGCTATTTTAGTGTAGAGAGTGGAAAGGGAGGGAGAGAGAAGATTTTCAATTCAAATCTGTTTTATATTTTTTTTTTATCTCAGAAGGGATATTTGCAGCTGTTAAAATGCAAGTTAAAAAAAAAAAAGAAAGAAAAAGGGAATCACATGACCTAAGGAAAGAGACAAACCAAGCCACTTGCTTTGAATTTCAGTCTTCCCATCTGCAGAATGTCAATAATCTCTCTTCATGGTGCTGCTTATGTGGATTATATTCAGAACAAATGGAAAGTGTCTAATAGTATTTTGAGTGATTTTACTCAACAGGTTGTACTTATTATTATTGTTGCTTTTATTAATTCTTATCCCTAAGTTGTGTTTTGAAAATAGGGCCACAGAAATTTTCAAAGATTCCAATTGGAAAGATTCAAGTGCTGCTTAGTCACCAAAAAAGAAAAGAAAAAAAAGAAAACCAAAATAATCTAATAGTTATGAAACTCTACTATTTATATGGAGTCTAATTAATTATGCACCAAAGTAATCACCTTTAAAAAAACATCTTTGGCTTGGGACATTCCTTGTTAACTCTGTGTTCTCCTCCTCAATACGAACCTGGACTTTTGGTAGTCAATTAGATGTATAAATACATTCTATGTATAATTCTTAGAAATTATAAATTTACATAATTAAAATACTCTTATAGATGAACCAGAAAAGAAAATCCTACAGCCTTAAAGAGGTAAATCAGATATTATCCAAGTAGGTATGTATTAGATAATTAGATTAACTAATTCTTATTTCATATCCTACATCTTTAGGGCAAATAAAATTTCAGAGACCCTCTGGCTTTAAGAAAAGATAGCCTCAGACTTTCACAGGAACTCCTTTTTAGCAAGTAAAACGACAGAGTTTTAGATGTTTTAACCCATTATAGGTATTCAATGCTGAGGGACTGATTTTTACATATTGGGATGGTAGCACCTGCGGGCATGGTCTCAGGTGAACAAGCAGGGCTAGGCAGATGGGAGGAACACAGGCAGGAGCTGGTTCTTCCTCAAAGCAAAGGCTAACTTCACATAAGAATGCACAAAATATGGTAGAGAGTGCCAGCTAAGCAAAGATAAGCTGCTTAAACTGGAGGTTGCCCAGATCACATGGTTTTGGTTAAGGAGAAATAGCTGTTGTTTTCCCCTTACATTTTCAAAGTAGGAAATGATTTTGGCAGATCCTGAATCTCCCACCCTGCGCACTGCTCCTTTCTCCTGCTGACAGCCTCTTGTTGGCCCTTCTACTTCCTGCACCAGGTATCCGGCAGGCTGGTACTGGGCAGCAGGAGCCACATGGACTCAGGTTTGTTCTCCACTGATTTAAGCCATTGGTCTTTTCTACCTACTTTTTCTTCTCATGTTTGACTATCTGTTCACTGTGAAGAATCAAATTGCCATATAACCAGTTCAAAGAATAGACCCAGGTTTCTTATTTTTCACAGTCATTTTTAGAGGAATTTGGTGGGAGAGCAGTGGGAGAATCAAAATTTCCTGAGATGAGCACAAAATCACCCAGAAATAGATTTTTAAAAATGCATTTCCTCTAAAGACAGTCTGAGGCCAATTTAAAAATTGGGTTGATAAAAGGAAAACTAGTTTAAATATCATGAGCAGTGGCAAACTCCTTCTGTATTTTCTTGATAATGGAAAGACCCGCTATGTCTGAAAGAAGAATTCTGAGAGGAGATGGAAGGGGGTACAGCTTTAAGAAATTTATTAAATTAACAGGGAGCCCGCTACAAGGACAAAGGTGACGTTTCCCATCCCATGACACTTTGACAATGTGCCTTAAGGTCAGCAGAACTCTGCTAGGACTTGCTACACCTTGGATGTCCTTCCCATGTCAGTTTGGCCCAAGGTACCCGGCTCCATAGACCTTGTGCTATGAAAGCTTTCTACTGAGACAGGGACAAAGAACAAATAGTTGGTTATCAAAGAAAAGGAAACAGAGGTTTCCAACCAACTAGAAGTTGCTAATAACTAACCTCTGGATCACACTTCCCCTACTCAACTGGCTGTTAACACTTCCCATGGGAGGAGGGACTGTACTTTCCAACACAAGTGATTGCCCCCTAGGCCTGCTCTTTCCTGCTTTGGGGCATGTATGCAGGAAAGAGAGAGAGGCTGGGGGGGGGGGGTCTATAAAAAAGCAAGACATACCTGCTCCCATGGGCACCAGCTCTGGGTCCCAGCTTCTCCCTGGAGAAGTCTGCTATCTCTGTTCTGTCTCCTTGAATAAAACTTGCTTTCTATGCTTCTCTTGGCATTTCTCAGGTGCTGAATCTTCCAGGGGGAACAAGGACCAAATCCTGATTCCAAAACCCATATCACCGCTATAGTAACAAGTCCTCATGCCATGATCTTACCAGTTACGGTGTCATTTAGTGGCTTCTCCCAGTCCAAGATGACAAATGAGGGGCACCCTTCCACAGTGACCACAGTGAGGTTGGTGGGGGGGTTCTGTGGAGGGCTGGTGGCATTCCCCTCCATGGCTTCCTCTGTGGGGAACCGTTTGACGGAGTCGGTGATGGAGCAGGGCCTGTTGTCTGGCTTTGGGATGTAACGCACATGAGGACCTAAGAGAAAATTCTGGCATTTTAGTAATTTTAAAGCCCATGAAAGAGATAGAGGTGAGATCATAATATAATTATCTGTTGGAGGGCATTGAGTCCCTTCATTATGGGCAGATGTTTGAAAGCAGTGCTATGGTTGGTTCAACTTGCTCATTTATTTACTAAACAGTTCTATGTTGTGTTAATATTCAAAATTAATTTGGACTCTATAGACTTGGTTTATACCTCATTATTTGTGGGGTATTGAGTCTTATCTCAGTAGAGAAGAATGAGCCTGACATTGAACATAATTCTGGTGTCATCCAATAAATCTGAGAAGTTAGACTCAAAAAGATCCAATAGTTCTAAGTAATTTATTTCCCCAAACAAGACTCAAGAGTACTTTAGGAAATTATATCTATATAATTTATGTATATATAAACACAACTTACATATATATACACACACAAGTGTGAGTGTGTATATATACACAGATATATATATATATATATATGTATATATATATATAAACATACCTATATATATCTACATATTTGTCTCCATATATACACATAACTACATAAATGTCTATGTAAATATACATAGTGTGTATATAAGTATGCACATCTATACATAGATGTATGCATATGTATGTCTAGCACCCAATAAGGTGACATTCACAGGAAAATGTTACCCATAATCAGAAGAAAAAAATCAATAATTTGAAACTAATCCAGAACTTGCATAGAAGTTAGAATCACCAGATAAGGAGAAAATACAGTTATGATTATGATTCACATGTTCAAAAAGTTAAGACATAAATATATAAAAAAATACCCAAGTCAAATTTCTAGAGATTAAAAAACTACAAAATATAAGATGCAAATTGCACTGGATAGAATCAATATATAATATGTTACAAAATAAATGACAGTGAACTTGAAGATATAACAATAAAACTATCCAAAATAAAAAACAGAGAGAAAGAATAAAAACAATCAACATCAGTGACTGTGGATGACTTCAAGTGTCTCATGTATATAAAATTGGAATACCTGGGGTGGATAGGCAGAAAAAATATTTTAAGAAATAATGGCCCCACATATTCCAAATATAATAACTTCTAAACCCACAAATCCAAAAAGTTCAAATAAAATGATTATGCATTATACATGAAGAAAACTCTGCCAATCATAATCAAATTTCTCAAAACCAGTGAAACAGAAAAAAATATTTAAAGGATATAGAGAAAAAGATAGGTATAGGATGACAAGATAAGGATTGTGATAGACTTGTCATTGGAAGGAATGCAAATGAGAGACAACGGAGCACCGTCTTTGAATATGGAAAGAAAAAATGTATCATGTGGGATTCAATAACTTGTGAAAAGATCTTTAAAAAACAAAAGCCAAGTTTCTTTTCAGAAATATAAAACCTATAAGAATTCATTACCAGCAGACTCCTACTATAAAGCATATTAAAGGAAGTTCAGGAGAAAGGAAAAATGATACCAGATGGAAATATGGATCCACACAAAGGGATGAAGAGCACAGAAACAGTAACTATATAGATAAATATATAAAACACTTTTCTTCATTACACACATACAATAAATTCATGATTATAATCCATGATTTTTCTCATTATTTAAATCACTCTTCAAGATAATTTATTGATAAAGAATAAGAGTTACATAGAATAATGTGAAAGTATAATATATGACAATAAAAGACTAACGGCCAGGAAGAGAAAAAAGAAGCTGGATGAGTGTAGGTTCTTACATTTTTTTTTTTTGGTGGGAAATAGATTGTGATAAGCTAAAGATGCAGACTGTGAACCCCAAAGCAACAACTAAAATAACAAAGAGTGACAGCTATCACACACTCAAAAAGATAAAACAGATTCATAAAATACTCAATCTAAAAGAAGGCTAAAAAACAGGACAAGAGGGAGTAAAGGATAGATGGGATAAATAGAAAATAAACAGTGAGATAAAGGTTAAACCTAATAATATCAATAATCATATTAAATATAAGATTCTATGTAATCCAAATAAAATGCAAAGATTGTTAGAGTGAATAGAAAAGCAAGACCCAACCATAAAAAATACACGTTAAACATCAAGAGAGTAATAGGTTAAAAATAAAAAAGATGAAAATATACGATATGAGTCAAAAGAAAGTTTGACTGAATATGCCAACGAATTAGATTTCAGTGTCAATAATATTACCAGAAACAGAAAAGGTCATTTCATAGGGATAATGAATCAATTAATCAGAAGTTTATTATAATCCTAAATAATTTAGGTCTGCACTTCATTACACACATACAAAACAAGTGACACAAAACCAGATAAAATTGCAAGTAGAAATAAATTCATGATTATAATCCATGATTTCAATACTCTTCTCTTTTTGATGTGGAGCAAGTATACAGAAAATCAGTAATCACATGGCATAACTGCACAGTACAACCAAACAACTTGACCTAACAGACATTTATACAACACTATGGACCGAATTGCATTCCTCTAAAATTCATTTGTTGAAGCTCTAAGTTCCAATGTAACTAATTTGGAGTAGGGACTTAAATGAGATCATTAGGGTTGAGCCCTAATCTAATCTGACTGGTATCCTGTCTTTGTCAGAAAAGAGATATTAGAGATGGATAAGCACAGAGAAAAGACCATATGAAGTCTCAGGGAGAAGGGGCCATCAGCAAGTCAGGAGAAACCAAACCTGCCAATCTCAGACTTCTTATCTCCAGAAGTGTGAGAAAATATCTTTCTATTGCATGAGCCATCAATTCTGTGTTTGTTATGACAGCCCTGGCAAGTTAATTCAGCATCCCATTTAAGAAAAAAAAAATACATTCTTTTCACACAACATACGTACCAAGATGTACTATGTTCTAGGCCATAAAAAAAGATCTCATCAAATTTAAAAGGATTCAAGTAATACAGAGTATCATACGATACTGGAACTAAATTAGAATTAATAACAGAATGATCTCTGGAGTATTTCCAAATACTTGGAAATTTAGCAGCACACTACTAAATTATCAATAGGCCAAAGGAAAAAATCAAGACAGCAATTAGCATTTTGAGCAGAATGAAATAAAGACAAAATATATTAAAAAATGGTGGATGCTGCTTGAGTAATATCTAGTGGGAAATATGTAGCACTAATTTCTATATTAGAAAAGAAGAGCAGGAGCTGGGGTGTAGCTTAGTTGTACAATACTTGCTAAGCATTTGTGAGGCTTTGGGTTTGACAAGAAAGTGGTCTCAAATCAATGAATTCATCTTTTATTTCAAGAAACAAAAGTCAGAAAAGCAAATTAAAGCAAAATTAAGCAGAAGGAAGAGTAAAAAGAAATGAAACAGACACAGAAAAAAATAATGGAGAAAATTAGTAATACAAAAAGTTGGCCTTTTGAAAAGATAAAAAAAAAATTCATAAACTTAAGCCAGACTGATGAGGCAAAAATAAGTAAATAAATAAAAGACATTAAGAATATCAAGAATGAGAAGAATGACATCAACACAGATTCTTCAGACATTAAAATTATAATAAGGGAATATTATAAGCAACTTTATGCAAATAAAGTTGACTACTTAGATGAAATGTGCTAGTATTTAAAAAAAAACATTACCAGAGCTTCCTAAGGAAGACAAAATATTCTGAATAGCCATATACTTAGTAAAGAAAGTAAATTTATATATTAAAAACATTCCCACAGAGAATGTGAGACTCAGACAGCTGCAGTGGTAAATATAACTAAACATTTAGGAAAGAAGCAATAACAATTCTAACAAACTCTTCCAGAAAATTGAAGAGGCAATTTCAGCATTATTCTAATACTAAGCTAGACTAGACATTACAAGATCCACATATATATGGACAATTGATTTTTGACAAAGGTATAAATACAATTCAATGGAGAAAGGAGTCATTTCAAATGATGCTACAACAACTGGATACTCAAAAGCAAGAAAGGACATGTGTTCATAGTTTGTATCATATACAAAATCAATATACATCGTTCACTCAATGTTCATCAAAAATCTAAATGCAAAAATGTAAAACTTCTAGAGGGAAATCATGTGGGAGTTACTCTTTGTGACTTTTGATTAGCCAATAATTTATTAGACAACACAAAAAATCCAGATATTAGAATGACAGTAAAAAATATTATGAACTTAATGTAAATAGATTTAACAACTTAGATAAAATGGACTAACTGCTTGAAAGATACAACCTACCAAAGTTCACTAAAAAAGAAACAATACTGGAGAAAAAATATAGTGGAAAGTACTATACTTATTAAAGAAAGTGCATTTCATATTCTTAAATGAAAACTAATAATAAGAATGAAGAAAGATGGGGCTGGGGTTGTGGCTCAGTGGTCGAGCGCTCGCCTAGCACATGTAAGGCCCGGGGTTCGATCCTTAGCACCACATAAAAATAAATTTTAAAAAAGATATTTTTTAAAAAAAGAATGAAGAAAGGTGAAATTAGACGGACATTATTACCCTATATACATGTCTGATGATACTATCGTGTGACTCTGCATCATATATAGCTAGAGAAAGAAGAAGATGTGCTCCATTTGTGTACAATGTGTCATGTATAAGTAATTAGAACAAATAAAAAGAAAGAATGAAGACAAAAAAAAAAAAAAAAAAAAAAAAAAAAAAAAAAAAAAAAATAAAAATTGGCAAATAGCTTCATTAATTAAAAAGAGAAGACACATACTAGGAGAAAATATTTGCAATGCACGTATCTGAATATACTCAAAATTCAACAACAGGTAGACAAATAATTCCATTTAAAATGTGGGCAAAGCCAGGTGTGGTGGAAGACGTCTGTAATCCCAGCAGCTCAGGGGCTGAGACAAGAGGATTGCAAGTTCAAAGCCAGCCTCAGCAACTTAGCAAGGCACTAAGCAACTCAGTGAGACCCTGATTCTAAATGAACTACAAAATAGGGCTGGGGATGTAGCTCAGTGGTTAAGTGCCCCTGAGTTCAATTCCCAGTACCCAGCTCCCCGCAAATAGGCAAAGTTTGGATATACCAAAAAATACAGATGGATGGAAAATAAATGCATGAAAAGATGTTTACCATCTTTAGTCATTTAGAAAGAAGTAAACTGAAATAAAACTTAGTTACTACTACTAACCTATTGAAATAGCTAACATTTAACAAGTTGATCATACAGGGAAGGTTGTGGAAGAACTGGAAGCCTCATTACCGCTTACAGAAAGGTAAAACAGTACAACCACTTTGGAAAACAGTTTCAAAATCTTAAAAATGTTAAATATAAACTTAGATATCGTTTTGCTATTCCCTAAGTATTTGCTCAAAAGGAATGAAAGCACATTTCCATACAAAGACGTGTACACGTGTACACGAGAGGCCCCAGTAATTTTATTGATAATGTAAAAAAGAAATTATAAACTCTTGAATATCATGAATAGGTTTAGAGAAAAAAATATTTTATATCCGTATAATAAAAAGAATTGGACTACTGGTACACAGAGTAACATGGATAAGTCTCCAAATAACTATGTTGAGCCAAATAAGCCAGACAAGAAAAGAGTTCATAGTGTAAGTTTTCTTTTATATAAAATTCTGTAATGTGCATACTAATATATATGGTATAGCACATCTGTGGTTACCTAGGGACTAGGGATAGATGAGGGACCTGAGGGGGAGGGATTACAAAGGATCATGACAAATGTCTGCAAGTCACACTGTGTTCATTATTTTGATTGTGATAATGGCTCCATAGGTGAATATATACATTAAAATTTATCAAATTTTACACGTCAGAAAAAATTACAAAGGAATATTATGTTTCTCCTACTGTGGTACATTAGATTATTATTCAAACATATTCTCTGTGTCCATGGAAGGAGTAAACTTCCCCATCCTTGGTTGAGCTTGGCTATGTGACCTTTTTGCCCAATGTTTATTGGCAGACACTACATAAAAATGAGCTTGAAATGTAGCT
This sequence comes from Urocitellus parryii, assembly GCF_045843805.1. NCBI lineage: Eukaryota > Metazoa > Chordata > Mammalia > Rodentia > Sciuridae > Urocitellus > Urocitellus parryii. The sequence goes on from NC_135532.1 coordinate 149,743,674, forward strand.
GTGTATTTGGATGGCATGTCTCTTTGCTCTGTATTGCTATAAGAATGGCTTCTCCTGGCTCACTGTTGGTTCCTTACCCTGGTTACCAGAATTAGATCACTGCACTCCAGCTATATCACAGACTCCAGCTATACCTGCTTCAAGAAGTAGGTGCACCTTGCTAAGCATCAGACCCCCAGTTGACTTGAAGAGACTCAAAAAATAAATCCTGATTATAGTAAGCTAATAAAGTTTTATGGTTGTTACATAACAAAGTCTGACTGATCCTCCCTCCTAAAATAGCCGTGTCAAACTCAAGATGCAGAACTAAACCTACCTTTGAATCTGGGCTTCCCAAGATGATCTGTTTCTCTTGTTGGGCTTGAACTAAAGTCAGTTGTGTTACCTAAGAATGAAAAACAATAAACAATTTTGGTGAAGAGAAGAAAAGCTTTATAATACAATGGCGAATAATAAAAACTAAAGATGGCCAATATTTATTCTAGTTATAGGGCTGTAGGGTAAATTTCCTTTATTATTTTTATACTTATTATTATTTTATTATTTTTATACTTATTATTATATTATTATTTTATACTTTTTAAACCACAATATAAAAGGGTTTTTTTATGTCCTGCTGCAAAATGTTCTGGACTATAATAAATAATGAATTAAAAATTACAACCAAGTGGTTAATACTCATTACTAACTTAAGATATATGTAGTTAGTAATGACATGAGGCTTAATAGGAGGTAGCAGGTACAGTTTAGTCATTTTAGGAAACAAACTTGGCATTCTATGTCCACTAAGGAAAGGAGCATATTCTACAACAATGTATTGAAAGTAAGTATAATTTTAAAATTGAAAATGCCCAAATTGATTATAAATTGAGTAAAATAAAAGATTTAGAACTGAGACTTTATTTCCCTCCCAATTTGAAATGTTTTAGTACCTCATAGCTAAGAGCCATCCATGGGCTGTGTGTGGACTACATCAGCATCGCAGCCTAGTGAATGGGAGAATCTGGTGTCTGGGAACTTCCTGTGGAAATTTCCTCAGGCTAAAACTGCCCAAACATTTGTGACCCTATTCAAGCTCTGCCTGGTCACTGGAGATGGGGTGACCTGCTGTAGCCACACAGACTCTAAGAGATGGATGTGACCTGCCAAGATGTCAGTCCTCCTGCTGACTGCAAGACACCATGAAGCAAGACTCCACTCCTGAAACCTTATCTCTGTCTTTGATGTACTCCCTTAAATAAAACCACCAGAGTCATTTTCTAATTGTCCAGTTGCAGCTCCTATGTGGCTTTGGCCTATCAGGTACCCCAAGCTTCTTTAAAACTATTTTTTCTGAGTCTATGTCTTTTGTTCTTCACTAATTATTCTGACTTATCTTACATTCTCTGCGGGCAGGAAGAAGGACCCATTATCAAGGTGCTGGCTGCCTCCCCATAGCTAAGCATCCAGCGAAAACTGATTGACATACTAACCAAGCTCTTCTCCAGAGGCAGGAGCTGTTGGCTGCTTTTTGTCTATCTCTGGTCTCTCTGAGGGGATTCCTGTAGGTTTGGGTGTTGCTCTCAGGGGTGGGGAAGTTACTCGGCCTGATGAGATGATTCCTGTAATGTAGAGCCAAAGTAGTAAGACTTTATAGAAGCACTGCCAAGCTTCCCATTTATTTATTCAATAAATATTTGGTAAGCACTTACCATGTGGCTTGGCACTGTTGGCCAGGCTTGGAGAAAAATAAGACCTGGTTCCTGATGGAGGTAGATGTGTGAGCCAAGGGTATTGAAATATCACAGATATTGTGAAAGAACTAGATAAGGTCACAGCAGGGGCAAGGAGTGGGAATGCTTACAGATCTCTATGGGGAAAGATGGAAGGTGTTGGGGAGGGTTGGAGTGTTTTCAGAGGATGTACTAATGAGAGAAGTGATCAGTAGATAGGGAGGAGAACTGTATTCTAGTGAAGTTGTAGGAAGAACATTGGGGAATGGCCCAACTTGAAGTTTAACTGGCAGCCATGGGAGATGGCCAGAGAAGAAGGAAACAAAAATTCCTAGGATAATGTCCATGATTCTGGCCTGAGTGCCAGAACAGTGTTACTCTGAGTTGCTATATTCAACAGTGACTCCTCCACTTTAAAAATACTCATAAGTCTCTAAAACTGGATCCATCCCAAGGTCCAGGCAAGTCCGAGTGTTTACAGTAGAGTGGAGTTTGGATTGGATTTTCTATTTCCTCTGGGTAAAAGAGTCCTTCTTGGGCCATAGAGTCAAGGGCTCTGAGCTGGACCTGAGGACTCTGGCCCAGCATGGAATCCTGGGAGAGTCAGGCAGATGGGCCTCTGATTCACCCCTAGGGACTTATGCTCCTTGTCCTAGAGGGAATGCCTCAACAAGACAGCAAGAAAAACCCAGGGAAGTCACACCACAGCCCACATACACTTTTCAGAGTTGGCAGAGTCAGCAGGAAATGCTGGCAGACGTTTCACCCTGGCAAGGAGAGTGGGACTCAGAGGCCTTGGTGGATCTGGAAAAAGGTGACAAATGGCGGGTGCCCTGCAGCCACCTAAGACTGCGCTTCCAGCCAGAGAGCCTCAGAGGACTCCCAGACATGAGATGGATTTCCTGAATTCAGGATAGACTTTTCTGTGGTGTCAATCAGGTCAAATCTGTACTACTGCCCTTGTTTGGCATTTGGCTTCTTGGTGCAGCCATTTCCTTTGAATTGGTGGTGGAAGGTGGGGCATGGGGAGCAGTGACCAGAGTTAGTCTCAGAAGGGGAAAGTGTTTATGGTTTGTCTTTGGGCTTGGTGGGCTGTCCTAAAGCTACACTCACTGAGAGGAAAGAAAATGATTCATGTAGCAGCAACCAAGGCCACTGAATTGCAGATGAAGACCTACAGCCTTGCCAGGGGACTCTGCAGGGGCAGTCCCCTGGGTTTTCCACGGGCACTTTCAGGTAACACTTCCAGTGTGTGACTCATTCCGTCTGACCTGAAGGCAACAGGCACTCATGTCACAGCTGCCTAACATAACTAATGAGGAAAACCTGGTATCCTCACAAGGCCATGTCACGAGGCTTTGACTCAGGAAAGCACCAAAAGCATGAATGAGGCTGATTCCTCCTCTAGACACCTGGGCTCTAGAGTTTATCCTAACAGTCATGGGGATCTAGAGATCATCACAGACATCCCCAAAGCTTCCAATCAGCATGCCCTCCTGTTATCCAGCAAAAAGATAGATGTCCACTCCCTTTCACATAAGCCCTTCTCTGTTTCATCTTTCACAGTTGCCTTTAATACTTTTATCCTGATTGCACATACCAAATATTTAGGGAGCAGAGATTGGGAGGAGAAGGAACCATGAGAAACATGCTATGATTTGCTGTCAGGTCCCAGGAGGAGAGCTCTTAATAGCAGTGAGGTAAAGCTTTGCTCTGAACTGGATCGATTTTCATTGATTCTTAATTTAATTCATTTATTTGTTCAGTTGTAACTTATCAAATATCCCCCATGTGCTAAGCACTGAATATAGTTTTGGCAATTTGGGGAAAATATATCAAGATTTCTGTCATCATAGAGCTCACCTAACCTATGCAAACAAATAGGTATAAAACAAGTATAAAATGATTGCTCTTTGCCCTAATGGAAGTATGTGCTAAGGACACATTGAACAGAGAAGCAAGGCTGAGACCTCCTTGGGGAGCTAGAGAAGGATGTGTGAGTATCCCAGGTCTGGGAGGGACCATTCTGTGTAGAAGAGGAATCCACACGTAGATGTGGAGGAGGAAAAGAAGCTCGACTCCCAAGACACCTCCCTGCCTGGCTGCTTAGGGAGGCTAACTCAATCACCTCAGTAGTTTATTACCATCTCCTCCCTGAGTACCATAATACTGGGCCTGGCATGGGGCTGGTGCATAGGAGAGCTTTCATCGAGATGTATAGGATTTCATTTCAGGAGACAGAATGATAAGTCAACGACAGGGTGTCCCATTTTCAGTGATCCTTAGGGACTTGGTAACATAGAGCATCTGTCCCAAATAATCCATTCGTTGAAGGGCCTGAGTTGGGCTTCTATCTAGGTTCCAGGTACACAGACATCTAAGAAGCAAGCTGGCTTAGATGCAGAGGGGCTATTTCTTTCACCCTACCCATCCAGATTCAGGATATGAATCCTCAAAGCTGTAACTTACAGTGTCCAGTCTTTGGGGCCAACGCAAGCATGTGTCACCCATGCCAGTGGTTGGCACACGAGGAAGGGAGGTGGTTGGCTAGTAAAACTGAAATCATGGAGGAAGAAAGAAGATACATAATGAGCTTACCTATGCTTCCTGGTTTCCCAGTGACATTATTTGGTGGTAAAGGTTTTCTTCGTGGAGGCACAGCTCTAGGTGGCCCTGCTGGGTGGCGAGTCCCTGGTATTGGGGTTGAGAAGTCATTATAGACAAAGCCATCATAAGAATTTATTGTATAAAATAACAGTTTTTTTTAAAAAAAAATAACTTCTGATAAGTATCAGTTGATGACAAAATAGAATTTATAGAAAAGTACATATGAATAATACATACTGATATTCCTCTAAATTAATGTTGGGTGTGTACCCAGGGACAAAGCAGCACATTAGTATAGGTAAAGTATATCCTTTAGTTATCAATGAAAATACATGAGTGTATCTGTGTTTTGAAAGACTGATAGATATAGGATTCAGCATATTTAGATTCTTATTTAAACTTAACAAGAAGATTTCTGAACTTCATTAACCTCACTTGCCTTTGATTTTGAAACAATAATTTCGTATGTCATTTTAGCTTTGAATTAGGCATATTATTTCTTTTTTTGTGGGTTCCCAACCTGTCCCCAACTCCAGCATGAAACTATAATTAGACAAACATCTTTAGAACTTCTCAAGAGATTATACCAAAGTAGCCCTAATGGCAGAAACAAGAATCCTGTGCCTGTGGAGAGCAGGGGCACTATTAACCACTTTGGTGACTGTGAACTCACAAGGACTCTTGGCTAGGGGATAGAAGTGGGAGCTAAAGTTTAACACCCACTCTGCTTTCCCACTGGATAGCTCTGGCACTAGGCTGCCAGCCCAGAGGAAGGAAACTTTTCCAACTGGCCTGTCTGTAGGGGCAGCAGAAAGAGGCACCTTTTAATAATTTGAACAAAGGTGTCTATTTTGCACAAGGGTTGGCAAGTTTAAAGTTTTTGGAGCAGTCCACCTTAAACCAAACTTTAAGTCTTAGGTTATAGCTTAAAATTTATTTCTTTGTATTATTTATGTTGGTTTTAAAATCTTCAAGTAAAATTGTCAATTCAGGAAAATGCCCCATGGCTTTAAGTACTTCCTAAGATATTAGGGGTGGGAAGAGATAAACGGAGAGAAGGAGAAAGGAAGAGAGAACAGAGGGGGAGAGGGAGGAAGAAAAAGGAGGAGGGAGCATGCACTTTCTCAGGAAGACGGTGACAGAGACAATTGTGTGCAAGACTAAGTCTCACAGCATCCTTTAAAAAAACAAAGGTAGTCTGAATTGCCACCTTCATAATTTTACCTATTACATTTACATACAGAATACTCTCAAATCAGGAACATAAAGAATTTCATTCCAAAGACTGTGGTAATGAATCATACAAGAACATAACTTTAGCATGATAAAAACTAGAACCCACAGTGACTGCAGCATTTGTTCCTCATGGCCCCTACGAACATTACAGAAAGTACTTATTAAATTGGTACCCCTTTATGGGTTCTTATTAATATTTAGAGCACTTTTCATTCCTCCAAAGATAATATTTTGGAATGTTTCTCTAGCAATATGCATGAACTGTTAACCTGGCTCTGACACATTGTGAGGAGATGATGCTGTTTTTTGAACTAATACTACTGCAGTTACTGTCACTGTGCATGTTGAGAGGTAGTCAGCGTCTTATTCCTTACCTGGTTTTTTTGTGGAGTGGGTGAAGTCCACTGACACATTTCTGCCAGCACCTGATGGTTTGGGTGCTTGCTTGGTTCCTATGACAAGAAAACATGAGAAGGAATAAATACATGGTAATAATGTACTAAGTCTTCTTCGTGGGAACTTGGTAGATCTGTCAGTGGTGATGTGCATTCTTGGCAGAGCAGGGGTATTGGTGCTTTTGTGCCCACATTTTAATTAGCTCCTACTATCTGCAGAAGGAGAAAGATCCCTAGTCTTATATTCATTGATTATATCTTTTCTGTAAAGTTAGCATTAGATTGGAGGTTGTGGTTTTGTCACAATTTTCCAAGATACTTATTCTGTACTGCCTTCCTGGATGGTATTGCTTTACCAAGTAGAATTTCATCTATGGCAAGTAACTACTTTTTGCCAGTATTTGTAAGTATATTTTATGGTTGAAAAAAATGTTCCTCCAACTCCTCCGTGCCCATTAAAATACCTTAGAATTCCAATATGTTTGGGATTATACTTAATGAATTAACTTTTAAAATGTTCCTTAGTTGACCTCAGTTATCAGGCTGTTGAGGCTGCCAACTATATTTTTAACTTTGGAATTCCCTGGATAGGCCTAGAACTCCAAATTATTATTTAGAAGAAACCAAATTGAAAATCGTTTTGTGTGACTTTCTTTTTTCGTCTCCTAAGTTTCCCAAACACAACCTGGTAGTTATTACTTGGTCATTTATCTAAATATACAGAATTGAATTGGGTAGTTTCCCTACAGCCTAGAGAACCAATGTATATTTCATCTTCGTTTTTGTCATTATCATTTTAAAACATTAAAAATAATCTTCTCTGATGTGGCTGAAAGTTTTCATTAAGAAATAAGAGAAACAGACATTATTTAGAACATAAATAGTAAGTATCACTTTAGCCATAATGACAACATGAAAAAGAGCCCTACTCTGAGGACCTCACTATAATTTATGTATTAAAAATAAGAACAAAGTAATCTACTAGTTGGTACATTAGCAATACCACCACAGTAAAAAAGGAATGACAACAGCCCTGTTTTAAATGGTATATTCCATGGATTGTGGTGGGATATTACTTACTTAATCTCATCCAATGTGTAAGCAGATTCACTGATTAAATATACAACAGAGGCTTTGCTTTCCAAAACTGAGACATTTCCACATTAACTGTGGAATTCAGGGAGGAACCTAATATTGCAATCTCACACTCTCTGCTGCTTGAATAGAGATAAATATATAAAATCATGGAGAATGTTAGGATGGAACCATGAATCAAATGTTGATTATTTGTGGTAGGAAAAAAATGTTTCTGGGGCTAATGACTATTTTGTGGCTCACCCCACAGGCATGATTAACACATGGCTAAACAGTCTTCCTGTGCTCCATTGACAGGGGTAATGGAACTGGCCCATTTGAGTGGCTACTCTGTGAATGGCACAAGGGAATGGAAAATACTTCCATTTGTGCCACCAGCATAACTTGGCTTGGCGAGGGTAAGATGAATTTTTATGTACTCCAGAAGGCCATTAGACTGTGCCTTGAGTAGATCCTTATTCACAGCCATTCTCCAAAGCTGTCTACCCTTGAAAAACAAAGTAGTTTGATCCAATATTGTGCAAGCACCTTACATATTCATGACCTGATTTGAACCAAAGTCAAGGAGGAGATTAAGCAATCTGTGCAAGGGTTCACAGCTAAGAGGTATTGGGATCCAGAACCACTTATTTCTGGGTCCAAAGCATTTCTCTCAAACATTAGGTCCTCCTGTTTCCTTCCTTCTACTTCTGACTCTCAATGACTACAACCCGAGAATTCCATACTCTCTTGGGTAAATTGAGATGCCACCAATATATGATGGGGCTTGATGGCCATGGTTGGCAAGCTTCTGTTATCTAGCCAATTTCACTAGTGTGGAGGCCCCAGAAAATGGTCACAGGCTTTTAGCCGTCCCTGACCAAGCACACGAAGATTCACCAAATCACAGTGGTGAGTCCTCAAAGGGGCAGATGAGTTGAAGATTGAGAAGCCCTGGAGAGAATCCAAAATTCTGCTGGACTACTTTATGAATGAGATGACTGATATAAATTCCCATGTGTCTTTTCTAACCAAAAAGAGAAATTGGGCTGGGGATGTAGATCAGTGGTTGTATTTGCCTAACATGTATAAGCTCTGATTTTGATCCCCAGCACTGAAGGAAAAACAGACATTAAAAAAAAAAATCGAAAGAAACTAAGACATTTCCTTTTATTTTCTGCACAGGTGAAGAAAGAGCCATCATACTATTAGAATCCTTAGGTGTAAGTACCCAAATCAATAGCATATCAGCTGCTAGCTGGACCTTCTCCAGTCTTTGAAAATAGATAGAAGATTACGCAGTATATGAAAGCACTGGAAAGGGCCCTTAAAAAAAAAAGGCAGGGGTGGGGGGCAGCTGTGGGATTCAGTGGAAAGTGCTTGGGATAGGAAACTGAGCTCTAGGTCAGATTAGATCAGTGAACTTCTGTTGCCCTGAGTCAGAGGAGAGCAAATGAAGGCCAAAGGCAGGGAGAGGAAAGAAGGAAGCCAGTAAAAGAGATACTGCAGAAAAAAGGATCTTCAGGAATTGGCTCTCAGTCAGACAGTCTGGACAAGGCTGTGACTTGAATTCTTTTTTCCCCCAAGCAGGATTAATTGACACATCTTTTAAAAGAGCACAGTCTGCTCTTTAAAAAGCACCAAAACTCGAGTCTCAGCATGCGACCCCAACTGCCATATGGGAGTTCTCCAAAAATCTTGGGATTTACATAGTTCACCACTTAGCAATTAATTTTTTGTCCAAAATGAAGTAAGGGTATGGGCCTTTTTAACCATAGTAACAAAAACTTTGCAAACAAACAGACTGGGAATCAATTTTCATATGCATTAGTAACTTCATTCCCTGTGACCAAAAAGGGGCCATATTAATGGATGATTGGTCTCTGCACCCTTTCCCCAACTCTTGGCACCTGGCTAAAATTTCAGGGGCAATGAGCCAGTAGCCTGGAAGATTTAGTCACAGACCAGAAAAACACATTTCTAACCTCAAGGAGTCTGGGTTCTTGTTGTGAAGTATATACTCTGTGTGGGGGCAGTAAAGTGTGGTTTCCTCATCAGGATGAGAAAGAGAGTCTGGGGTTCAGGTATTTAACAGTATCTGCCAAATCACATGTGCCAAGAATTATGCTTTGCCTGGCACATAATGGCCCTTCAATAAATTCTGGTTGAAGAGAGAATAGCTAGACAGTTTAGCAATAGCCATCTTCTGGGAGAAAGGTATAGAGAGTCTAGCAGAGCAGTGGGTAAACTTTTTCTATAAAGGATCAGACAGTAAATATTTTTAACTTTATAGGGTATACCATCTCTGTCCCAATTCACCAACTTAGAAGATTCTAATATGTGGAACACACTAGCTAAACTGAGATGTCTCTGTGGAAACTTTGAAAAAGTAGAATAATGAAAAAAAAAATGACCCATTTTCAGGCTACTTCCTAACTTTAAAATAAAGGAAAATCTGTACATGCAGGTATGAGAGAAAGATACTGCAGGGCAAATATCTGTAATGATGTTATAAAATAAGAAATAAAAAGTCAGGCTTGATTCCCAAGGCTAATGGAATTATTGAAAGATTTTTAGAGAGACCCCAATAGTCAATGATCTATAGTCTTTAGGTCTCAAAGTTAATCTTTCTTTTTTTCCTTTGTCCCTTCTCTTTTATCTTCCAAGTATACAACCTTAGGTGACTTAAGACCATGAAGAATATAGACCCTGAACCCATCCTTTATCAACTAAGTTTTAAATGTAATGTAATTTTTAAATGTAATTTAATTTTTAAATCTGAGCTGAAAACTTCAATAAGAAAAATCACAGTAAAATGTATGTGAGATGGGTAATAAAGATAAATATTCTGGGAAAGTTGTCACAGTTGAGCATGAACTCCATTGACACAAAAATAGTCTCTCAACAAGAATTGATTGTTGGGGTGAGGTGGAATATGTCTGTAATCCCAGTAACCCAGGAGACCGAGGCAGGAGGATTACAATGTTTGAGGCCAGCCTTAGCAATCTAGTGAGACCCTCAGCAACTTAGTGAGACTCTGTCTCAAAATTAAAGTAATATGAAGGACAAGGCTGTGTAGCTCATTGGTTCAATTCCCAGTACAATAATAATAATAATGATAATAATAATAATATTAATAATAATAGAGGCTAGAAGAGAGAGTGGATGAGATAGCAGAATTGTGTCAATAAAGGATATCAATGCAAACAGCTTCATTTCTATAAGTAAGGCAGATACAAACTATACAGAATCAAAGGAAGGTAGAGATGGGAAATCTATAAACTGGAGAGAATGTTTAAAATTTTTTTTTAGATCACCAATTTCTTAACACATCTGAAAATATCTCAGAGCTGTTAAACTTTCCTTTATGACGTATTACATAGATATTCATAGTACTTATGATTCACAACTTTGATGCCATTTACTTATTTTCTTGCTCTATTGCACTGGCCCAACATTCCACTATGATATTGAAAAGAAGTGGTAAATGTAGGAATCCATGCTGTATTCTTAATCTTAGAATAACATCCAGTCACTCACCATTAGGTATCATGTTAGCTGTTGGCTTCCCATAGATACCCTTAGTGAGTTTAAGGAAACTTTAAAAAAAATTCTTAACTGCCAAATTTTCATCATGAATGAATTTCAAACTTTGTCCAGTGAGCTTTCTTTTTCATCCACTCAGTTGATCATATGACTTTTCTCTTTATTCTATTACTGAATTACATTACTTTAAATGTTGAGCCAACCTTCCATTTCTGGGAGTAAATCCCATTTGGTCGCTAGGCATTATTGTGGTAGACATGGAGATGTGCCACCCAGCTCTTTATTCAAGGATCTCTCAGCTAAGACTGTCCCTGAAGGAAATAACAACATCTCAATGCTTTCTGCTGACTTTTCTCCCTGTTGGTGATCAGCAAGTTCTTCCTTGACAGAGAAACCCAACAGATGGTAATAAGTAGACAATATGTAAAATAAATTTTGGTTGGAGATGAAAGAGGAACAAGGAACATGGAAATTATGAATTCCATTTTCTCTACCTGTGAACATAAGTCCATTTTCTATTAGTGACTAACTTGAAAAAGCAATGATTTAAGATATTATCCTTTCAAAGTCATATTGGATAAGAACATGCAAGAAGGTACTAGATACCATTCACTGTTCAATACAAGTGGCTCTGTAAAACTGTTCATATTGTTGATAAGCTAAAATATACAAATGCTCTATTTTACCCTCTGAAAGACAATTAGCAGCTTCTTATTGAGGATACATGTTTGATTATACTGAAGGCTAGTGGCTTTCAAGTGTGATGCTAGCAATTATATTTGTTCTTTCATTTGCTTAGTTGACATATAAATGCTTTCTTCTACTTTTACTTATGCAGTCTCCAAGGAATTATTTAAATATTGAAAAATTTGTACTTATCCTCCTTCCAAAAGGAACTGAGAGATAAGGCCTCTTTTTAGAGTCAGATTGTTTATGTCAATCAAAGAAATTATGTACAATCCTATAGTGGGGAAGAATCAAAGGTATAACTGAGCAAACTTGATATTAGAATGCTTTCTTGATTTTTATATTTTATAATGCTTGCCTCATTATTTGAAGAGAAACAAATTCCTAAAATTTCAGATACCATAATAATCAAAAGTACAAAAAACACATTCTAAAGCAAATCTAGATGATTTTTAGACTAAATAATTTTAAGTGTTATCTCTCTTTCTCATTAGGAACCCATCATGGATTGATTGAATAAATACACAATAAGTAAATTTGAATTTTTATGTTTTACATAAAAATTATACTATTAAAAATATTTCAAGGGGATGATATAATCCCACATAAGGCGGCTAATTGTTATCATTTATCCATCGAGTAAGATGGGTGTTTAAACTCTCATCATATCAGTGCCCTAATTATCTATAACTGAGCTTGCCCCCACAGAACTGACCAAATTAGGGCTATGTCATTTATGATCATTTACAAATCACTAAATGATTTGTAAACATTAATATGTCTGTAACCAGTGATCAGTTGCTAATTGTGCTGATTTAATCTACTTCTTGTTTTAAATTTCACATTCCAGATTGCTAACAGATGCAGGTCTTTAAGAAAATTATGATGGTACTTGTGAGAAATTATAATTTTCAAAATCAAGTAAGGACGATTTGAAAGATCATCCCTGTGGATGAAAATGTTTTGAAATTAGTGACAACAACCATTTTCATTATTCTCATTCAATTATTCATATTTAATCAGGTTCTTTTTAAGAAGTGAGATTGTATACGGCAGCTAATTTAGTGGGCTGAGTTTAGAAAAGTGAAACATTCTTTGATATTTTTAGAGACATTTGAAGTTTTGATTTTGGAATGAATTATACCTTTGAATTCCAGTTTTACAAAGAATTTCCAAAACCAGTCAAAAAGAAATGAAGTGTAAATTCAACTAAATTATTAAAAAATGAATAATAACTTTTATTGCTTTGACAGGATCAAAAGGAAATAAATTTGTGATTATTACCTGTTCCGACTCCATTCCTGCTGGGTATCCCACTGGGTTTGGGTCTAATGGGTCTTGTCCTATTCAGAACTACAATGAAGTGGGACATAAATAGTTTAGATGTCTTTTTATTAAACGTTTGCAGCCAAGGAAAACAAAACTTCACAGAGAATTGGAAGTCATTTAACCAGGCAGTAAAAAATGATGACTTACCAAAAAATGTTGTTCAGGATCTAGAGACCACATTCTGGTACAAAAATCATAGACTTAAATTTGGAAATAGAGTCCTGAATTTGTACTGAGATGGTAACTGGGTTTCAATATTTGACTTAAAAATAAACTGGCAATGGATTTTATAACTCTAAGTGGGAAATACTTAACCTTGTTACATTTATCACATGTGATACATCCCAAAATAGAACTGAAGGAAGATCAGAACTATATATATCTAATGAAAACCCCAAACCTGAAGTGTCCTTATTATTAAAGCCTCAATTCATAACCCATTAGTTTGTAGTCCTTTTGTAGAAGTCTCCAGTACAGATGTTTCACTAGAATAGTCCTTGCATATATCCTTTATTGGACACTAAGATGAAACCATTTAAATTTCTCTCCTGTTCTATACAAATTCATAGCACTACAAAACCTTAAGAGGGCATCTGCATCATGGTCCAGTGAGGAGACTCTTTAAGAAAGAGCGCCGAGTGCATTGTGCTTACAGGAGCCAGCTCTGAAGCCAGATTGCTGGCCTTTCAACCCCCCTTTCTCAGGATCTTAGTTTCTTCTCAGCAGCTTAGTTTCCTCAACTGTACCTCTAGGCAAGGAATTAAGCCATTGTCAACCATTGTTGTTACTGTTTATATATTTTGTAGTAATGTTTATGCAGTTACACATCAACAGCTATTGTGACACAAAACTCACATAGAAATGTTTACATTAAGATTTCTATGCCCAATTAATTTTAGGAGTTGGAGGATTACAGCCAAAATATGGGGGCTTTCTATACATCAAAGAATTTTTTAAAAATTATTTCTTCTTTCTCTCATATGCCTGGAATTATATTGAGCAAGATTATTTCTTTGTGAGTTGTATCAATTAGAACTTTAAGAAGATTCCTTATGATCACAATGAAAAAGGACAAAAAACACCAGTCTTTGATCCAATTTGGGCTTTAGCATAGCAGCAATTTAAATGGACCATGTAAGTCTGTCCATTAACATCTCCTTCAGTTTCATAGAGGGATATCTTAGGACCTTTGGAGAATTTAGTAAGTTTAAAATATTTAGCAAAATGTAACTATGACTTTATACAGAACCCTGGATTTTTTTATCCTCTAAAGGAATCAAGTAAAAATATTCTCCTTTTACACTAAGAAGAGACCATGTTTTTTAAAGAGAGAAATAACATTTGAAATTGCATGGAAAATTGAAGGTGTGTGTGAGTTATGTCCAAACACCATTTGAAAGCTACTTTTATATCAATAAATTTCCATAGTGGTCTCTAAATCCAAACATGCATGGAAAACCTTCGTTAGGTCCTTTAGCTTCCATGGATTTGTCAGTACCTCTCTATTCTTCACAAGGATTATAATTTCTGCATGTCCTTTATCACAATTTAAGAATATATTTCCCCATGCACCTTTGGTGAATTTGTTTGTCTCAATTCATTTCATATTTTCCCCAGCCTGATGATTGTTTAGGTCATCAGAGAAACAGAAATAATTTACCAGGTCTGATGTGTGGTTTGCCAGGTATTCTGGGTCTCACAGGAGTAGTATACAATCTATGTGGTGCTGAAATAGAAAAAAAAACATACTTTAATATTTAATAACTTATATTTCAAAGTTACCTGGATGGGCACTTATCAGCCTAGGGACTAACGGCTTGTACACTTTTTGCATGTAAATAGAAAGAATGTGCTGAAATGTCCAATTATGCATTACAGACTTCATGCTAAAGGAATGCAAAACAAGTGAAAATATTCATGACTAAAAATAAAAGATGCATACAGGATGAAGAAGGTCATTTGCAATGTGTATTAAAGATTAGTCATTTTGGCCACATTTCCCTAGAGCATTAATTTTACCAGAATGTTACTTAACATAACAAACATACAAGCCATCTATCTATCTGTCCGTCCATGTATCCATGCATCCATACACACATCTCTCCATTAAGAGTTACTATGGAACATGATTTTGCCAAAGAAGAAAAGAAACTTTAAAGGTAAAAAAATATTTTTTTTTTGATAGGTAAGAAGAGTAGAATAGGAACATTTGGTCTTTATCAAATTGACTTTGCTCATGAACTCTGAAATGAATACACAGTGAGTGTCATCCACAGTGCTATATGTAGGAATGAAAGAAAATGATGTCTGGTGTCCTATCCATAAAGGAAAGGTAAACAAGAAGGGAGAACTTGGGCAAGACATGAGACCAACATACCACCTGCTTATTCTCTGCCCTTGTTTTGGAGGGCCCGCAAATGCAGGACACCTAATAAAGCCTTGGTGAATCAATAAATGGCTGATCATTGTAAGTAGGCACATTTGCAAGAAGACACTGAAATATTTCACTTCCTAAAGTTTTAAAGTGTGCATTCATTCTGTAATAGGTCATTCCCACCTGGGTTCTTCTCTACTTGCCCACTGTGCCCCCATACTGCATGCTGCCTACTGCCACCAACTTTCTTGGTAATGTTTTAGCTAAGACTGGAAAATTTTTCTTGTAAACTATGTATGTAGGTTACATCATTTTGATGATTTTGGTCACATTTTGAGTGGGTATTTATATAACCATAAATCAGCAATGCTTTGCCTACTGAGCTAAAAAAAAAATACACCTGCGAAATAGGCTATAATATAGTTCATTCATAAGCTTCCAATGTAAAGACTGTGATGAGCAGGATTTTGCCATGCTGCAGGCCAACAACAGCAGAGGCATCCTGAAATTCTCTGGTGGCTCAGCTTGGACCTTCCTAAGGGTAGAGACCAGAATGAAGACATGTTAAAAATGTTATAAAGAATAAATTCTGCTGGGTGCGGTGGTACATGCCTATAATCCCAGTGGCTCAGGAGGCTGAGGCAGGAGGATTGAGAGTTCAAAGTCAGTCTCAGTAAAAGAGAGGCACTAAGCAACTCAATGAGACCCTGTCTCTAAATAAAATACAAAATAGGGCGGGGAATGTGGCTCAGTGGCTGAGTGCCCCTGAGTTCAATCTCTAGTACGCCCTCCCAAAAACAGAATTAATTCCCACAGACCTTAGAATGCCTGATGATGATTTGCTTTCAGTTTTCATTGAAAGTGATAGAAGTGGCAGTCAATTTAATCCATTTCAGCTTTTCATATAAATCCCTTTGAACATTCAATTGTTTTTGTTTAAAAGAAATACAAGGATCATGGTTCTGTGTCATTCTAGAAAATATATGAATATTAAAACTTTGGATAGGAAAGAGATCAGAGCAGAGCACAAAAATAATCAGCTATGGGATCAGAGATTTTGTTCTAGTTTGTCTCTTGCCTTAAATCTAGAACTCACTTTTTAAATAAGAGCTGAAATACAATATAAGTTTAAGCTAAGAGTTACTTAACTAAATACAGCATGGCCTTTAGAAAACTGTTCTAGAGTTTCAATTTTAAACTAAAAAAAAGAAAGAAAAAAAGACAGACAAAGGAACAATGATAATGTACCTGCATAGACATTGCCACATTGTTTTAGTGACTTATAATAAAAATAAATAGTATACAAAGGTGGCTTCATATCTAAATATGAATTTTATGAAAATCCATATTAAAGTTAAAAACACTGTATGAAGACAACATCAAAATAAACAGCAATTACAGGAGCACACTTTGAAGAACCCATGCTCTGCCCAGTTACAGGGTGAAAGGAAAGAGAACATGGCCTTCCCGGGGTGAGGGAGGGATTGAAGGTTGAAAGTGAAACAATCAGAAATTTCCACAGTGCTCCTGGCTAGGTGGACCCCTACAGTGGGCTGAGACAAGAAGGGGAAGGGAAAGGAGTTAAAGCACCCTGCAGGAAAATTGTCTCAGTAGACACTGCAGGGAGGGAGGCTGCCACATAGGAAAAAGTGTGGGAGATTCTACTCGTGGGCTTACGCTGAGGGTACAAGGAGCACCAGAGCTGAGGGCTTGGAGACCACAAAGCCACATGGATCAAGGGGAACGATTCCATCTCTACTCCATGTCTTTCAATAGTGATGTACCATCTTCTGTTCCTGAGGTGCTCAGGCACATGCTTACGAGGTGATGCAGCACATCTTTATCAAAGTTGACCCTCAACTCTCAAACAGGATTATTGGAATGGCCTAGGTGTAGATGCTCCTCTTATCCCTGAAGATGGGTTATTTCCTCCTGTTCTTTGTTGTCTACAAATAGATCCCAGGTGAGTCCACTCTAAAGATTTTGGGCACAAATCCAAAGAAGCATGAATCTTGGGATAGCACAATTGAAACTCAAACTAAGAATCCTCAGTACATGATAAAAAATAAAATAAAACAGAACACCTTATATAAATTTGTTAGGATAATCCATATAATTATATAAGAGCCTCCACAGATACAGAATAATCGGTGGAACTCTTATCTAAAAAAATATTTTAGAAGGAATTTGATAAAAATTCTACACATATTAGTAATGATGACACAGTATTGACATTCCTATTACAGTCAAAGCCAAGCAACAAAAGAGCAGGCCTATGATTTTTCATCCTTGACCCTAAAAAAATCTGCGAAGCTTTCAAAAGCTGAAATGTTTTTTATGTTTGGCAACACAGCCTGAGCTAAATGAATGTCTTTATTTATCTTGCTTATTGTAAATATTTATATATTTTGCTGCAAAAACATTGTGCTAGGTTATGATAATGCAAACATCTATTAAGCAAGACATTAAAGAGATTTACAAAAACAGAAGTGGGGGAGACCACTAAAATCAGGGTGGAATGTGGATGTAGTAGAATTGACCATGTGCTGTTAATGGTTAAAGCTGGTAATGGGGATGTGAGGGGGCTATTGTTATATTATGCTTCTGACTTCTGTGTATATTTGTAAATAAATAGAAGGTTACTAAGTTCAAATTTAATAAATAGCGAAAATTTAAGACATAATAAAAAGTTAAACCAAACAAACAAGATTTAGAGAATTTAAAGGAACTGCCTGCACCCTGGATAGTCTTAGTCATATTTGTTTATGATAAATATTGTCCCTCTGAAAAAGTATGTACCTTATAATTAGATTTCTTTTATTGTTATCCTTTCTTCTTGTTATATCAAAGTTCATCCACAAACTGACCCCCTCAAATTTGGATTGATAAGGGGTAAAATAAACTTGTTTCCCAACTCCTTAAGTAAGTTTGCTTTTGGCTTGATACCATTTAATAGAGATGGGCAAAAGGGTTATTAAAGCAACAACACCACAGCAACAATGGAAACCCGAAGGGTTATAACCCAAGTAGAATAGAAAAATACATAAGGAAGAAGAGACTTCTGAGAGCATGAAGATAAAACAGAGCTCTGTGCAGGTGAGTTCATTCCCCCAAGTAGGAAGTCACAGAAAAACTCCTTGGATGTTTTAATGCTGTCATCATTAAAAAAAGGTTTTTTCCTTATGAATACTTTCTTTTCTCACTGTAACCCCTGTGACTCAGGAGGATATGTGTGATTCTAGCTTTTTGGGAGGCTGAGGCAGGAGGATTGCAAATCCAGAGCCAGCCTTGGCAACTTAGTGGGACCCTGACTCAATATGAAAAGGGGTGGGATGTAGCTCAGTGGCACAGTGCCACTGGTTTCAATCCCCAGTACTGAAGCAAAAACCAAATTCAATGAGCTGACAAGAAGAGGGTACAAGAGATATGTGTATACAAAGCTGACATAGCTCACAGAAATGAAGATGATCAAATTTGTAAAATTTGATTGGTCCATTGTAGCTGAACAGTATGTCGTTTGCCCTCCACTGCCAACAGATGTACTGTCAATGAAGGTCAGTAAGTACTGTATCAATACCAAAAATAAATACCCACAAAACTAGTTTTTTTCCCCCTTAGGATGCAATATCCATATGCTTCATCAAGTGGGAGAGATGGATGACAGGGAGGAAAAGAGTGATGGGAAAGAAAAGGCAAGGAGGAGATAGTATAGTTTTCTTGTTATTGATTAAATGTGACACATGAAGTTGAAGCAAGGAATAATGAGGCCCATTAAGGTTAATTGGGAAAGGAAGAAAAACACTGAGAGCTTTCATTATTATTGCATCAAGCAGTAGATGACACATTGGAAATAAAGCTTCAACTAAGAACTTGTCTTCCCTGCATTCAACAGATATTCAGTTAAGTATTCTGATTTGGCTGATGTCTTTTACCTTTAAAATGAAAAAAAAAAGGCAAGTAACAGGCTGGGATGAGAAAATATCTCCTGAAAAGAAAATTTCAATCTTGATTAAAACACAAGGAAATGTTATTCTCCAGAGGTGGGGAAGTAGTATTACCCTGAGTTGTCTTTGCCCATTCAGTTGTTCTTGGAATCTTAGTTGTGATGAGCTCTTGGGTGGTCTGGTCTGTTTCTTCTGGGGAGAAACACAGTAAGATGCCTCATCTGAAATGATTACCACAGTGAAAGTGACAACAGCAACTACCACCCATGCTCTTTTCTGTCCCATGCAATGATGGAAGGGTGAATTCTATTAAAAAAGATGCCTTATAAACACAATTCAGTTAATGGTACATTTTTAATAATTCTTATTATATTGACTACCTTGTGTTATTATTTTAATGATTACTATAAAAAGTTCCAAAAGATTTTAGCTCAGGATCATTGTTTTATGACCCCACATGTAACTATTAAATGTAGTTATGTATGAAAGTCCTTTAACTGTATATTTATCTTCCGACTCCAAAAATCTTCAAATTATTTAGCTGAGCTACGAAAAAATTAGGTCATATGAAAATACGTATATTTATACCATATAAGAATAAACATTCTTCTGTTTTCCTCATGTGAAAAAGAAAGTGTACCTTTATTGACATTCAGACACACTTCTGACAAAGTAAGTATGATAATTTTTCTAGCTGGTATTATTTTAAAATTCTTACATCATAATGACATAACAAATTACATTGTTCACTTTGCCATATACTGGATCCAAGGAAATACTTGGTGTGAGGAATACACTGCCAACTTATTTCTTGACCCGGTTTATTCTCTTGAGTCTGCTCACAAGGAAGATACTTATGATAGTTGGCAGGTGATGGTTCCTCCTTCAATAAACCAAGACACATTTAAAAACTAGGGAGTATTTCCTGTGGTCGTTTTTGAAAAGTACTTTTTTTCCCCAGGCATATGCTGGAACAGATGAGCATTTGGTAACAATAAGGATATATTCTCATTCAATTTTAACATTTGAATAGACATTAAATTTAATAGACAGCCGTGTAGAACACAGCAAGCACAGGACACAGGAACCCAAATGCATGGACTGGAAACTTTTTCTTTTTGGTTCATTTTTAGCCATGACTCAGGCAAAATCAGTTTCCTATACAATGAACATATCTGAGTCCTTTGAAAGCACTTTCAGCTCATATGATCTGGCCTTCCTGACTCATCCTGTTTCTGCATGCTTGGTAGAGCAGTCCAGCTGCTGTTCCTGCCCTGAGCCTCTTTCCCATCTGTCTTTAACTTAAAGGACATTTTAGATCTGTGCCTCTTGAACTCTCCTCTCAACTTGAGCACCCAGTGTCAATGTCAACTTCTCGGTGACACCTTCCCGATGCCCGGGGTAGTCTCATTTTTCCACCACACTCATTGCAATGTGTATCACTGGGCTTCTGCTGGGAGTTCTAGTGACTAAGAATGAAGTTTCTAAGCCTGGCTTTGACACTATCTGTCTGATTTTGGTCAGATTTTTTTTTTTGGCGGCGGTCGGGCGGGGGGGGTTCCTGGAGATTGAACTCATGGGCACTTAACCATTGAGCCACATCCCCAGCCTCAGGGTCTTACTGAGCAATGAGTTTCTTGGGGCCTCGCTGAGTTGCTTAAGACCTCATTAAGTTGCTGGGGCTGGCTTTGAATTTATGATCCTCCTGCCTCAGCCTCCTGAGCCACTGGGATTGCAGGCATGCACCACCTTATCCAGCACAAATTTTGAAAAATAAAAAAAAAGTAGAGCTTTGCTCTAAGAACACTTTTCTTCTTAGAATATAGTAATCCCTGGGTATCTTCAAGAGATTGGTTCTAGGACTCTCCACTACGGATGCTCAATCCTTTATGTAAAATGACTTAGTATTTATATAATCTGTGTACATCCTCCTATATATTTCAAATAATCTTTATACTACTTGTAATACCTACTATAATGTACATGCAATCTATATAGTTGACATAGTGAATTCAACTTAGAATAGGAAAAAACTCTTGTTTAGTACTGACACAATTTTTTAAAGAATATTTTTGATTTTTTTTTTTTTTTTGGTACCAAGGATTGAACTCAGGAGCACTCAATTACTGAGCTACATCCCCAGCCCTATTTTGTATTTTATCTAGAGACAAGGTCTCATTGAGTTGTTTAGCATGTCATTTTTGTTGAGGCTGGCTTTAAGCTTGCATTCCTCCTGTCTCAGCCTACCTAAATGCTGGGATTATAGACATGCCCTACTGTGCCCGGTAATATTTTTGATTTAAGGTTACTTGGATCCATGGATGGTGAATCCATGGATATAAAGGGCTCATTGTAGTTGAAATTTTCTCAAGATTCTTGAAATTTTTATATTGAAAATCAGCATGAATATTAGAAGGACAAACATACAGTTAATGTAAATTATCAAATGAAGCAGGTATCTTTTGTTATAATGATAAAAAGAGATCTTCTATTGTTGGGAAATAACTCATAAGCATATTGTGCTTAGGCAATCCCTAAAAAGTAGATTACTTATTAGACTGAAATGTCAAAACAAAATTTACCCAGGGTGGTTTGTAGTTCCTCTTGACTAGGTCTTGGTGAAATTATAGGTATAAAAGGGATGCCTCGTGTCTCTAAAGGAACTGCAAGAGAAAAGTATCAATATTGTAAACTTTTAATTCAAAGCCAGCACCACACCAGAATGGTATTATGTAAGTTTCCTTCATTTTAAATAGAAAAGGGAAAATGTCATATAAGTGATGAAGAAGAAAGTTAAGTATATATAGAACTCACAGGAACGTGATTATAGAATAATAGAATAATGGTTCTCAGCTGTTTTCCCCATTTTTTAGGACACATAATAAATGACATTCTATATTCAACCAGCTCCATGAGAATACATGGTCAAGATGGGGTATGGGTAAGACATAGTTCTGGTCTGTTAGATAGAGCTTTATTCCTCTACCTACCACCCAAGTAAGCAGAGTAAATTACAAAATTATTAGGATAATTTCATGTCTTTTCTAGTTTTACAAGTAAATCACTGGCAGTTTTCAGTATTTTGAATGGTATGAATAATAATTTCTCTACAGTACCTTTCCAACTTGTCACATGCTAACGTATTGTAACGCTACAACTGAGAACCACGAACCCAGCAGGAACTGTTAAATAGATGGGCACTGTAAAGCGGAATCATGAAAATAAATGAGGTAGATGAGGATGCACTCAATGATGAGCCATCTTAAATTGATCTTCAGAGCAAAGCCTTTATAACAGGGAAGCCATGGCATCTCTATTTCAGAAAGAGTGATGATAAGAATGAAATGATGAGATGGGTTGAGAAGGAACGATGTTTCAATTATGATCATTTGAGAGAGACCTGCAATCTTGATGGTAGTAAAGAAAACATTTAGAGTTGGCTATTATGGGAAAACCATTACCTATTGTTGTCTCTGGAGGCTCGATTCTAAAGGTAACAGGTTGTAGAACTATGTCAAAAGCAAATCAAAGAAACATATTTATGAGACATCCTACCTGACAAAGTCAAAATAGTCTCTATATTTTCTATATGCATCCATTTAATCATTTGAACGTTCTCTAAGAACTATAACTTGAGAAAATTCCATTTTTTAGGTGCCAGTCAGGAAACTTAAACTTTAAAGATCTCATTCACAATCATTTTGTGGAAAACTTGAATACATACCTGTTTTTTACTTCAACGTATATTCATTGTCATAATATAGCTACATTTATATTTTGAAAAGGGGCAAAACAGTTGATTCAGTTCATAATTATGTTTTGTAATTTTAATATGATCTTTCATTCAATTAAAATACTTTCAGGGAATATAAACTTATTATATACTATTCCTTCATTTATCTTTCAGATTATATGATTAAATTTTCCCCAAAGAAATATACTGATGCACAATAGAATATTACTCAGCATTAAAAGAAAATAAAATTATGGCATTTGCAGTTAAATGGCTGGAGTTGGAGAATACCATGCTAAACGAAGTAAGCCAGTCCAAAAAAACCCAAAGGCCAAATGTTCTGGTAAGTGGATGCTGATCCATAATGGGGGCAGGGCATAGGAAAAATGGAGGAACTGTGATCAGCCGAAGGGGAAAGGAGAGGAGGGGAAGGGGCATGGGGACAGGAAAGATGATGGAATGAAATGGACATTATTACCCTAGGTACATGTATGACTGCACATATGGTACAATGCTACTTCATGAACAACCATAGAAATGAAAAGTTGTGCTGCAATTGTGTACAATGTATCAAAATGCATTCTGCTGCCATATATACCTAATTTGAATAAACAAATTTAGAAAAGAAAAAGAAATATAATTATGTCTACAATTTTCTACACTTCTTCCATAAAATATATTTACTACAAGAATAATTTTTTTTAAAAAAATATGCTTTATAACTAAAATTAAAGTAATTAATTTACCGGATTCATGCTGAGAAACTTCAGGGTCTGGTTTATGGGGAAGGAGTGCATCTTTTGGAACTGAAAGAAAAATATGATAAAATACTATGTAATTCCTGGAGTAAACAGAATCCACTTCCCAGAAAGCATGAAGAAAGAGAAAGCACTTTCATGATGGTTAAGATCAAAGCTGAGGAGATCATCTCCTTCAAAATGCAAAAATGCCACTGTGTAGAGAAGGGTCCAGTAACAGTAAACAGAAACAAAGTTGGTCACAGTTTACCCTGGAGCCCCACTTGAGGGAAGGAAAAAAGAAAGAGAGAGAGAGTGTGTGTGTGGGGAGGTGGTGGTGGTGGTGGTGGTGGTAAAATTGCTAATGTAATTAAACACAACCCAAGAAGCTAGGTCTCCCTGAAATCATTTTCAAACAGAAAGTCAATTTTCATCTGGAGAGTTTAGCTGCCATTTGATATTATTCATGCTCAAATCCTGCTGACAGCAATAGAAAATACATTATCTTAGCTAAAGTGCATAAAATGGCCTTCACGTTGAGGAAAACAGCAAGAAAGACAAAAATATGGAATATCTCAGGGGAGGGCAAAGTTTCATTTTATTTTTTATTTTTATTTTTTATTTTTTTAAAAATATTTATTTTTTAGTTCTCGGCGGACACAACATCTTTGTTGGTATGTGGTGCTGAGGATCGAACCCGGGCCGCATGCATGCCAGACGGGCGCGCTACCGCTTGAGCCACATCCCCAGCCCCCAAAGTTTCATTTTAAATGGCATAAACAATTGTTGTGGGGAGAGAATAAAACGAAAGGGACTGGCCAGTCATTAGAGACCAGCATGTGCAAGCTAGTGAATGCTAGCTGCCACCGGTTTGCCTTCCTTAGTGATGGGGCTCTTGATACGTTATGCATTTTCATGCTTGACATGTGTGCATATGGAAAGCCAAAAACAGCTGAACAATAGATCTACTCATATCAGTCCCTGGCATAATTTTAATGCTTAGGTTCTATTTTCACGAAATAGAATGGGAACTTTATACGTTATTTCTTTTTTTCTGGGTACCAGAGGTTGAACTCAGGGGCACTTAACCACTGAGCCACATCCCCAGCCCTATTTTGTATTTTATTTAGAGACAGGGTCTCACTGAGTTGCTTAGCATGATACTTTTGCTGAGGCTGGCTTTAAATTCGAGATGCTTCTTTCTCAGCCTCCCAAGCTGCTGGGATTACAGGCTGTGCCACTGCCCCTGGCCTATACCTTATTTCTTATGAGGGAAAATATTAAATTTGCCTATTGTTCATACCCCATTTCTATGCCAAAATCTCATTTCAAGAGCAGGGCAAAACACTTATTTGGCTCAGTTTCAATGTGAGGAGACTTCCTTGAGCTCACTCTCTCACTGAAAAGTTTCCCTATTACATTGAAGGTTTCATAAATACCAATGTCTCTTTGGGAAGCTGTGTGATTTTCTTGAATCTTACGTGATGCTGGGGAAAAAAAATAGTGTTCAGGCTAGAACTCTGCCTCAGAAGTAAGATTGGGAAAGCTTTTGAATTATGAGGTAGCCAAGCACCACTTTATTTTTAGTGTAGAAATAGGCGGCATATAATGGACATTCTCTTTTTATTGTTTTTGGGAGTAGTTTAACTTGCATGCCACATCTGTTCTTAGTCTGTGCCACTAAGTACCAGCTAAATTACAGTTGTGGAGTTGGGTTGATTGAACAGAAACTTGGACTCTCAGAACTTCTCTGAACTAAAATGTAACATTGAGGAGAATTTGAAAAATCAAGATTTTTTTTTAAAAGAAAATAGGAAACTTCAAAATGATCAGTGGAGAACTGATCTTAGAGAAAATCCACCACAATACTAGACATTTCACCTTTGCCGTATATTGCTTTTGGGGATTCAAACACTAAAATATGAGGAATTTCCAATTGTAAATCAAACTAAATATTTATTTGGAGGTTGAGGGAGAAAGCACTTCGATTTGGCTCTGCAAAATTCATGAACATACAAAGAAGCCAGAGTTTATAAACACCCTAATTAATTACAGTACTAGACTATACAAAGAAGAGCTTGGATGAAGGAAGAAAAAGCTGAGAAAAGATGTGCTACCAATAAATTCACCATACTGTAAATACATTACTTGCTGCTGCTTTAGCTTACTGAGAAATTTAGGCTAGGGTAATGTGGATTCCAGCTGCTAAAACTGGCCCTTCTCTTCCTAACCATGAGGTGATGATTTAATAAACTGCCACAGCAGACTTTCTAAAGCAGGTGAAATCAGTGGAAAGGAGAGAAGTAGAAATATTTACAGGAAAGGGATATGAATCATTCTCCTACTTGATCCACTGCAGTTCTAAGAAATGCATGTTATTATTCCCCTTTTTTTTTCCCTATGTGACATTCATCTGTATCCTAAATTGAGCAAGAACTCGATCCCTAAAATCCACATTGCCTATTTGGGGGCAGGGGAATGCAACTCATCAATCTAAGCAATGATGATAATTTATCTGAGAGGGAGACAGTTTTGATTTCCTTATACATACATATCATTATTATATTGTAGGCTTAATTATGTTAAGCAAATTTGAATTTATATTAACTGGCCAATCAATTATATTAACTCTCTTTTTAAATAAAGTGTAACACTTCAAAGAAAAAATAAATTAACAAGAAGGCACTTATGAGTTCCTTTATTTCGGCTATGTATCCTTAGCACTGGTCTGAAAGGAAACAGGATCCCATTCTTCTGGCCCCACTTTCCAGGTATTACCTGTGCTCTTGGACACCCTTTCCCTTCCCTTCTGAGACTTTTTATTTTCCATTATTCCTATTATCTCTTATTTCTCACCATCAGTCCATGTCTCCATTTCTTCCTGAGTTCTTTCCCTTCTACCCATTCAATTGCTCAAATGGTCCAGCATCCTGAAAACAACAACAAAACCCCGAAAACAAAAATCCCTTCCTTGGCTTCCCTTTCAAACCATCTCTCTCTCATTTCTTTAATCAAACACTTGGTATTTGCCTCTGCCTCCTGGTATCTGGCTGTCTTCTGTAGCCACTGTAGTCTGGCTGCCATTCACTAATCTGCAACCATGGGCCCACTGTGGATATGCCTTGCTCATAGTTCTGAAGTCAAAGAAGCTATGAAAATAGTTTTGCAAAAATTTTCTCAACAACAAAAAGTGGCTAGAACTGATGCAAGCACTTTCAGTTTTTATGATTCCTGTGTAGTATGACTATTCATACTTCTCACTGCAAACATATCAAAATATTTGTGATCAATTGTGTTCATATACTTTTACCTTTCTAAAATCTGAAAATTGCTGAATTCCTAAGCATCCAGCCCAATGATACAAATAATGGGGTTCTAGACCTGCACTGTTAGGTCAGTAGCTTCTTCTGACCCTTCCCCTTCTTACTGTCATTGTTGGCCACTCTTCCCTTCTTGAGACCCCTTCTTGCCCAACCTCCCTGGTACCCTCGGATCTTTTTTGACAACGATATCTCGTCGCAACTCCTCTTTCTCTTCACAATTCTTAAATGTAACTGTGATTTCTGACCTCTTGTTTTCTCAGCCTATACATTCTACTGAATGACACTATCCAAGATTTAACAACATCTAGAAAGATAATTCCTAAATTCTCATCCCAAATCTTGACTTTCATTTAGAAATATAGAAAAACATTTTCAATAACCAGTTAGACATCCCCACCTGAGAGTCTTGATAGCCCTGTATACCTAACAGGTATAAACCCAAGCCTCTGTTCCTCCTTCCATATTCCCCATCTTAATTAATGGTAATATCATATGCCACTTGCCCCAGCTAGAAATGAGAGAGTCTTCCTTCTCTAATACCATTCAGTCACTTCTAGGTCTTACCAATTCCATCTCCAAAAGGCCTTTCAGCATTATTCCCTTTCCTACAACTATCAGTTCAAATATTCATAATCACCCTTCTAGGTTAGTGCGAAACTTCTTCAATGATCTCTTGTCACCAATCTTTTGCCAGCTTATACTCCACATTTTAATCACAACTGTCTTTCTAAAATACAGAACCAATTATGTCACCTCCATGACAAAAACAACAAAAGCATGCACACTTTAATGTCTAATTGCCTATAGAAAAAAATTTAAAGTACCCAGCATGATGTTAAATACCCTCAACCATTTGAGTCTAATTGACTTTTCACATCCTCATCTTGTACTAATCTTGCCCACAGGGAAAAAAAAATGGCCAGCAATTTAGTCCTTCTGAACTCCAGCAGTTTAGCAATAGTGCCGAGTGCTTTGTTACCCTTCTTTTTGATTCCTTACAAATCAATAGCTACATACCTACTATCCTTTAAGAATGGCTTCAAAGCTCTTTTTCTTGATGATGTCTTCTCCAATTCATACATTTAGAATGTATTGTTTCATTGTATTTTGCTTATATCACTATCTCACTAATCATTGAGATTTGCCTTATTTTATACTGTTTTCTTCATTGCACTGTGTTCAATGGTAGACATCATATCTAATTGTCTTTTTATCTATATTTCCCTAAATGTAGAACTGGGCATATAAAAATCAATCAGTATTTACTGAATTGAACATGCATTGGAGTATTTTTTGAGGGCACTGGGAAAGATGGGCACTTCCCATGAATAGGCACTGTACTTTATTACAAGTATTTAAAGACTCACATGGGCCTCTCCCCCAGATTCCAATTCTTCTGGAAGTTGTAAAATAGTATTAAATTATGGCTTCATGGCATTATTATATGAACACAATCTATGGAATATAAAGAAATAATTTGCTAGTTACATCAATAGCTCATTTGATTTAAGGGGTTTTTGAAGAGGAAAGTGCTGAGTTTCTAAAACTTGGAAAAACACACTGATATCTAATATGCCATCAGGTACGTAAGCAAACTCCTGATAACTCCTGCTTTGAATTCCAATGTGAGGTTATGTCTTGTCTGAAGGAAATTGATGAAAGAATTATTAAACAAACAAAATTATATAATACATACTTCAGGGAAAAAAATAAGCTTTAGGAAGAAATGAAAAAATCTGTAGAAGATGATGGTACTGACCACAAGGCAATTTAGAACGATGACAGTAACAGTGTGACTTGAGGAGTTAATTCTCTATTCAGCTCATCCCATTTATGTCAAAACAATGACGAGGGGAATTATTACCTACAGTTGTCTTGGTTTTCTAAGATTATATCAGGAAACAAATTCATAGGTGAATGCTCATGGTCAGGTTTCTTCCTAATCCAAATCTGGCAGTATTTTAAAGTAAGTAATTCAAGAAAATGATTGCTTTACCGAACTCTAACTCAATTATCACTTTAAATAACAGGGTCCAATTATTAGGAAGTATTTAGAATTAAACCCTCATTCTTTAGCTTACACACCAAAAAGGCCTACCTAATTGAAAATATGAAACTAACTATGAAAATACCAAAGTTGCAACCGCAAATAAGAAATTTCCAAAGATAATAGATACTTTGAAAATTTGGACACCTTGCCAAAATCTACATTTTCTTTCTAGCTCACTCTCAGTGACTGAATTCTATCCTGGTGAATTTGATAGGGGGAAAGAACAAAAAACAGACAAAAAGCAATGGGTACAGAAAAATTTATGAGTAAATTGCTAAACATTATTACCTCTATTTATAAAATGCCATGTTATAATTTTTTGTTGTTGAGAAAAAACAAACCATATTATTTTATATTTTAGTTTGGTGAAAATTTTGAGTATAACATGTTAGAATTGGCAGGTTCTTGTAAAGACATTCTATCCTTGACATAGTTCTTTACCTTCTGATTGCAATAACAGCTTTACTACAAGAGCAACTGGTCTCTCACGAGACCTCTGAAATAACCATACCACATATGATACAACAGGGCATTTCAGCATAAATGAAATCTTGACCTCACATATATCAACTCTCATGTTTCAGGGCAGCTGAATGCAATAGAATGTGTTTGGCTTAAACATGAAATAAAACATTTACCAGGTGTAGTGTATAACGCTTCTGGACTTGGTGACATTTTTGGTTTTGAAGTAGCACGCTGGGGCCCCTTAGGAACTGAAAGAGAGAATTCAGTTCATGAGTCTTTGGTTTCAGCATCTCAAGTCATGCTTAACACATAAGGCCTGGTGAGGAATAAGCTGGAATGATGATTAAAATAGGATACGGTTGAACCGGGAGCTAACAGAAAAGTAAATCATAAGCTCAGGGAGATGAGTTAGAAACCCAAATACTTTTAGGAAAACAAAGTCTGAGTAATCACAAAATTTAACAAACTTTCAGGGTATGATGAAGAATTATTTAATACAGCAATTAAATAAATGCAAGAGTGCTTTTCCTTTTTGGATACGTTTGATTGACTTCTTAAACGTACTCTCATGTCTTCTGCTGAAGGAGAAGTCCGTGAAGTCAGAGTGGAAACCTACCAGCACTGACAGGGTCAAGTTACCTCAGGCCACAGCAGAAAGGCAATGGACCATTGAGAACCAGTGGGTTCACTCTACTCCCTTATGTTTCTCAGGCCTCCAGGAAGCTTCAAATAAACATGTTTCCAAATTAAACTTTTCTTTCTACATCCATTCCTTTGGAATAACAAGATGCTAAATGAACAGGCACCAAGAAAATATATCTAATTTATTTATAGTTCACTTTACAATTTCAGAAATGCTTTTATAGGGATATGTCTTCCGGTTTATACCATCATGCTGGGAGGAAGGAATTATCAGCTACATTTAAAGGTAAAGAAATAGGCAAGGTTCATACTACTATACAGTTTCTTCAACTTCTCAAGGAACTTTATAAAAATGGCATTGAAGAATCTGATTGTATCCTGATTTTCATATCGTTTATCCCCCAAAAAACTAGGAGCACCCATAATTTTGATGTTTGATATCTATAAATATAAAATTAACAATAGTAATGTTATATGTATGAATATAGGAATATAAAAATCAAAGTTTTATTGACCTATAAGATAGCCTTGATGACTTGTTCCAAATTTTGGATTCTGCTTTGTCCTCAAATGCAAATAAAGATTTCAATCTCTCTAACTTATAAATATAGTTTGCATTAAAATAGCAAGAAAGATGACATGACCAATTACAGAATTTTATTCTGAAAAAAGTTGTGGATAAATAAAATTGTGATACATTTTGAATTATTCACATTATTGTTAGATGATACTCTTTTTTTTATGCCCAGCATAATTTGCATTGGTATTATACACATAAATAGAACATTCTCTCACTCAAATGACCTCTTCATATTTACAAGAGTTGGCCAAAGGCAAGGGAAGAGGTACTAAGATTTGAATGTTTGTCTTTAAAATATTTTGTGACATGTATGTCAATTATACATATATATCATTAAAAGACTAATAATCTAGGATAATGCTAGTACCTGTGAAATAAGATTTGTATTCTCATTATGGGTAGGAGAGATATTCATTCTACCTACTTTAAAAACAAATAATTAGAATGGATTTTTTTCATGATTAGTTTTCCAAATTTTTCCCTTACATTAAGTAGCACTGACAAAGCCAGAAGTATTAAGGTTGCAGCTACTTTCCATCAGAGATCCTGATGGTCTGGAAGCTTCCTCAGTTGGGACAATTACAGGATACTCTCCTTACAGTTTGGCAGCCCCTTCAGGTTTTAGAGAGTGGAACGCATTAAGCCTGTGAATCTATCCATTCTCAAGTTACACATCTTGTCAAGAAAGGTTAGCTGAAGGTCTAAATCAAAATTAAACAAATTTGAAACTTAGAATATAATATAATAATGGGAAATTAGAGCAAATTCTATTTTTATAACTACAGAGTACTAAGATAAAATTACGAATACATTTCTCTATTACTTCATCTCTCCTTTAATTATTTATTTACTTACTAACTAGAAATTTTTAGCCTGTGTCTTAACTCCCAATATTTATTTTTTATTTTTCTCTTGTATGTCAATATCTATTAAGTTTTTATGCTTTTAAAATTTCCATTTCTTCTTTCTTTTTAACTTGCTCTATGGTGTATATTCAAATAAAAAAATTGAGAGCTGCTTCTCACGTAATTTTAATATCATTTTTAAAGTGAGATTTTTAGTTTCCTATCAACAAATTTAATAGACTTGGTTAATTATTTCATAACTATTAGTTTTAAAATTTTTTATTTCATACCTATCCTATTATTATTTATTAATTAATTACTAATTATTTTTACCAGGACTTTTTATATCTTAATGTTTCAAATATATTTATTATTTAAAACTTCTTATTCTTTAGGGG
Organism: Urocitellus parryii; assembly: GCF_045843805.1. Taxonomy (NCBI): domain Eukaryota; kingdom Metazoa; phylum Chordata; class Mammalia; order Rodentia; family Sciuridae; genus Urocitellus; species Urocitellus parryii. The sequence goes on from NC_135532.1 coordinate 149,775,351, forward strand.
AATGTTATCTTGTCACCTTCATATATTTATGCATCAGAATGTATTATTTTCATAGTAAAGTTTTGGTAACTAATTAAAACAAATCTAAAAATGCACTTAATAATACAGACTTAAAAATTATTAGTTACTTTAAGGAATTTTTCTTTAAAGAAAAAAGTAAATTTTCTCTCAGAATCAAGTGTGGACCTAAAACTATAGTTTCTCTCCCCTCCTTCAGTGGAGTTTCCAAGATATGATTTAAATACTCATGGTAGAGTCCAGAATTACTACCTGGATCAAGAATAATTTTGATGCTGCTAAATATTTTCCTTTTCCAGACCACTAGTGATAGTGAAGTTTCATTTCCTGGTATCCTTGGGGAGGTGCACCTCAGATATTTTCTGCAGGTAGATCATATATTAATGATAATTTAAATTAGGTGACTGCATAGGGGAAGTCCATTCAGAGGTGGTGGAAGGAACAGGAGGACAATCTCAAGGTGGGAGAAGAAAAGGGAGTGGACAGGTTACCCTAGGTAAGAAATGCTGGTCTCAACTAGCCCCATCTTAAATAAGGGAACATTAGAGAAGCTTAGTGAATTAAGCTCTCCCAATGAAAAATTCTTTGATCAAACCTAAAGATAATAAAAAAAACCTTTAGTAGTTGAAGACTTATTTTATATGGGTTAAAAAACTCAACCTGCTATAATCAAACAGAATAACTATTTATCTCAAATTTTTCAAGATAAAATATAAAATATATTTACCTGGTTGTGTTTGTGGGATTCTTGGGTGTGGAGATGTTTTTGGCTTGGGAGGAGCACGTGGTGTCTGCCAGGGAGCTACAAGAAAGACATAGTTTTGGAGCTCTTGAGCCCTTCTTGAGAATCACAGTACCTAAGCCTCTAGGAATTTAAAGATGTTGGTTGAGTAACTGAAGACCAAAATACACAGCAAGTGCAACTAAAGTTCTAAAGGACGACAAAGAAGAGGAAGACAATATTTTTTTTAATGCAGAAAACAAAACACAAAGGCACACTAAATGACATCCAAGATAGTCAGCTGGAAAAATGGAACTGTTGGGATTTCAGAAATATCTCCTTCAAAATAGCCATTAAATAGGTTGAAAATAAATTTCATAAAATTGATTCTTATAATAAGTTTACATCATTTCATCAGAATATCTAGGTGTGTTATTTTATACATATTTTTTCCTAAATAAAAAATGAAGTTACCAAATTATATTCCAAATATACAGAAAATGCTAATAGCAAGTACTAATGGGGAAAATTAATCTTACTAAACAAAACACAATTTTATTGGTTATATCAGGGAAGAAAAAATGAACACCCAAGGTATTTTTTCTGAGGAGCGTTATCCCTTTGCTTGATATTCCCAAGAAGTTTTAGGACATACAGTGTAAAACCGATTGTTGCTTCCTTCGATAAGGAAATTAAAAGTATATCCTGACAAAGGAAGGTAATTATCATATGCAAGCATCATCTGTGGAAGCACCTGTTTGGTTGAACTAAAAGGGGTTTGAGATAAAAGATAAGAAAAAAATATGGTATGAACATCATGCAGGTTCAGGAAGCTTAAAAAAAACTTGCTGAAAATAAGAATTATTAGACACTAGGAATTTCTGAATGAATCTTCAGTGGATTCTTTCATTCTAAACATCAAAACACAGAAAGTATGCAGGGTTTCAGTGGAATCCTCTTGCCTGTTGAGAGAAGAATACCAGCACATGTGGGAAATTACTTTGGTTTAGGAGCCTGGTGGTTTAGCTCCCTTTGCTAATCACAGGGCTACAGACTCAGGTTCTTCATCAAAAGTTACTGATTTTTAAGAGCTTTTCCAATGCTAAAATTCAATGCTTTGTTTGTTACAGTGCCATGATTTTCTGGTTCTTAACTTCCTCACTTGCTGAGGATCAATCTGATGGGCTATTTGCTTTCCCAAGGATTTATGAAGGGCCATGTGAAGGTGACGGCACATCATGAAGCAACTCCATGAAAAATGATGCAGACTAAGAAACAGTAGTGTTTACAATTAGGTATTTCAAAAATATAAATGATTAGGCCTATTGAAGACAAACTTTGGAAAAGTCAGGTACAGCTTCCATTCATGTACCCAATGTAGAATTCTAGAAAAAAAATCAAACTGTAGAGTTTATAGACAATATTTAGAATGTTTCAGAGCACAATAGATAGAATTAATATCCCTATTTCCCCTGAAAGCAGAGTCATATAAAAATAGCTTAAGAGCAATCAAAACACAAATTATGGCTTATTTATGATAAAACTTCTCTCCATGGAATCCTGCAGGAATTGAGAAGATTTTCCTTGGAGAAGAGACACACTTAATTTTTCATCTTGGCTACTTGTTTCCATTGATCTCTAACTATAACACCAAGCAAAACTTTATGACTTGTCAAAGTTAATGGTTTGAGTTGAGTTTCTCTTATGTGTATGGAGTGAAATGACCAGACCACTACAGGAATGAGTGGAAAGAAGTAAGGCCCCTGAATAATCATGGTGACAGGCCAGTGCTGTTCTTCTATGTGGATTATACCGTGAAACCTATTTCTGGAGGTTTCTTTTAATCTCAAACACAAATGAGATATGTTAAAATTAATCAAGATGATAAAGTAATTAAGATTATGTACGTGTGTGTATTCACATTGAATGTGTCATACACACACACACACACACACACACACACACACAGAGAGACTTAAAAAGAGAATATAAATGTCCTTTACCAGAAACATTTCTATTTCCCGAGTTAAACACTTGAAGACTAGCTAAAGGGTGTTTTTCAACATATACAACATTGCCATTTGAGAGGTTACTGATGATAGATGGAGAAGTGGTACATCAAACAGGTAGGCTCACCCATTAGAGATGGTGAGCAGAGTGATGAAGCCAAGGCTTCTGATATCCAGAAGAGACCCAAGTTCTCATTGAAAACACTCACCTCATGCATGAAATATGAAATAGAGTATTTACCAGGTTCAGTCTGAGGTTCATCAGGGCTGGGTGGGGTTATAGTTTGGGAAGGCAGAGATGATGTTTCTATGGTAATTGAAGGAAAGTATGTCAGGTTACTAAAATGTTTGACACACCCTGATTACAGACAACAGATAGAAAAGTAACAGATTTTTTAAAAATAAAATTGAAGTCTGTAGGAAAACAGCATCATTATTTCTATATAACTCATTTAGCTTAAAAAATGCTTAGTTAGTACCAGGTTTCAAAGCGTGTTTGAAGTAAGCAACATTATTACATTTAAAATCTTCACATTAGGATCCTGCCTCCTCAACAATTCTAGAAAGACATATTAAATAAGAACCACGAAAGGAAAGGTAATAAAAAAAATGTTGTGACACAAGCCAGTTAGCATTTCATTTAAACAATGAAGGAAGAAGAATCCAGAAAGTAAATGAATGGGATGGAATGAGTGTTAATGGGAAGTCCACTGCTAGGTAAGAAAGTAGAAATGAATCATCATACAAAAAAGCATTGCCTGAAACATTCAACACAATACCAAATTGGTGGAATGCTTAATATTAAGGAAAGAGATGCTTTAGATTCAAACATCTGGCTGATATAAGCAGAGAAAGGAGACCAAGGCTTAATATAAAACGGAAGAGACATTTTTGGACAATGGTTATGAGCAGAAGCACCAAGAATGACAATGAACTGTGTGACAAAGAATGGTGATGCAATGTGAATTCACAATGAGCGAGACCCTGAGGGTCTGGTGACGGTGTGATGAGGACAGAAAGCACATAGGTTGGATGCCTGAGGTTGTCATTACCTAGTGTGGTCACAGGAGGTTCAGACACATATGTAATAGATTCCACAACTGCATCAAAACAAAGGAGAACTATTTTAAAACCTATAAGAAGTTAAGTTATCCTCAAGTATTTCTTCCTTGACTATCAACACACCTCATTCTCAAGAATTAGCATTGTCATTTACAAATAGAACAATGTATTTAGACAGGAAAAAAAGAAAAACAGGAGGAAATTGCATTTTATGACCTCAATTCTCCAATGTTTTAACTGTCTCTGACTTCCAAATGTTTTTATGCTCCAATCTTTAGATAACAGCAGAGAAACAGAAATTTATTTCTGTTTTCAGAGTCAATTATCACTTTCAGAATCCAAGAATGCAGGCTGGGGTGTAGCTCAGTGGCAGAGCACAAACAAACAAAATAAAGGCATTCTGTCCATCTATAACTACAACAAAAATTAAAAGAAAAAACAAAGAATCCAAGAATGCTGGTAGCTATAGCTCCTCAAATCTGTTCAGTTGTAGAACAAGTAAGTTCTATAGGTTAAACATTTATGCTATACTATGTAACACATACTAATTAAAAATGTGTTGAATAAATGAACTGTAGCATGAAAACCTTTACCACCTTTAGGTTTTGATTCCTCTGTCCCGAAAGGTGATTTGGTCGTGGGATATATATAATCTGTTTCGACTGGTTCTGGGAAGAAACAGGGAATGGCTGGTTAGTGGAGGGCAGCCCAAAGTATACTGCCATGGAACCTTGTGTTTACCTTGAAAACTCAGGTTAATTATCTTATGCAGATATGCTTATGAGGATAATTAATATTCGAGCAGATTATCAAGATTGATATCAAGTAAATTATCAATTTAATAAGATTGAAATGAGGGCAGAAAATGAAAGTGTGCTCTCTGGGAAAACATATACACAGAGACACACATGCACACACACATCACATCATAACTGGCAGTATTTCTGGCAATTACTACCCAGAGCAAAGCAAATAAATTTACTTCTTTACATATTTTTGCATAAGAGTTCTTGTAAGAAAAAGACATAGAATGAGTCCTTAGGAAGCATGGATACGAATATTAAAAATGATGTGAAAATGAAAATTTGTGCAAATGTGAACATATTTACATATGTACACATATTAAAAGAGTGATCAGAATATTAAGAAAATAAAAGTTTCACTCAGGGAGAGGAAACTAAATAAGGAAATCATGAAACTTGCATAGCAGCAGATACTGACACAATATGCTGTATTTAATGACTCTCAAGACTCACTGGATAAGCATGACAAGTGAGGAGCAGGTGGCTGTGAAAAGTCACAAAGCATGAGGACATCCAAAGATGATTTTTGCAATGAGATGGAAAAGCATACATGCGTGACTTCCCATTGGGGAACATTTTTTACCTATGGTCTCCTTTGATGACTCAGTGCTAAATGTAACCGATTCCAGAACCTCAGAAACTAGCAGGAGACACAAAATGGTACAATTGGTCAAGGATGGATTGTTGTGAGCATTAAACAAATCAGTACAAACTAATTATTATGAAAGGAGCCTTCTACCTGGTAAGCATTCAGTGTTAACCGTTATAACAACAACAATGGTATTAGCACTAACATTAAAGGAAGCTCTAATAACTGAATTTAATTTACAATATAACTATTGTAGGTTACCATTAATAACCATATTTTCAGCATGAATATTAAAATGACATTTATCTAATTGAAAGATGTAGGTTACCATTAATAACCATATTTTCAGCATGAATATTAAAATGACATTTATCTAATTAAAAGATACTCAGAAGAGATGAAATTATAATCCTATGATAGAAAAAGATAGAATCCAATTTTTCAAAAATAAATGTAAGGGACAAGCAACAGCATCACTAACACAGATTTTAAAATTTTGCTCCAGTTTAGAAGGGCAATGTGTTTTGAAGTACTCATATTGTTTGAGGGTAAGTTTTTCATTCTTTACTGAAGTGAGAACTTTCTCCTTCCTTGATGGCCATAATTGAACTCATTCTTTTCAGATAGTAGAACACAAATTCTGCTCATGACTAAAGAGAACCACAAATTTGTAACTGTTGATTAAAAAAAAAAGGTAAGTTATATAATCAGGTTTTCTAAATGGTTATGGTAACCACTTAATAAGATGTGATTATTCCCTAAAATGACACAAAACAAACTCAACAAAATGAAGGCATTTTTATGCCATTGAATAATACAATTAATATTAATAAAATGTAACACTAATTTAATATCAATATACAACCATGGAAGAAGCACTGTAAAATACTTAAATTTGTGGAGTATATGTTCTTTTTGCATATGTTATACTTAGAAATATAATTCTTAGAGGATCACAGTCTGTACCCTGAAGCTCAGTGTATCCAGATAGATAAAACAATCTATTTACCCAGTTGACTTTGTGTCATTTCTAGGCTTGGTGATGTCACTGGTTTCAAAATAAGAGTCTGCAGTTCAGTGGGAGCTGAAAGAATTGTTGTAAAAACAATTATGAATTATTGTTTCATAGATTTTGGATAGAGGTAGCAATGATTTGAAATACACACATCCTTAAAATCACAAGGTTATGGAGAGCCATGCAGAGTGAATACTATTTAAAAAGCTATGGATGAAAAGAAATGAGATCTGAAGAAGATACATCTTTTGTCAGAGCCAATCCTTGGGCAGGATACCAAGATGACTTAAGCTACCATGTTGATTTCCCTCAACCATGAACTCAGTAATTGCTGAGCTGTTACTATTGTGCCTTGTCTCTTCTAAGGCATATAAGCAGGGATTGCAAGCCACTTCAGTGTCAATCAGAGACAATCATCTGGAGGGACCCGAGAAGCCACAAATAACAGATTTTCCTGATTCCACTAAAAAGTTTGAAGAAGTTTGAAGTTTGGAAGGTAGATGAGTCTTCTCCCTCTTAGGCTTTTTAAATTGAAGAAGGAAGATATTGGGTTATTCTAGAATTTGTAGGTCTAGAATCCATCAACAGCATTGTATGTGGATCTGTTTCTAAAGCATTTTATATTTTCTTGAGTTTATGTCCTAAGTTAAAAAAAAGTTAGTAATCTTTTATTATCACAGATAGTTCCATGAGAGACCAAAATCACATACAAAGCTCATTTATTGATTGAAGGAATAAATATTAATATGCATAGATACTTGGAAAGATCCCTATGTAGTAAAGATTAAAAGCCATTGCTAAACTGTGGTGGAACTGAAGAGTGGTCATGCCCACTGATGATGGGGAGCCTGGGTTAGCCAGGGCACAGCTTTATTTTAATTGACAATAAAATAGGGACACTTCATTTCATAGAATATTGAGAACAGTACTCAGATCTTATGGAAAGTAAGTTACTTAGAGGAAGTTCATGATACTTCTATAAATCTAAACACCAAAGAGAAGATGAGTAATTTTGACCTCAGATTCAACACTAATCATATAATGAAATCTTAGAGATTCATGGAAGATAGATGTCTTTAAATGGATCCAAGGACATCTGCTAAAATTAAGACTCTTGGCAACTTATCAAGCATGAAATGGTATGACAATAGCAGTCTCTGGAAGCAGGAGCAACTCTGGCCATGACAGTGTGGTTTTTAGCAAGCAAGAAAAAGCATTTTTTGAAAGTCACAAAAATCATTACCTAATGTTGTTGCTGGAGCCTCAGTACTATGAATATCAGGTTCAAAGCCTGGAGCAGTAACTGATTGAAATCAACAACATGAATACAAGAAAAACTAGTGTTTTCTTTCAAAACATTCCAAATGACATTTGTTAAAAAAAATTTAGAATTAATAGGAAGCAAATAGTTGCATTTTGGAGATTTGGTTACACTGGTCAGAACAGTTCACTGAAGAAGACAGTCACATCTTCCGACTCTGCTACATATCTACCATTGCACATATGGTATTTGGTTTCTGATTATAACTTGTATGGTTGATTGCTTTAGAAATTTTTTCAGGTAATATGTATGCAAAATATACAAAAGTAACTTGTTGTATTTCTTGGGAGTAAAAAAAAAAAAAAACAGCTTATGTAGCCATGCTACAACAAATGCTTCAATGCAGATATAGCAATAAATAGCCATTGGTACTACACCAATTGTGCTGTACAATCAGTTTTAAAGAGAGACCAAGAACTTCACTCAAACCAATCATGTAAGAGAAAAAAACCCATGAGTCTTCCAAAGACATGTTCTTCTGGACAGTTCTGTAGGGGAAGCAGCTATAAACCATTACTCAAGGCCTTGACAAGGTAGACAACAGTTCTTAGAGAACATGATGACTCTAACTTCCCACTATGGTTACTGCTTTGGGTTCAATGCTTAAACCAAGGAATTTCAGATTTACCCGGCTTGGTCTGGGATTCTGCAGGACTTGATGTGGTTTTAGGTCTGGGACGTGGACGACGTGTTCGTTGTATTTTAGTAGCTGGAGGAAGAAATTTTGGATTATGCTAGGGCAGGTGGCTTTGGAAACAAAATCCTATGTTTTCTAGGATTTGTGTCCTGGAAAGTTGAGGCATATATCTTTTAAGATTAAAATATTTTCTCTTACTTTTTTTTTAATCACTGAAGCTTGAGAGAAAAAACTCACATATAAAATTAAGTTAAAGAAGGAAGAGACTCATAAACCTCTAACTTGGTGGGGTCTTAGGTTCCTACTAAAACTTTTGTATATCCCAAAGAATCTACGGTACTATAAAAACTGTTATAGTTCAGTCTGTCTAGATAAGATATAGACACTACTATGCTTGAAATTCAGCTCTAGATGTGAGTGTTGTTTAGACAAAAGTACATGTCACAAATTCAAGTAGGATTACAAGGTAGGAAGATAGTCTAGGTCCATGCATAGCTTTCAAAAACAATAGGACCCTTTTTAAAAGAATCTTTAACACTCCTAAGAAGAGGGTTTTCACCACTAAGAGATTATAAATGTTTCAGGAGATAGATATGTTTAATTTGATTAGAGCATGACATATATCTAAACCACATGATGCCCCATTAATATGTATGCTTTTAATGTGTCGATTCAAATGTTAAATAAAAAAAAAGAGGCAATATAGGCTGAAGCCATGGCAGATGATAAGACAATCTTATAAAGCTGATGACAAATGTGATGATGATGATGATGTAATGGGTTTGAAAATGAACAAGAAACGTTGAGGAACACAGAATGTAATTACCCAGTGTTGTTTCTGGAGCCTTGGTTCTAAGAGTGACAGGCTCAAGGACTGTAGCAAGAACTGGCCAAAAAAATAAAAAAATAAACCAAACAATAATTAACAATTCACTTTAAGGTTAATGTCACAAATTGATTTTTAAGCTTCTTAACTAAGAGAAAAGAGACATTTGTTCTTTGTAGATTTTCCCAAACACAGCCAGGTGCTTGTTTATCTCATGATACAGACTTGCAAGATAATAGCGTACACAGCTAAATATCACAAAGTGGTTCACAAGATGTTTGACTACCTGACCCTTGCTATTTAGTCTGCTTGGCAAGCTTTTGACATTTAAATAATATATGCTCCTCTGATGGCACTAAAAAAAAGCATTTATTAGTCTTGTACTTCTATAGAAGTTGAGATAACTGTCTACTATTTTTGTTTACTATTAAAATATTTATGAGTATAATAAATTCATGTTTGAATGCCTAAGTAACACCAAACTGATAAACTGTTACCATCAGAATACAAAGTGGCCCCCGATGCAATAAAAATTAAGAAATACTGTTAAAACTGTTAGAGAAAGACAATGAGTTAGTCTACCCTATCACAGAAGCCTATCAGTTAAATATGCCAAGTTGAGCACATTAAAAATTTTTGACAATTCACTATGGACACCATTCCTTAAAACAGCAGATCCATAGACCCTAGAACAGTAAAAGGTAATATGAGCAAAGCAGCATGATATTTCCATAATTGTTGAGGGACAAGAAAGTCTAGGTGATGTAGAGTTTGAAATACAGCTTCAATTGATGCTGTTTCAGCAAATGCACATGATCACAGGATACAATGCTGAGCAGTTACATGACAGTTCTAAGTCCTGAAATTAGTTCATGCACAGTTCTCTTAAATTCAGCTAATAATCTGATATAGAGCCCAGAATGATTTCAAGAGAAAGACTAATGGGATGATATCAGAGGATGATGAAATGGTCCTATGATGCAGAAGAACCTGCGATACAATAATATGGTATGATGATGCCCAGGAAAAGCATAATTGCAGACACAGCATTCTCATTACCTATAGTTTCTGAAGCTTCAGTTCCAAAAGAACCAGGTTCAAGATCTGTAGCAGGAACTAATTAAAAGCAAAGAAATAAATGTGTGTGGAAAGTCAGCAAATTAAATATCACCAATATAATATTGCTTCCATAGGTATATGGCAATTAATTTCTGAAATTTAATACTGGTAACTTGGAGATTTGGTTATCTTGTAGCCAGGTAAACTTTCTTTCAAGAGGTGCTCAGCCACAGCTTATAATCTTCTAAGAATCTCAATAAAGCCAATACAATAATCTCCTAGGTAACTGTACCTGCTTTCAAGTATTATAGAAAGCTGCCCTAGAAACTTCAGACATTTCACCAAAGATGTACTTATCTAACTATTCAACAACTACTGTTTTTTTTGGTAGAAGCTTCAAGAAAATAACATTTCTAAAAGAGTATGGATACAATAAATAGCTTTTATGTTTGAGAGGAGAATGTAACAAATAATAAAGCAAAGTGAATCGTAATAATCTTGTTGAGAACTTGAATTTGGAAAGGCTGAGATCTCGTTCAAGGCAAAGGTACTCAACAAACCAAGATAATGTATATTCACTCAGTGTGTGGTGTAGAGAAGCTCTCTGCTCTAATCACAAAAATGTAGCACTCTCAAGTGGACAGGAAAGATCACCAATGCTTTGGGGAAAAGATCCAACCTTTTGAACCATACCTTCAAGCTATGCTTAACTGTGCTTATAGACCTCTCAAAACACAACTACCGTCACAACCCAGAATCAGGATTCCACTTGTCGTAGGAAGCTGTGCCCCTCGTTGGGCTCCCCACCTCCCTTCTGTCTCTTTTCATCTCCAACACTTTAAGAAGCAACTTTTTTTTTTTTTTCCAACTCTGGATTCCTGTCCTCCACAAACTTGTCCTTCTCAAAGTTCATAAGTGCTCACGGCAATCTAAAACCAAGTTTGGTTGGCAACCATGATTAGCTGTAGGAAGATGGAAGGCTTTTAATGTTTATATCTTGAAATAAAAATACTTGGTTATATTTAAGACATTTTGTCTTTAAGAGATGGATGGAATGAAATAAGCAAATAGTAAATACGGTCACAGTAATAGAGAAGATCCTCATGCAGAAAGCTGGAGGAGTTCAGCTGTCACCCACGTCCCCAGCTATATTTTCTCTTGGAAATGTGACAGTGGCAGAAGCTGTAGATCACTTTTTGCCTTCCCTGATATAGGCTGTCACTCCCATCACAGGCATTTACCACAGGTTTCCAAGAGTTGCTAGGATGCACACTTTTATCAGAAACCCACATTTACCCTGTTTGGTCTGAGGAGCCTTAGGACTTGGTGTGGTTTTAGGTTTGGGACGTGGACGTCGGGTTCGTTTTGATGTTTTGGGAGCTGAGGAAAGAAAACCTTCAGTCATTACAAAGTCTATAGTTCAAAATTCATGGGGTATTATGATACACAGCTTTAAGTTTCCTAAAACTTATTTAATTTTTTTTCATATTTTAGAGAATTTTTTTGTAACTACCACCTTTATTATTACAGCCTGTTTGCTTTTATAATTCAAATTCCACTGGAGTAAGTCAGATATAAAATGGAATTACTAATTCAAGAAGTGAAGAGTAGTTAATAGAACTCTGACAGAATAAAAAGCTAGGGAGTCACTACTAAAAATTTCAAAGTGGCAGTGGGTGATCAGTTGCAAGCTCTTTGTAAGTTTACTAAAATAAGACCACAACTAGACTGTCAAAGAACAAATATTGCACAAATAGCCAAGATGAATGAATGAATGAATAATTAAATAAACACAAGAACTTTTAGATACACAAAGAAACTTCCTGGCATGGTAATCATTGTTAGAGCCAAGAAAATTGCTTTTCAAAGTTACCTTTAACAAAACACTGCTTGAAAACACAAAATGATGAAACAATTTCAGATGGTTACATGCCCAACAGATGACCTTAATTAGATTCATATGAGTCTCTTAAAAACAAGAGGTGACTTGTTGTAAGAGTCATAGTTTAGAATATTTTGAGAATTAAGATGGTAATGGAATGACAGGAGATGATGGTGTAGTCTTACAAAGCAGAAGCACCTGAGGCTGTGATTTTGATGCAAGGAGTCAACAAGGAGCAAGAGCACTTACAAAGGACTACAATGTGACATTACCTTCTGTTGTCACCCGCATCTCAGTTTTGAGTGTCACAGGTTCAAACTCTGCCATAGGAACTAACCAAAATATTAAGCAAAATGATAGTTTCAATGAATGAAAATGATTGTTTTGAAATGCATCTTTCTAGTACCATTTAGCTTCTGGAACTATATAGCAACTTTAAAAAACTATTAAACTAGAAAAGAATATAGTTGATTTCCTAACATTTGACTGTACCTAAGTCAGGTGCTTGTTTCTTAATTTTTCATTCTTTGATTATCTTATAATCCAAAGTGGAATGTATAGGTATTGCTGAGAATTCCTCTTTGGAGACACGGAGGCCTTGTAATGATGGATTGATTGGGGTATCTCTCCATTTGCAGCAAAGAAAGAGCAGGCTTTCATGGGGAGACCAAGTCTCCACTGCTCCGTCAGGCTCTAAGGATCTCCACCATGGGGGGAGAGGCAGAAAGGTTTCAACTCCCACTTGAAGCAAGACGTGCCCAGTACCAGGATTTAAGTTGCACTCTTGTGATTGATCTCCACTTTGGTCTCCTCTGATTTTATTCCTTTTACCCTTCTGCTTATCCCTTTCCTACAGTGATTTCAAGACTCCACCCTTTAATCTTTAATTCCCTGCTTCAGATATTTATGTAGACTCCACCCTTTAATCTTTAATTCCCTGCTTCAGATATTTATGTACCTGCATATCTTATTGGTAGCCTCACAAAATCAATCTTGTATTTGCTTAGACACTTCCTAGTGCCATTTTCTATCTTATTTATAAAGGAATGGCTTCTATTTTTAAATATCTTTCTGGTTTAAGGATTAAAATATATCTCCCACTTTTGATGTATACCTCAAAATATGCATAGAATTTGGAGGCTATCAAAACCAATGTTTATATTTTAATTTGAACTGAATCTGTCTAAAGAAAATTTATTTTCAAAAGGTAAAAGGAAGTAATTAAAATGCACAGTGAGATAAGACTGCAGTCAGGAGGCTCAAGGCAATGGGTGCCCTCTAGCTGTCTCCCAGCTGTGTTTCTCTGAACCTCTCTATAGTAGGAACTGATGCTGCCCATGCATTGCATCTTCACTCTCATAGGGGTACTGGTCCCCTCAACTACTGAGATTACTCTTGAGACCCTACTGGATCAGGCTGCTGAGACTTTAAACCAGGAACATGGAATGCTGAGACTATAACTAGGAATGTTTACCTGGTTTGGACTCAGGTGCTTCAGGACTCGGCATGGGTTTTGGTCTGGAATGTGGATGAGTTATCCATTGTGATGTTTTGGGAGCTGAGGGAAGAAATTTGGGGGTTACTACATACATTATCTATGGTTCTGGGAGCTCTGCGAGGTGAAAATGTGACTCTAGACTTTAAAGCGGGTTAGAGTTAGATATTTACCTTTTTAGATTTCTGTCTCAAAAGGACAAATAAATATACATGTACTTATTATAAATCTTCTGTTATAGGAAATTCTTTGAAGACAAATTCACTTTTTAATTGAAGAAATAGAGACTAGTAATTACAAAGTCTCATAGGGCATCTTGACTGGCACCAAAATATTTAGGAACCATTGCTAAATTTGAATGGACAATGTGGGACAGTCTCACTAAATCTGTGATTGAAATTTTCAATCTTTGACATGTTTTCTATGTAACTATTAAAATAAGAATATATTATTACTGAAACAGAAAAAAACAATAAATAGTATGCAAATAGAAGAAAAAAGATTGAAACAGACTTGCAATGGCTTTATCTGTAGGGGGCAAGGGAGGGAAAGAGAGAGAAAGAGAGGGATGTGTGTGTGTGTGCAGGCTGAGACCTGTGACATGGTCAAAGCAGAGCTTTAACACAAAAACTGCTTAAATAAAACAGACTGACATGACAATTTCAAGCAGGTTACATGCCATCTAAATGATCTAAAGCAGGTTTATGCACAATGGATCTCTTAAAAACAACATATAATTCAAGAGCCTTCTTAATTTTTAAAAGAATATAATGGAATGACCACAAAGAATGACACTGTTTTTACAGTATATTCACATTACCTAATGTTGTTTGTGGGGCCTCAGGTCTAGGAGTGACAGGTTCAAGGACTATAGCAGGAACTGACCAAAACAACACAATAACCAAAGAGATTTAAAAATGTATAACAAATTAGAACATTCACATCCAAGCAAATTTTGAAATTACTAATAATATCAATTCTTCTAAGGAAGAAGAAAAGAAAAATAATTAACTTGTTCTTTGAAGACTTAGCCAAACTTTAGTCATGTTTGGTCTTAGGCTTACTTCTTTAACCACTTTGAGAATCTTAAAGAGGTCCATGTGAAATTCTCCTAGGTAGTTAATGAATTCTTATAGGGAAAACTCTTCTTTGGAAAATAATTTAATGCATTTACCTAATATGTACTGAGAAAATAAATTGTTAACTGACATAATTGCTCTGTACTTCTATAGAAGCTGAACTTGAGTACTTACTATATTTAAGTAAACATAGATGAGAAAGAGAGTTTATATGTTTGAAACACATAAAAGTTAACAGGCAAATTGGCCTGTAGTAATCTTGACAAGAACTCATCATGTGTGGAAAGAGTTTGAAACCTCCCTCCAAGCTATGGCACAGCAAGATAAAGATGGTCAACAATGTATAATGCTCAGTAAAGAATCTGTCTTCCCTATGTCCACAAAAAGCGGAAATCAAAGACTGTAGATGTCTGTATCCTAGCTAAGCTCCTGAATCAAATCCTCCTTCAACTGGCCTGATGGACCCTTCCAAACCTAGCATCATCAACACTCTCATTCTGGCCATCTCAAAGTAGTCCATCTGGACTGGCTGCCTTTCTAGCTGACCCCCTTTTGAAGGTTTGTCTAAACCTTTTGCTTTGGTTCTTTCTTTCCTCTATTGATCCAAACTCTGCAGTGAGTCCAAGGGGCAAGTCCATACAACCTTGATCTTTCCCTTTGCCAGATCACTGATTTATGTTTGCATCATGCAGTCACGTCTTTTTAATTCTGCTGTTTTAGAGGTAAATCTCCTACAAGGGGCAAATCACCCAGAGTTGCCAATGTAGTGATTTACAATTTGTTTACTTGAACTGAACATATTGGCTCTGCTAAAGTAGTGTCTCCTTTATGATTTGAATGCAATTTGATAGTAAGAAATATGTTAAATGCATACTTTGGAAGAAGAGTCTCACATAGAAAGAATAAGGTATTCTGGTACCAGCTGGATCTCACCCAGTCACATTCTCTTTGCAAGCTGAGCAGAGATGTTATACTGAGGCCTTGTGACCCCACACTCGGGGAGAACAAGAGCTATTACTGCCTGGCATTGCCATTGCTTTGAGTCCTCACTGGAACAGACTACCAGGGCTCACCCTTAACCCAAGTAACGACAGATTTACCCAGTTTCGTCTGAGGCACTTGAGGTGTCGGTGTGGTAGTTTTAGGCCTGGGTCGTGGACGCCGGGTTCTTTGTGATATTTTGGTTGCTGAAGGAAGAAAAGCCTTGTGTCACTCTACATCTTATAACTCTGGATACTGAGGACAGTTTTTTTTCCAAAACTTGTCAGATTTTCTAAAGTTCTGGGAAATTATCCTGTAAGTTTTACTTTGTAACTCTTTTTATACCGATGTATCTTCTTTTTGTCATTGATAGTGCATTGAGTTTCTTACTCAAGGCATGAAAAGTAGTACTAGTATTAAGAAAGTCATAGAACTTCCTCACTTGGGGGAAAATGATTGAAAAGGAATGTTTAATAAAAGGGAAGGAGAAACAGGGTCACACTAATGAAGAGATGAAGATTTCAAATTTGGGGAATTTCGTAGTTGTCAAATTAATAATAAAATATAACATTACTTAAAAGTACCAACAAGAAACAATCACATCATGCAAAGAATTATAAAAAAAAAAGATTTAGAAACTTAAATGTGCAAAGGAGCATAAGAGTGGCCATTATTGCTGATCAGCCTAGATAAGAAATAGATCTCAATTTGCTTAAAAACCAGCTTTACTACAAAACATTAAGTGAAGTACAAGACAAAATGACGATTTTAAACGTGCCACCCGGAAGATAAATGTTTGCACTAAGCTCATGCCTGCTCTCATAAAAACAGTAGACAACTTGTTTTTAAGAGGCTCAAACTTTTCAGAGGGTAGAAGTGGTTGAGTGGCAGCAGAGGCTGATGGCTGCCATCGCAAAGGTAGAAAAGCCACATCATGGGGATGCACATCACGGGGATGGAGACTGAGTGGACTGTACAATGAGCAGCAAAAGCTTGGCAAATGCACAGCTTTGTTACCTCGTGTCGTCACAGGGGTCTCAGTTCTGAAAGTAACAGGTTCAAGGTCTGTAACAGGAACTGAAGTGACAAAATAACATTTAAAAAATGTATGAAGAGCCACCACACACACTTCAACATGAATCTTTTCTGTGTAACATTGCTTCTAGAATGTATAATTTTAGATTTCTGGATGAAGGATGCTATGGACTGAATTGCGTGTGACCCCACATTCATATGCTGAAGCCCCAACCTCCAGTGTCACTATATTTGGAGGCAGAATCTTGAAGGAGGGAACCAAGGTTAAACAGGGTCATAATTGTGGTATTCTAATCCAGTCTGAGCTCCTTTTCAGAAGTCAAGAAGACCCTAGGAATGCATGCACATAGACAAAAGGCCTTGTAAAGTCATAGCAAGAAGGTTGCCTGCCAATACCTTGATCTTGGACTTCTATCTTCCAGAACTATAAAAAAATTGGCTTCTGTAGTTCAAGCTACCCATTGTGCAGTACTTTGGCATGGCAGACCTACTTTGCTGACTCAGAGTATGATTGTTCTGTCCAGGTTGGCCAAACTGTTAGGTCTCCACCTCACACCTCTGGTCTTGTTTAGTACTAGAGGCAAATTATTTCTCTAAATATGATGCTTGATTATCTGAATCTAAATTTGGAAGACTTTAGGACATTTTCACCCATGTACTTAAATATGCTTCTAATCAGTCTCAAGAAACATGTGAAAAACTAACTCTCACATTTTAGGATGCTAAATAGATAGAACATCTACTAGATTTAATCAAATTATGACTGCAAAAAAAGGGTTCTGAAATATCTAAGCAGACATTATACAATAATAAAAAAAAAATCAACTAGCCTACAGACTAAAAAGACATCCTAACACCCTGAGTTAGAGGAAAGGTTCTATTCTTCTCTTCCAGTCATAAATTCCTTGCCAACCCTAGGGAGATTCCCTCACTAAGAGATATGTGACTTTAAATGTTCAACCAGTGACTGACTCCCAGGCTTCTGAAACCTTTAGAACCCTGTATTTATCTGGTGTCTTCTCAGGTATATAGACTTGGAGTGGTTCGAAGTTTGTTTTCTTTGGGACATTTTTGGAGGTGAAAAGAGATAACCTTTAGTTATTTTAAAACCTATGGTTCTTCAGAGAACAGTGTTTAAGAAATATTTCTAAGTATTCCAAAGCTTGATAAATTTTCTTGAGTTTTAGGAAATGTATTTTTTTTCTAGTACAAAACTTTTTGTTCCTTTGCTAGTACAACACTTTTGTTCTGTTACTGTATTTTCTTTTTTTATTGAAGATATTTTTGGGGAAAATTCACATTCATAATGAAATTATTAATTCAGAAAGTCAAGATGGATATTTTTGCTTTTATCACATCTTCCTAGAGTTCCTTGCCTAGAATAAAATGGTTGAGAATCATTTAAACTTGAGTTGAGAGGAAGAGGAGTGAGATTAACACTAAGAATGGGGTTCATTATTTAAACTTATAAACCTTGATCATATTGTATTATTCAATTCACTAAGACTTATGACCCAAATATTAACATATAAAAAAACACAGCTAGAATCAAAGTGAGAAATACAAAGGATGTATAAAGAAACTTCCCTATCATAGCTTGGTTTGCATAGACCCAGAATCAGATACTCACACAAATATATGAGATTTACCTTCACAAAAATTCTGGAGAGGCAAAACAAAAGTAACAGGAGAATTTTTTAAGTAACTTATAAGGCAGGAAGATATCCAAAACTAAATTCCTAAATGGTTTTCTTACAAACAAGAAACAATTGTTTTATGCCTGTTCAGCTCATGTATAATGAAGACTGTAACTAGAGTTATAGTGAGTTTGACAATGAGCAAAGGAAGTACTTGCTAAAAGTCAGAGAGTAGCATTACCTAATTCTGCTCCCGGGGCCTCTTTTACAGGTGTAACTGGTTCAAAGACTGTGGAAGGAACTGGCAGAAAATAACAAAAACAACAACAAAAACCCAACAAAACATTAAAATTTATAAAAATTCAGAAAACTCAATTCAGAAAGAATTACTAGGATAATAACATGTTGCAAGCACAGGAAGAAAGGAAGGAAGGAAGGAAGGAAGGAAGGAAGGAAGGAAGAAAGAAAGAAAGAAAGAAAGAAAGAAAGAAAGAAAGAAAGAAAGAAAGAAAGAAAGAAAGAAAAGAAAAGAAAAGAAAAGAAAAGAAAAGAAAAGAAAAGAAAAGAAAAAAACCACACAGTTAACCCGAGCTGAGGGAACACAGTGCCCCTGCCCTCAGATACCAGTTTCTGTCTTAAGAGGGATTGACATCGATTTTGTATTTAGATAATGGTCTGTGTAAATAACCTTGACACTTTTCTCATTCTTTGATCATCTGAGTCTAACTAATGTACCAAAGTCAACTGCCATTCTTTGAAACTGGTTTGTGTTCCCCAATGGTCCACAGTGATTTAAAGGTTTGGTTCCCAGGGTGACACTGTTGGAGCCTAGTGACAGGTCCTTAGGTTACTGCGGTGGGGGGGGGGGTACAAAATAGTTTGCACAGCCTTATGTAGTTCTGGGGTAGCCCTTTGAGTTACCAAAAGAGGATCATTATATAGCAGGGTTCAGTGGCATATACCTGTAATCCCAGAGGCTAAGGCAGGAGGATCACAAGTTCAAAGCCAGCCTCAGCAAAAGTGAGGTGCTAAGCAACTCAGTGAGACCCTGTCTCTAAATAAAATATAAAATAGGGCTGGGGATATGGCTCAGTGGCTGAGTGCTCCTGAGTTCAATCCTCAGTATTTAAAAAAAAAAGATAATTATGAAAGGAGCAAGCAAGCTTGGCCCCTCCTGAGATTTGATCACTTGCTCACTCCTTCATAAACACCTGCCATTGCTAACTGTGCCAGACGGTGGTGCCAATGTACAGCCCTCACCAGCCTGAGCTCTGTTATTTGGACCCTGAGGCTCCAAATCTGTGGGCTAGATAAACCCCTTCTTTACAAGTATTTTGTTATGGTGATGCAAAGCTAATACATAGATCAACACATCCTACTGGAAACTCATCTCTGGAAAGAGCCATGAGCTCTGTCCAATTTGAGTACATAGTAGGGCAAGAAGAGGTGCAGCCAGGTATAGCACAGCAGGGCATTCTTCTGTCCAACACTGAGAGAAAGCCTGAGTGTGTGGGTTCTTGAATGTAATCCAAACTCTGGAGTTTAAAATTTCTCGTCTGGTCCTATGGGGCCATCTAGCTATTGTAGTCTCAGTGCAATATTCTGACCAATCCCTGGAAGCCTGAAAGACTCTGATAAGAATAAGTTCCCTTCTCTCATAAACTTCCCTATTATCCTCCTCTCAGGGTGATTTTCCCCTAAGAATTTTTTTTCCTATTTGAAGGGGTTGGGAAAAAAAACAAAGAAAGAAAGAAAAAGTATATGCAACAGAAAATGTAGCCCACATAATCTGAAATATCAACATTTGCTAAAGCTGCCTAGATGATTATGATCACTCATAGAACTTTACAGTTACCAAGAAATAAGCTCCCAATGGCACAAACATGCATTTGTTTTCTAACTGGTTCAGTTGACCATATACTTGATATTTAAAATATGAGCAGAATTAAGTGAGAAGTAAATTAAACAGACAAAAGAGAAGATTCCAGTTCACAGAGGACAAGGAATTAGGCTCCCACATCATCTCCTCATCTCATTCCTCATCGCCTGACCTCATTGTCCCCACTGTGACAGGACCATATGGTTAGCATTCCTTAACTAGGACCTACACATTTACCCAGTTCTGTGTGAGGTGCTTCAGGACTCTGTGTAGTTTTAGGTTTGGGACGAGGACGGCGTGTTCGTTGAGGCACTTTGGGAGCTGAAGGAAGAAAACCTCAGGTTAATGGAGTGTTTTGGTTTCCAGAAGCGTGTCCAGGGTTACCCTTGTTATCATATCTTGAATTTCAGGAGATTTTTTTTTCTTTTGAGTTTGAAAGATATGTCCCTATTTTGATAATCTACATCTTTATATCATTTACATTTCTTTGCAAAACAAAATTCACACAGAAACGTGAGTTGATATATCAAGGACATTTCAAAGGGGGTTCTCACAGGGCTTCCTGAATTCAAGAAAGGTCCCAAACCTTGCTGAGTTATGGCTGGGGTGGCGCATGATTTCATACTAATGACTGCACTTATAATTTAAATTCACTAGCTTTGGACATCTTTTCTATTTTACTCCTTACTGAAACAAGACTATATCATTACCTAAAGTGGTAATCCAAACACAAAATCATGCCCATACTAAAAACAAAGGAATTTAGAGCTGCAGAAGAACTGTCACACTATAATAGCTGTGCCAATTCACTAAGACTAGATGAGACATAGATGTCACCCGCCCCCATCACCACTATTGATTGTATTTGACACGCAACAGCAAAGAATGTGATCAAAATGTTACATGGGAGCAGAGACACTAATTCAAAGGTGGTACACTGCATATATATATATTATACATACACACACACACACACACACACACACACACACACACACACATAACCAAACTAAATTCATGCTTGGCTCTCTTAAAGACAAAAAACTGTTGTAATATCCTTCAACATGTTAGGTGATCAATGACAGGGGATGATGCAGAAGCCATGTGAAGGAGGAGAAGCTGTGGGCATAATGGTGATGAATGGGCAGGAAATGTACATGAACACGACATGCCATTACCTAGTGTTGTCCCTGGAGCCTCAGTCCTAACAACTGGTTCATGGATCGTGGCAGGAACTGATCAAAAGTAATAAAAGAAACCAGAGAGACTTTGTGAATGCATATAATGTAAAAAAAATTCATTTTACCAGTAAAAGTAAAGTTTCTAAGGCTAAAAAGTTAACTTTTAATATTCTTAACTCAAGAGAAAACAAAAGTATTTTTTTTTTCTTAGAACATTTCTGCAAACTTGGGCATACTCATTTGATTCAGAAATAGTTGTAGCCTTCGGACTCTGCTGACCATCTCCCTGAGGTCAACTTTAAAATCTCGCTCTTGGTTAATTATTTGATTTGAACTAACTTGAACACTGATATATTAGTGTTATATTTGATTTGAACCAACTTGAACACTGATATATTAGTGTTATATTTGATTTGAACTAACTTGAACACTGATTCATTATTAGAAAAATATGTTGCAAAGACAACCAGCACTTTTGTAGAAGCTAAAACCCCAAAAGCACCCACTTCCTGCAATAACCAATAATGACAGATGCAATAAACAGTTCAGATATTTGAACACAGATATAGAAGAGTAAACCAACTCTAAGAGTAAACCAACTCAATAATTCTTGTCTAGGTCTTAACACCTTCATGTATTCTCCTCCCCTTCAGTGTGTATTGTGTCTTGCTTCTAATAGCAAAAGGCAAAAGTGAGAGGATGTCACTCCCAGAGTGTCTGCCATGCTGTCACAGGAGACAGACAGGGAGGCAGGGTGGGGAGGAGGAAGGAGGAGAGAATGGATTATAAAAGGTGTTAACTCAAGGAGCAG
Source organism: Urocitellus parryii (assembly GCF_045843805.1). Lineage (NCBI taxonomy): Eukaryota > Metazoa > Chordata > Mammalia > Rodentia > Sciuridae > Urocitellus > Urocitellus parryii. The sequence continues at coordinate 149,797,391 of NC_135532.1, forward strand.
GAAATTATTGGGGTCATGCTGGGCTTTGTCTACAACACACAGTAACAACCAAAAGGAAGCTGAGACTACCCTGAGTCCTTTGTGAATACAGCGCTACTTAAGATGAAGAATGACCTCAGCTTTTGATACCAATAGGCTGGTTATCTTCAGTTCTCTGAGCATAAAAAGGCATGGTCCTGCCCTGAAGCAGAAATCACTGAAGCACATGGGATCAAACTTAAGCCCCTCTGGTTTAGTTCATCCCATGGGTCATTCAACAGGAGAACATCAGTAAGTTGACCTGTCTGGGAGGCAGCTTCAATGTGTTACCTGTCTGTCATTCTTTGTTCCTTCATCCTTCCATTCATTCAAATCCTGTGATTTCTTCTAATTATCCTCAATATTTTCCTCCTCAAATGTTTATGCTTCTACTAGCATATACAATTTATACCATTCAAGAAATTATATTTGCATGAAAATGCTGTCTTATATTACTTTCTGTTTACACAGGAATAGCTTTTGTTTACTACTACAGTGCAAGGGAATCGGTAAATAAAATATACCTCTTACTTCTCTTGTATGAGCTGATATGGTTTGGGTGAATTATAAAGGACTTAATAAAAGTAGTTGATGCTGCTTAATACTATACTGAGCAGCTTTATCTTTAAGATGGGAACAGGACCAATTATAAGAAACAGAAACAAGATGGTAATAAAGGAGATTTCCCAAGAAGCAAGCATGAAGTGCTTAGCCATCTCACGCTGTCCTCAATAATCAGTAGCTTCTACTCTTAAGAGTTATGCAGGGCATGTTCCAATATATGATATGTGCATAGAATGCAGGGTCCCAACTGGGGTAGGCTGCATGGATTCTTAAAACCACAGCACATATTTACCCAGTATTGTCTGAGGTACTTCTGAATGGGGCATGGTTTTAGTTTTGGGATTTGAAGGATGAATTATTGAAGCTGAAGGAAGAAAATTTAGGGTTAACAGGGTGCTGATGGCTCGCTCCCCTAACTGTGATGAGGATAGCATAACATAGCTCTAAGTTTTCTAAAACTTTTTAAGAGTTTGAGTTCAGAAAACTCTATATTTTTGTATTGAAATTTTCTCCTTTAATATATTAATAAGGTTTTTTTTGATAATTGAGAATTCTCCAGAGACAAAAATTATACATATGATTACGTTTAAGAAATGAAGATTAGTAACTATCATTATTTTCTTGGAAGTATCTCCAATCCTGAACTAGTTACAAATCACTGATCAACTCTAATGGTATGAGGGATGTTCCAACCAACCCTATAGTGTTCCCTTATAACTTAAGGTGACTAGGTCTAGACAAGCTTTCCTCCTGGAAATTTACTAGAGTAAATGTATGAAATTCACAGAAACATCAACAAAGAGAAAAATGATTATATAAAACCTGAAATATAGAAAGCAAGTTGCTTAGAGAACTCTTCTAGTGTCATCATCGATACTGCATTAGTGGTCTCAATGAGGAGCATGTGGGGAATCATATTTGGACGTTGACTCTAACAAGCTGTTAATATTGTTCAGAGACTCCAACCCAAATAGTGATGCAATTTCAGGCTGGGATGTGCAGCTGATAGCTGCCTTGAATTAAGTCCAGGCTGTTTTTCTGTTACAATGCAAGAAAGCCTTCAACATTTTAGGATGAATACTGTCATAGAGGATGATAACAGAGGGTGGCACCATCATCTATTCAACACCACAGCAAAGTTTAACAAAGAAGAAAAAACAATTGCTGAAGGTAAAGAATCATTACCTAAAGATGGCTCAGGAGTCACAGGTCCAAAGTCTGGTGCAAGGAGTGATCAAAAGCAATTTTAAAAAAGAAAATGTTAAAACACATGAGAAAAGCTATCAAATTCTCCTAAAAATGAACTTTACTGCTTCAGCTTTGGTTTTATAGCCTTTTTAAAAAGCAAGATTTTAAAAATTCTTCAACAAGGATCCTTAGACATTTGTTTATATAACGTAGTTACATCATTAGCATCTCTACATGGTGAAATGGCAATTTTGCTTGTTTTTATGTTATCTGATAATGAAAAACTGTTTAGAAAAATATTTAGTCATCTGTTTAATTATTATGAGAAAAGAATGTGAAAACATAATTTATAACACTGTAGATTAGAAAACAAATCCCTAGATCATAATAAATGCAATTGTTGATATATTTAAGCAGATGCAGTCATGAATATCCAAAGAAACAATGCTTTTTTTTTATTGAGAGTCCACTGTGGAAAAAGACCAAGACCTTTGTCAAGACAAAGAGCTAGATATAGAGGGTCATTCAGTCCATGGAATTTGTTAGTGCATCATTGTTATCAGGACAGAAAAGACCTGACCCTGAAGGGCAAGAGAGCATGCCAGTTGGCTCAAATCTAGTCACTGAAGTGGGGTATTCAAGGTCCTCTTTGTGCGCCCTCCCCAAAGAAGTATGGCTGTCCAGCTAAGCAAAACATGCCTTATTGTCAGGTTGCACTTCTAACTTCTGTCCTCCTACTGTCACCCACATACAGCATCCCCCTCCCTCTGTTTATATGATCCCTGTCCATTCTGCTAACAAATTTCAAGTTTCCAATTATTCCAATTATTCAGATTCCTTGCTTTGCTAAGAATTAACTATGTTCTCCACAGTGGGTAAAATTTAATAAATATCTGCTTCCCCACAACATTCCTGTATCTATTTGTGAACAGTCTTAACAAGGGCAGCTTCCTTAGTCAACTAAGTCCTTCGTTATTTCTAAAGTATCCCTCACAGATGATGATGTGGCCTTTAATAAAACATGTGGCTACTTGAATAAAATGTTAGCTGACTAGACACCTAACGAGATCAGTTTCTCTGAGCCAGATTTAAAGAGGAAAACATAACTGCATGTCAGAAAAATAAAAATACTCAGGTACCAAGAAGATATGGTGTAAGCAGCCAGAGCTTTGTGCTGGTAGCAGCTTATTTCTGTGACTTGGGCCTTTACCCTTAAGGGTCACGGAGGTGACACTAAATGGCACTTTAAACTTCCACCACAGTGTCATATTCAAAGGTGTTCCCTAGGGACCAGGAACCATATATTATTTACCTGGTTTAGTCTGAGGTATCTTTGGACTTGGAGTGGTTTTATGTTTGGGACGAGGACGACGAGTTCTTGCACGTTGTGGTTTTTTTGGAGCTAAAGAAAGGAAACTGGTTATTGTAGTCATGACTCTAGATATTAAAGAAAGAATTACACAGGATTCTAAGGCTTCTAAATATTTCCTAGATGCTCTTCAGTTTTGAGAAAATTTTGCCTCTTTGATTCGGAAGTTTCTGCTGGTTATTCATATGCAATTTTTTTAGCCTACAGATAATTCTTTTGAGAAAAAAATAAACTATATAACATTATTTTACTATTCTGAAAACTTTGTTGTTAGTTGTTGGTATCAGGTTTTCAGACCCAAAACCAGAAAAAGAAAATGAATCATCTTAACCTTATCATGTTTGAAAAGCATTTCCTAACTCTGGGCAAGTTCACCTGCTTTCAGAAGATTATACATAGAAATTATGTTGTTTAGGCATACAATCCATTAAAAAATTATTAGAAGAGCCCATTTCATTTCCTAAAAGTCATTGGTACATAATAAATATCCTGCATATTCTGAAAGAACAGAAACCTAAACATCCCCAGAAAAATAACTGATGTTGAAAGGGTAGACACTCCTGATTGTATTTGAAATTCAGCTTTAACACAGAATACTATTTAAGCAGACACACCGATTCTGTAAAGCATTGAAAAGCTGGATAATATGAGAGAGAGATTGATTGATTCTTGGCACTTGCTGCTTATAGGCTTATAAACAAGTCATGTATTTTAAGTGCTTTCAATATGTTAAAACTGAGGACTGCAGTTGAATGACAAGAATGGATGACAAGAAAACCTTATGAGAGGGAAACAAGCAAACAAACAAACAAACCAAAAAAACCTTTAGTCCAGAGAGATGGAAAAGACCATGAGTAGAAAATTCACGTGCAGAAAAGGCCATTACCTAATGTTGTTCCAGGAGCCTCAGTTTTCAGAATTACAGGTTCAATATCTGTGGTAGTAGCTGAACAAAAGTAATACAATGAACAATGTAGAGTAAGAAAACCAGAAAAAGAAAATGAATCATCTTAACCTTATCATTTTTGAAAAGCATTTCTTAACTTTGGGCAAATATATTTGCTATCACCAATAACTGGCCATACTTTTCTATCTATGTATTTATCTTATAAAATAAGCATATCTTTTGCACTCTGGATAGCTACGAGGCCAATGTAAAGTATTTTTCCATGTTTGATTATCTGATTATGATTATATTAGAAATCTGACTCCAAGAAAATCTCTCTGGTATCTGACATGCAATTTTAAATAACCCCAGAAATTATTATAAAAGCTTCTGTTGGTATTTGAAAGGTTTTCACCATCATTATTAATTTGTTTTGAAGGGTGATGGCTGTGAGAAGAATTAGAAAAATATTAATCAGTCTATTTACTGGGGCTTTATGACAATTGTGCAAAGATTAATTTGTGCTTTTTAAATAATAAATATGAAATTACTTTTTAGTACGTTTCCTTATTCATTTATCTCAAATGAATAAATAGGAGACAGTAGAAATAGAGGTGATTAAAGTGAAAAGTTGAAAAGGTAATAATACAATTTTTTGTCTCAATGAACAGGATTTTTACACTTCTATAATATTCTGAAGCACATAGTTTTGAACATAATTAGAAATTACAACTCTGGTATTAAATTAGGGTCTCCATTTTTCGTTATATCTAGAAAATTACACATGATACTCAAAACTTCCCATCACCAAAACCTTTTAAGCATTTATACAGAGACTGACTTTTCAGGGGTTCAAGACACCATATCACAAAGTTGGCTTAATCCACATCTGAGAGCTTCTTCTGAATCAACAGTGCATAGGAGAGCAGCATAACATTTATAACTGATTATCTTCAAACAAAAACAAAGAATCCCAATTTTGTTTGAAACTTAGTGTCACAAGATGAATTTATCAATGAAAAGGTCCAGGTGCATTTGAAGAACATGGAATCGAGGAAGAAAGGGCTTTTACAGAGACAATGACATGTCATCAAGCTCCTTATAAACACACTGAGGACAAGCTCCAACCAGCTTTTTCATTGCTCCCCTCCTGTATCCAAAAACTCTACACACATACAAGCAGAGGTTCAGAAACTTCCTCACCTGCAGGGTAGATGGACAGAGCACCCATGACTCTAAAGTGTCAAGTGACTTAATAGATGCAGGTGAGTGAAGAAAGAATCATACTCGGGTGCTATGTGCCGAGAAGATGTAAGAATGCCTGACAAGATGTTAAGGTGGCCTTTCATGAAAAGAGTACACAATTTTTAGAAACCAAGAGGATGAATGTACATGAGGGAATACAGATAATGACAAGAGAGATGAGAGATGCAAGCCCAGGGAAACATCGACCGAGAAGACACTGTTACCTATGGTGGAAGAGGGAGCTTCAGTCTCAACTGTGTCAAGCTCCAAGACTGCATCGTAAAAGATAAACAGAAGTAAAACAATGTAAGTAACATTTAGGTACTCACTGATGTTTAATTCAGAGGATACAGAACCTGTTGTTTATTCTGACTTGGTATAGACTGCCTTCTTGATAGGCTAATGTTTTATGAGAGATACTCTCACCAAATTAGAATTTTATGCTAACTGGAATCTTATGATAAAAGTTCTATTACAAAACAGATGGATTTTCAAAATAGTTATATAAATATCTGCTTATGTGGTAGATTACTGTTTAAAATGCCAGTAAAGTATTTTAGAGGAAGACAATCCCTGGCTAGCTGGGTATTCTTCAGCCATACACGTTAAGGAAGAATACAGAGTCAGCCTCCCATGTGTATTTCCCAGTAGTGCTTACCCAAATCACGTTCAAAAATGTTCTAGACACAGAAAAATCAACCTTCTATACATTACAAGTTCAGAGAATAAGGCCAAAAAGTGCTTTAAGAAAATGGAATATATCCAACAATCAGGTATAAAATCGACCAATTTCCCATACATTGCTTTCTTCACTTAGCATCAAAATGTTAGTGTGGCTACTTTGAGAAGATAATGAACAAAATAGTAATAATTTGGATTTCTGTGCTTTATGTGATATGTAAATACTTGCAGCAATATTTTCAATAACATTTCCAAAGAAAAAACCTTATTAAACTAAGCATGAAAATTACATTTACCGGATTTAGTTGGTGAAATGTCTGGTTTGGCTGAGGTTTTGGGCTTAGGAAGTAATTGCTTTGGTGGTTTTGAATCTGAAGAAAAAAGGGTGCTATAATTAGTGCCATAGCTGAGCTGTAAATGTAAAGATCAATGTAATTTACATCAATTTTCCTATTTATAGGTCAAGATGGTGATTACCAGGCTGGATTTGGGGTACATCCGGTCTCTGTGTGGTCTTAGGTCTCTTGATTGGTTTTGGAGCTGAAGAAAAAGGTATTTCAAATTAACATAATGATCATGGCTGTGACTATTCAAAATTAAGAATATATGAGCCAAGTGAAGACACAGTATAAATTCAATGTATATATTAAAATCAATTTCTGGGGATGCAAGAGGGGTGGGAAAACTGTCCATTCTAACTACATACTTGCATCATTAGCTTTTCCTGAAAGAAAAAATCCTCAGGAAATGTTTCAGATGTGTCTCTGAGCAAAAGTAATGAGAATTGATAAGGCTTTTTTCTTATATAAATCGTTTCAAAATGGAAAAAAAAGTGTATTAGCTAAAGTATATTAGCTCTATTTTTCATTGATAAGTTTATTTGGTTAAAAAAACCCAGTAAAATAAAATTATAAAAGTTGCTTATGAGGAGACCTGGAAAATAATCCAGAAACACTTGATATTACACATAAGAAATGATGTTACATGACTAATGATTTCTGGAATTTTTCAAAGTAAAGCAGTGATGAATTGATTATGGATGCCGACAAGTTACAAATAAATAATTATAAACACCATTATTAGTCACCAGTATTAGTACTAAAAACAGTAAGACCATCTTGAGACTTTTAATGTTTTCAAGGTACAAAGGCCACAACTAGTTTTATACTGGACCCTACACCAAGAACAATGGCTGGTTATCCAAACATCCCCCAAAGCATTTTCAAATAAACAAAAAAGCTGAAGACAACATTATTCATGCAGCTTAAGAAAGTCTTACAAGTAGAACAAGCAAAGCAATGAAATTATAGCCACAGCACTAGAAAAGATTTTTGCCATTTTTTCAGTCCAGAATGAGCCCAGAAGTCACACTGGGACACATGAGGCTGAAGGAGAGGGTCAGCAGAGAACCAGGAAGTTGTGTCCAAGACCACAGACCTTCCCTAAATGAGTACACAGACTCCTCTCCTATCTTCAGGTTCTTCAGACCCAGATAGGAAATGGGAAGCATGGAATGAAACTGTGAAGGGGTGATGGGGTGGTAGAACTGCAGTCATGCCTGGGGTGGAGAGCAGAAAAGCCAAAGTGAAAATGGTGACCATGACTAGAGGGGGCAGAATTACCGACTGTGGGAACCAAGAGCTCCAGTTGTACTGTGGCTGGTTCCAGAGCTACAGAAGCAAAACACCAAGAGTACCAGTTATATTGAGAGGTGGAATCAGAGGAAGGAAACATTATGCCTCTACTTAGGATGATCTGCCTAAACTGTGTACTTTTTCTGAATGTGATTTCCCACTTATTTTTCCCATTTACCTCTTTTTGCTCATTATTTTCCCATACCTCATCTGCCACGAAAAAGTATCAGATGTAAGATTTTTAAGGTGAATTACTTTGATAATCCATTTACTAGACCAGTTTTCTACTGTGTATGCCTAATGACTACAAATAAAAATATGAATACTTTATATAAAAATATAAATATAAAAAGTGAGTATAGATGATTACATTTTAAAAAAATCAACTACTATTGGTTCCTAAAACCCAGTTACTAGGGTAGCTGGTGGCATCCTGAAGCCGAGACTACTATATCCTACTTTCTAAGTTAACTTGGAACCCTGAACACCACATTTACCAGGTTTGGACTTGGGCACATCTGGACTGCGTGTGGTTTTAGGGCGGGGGCGACGACCTGGTCTTTTGGTCTTTGGTGGAGCTAAAGAAGGAAAATTGCTAGTTAATATAGGAAAGTGGTTTTATAAACTGACAATAAATTATTACATATATCTTAAAAGAATTTTCAAGCCATTTGATTTATTGTGGACACATACTTCTGCCTTGTAATTGTCTTATTATTTACTCAACTAAATGAAGTCTTCAATAATTTTTTTTTTGGTCAAAGAATTGTAAACTCCCTCTTTTTACATTTTAAGATGCAAAATCTCAAAAACAGTATGGTTTAGAAAAGACAGTCACATTAAATAAAAACTTGAAGGTATATGCTCAAAAGGAACATGGAAAAGGTTGCTTTGGGAAGCCACTAGGGATAAAAAAATTAAATTTATTTGACTTAGGATTCAAAAACAAGTTAAGCCTTTACTTAGCATTTTAAAAATACACAAATCAACAATATTCAAAAAGTCTTTGTATTCAGAAATTATTTCAAGGAGGCAACTTAAAAAATAATATATATTTATAAATTATGTCAGGATTCAATTTTTTTCCAGAATAGCAGAATGTACAAACAGAAAACGACATTGAAGTTTTAGCCCATGAATGTGAGCCTGCCAATAAAGACACTAGCAATTAGAAAAAAAGAAACAAAGGTCACCCACTGAATAACTGTATAAGCTTATATTCCCAGGATTCTAGGTCCTGAGGCTGCATGAAAAATCATCAAGGAGGAATCAAAATCCAAAGGAAAAATGACAAAATTTAAATATGGGATATGCTTAATATCAAATTTCTAGATTGAACAAATTTAAAGAGTAAAATTTTGTCCACATAAGTACCTTTTCTATTTAAATCAATTTGTGCTTTTAGACAAAGTGAATACAAATACAGCCAGTCAGTTAAGTTTGGAAAGAGAAATGGAAAAAAAGGGGCATGATTCTTATTTGAAAGATGTAAATGTAATAAAGTAACCAGCAGCTCATAATATGAAGGAAAATATTGGTAATTGGCTAAGATGTCCTCAGAACACATTACTTTTTTTTTTTCTTTTGAAGAAAAAGAAGCTGTGATGATTGAGGTTGGGTTGTTTTTCTTCCCCCTCTCTGCATGGATTTCCTAGTGACACATCAGGGCATTTATATCTGGAAAGTTCATAATGCTTTTCAAGAAAGTCTGCAAATGCTCGAGTTCTGAAAATAAGAAAAACTCCTCCCAAATTGAGAATGCAAATATGCCATAGGGAAAGAGGCCAGGATACCCTGCTGGAAATAACCAGGTTAGAACAAGCTAAGGATGAAATCCTAGATCATAAGGCCAGACAATGAAGATGGGGTCAAATTGGAATCAGCATGGCTTCATGGGTGTCCCAGAGCCTGTGTTCAGTCCAGCACAGGCACAAAGTGCATATTCTGGCAAAAGTGGCTGGAATAAAGACCTGACAGATAATTAAGAAATATTTTAAAAGTAAGCCAAAGCTAAGGGTGAAACTGAATATAGAAGCTGTTAACAAAGATCATTGGTTTTCAGAGGTTAAAGGAAGCTTCATTACCTTTGGTTGTCTGTGGCGTTGGTGGAGTCTGAGGTTCTGGGGCTGCAACAAAAGCAAATCATATCAAAAGCAATGCTGAAGACCATATCTAAGAAATTAAATGTTCTTTACCACAAAGCGTTCCTTCCTTGGTGAATGACTAGGTTCTCCTTGCTTCTGACAGTGATGCTCACTCACCCCATCTCCTTTTCACAAGCCACACTAAAATAAGAATTCTCATTTTTGTTGCTGATATTCAGCTGTGGCCTCACTACCTGATAGTCTAACAACTGCCCCTGATGGCAGAAGAAATACTCATTAAATGGAGACCAGGGTACTTTCTCAGTGGGGGCTCTGAATTTCCTGTCACCTGCCACTTTGTTTCTTGCAGTTAGCCAGGTTCACCCAAGGAAGCAGGAAGAAGTGACACACTCACCAGGCAGACCTGTGCTCTGTTAATGATCCAGTTTTGCAGGACTTGACAGTTTTTCACCAAAGACAGGAATTAAACTTATAGTCCAAGAGGGGGCAGGAGTGTTCATGTGGTACTCTGCATAGTGACTAGCATTTATTGCTAGTAGAAAAATTTATTTACACATGAAACAATCCATTTGGGTTAGCAATAGGTATCCAAAGCAGTCTCAGGTTTTATGAAATGCTGAATAAATTAAATAATAATATTATTTAAACATTTTGATAGATAATGAATGCTCAAACTCATGGTAAGTAAATTATACCTCATGCTTGATGTGGTTTTGTTATATAATATTTGGGCTTTTGAAAAGAATGAATGTCTTTCAATAGTTTTCATATTATTCTACAGAATAAAAAAAATCATTCCTTTTTCAGGAAGGAAATCAAAAAAAGGAATTCTATTTTTAAAATTAAAAGTAATTCTTTGTTTTTTTTCTCCTTATAGAAAGAAATTGATTACTGTGGCACTCACTGTTCATCTTAAAAGGATTTATATCATTCTGATATTTATACATTTCTTATAATTATCAGGCATTATCTGATGTTTCTGGAGGAGAGGGAGAGGCAGATTTGGGAGAAGTAGAGAAGGAAACAGAAACTGTAACAATAATTTCTATATAGCAAGTAAATGGTTTTTTAGCAACTGGAACAGAAAATTTAACCACAAATAGTGCAGATAGAGAATTTTCAATGTTTCCAAAAGCAATGTATAATAGTACAAGATGCTACTTAAAGGCATGGTCATTCATTACCATGTCTGTGGCCAAAAATAATCTTTAAGTAAAAATACAGAAGAATAAAAATTGAGTGTGAACGAACAAAATTAAAGACTAGTGATGTAAAAAGAACCCCCCACATATACCCCATAATTCTTAATTCTTAAGAACTTGTCCAGAAATAGATTTTACAGATACAGGGCAAAGCCATAGTGATACATCAGACTGAAGTAGACACTGACGTAAAACTTCTGTGTGTGTGTGAGAGAAGGAGAAGAATGAATGAGTCTGAGGGTCCCATAAGCTATAGGAAAAGAAGGAAGTTAGCATTAGTATATGAAATATGGCAGATATCAAGAAAGCATCTACATGTGAAAATATCAAGGAACAAAAAATTCTTTTGAAATTTTAAAGTTTCATTTCTACAAAACTGCCTTCTAAAGGAATAAAAAGCAAATACAATTTGCTATTTGTAGTATCTTTTAAGTTCCTGACCAAGACTGATGGGGATGGAACCCCATAGGTTGACACCAAAGCCAATTGCACCTAACAGCAGTAAAGTTAATGTTCAGTAAGAACAAGTCCAGCTTGTGGAAAAATAGTCTTAAGATATTAAAGATAAAGGTATAAGATAGTCTATAACAAAGCTGAGTGGCCTGTAAATAATTAAACCACAACCTCAGCATAAAACAGAAATATACAACACCTTCTTGGATTTATGACTGATAAGGAACATGGTTTGCACTCCTATCACCCACCACAGGGGAGAGCTGCATCACTCACACACACACACACACACACACACACACACACACACACACACACTCTTATAATGGGGGCTCTTTCCCTTGTTTTGGTCCACTGAATGTTATTACCACCTTGAAGATTACTCCAGAGGGAAACAATTCTTATTGTGTGAGGTGGACAAGTCAGGACATGGTGGCTTTGAGAAATGTACTGGACTGTGATTAGAAAACAAGCCCAAACCAATGTGGATTTTCACTCTCTAACTTAATTGTCAAGGAAAACCAAAGAAAAGCATCCCATGTGGAAATAAAGGAGGAGTATGAGGTGAGGCCAAGGAAGGTAGAGAGTTCCGTAAGTCAAAGATTTTGGCAGTTTCTGTGCTCTTGTGAACCTTGTCCAGAAACAGAACTTTTCTGCAGAGCTATAAAAGTAGCCTTCCCTAAAATAAAAATTTAAAAGCTAGACCCAAAGAAATGGTTTGCAGACACCCAGTTAGTACCCTGTGTTGTCTAAGACCACACAAGGTCACCTTGACTCCTTGTGTGTAGGTGTGATCCTGAAGTAGCTATGCTTGCTGCGTGAGGAAATGGGAGAATATTCTTAGGTGATTAGAAAGTTTAGAAATCAAAGGAACATAAACATATTAGCTTCCAAATAAAATGTTCTACTTTAAAGGAAATGTCAAATTAAAAAGACTCTTTACTTAAACACCTCAGAATGGTAAGAACACACTCTCCCACACTTATTTGTATTAAGGAATGAATTTCCTCTCAGAAATCTTTTGTCAGAAACCACTGAAATAAATAATATAGCTTACATATAAAACTGTAACCAACATTTGGAGAAAAAAATTGATAAATTAAATTTTATCTTATAATAACACAAATAACATTTATTTAAATGTAGTGACCTAAACATGGAATAATATTTGTTGATCTGCTTGGTAGGAGTCTTCTAGTCATAATAATAGTTACTGCCTTATTCCAAAGCCCTCTAAGCATACTTTTAAAATAAATGTACATGAAGTCCTTTCCAAATACAGTTGTCAGAATTCTTCAAAGGCTAGGAGTTCAATTTTATAACTGTGCTTCTTCGTTTAAATACCCTCTCCAAGTGGGTAATTTTAATTCCACTTCTCTGACTCAGAGATCTCATGCATGGTCAACTATACTCCCTTTGCTTAATCCCTGATTTCCTTCAGTCTGACACCTACACCTGGAAATCTGCTTCTCCAAAGGGATTTATGAGAATTCTTTTTGTAAGCAGTTACGTTTTTCTTCCTATCCACTTTATTGCAAAAATCAATCATGCCTGCTTAAGCAGAAAATGTCTTGTTTTAATAATTCTTACTATGTAAACATGCCCATTAATGGAAATGTAAGTTTATTATCCATTAAACATTATAGTGAGAAATATATTTTTCCCAGAACTCAAAGTTTAAAATTTAGAAAATAATAACAACAATGTTTTCTATAGAAAATCTTATAAAAAAAATCCAAGAGGGCTGTATAAATTTTGGATGGACAGAAAACATGACGACTTTGGTCATTCAATATGTTCCACAATCCTTAAGCAGAAAAACTTCTGTTTTTATTTAAGAGAATCCCTTTCTTCAAAAGAACCGCCTTTTTAAAAAAAAAATTCAGCAAAACACCCTTAAAATCTCCTAAGAGGTAAACAGAAGCCAGTGTTTAGACATCAGCCCTAATTAAGAAGGCTTAGAGAATAAGAAAAATACAACCCCTTTCTGGTCTTGCAGCTTAAGAACTGAGAAACCCCCAAACAAGGCAGAGTTCTTAGAGAACAGAAATGCTTCTCCTCCTTTCAGCTGAAAGGCTATTATTATTTAATGCAATCAGAACCCCAGCCAACTTTGGTACTGGAAACTATTTTTTAGTCTTAAACAAGAGGTCCTCCATCCCTCCCAGTGCTACATTTATGTTTTCTCTGCACTGGTCATAAATGCAACCACCACAGCTCAGCTCAGAGCAATGCCAAGATTGCAAAGGGGCTGCTTATGAGGAGATTGTTCCATTGCAGTTTTGCACCTTCCTTGAAAAAATGTATTGAAGACTAACAAACAAATCAGAAGTTCTTTGCTCCAAAGAGCTGCATAAAATAAAATTTCAACACCACTTTGGGAATATTTATATAAAAAAGTTCAGGGTAAGTACCAGGGTTTTTAGTATGTGTCATTTATGGAATGAGAGGAATTTTAGGTTTCAAAGAAATAGACTGTGTTATACTGAGATGTGGAAAATAAAGAAAAAATAATGATCAAATCAATATATAGGCATTTAAGTATCTAAAAACACAAAAGAAAAACTTTAAAATCAAATACATGTTAAGTGGAATGAACCCACCATCTTGGAAGACTTTGGAAATATTCCATTAAAAGATCATTTTACATTTCATTCACAGAGAAACACTTTATAGAATACACTGATAAGTTTCTATGTGGTTTGGAAAAACATGTCAAGAGTTAGATATAACACTGCCTCTAAATAGTTATAGTAGTTACTCAAAGACAATGATTTTAATAAATTAGTCTAGTTATTTTTCACTCTTCCTATTTCTCAGGTACATCTAAATCATCAAGCACCAGGTAGAAAAAAACACATTGTCAAATTTAATATTCAATGATAGGCCTAATGCTATGATCTGATGCATAAAGGAATCCCACTAACCCCAAAATGAAAGGTCATTCCTCCCAGTGAATTCTGGACTAGAACTTGAGGGCCTTAAAAAAATGAACTGTATTTATGACCCAGTTTCTAAACCAATGACTAGGAGAGGAAAGGCAGACAGGAAGCAGCAGTGGTTCAGCTGCTAGCACAGGATGATGTCTAGGTGCGGAGTTCATATCAACAACTGTAGGACCAGCTATCCACAAGCATCATAGTCATGGTGTTGGTGAAGTCTATGAGATATTCAGTGTTCTCCAAATGAGCCATTTAGGATAACTACTGAGGCAGTATATAAAATCTAAGTACTGGGTTTTCCATGGTGAGATGACAAAACAGATCCACTAAGCACATATCATCATCGTCCAGTGTTATCAGTTTAGGTTTAGGGTCTTTAAAAAATTGTAAAGGTAATTGTTCCAGGACTATGGTTCTTTCTTGTGAATGTGTGTGATAAAAAGAAAAATAGACTATCCTACATATAATGAAATATCCTCCAAGATGGAGCAGAATGACCCCTTCAAAATCCTACCATATTTAGTAGTCAATTTCAAAGTGTACAATGGGTAAAAGTTTGGGGAAAGAAAATTTTAAACTGTTATAACAGCATAGCTCATATAAAACTGCATTTATGTTATAAACATAAGTAGAATTAGGTCAAATCCAGTTTGTCAAACAGGATTCTTAGTATATTACTTAACAGTGAAGAATATCATGTCCTGGTTGTAAGCTACCGGAACCACCCAAATTCAGCACTAGAATATACATTGTTTCTCTCCTCCTCCTGCATCCAAATTCTATGTATATATTGAGGCCTGTACCTTAAACTTTCTTGGAGCTTCTATATAAATATTATAGACCCTGAAGTTTTATTATCTATGTTTTGCTCTCATTGTTATGTCTTATCGTCTCAAGATTATTAGCAACATGAAAGCTAGAATCATCCTTTCCATTTCAGTTCATTTCTTTAATGGAAAACTGAAGACTTAGTAGGCACCAAAAAAAAAAAAAAAAGAGAATCATCAGCCTATCAAACACTAGAATACAGAGCCATACCAAAATAAATAAATAAATAAAATAAAAGATGAGTGCTACTATATATCTCATTCTCTAATGCTGGGCAATAGCGCTTATTTCTAGGTTTATCCCAAAATTTACATGCACAAAATTCAAATAATTCTTAGTAAAATCTTATTAGAAACATTTGATTTTTATTTTTTATCACTAATTATTTAATTATTAATTTCAAATTTATAAAGAAAGTGCCCTATAGAATCATGTAACTTCTTTCTTATAATAAAGAGATGAACATGGTCTATTTGGAATTAAGTATCCTTAAAAATTAAAGAGATATTTATTTACCAGGCTTAGTTCTTGGTGTTTGTGGTCTAGGGCGTCGTTTAGGTGTAGAAGGGGTAGATGTAGTTCGCTGGGGAACTGAAAGAAGAAGATTGAATATAACTTTCATAAGTGACATTTTTTCAGGGTCAGATTTTTGTCTGTAAGCTTAACAAATTTCTTGAGTGCCAGAGCTATTTTATATTTCTTTGTGTTCCTAGAATGCCCAATCTCATGCTCTATAAACATTATGTACTAAGTGCTGACCAGGTCAAAAGGAATTAAAATTCTAGAGGAGAACTGAAGCTGTATTGTCTAATTAAGTGTACTGGAAAGTGAGTACCCTGAAGGCATTTCAGAACACAAGGTACAATTAAGAACTCAAAACGATAACAGTGGAGAGCAGGACAGATGCAAAATAAGATATCTTAGATTTAGAAAATGGAAAGTTTAGAACTTCCATTTGTAGTTCATGACTATCCTTGCCAGGCATTAATGAACTCTATCATTTAAATAATTTTCCATGATAAAATGTAGGTTGTGCTACCTCTCTTTTATGTATCTTTCTTCACATATCCAGGATCTCAGAGCCTAGGTGGTGCTCTTTACATTTAGACCATTCTGAAATAGTCATATTTAAAGGTGCTCAATATGAGGGAATATATTTTCAAATAATTATCATCTAGGATTCTGCTGCTGTTTTCTGGTTGACTAAGTTGAAAGAAATATAGGAAGGAAATTTTACTTCAAAATATATAAACATTGAGTTTATGGAAATTATTTGAAGATTTTCCTAAGGCTAGCAAACTGGATCTCTGAAGAATTTCATAGTAGAGAATGAAGTGAAATGTTTAGTCATGAATATATTTTTAAAAGGCCAACATGATGATTGTTTTTTGTTACTTTACCCATTCCTTTCACACTATACAAATGTCATTAGTTACCAGGTGTTGTAGGCTGCATTTCAGGACTGGTAAAGGTTTCCATTTTTTGAGGAACAAACGGTGTTTCACTTGCAGCTGAAAGTACAAACACCCCATCCCATCAAATAATCCAGTTAAAATGAGGTATCTTAAGAATTTCAACGTGCTTTTAGAATCATGCAATGCACGTGCTACACATATATGAATAAGGATGGAAATGCATGTCGTCTTAAAAGCTGATGGATGAAATTATGATTTAAAGTGGGGGAAAAAGCTAGAATGACAGTTGTTCAGTAGCTGATTCTAGGCAGAGTCACTACATGGAAGTAGGACGATTCAGGCCACAAATGCACAAGATGAGATGATGTGGATGAAGAAGATGTCCATGCGGTTTTCAAAGCTTGTCACGACTTTAAGGATGCAGAAAATACCATCTATCACAGTTCAGTGAAGAAGTTGGGGGAGGGATGAAAAATGAAATATAAAAGATGCCCGTGTTAAAAATACATATACACATCTATTCAGAAATAGGAAAGAGACAAATGACTAGATGTGATGGAATGAAATGGTCATTCTGAAGAAAGGCATTCACATAGATTATGATTTTTTTTTGGTGGAAAACAAAGCACAATTTTTTCTGTTAAAAACATTACCTAGTGTTGCCCTTGGCTGCTCAAGAGTTCTAGAAGTTTTAGGTGGGACAGAATCCAGAATAAGATCACTTGTTGCTGTTGGAATAAATGTCAACATTTATAAAAGCAGTAGAAGGCCACAGGAATAAAATACGAACTTGTGAGTAATAAATTATGCCTCATGAGGATAATATCAAGAACACTTGAGGGACTGCTGACCAGCACTTTGAAACCAGTGATTCACCAGGAGCTGAAGATGAGCTCACTTCAAAAAACATACATACTTTAATAATACTGGCCAAATTATATTGTTATATCATGTGCATGTATGAATATGTAACAAATCCCACCATTATGTACAAATATAATACACCAATAAAATATAAAAAAAGAACTTAAATATCAGAAACCATGAAAAAGTAGTTTTACACATTCAATTTATGCCTTCTGTTTTATAGTTAACAGAACCCACTTGAGCCTTCTATTTCATTGTCTTCTTGCTGTGTAAAATTCTTCACCTTTATTTGTCATGATACAAATAATGCTAAGACTACACTTACAGAAAATACCAGGCACACGTTTGGCAGAGACCAGACTTGCTTTGAATCTCCTACAGTGCTTAGGTATAGTAGGTGCGTAATAAATAACTGCCATAGGGAACTTTTGGACTTAGACTAGCTGTAAATGGAGCAGTGAATTCCGAAGACGAGACCCACCTGACCATCTACAAATGAGTGACAAGAGACTGTCTACGGCAGGATTTCTCACCTAGGCACTGACAATTAGGGTGAAATAATTCTTGGTTGTGGGAAGACACTCTGTGCACTGAAGGGGTTTGGTAGCATCCCTGATCTCTGTCCACTAGATGCCAATGGCACTTCCTCCCAGATGTGTCTCTAGATATCACCAATGTCTGTAGTGTAGGGGAGGGGGTCCCACATCACCCCCAGTTGAGAATCGCTGCTCTACAGAAAACCCCCTAAGCCTCTAAAACTTTTTAAGAATAATTTCAGGTAAGAGAGCAATAGGCCTTTTACTTTCCCCCAGAGGCAACCCAATCTATCTACAGCTCCCTCATGTGACAGAACTGATTGACTAATAAACATAAAGAAATAGTCAGTGGGAATCTTGGGTAGAGTTCGCTTCCTGACTCACAGTGCTGCTCTTCCCTTTTGGAGCTCTAGAATGCACTTTTTCATTCTGAATAAACTAAAAGAGACAGCCCACCTAGTGTTGTCCAAACACCTGGGATCCGGAGACATAACCAAAAGACTAGGTATACCTGTGTGGGCCTCTGATATTTCAGTCTCATCTGAAGTTGTAGAACTTGAGAAAACATCATAAGTTGCTTTAAAAAAAAATGAAACAAAAGAGATGTTAATGTTGATTCATTTTGAAAGATTTCATGGTATATTTTAATTCTGGCTACAGGACAGCTCCATGTAAGTATGAGCAGATTTAAGCATTCAGCTGCTGGCCTTGTCACTACTGGGTTAGCAATCACCACCACTGTGTTAGATTTTGGCTGCCTTGCTCTGAGCTGCAGGATTTATATAGCAAGGCTTGGCGCTGGCTCTGGGGTGATGTGAATACAGTGCTATATGTTTATAATGAAGTGATGCCAGCTCTAAATCAAGTGCTTCAAAGAATATAAACAAATAAAGTCAGATGGCAGCTTAGGGAGAGATTTCTAAAGAAGGAAATGGCAGTCACATTGAAGCTATTTGCATAAAGTCTACAGCAAAGACTTATGCTGTAGACTTTAAAGTGAAAATTGCCATCATGATATCTCACGTGTGGATAGTACTTTACACAGCACTTTCTGACACATCAGCTTCTTTAATCCTATTAATATCCCTGAGAAATATGAAAGGTTAGCATTATCTGCACTTTCTCGATAATGGGGTGTTACAGTTGCAGACACATACCAAAAATTGTCATGTTCAGTGCATTTTCCACTCCATGGCAGGACCAGGAGCAGCAGGGCTAAGACCAGGACCCATGCAGCACCATCCCTCCTGCCATTTTACTTAGAGACAGCTTTTGTTTTGTGTTCCTCCATGAGCCATAAGCCCTTCCACAGTCTACGCAGCTTTAAAGATCAATTTTATATGAAATAAAGAAAGGGAGAAACATTTAAACCTAAAGATTGAATTATTTTAATGCAGGGATAATTTTCAGGATAACATAGGAGCTAAACCTGCAAGTAAAAACAACATTAGATGATTTTTCTTTTTTATGCACAAAGAATTGTCACTATGGAGAAGTAGAGAAAGCAGGATCTAACAGGAGATGACATTGCTTTCCTTTTCCATTGAAATTTGCTATATAGAACTAAAAGGGAGGAAATTCACAAGATTTATTTATTGGGATTGCTTGTAATTCAGTGACAATTTAATGATTTTTGAATCACTGCTGGTAGGAACCATAAGAAGGATAATATGAGATGATATGATTGTCTGAAAGCAGAGGACAGCTTGTGCTGTCAACATATCAACAAGCCAGGAAATATATTCATGATGGTTAATCTACTCTTTACAAAATCTTTAAAAAATATTGTGTTAAAATATGCACATATATCAAGAATACATCTATTATATGGAAAAGTTAGACTCGTTGCAATTTTAAAGGGTCAGAAAAGAATGAATATTCTTTTAAAGGGCAAAAAAATGGCATCAGTCTCTGGTCTTAGAGTTTCTTCAATTCAGGTTCAAAGTCATGGATCTAGCAATATCATCTCCATCTCCTACTAAATAAATTAGGAAAAGTTTACCAACTTGTATTTAACCCTGTTATCTAGCTAAGAAATTATGGATAGCTTGACTTTCTAAAAATTTATATTATTATTTTTGAAAAATACCATTACTGTTTTTATGTTATCCTATCTCCCAAATCTCCCTTCCATCTAGTGACATTGGACCAATTTTCCTACAGTCCTATTTTGTTCTAAGAGATGATATTTATTCATCCTGCATTTATTTTTCATATTTACAACTCTCTACCTTTCTGGAGGTTCTAAACCAGGTTGCCAACTTTCCTCAAGTTACTCTCAAGTCATTTGATGTGGACAGATACCCTCTCCTACCATCCTCCAGCAAATGAAGCCTGACTTCTCACAACATCCTTCAGATTCAAATAACACATTTGTCACAAGACTTAGTGTTCGATATTTCTATTTCTGTAGTTTCTGAGAGCTTAAGAAAAGAATACTGAAAAACATACAAATACTACTCATGCCAAGTTTTATGTAATTTGGACAGCTTTGAGAAGCACACCGCCTCATCTTATCTACAAGTTAATCTTCTGACTCTGAAGTTATAGCTGTCTGAGGAGAAGATGGGATTGAAATGAATTCTCTTAAAAGTTCCCTGAAAATCAATAGCGCTTACTTTCTTTTCAAAACTCAGAAAGGAAGAGAGAGAGAAAGGAGAAAAGGGAGAGGGAATTTCATTAAAACAGAGATCAGTAGAGTGGATAAAGGAGATTGAGGAGGAGGAAGGAGGGATGGGAAAAAGGAATAAGAGTGGAATGAAACTGACTAAACTTTTCCATGTATGTACATGAATACTGCACAGTGAATCCCAACATCAAGGGCATCCACAAGACACTAATAAAAAACTATAAATAAATTACAGAAAGATTAGTACAGAAAGAAAAGCATGGGGAAGGGAGAAGGGGGGAAGGAGGAGAGGGAAGGGAGGACGGGGAAAGTTCTGGGAATTGATTTAGAGCAAATTATATTCCATGCTTTTGTGATTATGTCAAAATGTATCCTCATGTTATATATAAATAAAAAGAATTTTTTAAAAGGAAAAGAATAAAACCTCTTGTATATGTACCTCTATGCCAAAGTAAAATTCACAAAACAGGCCTAGTTACTGCAAGTCTACTCCAGCTATAAAATTGATAAACAGTCCAGAGAATACTCCCATATATTATGACTTATCACCTATCTGTAGGGGATAAAATGTTACAGCTGTTTGAAACTAAGCAGCATCTTTGATCTTGAATTCAAAGAACATACATGGGACCAAAAGTTGTTAGAGAATTCTAATGCAACAAAATAGGTAGTTCATTAGGTTGTAAAAAGCAATATTAATTTCCTTACAAAAGTAGTAATGACCGGGTACAGTGGTACACACCAGTAATCCTAGTCTGGGGGGGGGTAGGGGTGCTGAAGCAGCAGGATCACAAGTTCAAAGCCAGCCTCAGCAACGTAGAGAGACCCTAAGCAACTTAGCAAGACCCTGTCTTTAAATTAAAAAAAATTAAAAAGTAGGGGGGACTGGGGATGTGGTTCAGTGGTTAAGCATCCCTGGGTTCAGTCCTTGCTACCAACCAAACAGTAATAACTGACCATTATCTTCAGATTTTTTCAGAAAAAAATATTCTTCTTTAGAACTTCCTAAGACCATATTTGTTAATCACATTTTGTTTGGTGTGCATTTTTACTTTAAAAATCTAATGGATATAAATCTTACCATGAAAACGCCCTGATAGTACTCTGA
Organism: Urocitellus parryii; assembly: GCF_045843805.1. NCBI lineage: Eukaryota > Metazoa > Chordata > Mammalia > Rodentia > Sciuridae > Urocitellus > Urocitellus parryii. The sequence continues at coordinate 149,819,061 of NC_135532.1, forward strand.
AAATGTGATCTTACACAGACAAAACATTTCAAATAACTGAGAATTTATCATTTCATTTAAATTCCTTGAATGTTAATAACTTTGTAATATATTTTCCTTTTCAAACATAAATTCTTAGAAAACACACCTTTTTTAAAGTACAAAGTCTGTCATATTTATTATACACACTAGGTTTATGTACTCCAGAGCCCAGTACATGGTGGATCCCCAATAAAATCAATCTGCAAAACAAAAATAAATTAATGGTGATTTTGACAGATGGGTAGTTTAAGCTTTTTGAAAGGATTTTCTGGCTTAAGTTGGGGAATTATCATGTCCTTTAATTATGATACACAAATGTGTGCATACAAATCTGCTCCTCCATTACACACATATCTTCCATGGGTTTGTGTGGCCTTACTCTGCCATGGAGGTAGGACTCTAGAACATACAATTAGTAGTAATGAAAAAATACAACAAGTAACCAGAAGAGAAAAACACACCACCACACAGAATTCCCAGTGCTATTTAAATTCATGGATACTGCTTTCTTTGGTTAATGGAAAAACAAAATACCTTTCTGCTTGGCCTTGAAATCTGTTAAAGTATTGCCTGCAAGAAAATGTTTGTGAAATAAAATCAAAGGCTGTGGCTATAAATCTTGAAGAGACCACAGTGAATCTGTAAACCATCTGCTATGCTTGACTTCTATTTTCCTGCTTTCAAGCATCAACACCACTACTCATTCCTACTTTTTCTCTCTCCAGGGCTTAATCCAGTTGGGTGGGCCAGATCTGTGCTAATCAACACCTCACAGGGCAGGCTGTAAGATCCAACCGTAGAGTTTACTTCTTTTCAACAGATCTGAAAGTAGAGTCTGTGGCCAAACTTCCTAACCTGTGTACCACTCTTTGTGTATGCTGATCACTTCAACTTTCAAGTCTTTAAATAATTTAGAGAGCTCGAATACATGTTTCAATTTCTTAGAGTTCTACAATGTATGGAAAGAATCCAACACAGAAAATCGTAAGAGATAACCTCCTAAAGGAAGCTCCCAGAGTGAATTGCAATGAAAAGACTAAGCAGACCATCATCCATTTTGATTCTCTGTCAGGGTGAGTCTCTGGAAGAAAACTACTTCTAGGGTTTTTTGTTTTTGTTTTTGGTGGGGGGGGGGGACTCCAGGAAAAAATAGTTTTAGAAATAAGTCTATAAATTTGGAGAGAAATTCTAAACACTTTCAGGGAAGAAGAGGCAGGGAGATTTCTATAGATAAAACAAACTTGAAATCATTTTGCGTTTGAGATCATTGATCTTGACTGCATCCCTTCCCACCAAAGCTTTGAGTCTTTTTTTAATCTTCTACCTTTTTTTCATTAAATCATTTAATAAAACTCTTATTGTTTTTTATTATTATAATAATTGTTATGCAGCAATTCAGAAAGTTTGGGATGGTCAGTTTGGTGGGAAGGGATGCAGTCAACGTGAGACTCCATTCTATTAATTGATTCATGCATTATTTCTAAGACTAAACACCTAATGAAAAATCTATATATTATTTCCTTTTATAGATGGAGAAACCAAAGTTCTAAGAGATAGTTATTAACCAATCTCTTTCTTAATCTACAGATTGCAGATTAGTAATCACATTCACAGTAAGAATAAATTTCAAGGACTGGCCAGTCTCTCACAGGTCATTTATTGTTTCTAATCTATCTAGAAAGCATGTAGATCCAGGAAAAACATTTAATTCTCTGTTGTGAAAGTTCTCAAAAAGTCAAAGCAAGCTCTATGGCACTGTTTCACTTTTAACTTTTCTGAATACTATGAAAGAAATGAATGAGTCTAACTTTTGATCTTCTATCTTGACAGACCTAAGTCCCTCGAGCATCTCCCAAATATAAAAGAAAATAACTGGCAGCTTCAGGAACTTTGGAAGGACCTGTCTGATGCTGTACACATAACCCTTGCAGATTTCTTAGGAGAAAATCATCATGCAAATACTAATTATTCCAGTGGATAAATGACTCACAGCATGTGGATTACATGCATACAAGTGCACAATTCATCTGGGGGTGGAAGATGAAGATAGAAGACCTTTTCTATTTTTCTTAAATTTGCTCTTTTTAGATATACGTGACAGTAGAGTGTATTTTGACATATTATACATGTATGGAGTATGACTTCTTCTAATTAGGATCCCATTCTTGTGGTTGTACATGCTATGGAGTTCCACTGGTTGTGTATTCATATGGGAACATAGGTAAATTATGTCTGACTCATTCCACTGTTTTTCCTATTCCTATAGGTGAGAGCTTTTCTAGAACTCCTATGACAAAGGAGAATGTAGTGAGCTGACCAACTTCTAATAGAACACAGGATCAATTCTACTGCATCATCAGGAAGATGGACTTTTTCCTGAATAACTGTTATAAGCACTTAAGTATTCTAAAATCTAGGTTTCTTTTAATACAAAATATATAAATAATGTTATATTCTGGGATGCAAAACACATTTTATGATTTCCTTTATATACACTACGGAAAATTAGATTTCCCAAGGAAATCCCCACCAATCAACTCTACTTAAACATACTTTATAGAAGGTTTATACAAAATGCAATTCTGAATAATGAAATTGCATAATATAGCTCTAGTGAAAGTTTAGTTCAAACAGATTGAATAAGGAAAGAGTATATTTGATGATTATATATATCATATTTCCTGAACTATTTCAAACTTCAAATAGCCTATTCCACTGTTGCCAAAAACTGTTGAAAGGACCCAGGAATTTCAGTAACCAGCATGAAATAATTTTCTAATAGTCTTTTGTGTCAAAAGTGGTATAGAATTTTTTTGGAGCACTCATTCTTGCTTTTTTGATACAGAATGGTAATGCCAAAGTAAAATATATTTTACAATAATAAATCATATATAGTGGTTGATCCAGAGAAGAGTTGCCTGGGAATCCAGGGTGGCCTGGCTCTCACAAGTGGGTTATGGCACCCTCCTGTCAAATGTCAACAATTTCAAAGAACACCGATATTAGATGAGATCACTCTGACTTTGATGGATCAAGGGAAAATCAAGAGTAGGCTGTAATCATTCAGAACACAGAACAGAAATGAAAACATGAACAGCATCCAAACCACAAGCCCTACTCTGCCACATTCTCACCAATGTGGGCACCTTGTGCTGTTTTACCATTCATGCCTTTAGTTTTGTTTTGCTTATCTTGCCTTCTAGTTAAGAATCATGAAGATACTCATGTACATACTTACTCCCAATACAGAGCAAAACTGTACTTCCTTGGACCCTTCTGCCAATCACTTAATATAAGCAAAATTCCTGCAATAAGTCTTTTCCAACATCCTCTAAGAATTCCTCTAGTTACTTATAGTTTGTGTTCTCTGTTAACAATCATAATAATTAAATAATTCTAAATATATTCCACTCCTTGGGGGTTCTGCTGGTCTTTGGGTGAAGGGAATTGACAGTAAATATAGAAGCATTATACTGAAAAACAAAATATATGTTGTTATAATAATGTCATTAATATCAGCTAAAATATATTGTTATAGGACAAACTAAAAATGGGGCCACTGATTTTGTGAGCCACCATTTAAGCACTGTCTCAATCTCTTCATTCTAAAAGCAATTGCAACAGGAAGCTACCTGAGTAACTAGAAAATAAAATAATCATATGTACTGAAATTAAATGGGAAATAGCAACTTAATACATGTACAAATGTACACAAATCAATTAAAAAATAAGAAAAGCTGAAATGAAAGAACTATATGTGAATATATCAACTCTTAAAATCATAAATAATGTATATATGTATTTTTAACTTGAAATTTAACATGACTTAGGAAGTTGCCATAGAATACTTTTACTAGAGTGTATATGGATGCATTGCACATTAACAACAACAACAACAAAAAAAAAAAACAAAACAGAAGATACTTAATCACCCAATCATTTTTTATTTCTTTATACGAAATAAGTCTTATATTGATTTGATGCCTACAATGGTCTGTTATTGACCATTCCTGATCATTCTTTCCTGTACCATGTGAAATATTATAGGATATAGCAATTAGGTAGTGCATTTCAAATTCGAATGCCATACAAGTCACCTGGGGATATTATTAGATAGCAGATCCTTATTCAATAAACCTACAGTGGAGCCCATTGTATTTTAATTGAGTTTACAGCAATAATATTTTTGGCCCAAGGAACATAATAAGTAGCAAGAATAGACAAATTAAATGTCAAAAGGGAAGGCTGGGAAATTTCTGGGGCTAAAGCTCATGCCTAAAAATGTTGTTTACTAAACAATAGTTGGAGCCAATGACAATTCCCAACTTAGTGCCCAGACAAGGCTGGGGATTAACAGTTGGGGTTCCCTGACAGCCTAAACTGCCCAGGTATGGTGAGGCAGCTAAATAATGAGGTTGATTTCTACTGCATTTTTTGTTATCCATAGTCCATCAAGGTAAGACCAGAATATGCCTCTTCTGGGACTAAAGGTAAAAGCAACCTTTCCTTTAATGGGATTTCCCATATCATCTATTTTTCTCTATAACTCTGCAATCTTCACTCACTCCCAAACATGCTCTCCACACTCCCCGGTAGTTGGTCCAACTCAGGCTTTATATACAAATCATGTTCTAGGTTCTAAAATTTCATAAATGTTTTCATTGAGGTTTCAGTTTGCTTTTTTAAAAAGTCAGAGAAACCAAAACTAATTGCTTCTTATGGAAAACCCAAGAGAATTTTGTGTCACCTATATCATAGCCCCAAAGCCAGGAGATGAAAGGGACCTGAAGCATTTGGTTTGGGAGATCTGGCACTCTGGTGGGAGGTATGAGTCACAGCCAGGGCTGTCATGGTGCTGCAGATAGGCCAACAGAGATGCTCCCAGGCTAGATGTTGCTCTGTAACTAGAATGGAGTTGGGCTGGTGTGATAGCTGGTGGAACTACAGGCTCAATATGACACTACACTCAGGACCCCCAGATTTTACTCTCAGATGGCTGTATAGCTCTTTTTGTACCCACTTAAGCTAATTGAACTAGAGTGTTAGTGTCAGTGATTAAGGACACCAAGGATTAAAAAGACCCATCCCAGGTTTCCAAAATGGCTCGAACCCATGGACATTTTTAACTGTGTTGCCACTTGAGAAAATGGGGAGATCGTAAAGACACACACACTTAATTTGATATCATCGTGTATTTTTTACTAAATTTGCACTTATTATATTTACTACAGAAAGGATAACTTGACTAAGATCTGTGTGTTTGGGGGCTTATTCTCCATCCTTTCTCAAACCTACTATTCTGCTAGACTCTGGAGTATACCACAAAATGTTGATGTATTTAACCTCATTACAAAAACTTCTAGCTTCATATGACATGTATTCAAAATAAAGTCACAACAATTAGAAGCTCACAAAAATTAAAATAAAACAAAAAATTATGAAGTAATCACAAAGGATGTTTTCTTATGATTCTTTATGCTGAATAGCCTCTTTTTTAGTTGACTGCTAGGTATTAAAATAAAGAATGATGGAGCTGGGCACAGTGGCACACGCATGTAATTCCAGAGGCTTGGGAGGCTGAGGTAGGAAGATCGCAAGTTCAAAGCCAGCCTCAGCAACTTAGTGAGGCCCTAAGCAACTCTGTGCTCAGTGAGACCCTGTATCTAAATAAAATACAAAAAAGGGCTGGGGATGTGGCTCAGTAGTTAAGTGCCACTGGTTCAATCCCTAGCGCGAGAGAGAGAGAGAGAGAGAGAGAGAGAGAGAGAGAGAGAGAGAGAGAGAGAGAAAATCTACTTTTTGAGAATGGGAAGTTAGCTCATTAATTTGATACGTCGAACACAAGAATTCCCAAGAGAAAAGTAGCTAAGACCCAGAAAAGTAAAGATAAATAGCTAAATCACATAGTTAGTAAGAGAGCTGGGACTGAAAGTAAGACTTGCTATTAACTCCTAAAAAGTGCAGATTTTCCTCTCTATCATGGTGTGCTTACAGATTTTAGAACTTGACATAATAGCTTGTGCACAGTAAGCTCAAGTTTGTTGAATTATTTTACCAAAAATGAAACAAGTATCCACTTGCAAGGGAAATATTAAGCTCGTGCAGCTAAGTCAGACATGATTTAACATGATGGACTTTTGTTACTGCTCTCATGTCACTAAACAGATCTCTAGAAAACCAGTGGGGCAATTCATAGTTCATTCTAGCCAGACTCCTAATAATGTATCCAGAAATCAAAACATATATCTTTGAAACAAGTACAAAACATTTGTTTTTTATATTGGGAAAAATGTGATTCATATAAATATCAGGAATATATTATAGTTTTTCCATTTGCCACAAAATATATTGGTAATCAGTTAAGTAACCTATAAAAAATAAAAAGATTATTTTTTTAAAAGGATGCAATTACCAGTTTGAGGCTGTACAACTTTGGAATCTTCAGATGGTTTAGCTGTAGGCACCATCCATGGCTTTTCACTTGAAGCTATATTGGAAAGAAATAGAATTTCCTGAGTATTTGTTTTAAAGAGAAAAAGGACAGGAATAGATTACTGGTATAGTGAAGTGGTCACCAGAAGACTGCATCAAAAGTCATTAAGTATTGAGAAGAAATCAATATATGCCCATCCATACAGCATGCAATCAGTGGCTAGGGAGAGACGAGAGCTTCAGATCACTCTCAACATTTTTAAGCACAGAAAACTAAGTAACTGAATTGCATCAAATAAATAGACTGATTATTTTTACTGAATGTGAAAAAATATAATCAAATAGGATTTTTTTTCCTTCTCTTACCTTTTTTTGTCTAAGAAATGACTGTTTGCCTGAGTTAACAGAATTAATTAGTTCATCGAGGTTTGCAGAGATAAGACCCAATAAATGTGTCCTACAGAATAAGCAATGCAAAGCCCTCATGCATGCTAGGTAAGTGTCCTGCCACTGGGCTTTATTCCCAGTCCACCACCCACATTCTAAACATCAATTATAAGGTACATTTATTACCAAAAGTACCCCTTGGTTTCTCAAAAGGGAAGGGTGTTTTTGCCTCAGGAAAATCTGGAAGACTTTTTGGAGCTGTAATGAAACACATAGGACAGTTATGACTGGAGGTGCAAATAAGAGAAGAGACTCAAAATTTCAGGCTTGCAAAGTCAGTAAACACAACAGGAATGATTTCATGTCAAATGATGAATCTTTAGCAGTATTTCTTACTTCTGTGTTTAAATGCATAGAAACATAATATTTCTTTTCCAATTTTTTTTTTTATAGTTAAGCTAGTATATCTGAGGTGTTTGGGCTCTTTTTTCTACCCTTCTTTCTTTAGCTATGCTTATATGTGCTCTCAGGTATATTTCATTTAATTTTTTTTTTTTTTTTGGCCCTGGGGATTGAATTCAGGGGCACTTGATCACTGAGCCACATTCTAGCCCTATTTTGCATTTTATTAGAGACAGGGTCTCACTGAGTTGCTTAGTGCCTTGCTAAATTGCTGAGGCTGGCTTTGAACTCATGATCCTCCTGCATCTGCCTCCTGAACCACTGGGATTACAGGCGTGCACCACCACACCCAGCTTCATTTAATTTTAAACCAAGCACCAAATACATTTGAATTAGAAAATATCTACCTGATAGCTTTTAAAGGTGATTTTTGTATCTATGTGGCTTTGTATATATGTTACTCTATCTTTTTAAATATTGCACTCATAAAGAAATTCTAAGCAATTAATCCTAAGAAATTCTAAGGAGTCTGTAGAAATATATCTACTCTATTAAGAGAGACAATTGAGTAAAAACAACTGTGCAGAAAATTCAATTTGTTCAATTAAATGACTATGAGTGAAATAATCAAACATGAAAATGTGACCACTAAAAAGAAAAAAATACACCAATGCATTTATCATACGAAGGGCCTCTTTAGGATACAAAGTCACACAGATTTTTAGCACATTTAAGGGCTTGGGTGTTGAGGAACTCATGGTTCTATAAATCATTTGTTCTTCCTTCTAGGGAGATGAATTTGAATGCAATAACCTAAGGACTTATATCAAGCATGCATAAAATTTCCAAGGTAATAAATAATAAAAGTGAAGTGTTTAATCATTTTTTACCTAGAGTGCTCAGGGGCAATTCAAACTTAGGCATTAGAATAGTTTGCAATGCTTCTGGAGTCGTTTCACTGAGAACTGCAATAAAGAAGAATGCAGTTAGCAACACCTTGAGTCATGACCTGATTTTGCTTCACCATGATCATGCACAGCAACCTTCACAACACTAAAGTGCAAAGAGCAGTTTGATGCTTCATATGGCAAGAGGTGAACTGACTTTCAAACCTGTAAGAGTTATATAGCTGTTAAAATTTGAAGGATGTACTTTCAGAATATCAACATTACAAGTGCAGAATGAAATTCTTCAGGGGAAGAGAACAAACAAGCAAGTTAGATTCCCTTGGGAAAAAATAGCAAATATGAGTGACATGAAATTCTTATTAAATAGGAGGACTCTTTGGAGGATTCTTCCCGAGTTCAGTATGCAAAAGACTTCCAAAAGCCAATCTGAGCAGAAGGCGCGGACAGTCAAGACTCGCAGGCTTTTCCCACCCTTCCAAAGTTGGAGGTTGAAAGATAGTATTCTGCATATTCAACCCAAGAGACAGCTTTAAAAAGGCATGCAATTAGCATCTAGCATCCAGTTCTGCCTAGAAGATCAGTCATAAGATCAAGGCATGTGTTACATCTTGGAAAGAAATGGCCTAAGAAATGGGAAAGTAATTGCCAGGAAATAGGGAGAAAGAGAGGAACAGTGGGGAGAGGGAAGGGAGGGAGGGGCAGGCTAAAGCATTGTGCTTACTTTTCTATGAAGGTTGGGAGATTTTTTGCAACAGTCTTTTTGTTTAAGGGGAAAAAAAAAAGTCCTTAGAATTACCTAGTGTTGTTTCTGAAACATCTACTTCACTAGACACAGTGGATTTAATGGTTCTGGGAACTATTTCAGGAATCACTGAAAGATTTAAAAAAAAAAGGACAACTAATTAAGATAAATGATGAATCAAACAAAGGCCACAAGACATCATTTGTTGGCTTTAGAATTACCAGCTGATATTTAGACAACCCATTTCTTTTCAGATCCTAATGTTAAGGACCGGGTGCCTGGGCACTCTTTTCCCCACCTGTCCTTTCTGGACTTGGTCCCCTTTTCTTGTGTGCTCTGCAAAAGCACATCACACTGACCTCCGTTAAAACATTTACCACATTAATTATTATTTTTGTCTTTCTTTATCTCTAGGGCTACAGTAAACAAGCAGAGACTAGTTTACTAAATAAATGGGCAAATAAAACAATGACCTAAGGCTAAAAGATTTACTTAAAGCCCTTACATTATCGGATTTTTCTCTCAAACCACATCAAACTTATAAAGCTTGGAACAGGGTTGAAATTATAATCAGGACTCAGATACTCAACCATAGGGCTGTTCCAACTGCTAGGTTAAAGGCAGTGAACAGCTCAGGTAAATAATTTGGGTAAAAGAAGAACCATGGTTACTGAGATCTGTAATGAAATGTGAGCTAGAATTTTGCAGGGTAAGAACATGAAATAAACACAATACTGAATAATAAGTTGTGGTTGTTGCCTAAGTATTTCTAAAGTGGAAAATTCTGAGGAGGGTTTGGCAGAGAATTAATAAATCTGTAGACTCTCATCAGACACTGAGCCAAGAGAAGAAAGTACAACTTGGAAAAACGGGTAGAAGCTTTGAGGCAGAGAAGGACTTGGAATCACCCACTGAGTCATGCCTGGGCTCTTCTGGGTACTGACCAATTGCGTTGAAATCAGAACACTACAGGAATTTCACCCAAGCCATTTATTCCAGTAGTGTTAAGTAACTTCTACCTCCATCCTATGAAGGTGGGGATGAAGGTCCAATCTCTCTTTAGGCAGGAACATACGTGCTCTGTCAGAAATATTCCTAATTCAATATGTTTCTTGATGCTATTTTATTACCACATCAATCATATCTTCTCTGGATCAGCTACAAGTCCAAAAGTTTGATACAAAGTAACTATAATGGATATTTCAAGTAATGGCAGTTTTGTGGATTGAAAAATTGACTTCAGATCCGAGTTACTTTGCTAAGTGTGGATTGTGGGAAATTCTTGGCAGAAGTTTGTTTGGATAAGGTGGTATAGCTCTGGCAAAAACTCTGTACTTGAGATATTAATGTATCCCCAGAGGACTAGATTGGATAGTTTCATTGAGAGAAGTTGAATGTTTATTAGTAACAGTGATAAACTCTGGGGAATGTGCTTACTACATTCATTCTTTAAAGTATTTTTGTTGAACTATTATATATTCTTTACACTAGGTTGTTCATCTCCCAGGGACATTTGTTTCTAAGTGATTCCAGGGTATTTTCACAGCTATCAAGCTAGAGGTTTGTGACAGATATAAATCAGTTTTGCCAAACAGACCACTTGTGAAAGGAAAGCAATGAAAAATGGTCTCAGGTTTTTATAGGAAAAAAAGCACTAGAACCATGGTAATACATTTTAGTGTAAAACTATTTTAATGTAAATGTAACAGCTTTCATTTAAAGTAAAATATATAGCTTACATATTATCTAACACTTCTGATTCAATAGTTCATTTCTCAAACATTGGGGATCAAAGTAAATTTCCTACTATGTCTTCACTGAAAAAAAAATAGAGACTAGTACATAATTCACTTTGAAAAAAAAATGTTACTTCTTTTCTCAATATCAACAGAAGGATCTCATTACCTGTAACAGGCTGTGCTGGGATTTTTTCAACCTCTGGTGTTTTAGATTCAGCAGGTAATGCCAAAGTTTCATTCTTGGCTAAAAAGTAAGAGAACAAACAATTTACCTCACTTCTTATAGTACAATGTCCCATAACACCTTGATCAAAACACCATCAAGTAATAAACCATTTTTAAAAATTAAACATACATCCCTTTTTACCAGTCAACTTCATTGTATATTTCTACCAAGATCTAGTATGAAATTTATTTTATGAAATTTCAAAGTATAGACTTTGAAATTCCTTCTTCTTAACCCCAGCTAATTGTCTAACATCTAAGTTGTCATCAGCATGAAGAAAAAGTGCCACCACAATACTTGGATAAATCTTGTCATTCTGTTTCATAAATAGTTTCCTGAAGGCATAAGTTTATATTACAAAAGTTCCTCAAATTTTTATATTTAAGTATGCTTAAATTTTTAAAAAAGAAATCAATAAATAAACATTTTCCATTATTATATATGGTAAAAACAATATAACAGGCCATGGCTTTAGTCTTGAAGAAACACAAATAACTGACAAAGAGAAATAAGTTATTTGGAAAAAAATTGTGTCAAAAAAAAAATGAAGAACGAACAGTAACTTTTATTTGAGCCACATGTTAACATAGATCTTTTCTTTTGGTCTCCATGGGAATTCAGTGCAAAGAATGAAATTACTTTTTTCATTTTTTCCTCCTCTTTATGCAACTATTTGGGAAACTTCCTTCTAAAATTTGGGTGTCCTTTTTCAAAGAAAGCACATTTCTAAACTAGACTTTTCCAATGATTAAGACATTCTCCAATTTTAAAATGTTCTTGGGATTAACTCTATTCAATTATTTAGCACATGCAATCTGTGACCCACTTATAGTATTTTGAACTAATACAAGAATTCATGCATTTTTTTTTAGATATCATGATCATACCACCTAGAGCTGATTAAAGAATCAGATAAGATTTTGTTGTTGTTTTGAGTGTCCAAAGGCTATACAGAACTTGGGTTTCTCAACAGTGGCACTGTCAACATTTGAGGTTGGATAGTTTGTGGGTTGGGGAGTGCTGCCCTATTCATTGCAGGACAGTTAGCAGCTTCTCTGTCTTCTACCCACTGGATTCCAATAGCACTCTTACCACTGTGACAAGCAGAGATGTCTCCAGACATTGCTAGATACTCCTTGGGGTAATCACCTGATGGTAAGAACCACCCATTTAATTTGTTCTCTCAAAGTTTTTCGAATGTGAAAATTTTGTAACTTTCTTCTATAGTTCACATTACTCTTATGAAGACCGTTTTCTTCTTTTTAGTTAATGTGGGCACATTAAATTTAGTTATTTACTTAAATTAATGACAATTAGAAAGCCATCTCATTGTTTAATCCGTTGGTGGCTTTCTAATTGTCTAATCAATTTTCCATATATAATGGAGGTGATTCCTTCAGAGAGCTTATTATTCTCAGGCAGGATCTGAAAGCTGTCAAATGGTAACATACTTGCCACCCATTGTGGAGTGTGTTTTGTACACTGCACAGCCTGTTTGCACAACAGAAATAGTTTATTATCAATGTTCATAGTTGGCTAGTACGGCATAAAGAGAAAGGATTCTCTTTCATAATTAAAACTAGACCCAGTATAATTTTATAAAATATATATATTTTTTAATTTCTAAATTTTACTAACATTTTCCTGACATCTTTTGTAAACAACTCTTGTTTAGACCTGTTTCTGATGATTATATGAAGAAACATTCAGATTACAAATTTTTATTTTTCATGAGGCCTGGTTCTGGTATTTTAAATACGCACTATAGGAAGATCCTTCCTTCCTTCCTTCCTTCCTTCCTTCCTTCCTTCCTTCCTTCCTTCCTCCCCCCCCCTCTCTCTTTCTAGGTAAAATGAAAATTTCCTTTTCTTTTTTCCAGCGTCTTTTTTTTCTATCAGGGTGATTTGTGCTAATTTTCTCCCTATTTAGTAATATCTTATGTTCTCAATGCTTCTCTGCCTAAGACTTTTCTCCATTTTTTCAAACCTTCAGATCCTAGACTTATGCTCCAAACTGCTTTAGCTCCTTATATTCAATACGAGTCCTTAGTTTTCAATTATGTTAACCCCAAACTAGACTTATTGGGGGAAAAAAGGCAAACTACCTTTCCAAGAGATATTTGTATTTTTTTTAGACTTTCACTAATTCCTTATTAAGACATGTTATTTCTAAATCTGGCATTTCAGAAGTCAGAGAAATTGGGAGATAGAGAAGATATTTAAATGGGGGAATCTTGATCTCTCCTGTCAACCTGTGAGTGTTCACTAACACTATGCACAGTCTCAGCAATAGGAAAATAAAATGCCAACTAAATGCAACCTAAGATTCAGGAAATTCCTTTTCCTCCGTTATTCTTCTGTACCTTTTTCAGCATAGTTGTTTCCCTTAATATTTGGCAGGCTAAGTCTTGGCTTTGGCAAACCCTTTGAATATCCCTTGGAGAAGAGTGTGTAATACTCGCTTTCTTGTTTATTTCTTTCATTATTCACACCATGTGTTCCTATAACAAAAGCTATTATATCTCTTGATGTCCCGTGATGGGTTCTGCTGGAATAGGGATATTATTTTTGGAATTTACTCTCTTAAAAATATAACTTTTCTGGATTGCAGTGATAATTAACCTCAGGAAAGTTTATTTCTCCCTTGGTAGTATAAAAAACTGTTTATGCCCAGGCTCTTTTTGTAAAAACATTGTTTCTGCGCAGAAAAGGAAACAATCAACAAAATGAAGAGGAGTCTAAAGATTAGCACACCATGTACCTGATAAGGACTGGTATCCCAAACACATAAAGAATTCATACAACTCTGTACTGCTCTGTCGCACACTAGAATGACTATTGTTGACAACAGTTTATTGAATATTTCAAAACTAGTAGTTGAGAGGATTTTCAATGTTCCTAAAGCAATCAAGTGCACTGGGGTGATAGATATGCCAGTTACTCTTACTTGATCATGACACATTAAATACATATGTTAAAAGGTTATATTGTTCCCCATAAATATGTATAATTAGTATGTGTTGATTAAAAATATTTTAAATAGAAAAAAATAATCTGAAGTAAATTGGGCAAAGACCTGAAGAGATGACACAAAAATGGTCAGTGGGAAATGTGATGAACATCACCAGTCATTAGAGAAATACAAATTAAAAACACAAGAGATCATCTCAATAGGATGGCTATTACCAAAAAGACAAGAGAAAACAAGGAGGTAGAGAAAGGAACATTTAAGTTGTTATAATCATTATGGAAAATAGTATGAATATGATTCAAAAAGTTAAAAATAAAGCTATCATTTAACATAGTCAGCAATCCTTCTAAGGGGTAAATGCCCAAAGGAAATGAGGCAAGCACTTCAGAGATAGATGCACCTCCATCTCCACTGAGGCATTATTCACAGCATCCAATATATGGAAACAACCTAAGGATCCACTGCAGATGAATGAATCAAGAAAAGAGAAAAGGGGAGGGGAGGGGAGGGGAGGGGAGGGGGGATAGTAGACAATAGGACAGACAGCAGAATACATCAGACACTAGAAAGGCAATATGTCAATCAATGGAAGGGTAACCGATGTGATACAGCAATTTGTATACAGGGTAAAAGCGGGAGTTCATAATCCACTTGAATCAAACCATGTAATATGATGTATTAAGAACTATGTAATGTTATGAACGACCAATAAAAAAAAAAAAGAAATATTAGCAAACAACATTCAAAAACACATCAAGAAGTTAACATACCATGAAAAAGTTGCTTTTATCCCAGGAATGTAAGGTTGGTTCAACATAGGCAAATCAATAAATGTAATTCATCACATAAATAGAATGAAGGATAAGAATCATATGAATATCTCAACAGATGCAGAAAAGGCTTTGATAAAATTTAGCACCTATTCATATTAAAAATGTTAGAGAAACTAGGCATAGAGAAAACTTACTACAACATTATAAAGATCATAAATCTCAAAACCAAAGCCAACATTATACTATAGAAAAAAATGGAAAGCACTTTCTCTAAAATCAGTATCAAAGAAAATATGTCTAATTTTATCAATCCTATGCTATATACTTTTTGAAACTAAGGCAGAAAATCAGGCAAGAGAAGGACATTACAGGGCTATTAATAGGAAAAGAAGAATTCAAATTATCTTTTCGCTATTGACATCATCCTATATCTAGAAAACCCCAAAAAACTCCACCAGAGGACTTCTAGAGCTGGTAACAAGATCAACAATCATTAATCAACAGCTTTCCTGTACACGAAACATAATTCTGCTAAGAAAGAAATCATGAAAACTATCCCATTAAAATTAAAAAAAATTAAAAAAAAAAAAAGAAACTGGTATCTAGAAATTAGATGAATGAATCAAGAAACTGGTATCTACACATGATGGAATACTATTCTGCTTTTGAAATGGAGATTTCATTGTTTGTAACAACTTGAATGAATTTAGAGAACATTATACTAAGTAAAACAAACCAGGCACATATAGAAAAATACTGTATGATCTTATTGATATGTAGTATTTTTAAAAAATTCAAATACATAGAGAATAAAATGGCAGATAGCTGGGGTGGGGTTTGGGATAAGAAGTGAGGAAATACAGGACAGAAGGTAAAAGGTATAAATGATTAAGTTCAGAAATACAAGATTCAACACAAAGATTACAGTTATAATATTGTACTATATGCCAGAAATTTGAAAAGAAAGTAGAATTTTGGTGCTCCTATCACACACACAAGAAAGGTAACTAACTATGTAAGGGGATGAATTGATATTAGTTGATGTGACTATAGTAACTATTTCACCAAATATACGTATATCCAAACATGTTTTATACATAAAAGATTAAAGAAAAATTTCATGTCTTTTTTTTTGAAACATGATCTGTTAGGATAATACACTTGATAGAATTTTCCTTGGATATACTGGATATTTTCAAGCATACTGAGTTATTAGTCTTTTCAGTGCAAAAGAAATTTTTCATATGCTAAGTTTAAGACAGGTGTTTTCCCATAAATTTTGTTTAAAAAGATAGTTCCTATTTTATTTACACATTTATTTGCAGTTTTATTAAAATAGCACTATCCTGAATCATACAAAAAAAACCTCAAATCCAATATAATTCCCTAAGTTAGAAAAAGCACAAAAGGCTAGTTCATATTAAGGCAGCATGTACAACTTGGCAAAAGAAAAAAAATGAACAGGAAACATCATTCAAGACTAAGGAATAAAACATAGCATCTTCTGGTTCAAAAGTGGCACCAGTTGTCTGGGAAGCAACTTTGACCATCCTTCACAAACCCTGATCTTTGTAGTTTTGGTGAACACATTAGGGACCAAATGAAAATGAGATTGGCTGGGTATTTTTCCTTCTCCTTCCAAAAAGTCCTTCCCAGAAACAGGGTGAAAAATATAGTCTCTGGGCAGAGAACAGATGAGTGCAAGAATCCTGCATTATATACTTTCACCTACCTAAGGTTTTCCTCCTTCTCTTTTCAGAAACTTCTTAAAATTAATACCTGAGAGAAACTTAAGGTTTTACTTTTTAAAACTCTTACTGGTTGCCTAGCATTGAATGAGAAAAATATAAAAAACTTAACTTTCATATCCTAATAATTCTACTTATGCAAAATTTAAGGGGTCTAGATATTTGAAAAACATGTGGAGAGACGGAAATTGCTGGTTTTGTTTTTACCTAACTTAAGTTGCTTGGCTTTGTATGAACAAAACTGAACATCTCCTCATGGTACTATCTTCCAAAGAAGAAAATTGGAAAAAAGTTATTAGAGGAAATGCTTTAAGTATTTCCCTACTCAGTATTATGTTGGTTATGGGTTTGTCATATATAGCCTTTATTATAATGAGGTATGCTTCTTTTTATTGTTGGTTGTTCAAAACATTACATAGTTCTTGATATATCATATTTCACACTTTGATTCAAGTGGGTTATGAACTCCCATTTTTACCCCGTACACAGATTGCAGAATCACATCAGTTACACTTCCATTGATTTATAGATACTTTGTTCAGAGATTTTATCATCAAGGGATGTTGAATTTTATTAAATTTTGACTGCATTTGTTAGGATGATAATGTAATTTTTATCCTTGATTCTACTATTGTGTATTGTGTTTACTGATTTGCACATGTTTAACCATCCTTGCATCCCTGGAATGAAACCAAATTAAACATGGTATATGATCTTTTTAATGTGCTGCTGAATTCTATTTGCAAGTATTTAAATTGAGACTTTTGCCCCTATCTTCATCAGGAATATAGGTCTATAGTTTTTCTTTTTTGTTGTTTTTGTGTCCTTGTCAGGTTTCAGTAGCAGGGTAATGATGGTTTCAAAGAATGAGTTGAGAAGGATTCCTTCTATTTTATGGAATAATTTGAGGAACATTAGTGTTAATTATTCTTTAAAATTTTGTTCAAATTTAGCAGTGGGCTTTTTTTTGTGGGGAGACCTTTTATTACTGATTCAATATCATTATTGTTTATTTGTCTATTTAGATTTTTAAATATCTTTTTGGTTCAATTTTACTAGGTCTTATGCACTCAGAAATTTGTCTATTTCTTCTAGATTTTACAATTGATTGACATACAGTTTTTCAAAATATTCCCTATTCTTTTTGTCAGTTTTGCTTGATTTATCAAAGAACCAACTCATTGAGCTTTTATATTATTTCTTTTTAGTCTCCATTTCATTTATTTCTTTTGTGATTCATATTATTCCTTCCTACTACTGGTTTTGGGTTAGTTGTTTTTTCTCTAAGACGTTGAGATTTTTATTTAGATTGTATGAGATCTCTCTTTTTTTGAGGGGAGAGGGGTACCAGGGATTGAACTCAGGGGCACTCAACCACTGAGCCACACCCACAGCCCTATTTTGTATTTTATTTAGTGACAGGGTCTCACTGAGTTCCTTAGAGCCTTGACATTGCTGAGGTTGGCTTTGAACTCATAATTCTCCCGTCTCAACCTCCTGTGTCACTGGGATTACAGGTGTGCAGCCTCTTTCTCTTTCTCAATACAGGCACAAACTATAAAAATTATAAAATTCTCTCTTACAATTGTTTTTGCTGCACTCCATAGGTGCTGTATGATGTTTACTTTCCATGTGTTTGAATAATTTATGCAGTGTCTATCTGTTGATTGTTAGTTTCATTCTTTACTAGTGAGTAGAGAAGATGTGAGATACTATTTCAACTTTTTTAAATTTGTGAAGACTTGTTTTGTGGCCTGATATGTGGTTTAGTTTAAGACAATGTCTGTTAAGTCCATTTTATCTAGAGTATAATTTATTAATCTGTAAATCATTTGTTCTCAAATTAGCAATTTTTTGTTAGTTTCTTTATTAATTTTTTGTTTATATGTTCTATCTACTGGTGAGAGTGGGACTTTGAAGTCATCCAGAATTATGATATTGGGATCTATCTCTCTCTTTATGTCTAGTAGGTTTTCTTGGTACATGTGTTTTGTATTTTTACAAAAGTGGATGCTTTGACATGTAAATTCATAACCACTGTAACTTATTGATGAATTGTTCCTTATATGTTCCCTATAAAGTGACCTTCTCTATCTCTCCTGCTTGCTTTTGGATTTTGTTTTCTATCATTTTATTTTCAGTCTGTGTATATCTTTGCTGGTGAGGTGAGTATGTAGGTAACATACGGTTGGGTCTTGTTCTTAGCTCATGCAGTGTCTTTTCATTGGAAAATTAAGATAATTCACATTCAGAGCTATTCAAGATGTGGACTCATTCCTGATTTTTTTTCCTGATTGTTTTAAATATTCCTTACTTCCTCTTATCGGTCTTTGAAGTTTGATGGCTTACTCTACTGATTCTTTCCTATTTCTAATTTGTATATCTATTTTTCTCGTGGGATTTTTTTTCATGTGCTCTCACAATGGTGATTTTTTTTCTCTTCTGGTTATAGGATTTTCTTAAGCATTTTGTGTAATTCTGGTCTAGTGGTCATAAATTCCCTTAGTTTATACTTATCATGTCAGGTCTTTATTTCTCTCTTCAATTCTGAAGAATAAGCCTTGCTAGGAATAGTAATTTTGGTTGGTAGTTTGGAATTTTAAATTTTAGGATTTGAGATATATCACCCCATGATATATTGGCATTTAGAATTTCTTTTGAGGAATCTGCTATTAATCTTAAGCGTTTGCCTTTATATGTAACTTGTTTCTTCTCTCTTACAGATTTTAATGTTATTTCTTTGTTCTGTACTTTAGGCAATTTAACATGTCATGAAGAGGTCCTTTTTATTCTGATTATATCTATTCTAAATGCCTCTTGTACCTGGATGTCCATGTCTTTCCCAAGATTTGGGAAATTTTCTACTATTATTTCATTGAATAGTGTTTTTTTTTAAACATCATCTGCCTATAGTTCTCACTAGGAATGCTGATGAGCTGAAAAATTTGATTTTTTAAGGGCTTCCAGAGATCTTGTATGTTCTTTTCATTCCTTATTTTTGCTTGAGTATGAAATTTCAAAGTACTTGCCTTTAATCCCTGATATTCTTCCTTCTGCCTGGTCTAGTCTATTTTGTGGCTTTCATTAGAGATTTTTTTATCAGATTTATTGCGCTTTTCAATTCTAGGATTTCTGTTTGCTACTTTTTAAAATCTCTCTCTCTTCACTGAATTTTCCTCATTATCTTTCTTAACTCATCTAACCATTTATCTGTATTTTCTTGGGTTTCATTGAGCTTTCTTAGGATTATTCTTTTAAAATCCATATCTAGCATTTCATCCACTTCATTATTTTTGGAGTCTGTTACTAGGGAGTTATGAACTTGAGGAGGTGTCATATTACCTTGCTTTTCATATTACCTGTGTTTTTGAGATTTACACATCTGTTTATATGGATAGCTCTTCTACTTTTGTATGATGACTTTCTTAGTAAGCAGTTTTCTCTTTACAGCATATCTTAGAGTATTGGTTTGTTGCTCAATATTGAGTTAATTTTCTATTAGACTCTATAGTTTAATCTCTCCATGGATTCTTTTGGCTGTGAATAGTGGGTCTGGATACAGTATAAGAATCTGAGGGAAGCACTCTTTCATAGGTCTTGTAAGAGAGAGGGCCCTCTGAAAACTTGAGCAGGTTTGCTATATACAGCACAGTATTGGGTGAACCCTGTGGTTATTCCTACAGTGGGAGCGGAAGCCTTTATTAGGTGGTTGGGAGTTTCCATAGGTACTATTGATATTGAATCTGTTACTGGAAAGAAATTCTGATACCGGTTGCTCCAACTGTGAAGCTCTTATTCTTAGTTTGTACACTGCTACAATTACTGGTGTTTCACAGGGCGAGGTATGGGCTGAGATCACAGTTCCCTCTCTGTGATACCCACAGTCCTGTTAACAATGTGTGATCTGATAAGATGTGGGCATGATTGATGCAGAGAGCCTTCATATACTCGGTGTTCATAATGGTTGTATTATTCCTCTCTGCTGTTACTGTGTGGGTCCCTGTCCAGGAGTGAACCTCAGAGCCCCCCTAACTTTTCCTGCATGATGGATTGATGACTGGGAACTTTTGCTTCCCCCGTTCTTTAAGTTGAAGTATCTGTCAAAGTTCACACTGGAACAACATATAATTCCTCCCAGCTGGGCTGTGAGTGTACACAGTGAAAAAGCACCCATCCAATGGATACGGGCCCTGGGGCTCAATCCCTGGCAACACACACACACACGCACACACACACACACACACACACACACACAAATATTGATAAAAACCAAAAATATAAAAAACTAAAAATTTGAAAAGGAGAAAAATAAATAAAAATGAAAAGGCAGGAAAAAAAAGACAAAGGAGAAGCATAAAAACATGAAAAAGGGGATTTTTTTTTTTTAATAAAACCTCTTCTTTCTGAGGTGCTCAACGATGGTGTTGGGGTAGATGATTCCAGAGCTTCTCTTCAGGTCTTCTTAGACTATGCACCTCCCATGCAATGGCTATGGGTTTTTTATGCCCTATTTTTTTTTTTTTTAAGCTGGGTAACTAGCAGGAGTGGTTTGTGGCTGACACTAGATAAAATTCTACTCTTCTGCACTGCATGCTGGAACAAGCTAGCATGGAATGAAAAATGTACCAGGCAAAGATTATCTTCTTTGATTTATACTCTACACAGTCCATCAGCTGGGCCAACCCAAGCACTGTGATGTGAACCCAGACACCTCTGAGAGCAGACAGGAGGGATGGAGTCACAGAGAGTCTTTATCTTGTGCTGGGAAGGAGCAGCAGTATTCAGAATCCATAAGCTCTGCTGCCCTTGACCATGGTGACCCCAGACCTGGCTCCCACGTGAAACCGCATGACACTGCACTTCCTGGATTCAGAAGGCATGTAAACCTAAACCGTTGATTTTATAGGGAAGCACCTTCTGTATTGCCATGTGCATTTCCTACACCATAAACTAAGCAGGCCTGAGTCAGAGTCACTCCCCAAGCCAAAATTAACCAGTGAGATGGCCACTTGCTGAAGCCTCTTAATGAAATGGCTACAGGGTCCTTGAAGTAGAAAATGCCAGGATTTCTGTCCCCCAGAAGAGTTTAAGCTCAGACAGTAAGACTTTTCTTAAGATGGCTCCTGATTACAGGGGAAATACAGGGAATTACTAAAACCAGCTCTTTGTCAATCCCAGTTCTCTTCAGCATTTAGACTGTATTCTGTACCAATGGAGCTCTCTGGGACTTCTCTTTCCCTTATGCCTAGGCTAAGGGGATACTTTTCTTCCCCTGGATGTGTTGCCATTCAACAGGGTTCTGGCATACTCTTTCTCTTGGTATAGTCTATTATACAAAATCTCGAGGTTTCACCTCACCTTTATCTCTTCAGTAAATTCCAGTCTCTCTCCCTGTCATGCACCTCAACAGGCAGCTACAGACCTGTTGTTATTGTTCAGTCTTATGGAGAATAGATGGCTCTATCCCATCATGTTGGCTCCTTACCACAATACTTTATTAAAATAAGTCTTTTTGTTATATCTCATTTGTCATGTGTTTTCTCTCTCTCAACTAAAAAAGAGAAAGCATTAACTTAATTTTGCTCCATTGTTGAAAGAGTGACCTTTCCCCTGAAGTATAGAGTCTGAAGTTCCAGTATGTGCAGGCATAAATTTGTGTAACTCACCGTTATAGCTCCTAGGAACTTGCAGTTCAGGCATGGAGTAATGCTTAATAAGTATTTGTTGATTGAAAGCTACCAAACTTGGCCTTGGGCTTCTGTTTTTTCTTCATCCACACAACTTCTTATTTCAATTTCATATTAAATGCTAAAGTTCTTAGGTAGTCTTTAGCTCAGAGAAAACATTTTCTCTTTTATGTCTTGTTCAGTTTGTACCACATGATATTGTTTCCTTCCCCATTTGCCAACAATCCAAATGTTCTCCAGAGACAGAGAGGTGGTTCTCAAAGTGAGGTCCCTGGACCAGTAGTGTCATAGTTACCTAGAAACTTGTTAAAAATGCAAACTCCCAGACCTCACCCCAGATCCTCTTCATCATTAACTCAGGGTCCTAGCAGTCTATAGGTTCATAAGCCCACCAAGTGCTTCTGATCCTCAAACAAGTTTGAGATCCTCTTCTACAGGGACATTTAAGACTCTAATTTGATACTCAAAAGGAGAAGGTGCCCAGAGAGCACCACAATTATTCCTTGGCCTCCCTTTTAGTGGATTTTGTTACTATTTTCAAAAATTATGTTTTGTTTTTAAACACTGAAATCATACTCAGTTCTTTCTAGAAGTAGGAAGCAATATGAATCTCAAGTGTAGTAATTCTAATATATCTGACCTTTAAATTAGTTCTCATAGACTATATCTTGTGGCCCCTTGATAGCATAGTTTAATGAGTTTATAAAACACATGTAAATACATTTATATAAATATAACATTTATAGTTAAATATTTATATTTGTAACAGAATGTGATTCGTATGAATATCTCTAACACTCCAACCTCCTTGCTCCTGGTTTTTACTTTGCCATCAAACATTTCATTTGCAAGATTCCTGGAATATCCTAAGAATCCTGAGTCAGTACTAGTACTCAATCATTGAAAAGTCAATGTAGAGTTTTGCTGCTTACCCAATTGTGTCTTGATTGCATCTGAAATCTCAAACATAATGGATGTAGGAAGTTTTATAGTGGTGTCATTAGGACCTGGTATAATAAGGTGAACTGCAAAGAAATAGATATAAATAAGATAGGGGAAAGACAATCAATCATGACATAAAGCTCAGAACACCAGGTACTAGAATATGAAGCTTAGTGTTTATTTTGGTTAGTCAGTTTTGACCTCAAATTTAAAATGTTGGGAGAAAATATGATCATACCTTTGAAATAGAGTGTTTTCCATTTTTAGAACTGAACTACTGAAATCCTCGGGATTTAATCTATAGATTAAAAATTATAAAATGTCTGTTTAAGATGTGTGATGAACCAAGATTATTATCAATGATTTTTTTTTTTTTTTTGGTAGTCATAGGGATTAAACCCAGGTCCTCCTACATGCTTGGCAAACATTTTACCACAAAGCTACATCCCCAACCCAATGACAGTGACTTTTAAAAGAGCAGTTCAATACAAGAAAGACTCCCATGTAACTTCAAACAACCCTGTGGGCACGTAGGATGAACACCATCATTCCCACTGGGCATGGGCTAAAGATTCTTCTTGAACACACCGTGATAAAGGCAGTGTCTCTTGGCTGCTAGCCTAGAAGGCACACAGGTCAGGATGGCACACAGTGATAGGAAATAGACTGACAATTTAACAGCTCTTCTCACTGTGTAAAACTCCTTCAGGGCCCTATTATTAAAAGACAGTCTAAGCTGCTGATTCTAGATATGGGTTTCAAGGTTGACTCACCTAGTATTGGTCCTCCATAGGGAGTCTTATCTGGGGATTTAGTGGAAGCCTTGTGAGTAACATTCTGAATCACTGTTGAAATACAAAAGAAATAGTGAGTTGAGATAAACAAAACAAAAGAGGAAGCAGTAAGGAGTTAATAATGTGAAGCCATCTGTCCTGTGAATATCCTAATCCAAGTTTATCAGTTAATAAAAAACAATTCAGTGGGCTGGCTACACAGCCAGCAGGAGGATTACCTAAATACCTCTGCCTTTAGGTAACGAAAGGATATTATTCTATCATAAAGTGTTCCATTCTAATTACTGGAAGATTTCCTTTGTATCTCTACTCCCTGAAAACTGCCTTTTCCCCAGGTCAATTAAAACTAGCAAAAAATGTAGCCTGAAAGCAGAGATAATTTCAATTCTAACTGACCCTGTTTTGAAAGTACACTTAGGATATTTTGTTTTCTTAAAAGAAGAACTATTTAAGGATTCATCTCTTCTATCAAGAACCTTTCTGGAAATAATGGAATCATTTTAATAACTCGAAAAACAAAGTCAAAACAAAAACAATTGGACACTGAAATATACATAATTCTTGAAACCTGAACATCTTTACTTTCCCTAAGTGATCACTAAATCACAGTTTTCATTTCACATCTTAATGTAAATGTTCTATTAATGGCTTTCTTTATGCATGATATCTTAATCCTGAATTAAGCTCCACATACTTAAGTGACTTCTAAAAATTTAATACTTGTTATGGTTGCTTTGTCCAGAGTTGTGCTCAAGGTTTTGCATATTGGTACAAGAGCCCAAATTACCTATTAAGTGCTAATTTACTAGACCATACTAGTTTCTTCAAACTTTTTCTGAAAAGCAGAAATCAGAGTGTTTGAGAAAATATATAATTATTTTTGTTTAAAAGTATATTAAAACTAGTTCTTAGGTACCCAGAGAGCAGACTAATTACCTTGTTTGATGATTGTTATTGGGATTAGCTTCTTTGGGACATACGCTGGCTGAAAAGAGAGGAATAAAAATCAGCTTCCATATCAGTTCTAATGACCTAAAGAAATAGTCCTTCCTTGTCTTTAATGAATTCTGTCAAGCAGGTTTAATAGTGACTGTATAGATCTTTACTACCCACATCTGCCTCTATTTTATTGGATTCACCTGGTTTCCACAATAATTATCCAAAGGATTGATGGCAGCAATTTATTCAGAATTCTCATTTAGTTAAAAATTGCAAGGGACAGAAACTAATTCCTCTATGTTGAATATAGGTTTATTTTCATTTGACTTGAGGAGCCAAGTTCTGTCTTTATATTGCCTCTCAAAAAGATGCTAAGTTACCATTGTTCAAGCACACCCTGTTGTAGCTGCTGTTACTACAGGCACCACAACCTCTTTGAGCTCCTGGAACCAAGCCTTTGTTGCCTGAGAGGGCAGAGCTGGGACTTAGGTCCAGACAGTTCTTACCTCAAAGCCTGTATTCAACCATTCTGCACCTACTTATACACAAGGGACTTCAGAATTAGAAGGGCACATCCCAGAGGACTATACTTCCTCCCCTCACCCAAATTGCATCAGAGGTCCCACTGAAGGTTTTGACACCATACACTGGCTGGCACTAGGTTTATGCTTTAAAACAGAGTCCCTGCCAGACAAAATCAGGAGCCAAGGATAAAACAGACGAGAGCTACGTGTAGACACACAAAGAGAAGGGCAGCAAATACATGTGAGAGGTCAGAGGTGAGCTGAAAGGTCCTTGAATTTTTGGTACCTGGTCTAACTTGTGTTTATGATGTAGACATACCATGTAACAGACCTGTTGATTGTGAAGCATGTGGTGAACATGAGATACTGAGCAAATAGGGGTTCACAGTTGTGAGCAAGAGAGTTATTTACATGCTATCATTTTAATGAATTGTATGCCCATGTTGAAGAAGGGCCATAATACCAGCCTATTTTTCTTGTATTATGGTACTTATGTTTAAAAACCACAAAAAGTTTACTACCATCAGGTCATTTTTGCAAAGAGGTATCTGTACTCATTGACCTAGCAATTTCCTCCTCAGCCTAAGGAATTAATCAGATAGAGATAATTCTTTACACATAAGGTTGTTTAATATCATAGTTTAAAACAACGTTAGTTTCCAAAAATATAGGTTTTATTAAATAAATTATATGGTCTAAGTGTTTACTTCTATTTAATAAACTGGAAAAATATGCAGATTATGAATAAATACAAAGAATACAAATATGCATACATGGTATGTTGCAATTTTATAGCAAATACAGAGACAAAAGTCAAAAAAGGAAAGACATCATAGTTTTGTTATTTTTAACAGTAGTTATTTCTTATAAGCTAATAGTGATTTTGTCTTGCATACCTTCATGTATGCCAGATTCCTTACAAGGTGAATTACATTTCCAATCAGTCAAAGTTACCTTAATCTATAGTCTGTTCAGCTACCACATATGCTTCTATGTGGCAACTTAGCTTGTGCGCTTCTGGTGAATAGGGGAATGATTTAAATACAATTTAGACATGATTTTTTTTCCCAAAGGGAGTAGAAGAGGAGGAATAGAAGAATAACCTTTAATGGGAAAAAAAAAAGATTCTCAGTTTGAAGGTTGTACTTCTAGGAAGACCCCTCTCTGCTTCACCATAGAAAGATTTTGTCAGCATTTCCACACGAATCCTTTTCTGGAGAGGACAGACAGGCTCATTGCATAGTATATTCTTGTGTCCCCCTTAAAATCAGTCTACCTGGCTCCCCTCTACCTGCACTATCTACTTCTTACCTATGAAACTTCAGGAAAAGTGCCGCAGGTATACAGTTTCTACCACTTCTAAGAATTTTTTTATATTAGCATTTATTTTTGCTACTGATATTTTTAGTTTTTTTCATAATTACATGTATATATTTAGGAGACACAATGTGACATTTTGATAAAACCATACAACAAAGAGTGATTAAATCAAGCTAATTAACTTGTCGAACTACCTTACTTATCCTTTTAGGGGGTGTGAGTCATTTGATACTTATTTTTAGCAATGTTGAATTACATGTTATTAGTAATTATGGTCATCTTTCTGTGAATTAATTCTCAAAAATGTATTCTTACTGTTTGACTAAAACATCTCCTCATTCCCCCTCTGCCTCTGTCCTACTGGCTCACTTCCCCAGATACTAGTGATCTCTTCTCTTGAGTTCAACCCTCTGAGAATTTTAAATGACTGGTATAGCAACTTCCAGTTACATGAAAGCCTCCTGGTGGGGGAGATACATTACCTTTCTAGGTACCAAGGGTCATTTTGGGTAGGTCTGTGGCTACAGTTACAAAAGTTTTTGAATGGTGTACCCTATATTTGCCCTACAAATCCTGTCTCTTAGTACATGTTCTGCAGAATGTGAAGTTTTTCAGAAACACCTAACACTTTATAGCAGAAATGCCTACACGTGGCTGTGTTTGTAGCCTTTGAATTGTATTACTCCAATTTTATTCCCTGTGATGTAATGATTAATTTAAGACAAACAATTTTTCGACAAGGACAAATGGAAAATATTTTACTCTTCACATGAATGGAACAGTTTCTGAGTTCTTAGTTGAGTACAGACCAATGTTCTAGTAACTTGATGACAAGACTACAGGTACAATTTGTGCTGCCAAAAATAAGGAAATCATTTAGCTGCAGAATGCAATTCTTTCTAGACCTACAATTGCTGTCTTATCTAATCTGCAATTCAAAGGTGCTCTGACACTAGATAGCTACATCTCAATAGGTAGGTTCCTCCCCTTCCTCTCCCCAGTACTGAGGATTGAACCCTTTGGGCTATATCTGTGGTCAATTTTAGTTTTTATTTTGAGACAGGATCTTCTAAGTAGCTGAGGCTGGCCTTGAACTTGAGATTTTCCTCCTTGGCCTCCTGAGTAGCTGTATAGCAAAAGGTAATGTTTTTAAAGGGCATCAGGAAAGTCCTGCTACCTCATACATCTCTGCCAAAGAATCTAAAATCCCCATATAGAAATCCACAAGGTGCATCCTTTCCATGTGTTATTAATGTTTAAGGAAATATCTGTAACCTGAACCTTCCAAAAAATGAAATAGTGTGATAACTTTTAAGATAGCAATGTTTAAACAATCACTACCTGATTTTATTTGAATTTGATGTACAATATTTTTAAAAAGACACCTATTGTTCATTGTGCATTGGAGTCACAGGTACAGATGGTGAGAAGGTTGCAGGGGGAAGAGGGAGTGAAAGTTCTGCAGGCTGCCATGCAGTTTGGGCTATTATGGTGCTATAGCTTGAATTTGTCCTTCAAAGTTCATGTGATAGAAATGTAATTCCAATGTAACAGTGGGAACTTTAAGAGGAAATTAGGTCACCATTACCTGGGGAGTTGGTTAGTTAACACTAGAATGGGTTCCTGAAAAAAGGAAGAGCCTGGCTCCTTCCACCTCTTAGGTATGCGCTCCTGCCCTTCTGCCCTTCTGCCTTCCACCATGGGATGATGGCCCTCACCAGATGCCAGCTCCCTGATCTTGGACTTCATAGTCTCTAGAATTTTATAATCAATCTCTGTTCTTTGTAAATTACTCAGTCTGTAATATTGTTATGGCAACACAAAACAGATCTAGTAAGACACATGGCATCGGCACAACACCACTCTCCATGGACACTACCTCTGAAGCAATTCTTCAGCAGTTTCTCACTGACTCTCTTTGTTCTGCAGCTTTCTAACCCCTAGGCTTACTGTAATCATCTGTCACTACTTCCTCCAACAGTTCTCACCCTTTCCTTCATTTAGCAAGTATTTTTAAAATACTTATTATATGCCAGAAAGTTAATATATTTACCTGCTGCCCTATAAGAGATATGTTATCTGTTTCTACTTTTCTAGATACCTGTCCCTTTACAACCGTACTTCCCTTGAGCAGAGAGATTAAGAAAATTTACTTTTACTGTTTGTCTTGGATGTTGTGACTGAGTATGCAGATGGTGACAATTAATGGGGAAAGAATGCTGAAGTGGTAAAGTGAAATGCTCTTGAGACAAATCTAGTGTGCTTTTTTGGTCATGGCTAGAGAAAGCCTACGCTTATTCAGAAACAAGCACAGCAGCCACAACAGTTGCATAGCAGAGGAAATTTCAATTGACCTTGCAGCATACTAACTTCCTCCTGATATTGTTTGAAAAATTAGGTTTAATAAAATTAATAAGAATGCTATTTTTTGTAGGTGTGTCTATTTGGAGATTTTGTGGTGTCAAAATATTTATTGTAGATGTAACTATTTTCAGGCCCTGAGAAAGAAGAGAAATGTCCACTTTGGGGTTAAAGGTTACTCAAAATAAAATTTCAGTTACTAAAGAGCCAAACCACATGAGAGGAACTTGGGATTGTTATAATTCAGTTTTTTGGATGTCCTAATGAAAGTTATTAAACATACTGATTCAATATAAAATATAAAATCTGGCTGGAATGAACCTAACATTCTACTTCTCATAGTCTTTGAATTTCTTGTCAGCAGAAAAGAGATGAGACATATACCTTTGATGATATGGTTGGTCTACATATATTTTTCAAGTTCCTGCTTAAGACGAGGATTGTTAAGAGTGGAAGGATGCACAATCTTAAAGTATGGGTAGGACTAAAAAGGCAATTCTTTTTATTGACATGACTCATCTGTTGATACACTTTAAACATTGGTAATACTTATTTTTGTCAATAAAAGATATGACTTCTTAAAATATGGGTGGATTTGGAATAGAAGAAAGAAAGTGAAAATAAATATTCTATCTTGGAGAACACTAGGAGATTTTGATCAATTATATTTGTATTTCAAAATCTATTGTGCCACTCAAAAATTGATTCTCTTTAATGAACTAGTTAGATAACTAAATTTTTTAAAAGAGATAATGTATTAAAATTTTACTCATTTTTCTAATATTATTTCTTGAAATAAGAAAACCTCTAATAGTAAACATTTGTTTTTTAAAAAATGTAATAGATGGGGCCGGGGTTGTGGCTCCGTAGTAGAGTGCTTGCCTAGCATGTGGGAGGCACTGGGTTTGATCCTCGGCACCACATAAAAATAAATAAAATAAAGGTATTGTGTCCATCTACAACTAAAAAAATATTTTTTCAAAAAAAGGTAATAGACTCTCAAGAAGGGAAAAATAGCTCAAATATCACGGTAAGTGTATTTTTCTTTCTTAATTACACCAATCTTAAGTGATACAGTTTGTTACAAAGAATACAGCTGTGTTTATGCATATACTCTTTCTGATTTTTCCAGAGGTGAAGGCAGGAGTGATACTCAAAGTATTTAACAACTGGTAGGACAAAGGCAGTGACCCATCAGAAGAGATCCTGCTACATATCTCTGCCACAGCTCTACTGGGACTCACCAGCAAAACACAACTAGATACATGAATTACAATATATATCGTAACCAGATGGATAAGATGGGGTGCCTTAAATTCAATTCAAAAATTTTAACCTAAATATTATTTATCTTTTAAAAAGGATGGCCTAGAGTTCACACAATTTTTCCCATTTCAAATAATCCCCTTAAGAAGGTATCAAGGAGTTTTTGCTGCTTATAAGATTTAGGTGTAAGAATGTATAATGAATGAACCCATTTTTCAATGTATCTTTTGCTTGAAACCTTAAAAAGTAAAACATCTGGAATGAATTTTACATCTCTTGAAATACTGCCTTCTAAAGTCAGTCTCAGAGAAGACATGGGTGAATATTTGGGCACAGACTTTATTTGGACTAAAATATACCTCTGAAGTATCAAGCTGGTTTTCAGAATCAATTCTATGTGGTCATAGAGGATGGCTGAAGGCTGTCCCACATAATTCCTTTTTGACTTTACCATGTCTGACAGCATCTAAGAGCACAGATGTCAGTTTATTTTTCTGCTGTTCTGAGAATAATCATAAAGAAAGCTTCACAGAGAAGACTAAATATATCTTTTCAATGAATTTGGGTTTTCCTTTGGAAATAACCAAGAGTTTAAAAGTACAGCTCATCAGAGCTGGCTGCTTGCGGGTGCTCCACCTCACAGCTTGAAGTGATAAAATGTTTGGCTGTGTGTCAGAGATGCAGGAAGTTTCTCCCTAACCCTTCCTATCATGGCTCTTTATGATGAGGAGAAAAAATTAAGTTACTCCATAGTAAAATGCCAAACAGCTTTCCTAATTCTGCTGAGTAACTCACACTAAATGAAATATTCTGCCAAAATAAATAAAATTTTTTGGGATATGATAACCAAAAAGAAGGAATGAAAAAAAAATGACATCATTGAATCACATGAAAGATGGAACATGACAGCCAAGAAGGTTGGAGATAAGCTATTCTTCCTAGGAAACCATTCACAACAAAGAATGAGGACTGTTTTAGAAGAGGATGAAAGAGCAATTCTATTACATTAATCCACATATGCAGTAGAGCAGATTTATCTTTCCTATGCAATACTGACTGGATCCGAGACATACACATACATACACACACACACACACACACACACACCCCATAGTAAAATAGAATCCATATAGTTTGGAGTTTAATTATTGCAAAGTAAAGCCATTTGTAAAACTAGAAATTGGATGGAAATATACTTATCTGCTCTCTGGAGAGGGAGAGAGAGGCTTTCTAAAATATAACACAACTGAAGATATGACAATGGAAAAGTCTAATAATTCAATTGAGCAAATTTTAAGACTTGCCTTCTTCAAAAATTTCAATAAACAAAATTAATTGATAACATATGTGTTCTAGATGATATCATAAAGGATCAATATTCTTTAATCTATAAACTCTTTAAATGATTCAATAAAAAAGATCACAAAATGTCCAATAAACAAAGAACTGCAATAAAGGTCATTAAATGGAAAACACAAATGTCTAATAAACAAGTAAAGAAAGTACAGATTTATCAGCCACCAGAGAAATGGTAATTTAAAACTATCACATTGGTGAAAGCTTTGGTGATGGAAATACATGATGTTGGCAATGAGAGGATTATATGAAGATACACTCTGGTATATTCCTGGCAAGACGGTAAAGTGGTACAGACTTTCTGGAAAGAAATTTGACTATATATATTAGGAAGGCTAAAAATGTAAAATTATTAATAGATAATTCTAGGTATTTGTTTTAAGGAAAAAATCAGAAATGTGAACAAAGTTTTATGATGAGTTCACTATAACATCATTTAAATAAAAAAATCAGAAATAACTTGAATGCCTACAAACTGATTAAACAGATGATGAATAGGATACCTATTATTTGTAGCAAAATGGATGAAATTGGAGGACATTAGGTTAAGTGAATTAAGTTCAACACACAAATACCATGGTCTCTCTGATATATAGATGCTTTAAAAAGTCAATCTGAATGTGCAATACAATTACTGGAAGTTGGGAAGGGTGGGGATACAGTAGGAGTTTGGATACAGAGTACTCTAAGGTTCTACAGCATAGTGGAAGGATCATAGTTCACAGTACCGTATTAAACACAAAAGAGTTCGAAAGCTCCAAATACAAAGTAATGATAATATGATGCACATATTAATGACTCTAATTTGACCAGTACATATTGTATACTTGTACTGAAATATCATATTGTACCTCATAATATTGTTTAATTATTATATGCTAATCAAATTTTTTTTTATTTTTTAGGACTTATAAATGTTAACTCTCCTGTTTAATCATAATGTAATGTACATATGTATGAAATTATCACACTGAACCCCATAAATTTGTACCAATAAAATAAAAATCTTAAAAAGTAAAAAAAAAATTAAAGTTTTAACAGAACACAAATGGTCTTATACTAGTCTTTGTAAGATTTGTTATGGATAAATTTGCTAATGCATTTCCACTGTTTTTACATTCTGAACTTTAAATTTTAGACAGTGAGGAAAATAGCAAAACCTAAAAAAAGAAAGAAAGTAAGAAAAAGAAAAGAAAAAAAATAGCAAAACCTAAAAAGAAAAAAAAAATAGAAAAAGAAAAAACCCAGGCCTGGGAACTTAGCTTCAATCCCTTTCTCGTATTGAGATTTGAAATACGTATGTTATGGTTTGGATTTTTAATGTTCCTTCTGCCCTCATCCTTCACCAAACAACAACAACAACTAACAAACAAACAAACAAAAACAACCTATGTGTTAGACAATGTAAGAATGTTCAGAGGTAAATGAGTAGATTATAGAGTTGTAACCTCATCAATGGATTAAACCATTTAATGGATTAATGATGTGAATGAACTCCTGGGTGGTAAGTGTAGGCAGTTGGGGCATGGTGGAAGAAGTAGGCCACTGAGGACATGGTCTGGACTATAGATGTTCATGAACCCTTCTTTTTTCTGTCTCTTGGCTGCCATGAGCTGGTAGCTTTCTTCTGCCACATCTTAGGCCCCAAGCCATGAAGTCAGCCAACCATGGACTGAACCTCTAAAATCTTGAGCTCAAAATAAATTTTCCCTCTTTTAGGTTGCTCTTGTCAGATATTTTCGTCACAGGAACACAAAATTTACTGATTCAACATCAAAATAGTTTCCTGGCAATCATAATAATGTAATGCTTGTAATTATTATTTGATAAGAATTTCATAGTAAACACATTTTTCTGCCAACTGAAACCATAGAAACAACTTGTCTTATCAGGATTAATTCTCAGTCCTATTTTATCCAAGCCCATTTTCTGTCACTGAAAAGAATCCTCCTTCTGGGTTAGGGATGGTAGATCCTGTGTTTTGTTTTGTTTGTTTGTTTTTTAACAGGGAAAACCCTGGGTTTGATCCCCAGCACCAAATACAAACCAAAAAGAAATAGAAAAAAAGAAAAAGAGTCCTCCTAAGCATGTACTCCCCCACCCCATCACCCCTGGGCTACAAGATCAATGGAGTAGTCTGTGAACTATTTAATTAGACATAAAAAGATAACCATCCAGACAGATCATGTTATACATTGAAGAGCAAATTTTCACCCATGATGAGAGCTTCTGCATTCATTCAACTGTAGGATATTTCACAGGCTGGATACTTACAATACATAAGAAACAAAGCCAGCACTAAATTTTCCTGTTCTTACCAAAGTAACTCCTCATCCTGGTCAGTAACATAATGTTCTTGCTTTACAATTGGACATGTGATTTGAAATGCAAACATCTCTATGTGGCTGTATCAATGGCTTACATTATACTAAGTAGTGCATAACTGATATGATGTGTCCCAGAGCAGACTGTGAAAAAAATATTTGCTCAAGTGAGACATAAAAGGCTATCTAGACTGGAGGCAGGAGAGAAAAATGCCTGGCTCACAAACCACACAAATATTTACAGTACTGAACTGAAGCTGGGCATGTTTTAAAACCAAACTGATTGCTTTTTCATTTTTAAAAGGTTGGCTACTTTAAGTAGGAAGTGATAGAAAGTAAAAAAGGAAAGATTTCAACTTTAGCAATGTACCTAGAGCATGGACCAATCAATTGGCTTTTGAAGTGTTATATTAAAAAACAATCCACATGATAGAAGAAGCATTACCTAAAAATACCTAGAATATTCAAATAACAGAATGACTATATGAAAATTTCAGAATTTTAGAGCTTCAAACAAATTAGAGATAATTTGGAATCATAGTTCTCAGAAAAAGAAGCTAATTCCTAAAACATTAAGCACTTTACCCATTTCTCCATTGCTAATCAGTTAATCCAGTTTCAGTAACTCCTAATTGGACTCTTTCCTTATTTAAATAAAAATACAATGCAGATAATTTTTTAAAAATTCTTAAAAGTGAACTGGTACATACCACTGTGTGGACTTGGTCATAAGTACTCTGGATTTTCCCATTTACTTTGTTTTTACCTGACAAAAAAAAAGGGGAGAAATGACATTATTTTAATTTTTCTTGCTCCCAAATCAATTTCAGCCCATCATTATGAAGATGACTACAACTCATGCTCTATCTTGGGCATATTATATTGCATCCTAGCCTTTTAAATATTGATTCCAATTAAGTTTTAATGAAAGGATAACTAGAAGAAAACTAAGGGTTCTCCCCAAATATTTTTATATCCACTTCTGCTGGTCTATCTTTCCATTCTAAACATTTGTAATAATAATAATAATAATAATAATAACAACATTATTATTATTATTATTATTGGCTCAGTTGTATTCACTGGTCAGCAAAATATGTTACAAGGGCCTATGACATCAGTAGAGACATCAATTTTTTAAACTGCTTATTTTAAAAAATCATATTATTAAATAAACATTTTGAAATGTAAATACTTAAATTCTATTCTTTTTGCATTTTCTTAAATACTAGAACATGAAAATTAACTCACTTCATATCATGCAATAACTAAAAATAGATAATTAAGGAAAAAAGAAAAAAATTACAAAAATCTTACTGAAACAAACAATTCCAGATACTTACTTCCTATAATAGTCTTGTGATTAAAAATCTTACTCCAAATTCCCCCTTCCACATTGTCTTTTACTCCAAATTCATAAACTGTGTTGGGCTTTAAATTTTCCACAATTGTTTCAGTGGCTGGACAGAGTTGAAAAATCCATTTTTTTTCCTTATCCTTTTCTCTATAGCGAATTGTGTAAAATCTGTTGAACCAAAATATAATACCTTAAAATCACATGGAAAGTCACAATATAATTTCAAGTTTCTTAATGTATCTCAGACTTCAATCAACTCAGAAAACTATATTTAATATTGGACTGTTCAGTTTTTAAAAATTTGTCACTCATTTACTCGTGCTAAAAATACTTATTGTGCACCCTTGAAGGACTAAATTTATTTTGATGTTCTTCAATTTCTCCAAGTAGTTCTTGTTTTTAAAAAATCTATCCAAGTTGCCTTTTTATTAATAATAAAATTTATTAACACATACTGCTTACAAATAGTATAGACTCAAATGTTATAAAAATAAATCAGTAGATATTTAAAGGCAAATGCAAAAATTTACACATTAGATCATTAAAGGTTTTACAAAGTTTTTATACTGTCAACAGTTGTCAAAACTAGATATATTAAGCAAAAAAAAAAAAAAAGCAAGGTACAAACTAGCAAGTATCATGTTACCATTATGTTTTTAAAAGGAAAGAAAGACAGTCTCACACATGCACAGACTAGATCTGGAAGAATGCTTAGGAAACTACTGCCAGCGGATGCCTAAGGACTAGGGATCAGGAAATGGGAAGGAAATTCACATTCATTGAATATCCTCTTGTACTATCAAATTTTTAAAATTCATATTCAAGCACAAATTTGTTCACATATTTTTGGTTAGTAGTTACATTAAAGACTAAATCCTTAACAAGTGGATTCAACATGAAATTAATTATATACCACAAACAAATGAAAAAATTTGCAATTATTTCTGGAAATATTTTCATGAAAAGGGTTTACAGGGTAAGAAATGAGAAAAGCTTCTGCAGTACAGATGTTATTACAATGATATTTAAGTGAAAAATTTTATTTCCACTTAAATGTGAAACATTTCCAGGGGTATGTGAAGACTATAAGACAATGATGGCTAAGCTTAGCCTTTATTTCTTTCCTATGAAAAAAGGTTTATGCAAATGTATAGGAGGCTTGAAATTGTCACTTTAAGGGAAAAAAATGGAAATGCCTTACAGTGAGCTTTATGTCTACTTGACAGAGAAACCAAGATTTTCACCAACCACTAATATACTACTCACCTGCATGTTATTCATGAAAATATCTTTATACAAAAATAATGTAGTGTTTTTATTTTATGTTCTGAAAAAAATTATTAAACTATAAGTCAAGATTTAATTTCTCTAGCTTGGCTTCTCACTTACATCAGGAAGGTCAAGGTCATGGCACAGATAATGACTATTCCAAATGTGAGCTATAGTTGATGTGCTTTCTAGGTTGGGTATACACTCTACATACTTGTTACATTTATCCCCTTATCCCAGTGGTATTACCCAGTCACCCCCTAAATATGTATCCTAAATCCAAAAAGAGAAAGGTAGATGACCTACTTCTTCTCCATCAGACCTTTTCTTAAGTTATTTCAGAAACAGCAAGAAATAATCTGCTTTCTCTACTCACCTGTTCTGAAATACAGAACACACTTACATAATACCCATCTTTGAATTTCTGTGTCCTTGAACAAGCACATTTGCAAACAATTAGCTGAATATTAAAAGACCCTCAAAAATTAGGAATAATATCTCTAGTAGAAAAGAATTCAAAAGCATCAAGTTCCAAATAGTCCCTGAGCACACTGATCATTTCAGCAAAAAGTCTCCGGAGAGGTAATGAGTGAATGGCACATTCTCTCCAACTCAAGGACCACTGCATAGTACTAGAGATGATATAACAGTCTAACTAATCAAAAGGTGACATCCCCCACTCCCAATGTTAAATCTTATACGCTGGAAAAATAATCTAATGTTGTATGTAAACGCAACACTTTTGACTAGAGGAGTGGCGGCTAGGCACAACTGCCCTTGCAAGGAAGGATCAGAGCAAAGGACAGCTTTAAGCCTTGTCTTCATTTTCCAAGAAATCAGTCAATGTTCCACTGCCAACAGGAATTAATAAATATTCCACTCTGTCAGTTCTCTTTGTTTTTGTAAGTTTGTGGTCCCTGAATTCCATTAAGTGGGCCAGGAATGTCACACACTATTGACAAAGAATGCCTCCTGACAGTGCTGGTAAAACCTGGAAAAGAAAGTCCAATGTATGAAGGGTTACCCTGGTTATCCAGCTGATACTTTATTAGTAGCCAAAAAGTAAATCCCGCTTAGATTAGGGATATGGCTTTGTAAAACTTGAGTCAGGGAACCAAGTGGTAGAGATCCAGAGTGTTTAACCAAAAGAAATTTCTTATAGGAGGTTTCTTTAATATAAAAACTGTATGTAAAAACCACAACTTCTGGGACAGGAGTCCTTGTGTTTCTCCTTTGCTAGCAGAGCAATAAACCTTTTTCCTTTATCTCAAAATCATGTCCTTGTTATTGGACTGGCATTGGGAATAAGGACAGAGTTTTGGCAACAAATTGGCAACCCAGATGTGACTTGAGAATAGTCCCAGCTCCAGCTTTCTTGGGCAGGCCTGGCTCTCTAAGAAACCCTACTTCCATGCTGAGGATGCAAGGTGGCTGGTGAACTTGCTGAGAGCAAACTGCCGGAGAGTTAGGAGATGGGTGAGTTTGCTTGGGTTGAACTAAGGAGCTAATCCTGTGAGTAAAGGAAGTGACTGAGAGACTATCCTAGCAGCTGTCAAATCTCCTTTTGCTTCAGGGAACTCCTGCCTTCTCTTCCTGAATGGTACAGATTGCTCCATCATGATCCATTTTGAGAAAAAGGAAACTGAACTCAGTAAAGTTGCAACACCCTTGGCCATCTGGTAAGTCCCCCAGTGTGCACACCAAGACCCTTGATTCTACCCATCTGGTTCCTCTTTCTGGGGACATCCATGGCACCACTGGTGTAGGTGTCAGGATTAAGTGGGACTCTAGAACCTACATACAGAGAGCCAAGATGGTGGGCCAGAAGGAGGCAGCATTCTGTGTTGCTCTGTGACCCAGGTCTCAACTAGTGGGAATACTGCTTCTCTGAGAGTGATAGAGGACTCCTACACGGCTGCTCTCATGTAGAAATCACCAGCACTGTGCCTCTGCACAGGGCCCCGGGCCTCAGTGTTAGAGCAGGACTCCAAACTCCCAACTTCTAGCCCACTCAGGGTTCCCGAGGGCTTTAGCAGGATCACCACATCAGCACCAGAGCAGAATTCCCAGATACCACTCCGTTCCCATGCAGGACACTCAGCTGCTACTCATCTACAGGAACTCCAGCTGCCACTACCCTGTGGACCCCCATCTACCAACATGGGAATCCCTTGGTTGCCTCCATCTGGTGACTCAGCAGCTACTGCCATAGTCCCCTACATGTGGTAGTCTGCTTGCACCTGAGGACATCTCACAGGTTCTAAAGACAGCCAACAGCTGCAACACTGCACGCCACAGAGCTCATCTCTGAATACATCGCACAATGCCATTGCCTGGCCCACCCCACCCTGGCGCTGGAAGTGGCCCTCTTCCATCTTGGGTCACCTTCCTCTCTATCTTTGGTGGGGGCAGCTCCCAGATTGGAACTTCAGCTGGCCATACACCGGGTTTCCAACTCCCCCCTTTCCCCAGCAGGGCACAGTAACTGCCCAACACATAACAGGTCTCAGTGGGACAGGTGCTCAGTGCGATCAGGGCGCCACCCACTGGAGGCCTGTGAGAGAGATCCCTTAAATGGGAACTAGTAAGGGAGAAGGGGAGGGTGCAACAGTTTGGAGATTAACAGAGACCAGGAACTGGGAAATTTTCAGGCAACATAGGAGATAGGACACAAAAAGAGACCCTTGAGGTGCAGTCTCCTTTTAGGAACTGGCAGGTGCCATGCCTCACTTCTAGGTGCCCTGCACCAGGACTAGCCTTCCCACCCTGGTTACCTTCACCATACTGAAGGCAGAGATACCAGCTAACAACAGACAACCCCACCTATTGGTTGAGAAGGGAAGCAGAAAAGATATGATCTCTAACCAAAACAATTAACAGTCCTGGCTTCTTACTTGGAGATTTTTTTTTTCTCCCCTTCTATTCTCCTGCTCTCACATTGCCAACATATGTGAAACCAAGTACTTTGCATGAATCAGGATTTTTGAGGACTGGTACATCTGAATAGCTAAAGTTAATCAAAAAGGATAAAGAAGGACATTTCATACTGCTCAAGGGAACCATGCACCAACAAGACATAACAATTATAAATATATATGCCCCAAACAATGGAGCATCTATGTTCAAACAAATTCTTCTCAAGTTCAAGAGTCAAATTGACAACAACACAATAATCATGGGTGACTTTAACACAGCTCTCTCACCACTAGACAGATCTTCCAAACAAAAGCTGAACAAAGAAACTATAGAACTCAATAATACAATCAATGACTTAGAATTAATTGACATATATAGAATATTTCATCCTTTGATAAGCAAATAGACTTTCTTCTCAGCAGCACATAGATCCTTCTCTAAAATAAACCATATAACATGCCACAAAGTAACTCTTAGAAAATACAAAAAAGCAGAGATACTACCCTGCATTTTATTAGATAATGGAATACAATTAGAAATCAATGACAAAATAAAAAAATAAAAGCTACTCCATCATCTGGAGTCTAAATGATATTCTACTGAATGAACAATGGGTTGCAAAAGACTCAAGGAGGAGATTGAAAAATTCCTAGAGGTAAATGAGAACTTAAACACAACATATTGAAATCTCTGGGACACTATAAAGGCAGTACTAAGAGGAAAGTTTATCACATTGAGTTTATTTCTTAAAAGAAGAAAAGGCCAACAAATAAATGACCTAACATTTAATATCAAAGCCCTATAAAAAGAAGAACAAATCAACACCCAAAACAGAAGACAGGAAATAATTAAAATTAGAGATAAATTGAAACAAAAGAAACAATTAAAAAATTGACAGAACAAAAAGTTGATTCTTTGAAAAAAATAAATAAAATTGACAGACCCATAGCTACACTAACAAAGAGAAGGAGAGAGAAAACTCAAGTTGCTAACATACATGATGAAAAAGGTAATATCACAACAGAAATATTAGGTAATTAGAAATTATTTTGAAAACTTGTACTCCAATAAAATAGAAAATATCAAAGACATCAATAGATTTCTTAAATCATATGATTTGCCCAGATTGAATCAGGATGACATACACAATTTAAACAGACAAATATCAAGCAATGAAATAGAAGACACCATGAGAAGTCTACCAACCAAAAAAAAAAAAAAAAAACCAGGACCAGATGGATACACAGCTGAGTTCTACAAGACCTTTAAAGAAGACTAATACCACTACTCTTCCATTTATTTCAGAAAACAGAAAAATAGGCAGCACTTCCTAACTCATTCTATGAGGCCAATATCACCCTGATTCTAAAACCAAGCAAAGACACATCAAAGAAAGAAAACTTCAGACCACTATCTCTAATGAACATAGATGCAAAAATTCTCAATAAGAGTCTGGAAAATCAAAGACAAAAACATATCAAGAGATAATGTACCACAATCAAGTAGGATTCATCCCAGGGATGCAAGGTTGGTTCAACATATGAAAACCAATAAATGTGATTTATCACATCAATAGACTTAAAGAATCATACAATATCTCAAATAGACACAGAAAAGCATTTGACAAAATACAGTGCCCTTTCTTGTTCAAAACACTAGAAAAACTAGGGATAACAGGAACATATCTCAACACTGTAAAGGCTATCTATGTTAAGTCCCAGGCCAATATCATTCTAAATGGAGAAAATTGAAAGCATTCCCTCTAAAAACTAGAACAAGTCAGGGATTCCCTCTTTCACCACTTCAATTTAACATAGTTCTTGAAATACAAGCCAGAGCAATTAGACAGACAAAAGAAATTAAAGGGATATGGACAGGTAAAGAAAAACTCAAATTAGCACTATTTGCTGACAATATGATTCTATACTTAGAAGACCCAAAAAGTTCCACTAGAAAACTTCTAGAACTACTATATGAATTCAGCAAAATAGCAGGATATAAAATCCACACCCATAAAATAAAGGAATTTCTGTATATCAGTGACAAATCCTCTGAAAGGAAAACTATCTCATTTACAATAGCTTCAAAAACAAACAAACAAAAAAAACACTTGGGAATCAACTTAATGAAAGAAGTGAAAGACCTCTATAATGAAAACTACAGAACTTTAAAGAAAGAAATCAAAGAAGACCTTAGAAGATGGAAAGATCTACCTTGCTCTTGGATAGCAGAATAAATATTATGAATATTACCATACTGCCAAAAGCACTATACAGATGTAATGCAATTCCAATCAAAATCACAATAGCATTCCTCATAGAAATAGAAAAAGCAATCATGAAATTCATCTGGAAAAATAAGAGGCCCAGAATAGCTAAAGCAATCCTTAGCAAGATGAGTGAAGAGCCAACAGTCTTCACATATGTCCCCAAGAGTGATTTCTGAAGAATCTCAGCTAATTCTTAACAGGAGACAGAAACAAAGTCAGTTTTGACCAACTTGGTCTTAAATGCCTGGCAGGTAAGTATAGCCTAAGAACAGTCCTACATGGACATTTAAAAGGAAAAACAATGTGTGTTTTTTTAATGTATCTTAAAATGTGCACTTCTGTCAGTCCTACCAAAAGTAAATAAAGCTGGAGACTATAAAGAAATTGTTCTTGTGAGGGAGTGCCTAATAATAATGATCACAAAGGTCTCTAGAGTCACAAGTTTGTCCCGAGTTAATTTGAGTATGATCTCATAGACCTACAAATCTTCTTAACTTCCTACATTGATAAACTCAATCTGTTTTTCACTGATATGATTATGAGTTACTATCTTGATGGTTTTCAGAGACTGGCTGAAGTATCAATTGATTTATGCTAATTGTTCAAAAAAGTAATACTTTGTCTTATTTATTATTGTGTTAGCATTATCCCTACCCTATGTATGCCCTGTCCAGTCATCTGCCATCTGCCACTATGGACCTCTGGATTGCTCTGATGATGAATAACCTTAACTGTCCATGCCTCCCCTCCACCTCCAAATAGCAAATAAGGACTTTGTGTTACTTCCCCCAACTTTGCTCTCTTTC
Organism: Urocitellus parryii; assembly: GCF_045843805.1. Lineage (NCBI taxonomy): Eukaryota > Metazoa > Chordata > Mammalia > Rodentia > Sciuridae > Urocitellus > Urocitellus parryii. Next base: position 149,861,539 of record NC_135532.1, read on the forward strand.
CACAGGAAGAAGCTTGGAGACATTATTGCTCAGTTTTCCGTAGAAATGAAATGTAGAAATTGAAATTGACAGTGGGGAAATGTAACACTGGTCCATTTTATGCTTTGAATATAGCCCTTGCTGCTCTGCCACTGCAATTTATTTTTAAAATGAACTTGTTACTTTCTCTTCCTCTTTCCCCACTCCTCCTTAATCTCTCTCATTCCCTAATCTTGGGGGAAACAGGATTACCTTTCTTCCCTGTGTTAGGCAGATTTATCTATTCTCAGAGTACACACTCACCATAGGAACAAAGTAATCCAGACCTTGGGGATGGTACCAGAAGAGCTCAGAAATGATTATCTCCCAAATTAACAAGCAAACTACAACTCCAACAGAGAACAGGTGGAATGTAGCCTTTGAATCACCTCTTTTAAAAGACCCATATTCCTGCTGGTAGTATCACAGCCTTTGGGACAGGAATCCTATGCGTTTCTCCTTTGCTAGAAAAGCAATAAATCTTTTTCCCTTCTCTCAAAAAAACCAAAACCAAAACCAAAACAAAACAAAAAAAACCCACTATATGTAGTAGTTTCATACCAGAGCCAGTTATAAAGACTTTGCTTTGCCTGATCCCACATAAGAGGTACATTGAGGTGAACAATAGATGCAATAAGGTGTATGTTACATAAAGATGATAACTATTCAATTATCAGCTGACTCTTGTCTCCTCTCAATAACTAGCTATCCAAATTGTGGACAAAAAAGGAAGAGTTTCAAAGAAGAATCTTCTTTAAATTTGTTTATTATCCAGTCTAATTGGTCCAGTATACTTTGGAAAGTACCCATAATATCAAGGACTTCTTCTGTTAGAGAAATCAATATTTACTGATTCCAGAAAAGAATCCACTGGTGGCAACATGAATGGAATCTTGCAGCATAGTGGTTCGAAAGCTTTCTCCTAAATCTTATAACCCAAACCATAAAGCACAATGTGGAACCCAAGGTATAACTACAGCATCTATTTATGAAATAATTTCTTATATTATTGATTTGTTTAAGTTCAGCAGAAAAGGAAGAAGAAACTTTTCTGAATAAATTATGCAGAGTTTGCTGGCCTAATTTTGCTCTCTTTAGCTTCTATAGTGTTCTATCAGAGGAAGGGAGGGAATGCATTTGTATATTCAGCCTACTTTACAAAGCACTGACATTTCTGGAATTATCTATCAGAGGTTAAAACTTTGAACTACTGTGAGCTTCAAAATATTCTCTACTGTAACTTTTTAAAATCTCTTTTCATTTTCTTAGAAGGTGTTTTTTTGTAAAGAGGAGCTGAACCTACTGTATTCTGAGGTTGAATTTTTTGGCTGAAAATGACTGCGTTAGGGGTCTCTACATATTCCAAGCAACCTCTTCATCATCCTCTGAGTTGGAAGTAGAATATTCACTTTCACTGTCAGAATGGAAACTTGGTACTATTAATCTTTTTCTTAGACTATGGAGTAGTGTTCACAGACATTCACTTTTATCATTGTTCTTTGGCTGGACGTTGTCTGAAGCAGAATACCCCTTGCTACTTTAAGGAATGTTTATCCTCATTTCAGGATCATTCTTCACCTGAATGAAATACTTTTTCTTGTTGTTTTGCTAGTTCTGAAGCTAACTTAGCCATCGTTTCAGAGTGTTTTCTCTTCTGAAAAAAAAAAAAGAGTCATTTTTTCAAGGACTGACTCCTATAGCAGAGTCATTTTTTCAAGGATTCTTGAACATTTCTTCCCCAAACTTCCACAGAGTTCTGATTCTTTAAGACTTCTTGCTCATTTTCCTCCAACTCACATTGTGACTTCCTGACTAAAGAACTGGCGCTTGCTTGACTAAAATCTGAGCTCGCTCCTTCTTTAATTGAGTTCCTTTAGTGTCTTCTTTTCCTTTAATTCCAGTTTACACACCTTTTAAGCTACCATATATTCTGCAGCTGGAAAGTTTAGACAGAGTCATGCTAAGTCTCAATGTAAAATAAAAATGGGGATCCCTTGTATAAAAGTATTATTAAGGATTTTAAGACAGTGACAATAGGGTATTAAAACAAACTTTGGCCCTTCTAAGTGAGGGGACCTTGCACAAGCTTTTGCACCCTTGGAGTCAGCAGGAGGTTTTCAGTTTAATAAGGAGGGAGGGAAGGAGGGAGGGAATGCATTTGTATATTCAGCCTACTTTGTTTCTGATTACAAAGCACTGAAATTCCTAGAATCATCCATTAGCTTGCTTCTTTCTATTAAAAGCTGCTCTCAGGGCTCTACTCCCTCTTCCAAAATAGTAGACGGCAGACAGAGGGAAGGAGGCTGTTCTAGCCAAAATACTAACTGCTAATGGTAAAAAATGTTATAGAATACAAGCCCTTTGTGTCTTGTGAGTCAAAATATCAACAGTGATTTATAAAATACACTTCTTGACAAGTATGTTACATGAAATTTTTGTTATTTTATCCCTGCCCTGGCTCTTACAAGACTTTAGAGAAACACTAAGAAGCTAAAATCAGACCAGATGGGCTACCACAAGTATGCATCTCTAGGATGAACACATTGCTGAGGACTTAATTGCTCGCATGATCTGGAGCTCCATTGCAAACTGAATTACAAAAGGCCAGAGTCTAGGCTTTCCAATAAACTTGATTTCATATTGTCTTCCTGTGAATAAAACAAGACAGAAATATTCTGTGCTTTTTAAAAACCCTAAACTTAACCGCATGTTTAAACAAATTTCAGCCTGAAAATTTCTTTAATTTCCATCAAAAGGCTCCCTCCTACCAAATGGCAGGCAGCCCTTCCCTTCTTCAGTTGTATTCACCCTTGTCAACATTGCCTGAGTTTGTAATCTTTAAAGGAGAGAGCATATGGGACTGTCTAGTTATATTAGAAGTAGTGAAGTAAATTTTCATTGATTAAAAAAAAGATTCCATAATAATAAACTGTGCTTTATAACCTCCTGTGCAGAGAGTGTTCCATAAGTATTTGTAGAATGAATAGAATGGATATTTAGTTTCTCATTGGGTCATTTAAATATGAGAATGTAAGAGCTCTAACTGGCCAAAGTTTCAATCACCAAAACCCACCAAAACTAACAAACAACAACAAAAATGTGATTTAAGCCATTAGGTCTACAATTTTATATATATGTGTGTGTGTGTGTGTGTGTGTGTGTGTGTGTGTGTGTTTGTGTGTATGTATGTATATATGTATGTATGTATATATATATATACCTTTATTTTATTCATTTATTTATATGCAGTCCTGAGAATCAAATCCAGTGCCTCACACATGCCAGGCAAGCACTCTGGCATTAAGCCACAACCCCAGTCCCTTCAATTATATTTTGCAATGTGCTATTCATTTTATAGGGTTTCATTCACCAAAATGCAGCATTCTTACAGAACTAATGCAAGCTGAAGTAAAACTTGCAGTGTACATTTGCAGAGGCCTTAAGATTTTAATTTATTTATTTCAGTTTATTCATATAATAAACCCTGAACAGAACAAGAATTACTATAGAAGCAAAAGAGAGGCTAAGTACCTAAAATCTGATAATCAGTGAGAGAGCCGGGTACATGCTGTTTTCTTACTCTTAATACCTTTTGATTTTCCAGGGACTCTTTTTCCTCTCTGCTTGGCAAAAGGAAATGGAAAAAAAAAAAAAAAACAACATAAAATAACCCCAAATGGAAGAACCGCAAAAGAGATTAACATTTAACATAATTCAGGGCTCTTTATTGCTTTACTGTGTACTTAACCTATAGTCAGTCTTCTCATTGTCTGAGGACTTTCAAGATCAAATGTTGGTTGCATCTAATTGTTTTGTGAATGATTAAACTTGGACACTGCACAGAGGCAACAAGTCTCTTAAAAATATAGACAGCATCCAGTGAATGTTATTAGACCAGACCTCTGGAAAACCTGCCTCCAGCAACTTGGATGTTCAGGATAGAGCATTTCATATCCTAATGAAGGGGTAAGAGTTGGTGGAGATAGTGTCTGCTTCAACTGGCATTAGTCTCAGTATAACATTAACTATTATAGCTTTAAAGAATCCATAGAATGTAATAGAAAAGGGAGGGAGTGATTTGACCAGATTACTAGTCAATTACATGTTAGTAGCATGACTTCAGGGAAGTATCTTTACTGACTTTCACATCAATTTTCTGAGAAGGTGATTTGGACTTTTCAGATCCTTTGTTTATAGAAATTTATTTCAGCAATGTATCAGACATTCTATTGAATAAAGTACTGAGATAGAGGTAGAAAATGTAGCTAAATTTGTGATGAATTATACCCAGTAGATAAATTGAAGAACATCAAAATAAATTTAGTCTGGGGCTGGGATTGTGGCTCAGCGGTAGAGCTCTTGCCTAGCAAGGGCAGGACCCAGGTTCAATCCTCAGTACCACATAAAAATAAAGGCATTGTGTTGTGTCCATCTACACCTAAAAAATAAATGCTAAAAAAAATTAAAAATAAATAAATAAATAAGTTTAGCCTGTCTACAAACTACCCGACCTTACTGTATGCCACTGACTATCTTTTGGGATGGATGAATAAATATATATGAATATATATAATTTTGGGGTCCAATGCTTATGTTTTGATACATTAACTATTACATTTTCTAAAACATCTCTTCTATACTTTTTTAAAATTTCTTCATGTCAAAGGACACTTTCTAACACATTCCATTGTCAATGTTCTTTCTTCTTCTTTTACTAATCCAAACTTTTTCCTCACCCTAGAAGCATAGCCCAGATATGTTTTGAGAAGTGCTTTATGAGAACGTCTATGTCCCCTTTTACCTGGTACAGGGAATTTGGTAGAGATTTCTCAGCAGATGAGTAAAGCTTTGCACTGAAGACAGAACCTAGGTTTACTGGGAGTAGAAGAATTAGAAATCAGAGGGAATGATCTTACTCAAAGGGCAGTCCAGAAATGAGAAGCAAGAAAATGAATCATGGAAGAAACAAAATAAAAAAAGGAAATAGATGAAAGTTTTTTTCTGAAAAGAATTGATGAGACCAGATCTTTATGAAATACGAGTACCAAGGAAAGGGAACATAAAAATCAAAAGTTTTCAAATGTGAGAAGAAAATAAAGTGATGATAAAATTATTCTTTTAATAGTGTAAAAATATGAACTTAGTTTGAGTTTGATGTGCTGATCATTGTTCCTTAGTATTCTAATGAAAATATTCCACAGTAACTGAAAATGTAGTCTTATAAATTTGAAAATGGGTCCTGGTCAGAGTTTCAGGTTTTTTAGTCATTGACATCCATGCCACTCCTCCTGATCTCAGTAGAACAGCAACATTAGTTACTGGTTAACTTTTAAGAAAAGCAAAATGTTGGGATCTTCCCCAGGCTCACTGAATTGGAATTTGCATTTTAACAGAGTCCACAGAAAGATCTGTACACACATCAAAGTTTGAGAAGCAATGCTTTACCTAACAGGTGATAGTTAAAGACAAGGCATAGGTAAGAGGGACATGAAGATAAGAGCACCAAGGACAGAACATTATTTCACATTTAGTAGGTAGGAAAAGAGGTTGGCAAAGGAGAGAAGGAATGGTTAGAGGAGCAAGAAGAAAAATGTCCAAGAAAGAAAGAATTCAGGACTGAGGGGATGGTCATCAATTCCACAGAGAAGTTAAGAAGGGTAATAGCTTAGAAAATTCTACTGGATTTAGCAGTGAATTGGTGACCACTAAAAGTTGTTTTCATGAAATGGTAGAAAGGGAATGGAAGCCAGGAAAAAGGAATATGTGGGTGGTGTAGAAATCAAGTATGTAGCAGATAATTCAGAGAAGCTTGAGAATTATGAAAAGTTGCTTGGAAGACATGAGATCAACAGATGGTTTTGGTTTGGGTTAGGGAAATCTTGAATATGTTTACAAGTAGGAGGCAAGGCACTAAGGGCAGAGAAGGGGTAAGAGAGAGGAGAACAGTGAGGAAGAAAAGGCTCGTGGGAAGAGATGGGACCAGAAACACTGTCTTAGGTCAAAGATGGGTTCCTTGGAAAAAAAGAGAAGTGAGGTCGAGGTAGAGATTAATTTAGTACAAAAAAAAAAAAAAAGAGTAAGCTGATGGTGGATGGTTCAGATTTCCTCAGTTGTAGAAGCTAGGATGGACTGGGGTAGGAAAATGAGTCAGGGAATGTAGACAGCTTCCACTGAGGAGTGGTTGGATTAGAATTATTAGTGTGGAAATGGTGAAATGAATATAGATACTTCTCAAAAGAAAAATGAACCATATGGGGCCTCTATAGACTGTATAAGATGAAATGTCAAAAGTGAATAAGTCCTCAAATTAGGGTAAAGGGATGGAACTTCCCCCAAATAATAAAAAGATAAATGAGGTTATCAAGAGAAAAATTGTGAGTTCAATTTTGTCTTATAGAGCTTGAGGTAATAGTGATATGTAAAAGTTAAAATGTTGATATCTCACTGTGTATTTATTCAACTTGTGTTTACTAAGGTCTATAATGTTCCAGACCCTGGCATGGGGACTGGGGTGACAATAATAGGCAAGAGGCACACAGTCCCTGCCCTCACAGAACTTAAATTTACACTACCCCACAAATGGGTAACAGACATTGGGCTCAACCAAGAGAGACTTCAGCATTGAAAACACCCACTTCTTTAAAACTTGGGAGAAAAAATAAAAGGCAAGAACAGACTGCTCTGGATCAGCCAAAAAGGAGAGCCCTCATTCTACATTAAGAGGAAATAAGCCCAATATGAAAGTGTCAGAATAATGTGAAAATGATTTCTAAACAAGTTATAATGCTTTAATAAATTGGCAAAGGAGAACCAAAGCAATCTTGAAAACTTTAACGAGTTGGAAACATGGGAAAGAAAAAATAAGCTATTAATGGTGACATAAATTTCTGTTAAAAACATACTTAATTCTTCATCTGGGACAGTTTGAGAATATTTTTTTGGCCTTAGTCATTTTGGGGACAAATGTGTACACTCTTCCATTTAAAGTCCATTAAGAACAAAACCTTAAATAAAGCACATCACCTCTCTCCAGTGTGGACTCAGAAAAAGATCTAAAACCATGGAAGACTCATATGGAAGCCATGCAAATAGAAGTAGAAATGTACCACAAAGATAAAATGATTTCCATTAATACTTCTGTGCTTAAAACAAAACAAAAAAAAGCAGGCATTTTTCTCTTTGGAAACTTACTACTTATGAGTTTTGATATAGAACATCCAAAGTCAAAGGACAAAGGAAAAACTTTTCCAATATATCATTTGCATAGGATGAAGAAGGCTATACAGACCAATGTGAAATGGTTTATGTAAATCAGAGACTTTACTGAGGGTTCCAGATATTTGAGTTCAGTGGCTTAAAAATGACACCACTTGGTGTTCCTGTGGTAAGCCAAAGGCATTCAGATTCCAATGGTTTTGTAAGAAGATATTCCTGAAAGAACATTTCAGCTGTGTAATCTTCCAATTTTCAAGAAATAGTCATCCCCTTTAGTTATTATTGCTTATTGTAATTTACTGGATTGGTATGAACTCTAAATTAAAAAAAAATCTGTGTGAACATGTGAAGGTAGATATCACCAAGTCTGCTTTTAATTACACTTATTTACAGTTATAGTGGATTTATTTGGGTATTTAGAATATGCACAACATTTCCAACACTTTCAAATAAAATCTAATAATTTTTCTCAAATATGCCAAGGACTCTAAGTGTCATCTCTTTATTAACTCTACTAACTTGGGAGAAAAGAGGCTGAAAAATGAAATCTATATGTACTCCAAAGGTTTCTTTTTAGTTTTGACTGTTTTTGAAATTCACTAATTTATTGAATTTCAAAAATTTTAGTTAAAGGGATTATTGATTTGGAATATTGTGATTTGATGTGCCTGGCTCCATCTATTTTATGAGAAGGGAAGGGCCACTGGTGTGTGTGGGGGTGAGGGTGAGATGTGCATATGGTCTGTGTAGCTTGGGCTTAGAGTCGAGTGCCTGTGTTCAACACTCCAGCCCCATTTGTCACCTGTCCTCATTTTTCTGTACTCATGTCTCTCTGTGCTGTCCAACTGTGGCAACCTCTATCCATCAGGACCACTCATCAGATAGAATCTTTCCTGGAAAGGTCTGTCGGACCAAGAGAAATTGAGAGAGCGACTTGGAAGCAGGGAGGACATTTTATACAAATAATGTTTATGAATTTTTCAGGTTACCAAACCTGTTGGAACAGGCTCAAAGATTTATCAAGCAAATTAATGGTTCAACTCAGGTTGCATTTTGATATGAAACTATCAGATTTCTTCCCTTTCTTCCTTTCCTCCCTCTTTTTCTTCTTTTCTTTGTCAAAGGTAAATTTTTTTTAATACAGAAAAGATAAAAAGCAACCCCTAAATGTTTATTTTCTCAGCATTGACATCCTGGAATAACCCACTAACAACTGGAATTATCTCAAGAAAACATGTGCTTTCAAGAGTACATTTTCCAAGCAAAATAAGACATGAACTTAGTGGTGGGTAAAATAAGGAATATTTCAGATTTTTGAAGCATCTCAAAATTATTTTTCAAAGTATTGGGTTTTGGAAATATCTTCTGTGTGCCTTTTTCCAAATATTTATCTCTTGAGAACCATGAACGTATTAAAAAAATTTGATTTTTTTTTTTATTGTAGATTTCCTAATCAAAATCATGTGAAAGGTACTTTTGAGAACTTATAAACATTTTAAAGGCCTCTCTTTTAAGACAAAAATAAATAAAACCACAAAAATATACACATGGTTAAAAAAATAGATGAAAAAGTACTCATATCCTTGGTGCTAAGGAAGTACACATCAAAACCATAATGAGATACTACTTCAATGGAATAGATGCCGCAAAAAATGCTGGCAATGCAAAATGCTGGTGTCAAGGTAGAACAACAAGAACCTTGTATATTGTTTGAGGAAGGGAGATGGGAGATCAGACCAAAAAAAAAAAAAGTTAACCCAGTAATTCCCATTCTACGTATTTATCTAAAAGAAATTAAAGTATATATCCACAAAGTCTTATACAGTAATGTTTATAAAATCTATATTCATAAAATCCAATACCCAACACAATTCAGATATCCACCAGCAAGGGAATGGATAGTCTAGAAGATACTCTAGAATGGATAGTCTAGAATATTTACATAGTGGAGTAGCATTCAGGAATTAAAAAAAGGAATGACTGATTGATACCTATGAGGTCATGAATAAATCTCAAAATATGCTGAATAAAAGAAGATAGGGAAGACCTTCCCATACTATCCGATGCCATTCATATGGAATTTTAGAGTAGGAAAACCAATCTACAGTGATGATAGAACCAAATCAGTGACAGCTTCTGGAGGGAGGTGATTTCTAGGGTGATAAAATGTCCTATTTCTTGTTTTATAAAATGCATGGTTTTATGCATTTATAATTACTCAAACATACACATAAGATCTGTGCATTTTACTATGTTTAAATTATACCTCAATTTTTTTGTTTAAAAGGGGAATAAAACTTTGCAAATTTGAAAATCAATTTGTACTTAAAACAGAAAAACTTAAATATCCTTATTGAAGCTTAAAAATTTGAATGTTTGTTCAATTTCTGAATGTTGAAACTAATGTAGTAAATATTTATAATAAGCAAATGCCATTTTGTAAGCAATTTAGCATCATGATTCAGTGTTTAGCATAGTGCCTGGTACATGAACATTCAGTGCCAAGTATTCACACTGGATGGAATGATGAATAAATGGCAGTGTTTTAAAAATATGCTTGATTTTTCTTACTTGTTCTGCCAAAGATAGTGGCTCTATCCCCACTATTTTTTATCTACCTATATCTCCCCCAGGTGTCTCTCCTGTTTTCTAAGCCAGTGATTCTAAACTTCAGTGGGCAGCAGAATCATCGGAAAGGCTATTAAAACACAGGTGGTTGAGCCCCACCCTGAGTTTCTGATTCTCTTAAATCTGGAAGGAAACCTGCCATTTGCATTTGTGACAAATTCCCATTTGTGGCAATGCTACTTGGTTTGGGGACCATCCTTTGAGGACTACTGTTTCAGGCACTTCTTCAAATATCAGAGCAAAGATCCATCCTTCCCCAAGCAACTTTCCAAATTTTTAGTGTCTCCTAACTACCTTCAGCCCCCTCCTCTGAGCTTTATTGCACATATTATTGCTACTGTCCATTTGCTATTTGGCTCATTCCCCCATGTACTTTCTATTTGGGATGAAACATACATCTTTGTGCTTTCTGCTCAGGGAGATCATAACTCTCAAAGGTGGGGCCCCTGACTTAAGTATCTGTGGTCCCTTCACACCTATAATGATAGTACATCTAACAGGTGATAAGTAAGTGCTTATGGTCCTGGTATTTATATGTTCTTCTACAGCATGTTCAAATACTATTAAAAGCAAGTGCTAATTTTCAAATAAAAAAACCAACATTTTTCATTTTGATGAATTACCTGTCATTGGGACAGTGACTTGGCAACGTCCAGTCATGGTGTGGATTAATGAGGAAACCCCAGGACAGGAAGACTGAGCTTGGTGTCAGAGTGCCAACCACCAGCTGCAGAGGTTTGCGTGAACGACTTTTACCTATGAAGACAGCAGGCAAGTTAATTATGGAAACATTTAGTGTACTTTATATTTGAGTAAAATGCATGAAGATGACTTGGTAAGATGATTTTTTAAAAGTGTGTGAAAACATCAAATTCTTTTCACATAGCTCACACATTAATCTTTTCCATGAATTTTAGCATGATCAAATGAAAATACCCTTTATCAGATTTATGTGCATGTGTATATGTACGTATATATGCAAATATATATCTGTATAATATAAACCATAACCAGCCATACTAATTTTTTATTTTTTGTGGGTCAAAATTCCTTGGTATAAAGTTTTTAAAACCCTGTATCTACAATGATTACCTAAATGGAAAAATTCCACACATTTTCCATAATACTGGAAGAGCAGGAGTAGTACAGGAAGCACAGTTGTTTTGATGGGAATGGGACTGATTGGATTTGCGAAATGCCAAGAATTATACTGATGAATCACTATATATTCAAGTACGTGGGTAGGTAGGTATTTGAAACTACAGTAATGAGAGAAGAAGAAAGAAACTCAACCATGGGACCAATACTAGTTCAATCAGGATAAATAAAATAAAGGAAGACTAGTAAAACTACACAGAATGAACATAAAAGATGCACCTTTCTATTCCCATTTAATCCCCTCTTTTATTTCATGAGACTGTTTCATTTGCTATAAGGAAGAACTCATATTATTTTAATCTAATGGAGCCAAACAGCAAAATAGCCTTGTGACTTTTATTAAGGTGGATAGGAAGGTACCCCTTATCTGAGCCTATTGGTGGTTATCTAAATAAGATACTTTTGAAAACTGTGCAATTCATATTGCTTTAAGTTCTGTAATTGTTAATTTGTCAAGAAACCTTTTGAATTCAGATTATATATAAACTATTGGTAGCAAATTGCCTTAGTACAGGATAGTTGACTCTTTTTACTTTTTACGGATTCATAAAAATTGTACATATTTATGAGATCCCATGTATTTCAATTCTTGCATACATTGTGTAATGTTCTAATAAGCATAAACCTATCTCTTTAAACATTTATCATTTCCTTATGGTAAAAACATTCAACATATTTTCATCTATTTTTTTATAATAAAATTTATGTTATTTGCACTTTGTCATCTATGATGATATGGTTTGCAGAAGTCTCTCTCAATGGTCAGTGTGCTAAAGGCTTGGTCCTCAGCCCACAGCACCAATAAAAGTTAGAACCTTTAAGAGGTAGGACCTACTGAGAGGCCTTTAGCTACCCTAGGGTGTGCTCTTGAAGGGACCTGTGGGACTCCAGTCCCTTCCTCTTTCTTTTTTTATCTTCTGGACAGGAGGTTACCAGTTTTGCTCTGTCATACATTCCTGCCATGATATGCCACCAGAGCCCTAAGCAATGGGGCCAACTGATCATAATCTAAAACTGTGAGTCAAATGATCTCTTTATGAGTCAGTTACCTCAGGTATCTTTTACAATAACAGAAAACTAACACATACAGTCGCTTGCTAGGGTTTAGATATTAGATGTCCCCCAAAAGCTCTTGTGTTGTGAGACACACAAGAAAGTTTAGAGGTGAAGTGGTTGAGTTTTGAGAGCTTGAACATCCTCAGTGCATTAATCTACTCATAGGTATTAGCTGGGTGGTTACAGTAAAGCAGGGTGTGGTGGGGAGAGTTGGGTCACTGGGGGCATGGCTTGACGAAGGGAGTCTCTCCATTCCTGATCGTCATGTCCTGAGCTGCTTTCCTCCATCACACCCTTCTGTCCTGATGTTATGCCTCACCGTAGGCCCAGAGGAGTAGAGTTGGTCATCTATGGACTGAGACCTCTGCAACCGTAAGCCCCAAATAAACTTTTTCTCCATTAAAATTGTTCTTGTCGGGTCTTTTTGTCACAATGTGAAAAAGCTGACTAAAAACATCCCCCTACTGTGCAACAGAACACCAGAACTTTCTCAACTAGGATACTCTGTTTTTTTAAAGATGTTTAAAATACAGTATAAGGATAGTTATCATTTCCTTGGTTGCAAACATGCATTTATCTTTCTAGGTAAATATTTTTCAGATCCACCTATAATCATACCTCATATGATAGTGATTCAAATGGTCCATGTATGACCTCCAAGGAGGGCAGATGAAAACCTTGATTAAGAGTGGGTCATATACAGGTTGAAAAAGCCTATAGATGATTCTGATATTATTTATTCCATTTCTAGGTTGATTTTTTACTAATGTAATATAACATTTTTGTATTAGAGATAAAAAGTAAAGGCCAGGGAAGGATCAAGGGTATCCAAAGTCACATGGAAAGCAGGGTCAAAACTCAAATTTATGAGTTGATTGATGATTATCTAGTTTTCTTTTTACTACACACTGGTTTAGCTTACCATGTATAAAGAAAATACTATGTAGAAATGGAATAGAGTTTTCTTTCCCCAAGGTAACCTAAGGCTTGTAGGACCCATCAAATAGTTACTTAACTAAGGTTATATCTTAATGCAAAAATGATTAAATAATTCAAATTTATGTGGTAGATACAAATATAAAACAAGAAAAAGTTAATCCATTAGTTATTACATCACTCCCAAATGCAGATTACAAAAACAAAAACTATATCCACTGCCTAAAAGGAAAGGTGGAGTATCACATCCTGAGCAAGATGAAACAATTTCCTGAGTTAGTCATAATGAAGTGAAAAATAATATCTAAGGCCAGTGTCATAGAAACCTCAAAATGAAATGAAGTTATAAAGTGCTATTAAGATGTGATCATTTTCCTTTCTATATATTTTTTATTTATAGTATGATATTTGTATCAGTTCAATAAATACTAATATGAAAACATATTCCAAGGAAACATAGTCATGAGTTTTTATTTTCTCATTCAGCATTTTGAAATATTGGGAGAACAATTATTTTAAAGTGTGTGAAAAACTGCCTGCAAAACTCTCAGCAACAAGTCAGAAGAAATGACTGAAATTTCCCTTTGGCTTTGAGATAATAAAAGAGGCCAGGATAATATTTTATATTTCTCAAAATACTTGACCATTCAAGGCTGCTCTTAAAAGAAAGGGAAATCAAGGTAAAGGAGAGGAGGGGATTGTGGTAATTGATTTCTGGCAATCATCCCTGGATTGCAGAGTTGCAAAGAGCCCCAGTGTTCAGTATAATTAAATAGCTGAATGCTTTCTTCTGTTTTATCCCTGTAAATATATAGCAAGCAAACAACAACAACAAAAAAGATCTTTTTTTCTGGGTGGTATCCAGTGTTCCATAAAAAAATAATAATTATTATTTGGATAACAGCTCACATAAGAAAAACAAAGCAAAACTTTGACAAACTCTACGGAGATAGGAAGATGCTGTATCAGATGGAAAAACTATATTACCGCTTCTACCACCTTTTCTTTCAGCAATTCTTTACTTATTTGATCTTAGAAGTCTTAGTAGTTAAGTTAGACATTGTACACTTCTAATCTCTCTCCTGTCATGCAGTAAGTGTCTACGTATTTATTCATAGGTCACCTACTTTCCTGATTCCAATCCTCCCACACTTAGAAAGTTGGGTGCTGGGGCTGGGATTGTGGCTCAGTGGTAGATGGCACATGCAAGGCCCTGGGTTCGATCCTCAGCACCACATAAAAATAAATAAAATAAAGTTTTTAAAAAAAGAATGTTTGTTGGGTGCTGCTGTTGCTATAGCTTTATGAAAGGAGTTGTTCTTCTGTTTGAATACAAAGAAGAGGTTTAGAAGGGAGAGAGAAAGAGTAACTAAAACCCAACTTCAAGTCCATTCAACACATGTACAAATGAGTTATCCTTTTGAAATGTAAATAGTCTCCTTGAATAAAGATTAGACATAAAACTTGGCCCTTGAAAGCTGAAAGGCATCATGGTGGGCAAAAGTGCTCATGTCACAGACACAATAAGGTTAATAGGAGCTAGCCTCTGATGAGCAGAACAGGACCTGTCACTATCTCATTTTATGCTCTCTACAATCCTATCACACAGCAGAACACTGGTGTAAAAAGGTTAAGTATCTCTAACTCCCTGCTGCTTGTAAGTGATGCTGGCACAAGATCCCAAGCAGCTTCTACCACTTAGCTAAGCAACTCTCCAACAGGGTCACCTGTGGATCAAGGGATTTCATCTATCTACTCCATACATTCCTAAGACATCTCCAAGGCATTTGGCTTTCCTATAGGGAAAAGAAAAAAGAAAAAAATGAAAAGTTTTGGTTTAAAGTTAATAAAAGAAAACCAATAAAAATGACTATACCTGAGCATGACTTCTTTTGGCTTGGAGGGGGAGCAGGTCGTACAACTATCAGATATTTGGGCTCTGCATCTGGAAGCAAGAACATAATTTATCAGTCAAATCCTTTAAGCAGCTGCATTGGAGAAGCACACCCACGCCCTGACTCAGCATTCCTGGGAGTTCATGACCCTCCATAACCGCAGCACCAGTGAATGAGAGGACCCTGGAATTCAGAAAGTTAATACTTCCCAATAAGCCCATTGAGTTTTTAAGATGAAAATTAAATCCAGATTTTTCAAAGCCAAATGGGCAGGAGCAGGAGAGAGGTCTTTTAAAAAAATGCTAGAGATAGATATTATGCCAATCAATAGCCATATTGCCTTCTCTCTATAAGGAGATTTTTAGCAAGTCAGATCATGTTCATTCTGTCAGCCCATGCTTCACAGAGGGGTAGCCTGATGCTCTAAAATAAGAAGGAAAGTAATAATTGCATATGACATGTGGGCCTCACCTATTGTATGGTCTGAAATTCCTTGCTTTCATGGGAACTTGAATATTTATAACCCCTATTTTTTTATTGTCTGCATAACTTTTCATACTATTTTCATATCTAATCAGTTCTTTCTTTTTTTTTTTTTTTTTTTGGCAGGGGGAACAGGGATGGAACTCAGGGGCACTGAACCACGGAGCCATATCCCAACTATTTTGTATTTTATTAGAGACATCTTTTTTGATGATCTTGACTCTCCATCCAAGGAGGAGGTGTTTCGTTTTGTGCAGAGCTGTGCCCAGGCTGTGGTTCCTTCTCATATGCCCCTTGTGAAAAAGCACTGTGATGACTCATTCACCCCCGCCCCCCCCAGGAGAAGCTGTGGCAGCTGCTAAATTGCTGAGGCTGGCTTTGAACTCTTGATCCTCCTGCTCAGCCTCCCGATTACAGGCATGCGCCACTGTGCCCGGCCTAACCAGTCATTTCTAATAAACATTCTTTAAACAAAGTCACAATTTACAGGTTGGTATAATTTCCACATTAAAAAAATTATCATTGAAATGTGTTAATAAATATGTTAATAAATATTTTTAAAATATTTAGGTTTTAACAAAATTATGTTAAAGCAATCAGTATGTGCTAACTCAAAAGGGACTAATAATTTAACAAATATTCTTGTTTTTTAAACTGATGCTTCCAAGATGAATGGTTGGTGAAACATGAATAAACCAAATGTATCTAAGGCACACAAAATCCACTTTATCAGCAGCTCTGTTGGATTAACTGGTTGATGAGTATTATCTACAACATCTCTTCAGGAACTCCAGACCTTAAAATTCTTTCTACACCAAATTTCATTTGGATGCTGTGGTCAACAAGGGTTTACCTCCTCTTGCTTAAGCAAATCTCAGATCTTTTTTTTTTTTTTTTTAAAGAGAGAGTGAGAGAGGAGAGAGAGAGAGAGAGGAGAGAGAGAGAGAGAGGAGAGAGAGGAGAGAGAGAGAGAGAGAGAGAGAGAGAGAGAGAATTTTTAATATTTATTTTTTAGTTCTCGGCGGACACAACATCTTTGTTGGTATGTGGTGCTGAGGATCGAACCCGGGCCACACGCATGCCAGGCGAGCGCGCTACCGCTTGAGCCACATCCCCAGCCCAAGATCTTAATTTTGTTTTCATTCTGGATTTAAATATTTCCCCTCTATGAGTTTGGATCAGAGGCCTTCTTGCTCAAATTTGTCCAGAGCTGACTTCATTTTCAGACAGAGAACCTGGTAACTCAACTGCTTTTAATGACTTGTGCCTTTGTCTTTTCCTAGACACCTCCAGAGCACCATTTGCTATAACCTGCCACAACAACCATTAATGTAGAAAGCAACCCAGGCAACCTCTCTAACTCACCTTAGGATTGTGTTTGTGTATCATATACTTGTCTCATGAATACCACACAGATGAAGGAGTGTTCATTCTATTCCAGAGTCCCATGTTTTTGGAATTCTTGCTTATTGGGGCTCAGGTATTAAGAAATTGCCATGTACCAAGTGCTTTCTATGTGATGGAGACTGTTGAGAACTTTACATCCATAACTGAATTACTCCTCATGACAATGATGTCAGAGAGGTCACGGAGGCAAGAAGAGCTTCACAGGTACCAACACAGTCAGGGGACCCATCCTCATAGGGGCCCATGCTTTGCTTAATACCCCATCGTCACCATCTGGATATTCTCAATACTTTCATCTATGAACTTGTCTTTTGAAAGTCGGATGAGACCATTGAGCATGCATGTGAGCACAGGAGACAGGCACATGTGTCTGTGAAGTTTTGCCTCTCCATTTACACACAGAATTCCAGGTACTTCACTAGCATAGTATTCCCAAAGATCCACAGTGTGCAGAATTCAACAAGACTTGAAGTAGAATGAATGGGACAAGCATGTCACTTCTCTGGCTAAGGAGTATGGAGGAGCTCACGGAGAGCTCTGACATGCCACACTATCCATTTGGGTCCAAATTTGCTTTAAGTGGAGAAAGGAGGCAATGGTGTTTGAAGAAACACAGATGATAGACGAAGCCTGTCATATTCCTTCTCACTCCTATTACTTCTCTGTGTTAGACAACCACTTGTGCTGAAAATTATTAACAGAAAGGAAGGGAAAGATAGGGCAGTTTGTAATTTCTTTTCTATTTCTCCTCATCCATAAATCAGAGAGACAGAGAGAGAGAGAGAGAGAACGAATATTGGTAGAATGCACATGTAATGAAAATTAAATAAAAAGTTGAATTAGTTTTGTGCAGCATTTTCACTAGTCTGGCAGGAAAGAAATACATTACATGCAGGATCTACAAAAATTGTGCAGAACATAAATGGAAATGTTGTTTAGTTGTTTTATCTTCTTGTGTCTATATTTCTGATGAAGCACAAAGAGTCCCACAATACACATATGTTGGAAGTATTTAATGAGCACTGAGCCTACACATGCACGCAGGTCCTGACATCTGTTCCAATTTGTAATTGGCAGTAACAGCCTATGCTTTATGCAAAGTGACTGTGAACATAACAATTATTTTGAAGTTGCTCATGTAATCATATGTCTTAGATCATACACAATCTTTGGCTTCTGTATTTGTTTTTCTAGTATTTCAAGACTTCTAAAAATTTTTAAGCACAATTAACTAGCTTGCAACATTGCACAGGCTTAACTAGTAGGAATGAAAATTTAAGATAACTGTAGTGTACACAAATTTTTGTAAATTGACATTTTTAACATGTGTCTTCTCTAAATGAAGATATACTAGGTTTTGGCAAAATTTCTGATAAGGCCACAATGTATATATTGTTGCTATGAGTCTACACATCTGTTTAATTTGTTTAATATTGAAAATGTCCTATGGGAGAGGATAAGACAGTTTTCTGTTTAAGGAAATCAAACACTAATTGAATCCATTTTCCACTTTGAGGTGGTTCTGCTCTGTACAGAATGTGTTTATCTTCTTCAATCATAAAACAGATTTTCCTTTTATTTCAGAGAGGATCTCAAATCAGAGAGGATTAGCAATTTGCAGCTTCAAGTGAGTAAATTTACTTTAATACAGTAGTGCCTATATATAATATATTATACTTAATTACATAAGAAAAATATAAGTTCTCCAATAAATAGACACAAGGCATAAAGCAATAATTGGGAATAATCTTTTCACCTAGTGCCCTTCCCAATTCCTTTCCTTAGTCCCTGAAATCATGAGGTTTAAAGAGGCACTTTCCAGGTAAACTAAAGACAGTCTGGCTTGCAATGTCTTATAACAGATCAGATCTGTTGAGACTGTAGGTTTTACCCTGGCAGGGGAGGGAAGAGATTCCCTCTGCTGAGACTATCCTGCTTTAAAGATCTAGGTCTCTTTAAATACAATCAAGGTCAGATGACCTTCAAGACTCAGAGAAAAGTTTCAAGAGAAAAATATATTCTACTTTGGCCCTCAGCCTCTTAAGGACTGTAAACACTTTTAGGGAGTAATTATTTTTATTTTTGATAAAAAAAGTGTGATTATTCCTATTGTGACTTAGAGGTTGAAAAAGAACACGCCTGCTGAGTCCCTCGAGGAGAAGAGACAGCTCTATGTGGGTCCCAGTGGAAAAGGCTAGAATTGCCTGCAACCCTGATCTCCTTGGCTGGCAGGAATGTTGGAAGCTACTGCTTTGGTGCACACAGAATGGGCGTCCTGAGCTGCCTCAAAGAAGACCAGTAAGGAGAACATTGGGCACTGAGCCAGTGGGCTGCTCATAGGAAGGCCTTCTGTGGGGATCTGTGCCATCCATGCTGGGATTCTGGGCAGCAGGCACCTGATCAGATGGTGGAGGGCCCGCACACCTGGGGCTCAGTACAAGAGAGAGGTCTCCAAAAGGAACCTACCCTGAGTTTCTTCAACTGCATGTGCAGTTTCTTCAACTGCATTTGGGTCATACTTGTTCCCTGGGATTTTGAAAACTGGGAAGAAATGGAGTCCTAATGAAAATTTAATTTCATACTAAAGTGGCAGGTGTGAGCGTACTGCTTTGAATTAGATTCAGAGACATAAAAAGCAACACGGTTAGGTCTAAAACCCAAATGGTAATTTGGCAATATTGAATATAAAGTCATTTTATGAGAAATGGCATATGAAAAATTCAGAATTATATATTTCATTGGGTCTAAAACATACTTTTCCCACAGCTGTGAACACTTCTCCAATGCATTTTAAAATTGATGGTCTCTGATAGGGTGGAGGGTGCAGTTGGCTGGGAGCTGTAATTCTGCTGCTGTTGCATGACATCTTTAAGGTCAAGAAAGTGACAGCTTCAAAACTGGAAGAAGAGGGTCAGTGATCTGGAGGAAACCCCAGAGAACTATTTCTAAAAGACTGCATCACCAGTATTCTTGCTGGCACAGAAAATGATACTGTATGGAAAGGCAAGGAGATTAGTAACTGTATCAAACAGAGAGGAGTTGAACTCTCAACCTTTCCTTTCCTTTATTGTACTTTTAATGTATTTTTTAAAGTAATAGATATCTTCTTCCCATAATTCAAACCACACTCTAATCATGAGAAAAACTTCAGATAAAACTAAATTGAAGAACATCACTAAATGCCTAACGAGGATCCCTCAAAACTTTCAAGGTCATCAAAAACAAGAAAAGTTTGAGACACAACTATTAAATGTAATGTGGTAGCCTAGATGGTATTCCAGACAGGAAAAAAAAAAAAAGACCTTAAGCGAGAACTAAGGAAATCAAATAGAATACATATGTCTGCTAATAATGTATCATTAGATCATTAATTGTGATAAATGTACCACACTAATGTGTTAATGATGGATGAAATGGGTATAAAGTACCAAATTCTCTGCATTATCTTTACAGCTTTTCTATAAATATAAAACTTTTCTAAAATAAAAGAGAAATTTGACAAAAAAGAGTAATAGATAAGATGAAATTTATACATTGATAATTTAAAGGATGCTTTTTCAGTAAGTACAAAATAAAAGCCCTAGGGATATGAAAAGTGTCATTTATTAGTGGCTTTATTAATTCTTAGTTTATGTAAAGTAGTGATATAATTTAGTTCAAGCTACTTTAGAAATTGATGTAACAAGATTAATTTTTAATTAGAAATCAGTGTAGCTCGCCATAAAGCCCATAGTAAGAATTAAAATCACTCATAAAACTTGAAACAGATCATGCTTGTGAAAATCTCCATAGCAGTAATATTACTACTTCTTGTTTGTATCTGTGTGATCACATGCCATATTTAGCTGTAATCCAAACTGAGTGGGTATGATCCAGTTTTGAGGATTCTATCTCTTAATACTTAGCAGACAACTTCTGTATTGAGCTTAGAACTTGTTGCCTACTTGTTGGATCTGAGAAAAGGGACCTAACTGTGGCCATGGAGCAGACAAGCAGAGAAAGCTCCACCAGGGCCCTTGGCTCCACAGTTCTGCCTCAGATGCCTGTCTAGCTGCAGACACATGCCCTGGCTTGCTGCTCCATGAGGGAAAGAGGGTGAGGGAATCTTCCCTAAGAAAGTGTCTAGGAGAGGTGAGCAGTGCTGTGGGGAATTGAAAGGTTAAAAAAATGTAAAATACTACTTGTATCTATTCATTTCTTGAAAGGTCACTTACTGGGTATTTCTAAATTTCAGGATGGTGACCAACCTTGTTCCCCACCCACCCCACCCATTCTTATATTCTGGTGACAGAGAACTGAGCAATAATAACGAATTGACATCATGACAGCAAATTGGTTTCAGCAATGGGGTGCAAATGATTCATATTTAAATTGTAGTCCACAATCATCATGAAGCCCAGTTACTGGAATATGAGAGCGTCCGGTAGTGTTGATAGGATAGATGCATCATTCCACAGGCAGAATCAACAATAGCACAATTAAACCTACCACAAAATACATCGATAATAATTATGTGACCCTAAAGTAATTACATATGCAAAGACTAGAACAACAGCAATTGATAGTCTCAATCCAAGAACATCACTGATTCCTTTTTAGGAAGGCAAGTGTCCCTTTTGGAAAAACAAAACAACCAACCACGAGTGGACTATTTCTCTAGAAAATTGTGGAAATCCCATTGTCTGCTTGGGCATATGCTAAATTGCAGCTTTGTAAAGTCTCATGGTTGCCAGATGTTCAAGTAGAATACAGAATAGCATAATATTATTGCTGCACTAACTCTACTAGGTTTACCTAATTTATGGATAAAACTTTAGTATTTTTTAATAAATAAATTAGTTTAATTGCATACATTATCCTTAGTTGTACATAAAAAAGAATGTCTATAGAATTATAATCATCACAAACTCACATAGTCCTCAATCTTTTAAAGTATTTCTAATCCCCTGTGGAAAAAGTTTGTGGCTGAAGATCATCTGGACCTGGGCCACACACATTCCCCATGCAAGCTTTACTCATTTATGTACCTTTAAGCCTGGAAAATTCACAATTGCTCAATAAATATGTTCTGAAAGAAAGAATGAATCTATTCTTCTCTCCCTTTATTATCAGAGGCTTAGAATCAAAATGAAGGAAGCTTGAGGCTTTGTAAGAAGAATGAAAAAATATTTAGGGGCTGGGAAATTGCATTGTTATCAAAAGAAATAATATTTTTGAAAGCTCAAATTTTAACTGGATAGTTAGTCTGTGATAAGACTACTTATAGAACTTGTGTTGTTACTGTTACAGTTTTCTTATAAACAGTTGTGTTTTAGTGTAGAATAACAAATCTTTCCCTTCTTTGCCTGAAAAAATAATTGGAAAGGAAATTTTAAAGCAAATCCTACAGTATTTGGTAATTATTTCCATTGAACAGTACAAAATCTGCTGAATAATGAGCCCACACCCAGTTTGACAGTACATACTGTTATGCCCCCTGGCTCAAAGAGAATTCTGACTTCTTTTAGCCTTTAAAATGCAGTCTTTGGGCCCCTGGGATGGGACAAGTTTGTCCAGCCACGTTACACAGCAAGCACAAAAATGAGCAGGAACACTGTCACTCATGGGATTCCAGAATGCTCACAGATCTGTTCTAAAGGAAACTTAGAGCTTATGTTCATGTATGTGTTATAAGTGAAGTTGTTCAGGGTTGATGACAGCACTGAGCAGCTCTGCATCTCCATGTTGTGGAGTCAGTGAGTGGAAGAGAGGGTGTAGAGGGCAGCAGGAAGGCAGGCTATTTGGGGAGAAAGTATTTAGTTATGGTTTAGTTATATGCTGTACCCCAAAGCTCTTGGATTAGGTAATGGAAGAACTTTCAGAGGTGAAATGGTTGGGTTATAAGAGTCTTTAACTTGTGAATTAACCCACCAATAAGTATTAATTGGATAACTGTAGGCAGGTAGGGTATGACTAGGGGAGATAAGTCACTGGGAGCATGCCTTTGGAGTTTCTATTTTGTCCTTGATGCTTTGCTTCCTGGTGCCATGTCCTGAGCTGCTTTTCTCTGCCTCACCTTGGACCAAGAGCTAAGGACTGAGCTATGGCCATATATGGACAGAGATCTCTGAAACTATGAGTCCTTTATGTTTTCTTCTCAGATCTTTTGATCACAGAGATTAATTTTTAAAACAAAAGCTGACTAAAACACAGGACTCTCCTTTCAGTGTGCTACCAAAGCTCTGCTATACTCTTTCACCACCCTCAACCTACCAAGGTTGTCTGGAAGAGAAGATGCACATATTCTTTTTCCATCCAGAAGGTCACTGCAAAGATACATTCCTTTGAAGGAGACATTATTGGAAATTTCTTTCATTTGGTGAGTGTTTGAGAGGCAGTGCTATTGAAAACACACACTTCATTCAGGTCCAGCTATATTATTTGTTGGTCTCATACAAAATAAAAAGATGAGACCCCTGTTAAAAACTGGGCTTGGCAGCACATACTTGGAATCCCAGCAGTTTGGGAGGTTGAGGCAGGAGAATCACAAGTTCAAAGCCAGCCTGGGAAATTTAGCAAAACCCTGTCTCAAAATAAAAAATAAAGAGGCTGAATATGTGGCTCACTGATAGAGTGCCACCCCGTGTGCAATGCCCTGTACCACAAAAAAAGAAGAAAAAATGCAGAGAAAAAGAATACTATTAAAGACACAGAAATATGAAATATTTCCTTTCTTCCACTGTCTGTCTTGACTCATCATGGTGTTTATTTGCTAGTTAATTTGTGCAGGTGAGTACAGACCTTCATTCTACCTCTCCATACCCACCTTACTCCAACCCCCAACAGCATGGCATTATGTAGGATTTATGATTTGTCCCCAGGAAAACTTTCATTGAGGCTTAATTCCTTAGTGTAGAAGTGCTGAAAGATGTAGCTTGACAGGAAGTGATCATATCATGGGGACATTAGCCTCACTGATGGATTGGTCCAGTCGTGTGGGAGTTCTCACTCTCATGAGACAGGATTAGTTATATGGAGAGCAGGTGGTTTTTCAGGTGAGCCTGCCACTTCGCCTCACTCTCTCGTACACACATGTTCTCTTTTGCATGCACCTCTTCACCATCCCCACATAGGCACCCCCATTTGGTACCATCCACCATATTATGATGCAGCATGAGGCCTTTACCAGATGCAGCCACTCAGTCTAGAACTGCCCACCCTTCGGAACAATGGGACAAAAATCAATCACTTTTCTTGATAAATTACCCAGTCTTTTACAGCAACAGAAAATGGACTAATACCATCTTCCACCATTGGCAGTCCCAAGATCCAAATGCTTTATCCCCCATCTGTACCTTCCCTTCCCACTGGTCTGCTACCCTGACCTATAAGCCTCAAGCGATTGCAAAATCTGTACTGAGACATACTGTGTGCTCCCTCCAGATCCCCTACTGAATGCACAGTGACACTGCCAGTGTGTGCAAGAACTGCTGCCATCCTGTCCAGCTAGGTGTCACCCCAGGGTGTGTACATTCTGGCCCCTCTTGAGTCCCCTGCTTAAGTTAGAGGCCAGTCCAAATTGTCAAGCAAGAGTGGGAAGTAGAAGTCTAGCCAGACAACAAGGGGGACAAGAGAGTTGAGCACCAAACTATGGGAGGAGCTGGCACAAAAGACCAGACTCCATGTCCTTAGCACATGTGCCATTGTCCCATAGGACCTCCCAAGACAACATGGAAAGATAGAAGGATTAAAACATTCAAGATTGCAACAGCATTACATTAAACCTTGAACACGGGTCCTCTGAGGGCATTGGTCACCTGCTCATGAAACCAGCACTGACCTGACCCTTCGACTCCCAGACTCTACACACTGGTCACAAGTCTGTTGTTCCAGGTAATCTCATTTCCTGTCATCCTGGCACGGAGTTGGGACCATCTCATTCAGCCACTGTCCCAAATTAACCCTGCTTCACTTTCACACTCTTAACAAATTCTCACTGACATCAAAAATATTTAATAAACAATTTATCTTACCCACTTGCTCCAACAGACAGTACACATCCTTTTCTAGTTTAGCGGACCTGGTAGACATTAAAATTGTTGGCTTTGTTGTCTGTAGTATTTTCTTTGTCTGGATTTTATATTTGCACCCCACAGAGAAATTTAGTGTGGGGTGTTGTCCATTAAATGGTTTAAGATTTGGCAATGGCTTGCTTTTGAAGTAGAGCCCATACATGCACACACACACACACATTTTCCAATGAACTCAGAACTTTGTTAATATTTTCTCTCCAGGAAGGACTACTGAAAACTCCGGACTTCATTTGTATATTTTTCTTTCAAGTAATAAGCCTAGGTCACATTAGATCTCAGATGGTCTCTAAAGTCAAAGCCTTCAAATCAGCAAGGTTTTTTTTTTCTTTCTTTTTAAATGATCTAGTCAGCATTACCATGTGCAGATAGAGAGGTAGGAATTACCCCACAAGATGAGTTCAACAATACCAGAACACTGACATGCCATGGGGAGAGCACCAGGGCATGGTGGCCAAAGGCACAGGATTCAACCTGCTGCTTGTAGATTTCTCAACCTCCTGGGGAATCACTGTCTTCCTTAGGATGATGAGGAATAGTATCTACTTCACAGGGTGGCTATAAGGATATAATGACCACTCCCAATAACTCCTTGGCACATAACATTGTAGGTGCTCAAAAATATTAAATCATCAGCTAACAGGCTGATGATACCCTCCACCCAATATATGTTCACTCAGCTACTATGTGCCCACCTGGTGAATGGAACTCAGGAGAAGTGAACTTGTGGCCAAATTCCCTTGATTTTTTCCTCCTCTTTTCATGACACAGTGTTCCCAGTGGCAGAAGAAAAGGCTGGGCTATCACTTTGGGACCCAATTGTGAAAGATCTGGTGATCATGCTAAGAATGATGTAGATTGAGCATGTCATTTTCCAAGTAAACTGGGATGTGGTTGAGAGAATGGGAAGCATAGTTGACAATTATGTCATAACAGTGGAAAGCTGACTGTGACAGATAAACCATGATAGCTACTTAACCAAGAGGGTAGAGTCAACTCCTAAACCCAGGTGAATGATTTTCCCCTGGCGATTTCCACTACAGGTCACTAGAGACTTTTTATTTTGTTGATAGGAAACCTTTCTCCAGAAAAGTCAGGGTGCAGCTACCACAGCTGTAGACATATTGACCCCGATTGTAGAGTATATGGGAAGAATGAGACTCAACTCTGGCCCCAAGAAGCCTACATTCAGTTGGTGAGACGTGACAAGATAAAATTATACACACTGTCAATTGTCTTCACTGTCTTCATGAGGATGAAGAGGATCATAAGAGTATCTACTTCACAGGGAACAATACAAAACGGAATCTAACTGAACATTGACCTTCATGGATGGCACTTGGTATGACTCACATGTGCCAAAAAGCACTGAGAATCTTGGAAAAGTGAAACATATAAAGAGAAACAATAAAATGGACCATTAGGAAAGCCGATATGACTATGTTCCTTGGTTTTGAGATGTATCCCTAAAACTGAATGAAAATCTAAAATATAAACACTATCTTATATATCTGTTTTCTAGATAATCCTCTAATTTTTCCTTTTATTGGCAGTTATATGTCCAATTAAGACTCCTTCTCTATAGGCAGATTCTTGCAGTGAATCTTGGATAATATATCCTTTGGAACCATTCGCCAATTTAGGGTATACTTTTAAATATGATCGAAAGTGAACTTTAAATAAAGATAGATGTTGGTCTCAATGTATTGCGTAATACATTTGAAAAAAAGAATGTGCTTTATATTGAGATATTATGAATTTGTTTTATTGTATTTCCAAGAAAAGATAGATTGGAGATAGTCTATCATTTGGTGAGTACAGGCAAACCATGAAAATCCTTGTAGTTGAATCCAGTAGAAAAAACAGAACTTTGAAAAGATGTTAAGATACTAAAGTATAGTGAAATGGTTACCTATTATTAACATAGGCCTTTCTGCTAGAAACTCATGGTGAATTGTTTAAGCGATGGCATGCATTTATTTAAAAAATTGATACTCACTAGGCCAATACCTTTAAAAAGCCCTTTTGAAGTTTATTTCAGTTCTGCTTAACTTTGTGCCTTGGAAGGAAATCAAATGATTCTCTGATTCCTAATTTTTTAATGAAAAGTTTGGATTTCACTTGAAGATTTAAAGCCAAATACTTCCCAAATGATAAGTCCATTTCCAGGGAAATAACAAAGAATTAGATGACATTTTGAAGATAGTTTCAAACAAAAGAAGAATCTATCTTAAATGGTACCCACAGCTGTTTTAGACTTCCTAAGTCTCAAACTTTCCTCTTTCTCACTCATTCATTTATTTATTGTGTTTCTAAATTCAAGACAACATTGAAGGTCAAAAGCAATATAAGGTCATTAGCTCTTGGGAGTTTTCTATTTGGGTAAGCGTTGGGGCAGACATGACAAAAAAGCAAATAGCAATTTCTTGAGTGATGCTAGAACTGGATGCTATAACATGTGCCTGTTTTTTTTCCAGCTATTTGGAAGGCTAAGAAAGGCCACTAAAGCTGGGGGTTTGAGGCCAGCCTGGGCAGCACAGTGAGACTCCTCTCAAAAGCAGAAAAAAAAGCAAAAATATGAAAATAAAAGCAAACAGCAATTCATTAACATTCACACTAAAGAAAATGCTCAGTCTCTAGGATATTTATGGAAAGGGACACCAATGTTTTCTGCTCTGGTGAAAGCTGGCCTTATGCAAAGCAGATGAGGTAGTACTTGACAGATGGGCCCCAAATAATCCATAGAGATGGTGATGGAAGAGGTGAACAAGTTTTTGGGGCCCAGTAAGTACAGAACATATTTTAATTCATTTAAATCTTTGTGAATTAGGTAGCCATAATATATGACCTTTTAAAAAAACTTTTTATAGGATATTGTAGAAGCAAAACATCAGATAAAATTCCCTCAATTGAATATAGTAGTTCAGAGCTCAAGTTCTCAAGCCAGATTCCTGGGTTTAAATCTCAGAATGATTTATTTTTTTATTTTTATTTTTTAGTTGTTGATGGACGTTTATTTATTTATATGTGGTGATGAGAATCTAACCCAGTGCCTCATATATTTTAAGCAAGAGCTCTTCCACTGAGCTACAACTCCAGCCTCTGGAACTACTATTTACTAGCTAGATAACCTTAGGAAGTTTTAACATTTGGAGCTTCAGTTTCTTTATGGGTAAGAAGGAACAAATACCACCACCTGCACAGTAACTATCTCATCCACATTTGGGGATGGCTTCTTATTTCCCAGTTGGCAGCTGCCTTGCTCTCTTCTTCCATAACTCCTTTTTTGTTTGTTTGTTTGTACCAGGGATTGAATCCAGGGGTGCTTAACCACCAAGCCTCAGTCCTTTTTATATTTTATTTTGAGACAGGGTCTCGCTAAAAGTTTCAGAGGCTGGCTTTGAACTTGCAATCCTCCTGCCTCAGCCTTGCTAATTCTCCAAGGATTCTGCCAGAGAAGAGGGTGCTCAGCTGGTTTCAATGGCTGGCACTATATCATTTCCTCCTATTGGTTTCTCCTGTTTCTTTTTTTCTCCAATTATTTTTAAAATATATTTAATTCTCTATATAGTTCCTTCAGTTATTTATTTTCAACCTCTACTTCTAGCAATTTTCTTCCAGTAAATCCACAGCCATCTTTCTTGTGATATTTATCCTTCAGTATAATAAGTAGTAGCAGTCTCCATTATTTATACTTCATCCCACTTCTGTAAATGAATAGAGCATGCTTAAACATTTTTGTGACAAAGATAGGAAAAGATAGCCAAAGTTCTGAGTTGTGGTCATAGAAGGAAAAAAAATGTGCTTTTGTTTCAGCTTTCTATACAAACCAAAATTAAGCATAAAACTTAAAAAGAGTATTACTAATATACAGTACTATCAATTGCATTAAAATTTATAAGCACATAATTTACATTTATTCATATCTGGATCAATAACCATAAGTAAACTTTATTCAAAACTGTTTGAAAAGCTTCCCTTGTGAAATAAAAGAAAGTGATAAATCTCAGATTAAGAAACTATTGATCTTTGATCTGAACTTGCTGAGATAAATTTATCATCATTTAGAAAATAAAACTGTGTCATCCTCTTATTTTGATCCATGGAGGGCAAAATTCTTGCTATGTTCTTACTAAAAAATTGCTTTATTAGAATAAGATTAGAAAAGTAAAATCTAGGGCTAGAGTTGTGGCTCAGTGGTAGAGCACTTACCTAGCACATGTGAGGCGTTGGGTTTGATCCTCAGCACCACACAAAAATAAATAAATAAAATAAAGGTATTGTGTTCAACTACAACTAAAAAATATATTGGAAAAAAAAAGAAAAGTAAAATCTAGAGATTGAGATTGGGGGAGTCATCGTATTCTTTTTTGGAGGCCACAGCTATGAAATTCCAAGAAGCAACGGACAATTCTATTCACCCAAAGCAAATGGCAGCTTTGATACAAGGATCTCCACCTAATGATTAAAAGATAATGAATGACTGGCTGGGCATAGTAGCACATGCCTATAATCCCAGCAGCTTGGGAGGCTGGGACCCGAGGGTCACGAGTTGAAAGCCAGCCTCAGCAAAATCAAGGCGCTAAGCACCTCAGTGAGACCCTGTCCCTAAATAAAATACAAAATAGGGCTGGGGCTGGGGATGTGGCTCAGTGGTTGAGTGCCCCTGAGTTCAATCCCTGGTACCTCCCCCCAACCAGCAAAAAAAAAAAAAAAAAAAAAAAAAAAAAAAAAGATGATGACTGCAGAAGAGAGAGTTTTGCTTGTCTCTTAATCTTGTTTTGAGAGTTGTCCTTATCAAAAAAGCATACCTGGGGTATGATAGAAGAGTATGACTACTGCTTTTCAGAAACCAACAGTTCTACTAAAATAATTTACTGCTATGATTTTACTGGCACCAACTCCCCACCCCATAATCCATAATGAAATCAAACCATAGGGCACCACTCAGACCAAGGTTTTTCAACCTGGGCACTAAAATCTTAGATCTGATTAGAACTTCAGTGGAGATTTAGCATAATCATCATTGGCAATTGAGACAAAGCTCAGAAAAGTTTAGATTAACTATCTCAGTTTATTATAGCAGCAACTGACAAAATTTATAAAGCATGAATACTCTGAGCTAGAATCTATTCTAGCTGCTTTATTTAATTCATCCATAGTCTTTACAACACTTCTAAAAGATTATCCTCTATTTTATATATGACAGAAATGAAACTCAAGAAGTTAAATGACTTACTCAAAACTACTGCACAATAACTAGTGATGTTCAATTTTTAACTCAGGTCTAACTCAAAAGTACTAGATATCTTTCTCTACGTCTCTCAGGCAGAGGCTGAGCTTTCCCAGAACACTGTTCTAGCATTCTGGCCCAGGTCTCTTTCCAATTCAGAGGGTCTACAGGGCACTAGCATTTTGTCCCCTCTTCCCTAACCCCAGAATCACTCTGAGGAGTTAAAGGCACAATGTTACCTGGGGAGTGCAGCTGAGAGGCCTATACTGAGTGTGTGAAATTGTGCTCTCAGGGAAATGAGCATGTGGGTTAGCAGGGGAAGCACATGAAAATTAAAACCCTTACCCTTATTAATCCTGTTGGATTCCTAACACTTGGCTGGAAGACAAACCTTCAGAATTTGTGGTAGTGGTAAAGCTATGATATTTTTCTTTTTATTGAAGTCTTTCCTACAATAAGAATAGCAAAATAAAACTCTTCAACTTCCACTCACAACTGATGGTCTATAACGTCTTTCCCATGTGACTCCGATCGCAGAGGTCAATTGAACATCATAAAGTATGAGTCTTAAAGTTCAATATTAGAGTCCTCATTTTTTATTTTATTGGATATTTGCAAAATTATTGGCAGCTGAAGATAAAAGAAGTGAAAACTTAAAAATGTAAACCAGAAGTGAGAACATTCAGGATGAGAGTCAAAAAAGAAGAAATGTGGAAACCTAGAGGACCTATTAAATGGGAATCCTGCTTTTCCAATCACTGTAGGACTCTCTTGGCCATTAATATTTAGTCCCAGCAACCTAGGGCAATACTAGTTTTTTTTTCTAATGTTGCAATTAGTTCTCTAATATGTTCAGTGAATTTTTATGGAAATTTCATATAAATATGAACTTCCAAAACAGAAGAAGGGATTATTTCATTTTTTATTTTGCATGTAAGACCTATAAGAGACTTGAAAATATCTGTCTATACTTGATAGAATTAAAATACATGTAAATATTAAAATACATGTATAAATGATTATTTGAAATATTAGTATGCAAAGCACTAAATATTAACTTGAACATTTCTGAATATTTCTTGAACATTTCCATAGAAAAATTAGATATAATAATAAATAAACCATTCAACATATGAGAGGTGTCAGGTAATGAGGCTTAGTATTTGTTTTGATAATCAGAGTGATTATGTTTTGATACATTTCAGTGCAACCGAAAAAAAAAATGCTACTATTCCATTTCAAAAGGAAGAGTAGGAGCTGTAAGAGATGCTTTCTTTCCATAAAGACATAAAAATCCTTTGCTCTCATACACCACCTTGAACTAAGAGATTTTAATGCATCACTTCATGATCATGAATTCACTAACCTGCCCATGTCACATCAATGAAAAATAGATCTGTTACAAATGAACAAATTCAAGAAGGTTGTTAGAATAATCTGGTGCATAAAGGCAATCGAATAGAAACACAAATTTCAAACATACAGCTTGTGGCAGACAGGATAACAGCCTCGCAAAGATGGCCCACATCCTAATGCCCAAAACTTATGAGTACATGAGGTTATGTGACAAAGAATTAAAATTGCAGATAGAGCCACAGAACAGGCAGAAATCCAACAGATTTCTACATAGTTTTTGAAGGTCTAGGCTTCTGTACATGAAAAAATTTTAACATTTTTGCAGCTTTTTGTCTATTGGGTATTCTTCCCTTAATAATTGGAGAAACATTTGCCTGTGGTTTTGATGTGTATACAGGTGTGTCTCCCAGTGTACTGGTTCCTGTCTTGCCCCTGTTACTGTATGACTGTTGTATTGGTATATCTAAAATAGCTCAGTATTATCTTGACATAGACAAATTAGTATTCCCTTAATTATTACTGAAATAAAACATATCTCTTAGCTTCTCTTGGTGGTGGAGAAAAAAAAAATTGCAGATGGAATTAAGGTTGCCAATCAACCAGCCTTAAAATAGGGAGAGTATCCTGAATTTGCCAGGTGGGCTCAAGACAAGCACAAGAACCATTGAAAGTAGAAGAGAAAGAGAAGCGGTCAGATGATGTGACATGTTATGAAAGGAGCTTGGTCCATGTTGTTGACTCCCAGGTAAAAGAGGAAAACAGGCACTTTGTGGAAGCTAAAAAAGGCAAAAATCCTCAGAGCCTCCAAAAAGAATGCAGCTCTGTCCACACCTGGAATTTAGCTCACTGAGATCCATGTTGGACTTCTGACCCGCAACCACAAAGTAAGGTATTTGTAATGTTTTCAGCCACCAAGTTCGTGGTAATTTGTTACAGCAGCAACAGAAAGCTGATACAGAGCTGTTTAATCAGTTAAGAGCAATTAAAGCAAACACCATCATGGAAAACCATAATAATCAATTTTAGCAACCAAAAATAACACTTGGAACACAAGTCCATTTTTGAAGTAGTAAAAGTAGAAGCACAAAGATTCTTTGGCATACAAAAATAAGAAAAAAAAATATGTAAGAGGAATGTTTTTCCACTTCCTCTACTACCAGAAGAAGAAAGGGACTAATAAAATAAACATAGTGATATAAAGTATGGGTAAGAGTTTTTTAAATGCCCCTTGGAATAACGTCCTAAGAGAGCTGGAGTCTTTGTCCCTAAAGTTCTTTTAGATATACAGAGACCTGTCTATGTTATATTTGTTCTGCATGGCTCAGATGTTTACTTACCTGACAACAGAGCTTAAACAGTCTCCCATGGCCTCCTACAGTCTAAATATTCTACACAGATTTGTGTCCACTCAAATATGTACCACAAATATTTATACCTATCTACTCAACATAAATCATTCTGATGTGAATAACCAGAATACGACATAAACCTTGACTTTAAGAAAGTCATAGTTTAATATTTCCCAGAGTAAATAAATGACCATTGTCAGGCTAGTCATGGAGAAGAATCACAGAAGATGGAGAAGCGATACATTAATTTTTAAAAAACCTATCAATATATTTTAAAAATCAATACATTCTTATTGATCCTAAATGAACTATATTATTAGTGATCATTGGAGGTTACCATGGAACCAACTTATAACAATGAGAATTGTATGCCATTTTCCCTAAAAATATATAAAGGAAATGAAAAAGTAGATGACAGAAGAGAGAAAAATCTTCTTTATCATCATCTTAAAAAGGCAGAAGGAATGCTAGAATGAGAAAATTGTCATTTTACAACCTTTGTATAAAATAATGAATCTGAGCAATGATCATCAGATATTAAAACTCAAAATAATTTTAAAGTAGATAAATCAAGATAAACGTCTAAACATGCACACCAAACAGTCTTAGGATCAGGAAGTGGGACGGACAGCCATTATGTACTTCTTCTTGTGAGTCCCTAGGAATCACATAGTACCACTTATAAACTAGTAATTTTCACACCTAAACAAAACCCAAATCTAAAACAGCCCCCAGATCAGATTATCTTTTCATAGAAAACACAGGGATAGAGGAACCAGTTCAAAAAATCCAGAATAGGAGCTACCAATTAAAGAATGTGGAATTCTATATGCTAAACCACCCAATTTCTCTAGAAATCAAAAGAAAAGGAAGAAACTTAAGAGACATGATCAAATGTAACACATAGGCCTTGTTTAATCCTGATTCCAATAAACAAACCCTGAAAAGCTAGTTTTAAGACCAGAGAAATTTAAGTATGAACTAGGTATAAAATGTTATTATAATAAAGGCATGACACTATTAAAATGTTTCATTGATTAGAGATGCATAATGAAGCACTTTCAGATTAAACTGAAATGTCTAATTATGCTTTAAAATGTACCAGCCAAAAAGAAAAAACTGTATGAAAGAATACATAGAACAAGATTAGCATATCAGTAGCATGTATTCTAGCTGCATGATGAAATTTAAGGGCTCATCGCAAGATGCTCTCTCTTATGTTTGAAATTTTCTATGATAAAAAATTTAAAGGATGAAAGCAATTGTAGATAAAAAAAATTCCTAGTTAATTTGATCAGTCTTTATTTTTGAAAGTGTGGAAGGTTGAAATATTCATGCTAGAAATTTTATTTTTCTGCACATACACATATTCTTATTAGTAATTTGACTCCTATTACTCTAAGATTGAATTCCTTTCATCTGATATAGAAAGTAAGTTTTCAATTGACCAAAATCCCAATTTACACAATCAAATAAAAATCTATCATAAGTGAAATGTGACTTCTAGTACTGAGAGTGCTTCTGTGTGAAGATGAGCCTACCTCTATTGCATGAATGGAGTAGGAAATATTTGCAAACATTCAAATTATTTATGGTTCATGTGAAAAGATTAGTGTTATTGTATTTTTCTGATGTGCTAATTCTCACAATTTTTTTGTTTAAAACTATCAGTTTTGCTTTAAAGTGATTATTATGTAAAATCTAGTCTACATCTTTAACTGACGTATTATCCTCATGCTTGTTTTTCAAATACAATAGAGACTTCTCTGAGAGAAAAAAGAAGCTGGAATAAACAGATTCATCTTCAACATTCTCTGCATATATGTGTAGATGCCAGAGCTGATATAAAGTGGTTGAACTTATAGCATTGAACTTCTGAAGTTCATAGAAAGCCTCTTAAGCAAAAATCCTAGCAGTGGAAAAAATATAAATCTCATCTTGGATTTTCAAAGCATTCACAATAGAGAGCCTCTTTTTTAAAAAACAATTTCTTTAAAGGGATTTTATTTGCAAATAATTTATTTCTGGAGAAGTCTTGAAGGTGACCCACATGCTCAAATTGCATCTGGAGGCGATTAAAATATTTTCAAAGATATATACAATTTCATAATATATAGAAAAACTTTCATGTTTTTGTCTGAAATATGCTAAATTTTAAAATATGTAATATTTTTTTCTTTTTAAAGGTAGCCTTTTATAAAGAAACACTTAAAAAGTTGTGGCTGTTACTTTCTACCAGAAGGGAGGAAGGACAGCATAAGGCAAGTTAGACTATGTAAATAAATTACATTACAGAGGAATAAGTCTAGTTATTTCAGCTAACATTTTCCCTTGTGCATTAAGCTATGTGGGAGGGATTATAGGTACAATGTCAATAAAGATAATTATTATTTTCTCATGCAGTAAAATTTTTAATGTAAAGAATTGTGCCATAGGTTGCAACAATTATGAAGATGATTTGGGATTCTAGCATTTGGTCCAGTCAAGGATGTAGAAGAAATGGATACACAAATCTCAAGATTTTGTTACAACCATTACCTCCCTTTTTTCTGAGTCTGATCCCCAAATACCTTACCAACTACAGCTTCTGTGTATTTCCCTTCAGTGGGAAGAGGGAAGTACTGGTTTGGAGATACGTTGCTGCCATATCCCAGCAGAAATCCTTCAAGCTTTACATTTGGATTTGGACGTAGGAACTTCAAGAGGATGGAGTCACTGGTGGTATTGATGTGGACTTTAAGGCTTGGCTTTTTACCTAATGATGGAAACAAACAAACAAAAATATGTGGCTGTTACTTTACCTGTTTTGCATTCCACCAAAATTTGTAGCAAGGGTTAGTTGCTAGAGCATTTTTCTGGGAAAGTATGTTCTCAACTTTGCAAGGCTCATAGCAGACATGCCCAAATGTGGCCAAAATGTAGCCAATTGTGATATTAAAAAAATGGACTCCAATAAGCCCAGCGTGGTGGCACGCACATACATGTAATCCCAACCATGAGAGAGGCTAAAGCAGAATTTCACATTGGAGGCCAGCCTGAGCAATTTATTGAGACTCAGGTTCAGAATAAAATTAACAGGGCTGGGGATCTAGCTCTGTGGCAAAGTACCTTTGGGTTCAGTCTCAAGTACTACAAAATTAAACAATAATTTTTAAAATAGCAATGAGGAAAATGGACTTAATACCATATAAAGCAGCTGAGAATAAAAAGTAATCTTGTGGGGTTTCAATACTTGGTAGTTTATTATTAAGCAGGTAATAGAAATTAGGCTTTCTGTTTCAACTCATAGGGAAAGGGCCTGGATCTCCTTATTGGTAAACTGAATTACTGCCAGGCACAATGAAACACATCTATAATCCCAGAAGTTTGGGAGGCTGAGGTAAGAGGATTGCAAGTTCAAAGCTAGCCTCAGCAACTTAGCAAGGCCTTAACCAACTTAGTGAGACCCTGCCTCAAAATAAAAAATAAAAACGGCTGGGGATGTGGGTCAGGAGTTGAGCTCCCCCAGGTTCAATCCCTGGTACTAACCTCCCCACCACTACCAAAAAAACAAAACCAAAAACAACAACAACAACAACAACAACAAACCTTGGAATTATTACACTTTGAAAACCTTTAGTCCTTTCTGTTCTGGTTTCCAACACCACAGCAACAGGAATTGGTCATGGATAAAGTTGGAAAGGGAGAGGAGATGGAAGGTTTCTGGTGGCAAAGGTGGTAAATTAGGGAATGCTGGAAGGAAGAAAATGGTTAAGGAGAAAGTGGACTAATTCCACTGGGAGCTCACTGTGTCAATGAGACAATTACATGGAGACACCCAACAGGGAGTTGAGTATCTAAGTGTGATGCTCAGGACTGGGGTACAGACTCAACTGAGTGTCATTAGATTATCAGTGACAATTGGACCAACTTTCCCAGAGAGACTGTGAAAGGTGAGAAGGGAGACATTACTTCAATTCTCAAGACATTTTTTTAAACCAATGATGCAATAGGGACAGATAATCACACTAACTAAAGGTCTTGACCAGACAGTAAGGAAACAACATTGTCTTTGGAGCCAGAAGGAACAGGGTTCAAATCCAACTGTTATCATCACTATGAGATAATGGTTAACTCATCACTCTGGCAACTCCCTGGACGCGCTTGTACCTAAGCCTCCTGCTTTGTAAACAATGGATAACAGCCACCATTCTTGCTGTGTTATTTACAAAGATGAGGGGAAATGGTATAAACTTAAAGCTGGCACATAGCAGTTGTTCCATGATTGCCTAGCCATCCTTTAGCCATAGTTCTTTAGCCATCATTCAGAAATCCAAAAACCTTTGTATGTTTTTTTTCCCCCCAAGTTCATCTCAAACAAATTTGGCAACAAAACTCTGAATCATCCTGAATCCCTTTCGTCTGTCTCTGAGCCTGCTCAGTATAACTACCGACATGCTTCACTGTGGAAATGTACTTAGTTAAGTGGCGCTTACTGGGCAAGAACTCACTAAAGAGGTTATATAACATTTGGTCTAATACTTTTCTAAAATGCCTCAAATTTGTGAATTCCAAAACATGCCTGACCCTCGGGGTTAGGATTGCAAGACTGAATTATTTTATTATCCACAGAGTTACTATTTTGAAAATATCTTGCCTATTGGAAAGACTGCATTTAACAATTTAACAATTCATATTCTATTTCTCATTAATTGAAGTTTTATATTGTATAAATACCAACCACCACATCTATACAACACTAGTTCCCCAAGGTTTCATAACTGAGTTTATTCTGCTTCAACCAAAATCAGTCTGGGCAGCCTTAATAAATACAGTTACATAAATGGATTCATAATACTATTTAAAACTAAACTTTAAAAATGTCCTGAAAAAAAAAAAAAAGAAATGGAGGTAGACAAATCTCACTTCACTACAGTATCACCAACTTTATGCTTCAAGATCATCATCCAATTCTTTAATTAGAATTAGGAAGTCATGTCCCTTATTACCTTACCAGATATTATTTCTCCTATTATAACTTCTTACCAAAGCTCATTTGGTTTTGGCCAGTATAATCTTCTTGCTTTCTGTAGTACATACCTGGTCCTGGCTCTCCACCTTGGCTCACACTGTTCACCCAGGACAGATTCCCTCTATGTTTGGTTTGCCTTCTCTACATCCCTTTACTCATCTGGTTCTTACCTCATTGCTCCTTTCAGTGGTTAGCAAAATGATTGAGCAAGTTTTTTTCCCTTTTATTCCGAATAAGTTTGTTGAGTGTTTCTCCCAATGAAAATTTGAAATATTTAGTGACATTTGACAATTTTTGACAATTTCTCCAATATTGGGGGGCTATATCTATGTACCTCAAAAATTAATTTTTAATCTTTAAATAATACTTTTATATCTATTTTTAATAATTCTGGTTTAATGGCTTGGAACCTGAGTCATGTAATGACAGTTATCTTTCAATAGTTTTTAGTAGTTAGAACTCTGCTGAGTGACTTTAGGTAAAGACAATAGAAAATCATACAATGTATTGCAAGCCTAACTAGTATAACATTTGTAAGTAAAGTAGCATATATGTTACCTGGGAAAGTCCAGGAGTAAAGAGAAGTAAGCATGTATGGCAACAGATGTGAGAAATAAAAATAAAAAATAAATGCAAGCATTGTGTAAAAGCAACACTAATTTGCCTTGGGGGAGGGGAGGGAACCGCACATTGGCAAAGTAGAATCTTGGCTCTGTGACAATGGTTTCTAATCCTCTGTTTGCAACAAACACCCTAGGGTATCTCTAAATATTTCCAAGAATGTTGTGAAATTCTAAAAGAAAAGTCTTTCAAAACAAAATTAGAATCAATCCACTTTTCATTTTTGAAAGTAAATATATGCCCTGCAGCATTAAAAACAGTGAGTAGGTCAGAAGGGGTGGGTTTGGAAAAAACAGATTTTAAAAAATAGCATTGTAAATTCAAGATATCTCTCTGAATCAACCAGAGTGGGCAGGTTGCTATTGTTTCAGAGAAGCTGTGGTCAGTTCCAATCAAGTTCTGTAAAGAAACAGCCCAAACACAGGGTACTTAGTGAAGCCAGCTAAACTGTCGTGGGCATCCAGTCATGGACTTGTGAGAAAGGAATCACATTAGAGTATATTCAGTAGGAGGGATTTTTTCATGTTTGATCTCTCTTAAGATTATCTTATACTTTCCACAATGTTTCAGAACATGTTCTAAATTGTTGATATCAAGTTGGTCAAGATGATAAAATTACTACAAGAGAAAAAAACTGCAAAATATTAAAACTATTCTAAAAGTAAAGAATTTATTAATATACAAACAATA
Source organism: Urocitellus parryii (assembly GCF_045843805.1). Classification (NCBI taxonomy): domain Eukaryota; kingdom Metazoa; phylum Chordata; class Mammalia; order Rodentia; family Sciuridae; genus Urocitellus; species Urocitellus parryii. Next base: position 149,900,664 of record NC_135532.1, read on the forward strand.
ATTAATTTGGCTTTATATGTCTCCATGTTTTAAAACATTAATGAAGAAACTAGAAATATTGTAAATAGCAAGTTTGGGCATGAAGTAAATCAGATATAGAATTAATTTCCTTAGGATATTAAGTGAAAGAAAAGCAGTAATACTGATGTCAATAAAATAGTCATGGGCTGGAGCTTGAGCTCAGTGGTAAAGCACTTGCCTAGCACATGTGAGGCACTGGGTTCCATCCTCAGCACCACATAAAATAAATAAAATAAAGGTATTGTGTCCATCCACAACTAAAAAAAATATTTTAAAAATATTTATAAAATAATGAGTCATTTCAGAATTAAAAGTATAACTCTATTCTTACCCATAGTATGTAATGTGTTCTGTGCAAATTTTACAGTCCCAACCTCTACTTGCTCAGCAACTTATGCTATTGTACAAATATCAAAATTTTCTAAGACACTTAATTAAATCAATTCTCATCAATTTTGATATGTTATATGAAGTATAGGTTTAAAAAATTGACACAGATTTGACCAAATTTTCAAAATTTTGAAATTTCAAAGAACCAGAAAAAAAAGGCAAACAACAGACTGAACAGATGGGTAGAAAATATTTGCAAAAGATAAATCTTTTGAAGGAATTATACCCAGAATATATATTCTTCCTATTCAATAAAACAACAAAACAAGGGAAAAAGGATTTGAATGAATGCACTTGAATAGATTTTTCACTAAAAGCAATATATGGTGACCAAGAAGCACATGAAAAGATGCTCAACATCATGGTCATCAGGTGATTTCCATCAGAGATCACGTAGCAAGTATTTCAGAGTTGGCAATTCAGAGTTCTCTACCACGACTAATCAACTCTGTCACAGAAGGGCAAAAGTAAGGTATTGGTCTAGATTTGTCCCTCAAGTAACAGTTTACCAAATCCCAATCAATATCAAGGAAATGAAAATTAAAACCAAAATGATATACCACACACACAAGAATGGCTAAAATCAAATGGACTTACAATAATAAATCTTAGGCACAATTTGGAACTTTTACACATTTTAAATGCGAATATTAAATAGGATAGCCACTTATGAAAACTGTTGAGAAATTACCAAAAAGCCATTGATTTTATTTCTGGTATTCTATCCAGGAGAAATAAAAATATATCTATACAAAAACTTGTGGCAAATATTTTAAAGTAGCATCAACCTGGAGACACACACAAATATCCATCATCAACTGAATGGATAAACAAAATATGGCCCATTCAGACAATGTGAGATGACTCAGCAACAGAACTGAGCAAACTACTAGTTATATATGCAACATGACTGAATCTCAGGCATGCCATTATGCCATTGTAGAATGGGTCATATCTCTGTAACCACGTTATACAGACTGCCTCATGGAAAGTTATTCAAGCATACTGCTATTATAGCATTGGTAGAAGTAACACTGCCTAATATTATTAGTTATCATTCAACAAATTATATATACACACACACACACATATGTATAGATACTTGTGTATCATTAAGAAAGTTCTCAGGCATTGACAATGCCTAAGTTAACATGTATTTTATGCTTTTTATAGATGGTGGATTACATATAGAAAACACTCCAATGCCTTGTGGTCACACCAGCTTATTAAGACATTTATAGCTTAAGTTTTTGTTTTAATCAGGGCAATTATTACCTAAAGACATATTCAAAAGCTTTCAAAAATTATAGTTCATGGCACAGATTATATATTTAACATTACAGTTAATGTTACAGTTACAGTTTGATGTGCAAACTACAACTTTAATGCCGGACTTGGCACTAGTTTAACATTTGCCTTAGGAAGTCAAGGGAATTCTTAGAAAGTCAAAAGGGGATTGCATAACATAGGTAGGTGCTCAAATGACTCTGCCTGCTCTGGTTCCATGCTCCAAGGAAAGGCATTAGGGAGAAAAAAAAGGAAGGAAATAAAACCATATGAAGTTTCAGTAATTTTTCTGTGGTACCCACAGACTGAACTGAATGGACAAAGGCAGTCTACAGCTATCTTCAGTTCCTGATCCTACAGAGCCTATAGTCTATAGCATGACTTTTTCTTATTAACAACATGAAATTTGGTGATTACTAGTGGAAATTTTCCATAACAGAGGGAAAAAAAAACATGATAGATTCAGTTAAATACCTTGAGAATGAAAAATAAATGTTGCTATAATAAATAATATTAGATGTTATTAAAACTGCTTCTGTCAGTTCTTGAATGACCTTTGATCAAGAGGAGAGCCTTTCTAAGGGGGTTATAGAGATGGGGAAAGCCAGGGTCTATTCTGCAGTGACATGATGGTATACCAGAACAAGGTAGGCAGGTAGAAGAATTAAATGGCTTCCATGGTTGTGGTGGTACTGTGTGTACCCATGCAGACCTGCAATTAAAAATACAGAGTAATAGCTAGGAAAATCCTGTCTAAATTCCAGGTTAAGGGATAGTGGTGGTGGGATAGCCTGTGTAGGATAGATGTGGACATAGAACAACAAATATTTTGAACATAGTGCTCCCTAATTTACAATGAAATTCTTTCTCCATATATTTAAAGAATGGATGTTGGATCAGGGACCTGAAAAGAACAATAGAGGGAAAGAGATTCTGGACATTCAGGAAATAACAGCAAAGAGGTAGAGAGAAGGCATCCTTACTTGTGTTTCATTAAAAAAAAAATCTGAAAACATAAGAAAAAAATCCTGATTACAACAAGTAGATACAGCAAAATTTTCACAAATGTGAAGAAAAATGACACTTAATATAGAGAAAAAAATGTAATAAAATCTCATAAACCATATGAACAGTTGCTCCAGTGCCAGGGAATGGGGCCTTTAAATAAACTTAGATTTTCATTTACTCAGATATGATCATATGTTAGTAAGAAGCACCAACTATGGTGTCTCAGGATTCCAGTTTCCAGGCTAGCAGAATAGCACAAGGCCTCTCCAGGATTTCTTGAATTGAGCTTTCCAGTGGAAAGGATGTTCCCACATGCAACATGCTCTCAGAGTTCAAGAAATGATAATTCCCTGCCCACTTAGAGAGCTTCCCTCATAAAGCCACACCAGATTCCCAGGAGTCAATTAGTTAACCATTTATTAGGACATTATGGTTACCATATACCCTGAGGATGTTTGCATATTGAATTTAGAAATGCTTTAAGTCCAGAGAGAAAATCTTTTCTTCCTAATGGAGCACTTTGTATCCATTTGCTCAGCTGTTGGTATAAATGATTCCATTTCAACCAAAATAACCCCAGTTTCCACCTTGTCAGAATTCCCATTGCTGTTATTCCTCAGGCCAATACTTCACCGTCTGGTGACTTTGGATGCCTGAATGAGACAGATTGAACATGCCAGTGTTGACATTTAAGCACCATTTGGCAAAGTTAATAATTTTACCAAAGGAGCAAAAAACTTCATTACCTACTTTATAACCCAACCAACAGCCAAGTAGGAAAATTACATTTCATAGACAACCTTCTAAATCAGCAGCTTCTCATTCTGAAGACATCTCATCCTGAGACATATACTGTTGTCACTTGCACATAATCCCTTAATCTGAATCTCTCAAATTGCTCTTTGAAGTCTGTATTATGTTAATTTGAGAAGGAAAGAGGTGCAGTGGGATGGTGGGAGGGACAACCACATGCAATCAATAACCATATATTTGAAATAAGTGCATGGGGGTAGTTTTCAAATGACAAGAAAAAAGGTTAAGGTAAAATTTTTATTTTCCTTGAGGAAGCCAATGGTTTTGAATGATTTTTTCCCTTCAAAACTCATGTTGAAACTTAATTCCCATTGCAACACTGTAGGGAGATTCAGGCTAATGGGAGGTGTTTAGGTCCCTCCCATTAGGCAATTAGAATGGATTAATGCCACAGGGTGAATTCAGAATCCCCCCTCTTACTTGTTTGCCCTCTTGCCTTCTTCCATATGATGATGTAGCAAGGCAGCCCTGGCCACATACTGGCACCTGATATTTCTCAGCCTCCAGTTCTGTGAACCAATATATTTCCATTCATTATTAATTATCAAGTCTTAGGTATTCTGTCAGAGCAGCACAAATTGTACTGAAAAGGGGAACATGTATATTTACTAATCTGCTTTTCATTTGATCCATTCATTAACTACTAGATAATTTGTATTAGTGATATAAATTCAAATATGACTTGTCTGATCACAAAGACTACATTCCAATAAATTAGGCAGATGAATAAGTCTATTTCTGTGTAACATAATTAGTACAATGCAGCCACAGCAGAGAAACTCTAAATGTGATGGAAGGGGTAAAAAAAAAATGTACAAATAAAATGCCCATTTAAGGTTATTTTAGTCATAAAAATAGCTTTTATTTCATGAGGGTATCCCAAATATAGGTGGGAAAGTGATGGAGAAAATAATGCATGTCAAAGTATATTTGTAACACCTTTTCTGTACCACTTAGAAAACCTGTAGATTCTTAGTAATTTTAAAAATACATGTAAAGAAAGACATCAACAGACTAAGGAATTTAACAAGACTTATTGCCCTTCTTTTTCTGTTGATTTTTGAAAATCCATGGAGAGGATTTGCTTCTATTCTCTTGTTAACTAAAGTAAGAGCTAACGGCTATGGGCTCTCCAAATGGAAGTGGGTGCCAGGGTCGTGAAAGTGTGGTCCCCTGATTGGAGAGTTAGTATCACTTGGGAACTTGTGAGAAGTACAAATTCTTAGAAACCATCTCAGTTATACTGAATCAGAAACTCTGGGGTAAATGCAGCAATCTGTATTCCACAAGCTACTTGAGTAATTCTGATGTTTGAGTAATTAAGTAATTCTGGTGAGAACCATTACTGTTTCCAAATTCAGTGCATCAAAACGAAATTAATGAGCCCAATGTCATTTGAAAGACATTTACAGATGTGTAATACAGTGTGGGAAAAAAAAGACCTCATTCACAACTCTGTTCAATTTCCTGTCATTAGAATTTTTCATATATTTTAGCCTTTGAACATATTCTGTGAATTCTAATCAACTAGAATTATAATTTCTGGAGACACTTCAGGGAAAATGTTAAAAAATATTTGAACTATTACTGTGACCTTTGAGAATCCATTACATGTCTTTAAATCCAACCAATTCTTAGAAGAAAAGATGGGTATTTTTCCAACATTACAAAAAAAAAGTTGAAAATGTGCAGTACCCATCCATACAGCGACAACCAAAAGTCAATAATTCCTGTATTACTTGCTGTATCACATTTTTCCATCTCTCCATCCTTCTATCCATCATTAATCCATCTTATTTTTTATGAATTTCAAAGTAAGATGCTCTTTATTAGCTTTAGTCCTAAACATTTCAATATGCATATTAACTACAGTTTAATATGTACTTATATTTCTTTTGAGATAGAATTTACAAATAATACATAAATCCTAACTATATTTGACTGATTTTGTCCAAATGCCCCATGTCTATGGAACTCAAACCAACAACAAGATTTAGAACATCACCATCAATCCCAAAAGTCTCCTCATGCCCCTTCCCAGTTACTCCTACCCATTCTCCCAGAAACAACTGTTGTTCTTACTTTTACTACCACAGACTAGTGTTGTGCATTCTAGACTTCAATTAAATAGAATCACACAGCAGGCTGTCTTTTTCATAAGACTTTTTTTTAGCCCTTAGGACAATGGTTTCAAAGATTTCCCAACTTTGCTCAATGCATTGTTTTTTGTTGTCACCTTCCCGGGTAGAACTTCAAAAATCAACATTTTTACATCTTTGAGTTGTCATTCCAGATATTTATTTGTATGTTATTTACCAGGAAAACAAAACTAAAACTCTTCCATTTATTATAGCATTTAATGATAACATTTAAGTAAATGCAGATAAAACCATATCATGATTTTATTTTCACTGGAGAGCTAAGGACTGAGCATAATACTCACGGTCTTTGACACCTTTCCTACTCGTGCTGAGCTGATAGAAAACAAGACATGGGCAGCCCCTTCCGACAACAGAGTGTAATGTTGACTTTCCTATGTTTAAGAATGATTCTCACAACTATTAAAGTGGGTAAGCTTAAACATGTTTCATATGAAGAAAAAAATTGCTTGCCTCTACAATTCTCAGAATGATCAGGTTTCAAAACCCAAGCTAAAAAAAAATACGAAAGAAAGAAAGAAAGGAAGGAAGGAAGGAAGGAAGGAAGGAAGAAAGAGGAAGAAGAAAAGAAGGAAGGAAGAAGGAAGAAGGAAAGAAGGAAAGAAAGAAAGAAAGAAGAAGAAGGAAGAAGGAAAGAAGGAAGGAAGGAAGGAAGAAGGAAAGAAGGAAGGAAGGAAGGAAGGAAAGAAGGAAGGAAAGAAGAAGGAAGGAAGGAAAGAAGGAAGGAAGGAAGGAAGGAAGGAAGGAAGGAAAGAAAGAAAGAAAGAAAGAAAGAAAGAAAGAAAGAAAGAAAGAAAGAAAGAAAGAAAGAAAGAAAGAGAAATTATCGTAGTTAATATCACTCTATTTGGGTGATTTCCCAAAAGGATTGGTATTCCTTTTCCTATCCTTCTTTCAATAACTTCAATTCAAGCACACAAGAAGTTCCACTGACCAAGTAGAAGTTGATTTTAGTTAAAGTGCTTCTTTATGGGATAAAGTAGAAAATCTACAACTTCTACCAACACTTGAAGAAAGCCCACATAAAAGATTAAACATTTCCATTGTGATAACATTGCTCCTGGGGCAAACTAAAAATGTTCTTGATAAAACATGTCACAAAACTGTCTTAAATAGGACTTTTTACAAACACATCAGCCCAAGCTGGAACACATGGCTTCACTTTCGTTTATCAGACATTTGGTATCTTCGAGAGTTGTAATTTGTTTAGAGAATACATACCCAATGTTCATGTACATAGCTGTTTATTTTGAGATTTCACTATCAAAAGTCTTCCAGGAAAAAGGTTAAAATGCCATGAGAGTATAAGCAGGTGGCCTTTGGTACTAACACAGAGCAGGCTGTGAGCCTTAAGGAGGCTTCAGGAAAGGCTGTTAAGCTGTTAACCTCACAGCAGGGCATTCCCTCTTAATGGCAGTTGTGGAAGAAACAGAAGGGATTCTGCCATAAGCTTTGGCTTTTACTGTGTCTGACCTTATGTCACCTGTCCTTGCTAAGACTGATTTTTCTCCTCTGTAAAATGAACTGTAGAATCTCAAATCCATTCTCAATATAATTTTCAAGGAGATCTCCTAACATCATACAAAATATTGTCTTCTTATTAAAATGCAGGAAAATCAAAATAAATCACAAAATGAATTTTTATGTAACATTCTTCTAATAATCTCTGGATGATATTTACTTCTCATGGGACTCCAAAATTGTACTTCAAATACAAAAAACTTTTTCATAGACATAAGGAAAGAATGTGTGTGACTGTCACATATAATACATATTATAAAATTTGCCCATTTACAGAGTACAGTTTGATTTTTGTGAACTTATATAACTTAATGGATTTTTAGAATTTATTACACTTACTATAATCCATTCTGAGAACATTTCCATGACTTTAAAACATTACCTTGTACCTATTTACAGTCAATCTCTGCTCCCAACCTTAGCTCTAGGCAACCATCAGTCTATTTGGGGTTTTGGTAATTTAATATAAATTGACTCATAGAACTTGGAGTCTTTTGTATCTGGCTTCTTTCACTCGGCATAATTTTTATGAGATTCATCCATCTATATTATATCACTGGTTCATTCTTTTTTATTGCTGGATAGCTTTTTATTTTATGGATATATTACATTTTCTTCATTCCTCAGCTGATGGATATTTGGATTTGTTATTATGAATATGGTATGAAAATTAATGTACAAGTCTTTGTGTGGACATATGTTCCTATTTTTCTTGGATAAATAAGTAGGTGTAAAATTGCTGGGTCATATGGTAAGTTTATGCTTAACTTTTTAAGAAACCCAAACTTTTTCATTTTTCTATTGTTAAGATAGTGATTTCTTCTCAAGAACAGTCCAAATTGTGATAGTAATAAGAATATAGCTCATTTTTTGAATTGTCACTAAATATATATTATATAATAAAATCCATCATTTTCAACCCATGGTGCTATGGTTTAAAGGTGTCTCCCAAGGTTCATGTGTTGGAAATTCAATTTCCAATGCAACAATGTTGAGAGGAGGGACTTTCAGAAGTGATTAGGTCATAAGGACTCATGAATGGATGATGCCATTATCATGGGAGTGCATTCATAATTTTAAGATTGGGTTTGTTATAAAATCAGTTCAGTCTTTTCTTGCCCTCTCCCCCCATGTGATACCTTCCACCATGTGTCAAAGCAGCAAGGCAGCCCTGGGCAGGTGCCAGTTTCACGCTCCTGAAATTCCCAGCATCCAAAGCCAAGAGTCAAATTTCTGTTTATTATAAATTACTCCATCTACGGTATTCTATTATAGCAGCACAAAACAAAGACATTGGGACATCTCTTTAGTCATTAATGAAGACCACTTACTTTGTTATAATAAATGTTTTATTATAACAACTCCAATTTATCCAGAACATAAGAGAAACTTTTGCAAAACAATAGTTATCATTGACATTCATAGCAATGATTGGTGAAGGATAAATTACTGAGTTGTTTTCTAAATCGCAAGTCATTCTACTTTTAAGACTACCTATACTAGTTATGAATATTTGTGCATCCCAAAATTAGCCAATTCTGAAGAGATTAGAATCATTATTATTTGTATTTAAAATTAAAGTGAAATCATTATTTTTTGTATTTAAAATTAAAGTAAAAATAAGGAACTGACACCTTTAAACCATAGCACCATGGGTTGAAAATGATGGATTTTATTATATAATATATATTTAGTGACAATTTAAACTTCCTCCTTGTGAACCAAATGCTCCAGTTCTGTTCTTCTGATTACGGAAATAAAAAGCTATCTATAGTGACTTTGGGTCTTACTGCAACAGTGATAGTTTATAATTGTTTCTTTTTTCATAGTAAGAATTAAAACATTTCAAATGCCCCAAATGTTTTCCAATATTAATAAAATCTTGCCATTTCTGATGACGTACATATCTGAAATGTGTATATAGCTCTTGCTGATATCTGTGACGGTTTGTGATTAATGCAGCATTTGGACTTTCCTAAGTGAGGAAAAGAAAGCCCAAATGGCTTGGCATAATTTCCTACCATTCTGACATTATTAAAATTTTCTCATCTTACATGATGGATGTGACCCAAGCTTTAGACTAAGTGCTTAAAATAGAATTTTATAACATTTTTAAAATGCTAGCAAAATGTAACTGAATGAATCAATTTTGGGGAAAAAAAGTCTTTGACTTTAAGTTATAGAAATAAGAAGGAAGCATGCCTTACAACTTTTTTTTTAATGTTACAAAGTTTCTTTTAATTTTTCTTATATTTAGAACATAGGAACTATAATGAATTTCCCCCAATTTCCATTCAAAACTCTAAACCTGAAAATGAAGAAATTAGATTGTGCTTTGACTATCCATGGGAGAATGTTCCTTAGATAATGCAAACATGAGTCCCCAAGTGGGATGAATTAATTTATATAGTAAGGAAGAGAGGCTAGGAGTCATACTAAGGAACTGAAATAAGTTGACCATTAGGTAGCAGAAGCTATGAGGCTGAGAACAAAAATAGAAATTAAGGCAGTTTACTGGTAGCAGGAAATAAACTTAACACAAGGGAACACGAGAACAAAAATCCAAGATTATACTGTTGAGGTGCCCAGACCTTCCATGGCTCAGTAACTGCTGTGTGTGACCTGAGAGACAACAAATTTTAAAGTGTGAACAGGAATGAGTCAGCCAAAGCCTCAGTGTGCATATGGAGAGGGGGACCAGGAACAGCATTCTCAGGCACAGGGAGCTGTGTGAGCAGAGGCTTTGAGGCAAAATTAGTGAGTTTAAAAAAGATATCTGTGGCTTGGACATAACAGGTCAGGGGTATACAATGAAGCTATCAAGGACAGAGGAGTCAGATCTCACAGGCTCCCTACATCTAACCCTAATCCTAATCCTAACCCTAACCCTAATCCTAACCCTAACCCTAACCCTACAGGTCACGGTAAAAGACACACCAGTGTGTTATAAACAAACCTAAATTATTTTCCCTAGTTAAACACACACACACACACACACACACACACACACACACACCAAATTTCTGAGAAATTAATTTGAAATTTAAATCTTAGACAATTATAGCCACATGGTAAAAATGTTGCCTCGCGAGCCCTTAAAGCAAGCAACTCAAATGCCCAGAGCAAGATTTGATTTAAGCAGAAACACATATGCTGTTTTTAAATGAAAAACACCAACAATATTTTACAAGTAGATGACAGTTTAAATGGAATTCAATCAATACAGGTCCCTCCTGCAAAGAGGACATGTTATTAAAATCAGTTGTTATTCATTTTAAGCCAAAAACTAAATGAGAATAAAGTATTTGGCATTCAGTTGCTCTATTGGCATGGGCCCCCTGTCCCCCCTGAGAATTTTGCTACTTACAAATTACTAAACTCTGTCTTCACCAAGTCACATCATTTCATTGTTCATCCCAAGCTAGTAGCACATTTTCATTTCCATTCCCTGTACTCTAACAATAATCTCTGCACTGATTTTTTTAACTTAAAGAAATATATAAATAATCCAGATTTTACTAAGAAATTTAAAAGAGTTAGAAAAGAAAATATTTTAATTACCCATTATCTAATATCAAGAGAAATATTTATAAAGATTCTTTATATGTCCTTCCAGACATTTTTTCCTGGGTATAATATACAACAGTTTACACAAATGGGATTATATTCTAAATGTTGTCTTATAACCTGTATTTTCTTTAGCATAAATATTCCTCCCTATTCTTAATTTAAATGACTGCACAGTCTTTTAATTAATTTATAGGAATCTTTCTATGATAGTATATAATCAAACTCCATATCATTTCGGTGAGTTAGAGAAGTTTAGTAATTATCTCAATCATTTCAAAACTGAATTTACGTTGATGAAATTTGGTATTGATTTTAGGGATGAGAAACTGATCTTATAAGATTCAAGACCAGTTTTTCATCACATTAGGGATCTGTTACATTAAATTTATTTGGCCATTGGATAAATTATGTTGTTTGTGAGATAAAGCTAACATTTTCAGCTATGTGAATATTGTTGTTTCCTGTCCTTGAGATTCTTTATCTGATCCTGTAAGAAATAGGGCTTTAGAGAGGAAGGATGCATAGAGGATGTAATGGCCAAAAAAACCTGTGTTCAATTCTCAGGCTAAACCCAAAATTGTCCTTGTATGAATGATTCATGTACTGTCTAAATGTCATTTAATCCCGTATAAAACAGGATTCATCCTTGGGATTTACTGGGGAGAGTAGATGAAAGAGTTTGTGAAAAGGAGTTTCTAAACCATATTGCTCAGTGGTAGTCATGGTTAATACGATCTCAACACGTTCTTTTTATGTTGAGCATACTTTGAATTTTTAAATTTTTTTGTATTTTATCCTAAAATTTATTTTATAAATGTGAATTGAAAGATGCATATAAGTTTTAAGCTATACAAACTTACTACCCTGGCACACAGTACCTGGCAAAGAGAGGCTGTTCAACAAATGTGTTTTGAATGAATGAATGAACACATATAACACTTTACTCAAGTGGAAAATATTGTGCTTGATGGGAGTTAATTCTAAGGTAAACATTGTATTTCCTCAAATAAATTATATAGTATTAGAGGATATAAACTTGTGAGAGTTATTACTGAACATTTCTACACAGAAAGATAAATCACATGCTGAAGTCATTCAGAACACTGACTAATCAGGAATGGTTGGGTCAGGAACAGTACCACAGAAGTGGAATCAGAGATGGATGGGTCTTGAATTTCAAGGACTTGTCCAGACAACAGGAGGATGGGAATGTCAGACTGAATAAAGATAAGTGTTGGGTGTTGATATCTGTGCTAATTAATTTCATAAGACATTTCTATGTAAGGCATGATACATTAAAATCACTTGTTGGTCAAAACACTCCTTTCATCCACTATTTTAAAATTAATATAAGATGATAAACATTTGATCCCATGTCATATTCCCATAAAGAAGACTCTCTCTTCTGTGTGAGGAATTATTTATAGAGGTTATATCCATCAGAAAACTACATGAACTTTATGTCTGGTATCCTTCCTATTGTGGGCATCTGATACCAATCATTCAGAGTTAACATGATTTCCATTTTCACGGACTGGAACAGCATGACCAGGAGCTATGACTCTAATGCCAGCATGTTAAATTCAACTGAGAATTTGAGGATGCACCCAAGTCCTCTCTAAAGAGCAATGGTGGACTAATTCTTAACATTTATCTTCCATTCTGACTGTGCATCTGTTATCTCCCACACTAACATTAGAATAATTTTAATGATTTTAATAATTCTAAAAATATTTGAGACAAGTCTAATGCTGACTAGAGAAGTCCATGTTTCAAACATTTGAAGTTCTCATTACTCATGACTTCTCCATAGCTCTGAAAACATTGCCTACCCCAACACAAGAGTTCTTCCAAGTGTACCCACATACACACTTTACACACCTGGATTTCACTCTGAGATGCATGGCATCCTGGGTTCTCATTTTTCTGTGAAATCTCCCTCTCCCTTACTTCTCTTCCTCCTCTGGCCCTCGTACAATTCACCAAGTTCCAGCTTTTGCATTTTCACAGAACTCCCTTACACTCAAGGCTTCAATGGTAACTTAACTGCTAACTAGTAAGTTGGAACATGCGCTTCTAGTTCGTAATACTCGGCTCCAGTCCTTTGGGCTTCTTCAACTAATGACACTTTCCATAATGACCCCAAAACCCAACCATCACCATCTTCCTCAAAAATAGTTTGTTTCTTGCCTAGTCTGCCGCAGTCCCTGCACCACACCCACCTATAGAGCCATCTTTCAAGGGCGACAAAACTGGCATCCATCCTGGAAAAGTCTACATGTAAACACGCGGGTGACTGCTTCACTGTCCCCCTGGGTCTTTGGAGCAGTGGTTCTTTTGAGAAAAGAGTGACTGTCTCTCTTCCACTTTCTCCTGTTTAATCTTGCCTACTTCAGTGCAGATCATCTCAGAGTCTAATAATTTTATCATAATAGAATAGATTCTTAGGGGAAACAACATATGGATGATGGTTTTGTATCATACAAATCACTTGCAATGAGTTTTAAATGAGTTGGTGTTTTCCTACAATTTCTATTTTGCTTTTTTTTCTTAGCTCTGTCCAATAAAAATCACTGATTATTATTTTAACTTCACCTGTGTATTTTCTATTACTATTGAATAAAATCTCAGATCATCCTGTTGACATCCTGGACTCTGAGAATAAAATGCATCTAATAGCTCATCTACAATTAATTCCTATAATTTTTGTCAAAACCGCTTTTCTAGTTGAAAAGTTTTAAGTTTTCATTTAAAAACTTTATTCTTAAAATTCAAAAGATCTATTTTACAACATGGTGACTATAGTTTTGAACAATGTGTTATGTACTTGCAAATTACTGAGTGGATACTAAATGTTCTCACCACAAAAATGGTATGTGTGTGAGACAGTAAAAACTTTGTTAATCAGCTTGATTTTGTCATTATACAATGTATACATTTTTTTAAAATATCATGTTGTATACAATAAGTACATACAATTTTATTAAAAAATAATTAAACAGGAAAACATTTGCATACATATATGCACACTGTATCATTTATACTAGAAAAAACTAAACTCCCTAATTATAACCTGTATTTTATTTTTTGTGGTGCTGAGGATTGAACCCAAGGCCTCACACATGCTAGACAAGTGTTCTAACACTGAGCTTCAACACTAGCCTCCTAATTGTAATTTTTATAAAAAATATTTTGCACTATGTGATTTGACCTGTTAGCATAAATACTATTTTAAATAGGTATTTTATAATTTAAAAATATTGCTGGGGAGAGGTCTATGAGCAAAGCCTTGGGGATGTAAAGACAAAATCATCTTAACCTTGAATTGTGGGTTTCTCCTTTACAAGGTCTAAATATACTTTCTGTACTAGTATTCCTTGTAATTCTGTAAAATTCCTCTTCCCCAGCTCTCCTGAGCTGCTTACTTGCTCTATTCTTTCTCATTATCTCTCTTTCAACTTCTAAACCCTCATCCTGCATTCTCTGAATATCATGTTTGATTTTTTTCATGTTTCACATATGCTTCTCTCAAACCCCCATGTAAGATGTCCTCTTCACCTTCCAAACAAAACACATCTCTGTGCCCCAAACTCTGAGGTCTGAGTCTTCTGTGTTTGCATAATATCCAAAAGCTAGGCCTAAAAAGACAAATCAAGTCTTACCCACCTTTATAATCACCAAACTCATCATCATTCCATTCATCCTTCTCACTATTTCCAGATTAAGATTGTACAATACTTACTTTATTGTTACCTCTTCCCCCTTCCACCCTGAGGCTAGACCAATACAGTGGATGACAACTCCCTAATACTCCCAGCATAAAGGTCAAAATAAAGCTCCACTTATAAATGGAGAAATGACTGACAAAATAATATTGTATACCTAGGCTAAATCATGTGTATGCAAAGTTGAATAAGATACTGCTATCTCACACCTCAATGGGGAAGAAAACTAATTTCTAAGAGCTAATGCTAACACACAACAAGGGATACAAGCAAAAAGTAACTTTGCAAAGGGAAGCAAAGGATTTTTCTGAAGTCTGAAGATGCTTTTAGGAACACTTCTCAGAGGAATCAATACTATTTTTGCCCTTGAGGATATTTCCATGTAGTTCAAAGACTAACTATACAAAGCAGTGCTTGAGATTGATTTAATTTAGAGGGAGCAGAGATTATTCTGCAGGGAAAGGTTCAAGGAGGATAGAACTTCAGCTTAGCTTTGGAAATAAGTAAAAGGCTTGTCCTGGA
Organism: Urocitellus parryii; assembly: GCF_045843805.1. Taxonomy (NCBI): domain Eukaryota; kingdom Metazoa; phylum Chordata; class Mammalia; order Rodentia; family Sciuridae; genus Urocitellus; species Urocitellus parryii. Next base: position 149,915,680 of record NC_135532.1, read on the forward strand.
AAAGCATTTCAGATTAATAACACCAACACCACCACCAAAAGCAGGCAGCCATGTGGAACAGCAAGCTCTGAACATGGTCACAACAAGAACATAGACCACTTTGAAATAGAAGGATCGTGTTCATAGATACTTGGAACCTCAGAGTTGGAAGAGACTTGAAAATAATTGTATCTGTTCTCTCTGCCTGTCATGATGACACTGGACAGACACACTAGGGTCAGACTGTGGATTAGCTCTTAGAACAAACTGAGTATCTTTCTCCTTCCTCAACGCTAGTTTGATTAACAAAGGCCTAGGTACAACGATCCTAGGCACTATACTTCTGGTGTTCATTAGAAAATTTTCCTCTCAAATATGACATTTACGGATACACATATGATATTTGTCTTTCAGAAAGAACTCAGTGGTCATCTGAAAGACTTACTGTTATTTGCTAATGTGGCATCAGCAGCCCAAACTTGGAATCAACAATACAAACAGGAAGCATTAACTTCAGACCAAAAAGGCAACAACTTTAGTTTATTTCTTTGGCAGAATTATAAAAAGGATTAGCAGAACTGGGAATCATGAAATCCTGGAATTGTCATTTGGATAGAATTTCACTGACTAGCCATTAGTCACAGAATCACTTCTAATCAATTTAAGGATTATTTTCACTTACATTCTTTTCCCTGAATTCCCTTCATTACATTTATTTTTAGAATGGTTATTCCCTGGCTGTCTCTCCTTCATCCTTATTTCCTCTGTCCTTTACTGTTACAGTCTATTAAATAAATGGAGTAGCAATAAACTGACTAGGTTTAAGGAATTACACTTCTTTATAACATGTTTTAGCCAGTCCCTTCAAAAAACACGTGGTATGAGATAAAACAGGCTCCACATAGGTCCACAGATCTTCACATCATTCATAGACGATCTTGGTAGATAGTCAAGCACAACAATTGCATCTGGGTGGCAAGGGATTTTTAGTCCATCCACATTAGTACTCATGGGGCAGCTTTTCCTCCATAATCCTAGTCTCAACTGAAGTATCCAGAAAATTTGTCATATAAATCTAGAACACAAAAAGCACATGTGGAAAATGCCTATTAACGGCTCTCATTATCATCAGAAACAGGGCCAGGGCAAAAGTAAATGTGCTTATCATTCCTTTCATTTTTAAAAATTTTGTTTCATTTTTTACAGAATTAGCTGGTGAAGGATTGTGCAGGGAAATCAAGACATATTCCCCTCTCATTAGATGAGCAGAAAAATCATGCCTCCCCTCCATAACTGCACAGGTAATCAGCATGAGTGTTATCAGGCAGAAACAATGGTGTTGGTGTTGGTGTTGAAAATCCCAGCTACGGATTACTAGCACAAGGGGCTTGCTGTCTGACCAATAAAGCAACACATTTGGCCCTAGAAGGATAGACACCTCTGTTTCTGATGGGCTTGTGTGCTACACTAGGTGAGTGCCAGACACTGTCTCAATAGCATCATCAGGGCAGGGCATAAGGATGGTCTTGTTTTTTTTTAATATTTATTTTTTGTTGTTGTAGTTGGACACAATATCTTTATTTATTTTTATGTGGTGCTGAGGATTGAACCCTGGGCCCTGCACATGCTAGGTGAGAGCTCTACCACTGGCCATAACCCCAGCCTAGGGCTGGCCTTCTAATACAACAATGATGGACTTTACTGTCTAGATTGATGGTGTTGATCTATATTCCCTTTGTAACATGTTCATTGTGCAACATTTTTCCCTACAAATGATAGTAATTTCCACATTAGATGTGTGGCCTTTTTGCTTCTCCTCTTCATAATATTTCAAGTTAGACCGTTCTCTACTTGCATCTTTCATCATTCTGACAAATTTTTATATTTCTTATTTCAAAGATGTCTTCTAATTAGAATTATATAATAAGTTAATAGTATTAACAATACTTTACAAGTGGAATCTATTACATCTATCAGCAAATCTGTAAAGAAGGTAGGTATCCTCTTTAAATCTTTATAGAAAGTCAGTCATTCATTCAATAAATATTTACTGAGCATCTAGAATAAGTGAAACTCTCATCTACAAGATGGAATAAAGCAAATAGGACATTGCAAAAAGCCACATGTCATTGAGCTTACATTTTAGGACAAAGAAAAGAGACAAAGAGATAATAAGTAAGCCATAGTATATCAAATGATAGGGAAAATACCACTGCTGTTTTTTGATATCTGATTCCCTTCTTATTATGTATATCTTCATCTCCTTGAAATTAATTGTGAACATGTAACAAATTCTTACCAGTAGGTTGTACACAAAAGGAACATATGCCAACACCATGCCAATACATATTATTGGTACAAGACTCTTTAACTCCGTTCTTTACCTTAGGGAACAAATTGACCAGATGGAACCTGGGCCCTGAGTGACTACAATAAATAGAGGTCCAATCATTTAACAAATTTAATTGAGCAAAAAGTATATTTTTGGTTTTTAAGACATTGAGATGGAGGGCAGTTTATTAGTGAAGCATATTCTAGCTGACCTGACTAATGCAGATGGTGATAAATGCTGTGGATGAAAGTAAATCAGGGCAGCACATAAGGAAGGGTCAGGTATACAGTCAGACTTAGCAGATATACAATCTTTGATAGAGAAGAAAAGATTTCACTTTTGGATAGACTTGAAGAAAGACAGGAGGATAATCATTCAGATGTGTGGGGAAGAACATTCTAGATGGGAGGAATACACAAAACTCAGAGAAAGGTACATGCCTGGTAACCACAGCTGTGGGAAGACAAGAGAGAAGGAAATGGTAAGAGGTGAAGCACGAGCTAACTAGACTAAATCGATGGGACACTGGGAAGCATTGGGCCTTCACTCTGAGGTGGTAAGCCAAAAAAGGTTTCTTAGCAGACGAACGATAAGATCTGATTTATAATTTGACAGGATCACTCCGGATACTATGCTGAAAATTTGAAAAGCACAAACAGGCGACCAGTTAGGAAATTATGGAGACAATCTAAAATGATGTTAGTTTGAATCAAAATGGGAGAGAATGTGAGAAGAATGGAAACCCAAAAATTCTGGATAAAATTTGAAAGTACAACAGAAAAGATCTGTGGACGAATCAACTGTGAGATAGATGAGGGGAAAGGAGCTACAGATGTCTTCAGTATGAATGGGAAGATGGAGTTGTCTTTCACTGATATGGGAAGGCTATTGCCTAAGAAACCTTAGGGCAGAATGTACTCAGGGCTTGATTCTGGAAACGAAAAATCCCAGGCTTCTCTTGGAAAGCCAAGTAGAGATGTTAAGTAGGGAGTTGATTCAATGGGTCTGAAGTTAAGGGGAGTGGTCAGGGCTGGAGATAGAATTTTTGAACTTGTGTTTAGATGGTTTCTAAATCATAAGACTAGATGAGATCATCAAGGGAGCATAAGGAGATGAAAGAAAAGATCCAAGGACTCAGCCTCAGACACTCCAGTTTAAGATTTGGTAAGATGACAATGAATCACCAAAGGACACTGAAGAGCAGCCAGTGAACACAGAGGAAAACAGACAGATGAGGAAGCGGAAGCCCAGAGAGGGTAAGCTTCTCGCCAACAAGAACCAGAACATAACTCTGCTCCTGGACCCCACTGCTCACAGCTCAGCCCACGATGCAGGAAATCGTGTGGGAACTCGGCATATCTGCTTATGATGATTTGTGAAATCTTTCATAAAATTAGTCCAAGTTGGGAAATATGTGGCTGGTTCTACAAATATAAATGGATTAGGAAATGAGACAGAGAACAAAGCAGAGAGAATATGAGGGACACAAAGCAACAGCCAGAATAAGCATTTCTTTGTGGCCTCACCTCATTTGGAACAATGTACTTTGAGAACATGGTTACCCAGAGGGACAAGCAATACAGTATTTTTACCCAGGATAATTTAGCATATGTAAATATCCCCAAATATATATATATATATATATATACATACATACATACACACATACACACATACATGAAATAAACATACATGTATGAACACATATATATGCATATGCATAAATATATATGTATATATAATATATAGGAAACTCATTAAAGTAGTACCACATACCACAATTCTAAAACAGAAATGTGATGTAAAAGTGCTTCAAATTTTCTGTAAAACATTGAACTTTTAGTTTCCATTTATGATATAACAAGTTGGGAAGAACATCATTTCCAGCTTTATAACCAAAAAGGAAAAAGAAAACTGTACCAAATAATCTTACAATGTGCAATGTTTCTAAAACTGGTTTTAGAAATGTGCATGCAGAAAAAACTTGAACTCTAAGACAAGCAAATTCAAAGAGAGGCCACTGGATGCCACAAAAGCTAGTAAAAAGAATTTGGCTAAAATTTTAGTGAACTCCTAATGGTCTGTGTGCATTATCAAGAGGATATAGAACTCCTGGGAGCCAAGGGCACAGGAGAATCTGTACCCAGTACATGGCTCTTCTCCATGAACCTCATAGATACTAACAGGAAAGACTGGAAACAGCAGCAAGTGTGTTCTACAGTAGCTTCCCTTGGGGTACAAGCCTGGGGCAGGCAAAGTCAGAGCACCACCCAGAACTGTCTGGCTTATCTTCACTATGAGAATACAAGCCCAAGCCCACAGGGAAAGGATAACAACCTGGCTGGCTTAGAGCACAGGTGGACATGCACTGCATCTGGCAGAAGGGGATAGGAAAATATGCTCCATCCCTGGGGAAGGGGCAGGAATACATCCCAGACCAAGCCACAGGAGATCTTCCACCATGTGTGAAGTAGGATCATAAGACAGAACCCACTCCTTAAAACCAGGACATAGTGCACGCTCAAGACTGAGGCTGGATCTGATAACAGAGGAAACCCTTCCACACCCCCACCAACAGACTAATAAGCTTTGAATGACACACAGACTAATAAGCTTTGAATGACACGTAACAGCAGTCTACCCATTAAGAGCATGAGTATAAACCTCCTTTGAGGTATATAGACTCAAATGGAAGAGAAAATACTGAGGGTAGAAAAGATATGGAGAAATAACCTCCAGTAAATTAGTCCTGAGTTTCCAAGGTAATGCGAGACAAAATTGAACCCTGTGGGAAGATGAGCAAGGACCCTGAGATGACCATCATGACAACCACAGATCCATCTCAACTAATAACTCATGTGTCTCAAACTACCCCACTGAAGGCCTAACAAAAGGAAAGGCTAGCTTCATCTCTACTGTCCTCCATAAGCTTTCAGTTTTAAAACAAATAAAAAAATGTACACATGATTACAAAGAAGCAAGAAGACAACCACTGTGAAGAGACAAAGTAATAAGTGGAACCAGATTTTGATATGGCACAGATATTGGATCTATCACATGGGTAATTTAAAATAATCGGGATAAATATGTTTAAGGATCTAGTAGAAAACTTGGAATATATATATGATCAACTGATATTTTCAGAGGAGAAAAATATAAGAACAAACAAAATTAAAATCTCAGAAATAGAAAACATAAGAAAAAATATTTTAAAGTAGAGCATGAAAGAAGAACAATATGAACTAGTTTGATATACATGTAATTGGAAACTCAGAAGAGAGAATTGGACAGAAGAAATATTTGAAGAGAGAATTAGTGGAAGAATTTTTCAAAATCAATAGTAGATGCCAAACCCCATGTCCAAGAAGCTCAGACACCATCAAACAGAATAAACACAAATAACAGAAGCCATTGCTAGACATAACATCTTCAAACTGCTGAAGGCAAAAGATAAAACCTGGAATGCAAAAATGGAAAGACACATTCACAGCTAAAAGAGACTTTACTTACCAAAGAACAAAAATAAATCATGTCAAATGGTAAAAGGAACTTAGAGATATAGTTAAGGTCAGAGACCTTAAAATAGGGAGATGTTTGTGGATTATCTGTGTGATTCCAATTTAATTGCACAACTCCTTTAAAAGTAGAGAACTTTTTATGTGGAAGAAGAAATGAGGCAGAACTAGAGATCAGAGAGCTTTGAAGCCTGCAAGGAACTCAACCAAATGGTTGCTGATTTTGTAGATAAAGGAAGAGGGTCACATGACAAGAAATCTGAGAGGCCTCTAGGAGCTGGGAATGACTCTCAACCAACAGCCCACAAGGAAAGTGTCTGCAAGCTTATAAACACATGGGACACAATTCTGCAAAGAACATGAATGACTCTGGAAGTGGATTCTCCTTCCTGAGCCTTCAGATAAGAGCCTGCAACCTGCTGACACCTTTATTTCAGCCTCTAAGACCTGGAACAAAGAAACCAGTCTATTCCACTCAGACTTTGACTGAGTTATAAGATAATACAATTATTTTGTTTAAAACTTCTATGTTTGTGATCAATTGCTATGGCAGCAACGGAAAATGAATTCAGTGTCTGTATCAGGCCACTTGAGGCATGCTTTCTAAATAGCATGACTCAGCAAAGGCAGTCTCCACAGTACCAACTAGGTGAAAGAAATCATCTAGGACCTAGTTATAGGCACTAAAAAGCTCTACCCAAACAAACATACATCACCACAGCACCCGCCATCACATCTGAATTTCAATTTTGAATCAGTCAGTTTGAGAAGCTAACTGTGTTAATAACAAATGGAAGATGAGCAAGGCATGCTGTCTCCCAGGGCTCAGATAAAGATCACACATGCTATGGGAAGTGATGGCTCCCTGCAGATTGAGGTGGTACTGGCATCAATAAGCAGTACTCAAGGGGATGAGAGAAGAGAAAGAGCAGCATGGGAGGGATGCTGTTAAAGGGAGAGCAGAGTGAGCAATGCACGTCATAAGTGGGTCCTCATTCCTGGGGGTGGATGGGTGGGCAATTCTCCCCTTTTCCTCAAGATTATGTCCAACTTGGAGCCCTTTCCTCAGAGCTATCCCCTCACTCATCAGGCTATCTCTGCTCAGGAAAACCAAAGCCACTGGGTTAGAAACTCATTAAGTTCTCACTTCTAAACACACCAACCTGCCTACGTCAGTACCCGTCCCCTTCCTCTCTTCTGCATAAAAGCAATCATCTTTCCCCCTATCCAAAGGCACTCTCTTTAGCTATGTTCCACATCTTACTCACAAGGCCACTCTTTTCCAGGAAAACTGCACTATTCAATCAGTTTCTTTCACCTTGTTCTCTGACAGGAAAATGTTCCACTCTCTCTCATCTCAGAAATGACAGCCACACGTCCTCAGCTGACCTCGCATTCTCTTCCTGTTCCTGCCTTCTGTACTCTCCATGGCCAAATTTCCCAACACTGCCCTTCCTCCCTGTTTCTACTTCCCTCGCCCCTCACCCTGCTACAGAGTTGTTTCTGTGTCAGTTGCACAAATGAAGCAGCTCTAAGGTCAACAGAGAAGAACTTCACAGAATTCAGTAGACAGTTCATCTTAACTGTGGGCCACATTCTCCTGCCTGAACATTCTCCTGCTGCTCTGACTGCTCCTTGTGTAATCTCAAACTCCTCTAGCTGTTCATTACGTGCTGGAGGCCCTTCAGGTCCGTTCGGAAACCTTTTTGTGGTGACTGTATTAATTTCTACTTCTTGAACTATCATTTGTGTATTGATGATTCCTAAATTTATGAATCTAATCCAGACCTTGTCCCAGAGTTCTATAGCCAATTTCTATTATGGTATAATGATTGCTAAGGAATTAAGGTGATTTTTAGCACATAGTAAATTTTTATATTAGTAAGAAAATCCTAATTACATTACTTTAGTTCTACCAGTATAAATCCAGTGATAAGAGAAAACTTGGGGGAAGAGATTTCTTCTTGGTCATTTGCAACTCCTATTTCACCCTTTCCAGTAAGGGTATAAAGCCAAACCTTGAACATTGGAACTAGCAGAATCGTAAAGGCACATTAAGGGTCCTCATTCCATCCCCCCTTTTTCTTAAGTCCTTCCTGACTCAAGGCCTAAGAGAACTCAGAAACTTTATGGGCTTTGTGACAGAATTCTGAGCCATTCAAACCACTAATTACTTCTGTTTCTTTAAATAGCAGAGTTCATGAAAAAAAATCCAGTGTCACACTTTTAGCAAATGTCCTTAAAAACTGCCCAATTATTGCTGGACCAAAATAATCTATTGAGTTGCTACAGCAGTGATAAAAAGCCTTTATTGTGAATAAAACAAAACAAAACAGCAGAGGAACCATTCAAGTTGACATTAGGAGATTTTAGTGAGGAACGGACTAATTATCATTTGGGTTGATATATATATCAATCATTTGTGTTTATATATCAAAAGGATTGATCTATAGCCTTGAAAAAAGTTTATGGAGAAACTTCTGTGTGTCAGGCATTATTCTGGGCACTCTGGAGAACAGAATCAAGGCATATTAGAGGTGGAAGAACTTTGGAGACCATAAAAGATGAGGTCACCAGAAGCCTGGATTGTTGAATGACTTTGCCAGGATGACACAGCTAGGACTAAAACAAAGTCCTTGCACTCCACATGCTCAATTTAATGTTTTAATGATTTTTACAATCGACAAATGCTACCATTACTGTAGGGATATCTAAAATGCATGAATGCATTCACCTACCACATCCCCAGATTAAAGGTAGACTTCACCCAAGAACAAAAATGGGTAAAAACAAAAGCTCATGAACCAGGTTCTTCTGCAACTAGGTTAGTTTTCCTCCCAATTTAATCCTCAGAGAGATGCATGAAAGCAGGATTAGCTTCCTACTCCTGAGAATGCCTCTGTTCCCCAACCTGAAGTGATCACACTGGACTCACAACACTAAATGTTTCCATAGTGCACAGCTGTTATGTTGAAAATAGAGAAGGATGACTTCATGTATGGACTATGAGTGCCGGCAAGAGATCTGTTATCAATAAACCCAGTCTCTCTAATTTGATCATCTAAAACACTGAGTAAGACCTTTATCCATCAGCTTAGCTTTTGCTGACTTCCCTCTAGTGAGGTGAAGCAAGGCAGGCAATGCTATCTCTTAACTTCATGCTCTAAAGGGCAAACAATGGGCCATGGGCCAACTCCAGTGCACCACCTGTTATTGGAAAAACAACAGACTTGAGAATGATGCATACCATATGTCCCACAAACATCTAATGTATTTACTATCATATCTTTTCAAGAAAAAAATTTGCTGCCACTTACTTGAAAGTAAGTTAAACAATAAAAGATTTTTTTGTTGTCATAAAGTTGTATTGCAAATGAGAAGTTAAAATGATTTTGCAAAATAGTTTCTTAAACCTTTGAAATTATATCATGGTTTAAATTATAGGAATTTTATGAATACAACATTTAAATATACCTCCCTGATCCATCTCACATAAAAAAAGATTAGTCTGAGAATGTTGTTATTCTTTTAAGACATGTAATTTTAGATGTCAGGGTTGGTGGCTTTGCATTAATGATTATGCCTCTAGGAGTACATATGCTGCATCTCTGTACGCTCCACCATGATGAGCACAATACCAGAAAACGCAAATGATGTTGTATATGCAATGGATTTTAAAGTTCTATAAATTGTAATGCTTTAAAAAAAACAATATGGAATATTATTAGCTATGAGGGATTAACTCTGGAAGACCCATTTTTGTTCTTGACTAGTAGTGTGATCATAGTTAATTGATTTAATGTTCTTTAACCTTAATTTTCTCATCCTTGAAAGAGATAGATAAGCTGTATATCCTCTCAGGTTTGGGGCTCTAAACTCTAATTAGTGAGGGTAAACATCATTTGATTCTCAACAGTTCGAAAGGATGGGTCAAGTTTTTATTATATTAATATTTTGTTAAAACAAACATTTGAGATTATCGATGCTACTTTGATATGTTGGAACTATTGAACCTTTGGTGCACCGATATCACAAAGAAAACTAAGGTGAATATGAAATAAAAATAAAAATAATTCCAATTTTATAGTGACTTGTCCATGTCTTGTTGCATTTTTCTGATTTTAATCAATGTAAAAACAATCCAATAAGGCAGAATGATTTCAACTAGCTTGATATTCAAATGTTGCTAACTTAGTCTAATAATAGAAATGCCTTGGGCTGGGGATGTAGTTCAGTAGTATTGTGCATAGCATGCATGAGGGCTTGAGTTTGATCCCCAGTACCATAAAATAAAATAAAAATTTAAAGGAAAAAGTATCTCAACATATATTTTATGAGATAAAATTTTAATCTACAATAAGTTAATAGCTTGACTAAATTCAGCCTAGCCTTCACAAAAATATATGTTCACATACATAAAAACAGTAACTATTTAGGTCAGTAGTCCACAGCTTTTAGAAAACTGACTAAAATGAATGAGATTGGGAAGGGGCTATCAGATTATGAAATGGCATGAAAACAGGGCTCAGTGGAGTTCAGCAGGCCCAGGCTGAGCTGCCATGGATGAGCTGGGAGAATTCTAACAGAACAATCTGGCCATACCTGATTTGTATTCTGAAAATGACAGAAGTTACTTCCAGTCTTCTATTCTGTTACTATAACACACAGGTATTTGAATCCCAGAATCCTATCAAGAAAAACAAATCTGGAACAATCTATTTGAGAGATCTCAAATATAATTTGTTGTCCTAAAAAAATTCAGGTTATCATTAAAATGTGAGCTTTTCTTGCAGATGTGGGCTCTATGGGATTTGTTAAACTTTTTTAGACCCCACTGGAAGAGTAATATAATCTCATTTAACCAATGGGGTCACTATTGCCTCATCTTATGTGGATCCAGTACTTGAAAAAGGGTGGGGAGGTGCAGACATGATCTAAGTGATGCAAACGATGAAACAGGAAAGTCACAGTCCTGGGTCAGAGCCAAGACATCCACATATGCAGCCTGCAATAGGCCACAAATCAATTCCCAAAGTAATCTTCCTTTGTAAGTAAAATAGCCCGAGTTTTAGAGACAGAGAGGAGTTTAGATTGTAGACTAAGATCTTCATTTGAAAGTTGACGTAACTGAAACCAAGCAAGGTTAGAAGACTTAAATAGGGCTCTAAAGTTAACCAATGGTGTTGGTTTAGAAATGGAACCCTGGGATCCTGCCCAGCAACCCAGACCCACACCAGGCACCTTCTGCTGCCCCATGCGGAGAGACCAAGAGCCAAGTACTGAGGGCATAGGCTTACCCAATAAACGTGCCTAACAGCAAATCCTTGACTCTGTGTTTTATTATAAAACTGAAAAAATCTGCATCAATTACAAGCATAAATAATAAATGCTATCCTCAGAACAACATTTTGTTCCAAAAATGTGCATTTAACAATAAGAAAAACACTAGAATCTTCAAATCTCAAGACATAGCTCTGAACAGAGAGAAGAACAGATCTATGCCATCAAAGGGGAGGAAGGAAACATGCTTTTTTGAAAAGAATGGATTTTGCTGGAATAGAGTCAGGGTGGAATAGGAGGAGTCCACATCTGAGAGTGTTAACTCATTTTTGTGAATCATCTGCCAAGAGTCAGAGGAAATCCCCAATAATATCAGCAGAGATGTGGGTTTTTTAAATGTTTCTTTTAAGATTTAGAGGAAAAGATGTTCTTTACTTTTTTTTTCCTGTTCATATAAACTTAGCCTTAGTCAAAAAGCTATAGTATAAACTTTCTTCAGAGAACATTATTATATGGGCTTTATTCACAAGCTTTATATTTTTTAATAGGGGACAGACTTTTTTCAATAGAATATTCCCATGGGAGTAGAGATCAAGTCTATCTTAGCCATTCCTCTGAAGTCTTGCTGCAGCCCCAATTCTATTCCAGGCTCACTGCCCTCATGGTCAACTGCCTCTGAAGCTATTCATATCTATGTTAGGAAAAAGGAAAGGACGATCCTAACTTCATCCAATCACCTACGGGGCCTGAGTTATAGAGTAAGCAAATTAATAAATATATGTTGAATGAATTACTGACGTTTTATTGAAGACAGAGGTTAGGCTTCCAATTTCATAATAATGTTCAGTGGTAAAATCAGGAGCATCGATTTGGCTTTACAATATCTTGGTTTTTGTTCCTGTGAAAAATGGAGTGCCCAGCTGGATACCTGGGGGGGAAGCTATAGTTCCTCCTCAAACACACACACTAAACAGTATAACATCATAAAACCAACTCCCAGGTAACTAGCTGCAAAGTAATGTGACATTGAGGGATTTCTGTGGAGCCAGAATGGGATCTGGGATCTTATCTATTCTTTTTCAAATATTCAGGAAAGCTAAAGAACTTGAAACACAGCAGCTTCCATTAAATTTACCTGTTCTCACCCACTCTGAAGAGATTCCCCAGACTCCTTTTCAAAGCTGAGAGCCAATGAGCTCCTGGGCTTATTACCTTCTCTTCCCAGGGCAGTCCCCTGAGGAGAGTAGCTCTTGAGTTTGTGCTGAAAACTTTTCTCTAGTCCCATAGCATTTGTTCTTCCTGTCCTTAGAGAGTGGAGAAGGTGGAAGAACTCCTTAGAGAGTGGAGAAGAGAGAAATGGAGGAGACTGGGAACTGCACCTGTTAGTAACTGTGACTTCATCTCCACAATGAAATGACGAGACAGTGGCACTTACATGGGCTCAGGGCACATGCTCCATCAAGAGTTCTCCCTTTAAATCCTAATTAAAATGAGTTCCTCTGAGGAGTCCATCAAGTAAAGAGACCTTTGAAGGGCTTTCTTGTAGTGTGTTTGAGCAGTTTTGGTAGCTACTGATACCATTTTCTGGATTCAATATACAGCCTTATTCTAATAGTCCTCACAAGTTTTAGGCAAACATTTATATTTTTCAGGACTGTCTTCAGCTTGGTGCTTTTTCCAGGACCCATTTGACAGGTAAATAGAACAGGTGATCATTTATTTGATATGATTTAGGAGACATAAGGATGACTCACATGCTTTAACAAATTCTTCCCTTATGATATACCTGGTGGTTGAAATCTTCCTATTAGAGCAGACAGACCTGGTTCTCTTGCATTAAGGCTTTATCTACACAAGCCCTTTAGTATAAGAAGCAATTGTCCCAGGGGAATAAGACATTGAGCTGCCACCAACTATTAACTCCTAATTATAAGTGAGAGTGTACTGACACACCCCACTGAATTCCATTAATATGTACAATTCATACCCGTTAATCAAAATTAAGATTTTAAAAAGAGAGCTTTCTCTTGTCAGGAATGAGGTACTGATGGACATTTTGACAGAGCATGGTGATGAGATGGTCTGGAGCCAACAGCCCTTTCAGCAGAAGGCAAGTCTGGAATGGAGCAACATGTCTTTAGGGTTGTCTTAGTCAGCTTTTTCTTGGCTGCAATCAAAAGACCTGACAAGAACAATTAAAGGAGGAAAAGTTTATTTAGGGGCTTTTAGTTTCAGGTCTCAGTCTACAGACAGTTGACTCCATTCCTTGGGACTCAAGGTGAGACAGAACATCATGGAGGAAGAGTGTGGTGGAGGAAAGCAGCTCGGGACATCACACCAGAAGCAGAGAGCTCCTTCCAAGGACAAAATATGTACCCCAAAGGCACACCCATGGACTCACCTCCTCCAGCCATACCCTACCTGCCTAGTTACCAGCTATTCAGTCTCTATCAGAGAATTAGTGTACTGATTAGGTTAAACTTCAATCATTTCACCTGAAAGCTTCTTATATTGTCTCACACATGAGCTTTTAGGAGACACCTAATATCTAAATCATATCAGGGGCCCCAGCTCTTCAAAGAAGAGCAGTGAGAATGTGGGTGGGCCCCCTAAGCAAAATGCCCTTCCACATTTATGCCAGCCACCCATTCTGAATCGTCCCCCATCCCTGCCTGCATTATCAAAAATGCCTTATTATGATTTGTATCATGCAACGGGAATGAAAGAAACAAGTTCAAATCTTGATGTTTAATAGATGTTAAAAAATGTGGATGGAACTTGAATTTTACTCCTCTGCTTATCAGGATGTTTCTCGTTATACTAACAAAACCATATGTTTTAAATAAATGAATTAAAAACAATGTCATCAAAATAGATTTGAAAGTGGAAATTAAAACAGAAAGGTGGTATGAATTTTCTTGCCAGTCAAGAAGGGTGTGCCTTCCAAAAAGAGGTAGAAAGAGGGGCAACTGGGAATGGAATGTCATCTCTCTCTGTGACACTGCACTCCCATGAAAACATTTCTGCCACCTGGTAATTTCACCTCAGTAGCAGAACGTATCTAAAATCCCTTAATTTCATAAAGGTAGCATTGACATTCAAACAACATCTATACCATTTTATAATAAAGCTCATGCCATGGAAATTAAAATAAGCCAGACAATAATGTGAAAGTGCTTTGCAAACTGAAAAGCAAAATTAATTTTTATGTGAACAAAAACTGTCTATAACTGAAAGGAATCTACAAATAAACCTGTGATTGCAAATACTTACAAAGCACCTTTAAGATGTAAAAATTACTCTGAGCCAAGAAGAGAAGTGATGGATGATCACCGAGTTTAAAAATGGCCCTACAGGAATCCACAAATATGCACAAAAACAACCAGGTTTCAACAAGCCTGTACCCACCTTAAAGAAATCAAACAATGAACTTATTATTTGACAGGCAAGGCTCTTCATTCTGATGTTATCTCCATGTTAATGCATATTTTTAAAGGTAAATAAGCACTTGCATTAGGCTTTCCAGTTTCCCTAATATGCTTATGGTGTTTGAGGCCTAAGCAATGAAACTTCTTTTCTTCCAAATGAACATTCTAGATTTCTTGGGCTGTGGCTGGGAAATAATAATGAGGAGAATCACCATGTCCTTTCCCGTCAACCAGCAAGATCAGCAAATACAGTCAGTTGATCCTCATTATTAGCAGATTCCACACTTGCAAATGTTTCTACTTTAAAAAAAATTATTTGTAACCTCCAAGTCAATACTCAAAGCACGTCTATAGTTATCTGTGGTCACGTCCACTCAGGTTTTTCAAAGCAGTGAAAAACTTGAATCACCAAATGTGCACATTCCCAGCTGAGGCTGACCAAGGTGACTCTCTGCCTTCTTTCTTCAGCTGTCAGACTGTAAATAAGTGTCCTTCACACAGTATATTTAGTGCTATAGTTTCCCCAATTTTATGCTTTTTATTGGAGATTTAATTGTTTGAAATGGTCCCTAAGTGTAATGATGACAGGCTACCTAGTATTTCTAAACACAAAAGCTACAGTCCGCCTTTTGGAGAAAAACTGAGGTAAGTGTCATTCAGGCATGAGCAATAGTGTGTCAGTCATGACTTCAATGTTAAAGAATCAACAACATATAATAAATAAGGTATCTTCTAGCAGAAACCCAAATAAAACTAGGTAATATACCTATCCATTGATGAAAATATCATGATCAGAGGCTCACAGGAACATGGAAGCAATTGTTAAGCTTTGGCTAATATGGTGTTTGCAGCAACTTAATAGAATATAACTATTGCAAACAATGAGAATCAACTGTATTATGCTCTGTTTTTTAGATGAGAAAACTAAGACCCAGAGCAATTAAAATTTTTCCTCCAGGGATACCCATCCAATTAAAAGCAAAGTAAATCCTAAAATAGAGGTTTTTGTTTCCAAGTTCATTGATTACTTTTCTTCTTATGCATCCATAATCACAATGTGATTATGGATAAAAGGGAGAGTTTTCTTTTTTTTGCATAATATGGGATGCCCAAATTTGTCTAGCATCTTTCTCTCCAGATCAAAGTGTTTAAAGCAGGTTGACACTGAGTCTTAAAGCTAAAAGAAGAAAAAAGGATATGACATTTCAATTTAGGTTGTGAAATTTTGGGTTTTGTTGATTTGGGAATTCAAGGGATGTGCAGATAAGGAGTTGAAACTAAATTTATATGAAAACTCCGTCTGTGTCAGGCAAATGGAGCCAATTTCCCTATTTTACCCCATTTGATAAAAAAAAAAAATCAATGTGGGTTCCAGCAAATTGATTTGTCTATTATCTTTTCGAAAAGATATGGTTTCTAAGAAAAAGGATTTCATTTTTTTTTTCTTCTGGTACTGAGGATTGAACTCAGGGGCACTTGACCACTGAGCCACATCCCCAGCCCTACTCTGTATTTTATTTAGAGACAGGATCTCACTGAGTTGCTTAGCACCTCACTTTTGCTGAGGCTGGCTTTGAACTTTCCATCCTCCTGCCTCAGCCTCCTGAGCTGCTGGTATTACAGGAGTGAGCCACTGTACCTAGCCAGAACTATTTTATATCTTGATTAAAACTGACAGACTAAAAAAGTGATCAGACTGGATGAAGCAATCAGGTAGGAATCAGAAAATATCTTTGTGTGCTTAAATTTGAAAAGGATTTAAAAAGTCATGTTTTTTTAATTCCTTAGATTAAGCTATAACTACAGAATATTTTTAATTTATTTATTTTAATGAGGTATATATGACTGCAGGATGCATTTTAATTCATTGTATACATCTCTATGGTTGTATAGGATGTAGCATCACACCACATGTGCAGTCATACACATACCTAGGTTACTGATGTCCATCTCATTCCACCATCTTTCCTGCCCCCATCCTCCCCACTCTCCCTCCCCTTTGCTCAAAGTTCCTCCATTATTCCCATTCCTCCCCGCTCCCTGTTATGGATCAGCATCCACTTATCAGAGACAAAATTCAGCCTTTGGTTTTTGGGGATTGACTTACTTCGCATAGCATGATATTCTCCAACTCCATCATTTACCTGCAAATACCATAATTTTATTCTCTTTCAATGCTGAGTAATATTCCATTGTGTATATATACCACAGTTTCTTTATCCATTCATCTATTGAAAGGCATCAGAATATTTACTAATAAATAATGTTTAAAAAAGTCATGGTTTGCTCCAAGATGTTGTATGGGATAACAAGTATCCCAAGAAAGGATATTCTAGAAAGCCAAATCTGCCCAAGATGCTGTTTGAGATATTTGTTCTCTAAGAGATAATAGACAAGTTGTTTGTGGAAAGCCCAGGCCAGAGAGTTCTATTGGACAAGAAGTTAGTCTTTTTTTTTTAAATACAGACTAGAGATTATTTAATCATTCCACATATTAGTAACAGTACAGAAAATTTTGTAAAGAACATTATTATAATTACCTGTCTTAACAAAAAGAAATCAGGATGTTGAGAAGGCAAAAAACATGTACATATGTAGATAAAAGTCAATCATTGGAAGATACTTCCTTATTTTATTATTCTGTAATTCAACTTCAGTAAGCAAGATAACAAAATCCAACCTGTGAGCAGTACACCTCCACTTCTAAGGAGCAGATCTCCTAATAAGGGGTCCCCAGTGCCATCCAGGAGCCAGAGATGGGCCAGTAAGGATGAAGGGCACCCACATTTCAAGGACAGGATGGAAAAGGGTTATACAACAGTTGATTTCTGTCACAGGTGTGATTTTTCCAGTGGCACCTGACTATTGTGATGATACTTTCAGACCTGACTCCATTTTTTTGCTTTGACTTTTTTGTCCACCATATCCTCCACAAATAGTCTGATTCAAAAGCCTGATTATGTTTCTTGCTTAATTTGGTGTGTTTATTGAGGGTGGATAAAAGGAGTGGTAGGAAATGAGCTGTTTTTACTACAAAAGCAGCCCTTCCTTGGCAACTCTGATAAGACACTTGGTGAAAGTCAAGTTCTACATGCCCTAAATCTGAGCAAAAGCAAGAAGCTACATGAGGCCTTGCAATTCCCTGAACAATGAACATATTAGTAAAAAAAGACTAGAGATGCAGACTGAGATTTGGTCTTGGATAGAAACTGCTTCACCAAATTTATGTTTTGTTATATGTATTTTTTTAAATAAAGAAAGCCCCAGAAAACAGAGCCCCGTGTCTTTGGCACTACCTTTACATATACTACATATTCTGGTTTGGAGTTAGAAAAATTTGCTCACTCTTTGTAGATAGAATATAGAAAAAAATTTCCTACATGAAGCTTCTTAAAAATAAAACATTTGTGGAAATACCATAAAATTCCTGCAGAATGGCAGAAAAGGCCTTATTAAAAAATCTTCCAACTTTCTCATGCAAAATAAATTCCTTTTTTCCTGTGCCATATTTAGCTTTATTTGTTCCTCAGTTTTAGCCTTTATTATATGGCATTACCTTAGTTAGTTAATTCCTTTTACTAGGATATCAACTACACTGGGACAGTACCCATTTTACCTCTTTATATCTTTATTCTTCCTATTTTGTTAGGTGCTTATAAAATGATTTTTATAAGAGATAAGAAATTTCATAATGCCTACCCTGGAGACAAAATTCCATGAGGAATGCCAAGGCAGAAACTTCACCATGGGACTGAAGCTGAGGCCAAGGAGATGAGAGCCTGGCCTGACCCAGGTTTTTCCCAGGAGGCCCATTTGTTCCTCAGGGGAACTCAGTGATGTAGGTCAACTGCAGGGTGGATCTTGGATCTGGCTCTCTCTAGGCTATCTGGGGCCAAGAGGTCGACTCTCCTAAATTATAGCAGAACCAATACAGATCCACACCCTTGGCCTAAAACTCATCCTGATCTAGCCTCTGGAATGAAGGAGAAGGCCATTTTGAAGCCCTCAGAAGAGATGGTCTTTAAGATGCTCTAAACTAGCAAACACTGAGTTTTCTTTAAAGGGATATTTGTTCCTATGTTTTTACAATCACGTAATTAGCATTTATTCCCAGTGTTTCATGGTCCTAGCAAAAGTAATTGATCCAAAAACTCTCTTCCAGAATTTAGTCTCACTTATTTTTGGCCCATAGGCAGAACTACATATTCAAAACTGTATGACAATAAATAAACTTGTCAACATTGTTCATTCTATATTTCTTCCACTTAAATAGTCCTTTAAAAAAATTTAAAGATAGAAAATATACTCCCTGTAGAGTTTAAAAATTAACCCAAAGCTTAGTGGCTTAAACAACAAAGGCACTTATTATCCACAGTTTCTGTGGACCAGGAAATTGGGAACAGCTCGGTTGGACCATTCTGACTCAGAATCTCATGTTACATTGTGTTAATATATTGGCCAAGGCTGTATCTGAAGGCTTGACTGGGGTTGGAGCATGCACTTCCAAGATGGCTCACACCTGTGGCTAGCAAGTTTGTGCTGGATATAGGCAGGAAGTCTAGGTCCAGCAACACATGAACCTCTCCACAGGATTGCATGAGAGCCTTATGACATGACAGCTGCCTTGCTCCAGACTGGATAATCCAAAATAAAAAGCACTGTTAAACAAAAAGTCTTCTACATCCTAGCCTCTGAGGTCGCAGATCTTTACCGCATTTCTGTGTTCTAATGGATACATGGGCCAGCCTTGATTTAGGGTGCAAGATCATACATATAAGAGCATGAATAACAGGAGGTGAGAACAATCAAGGTCCATCTTGGACACTCTTATTTCCACACTTAAATTTTTTCGGCCACATCAAAATTAATTATGAAAACTAAAATGTATTCACATCTCAGTTATAAAGTTTTTCATAAACAATCCCATAACCGTCTCTGCAGTCTCTGCATGTTCTTCTAGCCACTTACTTGACCTACCCTAATTCTCTGAGTAAAAAGGATCCGTCTAGACAGTTAACTTTTATTGGCTCTTAGACTTCTTGAAAAGCTTCATATCCAAAACCCAACACTCCTGAAAAATGCACAGACCCACAAATATAAACGAATTCAAAGGTTTAATGGATGTCCCAAGATAAGAAAAGTAACTAACCTGCAAGCTACATGCACAACACTTTCAGCTGGCTGCCAAGTACAAATATCATAGCTAATGCTCACGATAGGCTGATGTCCAATATGAGCCGACAGGCTGGCTGACAGCCTGTGAAAGTTAAAATGACAGAAAACATTTATGTGAAGTACCAAATTAATCTTGAGTTTCACAATTGTATTTGTCTTCATTGACCTGGTCAACTGTTCATACTTTATAATGGATTTTTTCTTGCATTTGGGTTATACTTTACACATGCCTTTAGCTAGTGTTAGACATTAACTTCAACATGTATACCCAAAATGACTCCCACTAATAGCTCATAGTGTCACCAAAATCTTTTCAGCCAAGTTTTAAACATTACTCACCACCAAACAAGGTTACATGCTGCCTAGGGCTCCAGCTAGCTGTGGTAAAAGATTCTAAATTTAAAAGGCAGCCAGCAAGTTTACCACAAGAGGTAGGAGTTCTCATTCTCACAAGCTAGACTTTTCCTATAGATAGGTACTACATACTGAACTGCAGAAAGCACAGTTTCTCCAGACTGGATAATCCCAAATAAAAAGCAATGTTAAACACAAAGTCTTAATTTAAGGTAAAAAACTTAGTAAGTTAGCTAAGGGTATATAAGCCACTTTCTTCAAATTAGTGCCCCAGTGCTTAATGCTGATTATATTAAAAGATCAGTACTATTTTTCAATATATTGTTAATCTCATCAGAATCATTAATGGTAGCTGTTTAGCAGGCAGATTATCAGAACATGAATCTGAGTTGCCTTAGTATGGTGAGGTTGGATGATGTAGAACTTTTCATTCTGAAAAGATTTATTGTCCATGGTTTTCAAAATAAGGTGTAAGGATCAGTGATAATAATGCACCTGGGAACTTGTTAAGAATTGTCATGCTCTCAACATTCATGTCAGATCTATCAAATTCGAAACTGGTGATGAGACCTAGCATACTGAGTTGACTTTTTGTTTTCTGGTACTGGGACTGAACCCAGGGGTGTTTTACCACTGAGCTGCATCCACAATCCTTTTTAAATTTTGAGAAAGGATATCACTAGGTTGCCCAAGCTGGCCTTCAACTTTAGATCCTCCTTCCTTAGCCGCCTGAGTTGCTGGGATTACAGACAACAGTACCCATGCATTCTAAGTTTTTAAGCCCATGTAGAAATTCTGATGATTACAGCTTGAACATTCAGCAATTCCATGTTTCTCAATACAGGTTGAGTATTCCTTATCCTTTATGTTTGGAATCAAAAAATGTTTCATATTTTGACTTTTTCTGCCTTTTAGAATATTTATATATTATATATAATGAGATAACTTGAGAATAAGATACATGTCTAAACATGAAAATCATTTATGATTCATGTACATTTTATACACATAGCCTGAAGGTACTTTTACACTATTTTTGGTACAATTTACACAATAATTTTAGCATTTTTAACTGTAACCATCACGTGAAGTTCAGTGGTAGAATTTATCACTTGTGGTATCATGTTTGTGCGTAGTAAGTTTCAAATTTGGGAGCATTCTGTATTTCAATGTTTGTATTAGGGATGTTCAAACTGAGTGTAAGAATAATTTTCTCCAGGTGGTTAAAAAGCTGAATTTCAATAAAACAAAACTCAAGTTGGTTTTTTGTTTGTTTGTTCTTTTACAATTCCCATCTAATTGTGGTCTGCAAGCAGGCCTTGGGGATATAGAATGCAAATACATGAAGGAAGAAGGGTAGGAGGAAGAGATTTCAGGCTCAGAGTAGATAAATGGAGATTAAGTGTTTCTCTCTCTCCCTCCCTCTTCTCCCTCTTTTTAAGAAACAAACACTCACGAAATAAGAAAGTCCCTGGAAAGAGATATCCCTAAAAGCATCTGAACTCTGCTAATGCTTATCCTTTAATGCCTTTTAAATTACTTGATAATTTACAGGAAGTTTATTTAGTGTTAATGTCTGTGGTCTTTTTGTGGCCTATCAACCTCCAGCCAGGAAAAGGAATCTTTGAAATGGATGTTTCTGGGACACCACAAAACCCTTGCAGAGGACATTGAGCCATGCGTTATGACGACTTTGGAAAACACCACAGTAAATGCTTGTTGTCTTAATTTTCTGACATAAGTGAAAACAGATGCTTGGGTTGAATGGCCAATTAAGAACAAGTGTTATATAATGCCATTCTGCTGACAAACTTAGGGGATTATAAAACTCCATGCATGTTCTTCATAAATAGCTGAGAAAGGCACCTGAAATATTTGAAAAAAATCACTGAGATGTTGGTAAAAAGGTGTGAAAATGGAATTTGTCAAGAATATGTAGAGAAGAAAATTAGGCTAAACTATAGTATGAAGTACTATTACACCTCTAAGTGAATCAATGATATATATCTAGTTAGTCATTCTAGTGATTCAGTTGTAATATCAATATTTGAGTTGTTCCCAAACAGGATAATAAAAATGTCACTTGCTTCAGGGTAAGACTATTTATAAAGGGTTTTGTAATGGGATTGTTATACATAGGAGCAAAATGCTAAATCACTATTTTTAATATGTGGATCAAAAATCAATAATATCACACCAAATTCAATTAGTTCTCACAGACTTTCACTATATATATATATATATATATATATATATATATATATATATATAACATGTTTATACATATTTATAAAAACATTCATATTTGTATCACAAGGAGAACCAGTGCAACTTAGCACAGGACACATATGCAAACACACACACACACACACACACACACACACACACACACACATCTGGAAACCTAATGCACAGTCTTCTCTTGGCATCCATGGGGAATTGGTTCCAGAATCCTTCACCAATATCAAAATCCATGGATGCTCAAGTCCCTAATGTAAAATGGTGTAGTATTTGTGTACAACCTATGCACATCCTCACAAATACTTCAAATTGTTCCTAGATTATTTATAACACATAGTATAATGTAAATGCTATTGTAAGTAGTTGTTTTATTTTTTTTAGTGAATAATGACCAAAAAAGCCTTCACATGTTCAGTAGAGAAGAAATTTTATTTTCAAAAACATTCAATCCACAATTGGTTGAATCCCCAGATGTAGAATATGTAGAATCATGGATATGGAGGGCTGATGATATGTATTTTTATTCAATTATTAATATGGGTTATGGTTGAAAAAGTCTAAATGCCAAGAAAATACACAAAGTTCCTATGGAAGGTATAGTGGATGGTCTTCCAAGCACAGAGATCAGAACTTGAAGAGACACGAAAACAGGAAAGAGGAGGGCTGTTAATGAAGTGAGAGGAAAATTTGGAAGACATCTGTCGAGTACAGCAAAGAAAACCCGTGAGCCCAAGAATGGAGATCAAAGAGGGAAGCTGGCATGCCGAAAAGAACTTAAATGCCTACAACTGTGATCTGATTGCCAACGAGAGGATCACATTTCCTGGGGATACTTTACACAGAAGCTCAGTTTCATGGAAATGTTGGTTACAAGTCAAATGAAGAGAAACATGGCATTTGAATGTAAGCCTTGGGAAAAGCTACAAAAAAAAGTGCTTCAAAATATCCAACTACAACTACAACAGAACCAACACAAAACCAACTTTACACAATGACACTATAATATCTAGCTTTTGTCATGTGTATATTGTTGCCAACCTTCACAAGACATAATATTTGTCCTATACTTGAGGCTATTTAAGAATGAACATGCAATTAGGGTTGGTGCGATCTGATTGGCTCAGGGCTTATCACATGAATATACGTGAGTTTTCAAGCTTGCTGATGCCAAGATAAATGAGCAAGAAATCATGATATTTTCAATCTAATAGGACACTTAACATGACATAGAAATAATAACCCTGCCTTGAAAAAGATATAAAGTGTGCATTGTCTTCTAAAGGATGATTCCTGGTGCATCCAAACAGATGGGGAGTCAGCTGTGAGGCGAGAGCATGAGCCAAAGTGGCCAGCAGGAGTGGCTGCGGGTGGAAGCCAGGAGAATACTCTGAGGACTCTTATAGTGTTGAGAGAAAGGGGAAAGAGGACAAGAGGGAAGCAGGAGGAAGAGGCAGGGCAAAAGAAAGGGCTGAAGGTTTAGGAAACAGAAGGATGGGGAACGAAAAGAGGGAGGCTGGAAAAGGGTCCCATCAGGTGTCTTATCAGTCACCAATCCAATGCCTGGGACTCAACCAGACAGACTATAGCAGGCACCTAGCTAAAAGCAAGTCATGCAGTGCTGCCTCCCCAGAACCACAACTTGTGCTCCCAAATCTTTGACAATAAAGGGCCAATCTATTCTGAGCAGGACCTTCCCAATCCATGTAGGGAGAGATGGACAAGGGAACCGAGCGTGATGCTGATGGCAAGGGTTATGTCTAAAGCATCCACAATGGCTTGACTCTCCCCCTCAGAGCCCATTTGAGTGTGAGGCTGCCACACCACAGATCCCAACACATTAACCACTGAAACCCAGCAAGAAGGTGTTCTCATCTCTCAGCATCTTTTCCAGACTGTGGAGCTTCCAGCAGATGTCCCTCTCATTGCCACAGAAGGCAAAGAGATTTTAAAAGTGCGCCTGGTCTCCACATCTCCTCTTACCTTGGTTAAGAAAGTTACTATGGCCATTAAAGTCGTCCTAATATCATTTATTTGTGGAAGCTAAAATAAGAACTGATATTTATTATACTCTTTTTTCAGAGGAAGAATTCTGATGTTCACAGATTCACATTTACTTCTATGATTTTACCCACTAACCTATATTGCTATTTTTCAATACTTATCTTCTCATTTTTTAATGAAACTGCAGATTAGGATAAACCTGAATAAGAAAGCATATCCATCAACACTTTCCTTCTAATGCTACTGAAAATATGAGCAGTTAGAGCAAAATTCTGTAACAGGATCGTCAGGGGTTGTTTGAAGAAGATGGACCAGAAGAGGAACGGAGGGGCAGACTTCAGATTATCTGATATACTGTCCTAAACCAATTGGTTAGGGGTAGTTTAACTCCATCTGGAAAGTGAAAGGAGAAGGAACTGTCCTGCCTCCTCTGACAGCATAACTGGAGCAGGACTAAATTCCAGAGTTCTCTGCCAGCAAGACTTTGGCAGCCACCCCAAACTCCTCCTTCAACGACAGAATCTGGGACTCTCAGAAAGAAGGCCTATGAGGTCTTGCAAGCCTTCACATGCGTGTGCACAGTGTACTTTCAGTGAGGCCCTTGGAACCCCAGGACATTTTCTTACCAACCAACAGAATGGAAAAATCAAAGGATGGTATTCAAGGAAAAAGGAAATCTGAAACTCCACCTTGGCATCACATCGGAAGCAAAAGCACCCCAGTTCCAGGTGCTCAGAAGCGTCTGTGCACTGCTCAAAAGGGAAAGACCTTTCCATGTTCTGAAGATGCAGTGGAATGCATTTCAAAGAGGTTTTAGGTCATAAGATTTGCAATGTGCTCAAAAATTGTCCTGAAAACAGAAGAAGATGAGCCAGAATGTATAGGGTAATGTATACAATGAAAGAAACCATTTCCCAAAGAAATCGTGTGACCAGGACTTTGCGAGAAGGGAAATTCATGGCACATTTGCTTTACTCCAGTGTTATACACTGATGGGCTCATGAGGTCTTGGTTTGTCTTACTTATTACATGAATTAATTTCTTTATGTATATCAAAGCTAGTGTATGACAACAGGGTGGAATGGCTTAACTCCTGGAAATTCAATCGTTAAATGAGGACAAAGAATTAAGACACTGATGATTTCACATAAAATAAAATGACATTTGTGTGGTCAAATAGAACTGATTTCAAATTCCTCAAAGGCAGAAATTGTTCTACTCCTCTTCGTAATCTTTATATGATGATTTTTAAATATTACTTGGATGACAAAAATAAATGTAAGTTCAGTCCCGATAAAGGAAATCAGTCACAGCTTCTCAGATCTAGCTTCTGAGATTTTATAAAATTAGAGAATATCACTTATGTCCTAATACTAAAAACAAATGTTAATCTTAATCTTAAGCATTTTTGTATTGTACTTTGGAATAATTTTTCGGGCTTCCTTCTCAAACAGTGTTTTAAAATCCTAGAATCAGGCAAAAAATAACAACAACAACAACTTTTAGATAGAAAGTAAAACTCAAATAGCAAAATAATTTACTTGCAACTTTTAAATTTTACTCTATATTCTTCTAGGAGCATTTATCAAGTATTTATACATGCACATTTCCAAAAATTGTTGATTAGTTATTCTATAGCTCTGGCCATATTGGAATTACCAGAGAAATATTTTTAAAATCTCTTACCCTGGACTAATGGAATTGTGATGAGGCAGGGGTAGTAGAGCATTACTGATAATTTTGAAAACTCAGTTATCCTCATGTACAGCCAGGATTAGAACTGTTGCGATGGATGTTACAAATACTGGTGAACTTATGTTAAAAGAAGAAAAGGTAAGGTAAGGTTTGAAGTGGACAAAACTTTTCTCTACAAGTAATTTCTAATCTGATCAGAAGGTGCTTGACATGGGTGAGTTTGGTCTGGGTTTCTAATGGACGGGCATTAGATACATAATCCTTGACTAGAGAATGGTAACAGACTATCTATGGAAGCACCAAATCTTCTACCTCTTTTTTTTTTTTTTTTCAAAATTCTGGTGAGAGGAACATTAGCTGACTTTATAGCTTGTGTTCTAAGATGGCTTCAAACCTCAGACTAACTCTGAGGATCCCAAATTTCCAACAAAATCCCAGGGAATATAAATCAGGGTTCTGTTGGGTCAGAAAAATCTATTACATACCATAACTATCTCACCATGGAAGGTTTTCAGTGGGAAACACTGGTAAATATTATGAGCAGTGAACTAAATCCTGATTCAGTCTTGCTACCTACAGAACTTTCCCAGAGACCCCCAAGCCAACCTTTCCTACCATGTGCCTCCTAAAACCTTTAAAATCTTTCCAACACAAGAAGAGACTATGGGCTAAATAAAGGACCCACAGGGTGCTCAAGTATTATTAAACATTCTACAAGATTCTGAGTGTCATGCTGAGAATATTTCTTTGTACTACCTAAATTTTGTTCTGTTTCCTGAGAGCACATGGAAGAACTGCTGTTTTATTAACACGAAATAGCATCTGAGAGAAAATTTTCTGAGTTGCTGCCATCACATCTAGTAACAAAAGTATACCTTCTTTCCCCAACCACAAATTTATCCTCATTGTAATTCCTCCATTTACTTTAAAAGCCACTCTACTAATGTTTCTGAAGCACATTTTCACTGGGACTGCATGACCAAGTTCATACATATTAACTGCTTAATATTTTTTCAGATTTTTAAAAATCATTTTTGATTGTTTTTTCCTTTGAGAGATGGTGGCATCAATGAAAGCAATTCCTCTATTTTGAGGGAATTTGCTTTGTGTGGCCCCCTATATGGATTAACCATACTTGATGAACTACAGAGAAACTCAGCTGACTGTTAACAATAGATAGAAACAAAAGTCAGTTTGACTACTTCATCTTAAACACTTAGCAAAGATAGTTAAAACCAAAACACAGCTATTCCTGAGCATTTTAAATAATAATAATAGTTAAATGTAACTTCCAAGAATAAGTAAACTGGAGGCTACAAAAGAGATTCTTAGGCAGGAATGCCTGATAACTATCAAAAGGAACTGCCAGAGTAGTTTTTAGTTTAAAGCCTACAGCTATTTCTAACCTACACAGGTAGGCTTAGCGTTTGCTAGTATGATTATCCAGGCCTAAGTAACAGAATTAAAGGTTTCTGTATCAACAAAGGAATCTAGGTGCCAATTAGGGCCTGTTGCATACAGAGAAGATTCATATTGGATGCTGAATATTTACCTTTGCATTCTTAACATACTTACCTCAATTTTCGGGAATTTCCTAGAATCAACTCCAACTATGGAGGGACACAAATAAGCAGTTTGCCTACTGAGCATCTGCCAGTAATGGCTGAATTCTGTGGGAAGTTGATGGACTGAGTAATTATGCTCAAACTAGTGTGTCCTCTGGAGTCAGATTTCCTATGTCCATGGTTCTGCTATATCACTTAGTGACTTCAAGCTACCATTGAACATTTTGTGGCAGGTAGACTCTAAGATAATCTAAGAATAGAATTACCTCTCACCTTCTTACCAACAAGATATGGCAAAAGAGAGGGGCCTTCACTTCTGCAATTAGGCTACATAAGTCTACCTGCAGACTCTTCTGGACAAGTAGCCATAGTAGAAAGGCCCATCTGACAAAGAACTGAGATGACCTCTGGCCAATGAAGGCCAGAGATGAAATGAGGCTCTCAGACCAACGACCCTTCAGGAACTGAATTCTTTGACCACATTAGCTTGACAGGGAATCCTTCCCCAGCCAGGCCTTCAGATGAGACCCAGCCCTAGAACCTTCACTGAAGCCTCATGAAAGACCCAGCTAAGCCAGGATGACTTCTACCCCACAGCATGTTTGAAACAATGAATGCATTATTTTAAGCTGCTTTATGGAAATTTGTTATGCAAAAATATAATTAGCATATTCTTTAAGATACTAATAATATACTTTTCACAAGTGTGAGGATAAAAAGAGATCATTTACGTAAGCACAGCCTTAAACACCTAACCTGGTATATGGTAAATTCGGTTATATTTAATGAAATGTATGTATTTAATGCATTGTTTTTCCATTCATTTTTAGAACTTTTTTTTTAAGCTGATACTATTTATATTTACTGTGTGTGTGTGGGTGGGGGATACTGGGGATTAAACCCAGATCCTCACACATACTAGACAATTCCTCTACAACTGAGCTACATTTATAGCCTTTTTATTTTATATTATTTTATCTTGAGACAGGGTCTCAGTATGTTGCCCAGGATGCCTTGAACTTGTAGTCATCCTGCCTCAACCTCCCAAGGAGCTGAGATTACAGGCATGTACTACCACATCTAGATTTTTTTTTTTTACACTTTTGGTCATTTTTTTTAACAGATTTGTTTTTATTTTATTATTTTAGCAATTGATCACATTAGATTTTTAACTTTTATTTTTATGCTTGTTTTTACATAACTTTTATTAAATTCACCTCTTTTATGCCTACCTTTCTTTATAAAAGTCAATCAGGGAATACTTAAGAGGGAATTCTTTCTGAGGATGGTGACCCAGATAGAATGGATGGTCGTATCTCCAGAATGGTTGTCCCTTCACTCAAGGTCTCACTTTCACCTTAGAAAAACCCTCCATCAACTCGCACGAACCTACCTAAACATTTTAATCTTCTTTGCGACAATATAGTACTGATGAATTCTCTTCTTAAGTGGTCAGCTCTGTCTTGAATCAAGAGAAAGGGAGAAGCTAAAATTCCTTAAGATTTTGTATCTCATTGTCCAACTGAACAGTGTATGAAACTAAATGAATGATGTATCTAGGGGAATTTTATTTTTAAATCTCGAGTTTTTTTACATTCCTAATTTAAAGTTCTTTTATAACACAGCTGAATCTCATTTAGTTTTGCCTCGTAGATGTTCAATAATCAGGGCTCAAATAAACAAACATAGCCAATAAATCTGCCAAGAAACTTTAGTGCTTTAAAAAATACTAAAATAATTCTGTGGTTTCCCAACTTTTTTTCTTTTAGCAGCAGGGCTATTTCTTCTAATGTACTCTTTAATACAGTCCTAGCAATACACAGATATTCAAATTAAATCAGAACTCCCTCCACTAGACTTTGCAGTCCCCATATCAACCTCCCAACTTCTCTGCCCTAAGATGGAAGAGATCTGATGGTCCCTATCCCCTCACAAGTATCAACCACCCTTTGGAGACATGGACTGTGCTGTTAGAGGGACACATTTTTGTTTTGTCAAAGTTAAGATTGAGAGGGCCAGTACTGAGATGAGTGGCTGGAAAGTTTACAGAACAAGAAAAGCCTGCCTCCCCAAAGACAACGTTCTAAGTCCTCTTTCTAATAAATCATAAGGACTCAGAACAGAGAGAAAAAAGAAAGGCATAGTCGATGGCATCCTGTGGATCTCTTGGTCTTCGTTTCCCCTCTCAATACTTTAGTAATTGCCGAGTTTGAGCCCAGCAGTCACCTCTGTTGGGAAGGCCCCTCACTTCTCAGCCATCCTTCTTCTTGCCCCCAAATGCATTTGTCCTTCACACTTCTACTTGAGGGCCTTTTATAATATTTGACACCTCCAGTCTGGATTCGGTCCTTTTGGCTAGTCTCAAAATTCACTGTGCTTCACCCAAATTGGAGAAGGATGCCACTTGACTGGAGTTATCCCTTTCTATCCCATCTCCTCCACTAACGCCAGTTGCCTGAAGACAAGTGTCAAGTTTTGTCTTCCCAGTCTCAGCGCTCTCCATAAACATGGGGTAGAATTTATAACTTAAATAAACTAGTGGATCTTTACACAGATTACAGAGCTGATATTTCCTCAAAATCAAGGGTAATGTCTTGGCCATGCTGTCTATGTGGCTAGGGCAAAGTTATTTAAACATGTGGAGGCATAATCTGATGCTTTACAAAATGCAAGCAATAGGATACCTACCCACTTTGCAAGGGGATTTAGACAATTTAATGAGCTCATTAAAAATATGTAGCTCTATAATCTTAGCATGATCCCTGCCTTATGGATGCCTTGTCCAGTCACCTGCCATCTGCCAGGTGGACCTCTGGACTGCTCTGATACTAAATACCCTTAACTGTCCACACCTCACCTGATAGAGACCAAGACTTTGGGTGACTTTCCCCCAACTTCATCCCCTTTCAGCAGGAAGCAGTTTGGAGATGTCATCACCCATTTTTCCATAGAAGTGGAACTTGGAAATTGACAGCGAGGAAATATAACAGTGGTCCACTTTATACTTTAAATATAGCCCTTGCTGCTCTGCCACTGCAACCTATTTTTAAAATGGACACATTTCTTTCTCTTCTTCTCTCCCTCCTCCTCCTCAATCTCTCCTACTCCCTAATCTCAGGGAAAACAGGGTTACCTCTCTTCCCCCTATTAGGCAGATTTATCTGTCCTTGAGTACAAACCCACCATAGAAATGAAGTAATCCAGAATTTGGGGATGGTACCAGAAGAGCTCAGAAATGACTGTCTTCCAAATTGACTAGTGAACATGTGGAATGTAGCCTTTAAATCACCTCTTTAAAAGCCCCCTGTTCCTGATGATGGGCAGAATCACAGCCTTTGGGACTCAGGGTCCCCTATGTTTCTCCTTTGCTAGCCAAGCAGAAATATTTTCTATTTATTAATAAATAATAATTAAGGGGGACCATCAGATCTCTTCCATCTTAGGACAAGGAAATATTAATAATAAATAATAATTATTTAATAATACCTATTATTTACTTTTCTTCAGAAAAATAATATATATTTAATAAATTATGTGTATATATATATATATATATATATATATATAAATTACCACCTGCAGTACACATTAAAAAATGTCATCTATGAGAATGAAAACAATAGCAGTAGTAGCTAATAGCCATGATGATGGTCACTGTTATATCATCTGTTCCTGTGTTTTTTAATACCTGACCTGAGAGACGACTACCTTTTCAGGTAAAACCTCAGACAAAGAGCGAGCTATCCATTCCCTCTGCCACATGACAAGAATCACACCCAAGATCCCCAGGCCCCCTGACCATGTGACTATACTTGCTACTCGATGCTCCTCTGTGGTTTTCCTCACACATGCCTTAAAGGGAGGTATGATAGACTTGCCTAATAACAGTATCCTTTGCCTTCAGGCTGAATACAACCCTTCATACACAGGAGTTTTAGCAGGTGTGTCAAGCCTCTGATGTCCAATTGTAAGATTTTGTTGGCTCCCTTTACTCGGTGTGATTTTGTTTTCATATGTGTGATGGGGAGAAGAAACTTCTATGGTACAAGAATAAAGGTTATGAAGGTTGCTGGAGCACAGGGGCTTCCTAAGGTACAAAACAACGAGATTCATCTCAGGGGCCTATGTGTTAGGGTCCAATTGTCCTCCTGAAAGTTCAAGTGGTTCTCACCTGGAGAAGCCATGCAGCCTTTCCCATCTCCACTGAAACCCTGATCCTAAGGCAAAGGTGCAGCTTCCCCTGGAGAGTGTCTGCCCACATTCAAGGAGCACAGTCAGACTGGAAGGGGGAAGATGATTTGCCCAGTGGTCACACAAAACAGTAGGTCACTATCTCACCCCACCTGCCCACCAATGACACACTACCAAGCTATCTCAGAGATTTATCTTACAGTTTCAACAAAAGATCATATATTATTCAGTGTGCACTCAATATTAAGCCACCTTTATACTAGGAATAAGAATTTATTGGAGGCCAGTTATGTATAAGACCCTTTACTAAAATCTCTGCATCTCTTAACTCATTTAATCCTAAAATACTCTGAGATAGATACCATTTTGCCCATTTTACAGATGAGAAAACTGAGGCTTAGCTAAGTAACTTGCCAAAGAATATAGTCATTAGCATATAGGCAGATGACATGTAACAGATGATTTCTTACAAATAATCAAAATATATATATATATATATATATATATATATATATACACACACACACACACACACACACATATATATGTGTGTGTGTGTGTGTGTATAATGTTTGTATCAAATGTAACTTTGTCTTAGGAAAATGAGAAAATTAAGATGAACTTTAAACATTGTATGAGAATCAATTTTATTCACAAGAAGAATAGCGTTCTCACACATGCTATAGGGTGTGATGCCTAAGATTTGGGTGAGAGACCCTGCTTACCAAGTGGGAAATAGGGTAGAATGTGGATTTTTTAATCAGAAACCCAGTATCCACTCCTGGCTCTGCCATTAACATGGGAAAAATCACTCAACTTCTCTATTCTTTGGATGCCTTCATTTAGAAAATAAACGTCAAGCTAAGCCAGTGATTTCCAAATATTGGCCTGTAATGAAGTTTTTATCAGTCTGTGGCAAAATGAGTAAAATAAGGATAATAGACTTGTTTGTGTAGTTAAATTCACTTGTTTTATAAATCTGTTAAAATGGTCTGTTTTATGAAAAATGGGAATCTTAAATAACACATGGTCCTTAACTAACTCTAAATTAGGTAGAAAAAAAGAAAAACCTTTTTTTCCTTCTTTTTTTTAATCCTATTATAGCCCAGCATTTCTCCAAATATGTTCTGGAACAGACAAACCCCTGGCAAGATATTATTACCATCATTTAAGTTAAATGAATTTGAGAAACAATGGGTTAAAAATTATAAAATGCTAACATCTATTGTGAATACCCAACCTATATGGACAAAGTATCAAAGGTTCCCCAAGTAATTGACAAAAAGCAGCTGCCTGCCCACTGTCACACACACACCCCCCCCCCCCCCACACACACACCATCATAGGACAGAACACCTATTCCTGGAACACAGTTTGGGAAAGGTGACTTCAGCTAAAAGTCCCTCAGCAGCTTCCATTTGAAATAGCACTACAAACAATGAGACGTGCCATTTATTTTATAACAGATTTTTTTTAATTTACAAAAGAACCTGGATGAAAACACTTCAGATTAAAACTTAATTAAATATACAAATATTTCATGATTATTTTTTACAACTATGTTTTTTTTCCTTTACCATTGAAAATAAAGGCAAACTGTATTAAGAGGTCTGTTTTTAGTGAATGCAGAATAATTAAAGCACTTGGGATTTGCAGAAGTTTGCAATAAACCAAATTTTGGCTATCATCTCTACTTGGTGAATAGAAAATAAAATAAAACCATCTATAGGTATTGAGATGGAGAAAAACCCCAGACTCCTCTCAAATGATATGTTATTATTAAATGTTTCATCACTATGAAGGGTCAATTCTAAATGCTGGTAGCTCAGACTCATTTTCATCACAGTTTGCTATGACCAAGGAACAAAATTCTTGGTATAAGAAAAAGATCTGATAGTGTTTGCTTTTCTTTTTTCTTTGCATAATTATTAGATCAGAGTTGAGAAGTTTTACTTCGCCTTTTTATTGCTTTTCACATCATCATGTGAAATACCAACCAGCCAAGTGCTTCAGCCTTCACATTCTGGATTCAAGTTTCACTTTACCCAGTGAAAGAAGAGCAGCTTTTGCTCGAGAGAAGATGATTCTGGAGTGAGCCCTCCAGGAAAGGACCCAGGCAAGATCTTCTGAATATTCTGACACTAACAACTTTTCTTGACTCTATTATGCACGCCAGGTTTTTGACAAGCCTGTGGCTCTGGGTTACCTCCAATATTTTCCATCATAACTGTACGGTAAATTCCAGCCTGTTTTTCATAATCCTGCTGACTACAGCAGTCTGCAGCCATAAAAGCCTTCACAGACCTAAAGTTGGCTTCCAAAAGTGCCTCTGCAAAGGAACGAAAGTACACACAACATTTCTGTTCAAAGACAGGAGAGGAAGGAGCCTCTTGTTTTAGTGCCGATGGGCTTAAAGAGTTTTTTGAGGTCTAAATTTAGAAAACTTAATTTTCTTCTAATGGCATTTGTAAACAAAATACCAACACTAAAATAAGAGCAGTTTAGGCAGGAGAAAGGGGGAGTGTCCTGTCCAACACATCAAACCCTCTTCCAAACTCCACTGGAGAGAAGTGTCTACCACTTAGCGCGTGACCATACTTTGGTCAGACCTGCCTAGACTCCCTCAACCTCCTGGTTAACAGGTATGCTTGAGGCTTGTGCCAAAGATTCCAGATTTCAGAATTAGCTTCTTTTAAATCTTAAGCGTGTGCTGGTTTAGTCTCTGAGTGATAAAAACAGCAAATAACTGACAAATTATAATAGCCCTTTACATAATATGATTCAATATACAAATACTGTAACTTGAAACTATACCATTCCAGTTCCCTTGAACATACCCAACCAAGAAGTTGGTTTTCATTTTTGCCATAAAGAGCTGCAATTGAAAAGTAAATAATGGGGAGAGTGGAGTAATAGCTTAAGCAAACCCTTTACACATTTGAACTTTGACTTTCTGCAGCATAAATCTATCCCCCCATATGATAGAGCAGATCATATTTAATATTAACAGTTTAAAAACAAGTATCTCTTAAAAATATTTTTAAAACATAAAACATCAGAGCTACTTGCCTTTTGGCAATTTCTGTGCATTTCCCAGGGCAAGTGCAATACTTCCACAGAGAAGTAGACACCCCAAGCTGGAGAGCATGTTGCATTTGCCACCTCGCCCGGGGAGTGATGCTGGTGGGTGCCTCGCAACCCTGGAGCTGCATTTAAGTGGATGGTCTCCCAGTGACAGAGGCGGGCGGCTGCACTTAGCTGTGCCGTGGGCTTACTCACAGGGGGTGGAGACAAGATGACATCACACCCTTTCCCACACACACCAAAAAAAAAAAAAAAGGCACAACAGCAAAAACATAACATCATATTTCCCTCTGTGAAATTCTGTCTCTTCTCTTCCCTCTGTAAAATAAAGATTGAAATTATGGCCAATCTACATTTGTAAAAGAAAAAGAATTTGGGAAATTTTTAAAACCTTCCATAGACTATTTTAAAGGATCTGGAAGAGACACACTTAAGACCATCAGAACATTAAAAATGTAAAATGAAACCTTGATAGTTAGGGAGAAAACTGTTTTCAGTTATCCAGTAAACCAAATCAATTCTTTGAAATGAGAGTAAATTCATAAAATATACTTTAAACTATCCTGTATTTTCAGTATTAGGAGAAATATTTAAGAGTAAGACCTAGGCTATAAATTAGCTATACATAGTATATAATATAAATGTGGAATAATCATATATATATATATATATATATATATATATATATACATATATATACATACATATACACACACAAATATATACATACAGATATTCTACAAGTAGATTATAGAGACAGCACTATTAACAATCAAGTCTCACTCTGAGCTGGGCTCTGCAATAGGACTGATTTGGTGCAGGCACTATGGTGTTTTCCCCATTTATTAGTGAGAAAAACAGAGGCTCAGAGGGGTTAAGTGTCCTGATCAAGCAAGTGTACCAATGATTAATAATTTAGACAGACTTTGGAACAGAAGATTTTTACCCTACTTACTAGCAAGGTGCCTCCGAACAAACTTCCTTGATATATTATTGATACCAATTACATTTCAGTGCTTGCTCTCTTGCAGGCATGGGTCTGGTCAGTTTATACATATGAAGATATTTATTCCTCAAAATGACCAATGAAGACAGCACTGTCATTCCTCCCACTTAACAGGTAGAAAAAGTGTACATAGAGGTGCAATAGAAGGCCCAAGTTCACAGCTCCTGAGCAACAGAGCCAGCATTTTAAGCAGGCCATTTAACCCAGCACTTCTACTCCTAATTGCTAAACTTTAAATTCAAAAATAGAGATGACTGTGCCAACTTCATAAATTTTCTAGTAGGAATTTTAGAAAACATTTAGTAGTGCCTGTCACTCAGAAAGCAGTTGCTGAAAGTGACAGCAATAAATGACAAAAGTAAAGCCCTCCAGTAAATATATCTAGCCTGGTTGTAATTACCTCTGAAGTTCATGCATGTGCCCTCTCCCCCTAGAGCACATGGCCCCAAATATAGGCACATTGCTGGAATGACTGGGGTAATAATTTAAATATTGCTTATATTGAGTTTTTGAAAACAGCTTATTTCACAATGTTGCTATAGCTGAACCAAAAACAGTAAGAAGGAACTGGAATAACTGGTCAAGTGAAATGATAGGTAGAAAACTCACCAAAAGAAAACTTGAAGAGACAGCCTTGTCTTCCAAATAAAGTGTGAGAGGCACATTGTTAAAGTCATCTGGAGCTGGCTCGGTCCAAGCTCTCACCATTGGAATGCTCTGGCAGTGGCTGCGGAAGGGACTGGGTTATTTAACAGGTCTTTTTCATCTCTGATTTTCTACTTCAACAGGCAGCTCCCTCAATCCCGAGTTTGGACAGTCATCCAGCTGACCCTGCTGGTTCTGCTTCTATATGCCATTACCCTGAAGCTAAGCCAGTGAAGCCACAGTGTTAGCAGGAAATGACAGGTTTTCTGAGGGAACAATACCAGCAGAAATGTTGTCAAGGCTGCTAGTTCTTCAAAACAGTGTGAGGGGATGGTGTGAGGGTTGGGTGATGGGATTGGGCCGATCAGCTTCTGTGTGACCAGCAGACCAATTCCCATCCACATTAGCAGTCATTATTTGCAGTTTGGAAATGACTGGAAGCTAATTAAACAAAGGCCAACCTGATTATTTTGTCAGATAGGTGGTTGCATTACCTTGGCTGCTAAGACAAATGACCATTCAGTAAAAATGCTGACAGTATTATCATAACTCTCCAAAGGCCGGGAGGAATAACGGCTTTAGAAAGGGCCCGTCTCACACAGGACTTTCCACCTTCTCAATTAACAAAACATTTTCTGTCAGGTCAGATCTCCCACCCAGGCAGGAGGGATACAAATCCTCCAGAATGTGGGTCCCTCCTCACAGGGAATAAACACTTCAGGGCTTTAGTCATGCAATCATTGAAGGATTTGGGGCTCATCCCAAGGAAGAATTGACCCTCTGGCCATGGGTACATTGCAGATGCCTACTGTGGAATAATTGGTACATTCTGTCAGGTTTCTCAGTTCTCTCAAGAGAATACCAACCCTCACCCTGTTCAAATGCCTCTTCAGCCACAGTATCTTATTTGGAAATATGAAAATGCTAAGCTCCAGATACTTGTGAGATTGTAGACTACTGAGTCTTATCACTGACATTTATAATTAAAAAAATCTTGTTGAAAGAACACTTAGGAACAACTGCTTGAAAAGCACATAAAATATGTACTGTGTTTCTTGTGAAGGCAGGAACCATGCCTCTTCTCTTTATCATCCCCTCCTTGCCTAAAACATAACAATGCTTTAAGTGTCACTGGAAAAATATCCATCAATTCCTCCAAACAGTCTAAAAGATAGTTCTGGACTGACATAGAGAAAGTTTGAGTATGGTCTAGAATGTTGTTGGAAAACAATTCTCCAAGGGGCCCCATCTCATGATCAGATGCACTGATTTCCTGTGGTCCAGACTATCTTTTTTTAAGAATGCTTGTATTGCAGACAGCCTTGGAAGACAGAACTTTTTTTGTGTGTTGACTCATATAATAAAGATATTGTTTCTTTCTGGGGCAAAGAGAATGGATGATTACTTCCCATCATCAAAGTTCCCCAAGCTCAGTTTTCTTTTGTGATATCACCTGTACCTCTTTTGGCCTGTAGGAATTGGGACTCAGAATTGATACAAATACTGCTATTCAGACCTCTGCTATTTCTCTAATTGTCCTTTGCCTTTGCCCGAGGAGTCCTGCGTCTCATTCCAGCATCTATGAACTATCAATGTTAGCTTGCACATAGAGTAAAATTGCAGAGCCTTCCAGTTCTTGACAGTTTTGGCCCACTCTAAAATATTTTACTAGGTCTTGCTTTAGTATAGTGCTTTTGATAAAACACCTATATTCAAGTCCACTGTAAGGCTCAGCCATGAACCCCCCCTTTGGGGCATAGTAAGAGTGTTGCTAGACAGTGCTTATTAATTAAATCATACACTTTACTAAAATCCTGGAGAAAACTTCTGATTATTTTTTTGACACAAATAAAACAGCTATGGCTCCTTTTTCCTGTGAAACTATTTATTTTGTGACATTATAACCAGGTTCACTTTTTGTGTATATTGCTCGAGAACCACAGCCAATGTGTCCCCCACCCACACTAAGCATATAGGTCATGTGATGTGCATTTTCTGACATCATTCCTGGCTCTATTTTTCATCCCCACCCTTATTTCTTGCTTATTTTACTTGGAGTCTTAATTTATGTGATTTTATAAGTTGCTTTAATTTGTTTCTGGAACAAGGTATAGTAAAACACACAAGCCCCATACACAGGAGTTGTATCAAAAACATGTGTCCAAATGTGAAGTGGGAATCTGGGAACCTGTTCTCTACTTTCTTTTTCTACAAAACAGACCCAAATGGAATTTTGGTATAATAATCATATGGCATCATTTCTTTACACTATTTTTATCTTTGGGGATATGGGTGAATTCCATGAGTCTAGAGGACATTTAGAACCCAACTCTAAATAAGTGTTATATTTTTCAGTCATTTCATGTTTGACTTTTTAAGTGTTCAACATTAATTCCATTATTTCAAGAGAGATTTCCATTAGACCATAAATCTTTCAAATTTGGAAATAAACTCTATATTCATATTACCTATCAATCCACATTTTTTAGTCTCTGGTATGTTAAAAACTATGTTAGGGCATTTTTAAAGACTTATATATGTGCAGTTAATAATACAAAGGTATGCTGTGGTTTTCTAGGGGATGCTAATAAAAATAATTTTAATATGACTCACATTTGAAATGGGAAATTCAGTGTTCTATGTTTTAATCCCAAATCTTGTTTCTGTAATTACTGTGCTAAACCAGACTCATGATCCAATTGGATGAGTATCCTGCTCCAATGAGGGTACATTTAGCCAGAGCATGAAACTCTTCCCCAATGGTTTTTATAGCACAGGGAAGTACTGCCCCATAAATGCCTAAGCTTTGTTTGCACATCATTCTTCAGTCTGTCCAAAAGCATCTTAACCTTTAGTTTTTGGTTTCATTATCTTAATGTAATTAACAGCCTATGCTTGTAAAAGACCATAAAGAGTCTTCTCTATTAATCTGGAAACAAGCTTCATTAAGACCTAGATTGTACATCTTTAAGCTATGAAGTTTGCTTTCTGTCCTAGTCTATTTTCAGCTGCTACAATAGAATACCACGGACTGGATAATTTTAAAAGAAAAGTATTTCTTATAGATCTGGAAGCTGAAATGTCTACATCTGGCAAGGGCCATCTTCCTACATCATAATATGACAAGAGAGCATGTGATATGGTTTGGATGTGAGGTGTTCCCCAGAGTTCCTGTTAATGCAGGAATATTCAGAAGTAAAATGAATACCTTATTAGAGCTTTTACCTAATGGGTTCACCCTAGTTTGAAAGGACTGAGTGGTAACTGTAGGTGGTTGAGGTGCGGCTATAGGAAGCGCATCTTTCCTGTTACCCTTCCCCTCCCTCTCTCTCTCTGTATCCTTATCCCACCATAAGGAGATAGCTTCCCTTGGCCATACCCTTGCCCATGATATACTGCCTCACCGAGCAGTGGACTGGCCATCTACAGACTGAGGTCTCTGAAACTGTGAACTTCAATTAAACTTTTCCTCCTCTATTGTTCTCGTCAGGTACTTTGGTGATAGCAATATGAAAGCTAACTAAACATATTACATGAAAGGGAAAGAGTGAGAGAGGCATCAAGTCATTCTATAACAAATCCACACGCATGATAATTAATCCATTACCTTAATAACAGCACTAATACATTCATGAGGAAAGAGCTCTCATAACCTAGTCACCTGTTACTTGGCCCACCTCTCAACAATGTTGCCTTGGGGATTAGGTTTCCAACACATGAACTTTGGAGAACACATTTAAACCTTCCTTGTTTTGTCTAAATCTGGCTATCTTCATGGAGGTGCTGGGTACCTACTGGACCTTGTACAGGTGGAGGGAATATCTTTCATCCTAGCTTCAATTAATGTAAAAATGGATGGGGTCAAGAGCTGAGTGGGAAATATAAGTAAACCAGACAAAGGACTCTGAACAGGAAGATGGGTCAGAGAAGGCCCCAGAAAGTTGCAGCACAGCATCAGGGAAGACAGGGCACAAGAAATACAGGTATAATGGAGCAGGATGGGGAGGTAGGAGGATGGTGGTCCTAGGAACGTGCACTCAAAAGGTCCATCTTTCACCCAGGCTCTTACCTACTAATGTGTGTTATATGGGAAGGGCAATGTGCTTTAAACCTGAGATGGGAAGAGTCATGAATGTGGTCTCCAAAACTATACAGCCCACATCTTTTAGATATTATTTCATGGAAGGGACTCTTCTCTGAAGACTTCCCAACTTTGCTGCATCTTTTTTTCAGGGTTTGGACCATGAGGATTGCAAGCAGAGTTCAGGAATGGAAGAATTTTTTAAGCAAAGGTGAGGTCACATCTCCCTGATAAGATAGGTATTTGTAGGCTCTTCTGGTTTCAAACTAAAATTCACTGAAATAAAGTAAGAAGTATTCCAAAGAGAAAGACATTGTAAATCAAATTGAGAATCCACCATGATATAAAGAGGAAAGATGCAGTAAATGGTTCTAAACTGAGAATAAAATATTCTTAGAAAGTGACAGCTTATAATAGTTGACTATTATGAGGATTTATAGTAACAATCACTAACAAAGAAGACAAAAGTGTACAAAATTTTTATTTATAATGTTCTATGTTTTGACTTTGTAATAACTTTACTTCCCAGTCCCTATTTCAGCTTAAAAATAATTGTGTTTGGGAGCTTGGGGTGTAGCTTATTGATAGAGTGCATGCTTAGAATCCTCAAGGCCTCGACTCAATCCCTAGGACATCCCCACACACAAAGTGTTTTGAAGTTATGAAAAAAAAATTGATGTGAAATTAAATGCTTTTAAGATTTTTATAAAGTTATGGTTGAGAATTATAACAGATAACAATGTCTCCAGTGAGATAAAGAGAAATGAAGAAATGAATATATTCCATTTTCTGAACACTTGTCTATCTAATATACTAGCTATTAGCCACTGGAAGCTATTTAAATTTAAACTAATTAAACTAAATCATTCAGTTCCTCAATCACAGTACCCCGTTTCAAGTGCTTAATATTCATATCCAAATATAGGCTACCACATTGGATAGCATAAACATATTACAGTTCAATTGTATAGTGTTGATCTTGATCATATCAACTAACTTTTAAACTCTTCATGGAGAGCAACCAACATTCATATTTTAAATGATAATGTAATGAAAGAATGGAAGATTGAACAGATAAATTTCTTTTGATCCATTTACCTCTCTTTTCAAAATAAATATGCTTGACTAAACTTTAATTGATGTAAGTTCTGTTCTAGTTGAAGGAATAACTATCAAGGACAAAGGAATTTCACCTATAATAAATTTCCAGGTTTTTTTTAAAGAATCATATTTTACTTATTCATTGGACTTTTAAAAACATGCCTATTTCAACAGCTTGTGGGCATATACAAAGATGTAAAACACAAATATAATTGTAGGTTGAAGTACAAATATAATAAATATGGAGAGAAGACAAATAAATAATACAAAAATGTGTTAAATGTCCTCAGTAGAACAGGTACTAAGAAAATCAGATTAGATGATGGCTGGTGTTATATAATTTCAAAAATATGCTACTTAATTTTTTTCTGTTCCCAAGGAAGAAAAAATCTAAATTATTCCTCCATTTTTACAGGTTTTTAAATAATTTTAAAACTTTGCCTTTTACATATGCTCAGAAGCATTCTAATGGGTCATTTTGAATATATAAGTAAAATAATGTGATAACACCATCTATTTTTTCATGTACTGATAGCCACAGCACTGAAAAAGATATGTAAATCAGAAGACAAAGTAACTAAATTGTTTACTTAGTGGAAAGATGAAAAGTATATTTTGTGAAATAAATATTCACCAAGATGAGGAGAATTACTCTTCCATGCAGCTTTAAGTACATATATACTCAATGCCCTGAATAGCAATATCCCCACACCCACCAAAAGAAAATTAAATTAATATGGGATGACATTTATTTTAGAATAGCACAATTTTACTTGTTAGGCTAAAGCTCTTCAAATATTTGGGCAACTTCATCAGTGACCTAATGAGCCTCAAACTAGTTATAGAAGTAGATTATTTTTTGCTTCACTTTTTCTTTTTCCTTAATCCCTTATTAGAAATGATGCATTAAATAGTTAGATGTTCCAGATGGATATACATCTGATAAATTTTAAAATCTTTGAATTCAAATGTACTTATATTTAACCTTTTGCTTTCTTCTCATTTTATAAATGTGTTCATCATACAGAGCACAACATTAGACTATACAGAATAATAGAAAACAGGTGTAAAAAAATTCTTTGCACATTGAGATTATTTTTGTAAAATTTTCTTGTTCTTGAAGTGAAGGCAGCCATTCCTGGAAACCTCATCTTGGGCTACTGGTAAGATATCAAAATGGTCCCATCACTATTGGTTGCCAACTGAATAGCCATTCTCCTTGTGCTTCCTCCTATTTGAGAAAGCTGGCTTACCATGCAGAGGATGGTTTAGGTAGACCATTTGACCCAGTTCTATTCCCTGAAATTTGAGGGGAATCTAGCCAACATGTTTCTAGCAAAGATTACTCTTATTTAAAAACAAAACAAAACAAAAATCCAACCAACCTTCCCCACTTTTTCCTGCTTTGAATATTATTAAGTGAAGGAATGCTTACAGGGATGGCAGCCATCTTGTATTCATGAGACAACAATATGGAAAAGTGCAAAAACACAAGGGCCTTATGTTACTGATTCTAGGACCAATCCTGGAATGGCCTATCCATGGACTTGTTATAGAGAAGTTGTATAGTAAATAAAGTTATACAGTAAACAGATAAACACTACTTTTAGTCAGATGACATGATTTTTGCACCTCTTTGTACTTTAATTTCTTCTGTAAACTGGGGGTAGTAATCTCTACCTCAGAAGATTATTGTGAGAATAATTTAATATGCGTAAATGCTTCAAATACTACCTAGTACTTGGAAAGTACTCAGTGACTTATAACTACCAGAGCTTTTGTTACTGTTTTGATTTCCACAATGGATATATGGACATTTAAGATGGTGATGATGGTGATGATAACAATGACAAGAAAAGTGATTTAGTTAAACAGTGTTTACACTGTATAGTGTCCCACACCATATCAGTACCATATAGACATTATCTTACTTAATCCTTAATCTAGTGAAAGTGTTACTGTTATGTCCATTTTAATAGATAAAAATGCTGGAGCTCAATAAACTAATAACTTATTGAGGTCAGTTAGACCTGAATATGATCTCCTCCATCCTCAATTTTGAGTGTAAAAGCATTAATCATATAGATTATACTGAAGATTTCATACAGGGACAGAAGAGAAGCTAATCACATCACAATGCGTACTAAGCATCCAACTTAAAAAAAAAAGGTATAATTTCTATTCCCTCGTAGATGCTTTAAAAATCAGTCTTTTCTATCTTCTGGTTTTCTAAAACATTCCTCCCAGTTTTTTCCAGAAGAGCTAGCTGGTCTTCTCTTCAACACTTTAAAATCCACTTAGGAAAAAAAATCTAAATGATTTATTATTTCTCTAGAATTCCCTTAGTAGTACTCAATTTTTGAATTATTTCCCAAACCATACATTTTCGCATTGTCTGATCCTCATTAAGAACCCTGTGAAAGGTTTTAGATGACAAAGATATGACTCAGACAATTTAAGAGACTTGCCCAAGGAACACAGTCAATGCTGTACCTCACCCTCACAAACTAGTGTATCATAATTTCTTCCTTCATTCACTATATCTGCAATTAAACTTTGGGAAATCATTTTTGCTGATGAATAAAAGGATCCCTTAGAGAAGTTACATTGTGAGCTAGTATACAGCAATGATACATTAGAGTTCATAAATACAGTCAGGACAGACAGATTGGAGGATGTCCACCTTTTTTTGATAGAGGACAGGGGGTAATAAGAGATTGAACCAGGGGCACTTAACCATTGAACAACATCCCTAG
The DNA here is from genome assembly GCF_045843805.1 of Urocitellus parryii. NCBI lineage: Eukaryota > Metazoa > Chordata > Mammalia > Rodentia > Sciuridae > Urocitellus > Urocitellus parryii. The sequence goes on from NC_135532.1 coordinate 149,960,109, forward strand.
CCCCCTTTTTTTTTAAAAAAATATTTTATTTAGAGACAGGTTCTCACTAAGTTGCTCAGGTCCTAGCTAAGTTGTTGAGGCTGGCTTTGAACTTGCAATCCTCCTGCCTCAGGGTCCTGAGTTACTGGGATCACAGATATGTGCCATCATATCCAGCTCATATTGAAGGATAAAGCAAGAAAAGAATGTGTTCTTGAGAGGTATGAGAAGATGATGGAATGATATGCAGGAAATGAAAACCAGGATCAGGCTATGGACTTGAATGGGGTCCAGCTTGAGCTTATCCTAAAGGACTTTGTAATTTATAGAGGACCTTACTTACCCACCCATATTTCACTTTTAAAATCTATCCATTCACCTAACTATCCATTCTTTGATAGCTTGTTTTCAATTCTTTTCTCTTCCTTTAGCATCAACCCTAAGAACCCCAGAACTTCAGGAATAACAAACCACCTGAGCATCCCAGTTATCTCCACTTATCTCCACTTCAAGAACTTCTACAAACAAACACAAACCTCCTGAGGTTCTTCAGCCTCAACATGCTAAAATAATTTCCCCTAAGGACACAGGCTATGTATGCATAACCTAACAAGATCCCAGGCATAGTGGAAGAAGGGATTAAATTCTCCAGAGAATTTATCTTCAATTACTATCTGAAGAAAATTCTGAGAAAAACTTTTTCCCTACTTTCCCCATGTAAAAATGAAAGGAAATAGCCTTTCTTGAAATTTGATGATTCACCCAAAACATCTGATATTAATTCCAGGAACAAGGCTTGAAACACAAAGTATATAGAAAGCAACTCTCTGATAGAGTGTTTATGGGATTAAATATAGTCTTACTCAATGTATAATAAGTTGCCACTACCTAAATTAAAAATTGGTGGCCCTCGACTTATGAAATGACCTATTCCTAGTACGAGTGCTCAGGTAGGATATTAAATTGGATCATCAGATGGATGGTGATAGGGGTTTTTTTGAATTTTTTTTCCAAAAGACTGGCATTTCTTATTCCAAATAACCCAACCATCTGCCAACACAGCATGCACAGCTTGCCCCTTAAACTAGTCTGCAAACCAATCTGAGATGCCAACCACTGTAAGCCAATATCTTGCGTCATCTCTGTCACTCAGATTATCATTCCTGGGCAGATAAAATTCCAAACTCTCCCTAGCACTAAATTGTGTACACTGAGATATTTCATTCATTTGATCAATATTTATGGAGAACACAGAGCATACCAAATACTCTAAGCCATTGGACCACAGTGGTTTAAAAGATATCATTTCTAGCACTATAGGAAGACCATTCAATTTTTCTTTTTTTTTTCAAAAAAAAAAAAAAAAAAGAAATCCAGTTGGTTACTAACTAGTGTGCTTAGTGTTACAAATGGCTGTGAACACAAGAACATATGGAAACTCAAGAGGGTCTCTGTAACCCTAGCTAGTTTTAAGGGGTGCAAGGATCTTCCTGAAAGTGCTTGCTTCTGGTAAATCTTTAAATGGCAAGTGAAGTTATGAGATGAAAGGGCAAGAAAAGCCTCAGCCTCTGCCATGGTTTGAATATGGTTCATCTCCATCAGCATTCAAATCAGGTTTAATTCCATGCTATAACAGATTTAAAGTGGTTGAACCTTTAAGGAAGATAATTTGATCTTGGGGGCACCACCTTCAAAAAAAAAAAGAGATTAATGCCATCTCATGGGAATGAGTTAGGACTTACAGCAGTGGATTAGTTCCTATAAGAGTGGGTTGTTATAAGAGTAAGCCTGGCCCGTCCTCGTTCTTCATGTGGTCTCTTTTCCATGTTCCTGCCATGTGATGCCATCCATCATGTTGGGACACAGCCAGGGGGCCTTTGCCAGATGCCAGCACCATAATGTTTGGACTTTTCAGCCACCAGATTGTGAGCCAGATAAATATCTTATTCAGTATCTAACCTCAGGTATTTTGTCATAGCTACACAAAATAGATTAATATAGTCTCTAACAACATAGAACAATGACAGTTTAATTAATCAATAAACTGAAGGTTAAAATGAAAACATTATAAAATGGAAAACACAGTGGCAAAGGAACGTACTTTAGAAATTAAAACTTACTATATTAGTTTTCTACGGCAGCCATAAAATAATTACCATAAAACTTAGTGACTTCCTGCAACACAAATTTAATATCTTATAGTTGTGTGGTTTAGAAGTCTGGGTACAAGTTTGGGGAGACTAACAGCAAGATCTGTCAGGATGCATCTTTTTCCAGAGGCTTTAAGAAAGAACGTGTTTCCTTGACTTTTGTAGTTTCCAGGGTCTGCATTCCTTGGCTTTGGCCCCCTTCCTCATTCTTCAAAGTTAGCAACATTGCATCTCTGACATAACTTTGATCATCACCTCTTTTCCTCTGATTTTTCTTCTGCTCTCTCTTCCATTGTTAAAGACCCTGATGATCACATTGGGTCTATAATCAAAGGTAGTCTGTTTTAAGATCAGTTGACCAGCAGACTTAATTCGATCTGCAACCTTAGTTATCCTTTTGGTATGTTAAACGTTGGGAGGATTAGAATGGGAAGGTCTTTGTAAAATTTCCCCAAAGTAGTAAACTTTCCCCCAAATTACTATGACAACTCTTCCTTGGTGCTGCCTTCAGATGTGGCAGCCATCTATTTGGCTGGATCAAGAAGTTCACCCAGCACCAGTCAGGCCCAAAAGTCAACATTAAGCATAACTGGCAGAAACTCAGAGGTGCTAACAGGAGGGTGCAGAGAAGATTCAAGGGCCAGATCTTGATGGCCAACATTGGTTATGGGAGCACCAAGAAAACAAAGTACATGCTGTCCAGCGGCTTCTGGAAGTTCTGGGTCCACAATGTCAAGGAAATGGAAGTGCTGCTGATGTGGAAAGAATCTTATTGTGCTGAGATTGCACAAAATGTTTCCTCCAAGAACCACAAAGCCATCTTGAAAAGAGCAGCCCAACTGGCCATCAGTCACCAATTCCAATGCCAGGTTGCACGATGAAGAAAAGGAATAGACAGATCATGTACACTTTTTTGTGTGTGCTTAAATAAAACCACAAAAACTGCCAAAAATTTTACTCTGACAAGATATTTCAAAATCATAAGGAAAATGAGGATGTTAAATAGAAATAGTTTAGCCTGGGAAAGTTAAAAGAGCTAAAAAAGTCAAGGCAATAAATATAAACATGGAGTTTTTGCTGAAGCATTTTCAAGTCCACGGCTTGTTGATTGTGCCTAAGGAAACCAATATCTAGGTATTGTGAATGGACAGTATGTGTTAAGACATCTCTCCTATCTATCTTACCATTTTGGATATACAGTGTCTTCCATGTCCCTGAGTTTCACCCAAACAATGAAATTAGTCCATTTATACTAAAAGCAAAACAAAACAAACCCTCTTAATTCTTCTTTAGGAATGACTGCCAGAGCCCTAAAAATATTCATGCTCTGACTCATTAATTCACACTGGAAAATACATGCCAAGGTAATGGTTCAAACATAAGGCTCATCTAAACTTCTTTTTTTGTGAAAAGTAAAAATATTTGCAACATATATGACCACATAAGACGTAACAAAATACTTGTTATATAAATTGAGGAACAGATTTGTCAGAAAATTAGATTGGTCACTAAGGACCACATGGCTATATGTGAAATCCTAAAATTCTAAGAGAAAAGTACATATTATAAAATGTTAAATACTGTGTAGATATAACTATATTAAACTGTGTGTGAAGTTTTAAAAACTGGAAGGATATAAATCAAAACCATTTGCCTCTACGTGGTAGAATACTTTCTTCATTCCATTGTCCTATAGTTTTCAGATATTTATGATAAGCAAGTACTTCCTGTACAATAGCAATATGTCCTAAAGATATTTTGGTGGTCATCAACTTCCAATAGTTATGTGGAAAAGCAGCACGGAGAGAGGGAAGGGATGTGGTAGTACAATCACTTTTGGAATGTGTGTGTAAGCATGTGTGTGTGCCTCCCCCCACTTTGAACCACTGTAGCTATTTTCTAAATTGTTGCCCATAATTTGGCCTCAGCTGCCTCTAATCCAGTAAAAAGCCCTAAATCCTACAGTCCTTGTCTACTCTTTCCTTCCCCAATCTAGCTCTTGCTGTCTGTACTCTCATTAGCCCCTTATATCCACTATTTTTCCCAGTTTATATTTTCAAGAAAACCATCTGTAATTCACTTTTGCGTATTTATTGTACATAATAGGAGCATAAATATTTAACCAGGGACTTTGGAATAATAATTTTTTTCCTTAGATTATTTTGTCCCCTTCTACTTCTATAATTTTGCCATGGGAAGCTCTGGCCTCCCCCTCCTCAGTCTATAGAAAACACAGACATTGAGTTTAAGGTCTTGTTTAAATGTGAATTTACTTTAGAAGGAGAAGTCTTTAGCTATTTTTAGGCAATGTGAGTGGACTACTGTCTGTATTCATAACTCTTTTTTTTTCCTACCATGCTGGGGATTGAAACCAAAGGTCTTGTGCATGCTAGGCAAGTGCTGTACCACCGAGCCATACCTCCAGTCCTTTATAACCCATTTAGAGAGGAGGTTAAAAGAAAAATACAAGGATGCCAGTTCAAAAGCCCGGAGAAGTCTGCATCAAGACAGGGAATGGCACAGGGATGGAAGGAAAAGTCATGAAGAGACCCATTGCTGACCTCACCAATTTACTTGTGACTAACTGGTCATAATCACATTTATGCCTGAAGCAACAACATTTGTCAAATCAAGAAGTGTGTATTTTCACATGACCTTGCAACACGGTGTTCCAGAAACTTCAACCCAGCTGAAAATATATATCATATGAACTAGGGAATCAGGAGAAAATGTGCTTTCCTTCTTGGTCCCCAAAGTGTGAAATCTGAGGCATCTTTAAGAATGATTACAGAGCACATGATTCTTTGCTCATAAAACATTTTGGAAGAAACTGGGACTATACTTTTGGCTCCGAGTTGCAGATGAAGCAGGAAATGTTAAAATGTGCTGGACTCCTTCACAAAGGCCCTTAGTCTAAAGCTGAATAAGAAACTCTTTTGGAAAAGATGGGGGATTAGCAGGTGTGGGCTCTAAGTGTGCATTCTCCTTAGCTGACTCCTCAAAGTGTCCCCATGGCTCTATCTTGGAAGACAGGAGGAGATGAAGCGTTAAGCAGGGTGATGCGCAGATACAAAGATACTTATGTTTATCAGGAACAAAAAGGAATCCATGAGTCACAGAGAAAAAGAAGGATTAAGTGTTGTAACAAGTTTTTTTCCTTTTCCTGGCATTCTTACTCAAAAAAAATCAGCATTTTTGGGGGGTAAATATGATTTTTCAGTTTAGAGATAAAGATTATGTTTATTCATGTGCAAAGTTAAGTGATTTTTTCCCTATTTATATTCCTTCTCCTGATTCATTAAAAGCAAACAAAATACCTTCTAGCAAGTGAATTGCTGCTTTTTCAAACTTAAAAAATGGAAAACGCTCGTACTCAAAGTTAAATTTTATATGTCTGTGCTTTTACAGGCAGAAATATGCTTCTGTTCAACACTAGTTATAGCAGTTTTATACTACTGAAAAATATGTCAGTCTAAAGGAGAAAGCTCTTAATTTGGTTTCCCTTCAGTTTATGAAATTTAACAAATTTTACCCAAAGCATTACACTATCAACAAAGTATGTGGCAGATTGTGGGGGTAAGAGAAGATAGAAAAAAATTATTATCTGCTCTCCAGTTTATAGTATTTCACATTGTTTTTTACTGGTAGATACATAGTCATGTGCTTCAGTTCTCACACAGATATGCACTGAAAGGATACTGTTTGTGTGACTTCATTGGATTATCAATGTATGGATAATGAGGTTGGTGGACATGACTTTGAGCACACAGAAAAGGAATTATACTATTACATATGAAACAGTTTGATCTTCAAGTTCATCTTCCACCTCATTTAAATGGGAACCATATATACTGGAATTCCTCAGATTGCCCTGATGTTTCTTTCCCCTGCTTTAAGGTTTTTACAGATTATGTGATCAGGAAAATGTCTCTCTAGTGAGACTTGATGGCTGAAGTGACCATCTCTCCTGAATGATCTCCTTGAGCACCTCTATGACTTGTCTGTCTTGTCAGGTTTGCACTCTGGCCAGTAACAGATGAACTTACCCAAACAGAATAGCTATCAAAGAAGTAAAGTTATAATCAATAGGGAGTTGATTAAGGAGGTGGAGTTAGAATCAGTTGCCAGACAGAAGGAAGACATGACGATCTAAGAGATACCTACAAACTGTATCTTTAGAAAAGTTACTTCAACAAGTTCAATTTAACACTGTCTAGGTGAGTCATTGTCACATTACTTCTTCTATACTGACAAAGAAAATATCACATTATACAAATTATAGCAATCGAACTTGTTATTTTAACATCTGGTCCCTTCCCTAGTCTCCCATGGAACTGTGAGCCCTGTGTAGGCAAAAACACCATCTTCTCATCTTTGTGTCCTCACAGAGGACTACATGGAGAATGGAAACCTTCAAAAAATATAGATACTACAATCAAGAGAGGGTTTTTTTTTTTTTTTAGATTTTTCATAGCTGTGAGCAGAAGACCTAACAAAAACAATTTTAGGAGGAAAAGTTTTTTGGGGGGCTCACAATTTCAGGGGTTTCAGTACATAAACAGACAGCTCCATTCCTTGGGGCTCCAGGTAAGGCACAGTATCATGGTGAAAGGATGTGGAAGAGGGAAGTGGCTCAGAACATCACATCAGGAAGCAGAGAGAGAAACTCCACTGGCCATAAACAAAATATATACCCCAAAGGCATGTCGCCGCCAGTGACCTGCCTCCTCCCGCCAAAACCTACCTGCCTTCAGTCACCACTTAAGTTAATCCCATCAGGGGATCAATTCACTGGCTGGGATAAGGTAAGGGTATCATAACCCAATCATTTCACCTCTGAATGTTCTCGCATTGTCTCACTTGTGAGTTTTGGGGGGATAGCTAGTATCTACACTGTAATAGGAGGATTACTGAAATTAAGGGCAAACTTCAGCAAAAGAAAGTTGGATGAGAATTTGCCCATATTCCTAAAACCATCCAATAGAACACTTTTTCAATGCATCTATTCCAGTTCTCCAGAAATAAATACCAAGTATTTTATATCTTGTAGGAGTAAAAAAGAAATAAAAGAGGCATATAATTATTTTAGTCTGCAAAATGTTATGAGCTTTCTTGGGAGCCAAGTCATGGGGTTGTTTTAAACAGAGATGACATAACCAATTGTGGATGGTGTCATAAATGTGTTAAATGAATATTGGACCTTCAGGTTCCTTCCAATTCAAGAGTCAATTCTTGATCCCCACAACAGAGATAGTTTATTCGTTTTACTACATATAATAGCTTGTTGAACACATCCCATAATGATAGTCAGCATCTTTGCTGTGACAATCACAGCTGAGAAGGATCCCTGGCAGTTTTGTTTTCTAAGATGATTTTCCCAGCAAGTATTCAAAAAAAGTGCTCTAAGATATCTGAGCTTAATTTTAAAGCCAGCTACGTCTTCAATAATTTGTAGGTTTGCTTTATGGCACTAGTCAATCTTTTCTAAATTTGATCAGCGTTACATGAATTCTGTGAGTTTCCTAATAACAACCAGGCCAACATCATTCAAGATGTGATAGTCCAAGGCTGGATCTTACTAACCTTTCCACTGGTACTCTTATTTTACCTAATGCATTTTTTTTTCTGATGCAAAAGTGACCATTATAGCCTGGCATAGTAGCGCACATCTATAATCCCAGCACTTTGAGAGGCTGAGTCAGGAGGATCACAGGTTCAAAGCCAGCCTCAGCAACTTAGCAAGGTCCTAAGCAACTTATTAAAACCCTGTCTTAAAATAAAAATAAGAAGGTTTGGGAATGTGGCTCAGTGAATGATTAAGCAGCCCTGGGTTCAATCCTTTGGTAACTCCCATCCCACAAAAGAGTGACCGTTATAAAACAAAACATCACACCCTACTCCATAAGATCCTGCAGTGACATTCAAGTGCCTTCAAATGAAAGTCTATATGGACCTGGATGATCTACACCTTGCCTACCTTTTCACCTCAATACCTAATATATTTCTTCCCTCCATCTATGTTCAGACAGTTAATCAATTTTCAGGCCCCTAATTGTGACTTGTACTCTGTCATCTTCCTCACTTCAGATCAGTGACTCTCCACAGGGAAGACTTTCCACCTGCCCATAACACTGCAGCGGACATCTGGCAATGTCTGGAAACATTTTTGGTTACTGCACCTCAGAAAATGCTATTGGCATCTAGCGGGTAGAGACCAGGGTGCTGCTAAATGTCCTACAGTACTTAGAATAGTCCCTCATATCAAATAATTAACCAAGCTAGATATCAATAGTGCTGTGATTGAGAAGTTCCGTTTTAAACAAAAGAATGATAGCAACCTATATGCAGCAAACCTTGAGGAAATCCTTTTAAAACAGTGGTGCAGGGACCAAATCTGATTCACTGCCTAATTTTGTAAATATTGTAAAATTTTATTGGAATATAGTCATGACCATTTGTTAATATATTGACATTTTACCTATGGCTGCTTTTATAGTGAGATAAATAGTTGCAAAAGAGATCATATGGCCCACAAACCTCAAAATATTTTCTATCTGGTTGTTTATAGAAAAAGTGTTGAACCCTGCTACAAAATGCCCCTGCTATTCCCCTGATCCTAAGACTACGGAACATGCATATAATTATAAGTTGTACATGGGAAAGAAACATTTTCCCCACTGGCAGCCTATTTCTGTTTTAGAGCAGAAAACAGCTATGGGATAACTCAGAAGTTGCCTTCTGGGAGAAGAATTTCCTGGGAATTAATAAGCTTTGCTGGCAACAGAGGAGTTTCAAGAGAGGAGTTTGGGGGCTTAGAAGGAGCAGTTGGGGTGGGGGATATGGGTTAAGGAAAGCGGGGCAATCAGATCTTACTTTTTCCTCCCTAGAAGTCTCTCTGCTCAGCATATTCTGAACACAGTCTGGCATAATTTTTGAGGCAGGCAGACCCTGTCACTCCTCAGTTTTGGACACTTTCTGAAATATGAAATGAGAGATGGTAAGGGACAAGAAGGCAAATGGCTGTTATGAAGAAAATAGCTAATCCATCAAGATTAGCTATTCTAACTCTAGCTCCTCAAAAATGTGAAGTTCTCTGTTGTTAGATCTGCTTCTAACATTAGCAGACTGCTGATAAAATGAGAAGCATGCAGAGGCTGCAAGGGGCTACACAGATCTAGTTCAGATGCACAAAAGGCCAATTCAGTATATAAGTTATTTTGTTTTAAATAAACATGACTTTATTGTGTTTACAGTAAAGAAAATGAGTCCCTTATGACCACTGAGTACCCTCATGCACATACATACCAAACAGTGCTTTTTCTATTTTGAGATAGTTATACCGTGGGTGGAATCTCAGAAACTATAGTAAAGGGAGAAGAGTTTCCGTGGTTACCTAAAGGTGATATTTTTTCTTTAGGGATGGAACAGAAGAGGATCTTCCCAGATATTGCTGAAAAATCATATGTATAAGCAGCCAGAGAGTTAAAGGTTGTCAAATAAGACAGAGGTTATCCCAAAGCAAATGCCACCATCAGTGGCATTATCTACAAGGACACACAAGCTTAGACGAGCAAGGTTGGGTAACCAAACCTAAGATTTCTATAGTAATAATCCAGGGATTCTAAGAGGAGCCTTTTGTAGGGGAAAAAATACAACTTTACAAAACCATGTCAAATAATAGAAATTCTAAATATACTGCAGCCATGAAAGAAATTCAATTAGTAATTTAAAAATTCCAGACCCCCCCAAAAATAATAATAAATAAAACCAATATTTTAAGGCAAATTCCATGAAATTTCTAAAGAAAAGATCATTCTAAGCTCTTCCAGAGAAGAGAAAAAGAGAGGAACATTCCCAACACATTGATGACAAAGTGAGAAAGCACAGGACAAAACAGAATTATAGGCAAATTCTAGTCAAATGCAAATGCAACACTCCTAAACAAAATATTAGCACACCAAATCCAGGAGTTACAAGTTTATGGGTATAGACATATAGACCTATGTGGATAAATATAGATAACTTATACAGATATACATATGTGTCAATATGAACCATCATGACTGAGTTGGAATTATCGCAGGAATTAAAAAATGGTTTAATAGCCTATAAATGTCTTTTACAACATTAACAGATTAATGGAGAAAACCATATGATCTCAACTTTTCAGGGGAAAAAACTCTTGATAAAATTCAGTATCAAATTGAAGAGCTTTCTACTGTCACTTATAACTGATTAGAACTAATAAATAAACATTAAATATCAATTCATAATACATGATTTTGTTTGTTCTTCAGCATTTTTCTCAAAATGGAATGAAGAGTCCTGAAGAAGACAACAGAAATATTATACATATTACCTGAAGATCTTTGGGGAAAGGAAGGAATGAATATTGCTGACAGAACTGATTCTATGCAAAACAATAAAACTGAGCTCTTACTTTACACTATATGTGAAAGTCAACCTCAGGGGAATTAAGGACACCATTGTAGATAGCAAGAATGTAAGACTTTAAGAAAATATGAGAAAATATTTTTATAACCTCAGAGTAAAAGAAATTATCTTAATACATAAAGGAATTATCAATGAAAAAAGACTAATAAATTCACCCATTTTAAGATGAAGAACATCTTACTCATCAACAGAACCTTATAAGTGAAGTGAAAAGACAAGTTACAAACTGAATTGACTGCAGCACACACAATTGACAAACCAACACATAAAAACTTTACAAATCTATAAGGAAAAGATAAATGACACAGAATAATGAACAATGGGTTTAATTATGTCACAGGAGAAAAAAGAGAAATGGACAATACATGATAATTGTCCTACCTCACTTGACTCTTCATTTGCATCTTCTTGCTAATAGAAATGCATTTTACACCTTTAGATTAGCAAAAATTATGATAGCAAAACAAATAATGACAAACATGTGCAACCATTATATATGTGCCAGTATATGTGTATGTTGGCACAATCACTTTGGGAAAGAAATTATCAACAGTAATGCTATATTAACAGTACTGTTGAATATTAGCATACCCTATGACCTAGCAATTCCAAATTGTACAAGTATGTTCATGCTAGCTAAACTCATAATTTTTTAAATGTGAACTCAAAAGTTTATCAATTGGAAATACATTTTTTATAATTTGCAATAGTGAATATGAATGAATTACCATGACATTACTGACACAATGGAATCGAAAAGTTGAATTTCAAAAGCAGATTATTAAAGACTGAATTGAAAATAATAACATCTTAACAAAGCTCAAATAACCACACCCAGCAGAATATATTTTGTTATATTTTAGGGTTATATTCATATGAAAACTGAGGAGGAGGAGGAAGAGAAAGAAAAGGGGTGGGAGGAGGGAAAGGAAATAGTAATAGAAGTAGTAGAGTGAGTAGAAGTAGTAGTGTAAGTATTTCCTTTTTTTAAAATTGCTTTTATTTTTTAAATACATAACAGTGGAATGCATCGAAATTCTTATTATACATATAGAACACAATTTTTCATATCTCTGTATATAAAGTATGTTCACACCAATTCATGTCTTCATACATGTACTTTGCATAATGATGTCCATCACATTCCACCATCATTGCTAACCCCCTGCCCCCTCCCTTCCCTTCCCATCCCTCTGCCCTATCTAGAGTTCATCTATTCCTCCCATGCTCCCCCTCCCTACCCCACTATGAGTCAGTCATCTTATGTAGTGGAAGTATTTCAATAAACCTAAACTTCAGAATAGAGCTATCAATTGCCAGAACCAAAGAGATGAACAAAGAAAGAACACACATGTATGAGCAACTAATGTTACTAGTGCTTTATTCTAAATCTGATTGTAAATAGATTACTATTTTTCTTCAGAACTTATACACACATATTTTGTATGTGCACAGTCTTAATAAATATATTAATGTAAAATCACTGAAGTAGAGAAAGTTCAGAAAGAGAATTCAAGGAAACTAAATCTAGCAGAAAACATCTGTGCTGACTCAAGGTTAATAGATTAAAGATGAGACTGTTTCTGCCAATGACAGGGAGCAGCTTCACCTCAGTAGTCATCAGCAAATACCTGGTCCAGAGACAGGCTGACAAGGTTGGCTTCCTCCTTAAGTATTTACACAAATCACTAGTGTAATATGTCTTAATTGAGACCTTGTTACAAAATTGCATGGAAATGAGAAAAAGTTGCAAAGAGCAAACATTCTAGAAAGTCTCTCGCAGTCAAAATAGGAGTGAATGAGAATTTGAAATGTTACCTGAGTCAACGTGCCTGCCCTTATAGGGACATGTGGATTCAGTCCCTTGTCAGAAGGGGCTCTCCGGGTTGGAGAAATGTATGACACTAAGTCACCTCAAAACAAAAACCTCAAGAACCTCTCCCTCACTCAGACTCCATGCTCACCAATAAACATTTTGACTATAATTTGGTTTTCTTTTTCCAAGAAGTTTTTACTAGTTCTTTCCTATTCTCTTTAAGAGAATGACAGAATCATGAGCAAGGTTGATCTCTTCATTTATATTTGTGTATCTGCATGTGTATTTAAATCAATCTCCTTCTCCCCCAAGCCCCTGGCACTCCCCCCCCCCCAACAAGATAGTCTCACGTGAGTCTCAGGAGCAAGAACCAGCTATCTCTGGCTATCAGCGACACAGGAAGACCATTGCTACAATGTCCTCTTCAGCTGGGTGGCAGTTGTTACAACTGAAAGAATATGGTAAAAACTCTCCTCACACATTTTCACTGAATAACCCCAAGACCCTGCGTGATGAGTCCTTCTACTACATCAGAACTAAAGATCTGTAGACAACCCATGACAGTGCCTTTCAAATCTTACCTGTACCCAAGTGCAGATAAAGAAGTTGGTTTTGAAATCAAAACATTTAACTGACCAAGAAGAAAAGATCCTAAGCAACAAGGTCTCTCTCTAGCTGTTAATAAGGCTGCTTTTGAATGAATATTCAGACTGGGCAGTTCTCTCGTGTTTTCTCATGGAAGCAGATGTGATATGGAATAATCTTGTGACAAGAGGTGGCTTAAGCTATTAGCTTCTCCCTAAATCTTATTGGGTTCTACAGCCTGTAGCCATGTAATTATTGCTGTTCTTAGGATAACAATGTTGCTGGCATGGGCTCCGTTTCATTCTTGGACCGAATCTATGGATCTCAAAGATGTGCTCCTGGTAGGACCTACCTTTTAATATCAGAACTTTGGACTTCACCAGTAATAGAAAAGAGCATTATAAAATATATGCGACAACAATGCAATATATCTAGGGCTTTTAAAATAATATTTGTTTTTATAGAATTAAACATTGTGGGCACTAATACTTGATCCTAGACCACAGAAAGTTTTAAAAGTATACTAGAAGAAATCATTTCATAATGGAATAAACAGTGCAGCTCCCTCTCTTGGATAGTTGAAGGGAAAGCTTTCATACTGACCCCAGAATTGATAACCATATTTTGTTTTATTCCCAGCCAAATTCATGTTAACTATTTGTTAATTGACTATTTACAAAGGCAGATAGAAAGAGGTATCAAGAGCATGTTCATATGGGCAAAAACTTTCAAAGATGACCAATAAATATTTCAGCCCTAATTTTTTATCATAGTCCCCTTCAGCAAGGTGACAGTTTGTTGCAACCGAGAGAATATGGTAAAAGCTCTTCTTACACATTTTCACTGAATAACCCTAAAGACTCTACATTATGAGCCTGGAACCTGGACTTAGCTAAAACACTTGCCACACACTTGAAATTTTCTAGTCTTTACTTTGCCTTAAAATTTAAGTGATTTGTTTTCTACACACACACACACACACACACATATATATATTCGCACATATATACATATATATATTATATCCAAAGGAAAGCAGGATTCAACTAATTTTGTCTCTGTGCATGGATAACAAAATGTGTTAGGAAGGTGAAAGTGCAACCCCCTACCCCACCACACCTTTTCCATGTCTTCGAATAAAACTGAAGCACTGGGAAAATGCACTGTATTTATCCTGGGTTGTGTATTCTCGTGCAGACGGAGCTGAATTGAATAGTACAGTATACAAATGTTAAAAAAAGCAAAAATCTAACTATGTTTAACAGGAGGAAAACCACTGAGATTTTAAACTGTGAGTTGTTCCATACAACTTGTACTTTCCCCATGGAAAATGTCACAGGAAGACCATTGCTACAATGGTCAAGGAAATATGGAGGTCAAGAAAAGGTAACAGTCACATCATTTCCTAGAAAAATAATTCAACATCTAATTATCAGATCCAGTGCTCAGCTTCCAAGGAAGGGTTAAGTCTTCCCAAATCCTTGGGGATCAGGGTCTTAGAAACCTCAGATAGAAGATATCATAAACTAGGGTGAAATAAAAGTAGCATTCCATTCTAAAACACCAAAGCGTATAGCAATAGGCCATGCTCCTGAAACTCACTGGTCTTCCCATGTTCCCTACCATGTTGGAAGAGGTGGCTTAATGGAATGGTGGAATGGCCTTTTAAAGATGGTTACAGCACCAGCTAGGTGGCAATATCTGGCAAGGCAAGGGCAAAGTTCTCCACATGACTATTTTGTTTGTTTCCATATCACATACCATAAGACATATTGACTTTAAATCAGTATTTTTCCATTATAGTGTTTAATTTATGGGGTAGCAGAAGAGTAAAAATCATTCAAGGACTTTATCTCCTCTTCTGGGAAAGGGATTAGTATGTTTTTGATTGTTACATGATACTTTCGTCAAGATAAATTATCACCTTATTTTTGTCATTATTTGGAGACCAAGTAGGGTTGTAGGAGATGGATATGGATACCAAGTTAACAGGAATGGATTTGTGATGGTTAATTTTATATATCAACTTGAGTGGGCTAAGAGATGCCCGGATGCCTGGAAAAATATTATCTCTAGATTTATTTAGATGGATGTTTCTGAAAGATATTAGCATTTGAATCAGTAAACGGAGTAAAAAAGATTTACTTTCATCAATGTGGGTGGACATCACCCCATCCTCTGAGGGCCCAAGCAGTACAAAAGGGTCAGGAAGGGCACATTTACTCTTTTTATTTGAGCTGGAACATCCAACTTGTCTTGCCCTTGGACATTGACACTTACTGCTCCTAAAGCCTTCAGACTCAGACTGACCGACATCACTGGCCTGGTTCTCCAGCTTGCTGAGAAGATCATGGGACTTCTCAGCCTCCATAATCACTGGAGTCAATTTTTTTAATATATCCATCCAGATTTCTGTGTCTTTGAAGATCCTTGAGTAACATACCATAAAAAGAGACATACAGAGATGTTAAAAATTTCTCTATTAAAAAAAGAAGAAGAAATCAGCTACTAACCAACTGGTACAGAACTGAATGAATTCCTATCTCACCAAGTTCTAGATTCAGTGAACTTGGAAATTGAGTTAGATACTATGCTTGGATGTCAAGTATAATAACAAAGACAATAATAAACTTTCATCAAAAGTCTGAAATGTCCTATTCTATTTTATCTTACAGACAGAGTGAGAGCAAGAGGGAGAGAGGAGAGAGGGGGAGAGAGAGGGGAAGGGGGGGAGAGAAGGAGAAGCTAAGAACATGACTCCAGTTTACATGAGCAATAAGTATTACTGACATGTGTGATAACTCCGTAGTAATTACAGATGATCTTGGTTCCAGTGTGGAACTGCTCATCAACTTCCACCTGGATTTTAAAAGTAAGTCAATGGAAACCTTGAAATATCAATCTATCAGGGACAGACTAATTGCATCACTCCTCTCTCTTTCCCCAGCAATCTACTTTGGAGCACTATTTTTACAGTACTTATCTGTAGATGAATTTTAATTATCCTCACACTCATGGTGGTAAATCTGCTCATTATACCACTGTCCTGTTCCAATCATTAAACTTACGATCCTTCATTTTCTGAATGTGAAAGTAACATTCTATTCCCAGAGGAAGGCAAGGACTATTAATGCCAGTCCTTATTTGTTTAGACCAAGAAACCCAGCCAAATGCCAGTTTCTTCCTTCAGATAAGGCTACAGGATTCATTAATAAGAATTAAAAGTAATGTGTGGCAAATCTTAAATGAACTGTTACTAACTAAAAGATTTGTTCCAAGTCAGTGCCTACTTGGGGTTTTCATAAAATCACCAGCACTGTACAACATAAAGAGCACTGGACTGGACGTCAGAGACTCGGCTTATAGTCCTTTCCCTGCTACTCTTTATATCCCTGAAGAAGCCATATAACCCCTCCAATCTTACATCTCTGAATTTTAACTTAGACTCTAAAGATTCTCCCAGCTGTGACCTTCTTTGAGTCTTTCCCTCTTGCAACTCTGTGCTTTCATTAACTAAAAACTTGGAAACATGCAAGATTCATTTTTGAAGAATTAATGGCTATTGCAACCTTTGCCAAGTTGGGAATCACCTACAGCTGTTATTCCAGCTTTGGTCCTCCCGGGAGACAGTTAGTCAGGAATGTTTCTTAATAAACAGGGCTAGCCCTTGGCTAAGTAATCAATAGGTACAATTTGTGTTTTATATGCCACTTTCCTTTCAGAATATCCTTTATGCCAGGCAATTCTCTTATTCTATCCCATGGAGCCAGCCTTCAGCGATCAACTAAACCACAGAAAGAAGATGGCTGATAAATCTAGGTTGGATTCCTTCCAGAAATTGTAGAGGAGCAGAAGATTCTTAGAGAATGAAAAGATCTTATGGCATGCCCTCCATCTGCCTCTCTTTTAGCCTTCTCTTCTACTGAAATCAGTATACTATAGCAATACAAGCACATCACTGTTTATAGCAGCATAATTCACAGTAGCCAACTTATGGAACCAACCCAGGTGCTTGTTGACAGATGAATGAAAAAAAAATAATGTAGTATATACACACAACAGAGTTTTATACACAGCCATAAAGAAGAAAAAAATTATGTCATTTCCCAGTAAATGGAAGAAACTAGACACATCATGCTAAGCAAAATAAGCCAGACTTAAAAAGTCAATTGTGAAATGTTTTCTCTCATATATAGAAGTTAGACCAAAATAAGGGTAAAAAAAATGGGGGGAAGAATCCCATGAAAATAGAAGGGAGATGAGTGGAAGACAGGAAGAAAGAGGGAGAAGGGATGAAAAAAAGGAAGAACAGTGGAATAAAATTAGCCCAAGTTCATTTTATTTCTGTATCAAAGACAGGACATTCACACCATTTGTGGGGGGAAAAAAAGTCAATCCTTTTCTCATCACTCATCAGCCCATGACTATCAATTACAGTTCGGCTAAAGATCTTTGAGGAGTCATCCTAAAAAGGGTTCTAAAAAGGCATTCCTAACCATCAACTTCACAGCCTCTGAAATCTGCCTAAAGTACACAGGGTTTGGTCACCTCCACTTGAAAAACTTAAGCACAAAATGAATACTAGCTACATATTTACTCCCACTTATGTTTAGCCACCATTTACAACTATTATCCCAGATGAGTTTTCTGAAACAATAAAAAGAACTCAATTCCAAATATTGTAGAGTACCTTGTAGCTCAGGGAGTGGAAACTGAACTGTTTTCCTTTTCTTTAGCCATTTCAGAAGCCTGACATTTTCTCAGAGAATACTTGGGGTACACCAGGCAGGCTCTGGGGATGAAGCTTGAATGGGAAATACTGTCCTGTTCTTGTGAAACTTAGGGTCCAGTGAGGCAAGCAGACAATTATGCAAGTAAGTGTTTAACTATTTTATTATTAAATGCTATTACCAAGTGTAGACTTGATTACTGCAGAACCTATAACCCTTTCTCAGGTGGTCATGAAGGCTTTTCTAAGAAAGCAATGTTGAAGCCCAGAGCTAAAGAAAAAAGAGACATGACTTAGGTGGAAGAATTGGGAGGTGGTGACTAGGGGCAGTTAACAGGCAGAGAGAGCAAGATGTAGCAAAGCCCTGAACTGGGAAGGAGCTTGAGGCACTTGAAGAACTAAAAAGGAGGCAGTGTGACTGGAAACTGGATCTGAGAAGAGTAGGACTTCTCACCCTATAGTCTGCAATGAGGGAGGCTTCTAAGCAGGAAGAGACCAGGACCTGTGGAGCTAGTGAAGGATTCTGGGGTGGAACCCAAGAGCAATGGTATTTTAGTCAGTTTTTCTGTCACTGTGACCAAAAGATCTGACAAGAACAATGGAGAGAAGGAAAAGTTTATTTGGGACTCACATTTTCAGAGGTCTCAATCCAAAGACAGTCAACTCCATTGCTCTGGGCCCTAGTGAGGCAGAACATCAAGGCTGAAGGGTGAGGCCACCAGGAAGCAGAGAGAGACTTAAAAAGTCAATTGTCCACTCACCAGGGACAAAATATAAACCCCAAAGGCACACCCCCCCAGTGACCCACTTCCTCCAGCTCCATCCTACCTACCTCCAGTCACCTCCCGGCTCATTAATTAGCTAATCCACCTATGAGGTTACAACTCTCAATATGATCATTTTATCTCTCAACATCTCACATATCATCTGACATATGAACTTTTTGGGGACACCTCATACACCTAACAAATAAATAGAAAGTAAGGAAATGTTTTAGGCAGAGGCAATACATTAAGATTTGCATAAGGGATCGCTTTGGATATGGCTAAATGGAGTGGGGACTAAATATGAATGAGAAGGGATGGGTCTGACAAATATGGGGAAACAGTGCATATACAAAACCCAGAAAGACACCAAGAGTAACAGTTTGTAGACAAGTCAATGCATTTAAATGTGTTTATAAGGTAGGATCCACAGTTTGGTGATGCATTGGCTATAAAGGGTAAGGGAGAAGGTGATGTCAACGATGATTCCCAGGTTTGGGTAGGCTCATCTGTGCAGATGGTGATATCATAGCTCAATGTGTTCACAGCATTAAAATATTTCGGGGGAGTATGGAAAGAGCCTAAATTCAGTGTTAGAATTTGGTTTGTCCGTGAGATGTTCAGGGGATTTTAAGTGAGCAATTGGCTGTTTGAGATCTGTATTCAGAGGAGCTATCTGAATTTGAAATGTAAACGTGGAAAAACATACAATTACTTAGAGAAGGTACATAGAGGGTGAAAAAAGTGGAGTCATGGCAAACTAAATATTCGAAGGTCAGGTAGAAAATTGAAAGCTCTAGCAAGGAAACATCATGGAGTTTCATCACATGCTGCTTTTATATTATAGCTCCTTTTGAAAATGCCAATGAGGTTGTTTACAAGGCACCATTAAAATAGGGCATATCCAGGAAGTCAGTGTAGACAGTGTTTTCAACACGCCCTCTGATAGCCGAGAAAGCCAAGGCAGGTCTCTGCACATCAGCCAAAACCAAAATTTGTTTATGTTTCCACCCACAATTACATCAGGCATTAAATTTGATCCGATCCTATCCCTTCTGAAAACACATTTTTAGCTTTCACTCTCTGTGGACCTAGATGGGTCAATTACTGGAAGGGCATACACACCTCTGACTTTACCAGTTATTGCCAAGTTACCATCCAAACAGCCGTGGGCAATGTTTGCATTCCAGTTTCTCTGTATCACAAACAACATTTGAGGTATCACATTATTTTTATTTTTCTCCTCTGATGGGCATAAAATAGTTTCATCATCAGGTTAAAGCATTATTTATATTTAGTTTTTCCTATGATTCTAGATTTTAAAATACTTCCAGTACTATACCTTGTTTTGTTTGTTTGTTTGTTTTTACCATATCTTGTTTTCAATAATGTATACACAATCACCCTGCCTCCCAAGATTCTGATTTGCTGTGATGTTGCAGTGTGGATGCATTCCAGAACATGGGCATTTGCATTTTCATCAAGTCTTTTAGCCAATTCCCTCACTTTTTAGAATCACTGGTTGGGAATTATGAAGAAAGGTTTATTCTCAAAAACATAGTAACATGCTGTACACTATGCTTGCTGGATATCGGGTACACAGAGATGGAAGTCCTCAATCCTGTTCTTAATGAGAACCTGTGTAGGGGTGAGGGAGAAGGATCAAATAAATAGACCCAGAATTCCAATAGAATAACCTGGGATGGGACAGCACTGGACACTTAGGGGCAGCATACAGGAGAACCAGACTAAGGAGGAAGGAGCAGCCTGGAATGAGATTACATCTGAGTCAGGATTCAAAGGATGCGTGGAAGCACACCAGTGGGGAGGGAAAGCATCCTTGATTTTACAACAAAGCAAAGAAGAACATAGAAATTACAAAGAATGGAAAGTATTTTGAAATATGAAAAGATAAAAGTAAGGGACAAAGAGACAAAGTCAATAATACTAAAAGAAAGGTAAAGTCTAGCTATAAATCACAAAGGGCTCCATGCCATGCTCAGGAATTTAGACTTGATCCTACAGAAGATGGAAAGCCTTTCAAGAATGATTATTTAGCAGGAAAGCGACAGTATTAGGATTTTCTCCTCAGAACGATCTCCCTGGTGTTGTGTGGATAGTTGTTAGGGAGCAAGAACAGTGGCAAGGATGCCAACTAACTTTCTGCAGGGTGGAATCCAGACTGAAATGGATGGCCCTCCAACCTAATAGCAGTTGAGATAGTGGCAGAAACTACAGAGGTAAACAATGTTGGTAGAAAATGAGAATTAAACGAAAGCTGAACCTTTGGTCTATGGTTTGAGAAGTCCAAGTACTATGATGCCAAGAAAAATAGAGAATCAAGGAGGAAGAGATTTGGAAGTACAGGGCAAGGGTGGGAGAAAAGTTGATATTTTCAATTTTGTGTTTATTTAGTTTAAGGCTCACACAGAACAGCCAAGGGGAGACACCTAGAAGACTGCTGGAATGCAGGAGAGAGATCTAATATTAAAGACAAAGTCCTAGGAGGAGATTAGATTGTGTGGAAAGAGTGTGGGGATTGTTAAGACCAGAAAAAATGGGCAGAGCCCAAAGAAGCACCGAAACAAAAAAGGAACAAGGTCAAAGAGCCTAAAAGGGAGACGGAGGAGACCAACCAGAAGAATGGCAAAGATGCCAGGATGAAGTGGTGTCTACAAAGAGCCAGAGCCTTAAATAGTGGCCAGTGACAAACAGTCCAGCAATTACTTACACAAGATCTCTGAAAAGTGCTGGTTGGGTTCAGACACTGCATAAATTGTTGATGATCTGGGAAATAGCAGGCTTCTATTAAATTACCAGCATGTGAACCATCTCTGATTCAATGAGATACGGATATTTAGAGAGTATTTGTACCACCACCACCAACAAAAAAATGGTTGTTACTTTTAACTAAGGCAAGTCAGTTCATCCCTTTAGGATCTACTTGGTCCAGCTGAATGAGGAGAGTGTGACGTTAGGTCACCCAGACCCCACCGTAAATTATATTATTGTATACTATAAACCATATAATCAAAGTTATACTCTGTCTTCTTGTGAGCGTCTATGAAATGCACCTTGGACCTCCTCTTGATTCAGGATATCCTCCTCCTTCCTTTCCAAGTCCTCTCCTTGGGCATCCACTAACTCCCCACTCCACCATGCCTCATCCTGATACCCGATTCCTCCTGGAAGCAGTTACACTGACTCTAATCCCTCTTTTCTCTTCCTTCAATTCCCTCTTTGTGAAAAGGATATAAAGAGGCCCTTATATAAGAATAATCTTTTTGAGATGTCACAAATCTTTGACTCAGCACCTGCTAGAAATACTGAGAATGTGTTCCACATTGCACTGAGCAGACAGATCATCCTAAGGTGAGCTCCCTGAGGGTAGGAGTTGTGCATGATGAACTTTAGGAAGCCCTGTCTAAATGGCACCCAGCAGACAGTAATCATTCAACATGTTTATTTTGTAATGGAGGGACTGTGACTTTTCTGTCCTGCCTTGGATCTCAGCAACAATAGGTCCAATACTTGGAACTTCTTTCCAACGAAGGGATTGCAATGCCATCAGACCCCTGCCTGTGTCTTACCCCATGCCTGGCACCACAGTTTCTCCTGAGGCTAAGCACAGAGGGGGGTGGATTAATATCCTCAGCTATTACTTGGTTTCAAATCCACCCTATCAAGAAAGGTGATGGACTCCCCCAATATTGACACACCCAATGGCCCTAGAACTTTCTCAAATTTCAGGACCGTCTGTTGCTTACATCAGCCCTGTTTTTATTCCTATCCTGTAAAATTAGAATTCTCTTCACCCTTTAAAAAGAACACTCAAACTCCCAGAGCTCTTTGGAAAGCTTCTCAGGTTCCTCAACTTGTCCTGCAAGGTATGTTTTATTACTTAAACCTAAGGAGAAAGGGATTCCCTACAATGAGCATGATCTGCACTTGGATGGTAAGTGAGCTTTCCATCACAGTGACAAAATACTTGACACAAACAACTTAAAAGGAGGGAAGATTTATTTTGACTCACTGTGTCAGAGGTTTCAGTCTATGACTGACTGGCTCCCTTGCTTTGGGCCGGAGGAGGCAGAGCCTCATGGAGGAAGACATGGCAGAGGAAAGCTGCTCAGCTCAAGGCAGCTGAGAAGCAGATACAGCAAGAGAAGGATGGGGACCAGATATACTCTTTCATGTCCCCAGTGACCTACTTCCTCCAGCTAGACCTACCTTCTATAGTTTCCATCACTTCTTAATAATGCCATCAAATTATGAATCCCTCAGTGGATTAATCCATTGATGAAGTCAGACCCTCCATGATCCAATTACTTCCCCAAATCCTCACCTCTGATCATTGCTGCCTTGGGGACCAAGCCTGCAACACATGAGCTTTTGGGGGCTATTCTAAATCCAAACCATAAAAATAAAAACAAGATCATTTATGTCTATTCATTATAGTACTGACTAATGTCAAACTGAATCATGAAAATGCTGTTTTGTATTCTTGTGGCAAATGTTTTAAAACAGGTAATATTGGTATGTGCTTATACAATTTTTTTTTCTCATCTCTACCAGAATTTCTTCTAATATACATTATTTTTCTTGACCAAATTCAGGCCATTCTCTTAAATTCCTGTCTCCTGCAATGCAAAATAACCGTTAAACAATTTTTGAAGCAAAACAAATCTGATAACTTTTTTTCTTTATAGTGATTTGCCAAGATTTAAAATTACATATTCTCACTGTACACTTTTCCAAGTATTTAAAACTACATTCATTTTTGCTGATATTTTAAATATTTATATCACTAAATTGAGTTTAAATAAACAGACCTTTACTGGTATAACTTGCTATACTATAATGTTCTTTAGGATGTAGAATGTACCACAAAGAGTCTTTTATCTCAACAACACACCCCAAAGGAAATGAAATCAAATGCTTGCTGCCAACATGAGCATGGAAAGGTCCCATTTCCTTTATTATGATCAAGATCCAGCAAGTGGGCCTGATTGAGTTAGGCATTAGGGAACATGCTGGTCAGCACTGGCATTCTCCCAAAGTTTGGGTTGAACTAAGTTCAAGTATCTGAAATGCTTTGAGGAAAAAAAAATAATATTTACTGCTTTTAAGAAAGGCAACTTAAAGATAGGATTATAAGGCTTCTTGGAGATGTTAATGTTCTTTCCAAAGAACCCTGAAACTGTAATATTTGTTTAGTTAAGCAATATTGCACCAACTCTACTAAGACTCTGGAAGATTTTATTTTAAGTGCTAATGACACAAGCCTACTTCACCTCTCATGAATATGTGTGTGATTCTCCTTATAATAAAGCAAAAATAAGAGGAGGAGCTATGCACAGAGAATAAAGGGACATGCGGTTATTGAATTCTTTCTATATATCAAGCATTGTACAAGGTCTTAATGAAGTGTCATTTAACACCTAAAATAATCTGTTTAAATGTCACTATTCCTTTTTACAAACAACGAAGTAAGCTTGGAGAACTTAAGTAATCCTCCCAAGACTGCAAAGCCAGTAAGGAATAAAACTAAGTTTATAAACTGGGTCTACCTGGCTCTGGCTCATGCCCATTCCACTATGCTGGGGACTAAGGAGGCCGTGTCATAGAAGAATTCCATAAAAACATCTGCCTGTTGCACATCCATGTTCAAAACAGCTTATTTGCAAGAGCCAAAATGCAGAAGTAACCCATGAACCTATTGATGGATAAGCAGACAAACAAAATGTGCCATATACATGCAATGGAATATTATTTGACCTTTAAATAGAAGAAAATTCTGGAACATGCAACAACGTGAGTGAAACTTGAGGACACTATACAAAGTAAAATAAGTCAGACACAAAAGATGAATCTGAGTAATTACATTTACATGAGGTACCTAGAAATCATCAGAATCATAGAAACAGAAAGTAGGTTAGTAGATGTCAAGGACTGGGGGAGGGAAGAATTGGGAGTCAGTCTAATGGGTGTTGGGTTTCAGTTTTGCAAGATGGAAAGAGCTCTCAAGCTCAGTTATAAAACGATATGAATGTACTTAACACCACTGAATGGTACATTTTAAATGATTAAGGTGGTAATTTGCTTATCTGTGTGTGCGTATATATATTTCCATTCCACAACTTTTTAAAAAAAGATCCACTTGAATTACTTCCCTTGCCTTACCAATCCTTTCTGTTTCCATTTTTTATTATATTATGCTCTTTTGAAAGCAAGAGTCGGAATCAATGGCATGAAGCTTCTACACAGACACATCACTCTATTTTACAGTCTGTTCATAAATGAAAAAAAAATTCTAAAAATTAGGACTGTGTTCAATTTGCCGGAATTTTGTTAAGAATTTTTGCATCTATTTTCATTAGAGATGTTGGTCTAAAGTTCTTTCTTTCTTTAATGTGTCTTTGCCTGGTTCTGTAATCAGGGTGATATTGGCCTCATAGAATGAGTTTGGAAGTGCTCCCTCTTTTTCTATTTCCTAAAATAAATTGAAGATCACTGGTATTAGTTCTTCTTTACAGGTCTTATAGAACTCGGCTGTGTATCCATCCAGTTCTGGGCTTTTCTTGGTTGGTAGGCTTCTGATGGTGTCTTGTATTTCATTGCTCGAAACTGATCTGTTTAATGTGTATATCATCCTGATTCAGTTTGGGGTCATACAACTCTAGAAATTTGTCAATGCCTTCAATATTTTCTATTTCATTGGAGTATAAATTTTCAAAATAATTTCTAATTATTTTCTATATTTCTGTAGTGTCCATCATATTTCCTTTTTAATCACAGATGTTAGTAATTTGAGTTTTCTCTCTCCTTCTCTTCACTAGCATGGCTAAGTGCTTTTCAATTTTATTTAGTTTTTCAAAGAACCAACTTTTTTGTCAATTTTTTCAATTGTTTTATTTGTTTTAATTTCATTAATTTCAGCTCTAATTTTAATTATTTCCTGTCTTCTGTTTTTGGTGTTGGTTTATTCTTTTTCTAGGGCTTTGAGATGTAATGTTAGGTCATTTATTTGTTGACGATTTCTTCTTTGAAGGAATGAACTCCATGCAAAGAACTTTCCTCTCAGTACTATCTTCATAGTGTCCCAGAGATTTTGATAAGTTGTGTCAGTGTTCTCATTTACCTCTATGAATTTCTTAATCTCTTCTTTGATGTCTTCTACAATCCATTGTTCATTCAATAGCATATTATTTAGTCTCCAGGTATGGGAGTAGCTCCTATTTTTTATTTTATCATTGATTTCTAATTTCATTCCATTATGATCTGATAGAATGCAGGGTAGTATCTCTACTTTTTTTATTAAAAAGATAGTGCACCTCGATCAAGTGAGGTTCATCCCAGGGATGCAAGGTTGGTTCAACATATGGAAATTAATAAATGTAATTCATCACATCAATAGACTTAAAGTTACAAATCATATGATCCTCTCCATGCATGCAGAAAAAGCATTGACAAAAATACAGCACCCCTCACTTTCAAAACTAGAGATAACAGGAACATACCTCAATATTGTGAAAGCTATCTATGTTGGCTGCAGGCCAATATCCTAAACAGAGAGAAATTGAAAGCATTCTGTCTAAAAACTGGAACAAGACAGGGATGACGTCTTTCACCACTTCTATTTAACATAGTTCTTGAAACTCCAACCAGACAAATTGAACAGATGAAAAAATTAAAGGGATATGGATAGGAAAAGGATTCAAACCATCGCTATTTTCCAATGACATGATTCTATACCTACAGTTTCCAAAAGATTCTAGAAAACTTCTAGAGCTAATACACGAATTCTGCAAAGGAGCAGGATATAAAAATCAACACCCACAACTCAAAGGCATTTCTGTGCATCAGTGACAAATCTTGTGAAAGAGAAACTAGGAAATCTAGTCCACTTATAATAGCCTAAAAAAACTTGGGAATCAACTTAACAAAAGAGGTGAAAAGAACTATACAATGAAAACTCCGGAAAACTAAAGAAAGAAATTAAAGAAGACCTTAGAAGATGGAAAGATCTCCCTTGTTCTTGGATAGGCAGAATTAATACTGCCAAAATGACCATACTACCAAAAGCACTATACAGATTAAATGCAATTCCTATAAAAATCCCAATGACATTCCTCATAGAAATAGAAAAAGCAGTCATGAAATTTTTCTGGAAAAATAAGAGACCCAGAATAGCTAAAGCAATCCTTAGCAAGAAAAGTGAAGCAGGTGGCATCACTATACCAGACCCTAAACTATACAACCAAGTAATGGTAACAAACATGGTATTGGTACCAAAATAGACTGGTAGACCAATGGTACAGAATAGAGGACATAGAGACAAACTCACATAATTGCAGTTATCTTTATTAGACAAAGGTGCCAAAAACTTACATGTTGGACAAAAAATAGCATCTTCAACAAATGGTGCTGGAAAAACTGGAAATCCATATGCAGCAAAATGAAATTAAAACCCTATCTCTCACCATGCACATAACTCACTGCACATGTGCTAGGCAAGTAGCACAATCCCACAATCCCAGACCCACAAATTCTTTTACGTCAATGCATAGTTCTTTGCAGAGAGGATCCCATATGAATTTTATGTTCAGATTCAATTTTCCTTTCTAGCTCATTTTCTAACCTAAGAATCTGAGCCTGGGATAGAGGCTGCTACTATTTAGTAGACTTTGAGTGCACTCATCATATGCAGCCCAATTCCAAGCATTTCACAAATGTTACCTCATTTAATCCTCACAGTACTTCAAAGTGATATGATTATTATCCTCATTTTATAGATGTGTGAATTAGAGCACAGAGAGGTTAAGTAACTTGTCCTAGGTCACATAGCTAGTCAATGTCAGAGACAAGATACAAACTAAAGTAGCCTCACTCCAGAGTTTATGCTGTGTGGCCTATCGTTTATTTTATATATGTGGGCAGGGTAGGGGACAGTCCCTACACTTTAAACACATACACACACCCACACAAACACACAGTGCACACAGGGCCACAGAAGCTTTACAAGTTTAAACTTCACTGTCTTCTTTTAAACCTGATGGTGTTGCCAAGCAACTTTATATGTAACCTCCCTCATCTGGAGGTAAAATGAAAAGTCTATGTGTAAGACTCAAGCCCTCCTGCCACCCTCCTTCAAATAGATCCTGCTTCCACCTGCCAGTATACCCTCAGCTCAAGTTCAAATCAAACCTCTTTATTGCCATTTGACTCCCAATGAGGTTTCCTAGGAAATCATAAAGTTTTCCTGACTTAGTTTCTCCCTCTCTGGGTGGGCATAGTTGTTGGGTTCAGTTTCCTACTAACCCTGATCCACTGGCAGCCTTCTCTCCATTCAAAAGGTGTGGTCTGCCTGTTGGTCCCAATTCTCCCACCACTCATCCACATGGAGCCTCACTTCCCAGAGCCCTGTGTTTCCTGTTTTGCCCTCTGAGTACCCTGAGGCACACATTCCAGAACTATACCTCAATATGACAGTTCTCAATGCCCTCATCCAGGCAAGGAGCATTTTACCTCACACATGCTGCCCGTGACTGTACCGCATGGCCTGATGCTCAACTAGCTGCCTCAAAGAGAGGCCAGCTCTGTAACTTTTCTTTATAATTTTAGATTTCAAAAATCTAAGTATTTAGGGACAGGGATAGGAGGAAGGGTAATAAAGCAAGCCAATGACAAAGAAAACAAATGACCATTTTGTCAATGGTGCCCATTAATGGCAAGCAAACCTACAATAATAAAATCTGATCCTGTCTGGGGTAAAATAGAGGTTGGCAAACTTTTTCTATATAGACCCCAAGTAGTGAAGATGTTAGTCTTTGTGGACTACAATATCTCTTTCACATATACTCAACTCTACCATGATCAGGGAAAAGCAGCCATAGATGAATAAATGAATGGATATTTCTTTTCCACACTAAAACTGTATTTACAAAAACAGGCACTGGGGCAGATTTAGCCCATGGGCCAGTGACTTTCAAACCTCTTGGTAAAAGCAGTAGAGCTTTATGTGATGTTTTTCAGCTTTAAACCGAGTTTCCATGAAACCAGAGACCCTTCTAATTGTTTTAGACTATACTTCCTCAGCTCCACACTTCACTAAAAATAAAACTACACTAAAGGAAGCAAAATAAGAAATGTGGTCCCTCACCTCATTTGTCATATTCCACTGGGCATAAGAACTCATCTCAGATATGACATTTGCTGCCCAAACTGATAAAATCTGCTAACACATACAGAGCTTCAGTCAGGTGCTTTTTTATTTCCACAAAGAACCCTCTCTTATAAAATATTCATGAAGAATCTCCAGGCCATGTCCAAGTGTAATTTTGAGACAGCTAAACGAAGCATTGTGCAGGAGTGTCAAAAAGTGACTACGTGAGAAGCACATAGATCCAAGGACCTGGTAAGCAATGATGCAAAGCCCTAGTGAAGAATTCCACAATCTGGGGCATCCTTGACAGCCCCACATCATCCTTACATCCTACACTCATTTTTTGCATTTGTTTGGGAGGGTTTTATGTGGGCCAGACATGTTGCTTGACCCTGGGAATACAAAAGCAAGGTAAAGAAAAACAAAGACAAACACGAAGAGGAGCAGCTTCTTCAGCCGCAGAGCTTATAGTCTGGTGAATGCTATCTAATAGAACTTCTTATGATAGTGGAGATGTTCATTCTGTGCTGTCCAATATGGTAGATAATAGCTACATGTGGCTGTTGAGTGCTTGGAATTTGGGTGATTAAGAAGCTAAATTTATTTTATTTTATTTTAATTAACTTATTTACATTTAAATAGCTACCTGTGGCTAGTAGCAACTGTATTAGACAATGCAGGTTTCAGAAGGAGAAATGCCCAACAAACAAATGCAATATTGCACCTGTACTATGTGCTACTACGGAGGACATTGATACTGAGTGCTCTGAGAACTAATAGTAGGAAAATTTGAATGATCCAGAAAGGTCAAGAAAAACTCACCTAAGGAAATGTCAAGGGAAAGAAATCTGAAAGGAAAGTAGAAGTCAATGAGATAGAATGGGGTGTCACAGAGGTCATCCAGACATCAATGAGGAATAATGATATTGTGTAATAATGTGGCTGATCCCAAGGAGCATGAGGGGGAATGGGTCAGATCTTACAAAGCCTTACCAGCCATGAAAGGGATTTTGGTAGTCAGCCTAAAGACAGTGTTCTAAGCAAACAGACTGAGAGTTTTGATATTTATAAAGGGATTGCATTTGCATTCTGAAATGCTCACCCTAGGTCACAATATATAGAGTGTATTGAAGATGGCAAGAGGAAGCAGACAGAGATCAGTAAACAACTCTCTAAATGTAATGGTCCCTGTGACCACTGGTGGTGTGGAGTTTGAATCCAGACCAATGTGTGATATATATATGGAAAGCAAAATTGACAAAATCTAGAAGAAAACTGGATATAAGAAATAAAAAAGAAGATCCGTTTTTAAGGATGCCAGTCCAAACCTGCACATCCTGGTGGCTGAACATGCTATTGACTAAACAGAAAACATGGAGGAAGGAGGGATCTGGGTGGAGGGGGTGATGTGAGTTGTACCTTCAATATGTTGAGTTTGAGGTGCTCAGAGATGTCCTAATGGTGTATTGAATAGGCAGAAGTTTAGACAAGAGGCATGGGTGGAACAGAAATTGGTGGGTTGTTAGTGAGTCTATTATACTTTTGTCCCATGATAACATCAAGTATTCTTACCAAGTTGCCATACATTTCTGTTAATGCAGACCAGGCAGCGTGTACATATGGAATCACCCCACTCCACCCCACCCCAGTGCAATCCTTTAATGACAGCAGTTGTTTAAATAGGAGGAGATCAGGACATAGTCAGATGGGAAAAACAGCAGTGGGGTTAATCTATAAACTTTTCATAAGAAAGTAAAACTTCCTAAAGATAAAAGGGAAAAAGCAAGGGAAATTTACACACATACATGCTCAATGCAATTACAGAAAAATAATGAGGGAAAGGATTTAATTCAAGCTGAGGTCTGAGAGCCCCGCTGAACTAAGAGAGAACAAGGTAGCTCCAGTATTTTGTGGAAGGAAAGAGAAACATGAAGTATTGGGACAGGAGTGACAAATAATAGTGATAGACATTTCAAAATTGTCTAGTTTCTGCTTATGGGTGGTAATTATGTTTGAAGGTTGAATATTTAACAAAGAATGATGCCACAAATGCAAGTGACAATATAAATTAGGAGGTTGTTGAAATTTTTTCATCCTGATACTGTTTCCATTTTAAAAGCCTGTCACCTTGGAACTGGTGAAAAGAAAGTTTTATCAATTTAAATGATCTTCTGTCAACTGACCACGTGCTGGACTGCATTTGTTTTCTTACTACTCTATTAGCTGGGGATCAAATTCTTCCACTTAACAGTCCTTCGCACTGGGACTAGAGACTAGTAGAGAAATAAAATACCTAAAATGGGTATGATAACTCCAGTCAACAATTTTATAATTTTCCCTGAAAACCACAATAAAAAGAACACTAAGAAAAAAAATCTCCATTTCCCTCAAATAGAAAGCAATTATGTTGGCTATTTTTGAAATTCTTAGAAATGTGTTCAGACTGTTTGAGGACATAAAGGGAACTCGGTGTAAATGTAATCACAATATAAACAAATACAGATTCAAGTATTTCAAGCCAAGATATGTACTCTGCATGCTGCCTACACACATCCAGGCCCGTTCCCTCCCTTCCTACCCAGAGGCAGCCACCAAGAGGACTATGGCAAGAGCTCTCCAGCCCAGGCTTTTACGCTTCTGCTACATTCTGAATAGCAATCATTATGGACTATTGCTTTGGCTTTATTTAGGAATATCTCTTCTCCAGTATGAATCCTGAAGCTTTTGCTTCTTCTGCCACCTTAGATTACAAGATTTCTTTGTGCTGATGTATATTGCTTTGGTTTGCTTTAATTGCTCTTACTTTTCTGATCTATGAACAAACCACATCTTACCCATTCCCTTACTGATTGGTATCAGATTACTTCACAAAAATACAGCAGTGAACATGTTCTACCTCTCTCTCCATGTACGTGAGCAAGAGGTTCCAGGTGAACCTACATCTTCCTAGGCCTAGATGGAAAGGGCCTTCAGAAGATAACAGGCAAATGTGGAAGGAAGTGGTGAGCAGCGTGGACACTGAGCAGCTGTGGCCAAGAGTCCTAGTGGTGTAGGACACACATGTTTTTGGAAACACTTGCCCAATTTTTTGCAAGTTGCCAATCCAATGGTGTTAAACGGTATCTCACTTTAAGTTTTCCCCTGATTACTAAATTTCCTCTTGTACTTATTCTTCACTTTGTTCACCTTTTCTTTGAACTACTGGTTCTTACAGTGTGTCCATTTTCATATTCATCACTGCCGTTTCTCTAGAGTTCTTTATACATTATGTTTTGTTAATAGGCATCCCAAACATAAATTTATCTTCTAAAAAAGATACAAAATTTTTATAGCTTGAATATAAAAACATAATATGGTCATGTTTGTGATCACATTTAATATTGTCATTTCAAATGTCCACTTTAAATCATATATGACATAAAAATTTGTTTAGGATATAATTTCCTCCGACTCACATTTCATTAAACACTGTCAAACATCTAACGAGCATATCCTACATCAAAGTGAGTCATCTCTGAGCTACTTTTTGCATCATTTACATTTTTCTAGAACAGGTTACCCTCATTTCTGTTTGAGTAAATTTTGAATCTCTGCTTTATCTACTTACAAGTTTTGTTCCAAACTACCAAGTACCATTTTCTATTCATGATTTTCACAATAGGGACACGTGGTATGCTACTTTTTTCTCCAGTTCTCTTCCATTTTCCCCTTCACATGCACTGCCCTTCTTCTCCACCCTGCCTTCTGCCCTGTCTGGGCCATTTCACTAGAATCCCTTGGATCTGGCCTCCTTGCTAGGCAGAGTCTGTGGATCCTTGGCAAAAGACGAGGGAGGGAAGACAGTGAAGTCGGGTTATTTAATCCTCTGGTTCCCACTCTTGGAGGTCACCTCAGTCTGGCAGTTTCACTCAGTAGATCACTGTTCCTTTTGCAGGCTGGCAATCAAACATAGGACTTCGTGCATACCAAACAAGCTATCACTGAGCTACACTCCCAAACCCTCCTTGTTTCTTTTAAAGACATTGCTCCTGTGACCCTCTCCATCACATCTAGGAGTCCTCTCTTTCCCTTTGGCCTTATCCTTGCAGACCTAGGAGTGGCCAGAGTCCACAGCCTGCTGTTCCTGAGTTCCTGGGCTATCCTTTGAACTTCCGGTACAGCCCACTACAATTTATAATTAGCCTTTTGGTTAATAAATCTCCCTTGAATTAACCTAAATTTAAATAGCTAGATGTAGCGAGTAGTTGACTGTATTTGACAGTGAATTTGCCATCAATTTCCTATTGAAAATCTGATGAATTGTGACATTTAAAAAATCATCTTTGTAAGACTTATTTGCCACAATATCCAAACTTTGCAATTTGAGGTCATATCCCAGGGATAAATACTCTGTGTAAACTTGCTTTTCCAGCCTCTAGAGGCCACTCACATTCTCTGGCTCATAGTTCCTCCTCTTTCAAAGCCAGCATTGTCCTGTGGAGTTTTCATCATATCACACCACACTTTTTTGTCTGCTACCTTCATTTCCTTTTCAGGACCCTAGTGATTCTGTTGGGTCCACCCAAAAAATCCAGATTAATCTCCTTATTTTATCATATTGGAAACCTTAATTCCATCTGCTATTGTTATGTCCTTTGTCATGTGTTCAGGATAGAGATGTATTCAAGAGATGGTTTTTCTGCCCATCTCAGACCGGGGATATAACTGCTTTAACATTAGTAGAAATGTTTTCTCTTTCTCTTCTCTGAAACAATTAGTACAAGTTAAAAGTCATTCACTCCTTAAAGGCTTCATCAACCATCCAGACCCTGAAAACTACCATTCTACTGTTTCCATGAATTCAGCTTCTTTAAGTTCTGCATATCAGTGGGGTCACGCAGTCATTTGTCTTTCTGTGTCTGGTTTACTTTATTTGGTGTAATGCCCTCCAGGTTCATCCACATTGTCACCAATGGCAGGCTTTCCTTCTTCTGTGTGGCTGAATAATGTTCTGGGGTGTGTGGGTGTGTGTATATACATGTGAGTGTGCATGCCACATTTTAAAAATTCATTCCTCAACAGATGAACACCCAGGTTGTGTGCTTTTCCTGGCTATTGTGAATAATGCTGTAATGAATGTGGGGAGGCAGCCATCTCTTCAAGATCCCGATTTCAATCTCTTTGGATGTATACCTGTATGTAGGATTGCTAGAGCATATGGTAGTTCCATTTTTAGTTTGAGGGGCCTCCATGCTATTTTCCAAGATATCTACATCAATTTATAAACCCACTAACAGTGTGTGAGGGGTCCCTTTTCTCCTTCTTGCCAATGCTTGTTATCACTTGACTTTTTGATAACAGCCATTTTAACAAGTGTAAAGAGATCTCTGACATTTTTATTTGCATTTCCCTGATGACTAATGATGCTGGGCACATTTTCATACACCTATTGGCCATTTGTAGATCTTCTCTGGAAGAACGTCTATTCAGGTCCTTTAAATTTTTTTTTATTGTTGGTTGTTCAAAACATTACATAGTTCTTGATATATCATATTTCACACTTTGATTCAAGTGGGTTATGAACTCCCATTTTCACCCCGTATACAGATTGCAGAATCACATCGGTTACACATCCACTGATTTACATATTGCCATACTAGTGTCTGATGTATTCTGCTGCCTTTCCTATCCTCTACTATCCCCCCTCTCCTCCCCTCCCCTCTTCTCTTTCTACCCCCTCTACTGTAATTCATTTCTCCCCCTTGTGTTATTTTTCCCTTTCCCCTCACATCCTCTTGTATGTAATTTTGTATAACCCTGAGGGGTCTCCTTCCATTTCCATGCAATTTCCCTTCTCTCTCCCTTTCCCTCCCACCTCTCATCCTTGTTTAATGTTGGTCTTCTTCTCATGCTCTTCGTCCCTACTCTGTTCTTAGTTACTCTCCTTATCTCAAAGAAGACATTTGGTATTTGTTTTTTAGGGATTGGCTGGCTTCACTTAGCATAATCTGCTCTAATGCCATCCATTTCCCTCCAAATTCTATGATTTTGTCATTTTTTAATGCAGAGTAATACTCCATTGTGTATAAATGCCACATTTTTTTTTATCCATTCCTCTATTGAAGGACATCTAGGTTGGTTCCACAGTCTTGCTATTGTGAATTGTGCTGCTATGAATTTAAATATCAATATTAAATTAAATTTAAATATCAGGTCCTATTAAATTAGGTTGTATATTTGCTTTGCCACTGAGCTGTTTGCATTCCTTATGTATTTTGGATATTGGCTTTTTATCAGATGTACAGTTTGTAAATATTTTTACCCATTCCATAGGTTTTCTTTTTTGTTATTTCTACTACTATGCAGAATCTGTTTAAAAACTCACTTTTTCAGAGATGTTAATAATTGATCTTTCCCCTTTAGTTTTCTAGTTTTTTTTTCTTACTACTTTAGACCCCAGACATTTCATTAGAGCCATGAAGCCTCCCTCAACACTACATTTTGTTTTCATTTAAAATACCCTGCCAGAGCCAGGTATGATGGGGCACACCTGTAATCCCAGTGGCTCTGGAGGCTGAGGCAGGAGGATCTTGAGTTCAAAGCCAGCCTCAGCAATGAAAAGTAGAGCTGAGGATGTAGCTGGTTGAGTGCCACTGAGTTCAATCCCTGGTACCCACCCACCTCTCAAAAAAAATACCCTGCCAGGATCCCTTCATTCCCTCACTCTGAAGTCAGACTGTTTGCTCTTAAAGAAAAGCTCTCACTCTGAAGTTTCCCTTTGTTATTATCCTGGAACTCCTTTTTATTTCTTTCCTCTATGAAATGTATTATGAAATCTATTTCCTGGGTATTTGGTTTTTTCATACCTTCCCTTTCCCTTAATCTGATGAAGTACATCCTCCAATGATCTCATGATAAAGGGGATGTGGGGGACAAAATATTCGAGAGCTTGCTGTCAGAGGCTTTTATTCTGTCCTCACACTTGACAGATGGCTGGACATAGAATTCCAGGATGGAAATCTTTCCCCATGAACTTTAAAAGTATCCCTCTACTGTTTTCTCAATTTCAGTGTTTCTGCTAAAAAAAAAAAAAATGGAGTGTCATTTCAATTTTGATGTTTTACCAGAGAAGAAAGGAAAATTGATGTACGGCCAATCTATTCATCCCTAAATTAATCTTTCTCCAGAAAAACAGAATAGATAGGATACTATGAGCTCCTAATAAATAGAATATGTATCTATACATATAGATATATCTTCTGTTGAGAGAAGGAGATTTATTATAAGGAATTAACTTATCATGGAGGCTAAGAAGTTTCACAGTCTGAAGGTCTAGCCAGCTGGAGACCTTAGGGAGCAGATGGTACAGTTCCTTCCAGACTGAGACTGAGTTAGTTGAAAGTCAGGGGAGACCCACGTTCCAGCTCAAAGACAATCAGAGAGACAAAGAATCCTCAGCCCTTTTGCTCCATTCAGGCTCCCAACACATTGGATGAGTCCCATACACACTGAGAAGCACAAAACAGAAGATATACCTATATGCATGGATACATATTAACTCTACCAGTTCAAATGTTTACCTCATCAGACACACACAGAATAATTGTCATAATACTTGTTTTACCAAGTGTTTGAGCACCCTTGAGCCCAGGCAGGTTGATACATGATAGGAACCACTGCAATTCCTGTGCCATGGAAGGTTGCCGATCTTGGCTCCAAATTCTCTAGAGTAACAATTTCTTCTCAGTTTCCACAACAGTTACTCTTGGTCTAGTTTTCTTAGCATGTTTTTCTAAAACCAATTTTAGAAACAAAACAGCCATTTCAGACTTCTGACTTTATATAAGAAAGACAATTCTAGCTCCTCCCACACATATTTCCTACAGATCCAAGTCTCCTGGCTCTCATATTGAACTGTCTTTCAGGTCATCTCATCTGGGCAGACCCAGAGGTCATCTGGTTTGGGCTTTGCTCTTCTCTCTCATTAAAGGATGTTTTTTTTCTCTTATTCTATTTTCTGATTTTTCTGAATTTTAACAATTATTTATTAAAAACACACGTTTGGGGTTAGGGGTGTAGCTCAGAGGTAGAGTGTTTGCCTATCATGTGTAATGGCCTGGGTTCAATCCCCAATTCTGAAATAATAAAACATGCTTGTATTTTAACTTTTCCCAAACATTTTATGGTTAGGAGCTGGGGAATGCACTTTTACTTTTTAGTTCACTTTCTCAGATGTCAGACACCTTTAAGACGGCATTTGGAAAAATTGCACTGACCCAGAAGATGAGGAAATACTGAAGCACTGGTTAGTTTATTGATTTATTTAACAAATCACATGAATATTAAGTGTGTTAATATTTTTGTCCCCATTAATGCAAAGATTTTTCTCTTATTTTAAGATGTCAACTAGGTACACATGAGAACATATAAAAATTGCATCACATTTCCTTCATTTAAAATAGAAAAAAAAAACAATAGCAAATTTGTTTTAATAGATAACTTGAGAACATGATCCTTCTTGTAAAATGACTTTGGAAAGAGCACACTATTTCACTTGGAATTGTTCACATTTCCCATGGCCTGATGCAACAGCTTTTCTTTTCAGTGTGATTCTCTACAGCTGGGATGAATGAAACCTCTCCACTTAACTTCTTGGGGGAAATGACAGTGAAGGAAACAAACCTTGTGCTTTGGTTCATTATTTGTTTTATCTGATCTCACGAAGAACAAAATATCTAGTTGCTATTTTTTAAGTAGGTCCATCCTTAAAAGTTCACATTAAAAATGCTTAAAGATTCCGCATTTAACTAGAGTTCAAAGTATTTTAGAAGAAACATTGTAAGCTTGGGATTTTTTTCAACTTTGTGGAAAAAAAAATTAAAACTCTTCATTAACTGCCTCAAATGAAAATATACTAGGCAGGTTAAATATTCATAAAACTATATTCTTACATAAATTTATAGTAGGATCTCAAGTTATATCAATGAGTAAAAACACAGAAATTTAAATCAGTTAAAATAAATTTAGTATTTCAGTTCTTTACAATTTATAGACATCAACTACATATATCATACATGCCTGTGATAATTCATTTGATTATTTATTAATACTAATAATCATGGAAGTGGAAGATCCATCCTACTGAAGCTGTTGTTATATAGAAAAGGTAGAATATGTAATGGTGTAAAATATATCCTGTGTTGCAGCATGTGTATCCATTAATTGTTGACGTATCAAAACATCCACGTATTCTGTCAAGTTCTCCCCATTTACGGGTTAAAAGTATTTGCTCTTAAATGAGGAAA
The DNA here is from genome assembly GCF_045843805.1 of Urocitellus parryii. Classification (NCBI taxonomy): domain Eukaryota; kingdom Metazoa; phylum Chordata; class Mammalia; order Rodentia; family Sciuridae; genus Urocitellus; species Urocitellus parryii. The sequence goes on from NC_135532.1 coordinate 149,998,035, forward strand.
ACTGATGTCTCTGTTCTCCATGTGTGTTTGGGTGGCTATATTAAATATCCAAAAATTTGTGTGGAAAGATCTGATCAAGTTAAGGCTCATGGAGTGGATTTATCTGCCATAATAGATGGTATGTCATAGGCTCATGATAGAAGTATCAAAGTTAAGAAGAGGCAACAAGCAGATGAGGCTTTAACAAAATTTGAAATCTTGAATCCTGTTTTAAAATTTAGAGTTATTAACCTATTAATTCAACACATTTAGTCCAGCTTTAATATTGGCTTCTTATGATTTTCCCCACATCTAGTGTCCATTTAGGAATTTTTTTAAAAAAGAACAACAGATGGGAATAATCATGGATGAAACTCTCATCCCTCCTTCTCTTTGCTGGCCTAATTCTTTCCAAGGGCACATCTGGCCCTGGAATGAGTCCTTTTTATAGCTTTCTCAAGAGCATATGATTAATACATCTCATGTGTTTAATTAAGGGCCTTTTTGTGTGTACTGTGTATAGTGAGGACCTTATATGTTTCTAAGATCACACATCTAAAAGATGACACTGTGAACTATTAATGTCTTATTGTGAACTCAAGTTCACTTAATTCTATTGAGTAGGTAGTTGGAGTACAGAAGGAGGAAGAGAGGGAAATGAACAGTTATACACTAGGAATCTTCCACACAACGATACCACTGTCATATCTATCTAAGCCTCCCCTCCTAGAATGGTTATATCTTAGAACTCACAAGCCATAGAGAGCATCTTGTCTAACTTCTTCACTTCACAGATGGGAAACCAAAGCACTAAGATAGGATATAATACACCTAGGAGTATATAGCTTGTTTATAACTGATCCAGGACCAGAATACAGGTCTCCTAACTTGCCTCTAAGGTTTCTTTTTTTAAACACCCTTTAGCACAGAAATGAAATTTTAAAGTCACAGTTAAGAATAACAAATAACAGTTAATTGTAATGGAGCTATGCCAAGGCTCTATGTGGACTGGGCTACATTACTGGTGCTGCAAAAACTAGCCAAAGGAACTTCCTACAACATTTCTCCTTTTTTTTTTTTTTTAACACCCTTAATTTCCACTTGACCTATCCCCCACCTCACCAAATTACAAATACTATAAAACTTGCTTAATGAACAAGGTAAGTGGATTTCCCCCAATGAGTCTGGTTTCCAAACAGAAAGTTATTAATATGAATTAATAAAATAAGAAAAATATTAGTAGTGCAACTACTCTGGGAAGCAATATGAAGATTCCTCAAAAAACTCAAAATGGAACCACCATTTGACCCAATTATTCCACTCCTGGGTATATACCCAAAGGACTTAAAAAATCACCAGACTACAGTGATGCAGCCATATCCATGTTTACAGCAGCTCAATCACGATAGCTAAGCTATGGAACCAACCTAGGTGCCCTTCAACAGATGAATGGATAAAGGAAATGTCATACATACACACAAATCACAAAGAAGAATAAAATTATAGCATTTGCTGGTAAATGGCATGATAGTCTCCAGTTCCATCCGAGTGAAATAAGCCAGACCCAGAAAGTCAAAGGTAGAATTTTTTCTCTGATATGCAGAAGCTAATCCAAAATAAGGGGGGAAATTTTTAAACAAAAAAGATAAAGGGAGGAGATTTCATGAAAATAGAAGAGTCAATGAATTAGATGAAGGAGATTGAGGAGGAAGGAGGAGGGACAGTATAAGGGAAGAACAGTAGAATAATTCTGTCCTAAACTTTCCTGTGTAAATATATAAATATACCACATTGAATATCATTCATACATACTATTTTCATTCACAAGGCTCTAATTTACAAAACTAAAAGTTAATAGCAGAAAGATCAGTAGAGTAGAGGGAAGGGAACTGGGGGAAGGAGGAGGGGAGGGAAAGAGGAAGCCCTGGGTATGAAATTAGAGCAAATTATATTCTATGCTTTCACAACTATGTCAAAATGAATGGTAATATTATGTATGAATAAAAAGAATAAAAAAGAAAAAGAATAAAGTTAATAATAGCAGCTAATATTTAGGAACACTTTCATTGTACAAAGATTGTACTGATTATATCATGTTTGTCCTTATAATAATACTTTGAGGAGGGTGCTCCTCTCAGACCAGTTTTTAATCACTAAGACAGGTTTAAATGAACTTCCCACTGTTGCACAGCTTGAAAGCAGGGTCACCAATACAAAATCCCAGGACTGCCTGACACGAAAACCCTGCTCTTCCTTATCCACCCTTGGCAGCCACTCCCCTTTAACACACAAAAACTTTTAAGGCATCCTTCTTCCCAAATTCTTATTAAATATGAACTTTTTTATCCTGAGGTAGTTGGTGCTTATAAACACACACAAGTGGAAGCTATGTCTTTAAAATTAGGGTGAAATATAGGAAGAGGCAAATAAATCAGTGCATTTGAGAGTGTTACATTTTAAGGACTACCCTCCTGAAAGAATTGCTGTTGTTCTCACATGATTCAGAAATAAACTTCCTTCTAAGTCAGTGAATTCAACTGAAAGACAAGAGAAAAATCTAGCTGAGCCATTCTAAACCAGTGATTCATTGACCATGGAAATCTGGCTAGTAGACGTCTAATAAAAACACCCTTCTTCAGTTTAAGAAGATGAACAATTTACTCCACACCCTACTGAACAATGCAGGGGACTTGGAGAAATATAATTTCTTTCTCTTCTTCTATACACAGAACCTGAGCAAAGATTTCTTTTTCTTTCTAGGATGAGTAAAGCAATGTTAAGAAATAAAGAAAGCAAAAACTGCCTGAGGGATACCTGGTATGTGTGTAAAATGATTTTCAGTTAGGAAAATTAAGATAATTTTTGGAAATTATCTACTAAATTATCTTCTTTGCTTCTTTAATACATAAAAAGTAAAAAAAAAATGTTTTTTCCTAAAACATAAGAGTTTAAAGTATAATAAAATAGAATAAAGGCAAAGATTAGAATGAAAATGGAACTGACCAATACAAAAAAAAAATGTACTAAATTAAGGGGAAAATCTTGTACTCTAGCTATTTCCAATACTCTTGCCAAAAAACAATTAAAGCTGAAAGGAAAAATGTTTGAAGGCACCAGTGAAGGCATTGAAGAGTAACTGGGACAATCAGAACTTGAGGGGCAAAGACACGGTAGAGTAGGTAGTCCAACATGAAGTTGCTTAGTGACTAGATTTTCCTTCAGAGTTTGGTGATCTGGACCACCACCCCCAAGGAGAAAGTGGTAGACTTCACCAGGCTGGGGAAACACAGATCAAAGATGCCAGAATATAACTGGAAGGGAATAACAGAAAGCAGAGCCTGAAATGCTTCAGCAATTTGCCCTCAAGCCATTTGCCAACTCCTAATCTTTACTCATGTAGAGTGAGAGTTGGAAAAAAAAACAAGCAAGAAAACTCAGTTCCAATGCCAGAGCATGAAGCCAAAATTTCAGCAATCACCTAGTACCAAAGTGACAGAAGTTGGAATTCACGACCCACTGCAGTGGGAGAACCAGTAAAAACATTAGTCTTTCAGTTAAGACATACATAAGCACTATTTTTTAAAAAAATCTCCCTATATAGTTAAAAATATAATCAGAAATCAAATATGCAAAATATGAGTTAAGCAAAGTAAAATCCAGACCAAATATCAAAATATTGACCTTGAAGAATAAGAATAAATGGATTAAGAATTAAGTTATAAAATTACAACTGGATTGAAAACAAACATAAAAGTGAAAAGAAAGGGGACAAGGCAGAAAACAATGAAAGACAAATTAGAATGGACAGATATATCTAATTAACAACTGAAATAATACTTGTGAAAATCCTAAAAAATAATCAAATGAAATATAAGTAATAATATAGAATGTAAATAATCAGTTTTTTAAGTTAAATTACTGATTTCTAAAATTCATTTGGGAGGGGAAAACAAATGAAATTTTGAAACAAAAAAAAATAGAAAAAGAAACTGACCTAATCAAATATTAAAGCTCTAATCATCAAAGTACTACTTTGGTGACAATAGTACTGTAATACTATTATGCTATTTAATATTATTATTCTAACAGAACATAGATATAATAGTATGTAAGGAATCAATGTGTGATTAGGACAGCAAAGATTGGGAAAATGTCCAGTCAGAATATCTAGGTTTTACTGAAGTAACAACATCCAAACCTTAAAGTCTATAACTGAATACTACAGACTAGGTAATTTATAAAGAATAAAATTTTATTTATCTCACAATTCTGGAAGCTGGGAATTCCAAAGAGCATGGTGTTTGCATCTGCCAAGGGTCATTTTGCTGCATCATAACTAGGCAGAAGGTGTCACACTGTGAAACAGAGCAGGGTGCAACCTTGGGTTTCTCTCCTACCAAAGCCACAAATACCTTTATGAGTTTACCACCCTTATGACCTTATTTAATGCTAATTACTTCTCAAAGGTGCCACCTCCAAATACTACTTACACATTAATTTAAGGATTAAGTTTCCAATAAATAAATTTTACATAGTCCAACCATAGCAGTTTATTTTTCTTGCTTATGTCACCCATCCTTCATGCATCAGCAAAGGGCTCTCTGACTGATATATACAGGTGATAGTAATGTTCAAGATGGTAGCTGTCCTAACTGCTATGTCAGGATAAAGAGAAAGAACAGTGCAGGGTCCTATAGCCATATTTAAATACTCAACTTACAAATGAGGCATGCATTTCTGTTCACAATACATTGGTGAAAACTAATGTCACCAGGTTATGTTTAGTTGAGCCCTCATGAATATTGCCAGGAGATGAGAATACATATAATCCATGCTCAAGCATTTGACTTGACTCATTCTGTAGGCTATCTCAAGAAAATGATCAGAAATTTACAAAGATCTTCATGTCAATATTGTTTAAAATAGCAAGACTTTAGAAATAACCATTACAATGATCTCAGATAATGTGCATTTAGTGAATATGAAATTATTAAAATACGTGTGAGAAATTACTGTGATTTAATGATCAAAACACATAATTTAAAATAGTTTATAAAATAGTTAACAAAATATACTACTATATACATTTTCAAATATATGTGCATGAAAAAAAACTAGCAAGAGACATCCTAAAATGGTAACTGTGGTGTTTTTTTCTGGGTGGCAGGACCATGGATTATGCTACTTCCTTTTTTGTGCTTTTAAGTTTTCCACAATAAACATATGATCAGAAGAAAAACATTTAAAATAAACAAGTACTGCTCTTCCCTACATTTGGTAACTTAAAAATTAGTTACCAAAGACTTATTAAAGGAAATTGAAGAAAATCTTAAGTTAGGCAGAATTCTAGACAGTCACATTAGAATAAGAAAATATCGTGAATAACTTTATGACATTAAATTTGATCATTTAGAAAAAACAGATTACCAGAAAATAAAACATAACTTGCTGAAATTGACACACAAAAAAAGAAATAGCAATCCTGGATCAGTATCCTTAATTTGTGAATTTATAATTTTAACTCTTTTTTTCCCACTCCCCCAAAATATTCAAGTCTAGATGTCTTTACTGATGATTTCTGTTAACCACTTTTGAGAAATGACATATTTTATATAGATTCCTCCATGAAGGAATGATTACTTTCTTTTTATGAGATCAGCCTAACTTTGTACAGAATAACTTTTCTCAAAGCCATAGATATCTTCAAAACATGTTCAAACAAAAACCTGCACGGGATGTTTATAGAAGTTTTATTTATAATTGTCAAAACTTGCAAGCCTTCTGTAGGTGAATGGATAAATTAACTGAGGTACATCCAGACAACAGAGTATTATTCAGCACTAAAATCAAGCCATGAAAAGGCAGGAAAGAACCTTAAGTGCATATTTCTAAGCAAAAGAAGTTACTCTGAAAAGGCTAAATGTCGCTGATTCCAATTCCATAGCATTCTGGAAAAGGTAAACTGGAGACAGTAAAAAATCATCAGTGGCTACTACATGTTTAGGGGTTGGAGGGAAAAGTAGGCAGTGCACAAAGTATTGGGGTGGGTAATGAAAACTTTTTATGATACAATAATCGTTAGTACATGTCATTACATACTTGTCTGAATGAACAGAATGTACAGCAGCCAAAGTGAACCCTGATTTAATTTATGACATGTAGGTGATTGTTATGTGCCGGTATAGGTTTATCAACTGTAAGAAATCCTCTCTCTTGTGGAGTGGGTGTTGATAATAGGGGAGGCTATGCATATATGGGGATAGGAGGTATATGGAAAGTCTCTATATCTTCTTCTCAATTTTGCTGTGTACCTAAAACTGCTCTAAAAATTTGTCATAGAAGAAGAACTACCTATACAAATTTCTAAATAAAATTTTAGCTGATACAGAAAGATAATATAGTTGCATGATTCCAGGAATACAGTTTGGTGTAATATCCAAAAATCAGAAGACCACAACAGCAGAATAAATTATAAAATTTATTTGATCATTTCAAAAAATGTAAGAGCATTTGATCAAATTTTATATTCAATTCCTAGCAGATTAGGGGAAAAAGTTTTCAAGAATATCTAACAGTGAAAAACTGTAGCAAATATCATAACCAAAATGATACTGTATAGAAAGTGTTCTCCCTGAGATTAGAAACAAGACAAGGATGCTCACACTCTACATTATTATTTAATTTTGTAGTGGAGTTTCTTGAAAAAAAAAAAAAGAAAGAAAGAAACGGTTTGAGAATATGGAAAAGAATTAAAATAGTCACTACTTGTATATATCTGTTTGTAGAATGTATAAATGAATCTGTACTATATTAGAATAAGCAAGTTAGCAAAGTTGCCAACTATTGACATAACAAAACTGAACTGCATTCCTACACCATAAGAAAATTAGATACTTCGCGATTCTAATTGTAGCATCAAAAAGATCAAATCGCTGGGAAAAATATTAACACAAGGTGAAAATTACAATTGTGTTTGAATGAATATAAAGATCATTTAAGGAACATGTAGAAAAATCAACAGTATAAAGATGCCAGTTTTTGGGGCTGGGGATGTGGCTCAATCGGTAACGCGCTCGCCTAGCATGTGCGGGACACTGGGTTCGATCCTCAACACCACATAAAAATAAAATAAAGATATTGTGCCCGCCAAAAACTTTAAAAAAAAAATTAAAAAATTTTAAAAATGTCAGTTTTTCAATGACAAAATCATAGAATTTGGAGGGAAATGGATGGCATTAGAGCAGATTATGCTAAGTGAAGCTAGTCAATCTTTAAAAAACAAATACCAAATGACCCCTTTGATATAAGGGGAGTAAACAAGGACAGGGTAGGGACGAAGAGCTTGAGAAGAAGATGTACATTAAACAGGGATGAGAGGTGGGAGGGAAAGGGAGTGAGAAGGGGAATCGCATGGAAATGGAAGGCGATCCTCAGGGTTATACAAAATGACATATAAGAGGAAAGGAGGGGTAAGACAAGATAATACAAATCGAAGAAATGATTTACAGTAGAAGGGGTAGAGAGAGAAAAGGGGAGGGGAGGGGAGGGGAGGGGAGGGGAGGGGGGATAGTAGAGAATAGGACAGACAGCAGAATACATCAGACACTAGAAAGGCAATTTGTCAATCAATGGAAGGGTAACTGATGTGATTCAGCAATCTGTATATGGGGTATAATTGGGAGTTCATAACCCACTTGAATCAAATTGTGAAATATGATGTATTAAAAACTATGTAATGTTTTGAACGACCAACAATAAAAAATAAAAAAAATGTCAGTTTTTCACCCCTCCCCGCTGCCACCTCCTCCTGGGCTGGGCCCGGTGTCCCCTTGCCGCCTGCCCTTGCCGCCTCCGCAGCCTCCTCATTCATCCTCGTGCACCATAGGCGGCACAGGCACCAAGATGTCCAACCGAGTGGTCTGCAGGGAAGCCAGCCACAACGGGAGCTGGTACACAGCCTCAGGACCGCATATGAATGCACAGCTAGAAGGTTGGCTTTCACAAGTACAGTCGACAAAAAGACCTGCTACAGCCATTATTGCACCCCATGCAGGATATACGTACTGTGGATCTTGTGCTGCCCATGCTTACAAACAAGTGGATCCATCTATTACCCGGAGAATTTTCATCCTTGGGCCTTCTCATCATGTGCCCCTCTCTCGATGTGCACTTTCCAGTGTGGATATATATAGGACACCTCTATATGACCTTCGTATTGACCAAAAGATTTATGGAGAGCTATGGAAGACAGGAATGTTTGAACGCATGACTCTACAGACAGATGAAGATGAACACAGTATTGAAATACATTTGCCTTATACAGCTAAAGCCATGGAAAGCCATAAGGATGAGTTTACCATTATTCCTGTACTGGTTGGAGCTCTGAGTGAGTCAAAAGAACAGGAATTCAGAAAACTCTTCAGTAAATATCTAGCGGATCCTAGTAATCTCTTTGTGGTTTCTTCTGATTTCTGCCATTGGGGTCAAAGGTTCCGTTACAGTTACTATGATGAATCCCAGGGGGAGATTTATAGATCCATTGAACATCTAGATAAAATAGGAATGAGTATTACAGAACAATTAGATCCTGTATCTTTTAGCAATTACTTGAAGAAATACCATAATACTATATGTGGAAGACATCCCATTGGGGTGTTATTAAATGCTATCACAGAGCTCCAGAAGAATGGAATGAATATGAGCTTTTCCTTTTTGAATTATGCCCAGTCAAGCCAGTGTAGAAACTGGCAAGACAGTTCCGTGAGTTATGCAGCTGGAGCGCTCACAGTCCACTGAAGCTCTGAATCCTCAGGGATGCCACCTGCACATACTCATACTCTGTCTGGGGTCCCAGCCTAGCCTCTACCAAGATATTGGTTCTGGTTTGGGGGGGATTCTGAAACCACAAACTAATAGAACTTTCTTCTCTTTTCTAGTAGGTGTAATCCTTCTTAATTTCAGTTCATTAAAAAAATGCTTTATAGTTTTGGGCAGTGGAAGGAAGGCTGGCATCAAAAATATTTTGATTATAAAAGGTGACAATGTAAGGCCCAGTTGTGGAAGACAGATTTTTGAAAGTAACTTGTAAAGCATTTACCATATCCTAAATTTGCACTCTTTGCAGACTTCTGCACATATATTCCACTTTCAGAATAGTTTTGCAAACTGTACACAAACAAAAAGGGGTGGAAGCTTTTTAAGAAATTGCATTATAAATGATCTGTATTAGAATATAATAAATCTCCAGTTATAGACAATTACTACCCGTATTGTACAACAGATACCTTCTATTTTAGTTGCTAATAAAGGGCTACACAACTCAAAAAAAAAAGTCAGTTTTTCACGAAAAGCTTATAGTCAATAAAATCCTTATCAAAATCCAATATACAAAGAACTAAATATCTTGGCACCAAAAAAATCTAATACTCCACTCAACAAATGGGCAAAAGATCTAAATAGAAATTTCTCAGAAGAAAAAAATAAATTTGACTAACAATATATTAAAATATGTTCAGCAACCTTAGCAATCAGGGAGATGCAAATCAAAACTACACTAAATTTTATCTCATCCCACTTAGAATGACAATCATCGAGAATATAAATAACAATAATTGCTGGCAAGGATGTGGGGGAAAAGGTACACTCAGACATTTTTGTTAGGACTGCAAATTAGTACAATCACTTTGTAGCCACTTGAAGATTCCTCACAAACCAGGCATAGTGGCACACACCTGTAATCCCAGTGGCTCAGGAAGCTAGGGCAGGAGGATCTCAGATTCAAAGCCAGCCTCAGCAAAAGCAAGGCACTAAGCAACTCAGTGAGACCCTATGTCTAAATAAAACACAAAATAGGGTGGGAGATATGGCTCGGTGGTCGAGTGCCTCTCAGTTAAATCCTTGGTACCCACCCCCCTAAAAGATTACTCACAAGGTTAAAAATGGAACCACCATATGACCCAGCTATACCACTCTTTGGTATTTATCCAAAAGAACTAAAATCAACAAGCTACAGTGATTTGGTCACATCAATATTTATGCAGAACAATCCACAATAACCAAGTTTGGGGACCAATTAGATGCCCATTAATAGACAGATAAAGAAAACATGGTGTATACACTCTATGAAGTTTTGCTCAGCCATAAAGAATGAAATTATGTCATTTGCTGGCAAATGAATAGAACTGGAGAGCATCATGCTAAGTGAAATAAGCCAGACTCAAAAATCAAGTGTCAAGTGTTTTCTCTCATATAAAGAAAGCTAGAGAGAGACAAGGAATGAGAAGGGGGGATCTCATAAAAAATAGAAGGGAGATCAGTAGAGTAGAGGCAGGACACCAAAGGTGAGGAAAGAGAAGAACTGGGACATGAAGTTGACCAAATTATGCTAGATACATGTGTGAATGTATCACAGTGCTCTCCAATTGTGTACAATCATAATGCACCAATTTTAAAAATAAAAATAAGGAATACCAAAAAAATAGAAGATGATGATCTGGAGAAAGGAGAAGGGGAGGAAAAGAAGAAGTACTGGGGACTAAAATAGAGCAAACTATAATATATACATTAATGAATATGTCAAAATGAACTCTGCTGTTATGTATGATTACAATATACTAATAAAAACATTAAAAAAATCCAACAAAATTTTGTATATGTGTGTAGAACTTGACAAGCTAGCTCTAAAATTTGCATAGAAATATATGAATATAGAAAATAGATGTCTTTAAAAATAAAAGAAAAAGACTTAAGCTAGCCAATGAAGAATTAGTAAATCTGCATAATTGAGATCCTGTAGAATTGACCTAAAGGTCTTCAAACAGACAAGAGTACAAGCCTCATAAAAGTGGTTCTGCAGAGTGACAAAGAAAGAAGTCTTCAACAAACTGTCCTGAGACAGACAATTGGATATTCATATGAGGAAAAAGGTTTACTTCCCTCTATACTAAATCATACATTTATATATATATATATATATATATATATATATATATATATATATATATATAAATCAATCTCATCTGTATTGTAGCTCTAGATGCAAAATACAAATAAAATGCCTAGTATTGTATCTTTGATACAGTAGCAACCAGCCATACAAGACAGATTAAATTTAAAATTTAATTTACAATTCAATTCTTCAGTCACATTAGCTACATTTCAAATGCTTATTAGCCTTTGGAAACAGTAATTGATGGCACAGATACAGAATAATCCCATTATTATAGAAAGCTTCTAGGATCATTTGTTACCTTAGTGTTGGAAAAATTAAGCAGAATACACACATACAAATACCAAAAAGAAAAAGATTGATCAACTGCACTATATTAAAAAGTTCTGTTTATCAAAAGATAATGCTAAGAGAATAAAAAAGAAAGCTGTGACAAGCACAGGTAGTTGTAGAATATAAGTCAAAAAGGGCTTATATTCAAATTATGCAGTGAACTCATAAAATCAATAGATAGACCAATGATAAGATAAAAATACAGCCCAATAGAAATCTGGGCAAGATTCTGAACAAGCACTTCAAAAGAGGATACTCCAGTGAGTAGCTAAGGAAATGAAACTTAAGCCATAATGAGATCCGCTGGCTGCAGCATGTGTCCACTGGGATGGCTACATAAGACTAAAGACTCCAAATATTGAGGTGAAGGAGGAATAATGGGAATAAACACTTATGAGGTTGTACATTAGAATAAACACCTTAGAAAACTATTTGGTAATATCAAAAGTTGAAATATATCTTCATATATCTTCATATCCTATAATGACCAATTTCACTTTTGTTATATAAACCCAACAGAAGTGCATGGACATATACATAAAAATAGGTATGAAAATATTTACAATAGTAGCATTATTCATAGACTCTCAAACTGGAAACAATCCAAATGTTTTATTGATCAGTAGAATGAAAAATCGCAATTTATCCAAACAATGGACCAGTACATAGTATTAAAATGAGTCAAATAAAACCATGAGCCACTTCAAAAATAATTCTGAGAAAAAGAAATCTATACAAAAGGACGTATATAGCATGTTTTTCATGTAATGTTCTTTAAGCAGGCAAAAGTGAAATGTTAGATGTCAAGGCAATAACTTCCTTTGGGAGAAAGAGAATATGTTTGATAAAGGACATGAAAGAGGCTTTTGGGATACTAAAAATTGTCTATTTCTTGGTGTTTACACTGATATTTCTTTGTTGTAAATACACTACATGTCTTGTACACTTTTGTGTATTATGTTACAAGATTTTAAATGTTTCATTCTTTAAAATAAATGTCCAGAGACATAAATTTTTTGTGAAAATATTCCTCTGGAAGATTATTGAAAGTTTGGTCTAAAGCTGCCATCATACAGATTTTAAGTTTAGCCTAAGGGTTTTTCTGTACATAGTGACATATCCTAACTTTATATGTAAACAGACTACAACATTTTCTTGTAAGGAATAGCAAAGTCTCAGCCAAACACAAGTAACCAACCATTCAAACCATGTTCAAATAAGATAGATGCAAACTATAAGCAACGGAGCTCAGTGCCTCACTTCCTTTGTCACTATGTGTATTGATCAGATTTCTATCACAGTGACAAAACACCTGAGATATATTGACTTAAAGGAGAAAAGATTTATTTTGGCTCACAATTTTGAAGGTTTCAGTCCATGATCACTTGGTTTTCACTGTTTCTGGGTGTAATTCCAATAACAACTTCATTCCACTAGGCCCGGCTTCCTAAAGATTTCACCATCTCTGAACAACACCATAAACTGGCAATCCAGCCTTCAACACATGAGATTTTGGAGACACTCCAGATTCAACCCATAACAGTATGTCACTACATTTTCTTTGGTTCTCAATGACATATGTGGTGGGGTGGGGCATTCTGAACCATTTTCCATCCAGACTACTCCCTAATTCTAGAATAGCAAACAAGTTGATTAAGATCTGCAAAACAAGATTTGTTGTGATTTTGTCTTTTATCAAACAAGCAATTCTCTAATTTTATAAATTACCCAATCTGTATGCAGTAATAGCAACAGAAAATGGACTAAGATGGAAAGTTTAGTTGATAGAGAATCAGAGCTTTGAACTGAGAAGAAGCAAAGACAACTGAGGTCCATGAAATGAATTTTGGCACAATAACAACCTGATCTGATGCTTTTGGGTGTATTTGTAAATCAGATCTCTTTGTGTTTCTGTATTCATTACACACTAAAGGTCTATTTCTGTGCCCAACACTGCTTGAACCTTAAAATATACAATGGAGAATAACAGGGATGCTCTCCATGTTCAGAGAGCTTACAGTTTGAGAGGGAAGCACAGACATTAAATGAAGTACACAATCTGCCATTGAATTTAAAGAAAGAACCAGGATTAAACACCATGCTGTTTCTTACTAACTGATAGCTGAAAATGATCATGCTATTGTTTAACTTGACATTATGAAACTCCTAAATGAGGTCTGTAAATTCCAATACAGTTCGGAGTATCAAACAGTTTTACTTAAGGCAGCTTTTAAAATCCTGATGTCTAGGACACACCCAAGACTAGAAAAGTCAGACTTAGGGTGTGACAGACATCAGTGATTATTAAAGCTCTTCTGGCAATTCCATTGTGCAGTCAAGATTTAGAACCACCTATTGAAAGGGAAGTTTATTCTATATGATTTTATTTTTTTTTAACCTTACAAATATTTGTCCCCTCATAGTTAATATCTAATGGCTTTCTAATTCAAATACCATTTCTGTCATAGAAAATGTTTGTTTTCTGACCAAATACAAAATTTCATAGTGTACACATATCCTGAGCTAAATAGTGGGAATGTAAACCTGGGCTTTTCAAATAACCTCAAGAAAACAGCAAGTTGTTTATTTAATGCTTATTTTATCTACTGTTGAACTCCAGGCTTCAAACTTCAATATGATTATGTGAAACTAAGCAAGAGTCATATATAGCTGAGTGCCATCAACAAATGTAACTACCACCCTCTCCTGTAAATATATTATCCCAACCTACAGCAAAATATTGAAATGATCCTCAAAAAACCTTTGTATGTTACAGGATTTCTCAAATATCTAAATGGATGGGGACAAAGTTAGGGTTCAGAAAACCACTCCTAACACTATTGTGAAAAGATTGTAAAATATCTTGTTACCAGGTAAGCAAAGGAAAAAAAGACTAGGAGCTTGCCAACGTTTTCCTCGATTATCTTCCTCTTTGATCATGAGGCCATCTTGGGCTGTGATGTTTGGAAATGGGCCTCTTGGCTTCCAAAGCCAAAGACAAGGCACCTGGCCCCAGTACACGCAGTGCCTGCGGTGGTGTCATAATCTTTCCTTTCACTTTTTTTTTTTTTAATTAAAAAAAAAGTCCTGGCATTCATTGTGCCCCCAAGTCTAAGTTTTATTTGCTTTAGGACTCCCTACGACAGCAGTTCTTACAGTAACACATTTACATTCTCAACTCACAAAAAAAGCCTTAAAAAAGATTCCCTTACCCCATGATAGTTGTCCAAAATTCAAACCACAAGAAGAAAGTCGGCAGTAGTGAAGGATTCTCTGCAAAGCAGAAAATACATGAAGGGATTTCTGATAACCCCATGAAAAACAACAATCTAATTAGGGAGTGATTTTACAGCATTTAGAAAGAAGTAAACCAAAGATACATCATTCTTTGAAACTTTATTTTGCCTACTTTTTTTCCAAGAACCAAGAAATTGCAGAACCATGAAAATTGATTCAACAAATCCTACAGCAACTGCTCTTTGCCAGGCCCCATGTTAAGGGCCAGAGTTTACAACAGGGTATGAGAGAAGCAATGACCTGCCATCATAGACCATAAAAATATAAATAGAAGATACAAATTACTTTATGTTTAGAGAGAAGACATTAAGCTTTCCCATTTCTCCAGATTCCTTTGCTTTTTGCCTTGCTCTGAGCTCCTCAGTTACCATACAGAATTATGTTATCCCTCTTTCTCTCCGTTTCCCCATCTTAGAATGTTACTTGGAAATAAAACCTCTGTAGTTAAAACTCTATTTAATTTCCAAGTCTTAAAACTCCATCATGTTCTCTTCTTCAGGGGCTGAATGTGTTACCAAAAGCTCGGTCCTTGTCCCTGATCCCAATCAAATAACAAAGACATGGTTTTGAGAAAAAGAAAGTTTTATTGCTTTGTTAGCAAAGGAGAAGCACAGGGAGGGGACTCCTGTCCCAGAGGCTATGATTCTGCTCATCAAGAGGAACAGGGGCTTTAAAAGAGGTGATTCAAAGAGTACATTTCATGTTGTTTTAGTCAGCGTTTTTTGTTGCTGTGACTAAAAGACCCAACCAGAATAATTTTAGAGGATGAAAAGTTTATTTGAGGGCTGCTCACAGTTTCAGAGGTCTTAGTCCATAGAAGACTGGCTCCATTCCCCAGGGCTTTAGGGGAGGCTGAGCATCGTGGCCGGAGAGTATGGCAGAGGGAACCAGCCCACATGATGATCCAGAAGGAGAGGGAGGGGGAGGGCACCCCACTCACTAGATACAAATAAATATCCCAAAGCCACGTCCCAATTCCCACCTCCTCTATCTACCCTACCACTTCAGTTACCACTCAGTTAATCCCTATTGGGGGATTAATTCACTGATCGGGTTAAGACTCTTACAACCCAATCATTTCTCCTCCAAACCTTCTTGCATTGTCTCACATGTAAACTTTTAGAGGACACCACATCTAAACCATAACACATGTGTTCTGTCAGAGTTTTAATTCACTTGTCAATTTGAGAGATGGTTAATTTGAGACCTTCAGGTGCAATCCCCAAGTCTGAACTACTTTGTTTCTGTGGTGGGTGTGTGCTGAAGGACAGGTATCTCTGCCTAGGATGGGGAAGAAAAGTAACCCTGCTTCCTTAGATTGGGGAAGGGGAAGGATTAGAGAGGAGGAGGGAGAGAGGAAGAGAAAGAAATATGTCCATTTTAAAAGTAAGGTGCAGTGGCAGAGCAACAAGGGCTATATTCAAAGCATAATGTGAACCATGGTAGCCAATTGATGTGATTTCTTCGTATACTAATCAGTTGTTAAGGATGGAAACAAAGTAATTGATTTAAGATAAAAAGAGTAACAGATGTTGGTATCACATATTCTTTAGGAAGGCTGACAAATCAGGCTCAGAACAGGTAGAAACAAAGGAAAGCTCTGAGGTGCAGCACGGGACCTCCTACTGGGGACATGCAGCCCCTACCTTGACTCCAGCACCCAGCCCTGAACGTGCCACCAAAGAATACACCTGCTGCTGCCCTCAGAGAGCTCCTCCCCACCTCTGAGTCTGGCTTCCTTCACTAACTCTAGATTGAAAATTGCTGCCAATGTATTTGAGCTAGTACCATAGAAGTTAGAGAAACACTTTCTGAGAATTTTCTGTTTCTATGGTGGTAAGGAATTTTCTGCTTATATAGCAGGAGAGGGACTCTGCTTCTCATCAAGACCTTTATGGCAGGGAATTTCCAAATATAGAAAAGGTGGAAAAATGCTGCAGAGATTATTTTTTTAAAGTGATGAATAGGAACTTTTACACTAATTTCTCAGGTAATTCAGGCAATGTGTTGTAGGCATTTTCTTCTTTGCTAATACTCCGAGGGAACTGGCTTTTTATGGCCATGATAAGTTAATATCATGTCTACCTTCACATAAAAATCAAACTTCCCGATGCCCCAGTGCCACTCTGAAAGTCTTCTACTTCACCCCAGGCTGAAACCACAGCATATTTTTCTGGGTGATTTTTCTCGCAGAATCCTATCTACTAGGCCATGGCCTCCCCTTCACTCTCAGCCTCCTGAACTATTTTGAAGTCTAGGTTAGGGAAAAGGTACATGAGGCTTCATTACTGTGTGAGATAAGGTTATCTTCCTCTTTCCTAACTTTATTGGCCCAATAGCCATCTCTTGAGTTTTCCTTCCACAGTCAGACCTCCAATCAACCTCCCTTTCCATAAGTCCTATTCCTGAGTAGTCATGGTGTCACATGTGCACAGATTCATCAAATAGGAAATAGCCACCCTAAACAAAGTCTAACACCTTATGAAGTAAGCAGCTGTGACCTTGATTAAAACCATAGAAGAGTTACAATGTGTCTGAGTCTCCCCCAGGGCCTCCCAACCATCTGCCTTCCTCTCACATCCAGCCTCCACCACCCACCTTACTTAATAACCTCCAGAAAGAATGTGGAACTCAGTTACACTCACATGTGAATGGCTGACCAAAAGAAATCTTTCCTTAACTCTGCTCAGGTGCTTCAGGGCTTTGCTGAAAAGTATCTTTGACCCAACAGTTGAGATTTAAAAATGACCAAGCATTCCAGCATTTCCTTTTTCTGAACTGTTTCTATAAGTTACCTTACTTCTAATAGAGGAACCAATACAAGAGTAAAATACCAATGAGACATATTTTGAAGAATACCTATAATTCAATTTTTGGATACTGAAATTCTGATTTAATTTTCCACTAGTTGTAATTTCACTACAAACTTTTCCTCAAATAATTATAGTCCCTACAACAAAGAGTTAGATAACACATTTTCTTTAACCAAAAATCCTAGAACAAACGTTATTTAGTCAGAAAGTGCACCGACTATCTATTATGTCTAATGACTGACTGCTCAGTTCCCCGACTTAGCACACTTGAAACTATAATTTCATATTCATGATAGTATAATTGTCAGAATGGGAACTTAGACAAAGATATATAGCCATTTATAGCCATTATAAGACTTTTTTTTTTTTTTTTTTTTTAGCTCCCAGAGGGAACCTAAATGCCATTTACTCTGATGGTCTCAATTGGGCAGCCCATTCTGCTGTTGTGTTTCCTTTTCTGTGCAGTGTTTTAATTCACTAGTGATGTTAAACAACAGTACACTTCATAAACAAAATCCGACTTTTTCTTTTTAAGAACTAGAATATGTGGCAGCATTTCTCACATTTCTATGGAGTCAGTCCTTCCAATATGCAAAAGTCATCAGCTCACTTACTTCACTCAGAGCATCTGGGTGACTTTCATTTTACAGATTCCTGAAAGACTGCACCATCACTCCTTCATCCTGGTACAAATAAGTATTCTAAACAAGGTGTTAAGAAATAATAAACCATGGTAAAAGGAGTCATTGCTAGTGGTTTCCTTAGGACTTGACACTAAATTGATAAAACAGGCTACTGATCAGAATTGTTTCTTAATCTCAGTAGGACATAAATACTTCTATTCCAACACTCAAGAATTTATTTTGTTGTTGATATTTTTGTTTTGCTTCCTTTTGTTAATATTTTAGGATTAGGGGGAAAGAACAGGGCAAGTTAGGAGAGAATATTAATAATCAAATTTGTATAAGTCAGATTTTCATTTGAAATAAATTAATCTTTACAGTGGCATGTGCTTATTTACATGTTCTATCAAAACAAAAACAATAATTAGTCTTGTGAAAAATAAACATTTCTAGGAACAAATTGTGTTCACCCTAAATTAGCTTTTGCTTAATTTGTTAGTTGTTAGTTGCTTTATTTTAAGAAAGGTTAAACTATAGAGAATATAATCAAGTTGTCACACATTTTAAATAAGAAATTTATTAATTTTTCTACTTACTCAAACTGATAAAGCCACTTTAAATTCCCTAATAACTCTGCCTTATACATCAAATTTATATGACCAAGAGATTGTCAGAGGCAGCATGTTAGAGATCAAAATAATATAAGAAAAATAATCACTTAGAAGGTTTACCTAATATGAAGTAACTTGTATGAAAGTTTGTAAAACTTAAATAACCTTCCTTTTACAAACTTCTGAGCTCTTAAGATTCACAGAGATAAATTTCTAAGAGTACTACTCTAAAACTAAAGAATAAAAAACAATATTTTCCTCTCAAAATGAAAAACCTTTAATACAGATGAGGTGTTATATCTAAACAGAACATAGGTGTGCCCTAACAGTAGTTTCTTAACAGAATAAAATCTGTTCTGGAATTATCCAAACCAAAATTTTCTATGCAACCATAGAGGAAAATACAAAAACATGCATTTAACAACAGGCACTATGGAATGACAACTAAAGTCAATATGAAAACACAAAGAATATAAAGTCTGTTTGCCCACAAAATATGCTGTTTCTAAGGAAGTACTATCTATAAGAAGTTAGATTCTTCTGGAATTTTTCTTATATAGAGTCATCTATTGTCTCTTTGAATCAGTGAACAAAAACTGTCATCACCTGAAGAATTTGTTCAGTGGTTCTGAAATGGTCAATCTTCTTGGAGCAGTTACACTAAGACTATAATCCAATGATGGAGAGCTCAGGACAAAAAAACTAAACAAAAGTTTCAATAGCTATAGTACAATTAAAAAAAAAATCATAGGTACACCTGGAAAAAAGAAAACCACCTCAATATCAGCACAGTTTAAGACATAACCATATAGAATCTCAGGTAACAACTATCATTTACTAGTTTATATGCAAATCTGAAGTTGATGGGTAATGTCATTTTTGCTCCAGAGCTAAATTCCAGTTACATTGTAGCTAAATACCAATCTAAGGCCAAAGACAATCCCAATCCCATATAGGGGAAAAAAATGCTGAATGCTCTTCATTCCTCAGAATGTCACAATGGTGGGGATTCTACAGCTCCTGGCATTAGGGGAAGCATCCTTGTGTCAGCCAATGGTTGCCTTTAACAAACCATTGTCCCAGAAAATGAGAATTTCTTATAATATCTGGAGTACACACAACAGACTGACTGCCCTTTTTTTTTTTAATGAAGTAGTCAGGCAGTTTGCCACCATCATAGAGGCAGTAACCTGAAAGATGAGGACATGGTACTATGGTTTGCATGTCCCCACCAAAACTCCTGTTGCAATGAAATCCCCATTTTGAGGTAGTGAGGTGGCACCAGGATATGAAGAAAAACAACTCTTACACTGATGGTAGGAATATAAACTAGTAACAACCATTATGGAGAATGGTATAAAGTTTCCTCAAAGAACTAAAAATAGAGCTACCATATAAAACAGCTATCCTACCTCTGGCATATATTCAAAGCAAATAAAATCAGCATATCAAAGAGATAACTGCATGCTCATGTTTATTGCAGCACTATTCATAATAACTAGAATATAGAATCACTCTAGGTCCCCATCAGCAGATGAATGGATAAAGATGTGATTTTTATACATACACACACACACACGAGCAATAAAGAATGAACTCTTGACAACTGCAGCAAAATGGATGGAACTAGAGGACATCATGTTGTAAAATAGGTCAGACACAAAGACAAGTATCATACGTTCTATCTCAAGTGTGGAAACTAAAAATAACAGATCTGCAAGCAGAACAGTGATTACTAGACACTGGGAAGGGTGTGGAGGGGAGTGGCTGGGTTTGATCAATACACACTATGTACGGGTGGAAATATGCTGAACTCCATTAATATGTACGATTTACATGTTGATAAAATACTTAATAAAAAATAAAATACATTCCTTTTTTAGAAAAAAACAAAGACGTACAATAGGCAGGGCCTTTCAGAGGCAATTAGGTCGTGACTGGGCCCTTGTGTAAGGGGATAAATGAGTTCTCTCAAGAGTGGGTCTGTTATAAAAGCCATTCTGACTCTCTCTTGGCTGTGCCCCTCTGATCATGGGAAACCCTACACTGCCTTGATACTCTGCAGAGAGTCTCTAACAAGAAGGTCTCCACTGGATGTGGCCTCTCAACCTTGGACCCCCCAGCCTCCAAAACTGTGAGCTGAATAAATCTTTTCAAATCACCTCATCTATGCAATTCAGTTATAGCAGCAGCAAATGCACTCATCTCTCTCCTTTCACTAGCCTGAGGCTTACTAAAGTAACAGAAATTCTTCCTTTCCTTATGATCATTAGACCATTAGACCATTAGACTAAAAATGGCACCAAAGGAGAACTTCTGAAAGTTAAGAAAAACTTATGAAGTTTCCATTTAGCAAAGTTTTCAATAGAAATGCCCAAAATAGATAAAGAAGAGTAGTGATTGACACTTTTTATAGTTATTGCTCCTATGGAATAAATGCCTAGACCATTGATCCTGAAGTCAAAACTAATGGTTTTAAAGAACTTTTAGAAATTTCTCTCCATTACTTCTGAAACCACTTATTTTCACACCAGGTTAGAAATTTCATTTACATCTTCAAACTCTCCACACCCTTTGCTCCCAGAAATTGTATCTGTAATCATATCGCTCATCACAGGTAATAACTTCACCAACATCTGTCATCTTCTTTGCATTGCAAGTTTCTGTGTGAGCAGGACTGGCACATAGTTTATAATAATTACTACAATAAATGAATCCTTGTGAAGAAAGTAAAATCACATTAAGATCTCCTTAATGGATTTCACTGAGACTGTGAAATCCATATTATTTTTTTTAGAGAGAGAATTTTTTAATATTTATTTTTTAGTTTTCGGTGGATACAACATTTTTATTTTATTTTTATGTGGTGCTGAGGATCAAACCCAGTGCCCCGCGCATGCCAGGCAAACGCGCTACCACTTGAGCCACATGCCCAGCCCCCCAAATCCATATTATTTTAAGTACTTTGTCAATAAGCCTTAGAACTATTAATTACAAATGGCATATTTATCCTCATTGAAATAATACTATCAAGTTTTGTTTTACACTCCTGATTAATTATAAGCCTTACTATAATTCCTTCAGTTCCTCATATCTATGTGCCTTATAATGTGCTATTGAGACAGGCAGAAAAATGCGCACCCCACAAGATGCCCACATCCTAATCCCTGAAACTTGTGAACGTATCAGCTTAGATAGCAAAGCAGGTTTTGCAATGTAGTTAAGACAAAGCCCCTTAGATGGGAAGATTATCTGGACTAAAGGCACTAGCAGGTCCAGCATCTTGCAAGGGCTACCCTCTGCTTGCCAAGATGATGCCTCATTGCAGCATCCTTCAGAGAAGAATACTTTCCCCTCTTCTGATAGAGGGGCAGAAGGGCTGAAAGAGTAACTAGTTGCTGTCAGCACACTCATCATCTTCCACAGGCTGCATCTCTTCATATTGTTGAAAATTAAGTTTCAACTTAAAATTTGGAGGGGACACACACCATACCACTGAGTGAGCCCAGTGTAATCACAAGAATCCTTAGAAGAGGGAGGCAGAAGGGTAGAGTAGAAGGAGGAGCTGTGACAACAGATGCAGAGTTCAGAGTTGTCCAGCCCAAGCCAAGGAATGTGGGCCACCTCTACAAATTGGAAAGGGTGTGGAAATAAACCCTTCTGAGAGCCTCCAGAGGAAACACTGCCCAGAAGACCCACTTTGGATGCTAACTTCCACACTATAAAATAATAAATTGTGTTGCTTGAGCTACCAATTTTCCTATTACAACAGCAACAGGGAAGCTAAAACAATAACAAGAGTGGTCATGAAAAATGGCAATAAGAAAAGTGGGCCTTTCCTAGCCAAGCTGAGATGGAGATGCTAATGAAATACAATGACAGACACAATATGGACGACCTGCGATAGGGAATATCCAAGGACTTTATGGAGAATCCACGAGCAGTCCAAAGGAAGGGTCTTTGCTTGCTGCCAGCTCATCCACATCTTACCCAAAAAAAGTAAGACAATTTATTCTTTTTGAAGGATTCATCATTTTTTTATTCTCATCTTTTTCTCTTGTATAAATCCCATTTTTTGCAGTAGACTTAGTCAGTCTATTATCAGTTCCCTTATAAATAGTGTGCTAACAATTGTATGTTGGGTTATATTTCAAAAGTCCTTTATAAGTTTCAAACAAATCAAAAACAAAAATAAAAATGAAGAAAAGCCTACAATACACTTGGTTAAAATGACATTTATGTAAAGAAAATTAGAATAAGTAAACTTGGGCAAAAAAAAAATCAATATACAATCACATTTTTTGTTTTTAAACTGAAACCAATTTTGGCTAATGGGAACAGAAAAACAATCATTGTAGTGCTATAAAACACTAGCCATTGAATAAATTAGATTTTTGATAAGCACTAAATATATACACAAGGTAATTTAAAAGTTACTCAAATTATTATAAATACACTAGGTTCTATGAACAAAATGCATAATTATTTGTTCTCTGAGGAAATTTTATGTATGGAGCCAGTAATTTTTAAAGATAAAGCTTAGTTTGTTTGTATTGCCATGGAGATTCACAATAAAATTATTACCCACACCAATCTCTTTAGTGTTGATGTATTAATTATGCTTGAGTTTTAACAGAAGTATAGGACTTAACACACAATTTGTTCATATCCAGTTTTTGCTCCAGAAAAGACAATTCTCCCTCTTTAATATGTTCCAATAGAAACTGAGACGTAGAAATGTTAGATTCTGTACCCAAGTAACACAGCTAGCAATAATCGAAAAGCTGAGTCTCCAGGTTAAAGAATTTCTCAGATCAGTTTGAAAGAGATGAAAGATAGCCCTGTTTCTGCAAAGAACAAATAGGGTTTTTCCTTAAAAAGGTATTCAAGTATAAAATATAGATAGTTGTAAAGGTCATTTTTAGTTTCATACATGTATAAAAATAATCCACTGTTAAAACCAGCACAGGGTCTGATTTCTACATAAGCCAGCCAAGGAAAATTGAAGTAAAACTTTCCCACTATTCCAGCATCTATGTAGTTAAAGTCTCTTCTCACTGTGTTTATATAACCATGTTCTCCCATTCCTACCAAAAAATTTCAGGAACCTATTTCCAGATTGTTTATTTTAAGTTACTTGAATTTAAACAAAGGTTAATCAGCCCCAATTATTTAAAAGTGGGTCACAGATTTTGTTTTTCCTTAAATTAAAATGCCTGGTGGCTGTTGATGTGAGAATACAGAAAGGTCACCAGCCTCTTCCTTTACTTCTGAGAATAAATAAGACACTTGGAAAAAAATTTGATTAATTTATAGAAAAAATATTTACCATGCCTCATAGTGTAAACATTAACAACCCTTCCCAGGGGCCATAATTTTTCCTTGAACTGCTTTATAGCCATAGAATTCCATGTAAAACTCTGCCAAGCTAGGGCACTGAAACACTGCCAGGAACAGGTCTCCAGGAGTCATGCTCTGTGCCGTGGCCCACGGGAGAAGAGGATATCAGGTTAACCAGGGGCTTCGTGGGAGGTTGTACTTGAATGTTCAATGTCATCCTAGTATACTGCCTTCAACTCAGTAATCACCTACCATGGAATCACCTATCTCACCTTTAAGCCAAGAGCACTTTGCTATTCTATCAGTATGCTCTTTCTACAATGTAAAGGTAGGTGCTAAATTTGAATTAACTTGGTGATTCAACCTTCTAATTCAGTTCTGCTAATTCAAGAATCTATACGGGCTATCCATATACACCTTAATGTATCTCACAAAAACAAGAACAAAGAAATGATGGAGACATGCTGGAATAGATTTTGCTTAGTTGTGATGCCTTCTGTAGTTCAGATAATGAGAAAGAAACTTAACATTTCTACTATGGTCATAAAAGGCTAATAAGAACTGTGTCTGTACATACTAGTACATTCTCAGAGTACATACACTGAGAATTTTTTTTTCTTGAGAGAGAGAGAATCTTTTAATATTTACTTTTTAGTTTTTGGTGGACACAACATCTTTATTTTATTTTTATGTGGTGCTGAGGATCGAACCCAGTGCCCTACGCATGTCAGGCAAGTGCACTACTGCTTGAGCCACATCCTTAGCCCAAGAGTTCTGTTTTTAATAGACTTTCTTCATTCTAATATGTTGGCACCCACTGTTTGGGCTAGACACTTACTAAGCACTATAGATAGGATAATGAAGATAGAGGATAGATAGCTGTTCTTCTGAGGTCCATTTAGGCTAATGAGCTAAAGTAATAGTCACAGTATAATATGGCTAATTAAATATGCAGTCTTAATGAGTGGGGTTGTGGCTCAGTGACAGAGCACTTGTCTTGCACGCATGAGGCACTGAGTTCAATCCTCAGCGTCACATAAAAATAAAGATATTGTGACCATCTACAACTAAAAATATATTTTTAAAAAATATGCAGTATTAAACAGAATTAGCCCTGGGAGGAAAAGATAAAGATGGGAGGCAGGGGTGCTTATAAACTTTTATACAAAGTAGTAGAGATTCAAGTATATAAAACCCTTCATAAGATATCTACTTGGAGGAAGAGTAATATCATAGGCCACGTTAGAAAGGGTATGAGCATATTGGGGGAAGGTACAGGGAACTAGACAGACACTATTATTTACACATGC
This sequence comes from Urocitellus parryii, assembly GCF_045843805.1. Classification (NCBI taxonomy): domain Eukaryota; kingdom Metazoa; phylum Chordata; class Mammalia; order Rodentia; family Sciuridae; genus Urocitellus; species Urocitellus parryii. The sequence continues at coordinate 150,023,289 of NC_135532.1, forward strand.
ACATATACACATCACTTGTTTAAACAAATAACTCAGAAACATTGTGTTTCAGAATCATCTACATACATCATGAAACAGTAGCCACATTTCTCTTGTAGTGTAAAAAATAAGTCATAGGGACATACCATTAACCCAAGAAATATGAGACTCCTCCACCCCACTCCCATCAAACAATTCAGGTGCACCACACATGTACCAAAATTTTACTCACAGCCATGTCTAGAATCTGAAGTCCTGGGACTCTGATGACAGAGCAGCCAAGCAACACTTGGTTTGAGGGGGAGAGAGGGATATGGGAGGGGAGAACTTGTTTTCAAAGACATCACTGAAGGAGCTGAGGTTCAAAGAGGCATGAGCTGAAGCACACTGCTTACCTAACTGGACTGAATCCAGAGGGGGCGTACCTATTTGGGATGCCTTGCTCTTTCAGAACAGAGTAGGTACTTGTTTTAAACTTCCCTTTCCAGCTCATTCTTCCAAGAGAAAATTTATCTGCTATACTTAAGATTCTTTAATGTGTCACAGCAATAATCAGGGTTTTTAATTTCTCTCTAAAAGTTATGTTCAAGTGATGCTTATCATAATCATGATTGCAGTTCTTTTTCTATTTTATTGTCTCTCTTCAGTTACACATGCTAGAATTCATCTTGATATAACTATACAAACATGGAATACATCTTATTCTAATTAGGATCCCATTCTTATCGATGTACATGACGATGGGATTCACTATAGTGTATTCCTATCTATACACAGAGGAAAATATTGCAGATTTATTCCACTGTCTTTCCTTTTCCTATCTGCCCTCCCTTCCCTTTATGCCCCTTTGTCTAATACACTGAGTATCTATTCTTCCCCTCTCCCACTTTATTGTGGCTTATCTTTGACCTTTGGCTTTGGAGACTACTTATTTCACTTAGCATGATAGTCTTCAGATCCCACTCCTCGGTACATATCCAAAGGATCTAAAATCATCATACTCCAGTGATGCAACCACATGGATGTTTATAGCAGCTCAATTCACAAAAACTAAGCTATGGAACCAACCTTAGGTGCCCTTCAACAGATGAATGGATAATAAAACGTGGTATATTCAAACAATGGAATATTACTCAGCCATACAGAAGAATGACTTCGTGACATTATTGCAGTTCTTTCCCTTAATTTTTTCCACAATCCTAATGGTCAAATTCTATGTGGTAGAAATGTTCTGGCTCTGAGGACAGATAGTTGAAAGGTCAAAACTGAGAAAGAAATTGGTGTGGGATCTTTTAGAGGTTCAATAACCCAACAGATCAATCAAACTAGGACACATTTTATGGGAGGAGATTTAGGCTGTATTTAATCTAGGAATTTAAAAAGAGTCTACTGAAACAAAGCCCAGAAGCACAAAGCAAAATAAATGTTCACAGAATAATAGTTAATGAAAGAAAAGAGGCCATATTGTTTTCCTGTTAAAAAAAGAGCCAAATAACATAAGCCCCACGCTATGTACCTTCACCTATATGCAGCCTGACACGAAGTAGATATCTAATAAATATTTGTTGAACCTGAGCATAAGAAGCATAGAACTGCTGAAAAGCAGAAGCAGGAGGATGAGCGCATCACTGCTATTTAAGAACTTGTGCACTAGAGGAGTCCCAGGAGATTGGAACAATGGATTGTGGCAACCAGAAAAAAAACTTAGTTTTATGAAACATACACTAAAAACATTTCTGCACAAGTTCTTAATTTAAAACATTCAAGCTTTCCAAATTACTTAGGTCTGAATCTGTCTGTTAGTTTAATAATGTATATATGATCAAAGAGAGCAAAACCTTTTTTTAAAAAACAAAAGCCAAATTCAAGATAACTTTTTATTATTATTATTATTATTATTATTATTATTATTATTATTATTTTAAACCAGGGATTGAACTCAGGGCCACTCGACCACTGAGCCACATTCCTCAGCCATATTTTGTATTTTTTTTTTTTTAAGAGACAAAGTCTTACTGAGTTGCTTAAGCACCTTGCTGCTTTTGATGACGCTGGCTTTGAACTCGAAATCCTCCAGCCTCAGGCTCTGGAGCTGCTGGGATTATAGGCATGCACCACCTCACCCAACTGAACTCAAAAAAGAAAACTTTTAAAAATAAAAGCCAATATAGCAGAACAATCCCATAACAACATCAGTTGTACTAATAAAAACCAGTTGAACCATCAGTAAAATCCAAGGCCCAGCAAACTTGGAACAATTGATTCCATCACTGATTAATAATGTGACCCTGAACACATCACTTAAGCAAGCTTGACCAGAGATTTGATTTGTTTGTTTGTTGTTTTTTTGTATGTGTGGTGCTGGTGATTAAACCCAGGGCCTTGTGACTATTAGGCAAGCACTCTACCAACTGAGCTATATTCCCAGCCCTCAACCTCAGTTTTAACATACACAAAAACAGTGATGGTATTTCTGGTAATATTTCTGGTCAACCAGTGATTACCATCATATTTCAAGATTACTCAGAAAAAAATATTCAATGTGATAGATTTATAAATGTTTTATTTATTTCACTCTGGCTTGTATTTAGGAAAAGCAATGCAGACCAGAAGAAATAGTGGAAACTTCTGAATCAGAAGAGACCTCAGACTATTTCCTTACCTCGGTATAACCAGTCTGCTTAAATCTAAACACTTTTGCATATTAACCTTATCAGTACCCATTTTATAAAGTTGTTATGAAATTTAATATAAAATGGTATAGATATTTTGGAAACAGTTTAGCAGTTCTTACAAAACTGAAACTGCATAAAACCCATCAGTTGTGATCCTCGGTAAATATCTTACGTCCACCCAGAAACCTGCATGAGAATGTTCACAGAAGCTTACCAAAACTGGTAAGCAATCAAAATGTCTTTCAATAGGTGAATGGATAAATAAACTGTGGTACACACAATGGAATATTTTAAAGCATCTAATATAAATAGGTTAAAAAGGCACAAAAAAGACATGGAAGAAACTTAAATGCATGTTGCTAAGTAAAAGAAGTCAATCTGAAAGGGCTATACACCATATGAATCCAACTCTATGACATTCCGCAAAGGGAAAAACTGTGGAGACAATAAAAAGATTGGTGGTTGCCAGAGGTTGGAGGTGAGGACAGGAGGAATGAGCAGAGTCTAGAGAATGTGTAGGGCCACTAGGCTATTCTGTATGATACTACAATGGCAGATATATGTCAGAGTACATTCGTCAAAGCCTACAGAATATTCAACACCAAGAATGACCCCATCTGTAAATCCTGGATGGGGTGATAATGACCTATTAGGTTCATCAACTCTAACAGGTGTACTGCTGTGGTATAGGATATTGATAGGGGGAGCAGCTGTGTGTGTGCAGGCAGGGAATATATGGAAACTCTCTGTACTCTCCAATCCATATTGCTGTGAACTTGAAACTGCACTATAAATGTTGTCCTTTTAAAAAGAAAATAAATCACACAAAGGAGGATTTTTAAAATTCTAAATCAAGTTCTTTTCTGAAGTAAACATAAATGACTTCCAAAAATATCTGTTCAACCAAATAATTATGTCTACTGCAAAGGTATATTCCTAGCTATTTCAGTTCACTCACAAGGAATAGGGGTGGTGAGAAAGAAAAAGTGGCTTTGTCAAACTAAATTAAAAATATTTTTATTTTGACATTAACTGAGACTTTGTCATTATCAGATAAAAATCTAATAAAAAATGTTAGGTTGCATCTAGAAAGGGAATTAAAAAGGCATAATCCTTGATTAAGCTCTTTGTTTCATCAAATAACCACAAACATCCTTTTAAATAAACATGGCAAAATCCATCCTACTCCCACAGCTGTTTTCAAAACTGTGCAGCCAACTATAATCTGGGTTATTGGAAATTCTCAAAACTCTGTTATTAAAGCTTATGAAAAGTAAATTAAAGAGTTGGAGTAACTCCACTGTGTCCAACATACATGAAAAAATATATTTCATTTGCACATGGTGAGTCACGTAATATATATATATATATTTTCAGAAGTAAAATCTCTTCAGTATTGTTCCTGAATTTTTAAAATGTCAGTGTAAAACTGCAGAACATTCTGTTCGTTAAATAAGCAGGTCACAGGCTGGCACATCTTCAAATATCTACACAGGTGTTAGAACTGCATGAGCCTATAGAGGACTCAGTGATTATGGAATCCTATATAGCACATAATCATCTCTTTCAAGTCCAAGACCTTAGCCAAGAGCAGCTTCAGTCTCTCTGTGGCCATATGCATGTAACCAAATTACTTCCATCCAAACAGGCCACTCAGCACCAATCAGAGAGTACGAGGTGTTTTTGTCAGTGTTTTAACTGCTGTGACCAAAAGATCTGCCACGAACAATTTTAGAGAAAGAAAAATTCGGGTCTCGCTGTTTCAGAGGTATCAGTCCATAGATAGCCAACTCCATGCTCTGGACCCAAGGTGAGATAGAACATCAAGGCAAAAAGAAATGGTGGAAGAAATCAGATCAGGACATCACACCAGGAAGCAGAGAGAGACTGCTCTCACCAAGGACAAAATATATGCCCTAAAGACATGCCCCAGTGATCCACCTTCTCTAGCTACACCCTATCTGCCTCCAGTTACTACCCAGTGAATCCCTATCAGGGGATTAATGCACTGATTAGGTTAAAACGTCTCATCACCGCTATACTTTCTTGCACTATCTCACACATGAGTTTTGAGGGACACCTAATATCTAACCATAACACAAGGAGACAGGAATACAAATGTTCAAAGACCAGCCTCCTAGAGAATGGATTCCTAAACATTTGAAGACTTTAAAACAAAAGTACTGCTTTAGCTCTCCTGTGAAACCAATCAAGTCTTGCCTGGTCATCTACTAAAGTAAAAACAATAACATACCTATAATTTTTAGATAACTGCCCTATAATTTTTCTTTTCCAATTCCTTCCCCTCCTCAAGTATCAAAATAGTTATATATCATCTGCTTTTTTTAAAAAAAAAAAAAACCTGGAACCTATAAGAGATCATTTTAAAAAAATGAATAACTGTCTTAGCATTAGTATTAATTTCCCAGCTAAGACCAAAGATTTTGGTAATAGGACTGGTTAAAAATACAGTAGATATTCTCACATATGATGTATGCAGAACCAATAGATGGTTGTTTAAAAGTTGATTAATGTGAACAATCAAAGAAAATGATTGGTGCTTTAAACATTTTAACTAAAACATGTCAACATACACTTATTACAAATTTTGGGATAGGGCAAATTATCACACTATCATACTTCCATTTCCAGTTAGTCTCAGAGCAAGAAAAAATACAAGGTCCCTTGTCAGCAATTTGAATGCAAATACTCCTTCCTCTAATCTCAGCTGTTACCTGAACACCTATCAGACAGCAGGTATGGGGCCATGTTTTTATCAGCTCTACAAAGTGTTCACCTTAATTTTCACACAAGTAACATTTATTTCATTGACATATAGTATAATCAGGTAATATAATAAAAATGCACTAGATTTATAACAAAATACAACTAGAAGATTTTAAAAAGAAACCATTTAGCTGATGGTAGGAAAGTATACAGATATGCTAGAAAGTAGCCAATGGCTATATTGACTGCAGGTTTAGGGTGTTATGAGAATCAGAAACGAGCTTTAAGAGGGAAAGAAACTTCAGCAAAATCCAGAAAGTTAATAAATAAAGGTCAGTTAGGATTCCTATCAAAATGATTAGAGGACTGGAGTATTCTCTTTTATATATATATATATTTATTTATTTTTTTGTTATCGGCGGACACAGCATCTTTGTTTGTATGTGGTGCTGAGGATAGAACCCGTGCCGCCATATGCATGCCAGGCGAGCGCGCTACTGCTTGAGCCACATCCCCAGCCCCTGGAGTATTCTCAAGAGAGAAGTAGGCCTAGTTAAACACCTTTCCCAAAAAGTCACATGTAACATTATTTTAATATCTTCAGAAAATTCTTCTTTCAGGGTATAAGAAACTAGTGGAGGATGTTGAGGATTATTTACAAGTATTCCAGTAATGTTTTTAAACCTTTTCCTTTATTGTAGGACTTCAAGACTTTATGTGAATGTATTTTGCATCATCTAGAAAGCCACCTCAAAACTCACCCCTACCTCCCTAAGAATGACCATCATGTCTTAAAATTTAATTTTGCACATGTTAATAAGCATCACCAATGCTCTTGCATTGGTATCACCTAATAACAAGCTAGTTGTTCTGCACCGTATATGTATGCATTTATTTCTCTCAATTATAAAGACAACTGCCTTTTGGCCAAAAGAATATAGATAGACAGATATAGATAGATGGATAGATAAACTATAAAAAAGGGATTATCTTTCTCCAAACAAAAATTTAGTGATTACAGTGGCGCACACACCTGTAATCCCAGCAGTTGGGGAGATTGATGAGGCAGTAGGATCACGAGTTCAAAGCCAAACTCAGAAACTCAGCAAGGCCCTAAGCAACTCAGTGAGACCCTGTCTCTAAATAAAAAATATTAAGAAAAAAAATTAGTGAAAAGTGTGGCATTGTTTTACATTTTTACAAGTCTTTAATGTCCATCTTCATAGAAGGCAGCTAAATTCTGTATCTGTCTCTCTATTCAAATTATCCATCCTAATCTATAACAGTGAGGGTGAATTTTATTCAACCAAAATAGCATAATGTAACAATTTGATTGAAAAGGCAGGTATGGAATCTATCTACTTTCTTTTAAAATATTCTCTAAAATTATGTATTATTGAAGTTTTCCAAAATATACTTTATAAGAAAGAGAAACTACAATAAAAATCCTTAGCACATATTGATTTTAAGGTTTCCAAGGAAATATACTATGTAGGAGTTCAAACTTAATTTTTATTGGTAAATTTCAATCCAGTTTCTCTGGCCATGTCTAGTTAAAAGGATAGCAATAGGCTAAGTACAATTTTTAAATAGTGAGAACTGCAATAGATCTTGTGTTCCTTCTACTTAAAATTTTTTTCCATATTATCCCGCAAATGTCTGACTATATGGGAAATTCCAAAAAGCACTGAAGTTACTGGAATGGGATAAATCTATGCTAATTAAGGGGATCTGATAGGGAAAATAATTTATAACAGATTGAAAGTAAGCCCTTTTATTTTACTTTACTGGTGGTACTCAGGATTGAAACCACAGGTGCACTCTACCACTGAGATAAACCCAGCCCTTTTTAATTTTTTTTTTTATTTTTTTCATTTTGAGACAGGGTTTCACTAAATTTCCGAAAAGCCTCAAACTTACACCTCCTCCTGCCTCAGCCTCCCAAGATGCTAGAAGATGGTAGACAAAAATATGTGGGTGAGGAAATGGAAAATTGATTAGAAAGGAACAGAAATAATCAATGGGAGTAGAGTGATGAGTAAGATGACTTGACGAGCCTCCTAAAAGTTTTAGGATTTCATGCAACAAGCTCACACATGCATTTGTCTCTATTTTCTCCCAGACACATAGAAACAAAGATATATAGGTATAAAAAATAAGTCCATAATAATAAAAAAGCATAAAGAAATGGAGTTTTACAAATGAATAAGTTATTTCAACAAACTTTTATTAAACATAAAATTATTTGGCAGATAAAATAGAGAGCTCCAGCTATACCTGAATTATGGAGGACATGGTCACCAATTTATCCAGCAAAACTAAAGACAATTGAGGGCTTGAGTGCTGTTATGGCTTAGATATGAGAAGTTCCCACTAAAACTCACATGTGAGATAATGCAAGAATTTGCTGAGATGAAATGAGTAGATTATAAAGTGTGACCTAATCAGGATTAATCCACTAATACAGATTAACTAGGCAGTAATAGGGTAGGTAGGGTGTGGCTGGAAGATGTAGGTCTCTGGAGGTGTGCCTTTGGGGTTTACATTTTGTCCTTAGTGACCAGAGTTCTCTTCTTCCTGGTTGCCATGTCCAGAGCTGCTTTTCTCTGCCACACCCTTCCACCAAAACGTTCTGCCTCACCTTAAGCCCAGAGCAAGGAAGTCAGCCATCTGCAGACTGAGACCTCTGAAACCATAAGCCAAAATAAATTTTTCCTCCTTCAAGATTTTCTTATCAGGTCTTTTGGACACAGGAACACAAAGCTAACTAATACAAATGTCCAATGGGGCTGGAAACAAGTAATCCAGTAAGCTCTATGAATAAACAAGTAAGCTCTATGAGACTTCTGCACCAGTCAGCATTTCCCACCCACAGTTCACAGCATAAGCATTTACCACTCAGACAAAATAACAGATGCTTCTTTGACAAATAAATTAAACATTTGCTGAAAGCCAAGGATTTTATTGTGAATATTTGTGTTTTCTTTCTAACATTTTAAGAAGTGGGGGCTATCCCTTTCTTGAATAATTGCTTTACTTCTTTCCCAGAAGTAATCAAACAGGCCAGTTGATTAAAAACTACTCACTCCACATGTACACTTTGTAATAATTTCCATTCAATAAAGATATGTAATTGGAAAATAAAGCCATTTATAAAAAATAAAGAAGACACATGCCAATCATCCTATCCTTTAATCATAAGCAACCAAGAATACTAGGAAATGAGAAGGAACATTATAACACAAATATAATACTTCCCTCCCCCAGAAGAGCATGAACAAAACCAAAAAATAACCATATTCCTTGGTAGAAACAAATAGGTCAAGGTATAGAAGAACTTTTTAAAAAAACAAAAGAAGTTTTAATTTTCTTAGAAATTAGATCCATGACATTAGAAGAAAAAAAAACTTTAAAGATTTTTTTAAGTAGCAAAAATAAAATTGAATAAATAAAATTCCAGTCACTACAATGACTGGAAAATAAAATTTTAGTAATCTCTCAGAACAAGACAGAGGCATAAATTATGTAAAAGATAAAAGATAGGTAGACAATCTAGATTTAATTAACAGAAATCTCAATAAGAGAAGAAAATGACAAAAAAATGAAAAGATAATTTCAAAGTTTAAGGATTGACCTTTAGATTAAGAGCCCACTGAGTATACTTTAAAATTATTTCTTAAAAAATAAAAAAATACATAGATACATAATTATGTGATTTTTAGATCAGAATAAAAAGTAAATCCCAAACAAAAACAATTCTAGAATCAAAACTGGAACCAAAATTTTCAGCAGCAGCACTAAATACTAAAACACTGTGGTAAATTTACTCTATTAATGGCCCAAAATCATGTTCACCCTTTGCCTTGCTAACTTTGTAGTCCTCTCTCCTCACTTCAGCATGTGACTTGCTTTGACCAATTGGATGTCAGAAGAGATCTGAAAATGTGCTTGTGTGCTTTCGCCGTTTCTCCCAGATCCCTGCCACCATCATGGCAACATATCTAGGCAGTCTGCTGGGGAAATAAGAGAATTACATGGAAGATGGCTGAAATCATTCCATATGAAGTCATCCTAGATCCGTCAGTTACTAGCCAGATCTCAAAAATATTTAATCTCAGTTTTATTATCATGGTCAGATAGCTACTGTCAGCTGACCACAGACACGTGATCATTCAACTGAGAGCAAAAGAACAACCCAAACAACCCATAATATCAAGAGTAAATAATAAATAATTTGGTTTGTTTAAGCTATGACTTTTAAGGAACTTTATTGTGCATCATTGTTGTGGCACCAGATAACAGAAAGAAACACAAAGGGTCAATGATTCAAAAATTTTGATAAGTTTAAACCTAAAATTTAATACCCAGGCAAACTATCAATCAAGGGTGAAAGAAACAAGACATTTCACAAATGCAAGAACACACAGCCATTCTCTACTCATATCCATCCCCCGCCCCTCACCAAGCAACTACTTGAGAATGTTTTACAGAAAAAAAAGGGGGGGGGGAATAAGACAACAAAGCATTATATCTAGAAACAGTGAGTCCAATCCAGAATGTTCCAGATAAAAGCCAGGCAGTAGGCCTGAGGAAAATAACAAAAGATTGGACTGGATGGCAGAGATTCTGAAAAGGAGATCTCCAGGGGGAAAAAAGTGTTTAAGTTACATAATAAAAGTAAATATGACTTAAAGACATTACTTTTATAATAATACAGAGGTTACATCAATAAAAATGGCAAAGTAAGGACATCCAAAAGTCTCCCTGATATGGTTTTTCAGTATCCTTATTATTTCTTTTTAAATTTTTTTTTTAGAAATAAGAAATAAGAATACTATAAAACCACATTAGAGCAACTTTTTTTTCAGAACTATGCAAATTAACACAGGTTTTATAGCAGTCCAGAGACAATTTATATCAGAAAAAAAGTTGGATCTCAGTAATGACAGTTTTGTGGCATTTTAACTGGCTCTATTCCTAAATACCCCATTTCTAGTGCAATAGTAGCCTTGCAATAATCTACAATCATAGGAGAAACCAGAGCCTAGGAGCCACTGGATAGCGGTTCCCATTATCAGAGAATTGTCATTATTTTAACTGTCTGCAATTCCTAGGAAGACCCTGCTCACAAGAATGTCTTTATTCAATCTGACTCAGAGCTGGTCCAGGATAACAACTGGATATCCAGCAAAAGAATGAAGTTATACACCTAACACATATCTTGTACAAAAATTAAGAGGTTGGGGATGTAGTCCAGTAGTAGAGCACATACTTAGCATGAATGAGACTTTAGATTCAATCTTCAGGACCACACACACACACACAAAAAAATTAACTTAAGATGAATCCTAGACCTAAAATTAATAACTGTAAAACTCTCGGGCAAAAATATGGGTGTAATTTTCATAGCTTTGGATTGCTGTTAAGACAATCTAGTAAAAAAAAATCTAGGCAAAAAAATCTGAACAGATATTTCTCCATAAAAGATGTGCAAATGACATATGAAAAATGTTCAATGTCAGTCATTACAGAAATGCAAATAAAAGCTACAGTGAAATGCCACTTCACACTCAATAAGATTGTCATTAATAACCCATGTTGGCAAGAAAGTGAGGCCATAAGGACTCTCATGCATTGCTGGTGAAGATGTTAAGTGATGCAGCTGATTCTGAGAAACAGTTCCTCAAAAGGTTAAGCATAGGATTTTCATATGACCCTACAATTCCATTCTTGGTACAAACTCAAGAGAAATGAAAATGTATGCCCATGCCAAAACTTGTGCACAAATGTCTGTGGTGGCATTAGCCATACAGCCAGAAAGTGGAAACAATATAAATTTCCATTGACTGATAGACTTTCAAAATACACCCATATAATACCTTGTTTAGCCACAAAATGAAATATTGATTCATGTTACTACATGAACAAATGTGCTACCATATGGATGAAAACATAGATGAAGCTAGGTGCATGGTATATGATTCAATTCATGGAAAATGCCCCAAAATAGGTGAATCCAAAAGAATATAGATTAAGGGTTTCCAGGGCCTGGATGTATGGAAGAATGAGGAATGACTTCTAAAAAGGTTCCTTTTTTGGGGTAAGAAAAATACTCTGGAATAAGTGGTGATAATAGCACAACTTCATGAATATACTAAAAGTCAATGAATCAAACTTTAAAAGGCTAAATTTTAGACATAAATTATGTCTCTAAAAATAATAATGAAGGATAAGAATTAAAAAGTCCCTTTCCTTTAAAAAAAAAGTCATATTTTAAGGGCTAGGGTTGTAGCCCAGTGGTAGAGCACTTGCCTCGCATGTGTGAAGTCCTGGGTTCAATTCTCAGTAGCGCATATAAATAAATGATTAAAATAAAAGGTCCATTAACAACTCAAAAAATATTTTTTAAAAAGTCACATTTTAAGTGTTAAGCAAACTCAAATAAGAAATGATGTTATGTGATTGGTATTGATATTAGGTGATAGACGATTCAAGAGACTTGCAAAAATATTCCTTCAGAGCCTAAGGATAACAACACTGAATCTAAGAATTAAATTTAATGAGGACCCAGATGTGGATATGTATTATAATGTTAAATAATGTAGACAGCATTTCCTGGCTTTTAACTTTTAGAGACAATCAAACCCAGCAAACTTAGAAGTGGTTGAAGATAGAAGGGGAAAGTGTGCTTCAATAAAGTTATAAGGGAAAATAGGGGCATCATTTTTATTTTACAAAGAGAACAAGAAAAAATACTAATCAACAAGACATAACTATCAAACATTTATGCCCCAAACAATGGAGCATCTACATACCTCAAACAAACCCTTCTCAATTTCAAGAATCAAATAGACCACAACACAATAATACTGGGTGACTTTAACACGCCTTTCTCATCACTGGATAGATGCTCCAAACAAATACTAGGAAGCAATAGAACTAAAATATACAATTAATAATTTAGATGTAACCAACATATAGGATATTTCCTCCACGAATGACTGAATACACTTTGTTCTCAGCAGCACATGAATCCTTCTCTAAAATAGACCATATCTTAGGCCACAAAACAACTCTTAGCACATACAAAAAATAGCAACAATAATACCTTGCATTCTATCAGATCATAATGGAATAAAATTAGAAATCAATGATAAAATAAATAAAAAATAGAAGCTCTGGATGTGGTGATGCATACCTGTAATCCCAGTGGCTCAGGAGTCTGAGAGAGGAGGATCATAAGTTACAGCCAGACTCAGCAACAGTGAGGGGCTAAGCAACTCAGTGAGACCCTGTCTCTAAGTAAAACATAAAATAGTCCACTCGTGCAGGAGCCCAGGCCCAGGTTAAGCCCAGTTCCACCCCACCAACTGGTATACCCATTCCAGAGCCCAGACCCTGGCCCAGAACCACCCTTGCTGACTTGCTGACCTATGCCGGATCCAAGCCCAGGCCTAGCATCACCTCTACCGACCTATGTGGGAGCCCAGACACAGAGTAGGCCCAGGTTCTCCCCCAACCCACCCACCAGGGAGACCAGGCCTAACCCATCTCCATCTTGGGACACTGCAGCCATGGCCATCACCCTCCCCATGAAGTTGCCTCCACCTTATAACAACAGATAGATGCCACTGCTTCTAGGCCCTCAGAGTAGGCATCCCAAAGCCAGTGTAAGGTCCACCCTTTCAACTACATATCTGAAAGAGGTTGCACACCCACTGGTATCTTGAGTTACCTCCACTATTGCCACCACCACCTTTAGTTGTAGTAGCATCCCCCTTGGGACACAAGCAGGGTCTGGAAGGTGAGGTACAGATAATCTGAACAGATACAAGATAATAGGGTAGAAACTGTAATATCTCCCATCCACACTCCAAGGAAAGAAGACACTTTGACAACATGAAAAACAAAGGGAAGAAAGTGCCCCAAATAAGCCATAATACTACAATAACAATCCATGGACTGTGCAGTTGATGAAATGTCAGAAAAGGAGTTCAGAATATCTGTAATTAAAATGATTTGTGAATTAAAGAATGACCTAAATGAGCAAACATTGATCATAGCAACAAAGAGATAAGGAAAAAAATACAGGTAGCAAAAGAAAGAGATTCTGAAAAAATAAATCAGAAGTTCTTGAAATGAAAGAAACAATAAACCAAATAAAAATCTCAATAGAAAGCATCACCAACAGACTAGCTCACTTGGAAGACAGAACATCAGGTAATAAAGACAAAGTATACATTCTGGAAAATAATGGTGACCACACAGTGAAGATGGTAAGAAACCATGAGCAGAATATCCAAGAATTATGGGACAGCATCAAGACCAAATCTAAGAGTTATTGGGATAGAGGAAGGCACAGAGATTCAAATGAAAGGAATGCATAATCTCTTCAATGAGATAATATCAGAAAATTTGCCAAACATTAAGAATGAATTGGAAAACCAAATATAAGAGGTTTACAGGACACCAAATATACAAAATTACAATAGATCTTCACCAATGCACATTATAATGAAAATGACTAGCATACAGAGAAAGAATAGAATCTTAAAGACCCCAAGAGAGAGGAATCAGATCACATATGGGGGGAGATCAATTCGTGTCTGACCCTCAAAGCCAGGAGATCATGGAACAATATATACTAAGCTCTGAAAGAACATGGAGGCCAAACCAAGAATCTTACATCTAGCAAAATTAAGCTTTAGATTTGATGATGAAATAAAAACCTTTCATGATAAACAAAAATTAAAAGACTTTACATCAAGAAAGCCTGCAATACAAAGCATCCTCAGCAAAATATTCCAGGAGGAGGAAATAAAAAACAATGAAAATTGGCAAAGGGAGGGACTACACTAAAGGAAAGGCCAAAGGAGAAACCAAGTCAAGTTAAAAAAAAACAAAAATAAGCCAAAATTTCCAGGAATACAAATCATATTTCAATAATAATCCTGAATGTGAATTGCCTAAACTCATCAATTAAAAGAAAAACTGGCAGATTAGATTTTTTAAAAAGACTCAACAATATGTTCCTTCAAGAGTCTCATCTCACAGGAAAATACATCCACAGACTGAAGGTGAAAGGTGGAGAAAAAAGTAATACTCATGTGGATCTTGTAAACAAGCAGGGGTTTCCATACTCATATCAGATAAAGTGGACTTCAAATCAAAGCTAGTGAATAGGGATAAAGAAGGACATTTCATACTGCTTAAGGGATTCATACATCAACAAGACATAACAACCATTAATATCCAAACAATGGGGCATCTATGTATGTCAAACAAAACCTTCTCAAATACAAGAACCAAATAGTCCACAACACAATACTACTGGGTGACTTTAATGCATTTCTCTCACCACTGGATAGATCTTCCAAATAAAAACTAAACAAAGAAATTACAGACCTCAGTAATACAATCAGAAATTTGGACTTAACAGACATGTATAGAATATTCCATCCATCAATAAGTGAATACACTATCTTCTCAGCAACATATTGATCCTTCTCCAAAATAGACCACGTTATGCTACAAAGCAAACTCTTAGAAAATTCAAAAACATACAGATACTATCCTGCATCCTATCTGACCATAATGGAATAAAATTAGAAATAAATAATAAAATTTAAAATAGAAGCTACTCCAACACCTGGAAACTAAATAATATGCTATTGAATGATGCATGGATAACAGAAGACATTAGGAAGGAGATTTAAAAAAATTCTTAGAGGTAAATTAGAATTCTAATACAATTTATCAAAATCTCTGGACACTATGAAGGCAGTGCTAAAAGGAAAGTTCACTGCATGGAGTTCGTTCATTAAAAGAAAAAAAAGTCAACAAATAAACAATGTAACTATTACAGCTCAAAGCCCTAGAAAAAGAGGAACAAACCAACACCAAAAGCAGAAGACAGGAAATAATTAAAATCAGGGCAGAAATTAATAAAATTGATTTTTAACTTGACTTGATTAAAACAAAAATTGACAGAACAAAAATCTGGTTCTTTGAAAACATAAATAAAATTGACAAACTCTTAACCACTCTAATGAAAAGAAGAAGAAAACTCAAATTACTAAAATTTGTGATTAAAAAGGAAATATCATGACATAAACTACTGAAATACAGAAGAAATTAGAAACTATTTTTAAAATTAGAACTACAGTAAAATAGAAAGCCTTGAAGACACTGACAAATTTCTAGAGGTATATGATCAACCCAAACTGAGTCAAAAGGACATACACAATTTAAAAAGATCAATTTCAAGCAAGGAAATAGAAAAGGCCATCAAAAGCCTACCAACCAAGAAAAGCCTGGAATCAGACAGATTCACAGATGAGTTCTACAAGACAAAGAATTAATACTAATACTCCTCAAATTATTCCATAAAATAGAAAAGGAAGGAATCCTTCCAAATTCATTCTATGAAGCTAGTATCATCCTGATACCAAAACCAGGCAGAAACACGTCAAGGAAAGAAAATTTCAGACCAATATCCCTGATGAACATTGATGCAAAAATTCTCAATACATTTATGGCAAATCTCATACAAAAACATATTTTAAAAAATTGTGCACCATGATCAGGTGGGGTTCATTCCAGGAATGCAAGGTTAGTTCAACATATAGAAATCAATAAATGTAACTCATCACATCAATAGACTTAAAGAATAATATGATTATATCAATTGGTGCAGAGAAATCATTTGACAAAAAAACAGCACCCTTTCATTTTCAAAACAGTAGAAAAGCTAGGGATAGTAGGAACATATCTCTACATTGTAAAAGCTATCTAGGCTAAACCCAAGGCCAACATCATTCTAAACGGCAAAAAATTGGAAGCATTCTCTCTAAAAATTAGAAAAACACATGGATGCCCTCATTCACCACTTCTATTCAATATAGCCCTTGAAACTCCAGCCATAGCAATTAGACAGATGAAAGAAATTAAAGGGACACAAGTAGTAAAAGAACTCAAACTATTATTTGCTGACAACATGATTCTATACTTAGAGGATCCAAAAACTCCACCAGAAAACTTCTAGAATTAGTTAATTCAGCAATACAGCAGGATATAAAATCAATACCCATAAATCAAATGCATTTCTGTACATCAGTTATGAATCTTCTGAAAGAGAAATTAGGAAAACTACCATTCACAATAGCCTCAAAAAAATAAATGAAATACTTGGGAATAAATGTAACAAAAGAGGTAAAAAAACCTCTACAAGGAAAACTACAAAACACTAAAGAAATATATGGAAGTAGACCTTAGAAGGTGGAAAGATCTCCCATGCCCTTGGATAGGCAAAATTAATATTGTCAAAATGGCCATACTACCAAAGTGCTACACAAATTCAATGCAATTCCAATTAAAATCCCATCATCACTCCTTATAGAAATAGAAAAACAATCGTGAAATTCATATGGAAAAATAAGAGACTCAGAATAGCCAAAGCACTCCTTAGCAAGAAGAGTGAAGCAGGAGGCATCATAATCCCAGACCTTAAACTAAAGGAATAGTAACAAAAACAGCACCATATCGGCACCAACATAGACATATAGACCAATGGTACAAAAAGAAGACACAGAGACAAACCCACATAAATACAGTTATCTAATACTAGACAAAGGCACCAAAAACATACTTTAGAGAAAATATAGCCTCTTCAACAAAAGGGGCTGGGAAAACTGGAAATCCATATGTAGCAAAATGAAAATAAACCCCTATCTCTCACTATGCATAAAGCTCAACTCAAAATGGTTGGAAGACCTAGTCATTAGACCAGAGACCCTGTGCCTAATAGAAGAAAAAGTAGGTCCAAATCTTTGTCATGTTGATTAGGCCCCTACTTCCTTAACAAGACTCCTAAAACACAATAAATAAAATCAGGAATTAATAAATGGGATAGTCTTGAACTAAAAAGCTTCTTCTCAGCAAAAAAAAAAAAAATCAATGAGGTAAAGACAGAGCCTACAGAATGAGAAAATTTTTTTGCCACATGCACGTTAGAGAATTAATCTCCAGGGTATATAAAGAATTCAAAAACTTAACGCCAAAAAAACAAACAACCCAATCAATAAATGGGCTAAGGAGCTGAACAGACTCCTCTTAGAAGAAATGTACATTCAATCAGCGAACATGAGAAAAAGTTCAACATCTCTAGTAATTAGAGAAATACAAATCAAAATTACCTAAGATTCATCTCACTCAAGTCAGAATGGCAGTTATCAAGAACACAAGCAACAATAAATGCTGGCAAGGATATAGGGAGAAAGGCTCACTCATACATTGCTGGTGGGACTTCAAATTGGTGTAACCAATCTGGAAAGCAGTAAGGAGATTCCTTAGAAAACTTGGAATGGAATCACCATTTTACCCATCTATCCCACTCCTTGGTCTATATTCAAAGGCCTTAAATACAGCATACTACAGGGACACAGCCACATTAATGTTTATAGCAGCACAATTCACAATAGTTAAACTGTGGAAGCAACTTGGATGCCCTTCAATAGATGAATGGATAAAGAAACTGTGGTATATATACACACAATGGAATATTACTCAGCATTAAATGAGAATAACATTATGGTGTTTGCAGGTAAATGGATGGAGTTGGAGAATATCATGCTAAGTGAAGTAAGCCAATCCCAAAAAACCAAAGGATGCATGTTCTGTCTGATTAGTGGATGCTGATCCACAACGGGTGATGGGGAGTATGGGAAAAATGGAGAAACTTTGACTGGGCAAAGGGGAAGGAGGGGAGTGGAGGGTACGTGGGGGCAGGAAAGATGGTGGAATGAGATGGACATCATTACTCTAAGTACATGTATGACTGCATATATAGTGCATTGCTACATTGCATATTACCAGAGAAATGAAAAGCTGTGATACAATTGTGTACAATGAATCAAAATGCATTCTGCTGTCATATATACCTAATTAAATAAGTTAATCAATTTTTTTAAACCATAAAGTAGGACTGGTGATGTGACTCAGTGGCCGAGTGCCCCCGAGTTCAACCCCTGGTACTCTGGTCCCCCCCACCAAAAAGAATAGAAACTACTCTAACACCTGAAGACTAACTAATATGCTACTGAATGACCAACAGATAGCAGAAGAAATCAAGGATGAAATTTAAAAAAATATTTAGAGGTAAATGAGAATAACAAAACATTATCAAAATCTCTGAGACACTATAAAGGCAGTTCTAGAAGAAAGTTCATTGCATTTAGCTCATTCAGTGAAAGAACAGAAAGTCACAAAGTAAACAACCTAACATTACATCTCAAAGTCCTAGGAAAAAAAGAACAAATCAACACCAAAAATGGTAGAAGACAGGAAATAATTAAAATCAGAGCCAAAATCAAGAAAATCAAAACAAAACAAAAATTAAAAAACAATGAAACAAAAAGTTGGTTCTTTGTTTTCAAAAAAAAAAATAAATAAAATTCATAAATCCTTAATCAAGCTAATAGAGAAAACTCAAATTTCTAAACTCATTATGAAAAAGGAAATATGACATACATTATGGTAAGACAGATGAAAATCAGAAACTATTTTGAAAATTTATACTTTAATAAGCTAGAAAATATTGAAGACAGTGGAAAATTCCTAGAGAGATAC
This sequence comes from Urocitellus parryii, assembly GCF_045843805.1. Classification (NCBI taxonomy): domain Eukaryota; kingdom Metazoa; phylum Chordata; class Mammalia; order Rodentia; family Sciuridae; genus Urocitellus; species Urocitellus parryii. The sequence goes on from NC_135532.1 coordinate 150,042,296, forward strand.
AACCTACAAAATTGAATCAGGAGGTCAGAGAAATGTAAACAGATCAGATCAATTTCAAGCAATGAAATCCAAGATGCCATCAAAAGCCTATAAAAAAGAAAAGTCCAGGACCAGATGGATCCTCAGCTGAGTTCTACCAGACTTTCAAAGAAAAACTAACCCTAATGCTTCTCAGATTATTCCAAGAAATAGAAAAAGTGGAGACCCTCAAACTCATTCTATGAAGCTAGTATAAGACTGATGAGAAAACCAGACAAAGACACATCAAGGAAAGAAAATTTCAAACAAATATCCTTGGTAAACATAGACACAAAAATTATTAATTAAATTCTGGCAAATCACATGCAAAAACATATTTAAAAGATAGTGCACCATGATAAAGTCAGGTTCATCTCAGAGATGCCAGGTTGGTTCAACATACAGAAATCAATAAATGTAATTCATTACATCAATAGATTTAAAGACAAGAATCACATGATCGTCTCAATAGATACAGAAAAGGCTTTTAGCAAAATTCAGCATCCATTCATGCTCAAAACACTAGAAAAACTAGGGATAGTAGGAACATACCTCAACACTATAAAAACTATATATGCTAAACCCCAGGCTAGCATCATTCTATTTAAATAGAGAAAAATTGATAGCATTCCCTCTAAAAACTGGAACAAGACAGGGATGCTCTCTTTCATCACTTCTATTTAACATAGTCTTTGAAACCCTAGCCAGAGCAATGAGATAAAAGAAAGAAATTAATGGGAAACAAATAGGAAAAGAAGAGCTCAAACTGTTTATTTGCCAACAATGGGATCTTATACTTATAATCCCCCCCAAAAAGAAAACAAAAACACCACCAGTAAACTTCTAGAACTCAGATGAATTCAGTGAAGGTGCAGAACACAAATTAACACCCATAAATCAATCACTTTATTATACACAAGTGATGAACCAGCTGAAAGATAATTTAGAAAAACTATTTCATTCACAATAGCCTCAAAAGAAATAAAATATCTGGGAATCAATCTAACAAAAGAGGTGAAAGATCTCTACAATGAAAACTAAAGAACACTAAAGAAAGAAATTGAAGAAGCCCTTAGAAGATGAAAAGATCTCCCATGTTCTTGGATAGACAGAATTAATTTGTCAAAATGGCCATACTACCAAAAGTGCTTTATAGATTTAATGCAATTCTTATTGAAATTTAAATGAAATTGTTCAAAGAAATAGAACAAGCAAATGAAATTCATTTGGAAAAATAAGAGACCCAGAATAGCCAAAGCAATCCTCCACAACAAAAGTGAAGCAGAGGCATCATAATACCAGAACTTAAACTATACTACAAAGCTATAGTGACAAAGACAGTACAATACTGGCACCAAACAGACATAAAGACCAACGCTACAGAATGCAAGACACAGAGACAAACCCACATAAATACAGTTATTTCATACTAGACAAAGGCACCAAAACATACATTGGAAAAAAGATAGCCTCTTCAACAAATGGTGCTGAGAAAAAATGGAAATCCATATGCAACAAAATGAAATTAAAACCCTATCTCTCTCCATGCATAAAACTCAAAGTGGATCAAGGACCTAGGCATTAGACCAGAGACCCTGTACCTACTAGAAGAAAATGTAGTCTCAGATCTTCACTAGAAGAAAATGTAGTCTCAAATCTTCACTAGAAGAAAATGTAGTCTCAAATCTTCATCATCGGGCTGGGGATATGGCTCAAGCAATAAATAGTACGCTCACCTGGCATGCATGCGGCCTGGGTTCTATCTTCACCACCACATACAAAGATGTTGTGTCTGCCGAAAACTAAAAATAATAAATATTTTTTTAAAAAAATCTTCATCATATCTTCCTTAACAAGACTCCTAAAGTGCAAGAAGTAAAATCAAGAATCAACAAATGGCAAACCTAAAAAGCTTCTTCACTGCAAAGGAAAGAATCATGTGAAGAGAGAGCCTACAGAATGGGAGAAAATCTTGCCCACTGGCACCTCATATAGAGCATCAATCTCTAGGATATATAAAGAACTTTAAAAAACACTAAAAAAACCCACAAATAACCCAATCAATAAATGGGCAAAGAAATTAAGAGACCCCTCAAAGAATAATACAATTGGTAAACAAATATGAAAAAATGTTCAACGTCTCTAGCAATATCAGAAATGCAAATTAAAACTACACTGAGATTCCATTCACTCCAGTTGGAATGGCAATCATCAAGAATATAAATAATGATAAATATTGGCAAGGATGGAGGAGAAGATGCACTCATACATTGCTGTAACTGGTGCCACAACTCTGAAAAGCAGTTTGGAGATTCCTCATATAACTAGCAATGTAACTACCATTTGACCCAGCTATCCCACTCCTCAGTTTATACCCAAAGGACATAAAATCAGCACACCACAGTGATGCAGCCACATCAATGTTTATAGCAACTCAATTCACAATAGCTAAACTACGGAACCAATCTATATGCCCTTCAACAGATGAGTGGATCAAGAAAAGGTGACATATGTATATAAAACAATGGTATATTACTCAGCCATAAATAAAAATGAAATTATGGTGTTTTTCGGTAAATGGATGGAGTTGGAAACTATCATGCTAAGTGAAATGAGCCAGTCCCCCCAAAACCAAAGGTTGAATGTTCTCTCTGCTATATGGTTGCTAACACAAAATAAGGGGTGGGAGAGGGAAGAATAGAAGTTCATTCAATTAGACAAAGGGAATTAAGGGGAGGGATATGAATACACAACCAATGAAATTCCACATTATGTATAAACCACAAGAATGGTATCCTAATTAGCATAAATTATAGTCCATGTATATAGACTATGCCAAAATACACTCTATTGTTATATATATCTAAAAAGAACCAAACTAAAAAATTTTTAAAAAGATGGAAAAAAAAGTAGCAATACCAAGAGTTGAAAGACAAAAAGTCAACGTCTATATTGATTAAAGCAACAAAAGTAAAAAATAAAAAAATATAAAACTACAAATATAAATAGCACAACATCAGAAGACAGAAGAATCTAAAATGTATCTTTCATCTGGGAACAGATTTATTTTATTGATTACGAATAACAAGGGTCATAAACACATTGTCAGTTTTTGAAGTAACCACTAGAAGAATAAAAAACAGTTAAAATATATTTATTCTCAGATTGGAAATATGGGGGAAGGTGGAGAAAATTACTGCTGTGTAGACTCCTCTGTTATCTGAGGACACATGTCTGTATTCATTTAAAGTAGTTTAATTAAAAGTTTTACAACGTATTGGATTGGTCATAAAGGAAAAGTAAAAGCTTTGTTTGAAACCTGAAATTGGAAAAATTATCCTATAGAAGTAGAAAATCAAGCAGGATAACAATAACTGCTTTAAGGAACAAAGATATGGATGTTGGAAGTTACAATCAGAGAACTACACTAGGCAGGTAGATAAAAGTCAAATGTCTAGGGAAAAGAAAGTCCGAAGTTAAAATATTAATGATGTCAGATATTTACATAATTGTCAGATTTGAACTAGCACCAACAACAAGTTGAAGATTAAAACAAAACAAAACAAAATAGAAGCATCTGGGTCAAACTTGGAGCACCCACGGTGAATGTATAGAAGAACAGAGAGAAAAGTGCAATGGGATCTAAGGAGTGGAAAAGCTCACCAAAACGTCTCCAAAATGATCAACACTGACCCTGACGACATTCACAACAAAAAGCAGAGAATACAAAGATGAGAAAGCAGCACTGAATGCCCCCCTGCACCCCGGGCTTGATACATTCCTCGTGGCATTCATAGGCAATACTTAAAATAGGCTTATGGAAATTGAAAGCTGATCCAGTTTTCCTGACTATTTATAACTGACTCTCCCCTAACACAGTAGGAAAAAAGCATCACTAGTTATAATTTTAACTGCACGGTGCATGTAAAAAATGTCCTGCCAACTCTATTCTAAATCTTACTCATCTCCTCATGACCTTCTCCAAAAACATACCATTTGGGAGGGGGAAAAAAAACAATATATGCAATCACAAAAGGCTCAAAGCCAATTTTGCTTCAAGGGCAGTGATGTAATCTCGAAGAATCACATCAGAGAACATTGCTATGCAGATGATGTAAACATATTCACGTTTTTCTCATTCTTATCAGAAACTTAATGCAGCCTTCACCTTGCTCTCCAGAGAGAAGGCAATACATCATGAGTGTCGTAGGGCTAGTATTGAAAGAATGCTTACTATGGGAAAAGACCCACATTACAACTTCATGAAACCAATGGACCTTACGCATAAATTACAAATACATGTATTTTTGCTTCTCCGTAATATCAAGACCTCTATAGCCATCTCACCCACCTATCTTACACTGTTGAGACTGCCTTGAACATTTCTCTCCAGCTGTTCTCTTTTTCTATGCAGCCACACCTATCTAGAACAGCCTGCAATGATGTTCCCATTTTCTCACTTCCAACTTACTCCCAACCCTTTCAGTTTGCCTCTGTCCCACCACCACATGCAAGTGATTCTTGCTGATATGAATGAGGACCCAGATATTAAAAAAAAAAAAGTCAATAGATATTTTCAGTACCCTTCCCATTTCTTCTCAATACCTTGAATCAGTTCTTCATTCTGGAGACAGTTTTCCCTGTGTTTTGAAGATACAGGACTCTGTCTCCCTTGCAGGAACATTCTCATCTGCCAGGTTTCAGTTCCCCATCTGTAAGTTCGTATTATAAAGCCAGATACCCAGATGTACAAGTTTCTCCTTAAAAACACTTACTCTTGGGTGACTGAAGCATCTCAAAACTGATCTCATGATGTTTATCTCGGAATCTGATGTCCTTTATTTCTTATCTCAGCAAAGGAGCCTACTATCTATCAAGGTATGCAAGCCCCTCCCCCCCCAAAAAAAACACACACAAACAAAAAAACTTTGATTTGTCTTTAACACTTCTCCAAGCCTCTCCTACATTAAATGCATCAGTAAGTTTGCTATCTAAATATTCTTGAATCCATGCAACTCTGCCTCCACTCTCACCTGTAAGTCAGGTTGCCGTGATTCCTTACCTGGACTATTGCACTAACCTCCCAACAGGACTTTCTGCCTTCACTTTGGACTCTCTCCAATCTATTCTCCATACTGCAATCAACAGCTTTAACAAAGCGCAAATCTCATCTTGAGACATCGTTTTTCCAACTCCTTGCTTAAATGTTTTTGGCATCTTCCCATGGTTGTTGGACTACAAATCAAAATTCTTAGCACCATCTACCAGGTCCTGCAGTTTGGTTCGGGATTACTCCTTAGACTTGTTTCACAGAAATCTCTCATTCTCTGAACTCTGCCACACAGACATTCTAATTCTTCATATGGGTCCCCAACACCACAGTACCTTTGCACAAGTTTCTCCTTCTTCAGTCCTATTCACTGAGTTACCTATCGAGTCTTCAGCTTTTGAACAACCGCTATCTTAGAAGGAAATTTTTTCCGTTTTTCTAGTATAGAGTTCCTTGTTATCAGACTGTCTCTTTCCTTCAGAGGACTTATCAATTTGTTCACATTTAATCATGTGTTGTTTTATTAATGCCCTTCCTGCTTGTTGGTCTGAAGCTTCAGGAAGCCAGGAGCTACATCTCTTTTTCTTGCTATCCTGTCTCCGGTTCCTAGAAAAATCCCGGATATCTAGTTTGCCCAATAAATATTTGGTGAATTGCATAAATGCATGAGTAGATGGCAGATTAGGTTAAAAGTAAATGTTAATTAAGCCAGTTCCTCATGCTAATTCAAACTGGATTTTCTAATTTTTTTTTTAGCTTAAAATGTGTTCTGTATATTTTTATTCTTTGTGGGGTTGGAGGCTAGTGATAATTGAACCCAGAAGTAATCCTAGTCCTTATTTTTTATTTTCAGACAGGGACTCGCTAAGTTGCTGTGGCTGTCTTTAACTTGTGATCCTCCTACTTCAGCCTCCCAAATCACTGAGATTACTGGTGCACACCACCATGCCCAGTTTATTTTTATCTTATGTATCTACAGCCATAAATATTGTCCACAGCACCAAACTGTTACAGTACTTATGAATACATTGTCTTAATTCTATACCCACAGAGAACAGTAATTATAAGAATTCAGGATTTCTCATACCAATAAGTATTTTGAATATATTTTGAATAATGACAAATGGACCCTACAGCTAGACTAACAATCTGTCCATATGTTACCCTAAGATACTCGGGTAATTAACTGATCCTTGTTCTTGTTCTGCCTCATAAAATTCAGAACAGTACTTCATCCAGGACTTTTAAGCTTGGGGATAGAGAATGGAATAGAGAAGATGGCAAAGAGAAGTCTGTTGTGACATCAGTATAATTTATTCTACCATCAAATGTTGTAGAGCTCCAAAACCGATAATCCTGACCCAAATGCAAAGCCAACAAAATAATTTGTGGGCCCCTTGTTCAAAAGATAGAATAGAAATGCTAAGCCTGCCTTCTATAGTCCCTTGATTGATTTGTCACAGTGTTTCATTTTTATTGTTTTATTCTTTTCATTGCTGTTACTTAGTCTTGTACTCCCTTGGATGAAGTGAGTACAGACCATCACCAATATCTTGGTCCCTGCTCTGTGACTAGGAATGTACTAGTGCTCAGAATTAAGCTTCCCCATGCCCACTCCCTAACCAGATATGAAGGGAAATAGTCACTGAATAGGGCGGAGGAGGTAGTGACTGAGAGCCCCATTTAGAGAGTCAGGGCAGTGGCAGGAGGCAGAACCACCCATGAACTAAGGCTCCAAGTCCCCAGTGCATGTTCCACTGTATCATCACACTTTACTTATGGATATAAATTCAATGACAAATCGTTTGAGAATCTCAAGATGATGTAAGCAGCATAAGTTCCAGGTGCAGGGTCGCGGACTATGGTTCTTAGTATGAGCAACTCTTGAGTCCCATGTTCATAAAAAGGACTGGACCAGATGAGATCATTTTAGTTAAATTTAACATTATGAAGAAGTCTGTACCAAAATGGGGACAGCAATGGTCCCAGAAGGTGTAACACACCCTCAGATCCTCAGACATTACCATTTGCAACCACATACAGGAAAGGGTAGATATCTGCCTTCTTTGGAAAATGCTGATCTCTGCTAAGTAGCCTAAGCATACCAACTTCCTTCTATATCACTCAGGTGAGTGTACCTTGTGTAATGTATCCAAGTGTTTTTGGTGCCTGATATCTCCTCAGATCTAGCATATAGGCAGTCAAGAACCAATTTATTTATTTAAGTATTAATCTAGAGCATGTGCTCTCCTACGGCAAGAATGGTCATCTTTCTATCCACAGCAATGAACAGTACCTTGCAATAAATATTTGAGTTGAAATAACAGACCCCATACTCCTTTTCTAATTGCTATATTCCTAAATTAAAAGTCAACTTCTTGTAAGTGAATAGCAGAATCTTCTACATGTCAGTTTAATCAGTATATATGTGTGTACCCACAGCCTTAATTCCACAAATTTATTCTCATAAGTTCAATGTGGTTATAAAAATGCTATAGCCAGGAGTGGTGGCACACGCCTCTAATCCCAGCAGCTCAAGAGGCTAAGACAGGATCATAAGTTCAAAGCCAGCCTCAGCATCTTAGCAAAGCACTAAGCAGTTTAAACCCTGTCTCAAAATAAAGGACCGGGGATGTGGCTCAGTGGTTAAGTGCCTCTGGGTTCAACCCCTGGTACAAAAAAAAAAAAAAAAAAAAGAATGCTACAAATAAACAGATTGAAATTTCCATGGTTATCACCTTAACCAAAAGTAAATTTGGATTAAAATGGAAAAAATAATATTTACAAAGAAATTTTAAATAACATGGCAAAGAGCTTACAGTACAATTAAATGAAAAACCAAAAGGAAATAGTATTCCAAGGCTTTGAAATAAGAACATGTACTTACAAATACAAATTTAAAAAAAAAATGAAAGTAAAAAATATCCAACATTATTAAACAGATAAATATTGAGATAAACATTATTAAAGATTAAAAGTGAAACATTATTTATCTTTTGTTATATAAGATATGAAGGATTCTTATCATTTTTATTTTTGTGTATATATTAAAACTTATCTCCTACAATGAGTGTATACAACTTTGAGTGTATACAACAGTTGAAATAACAGACCCCATACTCCTTTTCTAATTGCTATATTCCTAAATTAAAAATGTGTACATATTAAAATTTATCTCCTACAATGAGTATATACAACTCTTTGGAAATAATAACTGTGCTAAGACAGTAGTTCAAATTATTTTTAGTGACAAAGTCTGTTGCCATCAATATTATAAATTTTTAAATATCAAGTGGGGAACAGCCTTCTTAAACAGTTTAAATCTTCATCACCATGCAGGAAATATCTCTGTGGTGGAAGGAACTACTAAAGTGACACTTAAAAATCCAATGATTTAAGTCTAAACTCCATTTAGTAGTTATAAAATAGGTATCTAAATAGCCTTTCATCCCCTTTATCTGATTCACAGTTTATTAAAGATATTCATATTAGATTGTGATTCTTGGTCATGCTCCAGTAACAAATAAATCAAGTCGTCTCAGTGGCTTAAATACAATGTTTTAATTTTTCATTCACTTTGATATAAATCAGACTCCCAAGCAGTGACTCAGGGCCCCAAATCTTCAAGCTTGAAACTCCAGCATCTCAAATCTCTTACCTCCAGTTACACAGATAAAAGAAAAAGATGGTAGAGGCACATTGGTCCTTAACCGACCAATGTGTACGCATGTGTGTGTGTGTGTGTGTGTTTGCCAAAACTAGTCACATGGTCTAACAGAGCTAATTGTTAAAGAGATTGAGAAAGATGTACAGAGAATATTTGGTTATTATTAACAGGGACTGTCACAATATTTTAAAAATTTGAGTAAATTAGAGGACAAAAAATCTGCTATAATGGGACAAAAATTAAATGAAAATATAAAATACTGTATTAGAAGAAATTAATTTTTCAATAAATTAATGTACTTAAAAATTCTAAGAGGATATGAGAAGACAGATCATTAATGTGAAGGGGGGTTGAAGATGAGATTAAATAGAGGTGGAAGCATGAAAAGATAGCCTAAGAAGCCAGGTAACCGGGCTTGCCACCCTTGGATTCTGAGGGTTCTATACTAAGGCGGGTAAGTGTGACTTTTAAAATGTGCCAACAAAAGTAGAAAGCCACCATAGCTAATTCATTTCACAAGGTTTGATTTATATTGGTTACAATAAACCTCAAAGAGATATGTGCCGGTGGTTGCTAAATGTCATATAAACACAACCTCATATAAACATCAGTCTGGAATTCCACCAACCTATACAAAGCTGGTGGAAATTCAGCAGAACAGAATAGCAAAGGACTTTACATTTCAGCCTTCACAACTGAGGATAATTTTGTCCATTCTTCTACTTATGAAAGTGTCATTTAATGTTTTAAATTTTAAGCAGCAATATGTTCATAGGGTTTTTTTTTAATATCTACATTTTTAGTTGTCAATGAATCTTTTATTTATTTATTTATTTATATGCTGTGCTGAGAATCAAAACCAGGGACTCACACATGCTAGGCAAGTGCTGTACCTTTGAGCCACAACCACAGCCCCAGTTCTTCATGGTTTTGTGTGTTAATTTAGATTTATTAAAATGCTGTAATTTGAAAGGAATACATGTTTTCTAATCATGTAGATTGTGCCCAAGATTGTGCTCTAAGATTTGTTCCTTAAATAAATATTGGTAATTGATTTATAAGTATAGTCACTGAAATCAATGAGACATACATTTAAAATGTGATTTTAATAATAGATGCAGATGAGTTAATTTCACTTGGTTTAAATTAATTAGGACCAAACTATGAGATAAATTGGTTCAATGCCATAGAAAGTTTTAAGGTAAACTAATCTTGGGTTAGCTATAACTGTCAGAAATTTATAAAGAATAATTCTTGTTTCTCTGATTAAATAATAAAAAAGATAGGAAAGAGGGATAAGGAGGGTCAAGGACCGAGGCATTAGACAATAAACCCTGTGCCTGACAGAAGACAATGTAGGCTCCTCACTATATCATGTTGGTCTAGGAACTGACTTCCTTAACAAAACTCCTAAAGTGCAAGAAATAAAATCAAGAATCAATAAATGGGATGGTATCAAACTAGAAGCTTCTTCATAGCAAACAACCAAAAGCATGAAAAGAGAGCCTACAGAATGGGAGAAAATCTTGCCTACCTGTACCTCATATAGAGCATTAATCTCCAGGATATATAAAGAACTCAAAAAACTTCACCCTAAAAAACAAATGGGCAAAGGAATTAAGAGACACTTCATAGAAGAGGAAATACAAACAGTGAACAAATATATGAAAAATATGTTTAACATCTCTAACATAGAAGAATGCAAATTAAAACTACACTGAGATTTCATCTCACTCCAGTTGGAAGAGTAATCATCAAGAATACAACTAACGATAAATGTGGGCAAGAATGGGGTACACTCATACATTGCTAGTGGGACTGAAAATTGGTGCAACCACTGTGGAAAGCAGTACAGAGATTCTTCAGAAAGCTTGGAATGGAACCACCATTTAACCAGTTATCCCACTCCTTGGTATATACTCAAAGGACATAAAATCAGCATATTATGAAGACACAGTCACATCAATGTTTACAGACCCTCAATTCACAATACCTAAGCTATGGAACCAACCTACATGCCCTTCAACAGAGAAATGAATAAAGAAAATGTGGTACATACACACAATGGAGTATTACTCAGCCATAAATAAGAATGACTTTATGACATCTGCTGATAAATGCTGGAGACTATCTTGCTAAGTGAAATAACTAGTCCCAAAAGGCAACACTTGGATGTTTTCGCTGATATCTGGAAGCTAACCCACAATAAGTGGGGAGAGGAGAAGAATAGATATTCAGTAGATTAGGCAAAGGAAAATAACAGAAAGAGGGTTAGGAAAAGTAAAGACAATGGAATGAATCTGAAATAATTTTCTTATATACATATAAGAATATGCCCCAGTGAATTCCATCTGAATATCCATAAGAATGGGATCCTAATTAGAATAAGATATATTCCGTGCTTGTAAAATTATATCAGAATGAATTATACTGTCATATATAAACAGAAAGAGTAAAAAAAAAAAAAAAGATGTTTTGCCCAGAGTGGTGGGAGGCTGAAGCAGGAGGATCACAAGTTCAAAGCCAGCCTCAGAAACTTAGTGAGGACCTAAGCAACTCAGCAAGACTCTGTCTCTAAATAAAATATAAAAAAGGGCTGGAGATGTGGCTCAGGGGTTAAGCACCCTTGGGTTCAATCTCTGGTATCAAAAAAATGTTTTGTATAAAATTCATAGCAATAACAAAGGAAAAACTTGTAGTACACACACACACTCAAAAATAATCAAAGCATACAACTACAAATTCCATGCAAATGGAAACCAAAAGAGGCAGGAGTAGCTATACTTATATCTGACAAAGTCTAAGACAAAAACTAAGACAAGGGAAAGAATGTCACTATATAATAATTGTGGAACTTTCTCTAGAATACACTATATGAGGATACAAGACATAACTTAAAAAATGAAATCATATCCAATATATTTTCTGACCAAAATGGGATATAATTAGAAATCAAACATAAAAGAAAACAAATTATATAAGTACATGAAAACTGAATGACAGTTTTGAATGAAAAATTGGTCACTGAAAAACTCAAAAGGAAAAACTTTTAGAATTATTTAAACAAATGAAAATGGAAACAAAGTACCAAAGCTTTTGAAATATTGCTAAAACAACACTACAATGAAAGTGTATAGCAATAATTCCTACATCAAAAAAATAGAAAAATGCTAAAGAACTTAGGTCTAAGAAAGTAAAAAACAAAACAAACCCCAAATTAGAGGAAAGAAAAAATAAAGATCAGAGAGTAAATATGCCATATACATACATATATACACATGCATGTATACATATACATATGCATATATCTGTGAACATATACACATACACAAACAAAGCTGATAAAAGTCTAAGACAAAAACTGTAAGACAAGGGAAATAATCTCACTATATAATAAGGAAATACACACACACACACACACACACACACACACACACACTCTTGAAAGCCTCACCAAATAGACTAGATCAAGCAAAAGAAAAAGTAGAGGAACTTAAAGACAAGAATTTTGAAATATCCCAGCTAGAAAGAGAGCCTTCAAGATATTTGAAGTGATTTGTAGGTCGATACAAGGTCCATCAAAATACCAATGACATGCTCCAAAGAACTAGAAAAAACAATCATAAAAATCACATGGGAGAAGAAAAGACAAAATATTCAAAGCAATCTTGAACAAAAAGCACAAAACTGAAGTAATCAGTTTCAAGTAATCATATTACAGGATTAAAGCAAATAAAACAGCATGATATTGGCATAAAAGCAGATTCATGAACCAATGGAACATAAAATAGTGCCCAGAAATAAATCCACACATATAGAGACCACTGGTTTTTGACAACGACACCAAAACCATACACTGGACAGACAACAACCCTTTAATAAATGGTGCTGTGCAGTTCAGAATAACCAAACTATGAAACCAGTTCATCAACAGATGAATGGTTAAAGAAATGTAGTATATACACACAATGCAGTCTTATTCAGCCATAAATAAAAATGAAATTATTCATTTGCAGGAAAATGGATGGAACAAACTTGAGACCGTTATGTTAAGTGAAATAAACCAAACTTAGGTCAAGGGTCATGTTTTCTCTCACATATAGAAGCTAGAGAGGAAAAAGGAAAAGAAAGATGGGAACACGGGGTTCTCATGAAAAATCAAAAGGAGATCAGTAAAGGAAAGAGACCAGAGAGTAGGAGGAGGGAAGAGAGGGGGAAGTGTTAGGGAGTGATATTAAACAAATTATGTTGTTGTATGGAATATGTGTAAGAATATGTAAAAACAAATTCCATCATTACATACAACTATAATACACCAATAATAATGTGAAAAGATAAATAAATAGTATTGGGTAAACTATCTCTGAATCCACAAGGTTGAAATTTGACTCCTCTCACCTACACAAAAATCAGATTAAAGTGGATCAAAGACATAAATGTGAGAACCAAAACTCTAAAATTAAAACACAGGAGAAACACTTCTAGATATTTATACAAGCAATGGCTTTTTGGACAAGAACTCCAAGGCACAAGAAATGAAAACAAACTAGCAAAAGATATTACATCAAACTAAAAAGTTTCTTCACAGAAAAAGAAACACTGAATGGAGTAAAAAGACAACTTCTAGAAAATATCTGCCAATTATTCTGATACAGGATAAATATTCAAAATATATAAAGAACTAAAACAACTTTAAAAGCAAAGCAATTCAATTTTTAAAAATGAGCAAATGATTTGAAGAGACACTTCTCAAAAGAAATATAAATAGCCAACAAATGTATGGAAAAAAATGCTTAGTATCATTAGCCATCAAGGAAACGTACATTAAAACTATAATGCAATATCATCTCACCCTGGTAGAAAAGTTATTATCAAAAAAGCAAAAAATAAATGTTGGTGAGAAAGTGGAAAAAAAGGAACCCATACAACATTGGTGGGAATATTCACTAGTACAGCTATTTTGGAGAATACTATGGGAATTCCTCCAAAATAGACACACTGTATGATCCAGCTATCCCACTTCTGCGTATATAGCCAAAGGAAGTGAAATCAGCACACTAAAGGGATACCTACACACTCATGTTTACTGCAACCCTATCCGCAATGGTTTGTATTTGCAATCAACCTAGGTGCCAATCAACAGATGAACAAATAAAGAAAATGTGGTAGACAAGGGAATAATTTTCAATCTCAAAGAAGAAAGAAGTGCTGACATTTGCAGTAAAATGGACACTACTGAAAGACATAATAAGTGAAATAAACCAGACACAGAAAGACAAGTACTGTATGTGCTTTCTTATGTGTGGAAGATAAAGATTAAAAAAAAAAAAAAGTCAACCTGAATGTAGAATAATGGTTAGTAGAGGTTAGGAAGGGTATGGGAGGTGGGGGGGAGGGAGACAGTGGATATTGGGAGGTTGGATTTCATTAGTACATACTGTATGGATGGAAATATAACACTGAATACTATTAATATGTACAATATATTTAAAAAGTATTTTATAAAAAGAAAACAATCATAAAAACGGTGGTGTTGGGGTAATCTAGGCACAGAGCATTGTCAGTTTAAGCTCAATCCTAAACCACTGGTTGATGCACTCCAGTTTATTAGAATTACATGTTGGGCTTCCTAAAATACAGTTTTAAAATAGAGATTCTAATTCAGTAGATCTGGGATAGGACCAAGAATTTGCATTTTTTACTGGTTCCCAGGTGGTACTGATGCTGTTAATCCATGTCCCACACTCCAAGTAGCATTGCTTTACATTACTGAGGGAGGAAAAAAAAACTGTTATCACTAAGAATAAAAAGAACATAACAAAGCCTCACTGTAGGGAATAAAATATCAAACTTTCTAGCATAATGTTGGCATTTTTTTACCTGCATGGCAATTGGGAGTAAAAACTGATTAGAAGGAGAAGTAAGATTTTTGTAAATGCTAGATTTGCAATAACATCAGGATATCTATGTGTACCTTTCTTGGAGGCAACAAGAAAAAAACAATTGTCAAAGGTATAATGTTAGAATTCAAATTCAAAGGTAAACATTTCCAAGTCTCCATCACACAGTAGTCAAACTCAAAGGAAGATAAAGAATCTGAGTTGTGCAAAGAAAATAAAGTCATCCATAGAAACTCAAAAACATTCAATATCATAGTATAGGAGAATGAAAAAGAAAAAGAACTGGTTACAATAATTAATTATAATAGAAGGGGAGGAGCTAGTAGGTGACCGAGTATTGCAAGTATTTGCAGAAGACAGCATTTAATAATAAATAGTCTACTGAATGTTTCAAGATTGAGGAGGATGAGAATCAAAATGAGATGTTCCAGGATTTGGCTTGATGGATACAGACAAACCTTTGAAAGCACTGTTATCTATCAGTAGCATGGAACAGAATTCAAATGGGAAGTGATCAAGGCAGAACAAAATGGGAAAAGAAAACAGAGAAATCAGCATAAATAAAATGGATAAATCATGTTGAAGTTAAATTTTATTTACAAAAGTGAGGTTCAAGGACATCTATGATGTTTATAATTTCCATTTCCTTTTTAAAATTCCGGACAGTCTTGCATAGGTTATATTAGGCTGAAAAGTGGTTCCCTGAAAGATACACACTTCCCAGTGCCTGGAACCTCTGCTATGTTACATGGTGTTTTAGTTATCTTTTCATCACTGTGACAAAAGAGGAGGAAACATTTTGGACTCATAGTTTCAGTTCTTAGGCTAAAGATCTGAGTTAAGGCAGAACTTCAAGGCAGAAGGACATGATAAAACAAAGCTTCAACTCTTGACAGCTGGGAGGGAAAAGGAGGGCAGGGAGAGGAAACAAGGAGGTGTGAGGAAAAGAGAAAGGGAGAGAGCAAGATGGGGGGGAGAAAGGGGCCCTAGTGACCTACTTCCTCCAGCCATACCCCATCTGCCTGAAGTTACCACCCTATAGACCATTCAATTTTTTAATCCATCAAATGGTTTAATCCACTGATGAACTCAGAACCCTAATCATTGCCCCAAATCCCTAGTTCTGAACCTTGCTACACTAGTGGTCATGGTTTCAAAATATGAGTTTTCAGGGAACATTTCAGATTCAATCATAATATATGAGGGAAAGGGGTCTTCGAATGTGATTTAAGAATCTCGAGATGGGTGTGTATCCTGGATTATCCAGATGGGTCCTAAATGCAATTATGAATACCTTTATAAGAGGAAGGCAGAGGGGGACTTCGCATACTCCAGCATTAGAAATCAATGAGGCAACTAAAGCAAGATGGTATGCTTCTGGCTTTGAAGAAAGAATCACACACCAAGGAATGCAAGGAATGCTTCCCTAGAGGCTGGAAGAGACCAGAAAGCAAATTCTCTCCTAGAGCCTCCAGGGGGAGCTTGGCCCTGTCAACCTCTTGATTTAAGCACAGTGAAATTGATTTCAGAATTCTGTCTCTGGAACTGTTGCTTTAGGCTACCACGGTTGTGGTAACTTGTTACCGCAGCCATAGGAAACTGATATGTAGCTTACCATTCAATCTTACCCTTGGAATAAATTTAATATATTAATTTACCTAGTCAAAGATTTTTTTAAAGCCCTTTAAATAATTGTGAGATATTTCTCAGTTGAGGATCACAGTATTTTTGTTAGTCTTCATACATCCAATTTGCTAATAAATAGATTTGCTATGTTATAACACAATGAAAGACATCACTACTTAAAGAATTTGTAAAAATTAAATAGATGATTATAGTTTTTTGTCCCATAAAATTTTAACTTTTAAAAATACAATTTGGTCAACTAGACAAAGTAGATGATCCAACTAGCAACTAAATTAGAATACATGCCAGATAGTGCAATCATCAGCATTTCATAACAGATAGAAAAATAAAAATCTCAATTTCCCAATAATTGCAAAAGTCCAATGACAAAATCTTAACAGGAAAAAGCGCAATTTAAGAAAGCAAGGAAATTCCAGAAAAATCAATATTACAAAAAACTGAGTTTTATATACAAAGATATTGAGTTCAGTTTTATTACTCTTTTTAAAATAAGACTCATCTCGGCAACAAAAAAAAATGCAATTTTAAAAAGGCAAGGGAATCATTTCTTTAAAGATAAACCAGTGGATAATAAGCACTTGAAAAGATACTCAAATCACTAATCATTAAGCAAATACAAATCAATCCACAAGGAAATACCACTTTCTTCACACTATAATAGCTATTTTTTTTCAAAAATATTTAAGCCCCCAGAAGAAAAAGTGTTGGTAAAAATGTGGAGAAATTGGAACTCTTTGTTATTTCATAATGGGAATGTAAAATAGTACAGTTGCTATGGAAAAAAGTTTGACAAGTCTTCAAAAACTTAAACACAAAATTACTACATGATCTGCCATTCCCTTCAGGGTATATATACCCAAAAGAACTGAAAGCAGAGATTTGATCAGTTATTTATATACCCACGTTCATAGCCAAAAAGTGGAAACAACCTCAATGTTTATCAATGGATAAAAAAATAAAATATGGTATGCACACACAATTCCACATTGCGGCCAGCGCATTGGTTTCATTAATGAGGTTCTTGGCATAAAAGTTAACTAGCGAGATCAAAATAAAACACACAGACTCAGTTACCTTTTTCTATGACCAGGTCCGAGACGGCTCCCCTCTCTGGTTCCCACCTCGAACCACCCGTAGGGCAGCAAGGATTACTGAGGGCTAGCAGGAGAGAGAGAGCGAGCACGCCAGGGAGTAGCCTTTTATTGGGGAACAAGAAATTCAGAGGAGAATTCCATCAATGAAGGTTGAGGGGGGCCGCACTCCAAGGTCAGGGTCAGTGATTGGGCCCCAGGGTCAGTGGTCAGGCACACCCCCACATGGACCGGTTCTCTCATCAGGAGAGGGCCAGGAAAGCTCCCACACAGTTTAGCCAGAGCGCCTCAGACCCAAACCAGGAGTCACCCAGTCACGTGTGAGAATGGCTCTCCACACACAATGAAATATAATTCAGCCTTAAGAGGGTATGAAATTCTGACACTTGCCACAACATGGATGATCCTTGAAGATATTAAGTAAAATAAGCCAGACAGAAAAGAACAAATAGTAGTATTCCACTTATATGAGGTACTTAGAATAGTCAAATATAGAGAGATGGTAAGTAGAATATGGGCATGCCTCATTTTGATGTGCTTTATTTCACTCAGCAAATATGGCATTTGTTACAAACTGAAGGTTTATGGCAACCCTATACCAAGTAAATCTATCAGTACCATTTTGCCAATAGCTTGTACTTACTTCATGTGTCTGTCACATTTTTTTAACATTTCAAATTTTTTCAACATATATCTATTACAGTGAATCTGTGATAAGTGATCTCAGATGTTAGTTACCATTCTAGTTGTTTAGGTGTGCCCTGAACCCTGCCTTTATAATACAGTAAACTTAATTGATAAATGTTCTGTATTCTGGCTGCTCCACCCACCAGCCATTCCCCCATCTCTCTCCCTAGACCTTGTATATTCCCTGAAACACAATGATCTTGAAATTAGACCAGTTAATAACCCTACAATGTCCCCTTAAGCATCCTATTGAAAGAAGAGCCACACATTTCTCATTGTAAATCAGAAGCTAAAAATTATTAAGCTTAGTGAGAAAGACATGTTAAAAGCTGATATAGGACAAAAGCTAAACCTCTTGTTTCAAAAGACCAAACTGAATAGGAAAGTTCTTGAAAGATGTTTAAGTCCTACTCCAATGAACACCCAAATTTTAAGAGAGTCAAAAGGCTTTACTGCTGACCTGGGGAAGTTTTAGTGGCCCAGGTAGAAGGTTCAGCCAACCATAATACTCCCTTAAGCCAAAACCCAATCCAGAGCAAGCCCCTCTCTTTAATTCTATCAAAATAGAGAGCTAAGGAAGCTGCAGAGGTAGCCATGTCCATAACACAGAAATACAAAGTACAGAAGTGCTAATATAAAAACTGAAATAAGTTATCTAGAGATTAACTAAGATAATTGTTGAATGTGGCTACACTAAAAGAGATTTACAATAAAGATGAGACTACATTATATTGAAAGAACATGATACCTAAGACTTTCACAGCATGAGAAATCAATGCCTGACTTGAAAGCTTCCAAGTACAGGCTGATATTTTTTGTTGTTATTGTTAGCAGCTAGTGCAACTGGTGGCTTTAAGTTGAAGCAAGTGCTTCTTTACCCTTTAAAGAATCCTAGAGCCTCTAAGAATTATACTAAATCTACTCTACCCGTGCTCCACGAATGAAACAACAAAGCCTAGATGACAACAAGTCTTTTTTTTTTTTTTTGAAAGAGAGAGAGAGAATTTTTTTAATATTTATTTTTTAGTATTTGGCTGACAAAACATCTTTGTTTGTATGTGGTGCTGAGGATCAAACCCGGGCTGCACACATGCCAGGCGAGCGCGCTACTGCTTGAGCCACATCTCCAGCCCAACAACACGTCTCTACAACATGACTTATGGAGCATTTTAAGCTTGCTGTAGAGACTTACTCATCATTGAAAAAAAATCTCCTTTTTCTATTCTAATGGTCTTCCTTCCACTCATTTATTTTTTATTGGTGCTTTATAAATATACATAAATATGGACTTCACTGTGGTATATATATACATGCATATAACTTTGTTAAATTCATTCTTCATTTTCTTCCATTTCCCATCCCTCCTTCAACCCTCTTGGTCTTCTGTTCCACTGATCTTCTCTATATCTTTGTGGTATCCAACACCTGCCTCATTTTGCTCTAACTTCCACATACATGAGAAAATATAATGGAAAATTTTTTGGAAGGGATTTACTACTTTGGATGCCATTAATAAAATTCATGATTCACAAGCTGGGATCAAAATAGCATTAAAAGGAGTTTCAGAAACGTTTATTCCCACCCTCATTGAGAGGTTCAAGAATTCAGTAGAAGAAGTAACTGCAGGTGGGGTGGAAATAGAACTGGAAATGGAGACTGAAGAATTGCTGAAATCCTGTGATAGAACTTGAATGAAGAGTTGCTATTTATGGATGAACTGTTTCCTGTAATTGAATCTACTCCTGGTAAAGATGCTATGAACATTGGTAAAAGGACAACAATAGATTTAGAATATTAAATAAACTTGGTTGATAGTGCCATAGTTTGGGAGGATTAACTTCAATTTTGTAAGATTTTCTTCTGTGGGTAAAATGCTATAGAGAAATTGCATACCTTGTAGAAATTTCAGTAGCATGTATAAAGGGCCATATCAGTATACAAAAGACTCAACAAAAGACAAGCAAAATTGGACACATGGAGTTTAAATAGAGATTTTTTTTCAAAAATTTCAGATAAAAATTAACAGGAGAAAGGAGGTGGCTATGGCTGACAAAAAGAATGCAAATTTAGTGGGCTAGAACCATTATGTTTTGATGTTAGTAATGATAAAACTGTATTAAGGTAGCTCAGACCTGCAAAGCCTGGGCACCTCGTATCACTGCCACTTTCTTTTCCTCTTTCTAGGCTATCCATTTTCAAATACCTAAAAAAAAAAAAATTAAAATATATTATTTTGCATTAAGTTGCAGACACAATATCTTTATTTTATTTATTTTTATGAAGTTCTGAGGATCAAACCCACACAGGTGAAGCAAGTGCTCTACCACTGAGCCACAAACCCAGCCCCAAAATAATATTTTTATAACAAGATATTAAAACAGGAATCCTTGGGAAGAATAGAGGAATGAAATTGAACAAATTTACTAGGTGCATGTAGGAATATAACACAAGGCATCACAATTTTATACATAAATATAATGCAACAATTTAAATAATAAAATTAATGGAAGGAAGAGCAAAAGAGTGGAGGAAGAGAGTCGATGGAGGGAAGAGGGGTAGTATTTGGGATTGAAATAGAAAAAACTATGTTATATGCATTTATGAACATGTCAAAATGAATCCCACTATTATGTAAAATAATAATGCATTAAAAATAGAATAGAGGGCTGGGGATGTGGCTCAAGCAGTAGCGTGCTCGCCTGGCATGCATGCGGCCCAGGTTCCATCCTCAGCACCACATACAAACAAAGATGTTGTGTCCGCTGAAAAAACTAAGAAATAAATATTAAAATTCTCTCTCTCTCTCTCTCTCTAAAAAAAAAATAGAATAGAAATCCTCTTCTTGTTTCCGCTGAGACCTCAAAGACATAAGCACCTGCTTTTGCCATATTTCCAAGCAATACACTGGACTGTTCAGGATTCCTAAAGGAGGTAACACCAGTTTTGTAACCCATGACTTGCTAAACACCACCAGGATTCTAGAAAAGTTTTGGAAGCTAAAAGGTTTAAAAAAAAAAAAAAGACTTTAGAGATAACTGTTGATGGATTTTAGGCCTTGGGTAATAAGTCATTCGAACCTTACAAGAATGCCTTCAAGATTTCCTGGATGGCTTGGATTGGGGATACACAGTAGAGTTCCCAGAAAAGGATATTTGGGACAACATGTATCTTAGTTTCAGCCTCTACCAAAAAAAAAGTAGACTAAAACAAGACAATTATTTCCTCACTGTTCTTTAAGCTGAGAAATCCAAGATCAAGTTTCTGGAATGGTTTGGTTCTGGTAAGGGTCTTCTTCCTGGTTTATAAATGGCTGCCTTCTCAGTGTCTTCACATGGCACAGGGAAGAAGAGGAATCAAGCTCTCTGGTGTCTCGTATAAGGGATCTAATCCCAACTTTACAGCACGAATATGAGTGAGGGATAGTGCCTGGATAGAAAGACTTTTATTTGTATTTTAAATATTTTGCTCCTTCCACACACAAGTTAAATTTATAACCCTTGAGAGGGAGTCACTAGAAATTCATCTTTATTACACACTTCTTTTTTAGACCAACTACCCCTGTTTCCTTTCTACCCACTTATTCTTTATAAAGTACCATGTGATATTTCAATACATGTATACATTGTATAATGTTTAAATCAGGTTAAACATATCTATTTCCTTGAATATTCATCATTTCTTAATGCTAAAAACATTCAGATGATTTTTGGAAAATACAATCCATTTTCAGTATCTCTAGTCAGCTTATTCTACAAAAGCATCCCAGAGCCTCCTACTCTTAAGTATAACTTAGTACTCACTGAACAACTTCTCCCTGTCCCTCCCTTCTCCCAATGTGCCTTTTCCCTTCATAACTGCTTTTCTACTCTCAACTTCTATGAGATCAACTTTCCTAAATGCTACATGAATGAGATCATGCAGTATTTTTCTTGCTATCCCTGGTTTATTTCACTTAATATAAAGACTTCCAATTCCACCCAGGCTGTCACATGATTTTTTTAACAGATTAATAGTATTCCTATGTGTATATGCACATTTTCCTTATCAAATCATTAGCTGATTAACACTGAGGTTGCTTCCATTTCTTGGCTACTGTGAGTAGTGCTGCAATGAACTTGGGCATGCAGTTATCTATTTGGTATGCTGACTTCATTTCCTTTGAATATATACCCAGTAGGGGGAATGCTGGATCATGTGTAGTTCTATCTTTAGTTTATGAGGGACGGTCTATACTGTTCTCCATAATAGCTATACAAATTCACATTCCCACTAATAACATGAAACATTCCCTTTTCTTTACATCCTCTCCAAGATTTTATTTTTTAGTCCTTTTGAAAATGGCTATGCATTCTAGAGTAAGGTGAAATCTCACTGTGGTCTTGATTTGCATTTTCCTAATAATGATGTTCAGTATTTTTCATGTACCTATTTGCCTGAGAAGTGTGTGTTTAGGTTTATTGCCCATTTTTATTTAGGTTATATGTCTCTATTTCTGCTCTTATTTCCTTCCTTTTAATAATTTGAGGTTTGGTTTGTTCTTATTTTTCTAGCTCCTTGAGATGCAACAATAAGTTGCTTAGTTTAGACCTTTCTGCTTTTGTGATATATGTATTGATTGCTATAGTCTCTTAATTCTGTTTTTTTTCTGTCTCATAGATTTTGGCATGCCATTTCCATTTTTATTTGTCAAGAATTTTTAAAATTTCTTTCTTGATTTCCTTTTTATTTATTGTTTATTCGAGAGTATAAGTTGTTTAATTTATATGTATTTGCATACTTTCCAAAGTTTTTCTGGTTATTGATTTCTGGTTTTGTTATTATGGTCAGAAAAGATACTCAATATAATTTCTATTTTTTTTAATTTGTTGAGAATTCTTTTATGGCCTTTCATATGATTTATCCTGAAGAATGTTCCATATGGCATTAAGAATGCATATTCTGTAGTTGATGGATGGAATGTTCTGTAGAGGTCTGTTAGGTCCATTTGACCAAGGGTACAATTTAACTCTGCTTTTTCTTTCAGTTTCTCAGTTATATAGTATTTCATCATTAAATAAATGGAATGTGATTTATTACATAGCAGCAACAAATAAGTGGCAAAGGAAGGCTTTAAAAAATTATTCTCAAAGATACAAAACCTTCTAACTTGAACATTCTTAATAATCATAAAATTAATAAAACACCTTTCAGGATGGTCTGGTTTCTAATTATGCACTTACTTCAAGTACCACATTTTTTAAGCCACCTATGCTCTAAAAACCTCTTGCACTGCCACATCTTTGCATCCCCATAACTTTATACCTAACTTTTATAATTTTAAAACTATCATTCTCTTTACTGAAAGAAAGGAAATCAATGACTAGTCAGCCAATGGAAATTCACATTTGTGTCTTTGAAAACAGGAGCAAAGGACTCACAAGATCAGACAAGGCATATAGCACATACTTACTTTGGTACAAGAACTCTCGAATTGTTTTCCCAAGTTGATATGTTTGCCAGGCAAAAGCAAAAGGCAAAACAAAAACAATGTTCAAAAAACATATACCAGAGAGTGGAGGCAGGAATATTTCTGCATGAACTCCTAGACACCAAAAACCTCACAACAAATGCTTCAAGCTGGGTTTACATTGTACAGCATTTTGTTCAATTTAATTCTTGCAAACTTGTTTGACCTTTTATTATGTTTGTTCTACTTAAACTAGTCAGTTTGAACTACCTCCTTAAGGGCTAGGAATGTTCCTTTTCATTTTTACTCTATAGCAACTGGTACCGATTAGCACTCAATAACTGGATAACAGGTACTTAAAGTCTTCTCCTGTTTCACTCTAAGGCAAGAGCTCACATGCATATGAACCTAAGTGAACTGTCCCTGGGAAAAGAAGGTCTCTGCAAAAACTATTTGTAGCTCAATGGTGGAATGCTTGTCTAAGATGCTGGAGACCATGGGTTTAATTTCTAGCAGAAAAAAAAAAAACACCTCAATTACAGAAGAAAAATGCAACTACAGATGGAAACCACCAGTTAGTTTGGGAACATCCAAAAAAAAGCTCTCTTGGTTTCTCTATTCTACAACAATCTCCACTGCCATGAGGGGCTTCAAATAGCATCAGGAATAGCCACCATTCCCAAGGGAGGAACCCAAGCTTAAGAGAACAGATTGGGGATCCGGAGGCTGTCATATTGTTTTGTGATGACATAGGTCCCCTTTTAGGGTAAACTCAAATATTACAGGAAAGAGTATGGAACATGCTATGTAGGCAATTAGTGGCAAAAACAAGAATGTCAGCTTTCTGCTCTCACGGGGTCCCCATTTATACCCTCTGTCTGGTGAAAAATAGTCATATTGAGTTGTTATATAAGAATTCAAAAGACATGTTAAGGTGCTTTTTCCTGCTGTTCCCAAGCCCTAAAACTATATTCTCTTTTCCTCCAACAGTCCCAAACCTCTCCTCTAACCATACAAACCAGACATGGTAAGGATCAGGTTTGCAGGGCCAAGACTCAAACCTTAGACTGTGTGATGTATTCAAAACTGTTTTCTTCTAAACTGTTTTGACAGATAAAATATGCATATAGTTCAACAAAGTACACTGTACCTTTTGTGGGTTTATACTATTGTATTTTTAAATTTTTAAATATATTTTTAGTTGTAGATGGACACAATATCCTTATTTTACTTCTTTATTTTTATGTAGTGCTGAGGATCCAACCCAGTGCCTCACACATGGTAGGAAAGGGCACTACCACTGAGCCACAACCCCAGCCCTATACTACTGTGTTTTAAAAAGTATTCAAAGCATGGAAATTTGGCAAAAAGAAGTCTACGAATCCTTTTGATGTCACATCAGCACATCATTCTGATAGTGTAAAGGTAAAAATTCTAAGCTGATTCCAAGCTGCAAGAGCTTGAGTTAAAGTGTAAGAGACTAGGGCATTGTAAAGCTTCTAGATTACAAGGCCTGGGCTAAAAAGTAAAAGACAATTGTTACAATTGTAAAAGTCTATTGTTACAATTCCTCTGCTATCCCCCGAACCTGTAATCTCTGTAAAGTTGTTAGGACAATGCTGGGACTGCCTAGTAAATGTCCCCATTGATTCCCTGGTTGTTTAATAGCTAAGGGCTCTAGGTAGCATGGCACGTAGGCATGTAGGCCCCAGAACCAATCAGTTTAAATGTGTACCCCGCTTAGAAACAACCAATCACCCCTGCCCTGATTGTTCCCGCCAATGTATGCACTAATCATGTTTCAGAATTGTTGTTCAATTTCCCTGCGCCTCATGATGATTTGTTCTGATGTATGCTAAGCCCACCGCCCTCCCCAAAAAGTGTACTTAAGCTCCACCTGACCTCCGTTCTGGGCTCTGGGCTGCTCTCCCTTCTTGAGTGAGCACAGAGCCCCAGCGCGCTGGAATGGATCCCTAATAAATTTCCCCCCTTCGATTGCATGAAGTGAGTTTCTTGTGTGGTCTCTCCCTCTGACGCTCCGCTGCACCCCAACAATAGGCCCCTCAGGATTAGTTAATTCCCTGAAAAAATATACCTTTCTTTAAATTGATTCCTAAAATTGATTCTGTGAGGCTATGTAAAAACTTGTAGGTAAAAACTTGAGGCTGTGGATCAGTGGTAGTGCACTTGTCTGGCATGTGTGAGGCACTCGCTTCGATTCTCAGCACCACATATAATAAAATAAAGGTCTATCAACAACTAAAAATTAAAACTAAAAAAAAAATCTCAGATTTTTGTTCAGAGAGTCAAATTATTACTGTTCAGTAAAAAAAAGAAAAAACACAAAATTTAATTGCCTTTTAGAACTTTGACTAGTTTTGTCTCTAATTTATCCAATTCATTGTAGAACTCCATTCCCAACAAACTACATAATTATCTGTTTGTCAAAAGTTCTCTAAATCAATTTGTCATCTGTTGGTTCCATCACTAATGAGTCACATGAATTTTTGACAAAGGCTCACAATGTATTTTATATAAATATCATGTTAACCTTTTGAAAGTTAGTCTCTGACAATATAACATATTGCAAAGAAATGGAATAAGAAGTGATTTTATGCAGTAAGGGCCACAGGAAGGCAAGGTTTCACAGATGAACTGACGAGGGTCGACTTGAGTGATGGACAGGATTTTATCAGTGGCTGTGGAAGAAAAGCCACCCAGAAGGCACAATGGCAGACACTTTCATGGTTACATGTAAGACTGACAGACTCCAACTTGGGTCAATTAAAATTGGTTATTTTAGACCCATTTTATATAATCTAAATAAAATATTATCAAATAGGATACACCAATACTTGAGAATAATGATGCATTATGATCAAATAAAACATTCCAGGGGAAAGGGAGATTTAACATCTGAAAATTTATCAACAAAATAAAACATCAAAAGGTACAGGGGAAACACCAGGTGATAACAATAAATGCATGAAAAAGTCAAAATTAAACCATGATTTCTAAGAGATATTAGGTAAAATAGAAATTACTTAAATAAGTTATTTCTCAAAAATCAATATCACATTTAGAACTAGACAGAGATGGCTACCCCCAGTATCATTCACTAATGACAGTAAATGCCACACCACACATTTTAGAAAAAATAAATCCCCATGTAAAAATCATTAGAAAAGTAAGACTCATCATTTTACTGATGTGACTATTAAAAAAACACAAGAGAAAATTAATAGGAATTTGTGAAATGAATAGGTACCGGATTTTTAAAATAAATTTTCCCTATTTATCAGTAATCACTGAGAAATGGAAAAAGGAAAGAACTTTTATTCTTAATGACAACAAAAACAAGAAATTGCATAGTAGTCCATTTAACAAGAATACCATACGAAGAAAATTTTAAATTCTATAGAAATACACAAAATTGGGTATGAAAAGGTATATACTAAGTTCTTGGATAGAATATTATAGGACTTCATCTTTAGCCTAGAGCTTGTTTATTTTCACTAAAGTTTCTCACACAATTTTACTCCTTGCCACAGAAACCCCCCCCCATTATAATAAATGTATATCAAACAACTCACCTTAGCCTAAAAGAATATGTTTCCATCCCTGTCCTAAGAGCATCTATATATTATAGTTTTCCTTCTTTGAATGATAATGAAGAATATGTTAATTAACTGGCTTCTTTCTAATTCCTGCATTTTCCCTTTGGTCCACAACGCATTTGCAGTTACAGGGGTGTGGCAGCACCTCAGTTCAGGCAGCCTAGATAAAATCAGCTGGATGTGTGTAGGTCAAGCTGCCCCAAGCTTTCCTAGAAAGACTGACCATGGTGTAGTCTGACATTGACTTCTTCACGTCCCACTCTGGGTTGTTTTGCCTATAATTTCTGGAGACTAGTTTTGCCTCTAAGTGACAGCATGCACTTCCCTTGCTCAGTTAAAATAATGTTATGTTAAACCCAATTTCCTTCCTGAATGCATTATCCAACGGGGGGGGGGGGAAATGGATATAAAACATTATTTCATTGAAAGACTTCATTGTGTTGAAACTTTAAAGTTTTACAAAAGGCAACTATTATTAATTTATCACAAATCTGTCATTTGAGCTTCCTGAAACAATATGCTTCCCTTTGCATCATTTTCTTTAGAGTGTTTTGAGAAAAGGTGTGGGATTTTTTTATTCACTTTTAATAAAAGCTTTAGCAACTTCAAATATCTATGTTGAAACCTTATCCTTTGGAAGCCCATCATCCACCATGTAAAACCATGGCCAAAGGACAGTCAGTGTAGATAATGAATCATTGGATCAGTAAGAAGGGAGCTGATTCTAAAGGAAATAAAATAATAAAACATCCAAAGCACTCCCCCCTCCTCTGAACTGTTGCCAAGGATACCTGCCTGCAGAGAATTATTCCTCCCAGCAAAAAAAAAGTTGTAAATGAATATCCCCTGGATGGCTCTCTTCCTGCCCTTGGTCACTCCACCTTTTGCTCAGTAGGCAAGATAAGAGGAGGAGAAGACATGAGAAGAAAGGAAATCTGAAATCTATAAAATGGGCAGGACACCCCCACTCCTTTGGGCACCAGCTATAGACCCCCTCCTCTACTGTGGCTCAGCTCGGAAGACTGAGACAGGAGATCAAGAGTTCAAAGCCAGCCTCAGCAATGGTGAGGTACTATGCAACTCTGAGACCCTGCCTCTAAATAAAATACAAAATAGGGCTGGGGTGTGGCTCAGTGGTCAATGCCTGAGTTCATTCCCTAGTATCCCCCTCCCCCAAAAAAACATCAGTTGATACTACAAAAGATAGCACTATCTGAGCAAAGCATCCTCTTTGGGAATAAAACAATTGCTGTCCAGGCAACAGTACTAACAGTACTATTTTTTGTATCAATTACTAAATAAACAGCATTTTATTTAGTAATTGATATAAAAACTGTTCAAAATGGATCAACTAATACTCAACTACTTACTAGTTAAGTACCATCAATGAATACATCATAAATATCAGCTGATCAAGACATTTTTTATTTCTCTCACTAAACACAATGCTGTTTTTCAGCCGACTGGTCTTTTAGATCCCATTCCTTCAACTATAATCTTACATGAGCATCTACTACATGCCAGGCACTCATCCTCGTGTGTGTGTGTGTGTGTGTGTGTGTGTGTGTGTGTTATTTTACTTTCCAGATTTTTAAAAAGTTTTTTTTATTAGAGTTTTATAGTTATACATAGTAGCTAGGTTCATCCCAACAAACTCATACATACATGGAGCCCCATCCTTCTTGAAAGACTTATGTGTTTAACATTCAGTGAGTTCTAGTCTTTTTTATATTTCAAAATATATATTTCACGTCTGACAGTTTTATACAAAATAACATTCCTTGGGATGTTAAGCAGTAGATATGGTCACATTTTAAATCTAATTCAAGGCAAATTCATTTTAAGCAAATATGAAAAAACTTCTATCCTGGAGCAACTCAGATTTCCCTGTTGGAAGAGCTGTCCCCTAAAGTCTTTTATTAAAATCAATCCCAAACAAAGCTCAAACCAAAACCTTTTGCCATTCCAAAAACAACATTGAAACCACCGCGAGTAAAACGAAACTTGCATGGTTATACTCTATTAGATATTCCAGTAGCTTTATCAGAACACATGTGTCTGCCTGTTCAGGAAGGCAGGCTGTTTTACCTGTTTCCTGACTTTGACTTGTTTGGTCAACAAGGATGGAGGACATTGGAAAGATCAGGACATTTGACAATGACTCAAACAAGTGCTGAGAACACGGGGATTTGGAACGGTTTCCTGCTTCTACATGAAGTATCATAGAAAGCTATTAAAATTCCCAGCTTTGGGATCCAGCTGGGGGAAGATGTGCTCAGCCAACAGGATCACTAACTTCACCCCAACAGCACATGCCAAACTGGCCTCCACTTCTGAGCTGCTTCACCACTACCTTTAACTTTGAGTGCTTAATTCATCGGAAAACAGCACTGATCCAAAGCTCTAAGTCCCTTGAAGGCATAGATTTTCTCACTGGAGTGTAATAGGAACCAACTGGAGTGCCTCCTGCTCACTCTTCTGGGAGTATGTTTATATGCTGCCCAGATATTTCTGAAACTGTGTTGTTTTAAAAATGTCTACTCCCTAATGGACAGGTCTAAGAAATGACTCCTTCATTTTCTTCTTTAGAAAAAGTTAAACTGGTGTTTAAGAGCTAAGAAAAAAATGCTACAGAAAAAAAAAATCTGGAACTGGGCATGTGGTTCAGTGGCAAAGCTCTTGTGTAGTCTGAGCGAGGTCCTGGTTTGATCCCCATAGCCACTAAGAAAACAAACCTGGCTCTGATTAAGAACTAGGTCACATCTCACATTAACACAGACCATGTTTTATGAGTGTTTCTTCAACAATGATACTATAGAAGATGGTATCCTCTCTATGTAGTTGAGTCCTGGAAAGATGAAGAGAGTGAGAGAGATGGCAACAGTCTAAAACCGATTGCTGTAGTATCAGAGTTCTTGGAGAAAACTAAAAGGAGGGTTACAAAGGAAAGAGTGAAGGAGTCTGTTTCTCAGAAGTGAGAATTTGAAGTATGTTCTCTTTCTGTATCCATAGGGATTAGTTCCACGAACCCCCATGGATACCAAAAATCTATGGCTGCTCAAGTTCCTGTTATAAAATGGCTTCTTACTTGCACATAACCTGTGCTCATCTACCCACATATTTTAAATCAACTCTAGATTACTTATAAAACTTGACATGACATAAATGCTATGTAAATAACTGTTATACTATATTGTTTAAGGAATAGTGAGAAAGAAAAAGTTTGTACATCTTCTAGTTCAGACACCATTTTTTTTTTGTCCTGAATATTTTTGTTTTGAGGTTGATTAGACCCACAATGTAGAACCCACCGATACAGAGGGCCACCTATACTTAAAAACAGAGACTCGGCTCCACAATGAATGAATCAAAAGCATTACACGTAGAGTGCCAACTGTGTCTTTCATATCTCAGACCTCAACAAGGTTTCCCCCTCCTACTGGGAAAAGTCCCATATACCAGGCCACACTGTCACACCCTTTCCATAAATCAAGGGGACCCAGATTCATCTCGTAGTCCACCTTCACCTTTCCCACCTCAGCCTTCCCCTTAATAAGCTCTTTCTTAGAAAGACCTTGCGTAAGCCAATGCCATTTCATTGATGATAATTAACTGAGAATATATTGTAGGCATGGGTATTAACAGCTGTAGAGAATTGTGATGGTTAATTTTGTGTCAATTTGATTTGGACATGGGGTGCCCAGATTGAACATTATTTTTGTTATGTTTGTTAAGGTGTTTCCCTATAAGATTAGTGTTTGAATTAGAGAACTCAGTAAGTAGATTGCTCTCCCCAATGTGGGGCGTAGTATCCAACCTGTTGAGAGCATGTATAGAAGAAAGAGATGAAGGAAGGAGAATTTTCTCTTTGTCCAGAGAAAATTTATGATTTGTCTAGGAATTCCCTTGGAGACAAAAAAAGGCTGAAATTCTTGTTCCCCTGCAACACAGGTTTAAAGAACTGACAGCATGAGCTTTAATTTTCTGTTGCCCTTGAATGGGGTTTACACTATGGGATTTCTGTTCCACCACTGGCTTTCTCAGAACTCCAACTTGTAAAGGGAAGATCATGGGAATTCTTAGCCTCCATAAGTGCTTGAGCCAATTTTTTAAAATGCATATGCCATAATTATAAACACACACATACACATGGGAATTATTTCTATTTCTCTGGAGAATCCTGTCAAGAATTTAATCTAAACTCCAGATTGCCTTCTAAAGATCATCTCAGAAAAAAAATTTTAAAGATTAAAAAAATAAATAAAATCATCTCAGAGAAGAAGACCACCAGACCAACATCTGAAACTTCCAGTGATTTGTCCAGGAATTCCCTTGGAGACATATCGACACTTACACCCTCTTCCCTGCAACACAGGTTTAGAGAGCTGACATACATTTCTAAGTCTAAGGGCAAGTTTGTGCCAAGCAGCTATAAAATAGATCTGAGACCTCTAAGACCTAGCTAAGACCTCCTTTGAAGAAATTGGAAACTCAAAATAGTGACTATGGCTGGGACTATGCATAAGTCAAAATACCCAAGAAAAGGCTCAGCCTTGGCTTACACCTTTGTGACCACAAGTGGGTAGTGACAAGCTTGCCCATTGACATGCAAATCCCCCTTGTCTATTAGAATCAAGTCATCTGTGTAGGAGGCATCCAAGAAGGACAGAGGAAAATATGGCCAGTCAGGAAACATTTTTGGAAGCATGTGACCCACAGAAGTCAATATAAGTGAATAGGGCCTGGATAAAACTCTTTGTGATTGCCAGAAATTAGAGTGGTGCTTCTGGATCCCTGCACTTGAATGGAAGAGCTCAAATGTGCATAGAAAATCATACTGTGATACTAAGAAACCTCTGTTAAAAGTTAACAATCATAAACTAGGTCTATCATTCACACAAGATCAAAAAATGAGTCCATGAAAGTGTTTAATTCATTTAGACATTAATTAATTTTGTTCTATTACATTCACATTGATTATGTAAATCTATGGTAAGTACCTGTCCCTTGTTTCAGATATTCCCAGTAGAGCTGAAAAAAATCTCTGTCAATCAAAAGTGAAGTTACACAACAATATATCCAGACATTACTGACACTCCCACTTTCTTCCCACCAACTCTGAACATCTGTACCAGCCTTCCTAGACTGTATCTTAATCCTACTATAAATGATTGAAGTTATTCCCTAGCTCCAGCCTCTGTCCCAAGAATTAAATAAAACCTCCATAATACTGTTCAAGTATGTTACTCTTGTCATCCCTCTTACCACCTTTTGTCCTTATTCTTCTTCTCTTATACCTATTGCACAAGTTGGGTCTCTGGATTGCAAGTGATGAAAACGCAATTCAAATGTCTTAAGTAAAAATAAGAATGCATTGGTCTATGTAACTAAAATGTACAGAGCACATTGCACTTCCATCTTCAAAAAGACCAGAGGCTCTGCTCCAGGCAGTGGTTGAAGAGGCAGGTTAACACACTCAAACCCTTGCCTCTCTCCTCAGTTTCCAACTCCAAGGCCCCTTTGGGTACTGCTGTGCCCACATGTTGGGGACCAGACTATACAGACAACATCACAGTTGAAAAGGAAACTAGGCTCTGGCTCCCTGTGAAAGCATTGTCATCCATATTAATCAGCTCCTTGAATCCAGTATGATTCCAGCCCCAGCATATTTCTAGTTCCTGGAATTTCCATTAAGTGGAAAAAATAGCCTGTTGTGGCCAGGCATCTCACTTTTCTTTTTCTCTAACAAATAAACGTTATGATACCCTATTCAATGGTATATTTCATGAAGCAACAGGAACAAACTATTAAATCAATGGAAGATCACAAAAAAAATCCTAATAGCCTCAGTTATTCAAGTTGGGGATGCAGATCCCAGACCATTTTGCACCTCCTTAAGCTCCTTGGAATCTAGAAAATGCTACTTAAATGTACTGTTAATAGTAGTAGATGACAGATATGAACTCAAACTATAGGTTGACAAGTGAGAGATTTGGAGATTTAATTTTTTTTTAATCATTCAACAAATATTTACCGAGTTCCTGTGGTGTGTTGGGCATTGTGCTAAGTGCTGGGTATACAACAGCACTTGGTTAAATCATATATCATAAGTTGCCCATGGGGTAAAGTTTTTATTAAAAGAGCTCTACGATCAGATTACACTCTCCACTCCTATGTGGGTGAACTTACTAAACCCTTAAATTCTTGCTAGTACTATAATTATTCAGTGCCCATACAGTTGCATGCCAGATCCACCAACATCTATTGTAAAAACACTCTCTGGGGCTGAGCCTCACACTAACCAAACATCCTTTCCAAAGGATAACATCTTTGGTTTCAAACAAGGTCATCCAGAGGAATATTTCTTAGGGGGAGATTAATTTGTCAGACTACAATTTTCAGAAGGACTTGACTCACTGTTTAGATAGTATCTGATAATAATGTCTTTAGAAAAACGTATAATGTAAATGCCAAATGTCTGGTGTGGTTGTTTTCTACATCTACATTCTAGCTCTTTGAACTGCTTTGCCTAGGCTTTTGATTTGCAAAATCTTGCTTCTTGCCATTGATATTTAATCTATCTACAGATTTGAAAGAGAGGTTAGAGGGGGAAGAAGAAGCATATTTTGCTGTAAGACAGACTGGAGCCTCAGGATTCTTTCCCATTCTATGATTTGAATGAAAGTGAAATGGATATAGGAATTTACATGTGGTTAAACCATTCTTTTAGTACATCTAATTGTCTTGGCCTGTGGGGGAAGTAGAGGATGGTTTGTGTAGGCCAGCATGATATCAGTGAGGTTCCAAAAAGTCCAGACCTTTATCTTGTTAGTGGGTACACAAAGTGACAAAGCCTGATGAGAGGTCAATTCCCACCCAAAGAGATAGATCAAAACCAGGAAAGCATCATAAAAAGACAAATACTGAATGTTTCCACCTATATGATGTACTGAGAGTAGTCAGTTCAGAGAGTCAGAAAAACAGAATGGGGGTTGTGGAGGCCTGTGGGGAGAGCCAACAGGGGTTATTTAATGGGTACAAGTTTCAGTGTTGCAAGATGAAAAGAGTTCTGGAGATTGGTTGTTCAGGGAAGCTCAAAATTTCCCTCTGAAAGTTATATACCTGATCT
The DNA here is from genome assembly GCF_045843805.1 of Urocitellus parryii. NCBI lineage: Eukaryota > Metazoa > Chordata > Mammalia > Rodentia > Sciuridae > Urocitellus > Urocitellus parryii. Next base: position 150,076,548 of record NC_135532.1, read on the forward strand.
ACTAAAAGAAAATGGCAATAGAAATAATAAAGGAAAAACCATAACAAATTTGTTTGATCATAGTTTTATGTGAGATGGAACATTAGGTTGAAGACCCAAAGACCCGAAGACCCAAAATGAGCCATCTATTTTTATGTTTTGGATGGATCAGTGAAGCTTGGACTGATGCTTTGACACGTGATTAGGTAAAAAAGGGTATGACCTAGATGAGCATGGTGGTACACATCTATTATCCCAGCAGCTTGGGAGGCTGAGGCAGAAGGATCACAAGTTCATAGCCAGCCTCAGCAACTTATCGAGGCCTTAAGCAGCTTAGTGAGACCCTGCCTTCAGTTAAAAAGAATAAAATTTGGGCTGGGTATGTTGCTCAGTGGTTAAGCACCCATGAGTTAAATTCTTATACCAAAAAAAAAAAAAAAAAAAAAAGTGGGGTGAGGTAGGCATGACCTAATCATAGCAGACTGAGAGGAAGCCTGGCAAGGCCTGTCCAGATTTTTCTTGGCCTCTTTATGCAGGATACCTTCCTCCCAGGTATGGGACAGGATCCTTTCTGGAATGGGGGGCTCTTATGGCCTACAATCAGGGGATTATTTTATGGCCAACTTTTTAAAAATTTTTAGTTGTAGATGAACATAATACCTTTATTTTTTTTATGTGGTGCTGGGGATAGAACCCAGTGCCTCACACACGCTAGGCAAGCACTCTGCCACAACTACAACCACAGCCACAATCACAGCCCAGTGGCCAATCAACTCTTACACAGAAAGGCAGAGGAACATTAAAGGAATACTTTGGGGGTTTGGGCTGGCTTTGGGGAGAAAGGGTTCTGGTATCTATGATCTGCCTTGGGAAAGAGTTGTTCTGGCTTTTGCGAGTGGCCTTGTAGGAGAATGAAGGATGACCCAGGAAGGCAGGCAAAGATCAGAGACACTTTGCTTCTGAGGCATCACTTTAGGGTACTTTGTATTCACATAACAATGTGACTGTGGCAAATTTTATTTTATGCCTATTTTACTGCAATTACAGAATAAAAACCAAGCCAAGTATGTTGGTAAATCAAAAATGCTTTGGTGCTGACAAAAATGGAAGCCAAATTCCCCCAAACAATCAGGAACAGAGTAGGCATGGGATCATAGCAGGTTTTTCAGAGAAGGGCCAGAGCCCAGGGCTGTTTTCATAACCAGGATGTCGTATTCAAAATTTGCTTTCATTGAGAATTAATTGTGCAAGACCATCTGGTTGTCCTGGTTTAGAGGCACCAGTAACAGCAGCCTTATTGGACACTAAGCGGTAAACACCTCCCATTCACACTAGAGAGAAGAGGCATCTACCTCAGAGATAGAGGATTTCAACTTCTAGGTCCAACTTAAAAATAGAGCAAAACTTTTCAAATTGTATTTAACATATTGTTCCTTTAGACCTCACCAAACTGGACAGGAATTTCAGAAAAACATTCCTTCTTTAGTTATTGGTCCTCAGGAAATAAAAATAAGGAAAAGATTAAAATAATATGCCAAAAATATAATCAAAGAAGCTAGATACAGTGGTACACACCTGTAATTCCAGGTACTTGGGAGGCTGAGACAAGAGGATTATTAGTTTAAGGACAGCCTTAGTAATTTCCCAAGACCTTGTCTCAAAATAAAATTTTTAAAAAGGGGTTTGGGATGTAGATCAGTGGTAGAGCACTTGTCCAGAGTGTGCAAGGCCCTGGATTCAATCCCAGGGGATGGGGGGCGGGGACAACTAAAAAAAGAAAATTGAGTGTTATATTGTACCATAAAAATTTTTACTGCTTATTTAGAAACTCTTTGTAATGTTCACAATTTTGCCACTTGAAAATAATAATAGCTCCAAATTTAGACTAATAAAAATTTTCATGCTATAACCCATTATACTACCCACTTGAGAGTGCCAGAAATATGCCCCCTGGAATTTAAGTTCAAAGTTTGCAAAATCAAAGACAGAACAATGTGCTTTTCCTCAAACTCTCCTTCTCAGTAACAGCCTCCTCTTCACCAGCCAGTCCTAAACTACTGAAGAAATTCTCCCCAACCCACACCAGCTTGGTTGCCAAAGCCCTTCCACTGTGCCTTGGGGACACTGCTACACCCAATCTTCCTCTCCATTGTTTCTGCTATGATTTGAACCTTTAACATCAATCTGTTGCTTGGGATGTTCCTAGGGCTTACAGATAGTTCTCCAACACAAACTTTAAAATAGCCACTGAGATACAAGCTTATAATCCCTCTTTACATGCCCTCAATGGCTCCCAGTGTCCACCACTCAAAGTCCAAACAGTCTCAATTTTATGTTCCAACACAATCGTTCTAAGACTTCCCTTTTAGTGCCCTAGACTTCTTTTAGGGTACTTATAATCTGCCATATCCAACAATTCCCCATTTCCCAGACAGCCTAAGAAATGTTACACATCCATGCTTTGATTGATAAAATACATGGAATAATTTGTTTTTACATGGCAATTTAATATTACATTTTAGGCTTTAAAAGCAATAAAATTTTAAATACTTTATCTTTGAATTTTAGTTTCAACTAGGAAACTCAAAGTTACTTATTTTCACATTTCTAAAAGTCAGTAGCTTTTCTCTTTTCCATCAATTTCTAAGCAGAAATGGGGGTAGGATCTCATTCACATTAGCTATAAAACTATAGAATATTTGCCTATAAAAAATCTACCAGGGGGCTGGGGTTGTGGTTCAGTGGTAGAGTGCTTGCCTAGCATGCATGAGGCACTGGGTTCAATCCTCATCACCACATAAATGTAAAATAAAGATACTGTGTCCACCTAAAAATAAATTTAAAAAATTTACCAAGAGTTTTCAGGACTTATATAAAAATATACATTTTTTTGAAGGGCATGAAATGATTTCTAAATAAATTGAAAGATTTATCATACCTCTGGAAAGAAATAATTAAAATTAAAAAGCAATTTTTCTAAAGTAACAAAATTTGATACTGATTCACTCAAAACAATTTAGTATGTCTGCAAAGTTATTTTAAATCTAGCTATATATATTTATATATATATATGAAGTTTTATTGCTTTTATAAGCTAAAATGTAATGATAGAGGAAATTGCCACATAAAAAACAAAAATGTCACATCTACACTTATTTTTTAACACCAGTGCTAGAAGGCATATTTGCCAGCTACAGAATATTACATGCAGTCATGTGGTATGGACGTTTCCTGGGCATTTCCAAGAATATTATAGAAAAAAATACATTCCTCTCTAGTGTGAATCATATTTTAATTTAGGTTCCAATAGTGCCAAGCTGAGGACCAAGACTTTACACATAGGCCTTTGGGGGATATTTAGAATCCAAACTACAGCACTTTTAAGTAATCAGAAGAGGAATACAAAGAAGCAGTAGATAGTTTGAGGAAAGGATCCAAAAATACTTCAGACCTGAGGAGAACCAGTCCTCAGCAGGGAATCAGAATTTAGAGAATGATAACAGGACTAAATAATTATCAGTATCTGGTTCCCTATATTTTTGGGCTTTTCACTATGGAATTTTTGCTATTCATATTTAGAGCTAATATTTGTTGATTCCTACTATGTTGCAAGAATTATCTTCTGGATATTAATAAAATTGATAAATTTCACTAGTAATCATTAATTTTAAAAGAAAATATTTATTAAGCACTTCCTACATGGCATGTATTACGCCAAGGGTTTTTTGGGGTTTGGGTTTTTTGGTTTTTTTTTTTTGGTACCAAGGATTGAACCCAAGGGGGCTCAACCACTGAGCCACATTCCCAGCTTTTTTTTTTTTAAGCACTTCACTAAGTTGCTGAGGCTGGCTTTGAACTTGTGATCCTTCTGCCTGAGCCTCCCAAGCTGCTGGGATTATAGGCATGTGCCACCGTGCTGGGGGTGCCAAGGGTGTTAGGTACTTACAGTTCACATTTCATCCTTGAAATGACCATATGGGTTACCAATTCATTCTTTCATCGAGTGTTTTTTTTTCCTTCATATGCATCTAAATTGTATGAATTGTATAAAAGAATATTGTGAGTTATGTAAACAAACAAAAGACATACACACTTGGAATGTCTATATTCCAGTCCCTGGTCTCTGCAGATACAGCAATGAGTGAAAAAGTCAAGAGCCCTGTTCTCAAGAAGCTTTAGCAAGAAGACAATCAAAAAAGCAAGTAAGTATACAGAAGTGTCTTTGTCTGATTTAGGAATCAGGGTGATGTTGGCCTCATAGAATGAATTTGGAAGTTCTCCCTCTTTTTCTATTTCCTAAAATAGCTTGAAAAGTATTGGTATTAGTTCCTCTTTAAAGGTTTTGTAAAACTCTGTATACCCATCTGGTCCTGGGCTTTTCTTGGATGGTAATCTTTTGATTGTTTCTTCTATTTCCTCAATTGATATTGGTCTGTTTAGGTTGTCTATATCCTCCTGACTCAATCTGGGCAGATCATATGACTTAAGAAATTTATCGGTGCCTTCACTATCTTCTATTTTATTGGAGTATAAGGATTCAAAATAATTTCTGATTATCTTCTGTATTTCTGAAGTGTCTATTGTGATATTGCCTTTTTCATCCTGTATGCTAGTAATTTGAGTTCTCTCTCTTCTTCTCTTCATTAGCATGGCTAAGGGTCTGTTGATCTTATTTATTTTTTCAAAGAACCAACTTTTAGTTTATCAATTTTTTCAATTGTTTCTTTTGTTTTGATTTCATTAATTTCAGCTCTGATTTTAATTATTTCTTGCCTTCTACTTCTTTTGCTGTTGTTTTGCTCTTCTTTTTCTAGGATTTTGAGATGAAGTATGAGATCATTTATTTGTTGGTTTTTTTCTTTTTTTAAGAAATGAACTCCAAGCAATGAATTTTCCTCTTAGAACTGCTTTCAATGTGTCCCATAGATTTCGATATGTTGTGTCTGTGTTTTCATTTATCTCTAAGAATTTTTTAATTTCCTCCTTGATATCTTCTATAACCCACTGATCATTCAGTAACCTATTGTTCATTCTCCAAGTGATGCATGATTTTTCCTTCCTTCTTTTATCATTGATTTTCAGTTTCATTCCATTATGATCAGATAAGATGCATGGTATTATCTCTACTCCTTTATATTGTCTAAGAGTTGCCCTGTGACATAATATATGATCTAATTTTGAGAAGGATCCATGTGCTGCTGAGAAAAAAGTGTAACTGCTTGATGTTGGGTGGTATATTCTATATATGTCAATTAAGTCTAGGTTATTAATTGTGTTATTGAGTTCTATAGTTTCCTTATTCAACTTTTGTTTGGAAGATCTGTCCAGTGGTGAGAGAGGTGTGTTGAAGTCTCCCATGATTATTGTATGGTGGTCTATTAGACTCTTGAACTTGAGAAGAGTTTGCTTGATGAACATAGCTGCACCATTGTTTGGGACATATATATTTATGATTGTTATGTCTTGTTGGTGTATGGTTCCCTTGAGCAGTATGTAGTGTCCTTCTTTATCACTTTTGATTAACTTTGGCTTGAAATCTATTTTATTTGATATGAGTATGGACACTCCTGCTTGTTTCCGCAGTCCATATGAGTGATATTTTTCCCAACCTTTCACCTTCAGTCTATGTATATCTTTTCCTATCAAATGCGTCTCCTGTAGGCAGCATATTGTTGGGTCATGTTTTGTGATCCATTCTACTAGCCTGTGTCTCTTAATTGGTGAGTTTAAGCCATTAACATTTAGGGTTATTATTGAGATATGGGTTGTTCTTCCAGCCATATTTGTTTATGTTACTAAACATGGTTTGTTTTCCTCTTTGATTATTTCCCCCCTTTACTGTCCTACCTCCCACTGTTGGTTTTCATTGTTATTTTCCATTTCCTCTTCCTGTAATGTGTTGCTGAGGATTTTTTGGAGAGATGGTTTTCTAGCTGCAAATTCTTTTAACTTTTGTTTATCGTGGAAGGTTTTAATTTCATCTTCCATCCTGAAGCTTAATTTTGCTGGATACACAATTATTGGTTGGAACCCATTTTCTTTCAGTGTTTGAAATGTTATTCCAGGATCTTCTAGCTTTCAGAGTCTGTGTTGAGAGATCAGCTGTTATCCTGATTGGTTTGCCTCTAAATGTAATCTGCTTCCTTTCTCTTGTAGCTTTTAAAATTCTCTCCTTATTCTGTATGTTGGGCATCTTCATTATAATGTGTCTAGGTGTGGATCTCTTATGATTTTGCACATTCGGCGTCCTGTAGGCTTCTAGGATTTGGGATTCTGTCTCATTCTTCAAGTCTGGGAAGTTTTCTCGTATTATTTCATTGAACAGATTGCTGATTCCTTTGATTCGGATCTCTATACCTTCCTGTATCCCAATGACTCTTAAGTTTGGTCTCTTTATGTTATCCCATATTTCTTGGATGTTCTGCTCATGGTTTCTTAACAGTCTTGCTGAGCTATGTTCTTTTCAAGTTGAAATACTGTGTCTTCATTGTCCAATGTTCTATCTTCTAAGTGTTCTACTCTGCTGGTAGTATTCTCAGTTGAGTTTTTAAGTTGGTTTATTGCTTCCTGCATTTCTAGGATTTCTGTTTGTTTTTTATTACCTCTATCTCCCTGTGTAATTGATCTTTTACTTCCTGGATTTGTTTATGTAATTCATTGTTGAAGTGATCTTTCATTATCTTATTTTGCTGTCTAATGTCTTCCTTGAGACTCCAGATCATCTGAAGCATGTATATCCTGAATTCTTTATCTGACACTCCATCTGCTGCAGATATTACCTCTTCTAACGTTGAGTTGACCTGCATTGCTTGTGGTCCTTTCTTTCCTTGTCTCTTCATACTGTTCGCGTTTCTTTCTGCTTGGTGAAACTGTTGTGTTATTGAATTTTCCCCCTATATATTTGTATTGCTCTTGTATAGTTGCAAAGTCTCCTGCACAGGCGCGGGCAGCGGCTCTGCTCCTCCTCCAATTGGGGCAATGTGCCTACCACACCAGCAGGCCGCTGGGCCTGTTCTGCCGGTCAGTAGCAGGTCCGCCCACCTTGCAGGCACGGGGGAGGGGGCGGCTCTGCCCCTCCGCGGGTTGCTGGGCCTGACCTGCTGGTGGGTCGCAGGTCCGCCTACCTTTCAGGCGTGGTTGGCAGCTCTGCCCCTCCACGGGCCACTGGGCCTGTTCTGTTGGTGGTCACAGTTCTGCCTACCTTGCAGGCGCGGGGGGAGGGGGTGGCTCTGCCCCTCAGCAGGCCACTGGGCCTGTTCTGCCGGTGGTCACAGTCCCGCCTACCTTGCATGTGCAGGGGGAGGGGGCAGCTCTGCCCTTCAGCAGGCCGCTGGGCCTGACCTGCCAGTGGGTCGCAGGTCCACCTACCTTTTGGCGTGGTTGGCGGCTCTGCCCCTCCATGGGCCACTCACATCAGCTTTCTTGATGGTATAAACAGAGCCTTCTCCTCTCCGATTCCTGGTTTGCATTGTGAGAAATGAACTATTAACGTTAAGTTTCTGTCACTTGAGGATCACCTGTTATTATAGCACAACTGAATCTATCCTAATACAGAGACTAATAAAGAAAATTAAAACTTAGTTTTCCTGGCTTCTGAGTGTAGGAACTAAATTCAAACTCAATTTAGTTTGAGTGTAGAGTTTCTTCTCCATTATATTGTTTAAAAAAATAAATTATATGTATGGGATTGTTGGGAGCCTCTCTGGACAGGAGCTATGTACACATATTTAAGTCCTGAGTAAAGAGGTACTGAACAGGTATTGCACCCCTTGCAATGTGTTTGGACTTTACTTCCACTCAGATAAGAGAAGTGCAGCTCCAGGAGTGGGCATCACCTGGAGTTTGGATTACACCTGCCTGTTTGTTGTAACCCTGCCCTTTTTGCCCTTTTGGGGATAGAATGTTCTGTGGATTTGCTCCCTCCACTAATAAAACCCAGGTTCAAGGCGTGTTCCTCCTCTTTCTTGCCTGCCATGCCTCCATTGTGGGAGCTGAGGCTGAGGCTCGGTCACTAAACCCAAAGAAATGGTACTATCTATGTGTGTGTGTCTTTCATCAGCTCAAACTCACTTGGAATGACCCTGACCAGTTTAGTGGTATGTCATGACATGGGAACTTAATAAAGAGTCTGGAAAAATAGGTATCACTAGCCTTATTTTTACAGAGAAGGGAATTGAAATTAAATGTTGGGCAAAAGAATCAATGCTGGGAAGTATACTTGCATTTCAGTTTTTCAGTTTATATGGTTTTGGACTAAAACATTATGCAAAAACCATCTCACTTAAAATATTCCTATACCATTTTTAAAAATCTCATGTGTTAGACCAACCACCTAAACATTCCCTCCTCCTGAATCAACCTAGAGATGCCCCTTTACATACAATGGGGTTTCACCCCAGTAAACCCATCATGGGTTGATAATGTCTTAAGTCATAAATTAATTTAATATGCCTGGCCTACTAAACATCACAGCTGAGCAATATAGTACACTGTGGGGTGTCAGTTATTTACTTTCATGTGATCTCAAGGTCCCCTGGGAGCTGTGGCGTGCTGCTGCTGCTGCCCAGCATCTCTAGAGACTATCATACCACATATCGCCAAACCACCAAAAGATCAAAATCTAAAATTCAAAGTTTGGTTTCTACAGAAGGTATATTGCTTTTCTGTGCCATCACATAGTCAAAAAATGTTAAGTGGGACCATCATAATTGGAAGACAGTCTGCAGGGCAGGGGCACTAGGAATTGGTCAAGAGGGAACATACAGCAACATGTCCCCATGACTCAAGGACTCTTCCCAGCTATATCCACCAGTCCACTCTCCAGGAAGTACAAGGTAGTAAAACCTCCTGGCATAGAGAATTCCAAATAAAGTTTACCAGTTATCTAGGAAAAGGCAAGACCATCACCTATATCCTACATAAATGGAAATCTTGGTCAGAAAAGGCACAGTCATCAGGACTAGGACCCAAGAGTACTATCACTGGAACACTAGGGAGTGGGTCAGCAGTGTCTCTGATCAACCTGTGGCAGAGCAGATAGAGGTCATTTTCTAATAGCTCAGTCTGGCTATTTTACCTCACACTAATAATTTGTGATTGTCTCACTGTGGATTGCTGGACACAAGCTTTAGTTTGTATCAGAATCAACTGGAAACTTGCTAAAGCAGATTTCTGGACCCATCTTAAAGACAGATTCAGCAGTTCTGTGGTAGAACTGAGCTGGTGTGGTAGTTCTATGCTGAGAAATTCCATTCTAGCAAATTCCTGGGGTGAGGCTTGAGGGAGACCAAACTTTGAAAACTATACCTTAGTGATACTGCAGTCTGTACACGTGAAAAAATAAGAATTCATACCCCATTTGAATCAAATGTATGATATGTCAAGATCATTGTAATATTTTGAGCAACTAATAAAAAATTTAAAAAAAAAAAAAAGAAAAGAAAACTATGCCTTAGGGGTTCTGGGAAAGACTGAGAAGATAGAGAAGAAATAACCATAAAAGAAGGGGGGGAAAAGTATTTTTTTTCCTGAGCTAATGAAAAAATTCAGTACTATAGTAAAAAATCACCCTGATAATCAAAATATATTAAAAGAAAATATATCCAGAATGTCCTGGTAAGACTTTTGGATTTCAAAAATAAGATAGATCTAATGAAAGGACAAATTAAATATATTACAATAGAAAAAACACATAGATATGGTATAATCTCCAAAGATTCTATTGAAAGACTGTGGCCTTAGAATTTAATACAGAACTAAGTTATCTTTCAAATATGAAGGCAAAGGAGAATTCTTTTGAATACTCAAGGACTCAGAAAATTTACTCTTTATTATTATTAAAAAATGTTATTTAAGGTTATCTACCAGCAAAATGGCTTAAAGTCACCAAAAAGTTAAAAGGAAAAAAATGGTATTTGGAGATGGCAGGGAGCAATGAGGCCAGAGGGGAAAACTCAACTCTAATTTTTAATAATATTATAATTTTATATAAGAAAGGACTCCCCCCAAAATCAAAGGTACAATATATTTTAAAAGTTCAAACTAAAATTCCAAATGAGATCAATAAGATCTCTTCTTCTCATTTATACAGCAGAAAGAAATACAAGTGCCAAGAACAATGTCAGGAAGGTTCTTCAATTAAATTAACAAAACTTCTGGGTGATCAAAAGATAAAAGAGTTCAAACTTTATAAATTTACTTGCAGTACTATTTATTATAGTTATTATACAGTTGAACTTGATTTTTTTCCTTTCTGAAGGAAAATAAATACATCCCAAGAACACTTTTATCTATTTTATGCCTTTATCCTTTAATATTATAATAAATGTTTTACAGATGAATTCTCTAGTCCTTCAAAAATACTTTATGGAGAACTGAAAAATACATCAGATCATTTCAAGAAATAATCTTTTATAAGCATTGAAAACAAAATAAAAGGCAAACAACTTGTTTCCTGTTCCTTCCTATTTTAATTAATTTTATCAAATAATCTTACCTATCAAAAATGGAAGTCTCAGAATCAAGAAACATTGACTCCTCCCCTTCCTCCCCCAGAATAGTCACCTGCTCACATTCCATTGCCCTCCCAGACCTTTCTGTTCCCAGATTTTAGGTGCTTGTTCCCTCTCCCTGAACCATCACAAACTCCTCCCAATTGGCCTCTGTCTCTGGTCTTAACCCTCTACATTTCATTGTTCATGCAAAGTTAGATCCCTAAAATCCAAACTTCAGGGTAGCTGGATTTCTAAAAATTCATCCCCTGTCCACCTCCTACAATGGCATCTGTTGCCCCAGAGTAAAATCCAAATGTTCCGTAATAATCAAGGCCCCCAAAACATAGGCTCCTATCTCAATTTTCCATGCTCCTCTCCCACTTCTTGTCTCTAGCCACACCCCTACCACTACCTAAACATACACTGCAATTACTCACCTTCATTTACACTTTTTCTCTACAAAGAATACCTTTTCCTCACCCGATTGCTTTCAAATTTTTCCTTTCCATGAATTGTTGACTCCTTGCAAATAAAACAAAATAATAGTAACCTTTTTCACATCTATGTACGGTACTACTTCATTTTCACATTTGCGACATCTCCCACCACAGATCATCCTGCGGGAGTCTTGTTTATGCATCTAAGGAAAGGGATTGTACCTTCTCTTCCATAACAGAGCTTTTATAGTGGATCGTGATCAATAAACTTTTGCTGAATTGAACTCAAAAGAGCCAAGATGGAGAGAAAAAGGGAGGTTTGAGAAAGGAATATTCTGTTAAAATAAAAGGCTATCATTCTAAATTTGAAAAAATTCTAAAATCATTTATGCTACAAGGAGTCTATCAGTTGCTGATTAGGCTGAAGAAAAATGAATCCCGAAGCAAAAAGATCAATGACAAACATTTCTATCCTTGTGACCATTTTTATTTCCAAGTATTTGTTCTATTTTCTTGAGACTTTTCCAAGAAAAAAAAACTAAAAGACTAACTAGAATTCAGTCATGTTGTCCACATATTATCTAGTTAGTGGCCATGCACAAGCCATTAACCAAAGGGAGTCTCCCAGTGACCTACAAGTAGTGGGGGAAGGAGAAGGACAAGGGAGAGCCAACCGAGGTCACCATGGGATGATTCTGACAGTTTCTCACCACCTCTATTCCAAGAATATTATTCAGGAAATAGATTCTATTAATTAACATCCCCCTCTGCCAACCCCCACTGTGAACCCCCCTCCCAATATACAACAGATGACACCCACACCAGCCAGGGATCAGAAATATCATGTGTTCTATCATAAGTGGTTATATAACATAGTGAAGAAAAAAAGCTGTGGATTTAGATCCTGATATACTTCTTACTAGCTTATGAAAATTACTTAACCTGTCTGTGCTTCAGTTTCCTCACCTCTTAAACATAGTAGCTGTACCCACCATGCCTTTCTCTATTACTCTATCATTCAACACACACGGGTACACACACACGCTCTAAATGTATATGTAAAGGATGGTAATTACTGGCTAGAGTAAACACTCACCAAATACTAGTTTCCATTATTCTCATCTGTAAGCAAAAATAACTGAAAATGGGAGCAGACCTTGAATTAGCAGTCTTTATGAAGCAGTGGTGGAATGGCACGTGGCACATTCTCAGGGAAGAAAATGGCAACTGGTGACAAGAGGGGTCTGTTTTTATAGGGTTTTTTTTTTTAATATTTTCTTAGTTGTAGATGTCTTTATTTTTATGGTGCTGAGGATTGAACCAAGTGCCTCACACGTGCGAAACAGGCACTCTCCCACTGAGCTACAGCCCCAGCCTCTTTATAGGTCTCAATGAGAGTTAATTGTAGCCGAATGTTAAGTGTGACCTAATCATTAGACACTGCAGACCTACGATTGGGCAGTCAGGAAACTAGTTGTGCAGGTTAAAAATCTAACTCAGGAAAATAGCTGTAAAAGCTCGAAACTCATTCAAACTCACAGAATCTGTTGTAAAAGCTCGAAACTCATTGTTACTGGGATAAAAATCCAGAGCCAAGAGCCTATTTGTTGGCCTTCCCTTCCAGGACTCAGTGTTACTGGGAAAGGATGAAAGTCCAGAGCCCATTGTCTGCCTTCTCCTCTTCCCCTCCCAGATCACACTGTCCTCCTTTTCTCTCTAGGGACCGTCATTTCCCTTTTCTTGGAGGATGTTATTTTCCATGTCCTTTGTCATTCTTGTTCTAATTACAATAAAGGCATAAAAAAGAGGCCACAGCTAAAATCAGTAATATAGACACTTAATTCATATTTTCATTAGGAACACTGGCATACATAATCATGAAGACTCAAAAAGTAGTAGGAAAATCCAGATCTGTACTCAAATTAATCTGACAAAAGTTCCAAATATCTTTATTCATGAAATATCTTATTCATGAAACTTAATATATTCGTTTTCATCTTACTCCCAAGAAGTATATTGAAATTCAATTGATCTAGTATTTCCACCCCTTCTTCATCAAACAATTGTTGGCATGGCACCTTCTCCTCCTTTTACCAATAGTCTTAGGAAACAGTAAACAGGTGAAGGGGGAAGTTAGAGGCTCACAATCCATGATTAATTTTGGCAAAAGGAAAACACTCTAAACCAGAAAAATACCAGAGAAGCTGCCACATGGCCACTTTCTTACTAATTATTCATTGATTTTAATGAACAATAAAGTGAAGCAGCACAGAGTAAGGAAAGGCAACTTAAATTTGGAATAGTTGAATTTCTACAACTTCTGAGATTTTTATCTGTATGCCCAAATGGTAAAATAATCAGCAGATTCCACAAAATAAAACTACAAGTCATTTGATTTTTAGCAAAAAAAAAAATAATGGCTTCATAGTGGTATTGGAAAGTTTTAGAATAAATTTTATTAGCCTGAAAAAGACAGTAAATGAGCATCCCAGCTGTTATTCCATGAAATAAAGCAATGTGATTGTCTTTGTTATTCCTGCTTTATGTTATACTGTTGTACATATGGACACATATAAGTCTATATATACACATACTCTCAAGTGCCAAATAGTCCTTTCCCAAATTCAACTTTTAAAATATATTAACTTTACAGAGTTGGACTTGAGGGGAAGGTGGCAGAGTTCCTAAAGGAACAAGGTATACTAATATATTTTAATGACAGTCTTTGCATGTTTGACTCCCAGAACTATTGTTTTTCCATTTCTGGAATTCCTATCAGAAATGTATCCTCTTAAAATAAAAAAATAAATAAAATAAAGACAATGCCTGTTGATTCTCTAAATGTCTCACACTCATTATGGCCTCTACAGTGAAACCAGCAATCATATAAATGATAATTTGGCATGGTGGTAATACACACATACTGGGGATTAGAGACAAATGAACATTCCATAGAAAAAAGCATTAGAAAGCCAAGAGCCTCATTTTTGATGTATCGTCAGATCTCTGTAGTCTCCAGCCCAAAAGGCCACAGGAATATGAAGAGGCATGAAAGCTGTATTCAATAATCTCCTTACTCCAGTGAGCATTAATTATATATGTGGCATGTTGCACGACATAGATTTTCTTCATGCTGCCTCTATTGGGAAAGACAGTCTCCTGCACACAATATTTCAGCTCCCACTTGGCTGCATAAAAACAGTCCTTGGACCTGGCATATTTCCTTATCAAGAGATAGAGTCTCAGAGCTTTGTGTGGGGCTTCTTGCCTTGTGTGGATTGGTACTCAATGTGCACTCCTCTGTTCTACTTAAGTGTTTGTGTCATATGGCTCCTGTCTCTACTGGTATATCTGTCCCCTTCATTCTGCCACATAAGAAAGGTGCCAGCAAGCCAAGGGCCCTGTTTAGCTGCCAAGAATGACCTACTGGCCCTGGTGAACCAACGCCCACTCCTAAAGCTGATCTTGCTCCGACTCTTCTCTATGTGAGGAAAGCACTGCTCCACCCAGTGCTTGATTGCACTGTGTTTTCCTTGGCAACTCCAATACCAGGGTTCAGTGGGCAGAAGTGTTGCACTTTTAGTCCTGGTAAAGTGCAGCAGATGCCATTTGCTCCACACCCTCAGGTTTGGGATTTTTTCACTCTCTCTACATGGGCCTCACCGACTTAGAAGAAGTCAGATCCTAAGGTTTTGAACATGGAAACGTTAAGTAGTTCAAAGCAATCAGAAAGTTTCATTTGTTAGGTAACTTTCTAATGTCTAACCATATGAAACAGCAGTTTTTACTTATGCTTGTGTGGGTGCTTTGATTTTTCCCAGAGGAAGATATTAGGGAAAGTTGTGAGAGCTAATAAAAGCATGATACTCTACTTAAGAATGTTTATAAATCATCACTCTATAAACACAGAAATTATCATGTAGGACTCTAGTTGGTAGATTGCACAAAACAATAAAAATATTTTGAAGTAGTGCCAATTTAATATCTGAATATAAATTTAATTTTCTTAAAAACAAGCAACTCACGACTGTAATGGTGGCCAAAGGATTTTGTTATTGTAAATTTGTCAGTGAACACTTCAGAGCAATCTGGGATCACAAGTAAACTTCTACTATCTCCTGTGTTCCTACAAACAAGACATGCATGTGTGGACATGTTCAGTGCCACACTACAATACTATCAGCACATGAAACCATCTGAGATTTCTTAATTGTGCTAAAATGTGATTTTCATTTACAAAAATATGAGGAAGAAAACATAGTATTTGGTTTTGGCATAGCTGGCCTTGTTAAAGAGAAAAGCTCCTCCATTAGAACTTTATGTTCCCTTATGAAATATTAAACCCCTTCTAAGATGTGGCAATTGCTCTGCAAAGCATACTATGAAATTTTCCAAGGAGAAGCAGTAAAGATGTTTCAATAACTCAACATCCTTAAACATAACTAGTAGGGAAACAATTGGAAAAGTCAACTACTATTATTGCCAGACTTTATACATGAATTTAAACCTTTGTTCCATCAGAAGTGTTTGTTGAAGGTGTGGAATGAAAATATTTCATGATATATGCTCTGAATCATGTATATATACACATATGCATGTAAAAAATTCTAAGTATTATGAAATGCAAATTCCCAGCCAAACTTTCAAAACCATATTAAAAACTACTTTGTTTGAAATCTTAGAGTAGTTTTAATTTTCATTTCTCAAATTACTAGAGATTGAGCATTTTTCATATATTTGTTGATTAAATGTATTATCTTATGAGATTTCATCTCACACCAGTCAGAATAGCAGTTATCAAGAATACAGACACCAATAAATGTTGTCGAGGATGTAGCCACATACACATTGATGGTTGGGACTGCAATTTGGTGCAATCACTCTGGAAAGCAGTATGAAGATTCTTTAAAAAACTTGGAATGGAACCACCATTTGACCCACTTATCCTACTCCTCGGTTAATACCCAAAGGACTTAACATCAGCATATTATAGTGGCACAGCCACATCAATGTTTATAGCAGCTCAATTCATAATAGCTAAACTGTGTAATCAACCTAGAGGTCCTTCAACAGATGAATAAAGAAACTGTGGTATATAACACAATGGAATATTACTCAGCATTAAAAGAGAATAAAATATGGTGTTTGTAGGTAAGTGGATAGAGTTGGAGAATATCATGCTAAGCGAAGTAAGCCAATTGCAAAGAACCAAAGGCCAAATGTTCTGATAAGTGGATGCTGATCCATAATGCAGGGTGGGGGACATGGGGAAAATGGAGGAACTTTGATGAGACAAAAGGGGAGAGTGCATGGGGGCAGGAAATATGGTGGAATGAGATGGACATCATTACCCTAGGAACTTGTAGGACTACACATATGGTATGACGCTACATCGTGTACAACCAGAAAAATGAAAAATTGTGATGCAATTGTGTACAATGAATCAAAATGCATTCTGCTATCCTATAGACCTAATCAAAACAAATTAATAAAAAATTTTAAAAAACTACTTTGATGTGTGTTTTAGTATGTTCCTTTCATGTAGCAATTCTTTATAAAATCCAGTTTAGAGTAATAGATTAAGAAATATATATTTTCTGTCATCAATAAATTTGCTATTTTTTTCCCATTCTACCCAAATTGTATTAAATTCTGAAAGAAATCTTGAATAGTGGCCATATTTTGGTAGGAAAAATATATTTAAGGAAAAATTTTTCTAGTTGACAATACTTTGTGAATAAATAATAAATGCATAAATAAAATTTAAAAAATAAACCTAAAACTTAAATTGAATCATTGTATTTGTTAGATAGGCTATTATAAAATCTGCTTTCTTAATCAATAACTTTCCTCAGTCTCCCTTCAGAGGCAGTGGAGGAGCTGAAATCATGAAAGCACAGACACATGCAGGGAAGAATCAAGTCCCCAAAGCCAGAGTGTGCAGGCTGAGAAAGTTCCCAAAACCATGGGTGAAAAACAGACACTATTAGAATCAAGAATAATTCTAGAACGTCTAGAATTGACAGGATTTTGAGTGGTAATACGGCTGCCTTTAAAGTTGAGTTAGAAATGTTTGTAGTAACCCACAGAGCATTTTTGCTTCCAAGAATTGAACAAAAATGCAACATTCTAGAAGGGTCCTTAGAAGTCTAGAAGCTCAAGTGTTTAACATAAATATAGTCACTCAGAGAAGCAGGTAAGGAAAAAGCCAAGACTAGCGCCCTATCACTGTTCCGTTCCCTGCCCTTTCCCTAATGACTATTTCGTGCCCATCAACACCAAAGGAAATGAAGAGTGGCTCTCACTAACCAGCAGACAAATCTGTCCTTGTCTGTCCACAACCTGTTCAGGTTCTCTGATGCATGCACTCTTCCCCAGACCCAGAAGTCCTAATACTGTATAGTGAACATTTTCACATGGCCAAATATTATTTATCATCCTCCTCTCTCCTTACTTGTCCACACCAGGATGCATCTTTTCCCCACAGGGAGGAGCTCAGCAGCACAATGAGTTGATTGGAGAATTCTAAGTAGATTATTAGATATTACCAAGCACTGACCAGGGTCCCACCCAGACACCACCCCTTCCAGGACTTGAATTTTCCATCTGCCCTCTGATAGCACTCATGGTGGTCCTCCACCCCACTCAGTCATAATTCTTTTCAGGAACTCAGTTACTATAAAAATAGAAGCCCTGGGGCTGGGGTTGTGGCTCAGCAGTAGAGCGCTGGCCTAGCACGTGCAGGGCTCTGCGTATCATGCTCAGAATCACATAAAAATAAAGGTATTATGTCCAACTACAACTAAATAGAAACCCTATAATAACTTTGGGGATATATGAATATTACCTGGGAGTTTGATCATTGCAGATAATTTACAAAGAAAGCAGACTCTAACCTTAAAAGCATTTCATGACACCAGCAAAATTCACACCTAAAAGGAATAGATATCAAGACCAAGCTCTTTTTAGGCTCATTTTTAAAATTCTTACTTTAATATGCCCTAAGGTACTCATGCCAAGTTCAATATAGCATTTAGAACTTTTTCCAGATTCTTTCATAAGGTCACTATAGATCAGTTAAAAACTAGAAATCCACTTTTAGCTTGTTTCCATGGATCTCCCTCTCTGTCCCTTTTCTGACTCCTCTTCCCCTTGCCTCTACTGGTCTGATAACCTCAAGACTATAAAAATACTTAGTGATTACAAACACCTAGTAAAGGCAGCTTTTCTTTTTTAATTTTTTTTAGTTGTTGATGGACATTTATTTATTTGTATGTGGTGCTGAGAATCAAACCCAGGGCCTCACACATGCTAGGTAAGCACTCTACTGCTGAGCCACAACCCAAGCCCCATAAAGGTAGTTTTTCAATGAAGAAATTTACCCTCAAATAGATGACTACATTTGGGTTGATAGCAAATTAACTTGGGCTGCAAGGAACTATAGTTGAGTACTTTTAGATTATTTTTATATACCACTTTTGGTGTACTGTTTAATTATGAAAATTTTTAAAAACAGGTAAACAAAAAAGTCATTCATAACCACAAAACTTAGATATGCATCAATACTATGAAGTTATTTCCGCTATTGTTTTTCTTATTATATTTTACAATATTGTTCTAAAACCTACCTTTTAAAATCTAACACATCATTTATGTTTTTCTGTCAATGTTCTTCCATAGCCTTTTAAATACTTTGTCATATCTCATTACATCATATCTTTATGTAATCAAGCTCACATTTAATTATCAGGAACAACACTGAATTTAGTATCCTTATTTCTTTGTCAATATTTCCTTAAGAAAAAATAATGGAAGAAGAATGATGGTGCCAACTCTCCATGCCTTTCATACACTTTGCCAAGTTACAAGGCAGAAGGTGAACCAACACATGATCCACCCCACCTTCACTGTCCACGTACCTGAGAACTCACTTTAAGATTATAACTGATATGGAGTCAATTATGGAAAAATTTAGAAGGCCCTTGGAAATATATTTTCATTGAGATACTATCAACATTTCATTAATAGCTACTTAATGAGAAAGAATATTTTAGGTTATTCTTTCACCCAGTTAGATGATAAAAGGATAGCAAGCAAATTGTACATTTTAAACAGCATGTGTCACTTTTGGACTCAAACTGCAAGAGTTGCCCCTGTATTTCCAGGATGCTGGTCTGCCCTGCAGATTTTGGGCTTGCCAACCCTCACAAATATAAACCAGTTCCTTAAAATAAATTAATTAATTTATGTATTTTTTTAAATTAAGAAAAATGAACAGCCTGTAAATTCATTTAAAGGAAGTATCCCTCCAATTTTTTTAATTTGTTCTGATTAGTTATACATGACAGTAGAATGCATTTTAACATATTGTACACAAATGGACTCTAAATTAACATCGACACAAGCAATTATAATGGGCTGACGAATCACTTAGGGATCTTGGTAAGATGTAGATTCTTCCATACATCTAGGATCTAACATTTTTCCTTTCTAACAAATTCAGGGTGATGTTGCAGTGCTGGGCAACACTTTGAATAGCACAATTCCTGTAAAACTTTCAGTAACTGACAAACCCTTGTAGGGTCTCTCTCAAATCACCCATATATCTAGAAACCCTCATTTCAATTTAAGAACCTAGTTTCAGAAGTAAGGAATCTAAAATTTTATTTTCAATACCATCACATCCATTTTTACAAAACTGACTACTTATGTAATGTGCCACAAAGACAGACCAGTATCCCTCAGTAGGTTTTCTATTAAAAATGATAACAATATGCTAATCTAAAGACATATTTTATTCTGCTTTTAAGTATTCTATTTAAAGATTTCTACTGCTATAGTATATAAAAGGTAAATCTAAATGAATGTTATTTTGTGTGTGTGTGTGTTTATGTAGAAAGGACTTAGGCGTCATATTCTTCCCCTTGATGGTATTCCCTCCAGTTGCCTAAGCTTAAGAAATTCTGCACACAAGTATTTCCAGAATTACATTCCATCAACCTGGATGACAGCTTTGTCAACCTAGGAGGGATAATAGTCCCTAGTCTGCCTTTCCCTCTCTATAGTACCATTTATAGGCTGAATTTTTGGGCCCCAGCAATAAACAGAAGCAGATGGGTCCTAAAGATCTAAAGTAAATAAATGTTCTTTGACCAACAAAAATAAACAAACTGAACTTTCAAAATTTGCACGTAAAACAATGCTGGCTTAAGCAATCATCGGTAATTTAAATTCATCAATGATACTTGCTGAAAACTGTATTCAAATATCAATAATCACATTCGTAGAGAGAAGTCACTTTCATGAAATATGTTTTTCAACATTCTACATGGCAAATCAAACCAAGAACAACAAAACAACAGAAATTACTCAGGCAACATACGTCAAATCCCTCTTCACCTGTGTGGATAAAGCTTATTGGTGCAGAACACTGAGAAAGACCCCATTAAGACGGCTGATATGAACTTATCATTCCTTAATAGTTTTTGTTGAATGAAGTCATATGCTAATGATTCCAAATCACCCAAAAAGCTTCTTTGTTAATTACTTATCAATTACTCAAAAAAGTTGTTGGGAGGTGACAAGAAGAGAAAGACATAAGCCAAGAAAGGTGGCCAAGTAGGTCAGTACTGGCAGTTTCCTTCCAGGAACAAGACTGTTACAGTCAAGGCTCTTTCTTAAAGATATAACCTGCTACTCAGAGGGACAAGCTAGTAATTGGTAAAATATTAACCTTTGTTATTTAATAATGAGACACTAAAAAACAGACAACTTTTAGGGTGGCTCTTATTTTTGAAAAGCGGGAAATAACAAAGGTGAGGAAGGAAGTGAAAAAATTAATCCTTGTGTCTTGCCAGTAGGAATGTAAAACGATAGAGCTGCTAAAACAGTAAGGCAATTCCTCACAAGGGTAAATATAGAACTACCGTAGGATCCCACATTTCCACTTCTGCATATATACTCAAAAGAACTGAAAGCAGAGACCTGGACATTTGCACATCAGTGTTCACAGCAGCATCATTCACAGGAGCCAAAACTGGAAGTAGCCCAAGTTGTCTAACAGATGATTGAATCAACAAAATGTAGTATATATACACATACATGAAGTATTATTGAGCCTTTAAAAGAAATGACATTTTGACACATGCTACAATCTGGATAGGCTTAACATTATTCTCACTAGAATAAGCCAAACAAAGGACAAATACCATATAATTCCACTTTCATGAGGTACCCAGGAGAGGCAAATTTGTGGATACAGAAGGCAGACCGGGGTCTAAGGATATGGCTCAGTGGTAGAGCACTTACCTAGCATGGATGTGTGAGGTCCTAAGTTCAATTGCCAGCACTGGAGGAAAAAAAAAAAAGGTAGAATGGTGGTTACCAGTGGCTAGAGGAAGAGGAGGTGGGGAATCATTGTTTAATGAGTTCAGTGCTTCTATCCGAAATGATGAAAACATTCTGGAGATAAACTGTGGTCATTCACAATGTGAATGTACTTAATGCTACCAAATTATACACTTAAAAGGGTTAAAGTGGTAAATTTTGAGTCATATATTTTATTGTAATTTTTAAAATAAAAAGAATTAAACCATTGCATGAAGAGCCTCATTAAAAACTTTCCTTTTTATTCTTATAAATATGGACAATTATCAAAAATTTTAAAAACTAGTAAAAATAGATCTTAAATAAGCACATGAACTTGCAACCCTTTTGTTTTCTTTAACTACTGATTATAAAGTATCAGACCCAACAACATGTCAATTTTCAAGGACATCCTGCTAGGGACACCCATAGGACATGCTTCCCCTGCCAGCATACACCTATATTGTATTTACCCGAAGGTCTAGAATCCTACTGACCAACATATTAGATAAGAGTATTTGGTCTTCTCCCCACACTGCTGGGAACATTCCCCCAGTCGTCAGGGGGAAACTGGAACCCAGTCCCAAGCTGTGTTACCTATATCTTGCTTCTTATGAACTAAATGATTGTGTCCCCCCAAACTGCATGTGTTAATGCCTTGACTCCCTATATGACAATACTTGAAGGAAAGCCTTTGGAAAATTAGGTTTAAATGTAAACTTAGCTTTGGGCCTCATGGTGGAATTAGCGCCCATATAGGAGAAAGAGACAACAGTGATCACTCTGTCTCCCTCCCTCACCCTTCCTTTCTCGGTCCTATGTGATAATACAACAAGAAAACAGCTATCAGAGAGCAAGGAAGAGGCTATCCCCAGAATTGAAAATTCTGGCATCTTGATCATATATTTCTCAGCTTGCAGAGTTGTGAGAATAAATGCCTATTGTTAAATCTACCCAGTCATTGACATTTTGTTACACAAACCAGAGATAAGATAACTTCTCATTGAGACCAATTATCTTGATTGCATAAGGAAACTCGTATCTAAGTACGTGTCTTTAGAAATAATCATTTAATGCATAAACCTTATGTATTTCTGTGGGAATTTTCTACCTCTGAAGTTCAGTGTCTAGACCTTTGTATTAGGGATACTCCCCAAACAAGTGCATGAAAATCCCTGGTGAAAGTGAGAAGGGAAAGGCAAAGATCCTTCGAATTGGTCCCCAAGTTCTCATTTCATACAACATGGTCCCAGATCCAGTGATTCAACTGTAAGGAACTATATACAATGAAAAAAACCTTCAAAAGGAAAATGAAAATTTTTTTCAAAACAGTCACATTTCAGGACCAAGGGAAATTGAAGGATTCAGTGCATCATTGGCTCTTCAGGGTTTGCCATCTTTACCTCCAATATAAAAGTTGCCAACATTGATATCAGAGTGCTCATTCTCCACCCCCTCCCTAGGCCTACAGGATTCAGACATATCTTTGTACACCAGATTGACCTTGCCTTTGAAAAAAATATCAGTGGCTCTTTGTTCCCTATCCTTTGTTTGGTCTCCGTCACTTCTATCCCAGTCCCCAGTCAAGACCTGAGGCTGGTTCAATGGATCATATACACCCCTAGATCCAGGAGGTAAAGCTGGATAACCACCCCCAAATTCTGAATGTGCAGTGGTGACAGGGGAGGTATTGTTGGGAGGAAGAGGACACAAACAAATGCCCAGGAGAGGAGCAACAGCCGAAGCCACCCCAACCTGACAATCATGCAAAAGACTTAGTCCTTTTGCCCTCACTCACCCATAGGACAAGAACACCCTCTGTCCTATTGTTCCTAAGTGATTCCTCTTCTAATGTGGGCAAAAGATTGGTAGCAGGGAGATTCCTGGCTCTAGTGTGCTAAAGCTCTCCAAGTTCCCTGATGTGGTGGTGTGTCTGGACTCTACCATTACCATCGAAAATTCTGAGATTAACTGTTGCGCCAGGGAGCCATGGGAACGGACCCAAAGCTGGCACCTCGGTTGTAAGCATATAGTATGCCTAATTAATCCCACCTGGTTTCACACAATTATCTAAACAGAAGTGCCTTTGGCATTATTTGAATCACAGAATTAGCCCTGGCTTCTGCTTGGTAGCTTCAGAGCCCTTTCTTCAAAGCATGCAGCAATGCAAGCATAAGGAATAATTGGCTTTTTAATAATAATATGTGCCTTGGACAAGAAAAATATCCTAAGTTAAATGTAACCAGAAATATAATCAATAAGCACTAAATACTTATTGTAAGTAGTGCCAAATGTAATTGGTTTTTTTTAAACTTTTTTGGAAATCATGATAGTTTAAACATGAATGAAATTCATAGCTTACCAAGTATTTCTACCAACTTTCCAATTTGAAAGGAAAATAATGTCACAGCAACTACAATCTACAAACAGCATAAGAAGACAAAGGCCAAAGTTTATGCAGACTTTGCAGAAATTCACAATACTAGATAACTCATTCATGGGGAAAAAAAAATATTTGGCTTAAGCCACAGACTGTTTTCAGGAGTTACTATGTTTTGATAATACCTGTTCTTTATAATCTTTATATTTCAGTCTCTAAAGAAAGTGAAATAGGACTTTTTACTTCATTGGTATGCACAGGAGAAGTCCAAGGAAACACTTCCATGAAACTTGCTGTTGCCAGCATCTGGCAACCATGACTCACCTAAACCCAAGTGGTTGTTTCTTAGTGGTGATTTCCCATTCATGACCCACCAGAGTTCTGGGTGGCCTGTAGAATATCTGGGATTTATGGCTGTCCTTCCCCTAGCAAGGCAAATGCTTCAAGTATTATTGCTGGAATGATACTTAATTTAGTCACTCCAAAAATCAAATGAGGAATGCTATGAGATCTAGGTTACTATCAGCCTGACTCTTTCATGAGCAAGAGGAAAAACCGCCGACACATACAACATATTCTTCAGAGCCAGGTCAAGAAAGGAATCGGCCTTTGCCACTTCAAAAAAGAAGAAACAAGGAGACAGATTCTACTCTGGATAAGCCCAGATACCTTTTCTTTACTGCTGAGAGGATTCTTCTCTGTTCAGGGTTCTAATATACATTAAATCACTTTGCACTATATTTCTCTAAATTGTGAATTTCAATTTGTCAAGGAAAATTCTATCTTTAAAAGAATATTTTCCCATTACAAAAATGATTCAAATTTGGGGCTAGGACTATATGTAGCTCAGTGGGGTGGAGTGCTTGCCTAGCACATGTGAGACATTGGGTTCCTTAGGCCACATAAAAATAAATAAAGGCATTCTGTCCATCTACAAAAAAAAAATTTTAAATGGTTCAAATTTGTCACTAAGACATCATCCCTTCAATTTTAAAAGGGTAATGCCCTTGGAAGAGTGATACCATAAGCATTTAACATTAGTTACATTTACTATGATTAAAAGAAAATTTTGATTTTATTTGGGAAGAAATAAAGATTTTGACTCTCCCTAATAAAGAATAGGAACACAGATGAGAAGATAAGCAATTAGCTTTCAGACCAAACTTCAACATCCATTTTAAATGCACTTCGGTTAAGCAGACAATGATGTATAATCCCAACCTCTTTGGATAGAATTCATCTGGGTTCAGATATGTTAATGTTCTTAATTTCACCTTTAATTAATTTATTCATTCAACATTTATTGAGCATCTGCAAGCATCTACTATACGTCAGGCACTGTTACAGATGCTGGGGATGCAGCAGTCAACAAAATAAGCAAAAATCTCTGAACCTGTGGAAAGTTAAGTTCACTATAATATATTAAAATAAAATAGAGATACATTGATATTCAAATTTATAAGGCAGTCACCCTACATGCACCTACAACTCAGCACAAACACATAGTATACAGTTGTAATTCTCATTGCTCACCAACTCTCCTTTCCTAAGGATTCACAAGATGGTAACATCTTCAGTCACAACATCAAAAATTTAAGTTAATCCTTGTGCTTTTTTTCCTCTTGTGTTCTTACTCTCTACTGGATTGCACCGTCATTTGACCATCTCCACCCCTCTCCTCTGGAACACCACCTTCCTCCACAGAGGAGCTACCCCACAAGGACTGGCCTGTGGTAGGGACAAACAGCCACCTCTGACCTGCTCAGTGTTTCTCAAAGCTTTCCTCTTGTCCCATTCCTTCCCATGACTTCTTTGACTTGCATGTTCTTAAACATGCCAGGAATGTAGAACTACCTTCTTCAGTTCACTTCATCTTGATTGCTCAGTGGAAAACAACAAATTGTTTCCTTTTTATGAGTTGGACTATTAATTCTTCAGGCCAACTCCCTGTTATTCAGCTGTAGAAACTAGTTTCTGGAACATTGCAAAACAATTCCTTCTGCTCAAATATTCCTTCTTCCACCCATCTCCTAAAAACTTTCTGAAGCACAAATGCCACCCTGGGACATTCTGATCCAAGAGATCAGAATGGGACCCACACAGCTGTATCCTTTTTTTACTTTTAAAAACATGGTCATTTCAATGTGCATGAAAGTTTGAGAATATTGTCCAGAGATCTAGTTGGTTAAAATACACTAAGTACAATAAATTCTGCATGATTCAACTTTTTCACACATGTACCTAACCACTCAATTTCTCCTTCTTCCTCTAGATATATCAACTTCTACCACTTGTTCAACTCAAACATTACAAATTTGTGGCTAAATTTGGTTGCACCATTCAAGATCTTCCCAACACCAACCACTTTTATATTCCTAAGTGATCTTAGTCTAGGCACTGCTTTCTATTTGGCTCTTTTCATACTTTATTTCTAATTTATCTGTATTAGATTCTAGCCAACATTAAGGGTAACAGCCTTGTCTTGACTAGGCTTTTTAGGTTTTAAAAATAATCAGTAAGCAAAAAATAGCTGAAAAACAACAGGTTTACAACAATAGGCAAACAATAACCTAGAAACCAAATAATAACCTATCAAAGTGTTAGTCTGCTGCCCCTAAACCTTCCATTCAAAAGAACTAAGCAGAATACTGAGCCTGGCCTGGCGCACATGAGCACCAATGGTCCATCAGCTTCTTAGAAAAAGGCTGCGTGAGAGGAAGAAAGTGTAGGAAGGGCAACCCAGCCAAGGAGGGTTAGATAGTCCCTATATGCTACCATCAACCTCAGAAACAAAACAGCACAAAACAGCCAGCATGCGAGCAGGAGCAGGAAAGAAGGAAGATGGTGGGACAGCTACCAGCTCGTGTGGCAGATTGTGGTACCAGGTATACAAAACTGGAACATGCTACAAATACAGACCATGGCTTATTAAACTCCATGTCAATCCCTTTATTACTCTTTTATGCTACTGAAGAATTAGCAAAATTGGGCAAGCAAGTTCAAAACAGGGCAGTAAAAAGAGCTGGTGTCCTAGACTTCTTCATTCAGGATTAATAGGAAAAGCCACATTTACCACAAAGTGGCCAATCCACCACGGTTCGATTGAAGACTGTCAATGGAAAGGTTTATGGAGCAGTGATCCATAAATACTTATAACAGAACCTACAAGTCATTACTTGCTTTTGACTAAACCTCCACTAAATGATCAAGAAAACAGAATATGCTACTGAAATATTGTTTGAGTCTTTCCATATTTCAACTTGTACATAATCTGGCAGACTGTTCTTGCCTTTGCAGAATCCCAAGTATCAAAGTGGGAAAACAGCCACTGACCAGTATGGGAAGAGGGAGTAAGGATGGCGTCATTTCTGTCCCTCTATGACTGAAGGATATGTGGTTGGCAACTGGTAAGCACGTTCCAATCACAGGGTGAGCGATCACATATTTCATTCAGCAGCTGCTCAGAGGCTGAGGAGTAGGAATTCCTCCACCGCAATCCCTGGAAACATCTATGACAGTAAAGGAGTGCTATAGTTATGTCTGCCCAGATTTAGTAAAAGAATTTAACAAGTATGATACAGATGGGCCAAGTGGATTAAACAGTATACTGGGATCAAGACAATCTCAAAGAAAGAATTTTCCATTGACGTTGGTTATAAGAGGTCCTTGGGACCTGAAGTATTTTTTTCATCCAAAATTTGCTAATCCTGACTTCATACAACCTACCAAAGAAGTGGTAGATGAAGTAATTCCAAATTATCTTGTTGATATTGAAGTTTTCACTACAAGAGTTCTGAACTCACTGAACTCAATATGTAGGAACTCATTATGTTACTCTATTAGCTGACTTCTTTTGATTTTAAGGAAACTTTTCCCTCTCTGCTTGTTTATTTCTTTTTTTAAAAAAAAATCCATTTTAATTGAAATATAGTAATTGTACATTTTTATCAGACAACAGTGTGAATTGGTATACATATACAATGTGTAATCATCAGGTCATAGTAATTGGCATATCCCTAATTTCAGACATGTATTGTGTATTTGTGTTGAAACATTCAAAACCTCTCTGCCATCTATCTCCAAATATTCAATTAATTGTTGTCAACCACAGTTAACCTACTGTTCTATTTCCTCTCTATTCTTTAGTGGTAATATTAAATAGCAAGCTGGCACAATTTATAGGCAACTATTTTTCATAAGTCTGACAAGACTATTGTATTGTTCCATTGTTGCAATAACGTGAAATTTATAATTTTTACAAAAGATGCATGCAGATTTTGGTGGAACTTCCATGAAAATGTGAGTTCCCAGAACTTATTTTTTTCTAAGACAAAGGCTGAAATATTAAATGAATCCAAATGTTAAAGGACTCCATGCTAAGTCTCAGCTATTAAATTTAGATTTACATTGCATGCAACCTTTGTACACTCTATCCTCCAGTTGTTTTTTATATAAATGGAAGTGCTGCTGGGTGATGCCCTTTAGTGAGTTTTGATTCTCTCATCAGTTCTCACCTTCTTACCCATTCTCCTGACTCTATCAAGCCAATCATAGAATGTCTGAGCAGTAGTCTTCCCAGAAATTTACAAGGCAAGAGTCGATGGGAGTCATCATTCCACTTTACATCAAGACTGTCGTCAATACTATTTGTTTTTAATGCTGAAAAGATTAAGAAGTCCAGTAGGTGACACAGACAATCAGTAGTCTGTTTCTATTAAGCAAGATGTGGCATGTTCAGCATTGTGCTATTGGGACATAAACCTAAAATATAGCACTATTCAAGAAGTTTGCAACACAGTTGGAAAAACAAGATACATGCACAAACTTTTAGGCAAAATGTAGGCATCCAGAAAGACAAGGTGTGGTATTCCTGAAATGAGGTTAATCACCTCATTTCAACTCGTTTTGTTTGCTCCTGATGTTGGCTACATTGACTCCAGGTTCCCTTTGATTATAATGTTTAGGTAATGGGAACAAAAAAATATCTGTTATTCCCTAAGTATCTTTTTCCTCTACTGATGCTCCAAATATCTGAGAAGTCATCTTCTCCCTCTGTAATTCCATTATACTACAACACAACACAGAATTTCCTTCTAACCTCAGTGTTTGACAGACTTCACCTTGTCCCTGGATGAAGGCTGTAGCAGGATCTAGGAGAGTTGAGCTAGAGGCCAATTGGAACAAATCACTCCATGCTGTATGCAGCTTCCTACTGTATACATGCTTCCTACTACTGGATGCTGACAGATGGTTCTTAAACCCAGTTTATGCAACTTGACTCTTCTTCCCTTCAGAAGGGGTTTCTCCCTCAGTCCTCAATGCAAAGGTGAGCCCATCCTACAATTTTCCCCCAAAAAATGTCCATTTTGACTGATCAGAGGCCAAAATTAGAATCCCCAGTACAATACAAAAAAATTAGAACCTGACAAACAAAACTGTCCCATCCAACCAAGCTTACCCTCTTTGACTAGCTATAGAAAATTGACAGTGTCCTCAAGAAAGATGTGACCAGGTACTAGCCCATAACCCCTAGGACCTATGATATGGTCCTATCTGAAAACAGGGTCTTTACAGATGTATTTAAGTTAAGGATCTCTGGGTGTCATCACCCAGGGTTTAGCACGGGACCTAAATGTCTCATAAGGGAATTGAAAAAGGATTTTAACACAGAGAAGACGACCATGTGAAGACAGATTGGGTGATACCTCTACAAGCCAAGGAACACCAAGGATTGCAGACAACCCCAAAAGCTAAGGAAAACACAGACCCTTAGAGTCTCCAGAAGGAATTGACCCTGCCGACACCTGGGTTCCAGGACTTCTACTTTCCACGACTGTTGTTTTAAGCCACCACACCTATAGTGATTTTTCACAGTAGCCTTCAAAAACAAATATAGTAATAGTCTCATATTGTCCCCGAAATATACTATCCTTTCTCCCACCCCCATAACTTTGCTTAATTATTCCCCCCCCCAACAGAATGGCATATATCATTCTCATTTTCTCTTATCCTTCCCAGCCTTTAGGACCTCTCTCAGATGCTAATTATTTCAAACAAGTTTCCACAGCTGATCCTAACCACTAATGTTCCTAACCGTTCATCTTGATATGCATAATAAGCTGTCTTCTCCTACTGAAGGTTCCATATTTCCTTAAAGAAATTGAAAGTTCCATGAATACAGTCTTATGGTATCCCTACCTAGCCTTAAACTGATAAGAGCCATACAAAGACATCTTTATTTACTGTATTCCACTGAGTAAGCCAAGAAAATGGCCTTCCCAGGCTGATAGGTCACAGCTGCTGCCCATTGATATCAATAACCAAATATAAGCAATGTTACAGGAGACTCACTCCCCAAATTTTATTAGAGTCCTTATTTAGAATGGAATGAACAATATCCCACCTCATTCTCTAGAGGTACTGCTCAAGGTTCAAATTATCACTCCAAAAGCTGTTACTGTCACCCTGTGAAATAAAAGAGGATCCACAGAAGTTTCCCACAGCAAGACTACGTAAACCATATAAACCGTGTTACGTAATTAGTGATAATGAAGATCACTGATGTTTTAGGTGGCAGTCTGAAGCTGCTGCAGCTGGAATAGGAATTAAAAGGAAGACTAATGGTGAAATAAAATGAAAACCACCAAGTGTTCAATCTTCCTTTGTAATTCAAGCATAAAATAAACATTTTCTGAGAGTGGAATGGCCTTGAACAGATGATTGCAAATTATATTTCCTTCTTTCATGCCAACCAATGGCTTTAGACAAACATTGTTATTTCCATACTTTCTTGCCTATGAATTTTCAGGACCCTCAAATAGGGACTCATGACTCAAATCCCTGTAAAACTTAAAAGCCCTGAGATTTTCCAGGGGAAAGCAGACCTTGCTACAGGGCTGGACATAAAATGGAGTCAGACCTGCCCCGAGGACAAGAGACACCACAGATGCTTCTCCCTCTGGCCTTTTCTGTTAACAGAATAAGAGATGTCTAGTGACTAAGTGGGTGGAACTGGGAGGACACCTAAGTAAACACATTGAGACACAAAATCTTCAAGAAAATTTTCCTGAGTCAATCTTGGGCCAGGACATTGCCTGTCTTGTAATGGAGTGGAATCCATGTGGTTGACAAAAATCTCCTAATATTCTCCAAACCAACAAGTCGAGGCTTCCCATAGTTATCCTGGAATCCCATACTGTGGACATGAGGTGCTGGTGAGGGGAACTAGTGATACTCTATTAGCAACAAGATGAGCTAAGCAAGGATTTCACATCCAGGCTCCACACGTACCACAGAAGCAATTCTCCGATTCATTTGTTCCCCACCCTTCCCCCCCAACCTCTTGCCACACCTGCTCCTGAAGAACCTCACCTGATCCATCCAGACGATTATGTTTCTGCCAAGGGCAGATGTTTTATTCTCTGTTTTAACTTGGTCACGTTGAGTTCTCAGTGTTAGAAATAAAAATCAAACACATGCTGCAAAGTGGGTGGGCAGGCAAACCGCTTCTGCCAGAAGAGTGAGTGAGGCAACCTGATTAACAAGCACGCCTGGGTAGACAGTCCACCTGTTTATATACCTAAGGCAGGGCTATGTCCCTGATTGGAGGATTTGGGGGTTCAATCTATGTGATTGGCTAATTTTAAAATTAGGGCAGGGCAAAGAGGTCTATAATTAAAATGGTTACAGTTGGATCCAATTAAGACTGAATAGTATATTCTGAAAATGGGCTACCAGACTTTCTATTTCTTACATCACGAAAAGAAAGATGCTGTGGTTGTTCTTATCTTGCTTGCTCTCGAATGTGCATGTGCACACATAAGTGCATTCATTTGGGAAGCCAGGTTTGGCTCATTATTTCCTTTTCCATGAATCCACATTAATTTAGTAGATTATTAAGCATCAAAAAACTTTCCTAAGATACTGAGGGGAAAATAGAATAAAATAAGCCATTGGCCTCTTTGTCATTGTGTGTGGTACACAAGGTCCTGTTGCTGGCTCAGTAGTAGCGACAGTGCATACATGCAGAGTTGTCAGGATTGAGGACTGGCACAAGCACCAGCCACCATCACCTTTCTGGGTCTCCAGGCCTTCCTGGTGGGCCATCTCTCAGAAACCTACAGTCTTTTCCTGAAATCTATTTTCTATTGTCAACACACAGATCTGAAAATACTTTTGTATATTCCAGAATTATATCTCTCAAGCTGGGCTCTACTAGAATCACCTGGGAAATTTAATCCATCCTAAAAACTGATGGCTGGACCCTACCCTAGATATTTTGGTTTAATGGACACAGGATGGCTCTCTGGAATCAGGTGCATTGAAAAATTCCCAGGTGGCTATATATGTGACATAGATTAAGAGAACCTGGAGGGCAGAGAGACTGTCAGAGTTACAGCGTTATTTTCAAATGGCACATCCCTATGTAAATTCATATTTGCAAATAGATTTGGAAGGAAAGTGAGACACTAATTCCTCTCATCATAAGTATCTTAACTAACCCTTCTTCTGTTCATTTATTACAACCATCTGCCTTTCAATTATAGCCCAAACCAAATATAAAACTGTTGTAAACAACATTGTTTTACTTCAATTTACTGTCTCAATGGGAAGATGTGATTGTTGGCATTACATTCTATAGTAAAAAGAAGAATATACCATCCTAAGGGACATCAGAAAGTGTCCATAGTACAGTATCCTTAATTCATTTCTTTTTCCCAAATCCAACACTGGAAGGGCCCTAGCTTTCCTATTTCGTGCAACCACCACAGGCTATTTTAATTAGGATAAAGTGTAGGTAATTATTCAAAAAGTCTTATTCTATTAAAAGCAAGAAGCAAATCATTTTTCCTGAAATTGCTGGTGAATAACATCCTGATGTGACATATTGTCATAACTCAAGTGAGGACAAGGCCATTTTATCAGATTTTCCTCTGCCTCATAAAATTCTCCACTCCTTCAGAGCCTACAATTTAATTACAAAAAGAAACTATAAACTATCCACTGAGTGCAGAAGGAAGAATTAGCCATCATCTTTATTTATGAATGCTCTAAACAAAGAAGTGTCAAATATGGATAGTAGATGACTCCAAGGGTCATCTGGGGGTAAAAATAGGGCCACTATATATTAGCAGTTGAATTTCCTGGTGGTGTTGTCCATCTACTCTGCCAAAACCCAGTCCTCTCTCAGATAACACTTGAAGAACCCTAGGAGCCTTCGAGGGTTCGGGAACTCCATGCTTGTGTTTGCTTTCATTGTCTGCCCTTCCCTCTGTTCTCTAACTCACTGACCTGATGGTATCTGTTTCAGAGGAATCCAGAGCTGTGAGCTGCACCTGCTAAAGATGAGGGCACAGCTGCCCACACTCAGTGCCAGGCTATTACTCCCAAGGCACAGTCTTTATTCCTGGAGCAGTTGCTACTGAAGAGCTGACCATCAACATCCAAAGAGGCTCTAGCTGAATGGCTGTTTCACATATGACTCCTTCTGGAGTCCCCTTGCCCTGAAACCCCATGCATGACTCCATGGATCCTCACTAGAAAACAATACAGTTGAAAAGCATTTGTTCCTTTTAAAATTACCCCTTCTTCAAAATCATGCATGTTCTTCCTCACTTTCTCTAATGAAATTTTTTTATTGGGAACTCTTGGAGTTCACTGACTTGCCTGGTCCAAACCCTGGGCTTCTGGATGTATTCGCTCATTCATTCATTCAGGGACTATGCTAGATATTAAGGAAACAGTAATGGTGTAGACAGATTTAGGCCCCTCCTCACACACTGAGTGCAGTGAGCAAGAGAGCTGGGGGAAGTTCAGGATGCTATGCACAGGCAGAGGACCCATGCTTCCTCCTCATATTTATGTCATCAAGGAAAGATTCCCAGAGGAAAGAAATAGACTTTAAACTTAAAAGAATGAGCAAAACTAGGCAGACAAGCCAGAGCAAGAGATTGAGGGTTGGAGGAAGGGATGATTCCAGACATAAAGATCATCATGCATGAAGCCCCAGAGGGTTAGATAGATAGCCCATCAAATTCCAAAAACAGAAACTCACCTACATCAAAAGTGTTAATTCCACACCAACAACTTGTGGTCACAAAATGCTTGGGCTTGATCGCTTGAGTTTTTCTTTAATAAATGGTTGATTCAGTAGAGCAAAGGGTCAGAAGAGAATAGGGTTGCCAGATAAAATAGAGAACACCCAGCTAAAGTTGAATTTGAAGTAAATTATGATAATCTTATAGTATAAATAAGTCTCAAAGAATGCATAGGATATGCTTACACTAAAAATTATTTGCTGTTTATCTGGAATTCTAATTTAAAAGGTTGCACTGTATTTTTATTTGCTAAATCTGGCAACTCTACCTCATGAATATGACCACAAACTTGGTCACTTTCACTGGAAAGTCAATTGGAAAAAGAAGAGATAAGATTACAAAAGCAGACGTCAATGGTAAAAACAGAAAAATACGACTTACAGGAGGAAAAAAAAAAAAAAGACTATACCAGACCAAGCCAAGTCTTTCGTCTGAATTCTAAATAACTAAAACCCATGGAGAATGCTCTACAATAACAAGTGGAAGATTAATTGCCACAAGCACATAAGAGCAGAATTGCAGAGGAAGGTCCCCTAAGATTGAGTCCCCAGTAAGACTGCATCAGTAGTAGCCATCAGCTTGTGCAATGAACTTGATTCCAACAAAAAAGAGCCCTAGTCATCAAGTGATAGGGACAGCCATTCCTGAACTGGTGGTCACACACAAAGTGGGGACTACATTGTAGTTCTTAAGAACTCTGCAGGTTGGAACACGTTGAAGCACATGCATGCTAATCCTTAGGCATCTTGTTGTAGCATATCCCTGTAACATGTTTCATGTGGGCCAGTTTCTAAATCTCTGCCTAATAAGAAAACAGAATAGACTCAAAGACCTACCAAGATGAGGCAAGTAAGTTAACAATGGCTGAAACATCCAGAATGAGGAGGGGAGAAATTTACTGTTTTCTTAGTCTTGACTTGAAGAACAGGAGTTGATGGAGAAGCTAAGTGGGAAGGAAAAAAGTCAAAACTAAAATTTCCTAGACAGGGTTTAGGAAATCTAGGCATCTAATACTTCCATAGGGTTGGCTTTTGAAGAGAGAGAGAAAGGAGGGAATCTGGGAAAGTTTAAGTGATGAATACAGTGAGCACAAAAGAAAGATTAAGAGTATTTTTATTTGGTTGCAAAATTCCATCAAATGGTTGACCTTGGTGGATGTGGATTTGCACTAACTTTGAGGACAGATGAGAACAAAACCAATGCATTTCACATGTAGTGAACACCAGATGTTGAAACAAAGTCTCACCAAACCAGACATCTGCTTTCATCTCTAAGAGACACAAGAGAGACACACAACATTAAAAAAAAAAGATACAAAAACAAGAAACATCAGAAATGACAAAGTAAAAATGCACAGCCCGGCTTTCAAATTGGGAGGCACCCTCAGAGGCCGCTGGTCATTCATTCCTCATACCCAAGTCTTCAGATTCCTGTGCTTCAACAAGGACCCATTGGTCTGAATTCTTCATGTTCAATCCCAACCTAAAATTATAGTTTGGGGTCCATCTTTGAAACATTCAAAATTGAAATTCCTAGAAAAATCATAGAACAGAAAATGTTCATTTGAGATGCTACAAAAAACATACCTTACACTGAATAATTTCTAAACAACAGAAGTTTACTATTTACTCTGTAGCCTGGGAAGTCCAAGATCAAGTCATGAGCAAATTTGACATCTGGTGAGGGCCCATTCCTCATAGATATCACCTTCTATGTGTCCTTACAATGCAGAAAAGGCAAATAAGCCCTCTCTGGCCTCTTGTATAGGACATTAATCCTATTCATAAGGGCTCATCCAGGCTCATCCAGTCTCATGACCTTGTCACGTCCCAAAGGGCCTACCTCTTAATACTATAGCATTGGGGCTTAGGTGTCAACATATGGATTGAGGAGTTATATAT
This sequence comes from Urocitellus parryii, assembly GCF_045843805.1. Taxonomy (NCBI): domain Eukaryota; kingdom Metazoa; phylum Chordata; class Mammalia; order Rodentia; family Sciuridae; genus Urocitellus; species Urocitellus parryii. The sequence goes on from NC_135532.1 coordinate 150,112,200, forward strand.
ATTTGGCCATATAACATTCCCATCCAATTCCTTGCCCTCTTTCAATGTCCCCTCCCTCTAGTAAACCTAAGTGTGCTCATTCCCCAATTCCAAGATGGAGACAGCCACTTTTTTCCAGAAGAAAGCAAAGTAACAGGTGGGCAGTAGATGTTGATCTTCCCCTCCCAGTTCTTTACATCATGTTAAAACCATGTTAAAACAAAAAGTGGGTTTGCTCACGATGTTTATATAGTACACTTGAATGTCTTTGTTGCTCTGTTTTTGCAGTGCTAGGGATCAAACCCAGGGCTTCTCACATGCTAGGCTAGAATGTATGCTTTTATAGACATGAATAATATATAGTCAGCTGCTGTGGTTCTGGTCAACTAGTTGCTCAGCTACCTTGTCGCGGGTGGTAGAGACGCGGAATCAACACACAGACTCCAGGAGCTGGTGAGAGAACTGGGTGGAGACCCACCTCAGGTCGTTGTCCAGTAGCTCAGTTTATTTTTGGAATGCATACAACTGTTATAGGGTTTGAGTGGGGCATGCCCATCAATCATACACAAGCAAGATAGTATCCATAAGCCAATCATCTTATGCCTAATGTAACCGCACTATGAGGATGATCTAAATATTGTTATCATCAGAAAGGGTCTTTGTCCCTAGGGGAGCAGATTTCTAAGTTAGAAGTTCCATGCCTGAAGCTCCTGGCTATCAGTTTCCTGGCCTGGCAGCTCGGCAACGCTAACCACAAGTGCTAAGGATGTGGTTTCACTAACTGCTCGCTAGAGCAGAGCATCCCATTCTGTTCCTATCAGGAATAGGCGTTCCTATCAGACGTGAACAAGTGTAGATTCTTCAAGCATCTGAGCTGCTCATAGCTGCTAGCTGCTAGCTGCTAGCTGTAAACTGAAAGTTATTCCAACAGTCAGTTCTCTATATCCATAGGTTCCACACCTGCAGATTCACCCCAAATCAAGGTGCAGTCAGGCCTACGATGGTTTCACCTTTACTGAACACACACAAACTTTTTTATTGTAATGATGCCCTAAACAATACAGTATAACAACTATTTACATAGGATTTACATTGTATCAGGTATTATAAGTAATTAGAGATGATTTAAAGTATATGGAACGTTGCATGCAAATACTACACTGCTTTACATAAGGGACTTATCATAGTGGATTCTGGTATACTCAAGGGTCCTAAAACCAATCCCTTAGAAATATCAAGGTATGATTGCATATTGCTTTTCTTTCTTTTTTTTAATAGAAATAAAAGGTAGAATTTTTCTGGAGACATTAAGAATCATGTAACCAAAAAAAAGTTAAACTTTGCTTATACTAAATAATGCACTCTAGAAGTGGGCTATGTTAAAATTATCTCAGATGCTGTGCTTTCAGGTAAAATTGTCTGTTGCAAAATGAACAGTGGCCTTCAAATCAGGTGATTATTTCCCATAAATTTTAAATAAATAACTTCCTTATTTAAAAAACAATATCAAAAATTTCAAAGCCAAAAACACAAAAGAAAATCTACATGCCTACCGACTAGTAACCACTATTAATTAACATGTTGGCATTTAACCTCCTAGATTTCTTCTGTATTGACAACTGTTATAAAAATGAAACCATCCAGTGGTTATTGTTTTTTAACAATTTTACCAATAAACCATATATAGGCGACATTTTCACAGAATTAGGTATTCTTCTAAAACACATAGATAAGTGCCACAAAATATTTTATTGTTGACCTCATGTGGAAATGCACTAAATCTAAGGACCAATAATCTGAGGATAATAATAAATTGGTTTTTTAAATGAATGTGCCTTAATTTTAATTTTTTACCAAACCTTTTATTGCCTTTCTCTTTTTCCCGTTTCTTCCCCTTCCTTCCTCCCTGCCTCCCCACCTCACCATAAACAATAATAAACATAACACCCTTGTAGCTAAATCTTCATATCTCGTTTTTTCGTTCACATAAGTTTCCACAAGTGTAATTGCTAGATCGTGGGGAATGTACTGTGCTTTTTTTTTTTTTTAACCTATTGTCTCTGCTTTTCTCCTGAATTTTTTTAGAAATCAGCAAGAGTTCTACACATCCCTTTTCAGTGATGTGTGCAATTTACATGCATATCCCTTCTAGTTTATAGTGACTGATCTCATTCTATTAAGAAGCAGATGTCAAGCACAAGTGTAATTAGTTTTTTTTAAAAAATCAGAGTCATTGTAACTCTTATGCTGACAGCTTCAGTCACTTCCAGTTCACAAAAATTATATCACAAAATGAAGCTATTTCATAGTAATATTTTACATAGTAAAATCAAAAAGGAGCTAATTTTTGTGCAAAGCAATGTGGAGAATTATCTTATTCTTAAATCTAAAGCCAATGATCTGCAGATACAGACAACAACAGGAATGAATCTCATAGGCATTATTTTAAGCAAAAGAAGACAGAGCCTCATAAATACATAGTTATGATTTCACTTATGTAAAATTCAAGGATAAGCATAACTTATAGAGAAAGGTGAGATTCAGAATGCTGGTTACCTCATGGGGTCAGGGAAGATATCATTGGTTAGAAATTAGCCCAAAACAACCTTGTTGTGTCCTGGAGATACCTGTTGATCTAGAAAACAGTTACATAGGTGTATGTTGAAAAGTTTTGAAGTGTACATGTAAAACATTGAACCATACACTTTACACTTAAAATTTGTGTATTTTTACTTTATATATTTTACAATTGTATGTTATAAGTCAATTTGTGTGTGTATGTGTGTGTGTGTGTGTGTGTGCTGGAATTAAACCTAGGACCTCAAGCATGTTAAACATATGCTCTACCACAGAACCACATCCATAAACCATGCTTAATTTTTTAAAACAAAAATATTTAAGGTATAAATCAATGGTTTATATTTTAGTTTATATGTTATTTTTCCAGGGCTGCATAAAAGAATACCACAAAATGGGTAGTTAAAAACAACAAAATGTTATCTGGAGGCTCAAAGTCCAAAATCAAGTTGTCAGTTCCCTCTAAAATCTGGGGTGGAACCCTTCCTTAACTCTTCCTACCATTTTATAAGGCATTTCAAATAAATAAATGCACAACTCAATAATCTCTACATGATTTGCTGACCATCTTTTGTGTGTCTTGGTTTATAGACACATCACTCCCATAGCCCATCTTCATATGATCATAATCTTATAAGGACACAGTCATATTGGATTAAGGGTTCAACCTATTTCCATGTGACCTCATCTAATTAAATCTACAATAACCCTATATTCTGAAGTCCTGACATATTTGGGGGGATAAGATTTAACCAATAACATTTTATAATCTCATGCTTAAGTTCTCTCTCAAAAGTCTGAGTTCTGCAAAAGGAACCAAAAGCAAGAAAGTAGCTACTTGGATATATACCAGTCAACAGTGAACAGACTGCAAGGAGATCATCAGGACAGCAGAACTGTTCCTAGTTTCCAGAATATGTATCAAGAGGGAGGAAAGACACTTGGAAAAAAATCACACCAGGCAAATTTTAAGATATCAAGAGATAGCACACTTAAGTAGGAAGGTAGTGTATTACTTCTGGAATCTTACTCTACGTTATGCTCGTTGTTTTCCCAGTACCCAGCCAGTTGGCCACCTCAAAGGAAGATTTTGGCAGGGCAGAAAACAGAATTAAAGAATGTGCCTCTCTAAGTTTTGTGTTCCAGACTAGAGAGGAGATTAGGGATGTAGACACAACGTCTTGGGCAAAGATTTGAAAGGCGGATATTAACTCTGTCTATTAGATGTAAGAAGGATTCTGTCAGTCTTGGATCAGAAGATAAACAAGGAGAGGGTCTTGTTTTCTTATTTCCAGCAGAGCCACTTGAGGGAGGGGTTTAGATACCAGAATGGGAATAATTACAGTAGAAGGGACCAGGAACAACCTCACAGATACTTCTGTGTCTCAAGTGTGGCCTATGGTGTGTCATCAACAGTTAGAGCTTCAGGGACCATGTGGACTGCCAAGAGTCACCATAACAGGGATCTACAAAAGCTTTTACCTAATACACGGTGAAAAAGAAAAAAAGTGATGCATTAAATTTATAACTAAATCTGACATAGTTCATCCCCATTTATAAGACATTTCGAATAAATAAATGCACAAATCAGAAAAATATATCCTTCATCAGATCAGACATTCTAATTTTTGATTGAGACATCATAATCATCTAAAAAGTCCAGCAAAAAGAAAAATTATTCAATGGTTCTAAGGTCATCAAGAGGGACCATGTCCTAGACTATTTGTGTTGTTATAACAAAACACCTGAAGTTGGGTGCTTTATAGAAAAAGGTTTATTTAGCTCACAGTTTGGGAAGTTGAAAGTCCAAGATGGAGCAGCTAACTAAAGTACTTTTAGAAGAAGCAGGAATACATATACATCTTTATACAAATTAATGTTGTGTTTAACATTAATGTCTGTGTTTATTTGATATGTTCTTTGTTCAGTAAATTCTACTTACCCATTTTAGGACCAATATATATTCTGTCTTTCCCCTAAATTTTTAGATGACCCTAATTTCTGATTTTAAGTTTGGAAAGTCTGATCCGACAAGGGAGATTTTTTTTTCTGATTTATGAATATATATATATATATATATATATATATATATATATATATATGTTTATAGTCTCATAAATGAGAATCAACTATGTTAGATTTAGTTGGAGTTATTTGTTATATTGAAAAGAATAAAATTACATGAAATTGGGTCCAGGCTAAAAAAAAAAATTCCAGGACATAGGGTCATCATACTAGGAAAACCGGGTTTGGGAGATGAGGGAGCAGCAGTCCTCTGGAAACTGTCCCTTGGTTCTGGCAGTGCAGGAATTCACTTTAGGAAAATTGATCATTCAGAGTGCAGGGTCCAGCTTCGCATCATGTGCCAAGGAAGACCTAACTGTCATCTGGTGATGATAATGAGAACAGAACGATTCCACAGACTGAAGCAAAGCATTTGCTGGGATCCAATTTCCTCTAACTGCATTTATACAGTCCCTGATCTTCTGTCAGCAGTTCCCTACGTGCCCCCTCTGTCCTAAGCACACTTGTGCTGTTCCGTGGATGTCTGGAGTTTCTTTCCAACAGACAACTTTTTTGCATGTTTGTCGATTCTGTTAGTTCCATCTTATGCCTTGCATCTCAAATTAATTCATCAGCAGGAGAACATTTTGGCCAGAGCAAGATAGTGAATATTTCCATTTCTAAATTGCAGGAAATCATACAAAAAAATAAATGCGATTTCCATTCAGTGATGTCTCTCCACTTATGCATTTAATTTTTTAAATAAAGAATAAATAAAAAAGAATAAGTAAGCTGATTTCTTGAGGGTAAAAGCATGACCCTCATAACTTTTAGTTAGGAGGTAATTATTTGAAAATAATTGAAATATATCATTTAAACCCAATAAAGTTGATCTGACAACATCTAATAAGACATGTTTTATGTGTGTGTGGATGAGGAACTTGAGTCACAAAGAGCTTATGACCATTTTTATCAAACTTGAATATGTATCAGAATCATGCAGGACACATGTTAACAAATGAAACTCCTTGACTCCAGCATCTGAGATGATTTTCAGTGGGTCTGCAGGGAAAGACCAGGAATCTACATGTGGAGTATATAGTATGCATATTTAACAATCACCTCGGGTGATTCTGAAGCAGGTGATATCCATAATGTACTGTGAAAATACAATGAAACCCTCCCTGGAATCCCAGAGATAGGAATGACAGAGTCTCAGCTCAGACTTTCAACAATGAGAAGAGATGTAAGAAAGGTAGTTGAGATGTGAGAAAGGGCAAGTGAGGTGCAAAGAAGGGCAGGTAGAATGCAAAGAAGGCAGGTGAGGTGTAAGGAAGTCAGGGGAGGCACAAGGAAGGCATCCTGTGCCTGCCTTTGGCATGACTCTCCCTCCCTACTCTTCCCCTCACTGTCCGGCTACTTCCACTTGCTCTGAAAGCCTTCTAAGTTAATGATCATAGCAGAATTAAAGTCTGTATTTTAAGTTGACAACTGTTTAATAATTTTTCATTACTTTATTAACACACAATAATTGTACCTAATAATGGGGTTCGATGTGATAGTTCTGCACATGCATATGGCATATGCAGGCCAAATCTAACCCCTCTTTATCACCAACTCCCTTCCCTCTAGTAATCACTAGCCTGTATTCAGGTTGACATTCTTTTAAATGGAATCAAACTCAAATGGCACACAGCAAAATATACTCCAAAACAGAGTTAGATGATTTGGACCTCAAAATAAATATTAGATACTTTATTATCTTCATTTCAGAAAAGATTGAAATGAGGCTATAGTTAATGTGTCTAACACCATATAGCAAGAAAAAACAAGAGCCATACTCCATACAACCCTCCTCCTTCCCTAAGAATGCAGATATGATGGCTCAGCTCTTCTTACCTAAAGCTTTTTTTACCACCAAATACATCCAAGTTGTCTCCTAAGTCTTTCATTAGTTGGTCAGTGATATTTATTTCACATCCACAGGATGTAGGAGGTAAAATACAGAAACTAACACAAAGATCCAGCATCTTCTGTGTTCTTGGGCCACAGAGGGCCTTTTATTTGTACCACTTTACTGCTCCACTTCTTTAGGGAAACACCTGCCCTTCTGAACAGAGTTAACAGTGGGTTATAATAAAACATCTTCAAAATTGCTTCCTGGATATATCTGGTTTTTCCAAAGAGCAATATGGTCTAGGGAGTATTTAGGGAGTATGGTAGGTTAAATAGTGACCCTCCTAAATCCATGTGTTGTATCCCTTACCCCAGTGTGACTGTATTTGGAGACAGTGGCTTTAAGGGAGTAATTGTAGTTAAATAAGTCATGAGCAGAGAGTCTTAATCCTATGGAACTGATGGTCCTTATCACCAGAGATCCCCTCACCTCCCACCATGCACACAGAGATGGGCCATGTGCAGACATAATGAGAAGGTGATAGTCTGCAAGCAGGCAGAGAGGCCTCACCAGAAACTGAATTTGTTGGCCCATGGATCTTGAACTTGCAGGCTCCAGTACTGTTAGGAAAAAATACCTTCTGTTTAAGCCACTTTGCTGTGGCATTTTATTACTGCAGCCCTACAAACTAATACAAAGTGATATTTAACTCAATCTAAAAGCAGAACCAGGAATCTTCTTGGAAAATAGAATTTTCATTAGCAACGTATTGAGCCCCACTGAAAAATTCGGAGTCCTTGAACTGAATTGTGAGGGACATACTCAGTAACCCTAATATGTAACATTCTCTCTAGAGCTAACCCTACTACCCTCCTTCACTACCTCAGTGCTAATCCCTTTTTTTTGTTGGTACAAAAAGGCTATTAGAATGAAATGGGAATTTTCCAGAAGTCTGAGGTCACAGCCTATGGAGAACATTTTGGCTTTTTTCACTCCTTCATGAGAGGGAGATAAAAGATGCTTGTCAAATGTAGTTCTACCAGCACTCTGTGGTCTCCTGGGTATCTCCTAAATACTTTCTAGCAGTTTACCAGGTCTTAAACCATCCAACCCAAATCCTAAAACATTTATTATCTTCTGCTGCATTGATATTTGCATTGATGGTGCAAAAGCAGTAGAAAGTAAAATTACTAGTGCACAAGTACAAATCAAGGCAGGGGCACTAAGTTACCTTCACCTCCACACATTCACAGGAAGAGGGAAAAGGAGTTTATATGAGAATGTCCTGATAAAACAATAAAGATTATTTTGAATATCTTCAATGAGCAACATTTTTTAAAAAAATATTCTACGAGAAAATAGGAAGTACATTGTATAGTAAGTGCCAGGGAAAGAACTTTGTGATGGAACTGTGAGTTGTAGTTACTGTTTTCTTTCTTTCTTTCTTTCTTTCTTTCTTTCTTTCTTTCTTTCTTTTGTATCACAATTCTTATTACATATAGTTACTATTTTCCAGGAATACTGCATTCATTTTTATTGCAAAAATAAAAAACTGACATGAACATGATGGCTTAAATCAACACAAATGGATTATAAGACATTTTTGAAGGTCAGAAGTCCAACCTGGGTCTCATGAGGCTAAAATCAATTTGTCAGCAGGACTGTGTTCTTCTAGAGTCTCCAGGATCAGATGGTTCATTCCCTGCTTTTTCCATCTTCTGAAGGTTTCCTAAATACCTTGGCTCATGGCCCCTTCCTCCTTCAAAAGACAGAAGCATAGCATCCTCAAATCTACTACCTCTCACATTTACCAATAAGAACTCTGGTTATTACAACAGGCCAACCCAGATAAACCAGGATAATATCCCTCTCTTTAAAAAAAAAATCCTTAACTGAACTTTATCTGAATGACCCTTTTGCCATGTGAGGTAAATGGGTTCCAGAATAGGTCATCGACATTATTCTGCTCATCACAAACATCATTTTCACTTAAAAGAATGAAAAATAGACAATCTACAGTTGTTCAGACTTGGGTTATTACCAAATGTTTCCCAAGTCAACAAAATAAACCTATAACTTTTAGGAAAACAGCTCATAATTTGTGTTACCAAAGATAAAAATTCAAGTTTTCAAGGGAAAATTAGAGTTTGGGGAAATCTGTGTCACCACAATGAACTTGACAGCTTCTTGATCCCCAAAGACTTTTCTAATGAGATTAGTAGTATGATCTTCTTTTTAGACATGAAATATGTCCACATCTGAAGTATCTGAGTAATTAAACATTTTTCTAATGATCACTGTGTGATATTGCAAAACCAAGCCTAGATAAAAGATTACTCAACATGTACAATGGGCTAATGGATTTAGATATGACTGAGCGTGAAATGTTCACAGTGCGGCTTTAGATTCTACATTGTAACCAACACTACTTGTTAAATCTTGATGTAACAGTGAAAAATTAACCCATCATTTGAAAGGCTATCAAAATATACCTCCCTTTCTAATTGTATACCTATGTTGGGCTGTATTTTCTTTGTATACCTTAATGTTAAAATTTCACAGCAAATTGAAAGCAGAATAACTTAAGAATCCAGTTATTATCTAGTAAGTCAGACATGAAGGATATTTTCAAAAATGAAAGTTAGTGCTGATCTTCTCTCTGACTTTGGAGACATATAGTTATTTTTTATTTAAAAATTGTTGTATTTTGCCAGATGCAGTGGCATGTACCTGTAATCTCAGCAGTTCAGAAGGCTGAGGCAGGAGAATTGCAAGTTCAAAGCCAACCTCATCAACTTAGCAAGAACCTCAGCAACTTAGTGAGACCGTATCTCAAAATAAAAAGTAAAACAGGGCTGTGGATGTGGCTCAGTGGTTAAGCATCCTGGATTCAATTCCTGGTACCAAATAAATAAATAAATAAATAAGGCCTGGAGTCATAGGTTGTAGATGAATGGTAGAGTGCTTGCCTAGCATGTGTAAGGCACTGGGTTCAATCCTCACCACCAGATAAAAATAAATAAAATACAGGTATTGTGTTCATCTACAACTAAAAAAATGAAAGAAGGAAAAATTTTTGCTGGGATATAAGACAGTGAGAAGATGATTCTAGTTGTATTTTTCAGTCACTTGGCCCCATCATTTGGGCTCCCATTGGTGATCTCTATCTTCCCTATCATCTCCTCTGTATTCTATGGGCATGGGATTGAATCGGTGTTGGTGGAGTCATGTTGGTTCTCCCCATGTAGCCACTGCCACCTCCTCCTGCCTTAGTGGTGTTTCTCACCCAGGATGAGTATGACAAGGACATGAGTAACTGGTCCGCTAAAGGAAGATGATTTCAAGTGGACAGTTAGGCCATACAGCTATGTTCTACAGCCTCTGAGATCCAAACACCAAAAGATGTGTTTCTTCTACAAAGGAAAGAATTAGCTCCCCACTCATGGAACCCAGCAGCATTGAAGAAATTGTAGACATTGATGCTCAGATAAGGTGTGCCGTGAGTGGGCTAATTGCTAATGCTGACTTTAATTGATGAAGTCATGGTGGAATCACAGGACCATTGATTCACGTATGGTGAGACAATGACAGCAGAGTGTGACCCAGGCTGTTTTCAGACTGGCACTGTAGTCTGGAGAACAGGCAGATCCAGGCATGCCTCATCTTTTTGGAACAGAATTGTTATTTGAAGCAGCTAATGAAAAGGGCCCCAGCTATTTCATATAGATCATCTGAAACCTTTGCACAGTGTGATGCTCCAACAACTGGCTCTTCTGAGGTTGCCTAGAGCTCCTTGCAAGAAGTTTACAAGTCTATGGCACTGAAAGAAATCATCAAATCTTTTCATCCTCAAACAAATAATGGACAAGAAACTAAATGCAATTAACATAGTAGCCTGAGTACAGTTTCCACCCCAGCACAACAAATGAAGAGCCTGAAGAGGCAGAGACCAACAGGAGAAGAGGGAGGATCCTGGATCCTATTAGGACTATCATCCTAAGGACCATGTTAGTTAAAAACCACAAATGCAGAGCTGACGTAGGAAATGTAAAGAAGTGCCTTGTTAGCCACAGAGGGGTGCGCGTAGAGGAATCACTAATATTGCCATGGCCCATTTCTTTGCCACACACTCTGATGTTATCTGAAGGTCACCAGAGCTTCTGAGTTCTTTCAATCAAAATAAAGATTACTGATTGGAAAATCTTATGATCCATGATTCTCTTGATCCTTTTTCCTGGAATGCCTGAATCTGGCAGTTAATATCTTAGCCATTTAGGTGTGGCTTTTCTTAAGAATTTAAAATGCCAGGCAAAGGTTAAGAAAACAGAAGGCAAGTTTGCAAAGGACAAGTTAACCCATTAGCCAGCTTCAATCCCAGAGGAAGCCCCAAAGTGAAAAGGGGTATGGGATTAAAGGCAAGACCAAGACCCACCTTCTGCATCAGGTCTGCATCAGGTCCCTCCGGCTACTAATCTGGCTGGTAAGAGAGACTGGAACTTTAAAATTGGAACTTTGATCTTGACAGATTCTTAGTACTCATAAGATCTGGAAAGTTACTGAATCTATCCAAGACAACTTGAGGGAATCTGTTAGCAAGTGGATGTGAAGTTGGGAAACTGTACCTATGATCATCCTTACTTCTGACACCAATTGCAGAGTTCAGGGGTCCCTCAGACCACCATCACTTCTGGCACCAATTATAGGTTCTAACCACCCTCAAGCAACAATAAATATTGGCAAGGATGTGGTGAAAAAAGGCATACTCATACATTGCTGGTAAGACTGCAAATTGGTGTAACCACTATGGAAAACAGTATGGAGGTTCCTCAGAAACCTTAGAATGGAACAACCATTTGACCCAGCTATACCACTCCTTGGTTTAAACCCAAAGGACTTAAAATCAGCATACTATAGTGTTGCAGCCATGTAATGTTTATAGCAGCTCAATTCACAATAGCTAGACTATGGAACCAACCTAGGTGTCGCTCAATAGATGAATGGATAAAGAAAATGTGGTATATATACTCAATAGAATATTATTCAGCTTTAAAGAAGAGTAAAATTATGGCATTTACCAGTAAATGGTTGGAGTTGGAGAATATCATGCTAAGTGAAAAAAGCCAATCCCACAAAACCAAAGGCCAAATGTTTTCTCTAATATGAGATGCTAATTCACAATAAGGTGGGTGGCACTAGGGAAGAATAGTGTTTCCTTAGATTAGATAGAAAACAAATAAAAAATGTTTTTAAAAAAAGAAAGGCTAGAAGACTCTAAGCAAAAAGAAAAACAAATATTTTGGTCTTCATAATAAATAGGTTGACAACATTTAGAATTACCTTACCTCTTACTTTTCTATAGAACACAGGAAATGATCATCATTAATTATGAGGAGTTCATTCATTAAATGTGGCCCAATGATAATGGTTACTGTGGTTTGAATATTCATGTCCTCTCCAAATTCCACTGGATTCCATTAATTCCCAATGCAAATTGTATTGAGAGATAGGGCCTTTAGGGGGTGACTTAGTAATGAGGTTTTCTCACTTGTGAATGGGATTAAGGCCCTTGTTTAAAAAAAAGATTTTTTAAAAAGGCACTTCTGGCCACCCTTTTCTCTTCTGCCTTCAACCATGTTTTCCAGAAGACACAGTATGAAGGAGCCATCTTAGAAAGAGTGAGCATCTCTCACCAGACATAAAACCTGTGGCATCTTGAGCCTGGGCTTTTCAGCTTCCATAATTATGAAAAAATAAATTTCCATCATTTATAAATTACCAGTCTTGGTAATTCTATTTTTTTTAATAAAAGCACAAAACAGACTAAGACAATGGTCATGAGAGTAAGTACATTTTTATTAAGCTCAATGTCTTCCCCATTCCAAGACCCCAGAGCCTTTGTCCTATCTTCTTTTCTAATATCAGTGACACATGTTTCATATATAAATATTTAAAGGTCAAAGTTCTACCTTATCCCAATTCTCCATCAGAGAGAAACTTATCAGCTTAATAGACACTGTGCATTATGTAATGAGTTAATACCATTCCAAAGATGATAGAGCACATGTCAGCAATATATTCTACACTGAAGGCAAATTCAAGAAATGTCTATCCTCTGGGGTTAGGATTGTACTGGATCTGCCACATGATGCAACATTGCATACTTCTAGTTATGTGTCATCTCTTGAGGTGTATGACATTAATCTTTAGTATTTGATGAGTGATGTTCTAAAATGTATATTAACTCTCAACATATTATATGTGGGAAATTTGGCCAATAAAAGTATAAAACCTGAAAGCTTACTTTTACTCAGCTTTGGCAAATGACATTCTAAACACAAAATAATCAATCAACTGACTAATCAGAATAGGAACTTCTTTCCTTATTCTGTATTCAAGAGTGTAGGAATGTTATCATATGAACAATGTTTTAACTGGCACATTAGAATCACACCATTTTATACACTCTGTTCTTCTGCGCAAGAGGTGAGCCAATGTCAGACGTTTCATAAATCTGAGGCTAAAAGGAAGAAATCAACCTTACTTATGTAAGAGGAAAGTAAATTGGCTTGTAGAAAACCTGCTCTCAGCCCTCGACCAACTGCAGAGGCCAATCCTGAACACTGTCACAAAGCAAGCTTGCCATTGGCTTTGCCCAGCCACTCATGCCATTGTCAAAATGGCCAAAGGCAAGCCTGACACCAGGAAGGACAGAGGAGGAAGAACAGGGTGACATGGACTGACCACATCAGTCCCTTAGTACCTCATGTCCACCTCTAATGTGCCATATTAGTTTTCAAGAGATATCACAACAAAGTACCATAACCTAGTAGATTAAAACACAGAAATTTATTGTCACATTGTTTTGGAGCCTGCAAATATGAGCAGACATCTCTTCTATACCTCTTTCCTGGTTTCTGGTAGTTATCATTCCTTGGCTCATAGGTGTATCACCCAGATTTTTTCCTTCGTCATCACATGATGCTCTCTCTGCATGTGTCTATCCAGAGTTCCCCTTGGTATAGGGACATTGGTGCTATTGGATTAGGGTCCTACCCAAATAACTTCACCTTAACTTTATCATCTACAAAGACCCCATTTCCAAATAAGGTCACATTCACAGGTACTGGCAATCAAAACTTCCACATTTCATGGAAGGACACAACTCAATTCAACCCAAAATATTCAGGGTAGAAATATCTCTAGAACAAAGTTGCAATGACTCAATTTAGAATCTAAGCATTCCCTTTTACAAAATATAAATTGCTAAAGTCCAAGAAGGATCCTTAGTCCAATCAACATGGACCTTCATAAAGAAGGAAGAAAAAGATGAAGAGAAGGAGGTTTTCCCTCAGAGGCAAACCCTAAGAAAAAAGAAGGAGAGAAGGGGTCAGAGCATTGGTTCTTCTTTTAGTAACAGGGATTAAATTCAGGGTTTCTTAACCACTGAGCCACATCCCCAGCACTATTTTGCATTTTATTTGTGCCTCACTTTGAATTTGCAATCCTTCCGAACTGCTTTAAACTTGCCTTAGCCTCCAGAACCAGTGTGATTATAGGCATGCACCACTCTACCCAGTCAGAGTGTTGGTTCTTTAAGGTACAATTATTGGCTGTCTGGTAATACATAGCCTTACCAATGCCTCAGGTAGGCGAACATTCTTGGAAATGCACTAAATTTAAATGACAACATCAGAGAAGATATTGCCCATTTCAAATCACCAAAAAAAAAAACATTTTATATTTTTTTAAATTTGCAATTACCAAAGCATTTTATTTTTTTATTGCAATGACTAGCAAGGATATGTATAATTTTATGCTACTCCTGGACCTATTTTCCTCATTTCTGTCCTTCACTCTTCTTCTGTTCTGCTTTTTATTTCAGGAGGCTGACTGCTGGCTTTGTGTCTCAGGCTCATATGTCAACTGGATTCTTGCAGAGTCAGGCCAATGGAACATATTGAGAGGACATGGAAGAGATTAAAGGGTTGGAGAAAGAAAGAAGCCTTCCTCACTCCTTAGTTGGCTTCACTTGTAGTAGCTGTATCACCTACATGACTCAAGTTTCCTGTGGACAAGTCGAACTTCTCGTAGGTGACTTTAGCCTCTGAGTGTACTAATATCCCTCCTTTGTCCTTCCAGCCAAATAGCATTAGTGATTTCTCTGTTCTGCTTCACTGACCTCTATTTGGATCCAGCTTCCCTATTACCAGTTTACCTATTCCCTGAATTAAATGCCCCCTGTTAGAATCAGCTCCACTAAAAGATATATATATATATATATATATATATTTTCCAGGGATATAGAAGGTACAGGATATAAACCTGGAATATCTTTTGAGTCTAATATGTAAAGAAACATTCAAAGAATCATGAAGGACGTGTCAAAAGGACACAAAAGCCAGCGTTGGCTCCCATAGGCCAAAGTAGGGACAATTTAAATACATAATAATGACAGTAATAGATATAACCAATTAAACAAATTAAGAAACTGAAAAATGTGGGCTGAGTTTGTGGCTCAGTGGTAGAACACTTGCCTAAATATGTGAGGTCCAGGGGTTAATCTCAGCATAGCAAAAGAGAAAAACAAAATAAAAACAAAAACAAGAGTTGTACTGATATGAATAAATATATGAATTGAAAGTTTAATGAGGAACAGCATGTTTACATATAACTCTCCCTCAATTACTTATTAACTACAAAGGGAGAGAGATTAACTTTACAGTGGATAAATCTAGTAGATATTACTTTAAGAAAGTGATCAAACTGAAAATTATCAAGAATGGGACAAAGAAAAAGCATATTTCATCCCAGAAGCTTGGGAGGCTGAGGCATGAGAATTGTGAGTTCAAAGCCAGTCCAGCAACTTAGCAAGGCCCTAAGCAACTTAGTAAGACCCTGTCTCAAAATAAAATATAAAAAGGGCTGGGGATGTGGCTCAGAGGTTAAGTGTGCCTGGATTCAATTCCTGGTACCAAAAATAATAAATTAAGTTAAATTATAAATTCTAAAAAAGTAAGTGCATTCCACTAAATAGGATGCATTGAAACAAACACAGCATCATTTCTGTGATATTCCTCCAAACAGGCATAACCTGAATCCAATACTTGATTCCAAACTGGGTCCTTGGATCCTTTTGCTACAAGTTGATTATTGTACAGCTGAATTGAGTCAGTGGTAGTGGCATAGAAATGCTGATTTCTGATTCTAAATGATTGTATTATCCTATGTAGGACAGCACACTTGTTTATAGAAAATACACACTGAAAGGAGGAAGAGGCATTAGGCCAATTACTTGCTCTCTGTATCATATGTGCATTTTCTATATAAAGAAAATATTTTATGAGAATTCTAGACCACATTCTAGGTCACGATGTAAGTCTTAGAAAACACAAACAAATTGATAAAATTCCATGCATCCTACAAGATCATAATGTGTGAAGGCCTGGGTTTAATCCTGGCACTGAGGGGGAAAAGAGGGTGAGGAGGGAAAGGAAGGAAGGAAGAAAGAAGGGAGGGAGAGAAAGAAGTTAGTTTGATGAGCAACAGGATATTTACATAGGTTCATAATGAAATGAAACTGGAATTCAACAGGAAGAAAAATAATAAAAGCCACAATGCAAACTTGAACAATACTCTCTTAAATGAAAAGTAGATCATATAATAAATGAGAGAATAAATCATTAATTTTTTATAAATAAATGACAACAGAGATACAATATATCAAAATTTCTAGAAGCAATTCTTAGAGGAAAATTTATAGTTTTGAGTACCTACATTTAAAAAATAGATCCCAAAGCTTATATTCCACCTCAACACCTTAGAGAAGGAAGAAAAAACTAATTTCAAAATCAGTAGAAGATAGGAAGTAATAAAGATCAGAGCTAAAATTAATGAACTAGAGAATAAAAAATGTGCATGATCAATGCGACAAAGAGTTGGCTCTTTGAAAAGATAAATAAAATTGATAAACCCTTACCCAAACCAAAAGAAAGAGAGAAGACCCAAGTAAGTAAAATAAGAGATGAAGATAGCAATGCAGATACTTCTGAATTCCAGAGGATATAAAAATTTATACTCTAATAAACTGGAAAATCTAGAAGACATTGACAAATTTCTAGACACATATGAACTGCCCAAATTGAACCAGGAAGATATAGTAACCTAAACAGACCAATATCAAGTAACAAAATTTAAACAGCAATTAAAAGCCTACCAACAAAGAAAAGTTCAGGACCAGATGGATTCTCAGCTGAGTCTACCAGACCTTTACAGAAGAACTAACACCAGTCTTTCTCAAATTATTCCATGAAATTGAAATAGAAGGAACACTCCCAAATACATTTTGTGAAGCTAGTAGAACCATGATATCAAAACCAGACAAAGACACATCAAGGAAAGAAAACTACAGACCAATATCCCTACTGAACATGGATGTAAAAATCCTAAAGTAAATATTATCAAATCACATTAAAAAAATCAAGAAATTTATATGCCATGATCAAGTGGGTTTCATCCAGGGATGCAAGGTTGGTCCAACATACACAAATCAATAAATGTAATTCATCACTTAAATAGAATTAAGGACGAGAATTACATGATAATCTCAATAAATGCAGAAATGACCTTTGATAAATTCTCAACATTATGAGGTTATATATAACAAACCCAAATCCATCATCATATACAACAGAGAAAGACTGAATGCATTTCCTCTGAAATCATGAACAAGCAAGAATGTCCACTCTCCCCACTTCTATTCAACATAGTTCTCATAACTCTAGCCAGAGCAATCAGGCAAGAGAAGGAAATTAAAGGCATACAAATAGGAAAAGAAGTCAAACTATCACTGTTCACTCATGACAAGATCCTATTTCTGGAAGACCCAAAAAACTTCCACAAGAGGACTTTTAGAACTGATAAATGAACTCAGAAAAAGAGCAGAATACAAGATCAACACTACAAATCAACAGCTTCCTATACTCCAAAGCAATTCTTCTAAGAAATCAGGAAAACCATCCCTTCTTATAGTATAGCTAAAGCAGTACTGAGCAAGAAGAGCAATGCAGGGGGCATCACAATACCTGACCTCAAATCATACTAGAGAGCCACTGTAACAAAAACAGCATGATATTTGCATCAAAATAGACATGAAAACCAGTGGAATGAAATAAAAGACACTAAGACAAACCTAAATACTTACAGCCATCTAATACTTGACAAAGATGCCAAAAATACATGTTGAAGGAAAGACAGCCTTTTGAACAAATGGTGCTAGGAAAACTGGATATTTACATGTAGAAGAATGAAATGAGAAACTATCTCCCACCTTGCACAAAAGTCAAATTGAAATGGATCAGAGGTTTAGACCACAATCTATGTAACTGCTATAACAAAGCATAAGATCAGCACTTCATCACACAAGTGCAGATACTAACTTCCTCAGCCAAATACCTAAAACTCAAGAAATAAAATAAAAAATAAATAAGTGGGATGGCATAAAAAAGATTTGCACATCAAAGGAAATAATTCAGAGGGTGGAGAGAGAGCCTATAGAATGGGAAAAAAAAATCTGGGCTAGCCACTCTTCTGATAGGGCATTAATATCTATAATATATTTTTTAAAACATCAAAAAATAATAAGTAGGCAAAAGAACTAAAGAGATTTATCAAAAGAAGAAACACAAATGGCCAATAAATATATGAAAAAATGTTAAACATCGCTAGCAATCAGGGAAAATACATATCATAATTACATTTATGTTTCATCTCATTCCATGAGAATGGCAATTATCAAGAACACAAATAATAATAAATTCTGGTAAGGATTTAGGGGAAAAGGTACATTCATGCATTGTTGGTGGGACTGCAAATTAGTATAATAACTCTGGAAAGCAGTATGGATAGTCCTCAAAAAAGTAGGAATGGAACCACCATATGACCCAGCTATTAAAATCGGCAAACTATAACAAAACAGCCACCATGTGTTCATAGCAGCACAATTGACAATAGTAAAATTATGGAGTCAACCCAGATGCCTATCAACAGATGAATAGATCAAGAAAATGTGGTTACACAATGGAGTTTTACTTAGCCATAAAGAAGAATAAAATTGTGGCATTTTCCAGTAAATAGATGGAAATGGAGAATATCAAGCTAAGTGAAATAAGCCAGAATCAGAAAATCAAGGGTTGCATATGTGGAAGCCAGAGAAAACTAAGGGAAAGAAAGTGGGTGGGAGTAAATCAGATTTCACAAAGATAAGAGAAGATCAGTGGAAGAGGAAATCAAGAGGGAGGGAGGTGAGATGCAAAAGGGGGAATATATGGAATGAGTTTAACAAAATTATGTTATATGACATAAAAATACACCATAGGAGATTTCACCTTTATGTAAAAGTAGAAAGTACCTATCAAAAAATAAATAAGCAAACAAGCAAATGGAAGATCAGTAGAATAGAGAAAGGAAAATAGAGGAAGAAAGGAGAGGAGGAAAAGGCACGAAACTAAATTTCATGCATGTATGACTTTGTCAAAACAAACCCAACTACTATGTATAACTATAATACTCTAGTATATAAAAAGTTTGTGATAGTTGAAAAATTGTTTAAATCTCTCTCTTGAAAATTAAGTGGTTTGTTTTCCTCTGAACATATGACGGATATCTTTATCTTCTAGATAATAAATTCTGTGGGCAGACAGCTTCTTTTTATTTGTTTATTGTACTGAACTACTGGGGATTGGATCCATTAGTGCTCTACACTGAGCTACTTTGCCATTCCCTTTTAACTTTTTTATTTTGATACAGGATCTTTCTAAGTTGCCAAAACTGGCCTCAAACTTGTGATCCTCCTGCTTCACCCTCCTGAGTCACTGGGATTACAAGCATGCACCATTGTGCCCAACCAGCAAGCAGTTTCTTTACATCTTTCACAACACAAGCCTACTGGTATGTACATAGTTAATACCCAAAAAATATGTGTTGGTTTGACTAATGTAAGAGCTCATTAATCCATGTTAGTGAATTAGTAAACAGCAAAGCCATCTAGTCCAACTGACTCAACTAGTCCTAAGACCCAATGGTCATTGGTCCAACCTTATGGGCTGTGGTCATATGCTGACCCCAGGACTTCATTTTAACCCCAGCTTGAGCTTTTATTTGCATTAGAGGACTAGGGTTTTTATTAATGCCATCAAATTGAATTTTTACCTTCTCAGCAGTCCCATGAGATAGACAAGGTAAACATTTTAAAACCTGTCTTCTGGATGAAGACATTGGCATTCAGACAGTTGAGGTATTTGGCCAAAATCACCTAGTTAGATGGTGATGGAGATTTGAACTCCACTCTAAACTTCCTGCATATCTCTGAGCCTACAAAGAGTTAGGAAAGGACTGTACCTGTAAGATGATTCGCCCAGCAGTTGTTCCAAAATGGATATGAGTGTTAATGGTGTTAACAGCATCATCTGCATCTATGAAGGACCATATGTTTACATAATACAAAATGTCTACTTCTCCCAGTCCCTGCCTGACACAGAATTTGGTTACCATCTTAGCAAAACAGACCTAAGGGCCCTTCAGATAATACTTGCAATAACACATTTATATACAACTTTATCATAAATGCTCCTAGACATCATAAATGTGGAGCATACAAACCTGATCAGTGATTTACAGAAGAATTGAAGGGCATTTTTCCAATTAAGGATGAATAAATCAAGAAATGTAAAACATTAGGCTTGATAGTAAAGGGTCCTCAGTATATAAATATTTACATTTTGGGGGAAAAAAGCATGCTTAGGTATATATACTTAGACCAGGCTCTGTTTACAATTTTTTTCTGTTTTCTAAAATTTTCACAGTAAGCATTTTCTATTTAATTACCTGTTTTTTCATTGCTGTATTTTCAATACTAATGAAATTAACAAGTGAACATTTAAGTTAATAAACCATTACGTAAATCAAAAATAGAACAATAAACTAAAAATGCAAAGTCAAATAATATATGGTATTTCATTTTAATTTCACAAACTTTCTTTGTGTTTCCATTTTGGAAATCAATACTGATTCAGATTATGACTTTATAACAAGAAATTTAAAAGCAAAATCATTGAATATGTTGCATTTATACTTAGTGTGACATTTAACACCTGTACTCTAAAAACAAAGAGGTTGTAAAAATAACAAAAAAAAAGTAGTTAGGAAATGCAAGTTTTAGATCTCCAACTATAGACTTCAGGGACTGAGGGGTCAGCTCAGTGAAGGATAACTTGCCTACCATCTGCAAGACCTTGGGTTCAATTCCCAGCACTGAACATAAAATAAAGTTGAAAAATGAAGATTTCAAAAAAGGAGAGTCCTGCTTAGGTAAGGTAAGAAATCTAAGCACTGACCTAACCCGTTTGTCTGTTCTGCTAAGTGAAATAAGATAATTTCCAAGGATATGTAATTCTGACACTGGCCTTCCCTGATGTTTAATATAAGCTGACCCAGCTGTCAAATTCTTTAGCATTAAATATAGAGTATGGACAATAGGAAGGGGAAAGAGACATGGAGGGAGGATGTCTTTTTCTCTTAGGCTAGGTATAGTCAGCAGGAGAAAAGATTTTTAAAATTGGGCTTCCAGTTTCATTGAGAATCAAAGTAGAGTGTTCAAACAAAGGCTCAAGGTAAAGAATAAAAATCATGCCAGGCATGGTGGCTCAGGCCTGTAATCCCAGCAGCTCAGAAGGCTGAGACAGAAGGATCACAAGTTCAAAGCCACTATAAGCAATGGTGAGGAACTATGCAACAGAGTGAGAACCTGTCTGTAAATAAAATACAAAATAGGACTTGGGATGTGGCTTATCGACCCCCAGAAACCACCCCCCAAAAAATAGAAATCATGATAGAGTAAAAACCTAGTCAAGGAATCAGGAAAACTGGCACTAGTTAATAAGGAAAGATCTTGTGTAAGTTAAGGTAAGGTATTCATGCCAACCTACAAGTTATCCATTGAAGAGATTACCCAAGGAAAGATTGAAGCCTCCATGACACAGAAAAATGATACGGCCATTAAGTAATTGTATATCATATTATGTCAAAAACAAAGATAGTCAAAAAGTTACAGAACTATGGATCTGGAAAGGATCATAGCATAGGTACTCCTAAATTCAACAAGCCCCTACATTTAAGCCTAAACCTATTTATTGAAGAGTGTTCCTAGGGCTAGAGATGTTGAGGGACTTGCCCAGGGATGTACAACTACTAAGAAGCAGATTTAGGATTACACAAGAGTCAGTGAAATCCCAGTCCAGGACTCTTTCTGCTTCCCCATACTTTCCCTAATTTAAATTTAAAATACTGATATGTTATAGAACAGGGATCAAAAATTTTTTTTCTGTAAATGGCAAAACAGTAAAATTTTCAGACTTTGAAAGCCATAGGGTGTCCTATGGTCAAAACTACTCAATGCTGCCATTTTTTGCATGAACATAAAGAAAACATGAACAAATGGTTGTGTCTATGTTTCAATAAAACTTTATTTACAAAACCAGGCAGCAGATTTGATTTTGCCTGTGGACAATAGTTTCCGGACTTCTAACTTAGAGAAACAGTACTGTACTTTCTTAAACTTCTAGTTCACTGTCTTTGGTTTCATTGTTCAGGCTATCCCATGTGTTTTGACCCATGTTTCCAGGCCTTCTAGAAAAGTCAGAAAACCCTTCCCAACTTATGTCATATATCATTAAAACCACATGTACAACACCAAAGAGAGGAAGGGTAAAAGGATGAAAGAGTGGGGAAACGGGAAATGAGTAAGAATTCTGGTTATTAATCAGCTGCCTCTTTTGTTCTTAGCCATTTAATTAAGGAAATCAAGTTAAATGACCAAGATTTCCTGCATAATGATCTTTAAGGTATTCGCTATCTGTAAATCTCTGCTGCTCTCTCGTGGTAACATGAAACCATTTTAAGAAGAGATTTAAGATATGTTGTATTCAGTAGAATTCACAAAATATTTTGGGAGACAAAAGAACTAAGAGTGAGTTGAAGTATTTTCAAATTTAGGGGGCAGAAAGATAGTTGAATCCCTGAAGTGCTTCTCTAAACAGTTTCTCATATTGTAAATCCTCATTTTTATTTTTCATAAAGATCCAAGCATCAGTTTTTCTGACACTTGAAATTCCTGTGTTTGGGGGTTCCCCCTCCCCCACCTCTAAGCAGAAGCATAAAAACTGATGAACCATGGCTCAAAAAAAAAATCACTTTAATTCTTCCACAACTTCTGGCACGGAAAGATACAACAGAGAATCGATAGAGATTAAGTGTCTACCTGGCAGTTGGCTCAGAGCAAAGGAGTTTATAATGCAAATTACATTTCCAAGTGATGCATACAACTGAACATCAGCAGATCTTACTTCTCTTTAGTACTGAAAAAAATCAATCCTTATTTCTAATGTTTTAACCACTACAGAGAAGCAGAAAACCTCAACTCCAGCTTTCTCATCACTGAAAAGGCCCTTCAAAGTTAGAGTGATATTTCAAATAAGAGGCATGGTCAGACAATGCATCAAAAGGTCTGTGGCCCTGATGACTCATACCAACAAGGTGAGGGATTCCAGAAACCAGGGATAAGGAAGAATAGGCACAAATGAGATGTTTGAATACTTGATGAGCCCAGGGCTCTGCCTGCCTTACCCATGGTGGTTAACACATCCCAGTTCCCGGCACAGAGACTAAGACTCAGTGTGCTTTTATAAATGATGAGGAAATAAATGAATTAAAAATTAATATTTATTAAAGTGGTTACCAAGCTATATACCATTGTACAAATGGTCATTTTATTCTTATTAGAAGTGGTGGAGGATATAAATTCCAAATCAAGAGATTGGCAGGAAATGACATATTTAATAAGGAAAGAGCTTCTATCCAAAAGCATAATTCTATCTTCTATTTCAGTACTTTTTAATATTTTTTTAGTATTATAGCATTCAGAATTTAGTAATTTAAAGGAATTTTTGTCTTTTCTTGTCCAAACATCCATCTTTATCATCTTTATTCAGAGTTTCACAATATTTCCATCAAGTAATGGTCACCCACATCTAGTCAAATAATTCCAGATACAGGGAATTCTACACCTGCAAAGACATTTGTGGTTTTGTTGGAGAGAGGAAGTTGGAACAGTAGGTAAGGGTAGAAAAGGGAGGTTCCAGAGTTGTGCTGGTCAATAGGTGCCACCAGACCACCAATGGCTATGAGCACTTAAAATGTGGCTAGTCCAAGGGGCTGGGGTTGTGGCTCAGTTGTAGAGCACTCATCTGGCATGTGTGAGGCACTGGGTTTGATCCTCAGCACCATATAAAAATAAATTTAAAAAAATGAAGGTATTGTGTCCATCTACAACTAAAAAAAGATATTTTTTAAAAAATGTACCTAGTCCAAGTTGATATGTACTGTGATTTTTAAAGACTTAATATGAAAATTAAAAGGATATAAAATATCTCATTAATTTTTATAATGATTACATGGTGAAGTCATAATATTTTGCATCAACTGAGTTAAAGAAAATAGATCATTAAAGTTAATCACACCTGTTTCTTTTAACCTTTTCAATATGGCTATTAGAATATTTAAAAGTACTCATATAACTCACATAGCCTTTCTCCTGGTCAGCACTGTTTTAGAGGACACATTTTATCTTTCTCTCAATTAAGCAGAACAAATGTAATGTCTTTAGGAGACACAGATTTGAAAAAAAAAATCTAGTCTTTTAGGGTAGAAATCCATCCAAATCCTTATTTTATAATTTGGGTTCTATTCTTCTGTGATACTTATATCTGTGTTGGTTCCTGTGGCTGTGAAACATAAATAATATTTTCTCCTTCTCTCTATCTGCACAGGGAGTAGTAGACTTGTTATGAGCCTCTCCTCACGATAGACTCCTGTTTTTCTGGAGACAGTATGCAGGCAGAGCTGCCTCAGTTTGGAAATGGACATGACACTGCCTCCAGATGCAGACAAACCCTACAGCTTAGGATATCTGAAGAACCATCACAGCTAAAAATACGAAAGGAAAACATTCTCTCAGAAGCTCCCTGATAGCCAAAACAATAAATCTTAACTAATCATTTAAAAGCATTTTGTTAGGCTTACATAGATCAACAATGAAATCTTGAATTAAAAATGCCTATGATATTTAGGACAAGTATAATCCTTAAGTTATACAGTGATAATTCTATTCTTAAAAATCCTTTGGAGTAGCACTTGACATCATACCTGTATTGTAAAAGTCCAAGCCTTTTTAACTGGTTTGTTGAACAGTCCCGAGACAGTAAGCTAAACATGAAATCAATTCCCTTCACGCATTTTATTCCCAGTCATGAATGCATGCAAGCTTCATGAGCCACTCCAACAAATCTTAGAGCTCTGCTTCCCATCCCAATGCCCCCCACCACCGCAGGATAATGAACCAACTCCAAGGATTTCCTCTGCTCCAGTATTCAGACTAAAGAGATTTGGGGTCAGATCTGCCCCCTCTTCATGAACCATGATGGGCCCAGGCTCTGGCTAAGTCAGAACTATTTGGGATAACACAATTTGATAACTGATATGTCCAAAATTGCATTTAGGCAATGTTTGAATTGCCATGTAATCCTAACATAGCAAATAGCATAGGAAATATTAAAAATACACTTTCTGACCTTCACAGCTATTAAACTTTGAACTTAGTAAGGAAGGCTTTTAAGAGAACATTAAGATAAAATAAGTACTCTAAACCCTTTTGAGGACAATGAGATAAAACAAGTACTCTAAATTCCTTTCCCAGTACACAATTTAAGTCATTGAGCTATTTCATGCAGCCCTATATAGAGTGAGAGTTTTCTTACCCTCATTCTTAAGGGTATTTCTATTTTTTTAGGATAGAGACTATGAACTACTGAGATAAGCATTGTTCTATCAGTACAAATTCTAGGCATTCTAGAAAATCTAGTTTGATTTCCTAAAGAAAAACAAATCATCTTTTCTATGGGTGGAAGAACATAGCAGTGAGTTTTCTCTTTGCAATACCTGTCTCCTTTATGGACCAAGGGCTCTGACAACTTCTGATCACAATAGAAGTAGAATTGTGCTGGGAGTGGAGCTGCACACCTGAAATCCTGGCAGCTCAAGAGGCTGAGGCAGGATCATAAGTTCAAAGTCAGCCTCAACAATTTACCAAGGCCCTCAGCAACTTGGTGAAACCCTGTCTCAAAAGGAAAAATAGCAGGGTGGGCTGGCACATGCCTGTAATCCCAGCAGCTCAAGAGGCTGAGGCAGGAGGATGGTGAGTTCAAGGCCAGATTCAGCATCAGCAAGGTGCTAAGCAATTTAGTGAGACCCTGTCTCTAAATAAAATACAAAATAAAACTGGGGGTGTGGCTCAGTTGTTGAGTGCCCCCTGGGTTTAATCCCCATACCCCCCCCAAAAAAAGTAGAATTATTCCCCCATACCATTCATCAGAATTTGGCCACGAACTATCAAATAAATACATGTAACCTGAAATAATTTAGCTCAGTAGTTCTCAACTTCAGCAAGTATTTTAATTGCTCAGAAGACAATAGTGTTGGACCTCATCCCTGTAGTTTCCAACCAGCAGGTCTGGGGTGAGTTTTGGAAATTCACATTTTTGACATGGACCTAGACAATGCTGATGTAGTTGGCCCAGAGAAGAAGAGCCACTGATTAAGATACAGATTATTCTAACAAGGAATTGCAGACATAAATATGAGCAAGAGCTGTTCTCTCAGGATTCAGGTTGAGTTTTCTCCTCTGAAAACTTTTTCAAACAACTTATTGAGGTCATTTTGCAAAATATTAAGCCCAAGGGCTTAACATGGTTCAGAGAGATGGTTTTTCTATGCCTGATTAAATTATTAAATTGCAAATGTTGAGCATAACATTTGTGTTGAAATATAACCATTGTCCATGGTGATCATTTCCAGCAGGGAAAGCCCTGGAAAAATGAAATGTATTACTCAATTTTAATCAGCATGAAAAGTAATTCCCATTTCATAATTCAGTGGTACTTTTTGTTCTCATCAGATATATATTTTAGGCTTAATACAGTTAACTTCAAGTCACAATAAGAAAATAATTTTGCAATTCTATGAAGTGCACCTAAGATTTATATTTAAAATCTGGTTACCTTAAAAATCCAATTCTTTTCTAAGTTATCTAAATTTTTCAATGATCCTTAGAATTAGGACTTGTAACATGTATAAGACTTTGGACTTTGTGGGGTAGAGAGCTCAGTGGTAGAGAGCTTGCTTAGCATGTGTAAGGCACTAAGTTTAATCCTCAATACCACATAAAAATAAATAAATAAAATAAAGGTATTTGTCCATCTACAACTAAAAATGTTTAAAATAAAAGACTTGGGACTTGTAATTTAGGGATTAAAACTTTTATAAGCCTGGATATTCAAGTTTTCCAATTAATTACCACTAAAACATTTACAAAGGCCACTAATGAATACTTAAGGTGACTAATATCATCAAATAATGACTAATTAAGGTTTAAGTAAACGTTCTAAAATGATACTTAAAACATGGCTTTCAGACTATATGGCAAAGTTCTGCCAGAAAATCACACTCACCCTCCAGCTTCCCTATTCTCACAGAATGCCAAGAAGACTAAATCAAAGGGAACGGAATGAAGTCTCTGTAGAGAACATAGCTTTTCCTCCCTGAAGTTGATGACCTATAACACAAGGAACTCTCTTAATGCCTCATTTAAGTGAGAAAAACTTTAAATAGAGTTGTTAGTTTTTAATTACTGTAACAAAATACCTGAGATAATTAACTAATAATGAGGAAAGATTTATTTTGTTTCAGAGGTTTCCGTCCATGGTCAGTTCATCTATTGCTTTTGTACCTGGAGCAATGGCAGGATTGTATGGCAGAAGATACTGGCTCACCTCAAGTCAGCCAGGAAGTAAAGAGAGTGAAGAGGAGAGACAAAGTCCCAATATACCCTTCAAGGCATGCCCCCAGTGACCTAACTTACTTCCTCTAGCCTTCACCTCCAAGGTGCTACAGGTTGGGCACCAAGCCTTCAACATATGGGCCTTTAAGGGACATTCATGATCCAAAGTATAGCCAGGGTCAAGGGAAGAAAGAATAGCCTTGGAAACTCTGCGTAGCCAAGCCACCTCCTTCTTCAGGGTGAACCTACCCAGCTTCTAGCTATGTGATGATGAAATTTTTCTGATGGTTATCTACTTTAAGATAAGACTTAATAATTACGTGAACTGAGCACATTTTTAAAAAGCTACAAATATGGCATAGATTTAGTAAAGGCAAAAAACAAATTTGGGAAGAAAAATAAATTCATGAACTTTATTTACAACACACTAAGCTAAGCCAAGAATGTGATGTGGCTGCCACTAAAAGTTTAAACTCTTTGGGTAAGGAGGTGCCACACAGGAGTTACTCAGTAGAAGACAGAATACTTCTGAATGCAATGACTTATTGATTCTGCCTTTGCATCTTAGAGAGTGTTTTAGTCAGCTTTTTCTTTACTGTGACTAAAGGACTCAACCAGAACAATTATAGAGGAGAAAAGGTTATTTGAGGACTCACAGTTTCAGAGGGTTTTTTTTTTGTTTTTTTTTGTTTTGTTTTTTGTCCACTGAAGGCTGGCTCTATTCTTCGGGGCTTGAGGTGAGGCAGAACATCATGGTGGAAGAGTGTAGCAGAGGGAAGTGGCTCACATGTGGATCAGGTCTCCAGACCCTGTCCTGTGTCCCCAGGTACAGGCTACCACATGTAAGGGATTATGGCAGTATTTACACTGTAGCAAGATGGAGGCAAGCTAGGGAGCCCCCACGTGAATAAATGGGGGTCCATACGGGTGTGGTGACCAGAGGTCCTGCATGTGGGCAGTGACTGGGTATCCTGCATGGGTGGGTAGACAGGGGTCCTGCATGGGTGCTGATGCCGGTGGTCCTGCTCAAGCATGGCAGTCAGTGGTCCCACATGGTCAAGCAGCCAGAAATCCTGCCATGACACTGAGGTCTGAAGACCTGTGCAGGCACAGCACCTGGAATTCCTGCATGGGGGTCCTCTAACTCAAAGATAAACAGTATTCCCACTACTACAATCCCAGGTCATACAGCAACACAGCATGCAGCCTCCCTCTATTCACCATTTTGGATCCCCCACATTACTGGCATTTCTTAATCTCAGGGGTCTCTCCTATAGCTTTGGCTTCTTCCTCACATCTGCATACATTACCTTCTCAGGGGGTGCCATGCCCCCAAGACCTACCTCCTTCAGCCACACCCACCTGCCTCCAGTTACCACTCAGTTAATTCCATCAGGAGACCAATTCACTGATTGGGTTAAGGTTCTCACAACCCATCCATTTCTTCTCTGAACTTCCTTGCATTATCTCACACATGAGTTTTGGGGGACATCTCATAACAGAAAGTCATCAGCAAACCAGAGAAATGGTCAGAATAGTGAATGGTTTGAAAAAATACTCTTTTGTGGAACATTTGAAGGAACTTGGAGTGAATGGCTGGAGAAGAGTTGGATGTTGAAGGAGAGGGGTATACAGACACAAGAATGTTTTCTTGAAATACTCCAAGAGCTGAGAGAAATTAACTTTCTTTTTCTCTGCAAAGTCAGAATAAGAACCTATGAGAGCATCAGGGAAATTAATAACACAATTTTGAAGTCAGACAATGGATTCAAACTTTGATTCCAATCATTGCTGGATATGTAAACTTGGGCAAACTAACTTCTGTTAACTATAGTTATTCATCTGAAAAGAGGAAAATTAGAAGTACCTACTCTTAGGTAAGCATTAAGTGAGATAACAGATATAATTGACTCAGAAGAAATTCTTACAATTGCTGAAATAATTTTATTCTTAATCAATTTAATAGAGATGCTTATAAATGCAATGAGCTGCCTCTATAGGGTTTTTCATTGGTTTGTTTGTTTGTTTGTTTTAGTACAGATTAAATTATCATCTTCCAGAATATTGTGATAAATATCCCTGCATTATGTAGAAAAACTAGAATACCTGTAAGATCCTACCAACTTAAAAAAAACTTTACTATTGTTAACACTTAGTTTTACGCCCTATGCTTCCAACACTTAGTTCATACCACTATTTCAGGCTTTGTAAACACTTTCTCATCATTAGTTATGAACATATCTGTCTTCCACCTAGTCTCTGACCTCTTCAGAGTCAAACCAGACCTATCCATCTTTGTTTCCTATGAACCTTACCCAGTGCCTAGCATACAGCAGACACTCAATAAACACTTGTGAATTAAGGAAAATACTGTGATGATTCTCTCAGAAGTTTTAAAATTCTTGTGATTATGCTGGAAACATAATTTGGCAGTCAATAACTTTCTGGGTGAACAAAGCATTCTAACATCAGAGTTTCAAGTGCACTGTCACCTTGGGAAGTTTGGATAAATACCTAATTCCTAACATGTGAACTTGCCTCAGCCACAGGCTATAGCTCTCTTGAAACACTGCACAGTTCTGTTATCCAACTGTTGAAGTGGTTTAGCTCATACTTGTGGAAATCCTTATGCATACATTTCTTTTTCTGTAACAGAAGTTTATAAAAGTGACAAGAGGCATATCACAGTCCAGTCATGGTATTCAAAACCAAAAACATACGTGCTCATGTGCCAGAAAAATATGTTTATAAAACGATCAGCTGATTCTTCCAGTGCCCAAATTATTTTCTGGCTAAAACTGAGACATCTTTTAGTTCCCCAGACTTATTAATTTTTAATATGTTTGTTCAAGTACTTACCAAAACATGAATGTTCCTTTGGTCACTAAATAAATACTTGATGAGCAATTAATGAACATCATAATGGCATGACAGAGGTTAATAAGACACTTTCCATTAGCAACCTACCTTAAATTATAACTGTGGAGTAGCTTAGACATTGAGAGAAAGTGGTTCAATCATAATTCAATGCAGAAAAAAGTTTTAATACTTTATACTCTGAATTAAATCTACTCTTGAAGAACCAAAATTCAACCTATAAAACTACTTAGAATGGAATGTGAATAAAAGTAGCAGATTACTGCCAGTCCTCATAACCTACCACAGACTGCCATGTAATTCTAAACAAACCAACAGTGGATCTGTTTCAGCACCACAGCTCTCTACTTTGGAGTGCAGCAAAGGGAAAGTCTGAAAGGAAAGCCAATCTTGGCAAAACACTCTTTTGTTCTTTCACATATTCCAAAGATGTGAGGCTCCAGGAGCACTCAAGTTCTCAACCTTGGACTAAATATGACTTGTACAAATTTCAGAACAATCTCCCTTGTGCTTTAACCAGTACGTGCAGCACTGAGAACACAGAAGCTATCCCAGCTGCAGAAACAAGAAAGCACATGTTTTTCCATCAGGACTAATTTCTTCAGTTATTTCTTTATGATATTCCTAAAGCCCATTCTTCTTATATTAAGTATGTGAGAGATTTTGGTTAGAATAAAAGAAACTTATAAGACAATGTTGATCCATAAAACTTCCTGGTCATTTCAATCATTTATTCTATTCTTTCTGTGATTTTCTTGCTGATTGGAACACTGTCTACCTCCATGGGTTCAGACAGCTATATACAGTCTACTATGCTTGTCCAGGGATGATCAAAATGACTGTATTTTACATGCATTTCTGACAGTTTTAAAAGAATGAGTGAGGAGGGTTAGAAACAATGCAGAAGGGAGCTAGACAACAAGTCTCAATCTCCTCACAACACAGAAAGGACACAGTGAAAGGAAAGCAGAATTAAGAAGCAAGGGAAGAAATCTCTGCACAGCATCCACTTCACTCAGAGACAGAGCAACACAACAGCTTAGGCCTCAAATAGAGGAAAGATGATTCTTCAGGACTACAACAGCCCTGACCAGTGACATTGCAGGGAGACACCATGGGAATTCTAGGCACTGTGCCCAGGATGGCAGGGCCATAACTGAGGGAAGCTGCCTAAATATCCAGGGTCATCAAGAATGGATTCCAGGATGCTAACATCCATGAATAGAAGGCTACAAAGAGAAGTTCTCTGAATCCCCCAGGAAATCTAAGCCAAAGGCACTAACAAAGAGCCAGAAGATGAATTAAGGTGGAATATTACAGAGCCAAGAAAATAGGAAGTGGCTTCTCCCAGCGTTACCTGGTGCCTAGCCTGATCTGTGAGGAACATTGTTTGGATATTTTCAGGACCTTGCATCCAATATAGTCAACAGAGAAAATCAATACCTGCAACTCACAACCTGGTGTGGTGGAAAATACAAACAAGGTGAGCCACCTTAATCCCTTCATTACAGTACTCCAGAGAGTGGCATTGGCCAGGGGATTATTTTTGAACCACAGGAAACCCACAAAAAAAAACCACAACCAGAGTTCCTGTGCTCACAGATAGCCACAAGGATCTTCACCACTACAAAAAGGATTGAGTAGAGGAAAGCAGGTACACAGTAACCCACAGCAAATACAGGGACACTTCAGAGCCTGCATTCTGAACTCCTGCCAAACAGAAATAGGCAAGCCACAACTCTGCATCCTCTGAGCAGTCAGCTGTAGGCCTCTGAGCTGACAAACCATAAGCTGCTTTTGAGAGGTTCACAGCAAATAGAACTGACTCTTATGCCCCTGCAACTTTGGAGAGATCTACAGCCAAAGACAAACGGACATCTGCTAAATGTCCAAACACCAGTGAAATCCAAACCAAGATCTAACAAGAATTTTCTTTAACTTGACAAGTTTACTATAAATAACTCTAACATAAATTTTAATCAAATAAACAACTCTTTAACTTGAATGATAATTGTTACTCTAATAGTCAACTTTGTATCTTCAACCCACTTGAATGTATCCCATCTAATGGTTTAAAGAATTAATTGGAATCAATCTTGCTATTTTTGTTTTCCTAGCTCTGGTTTATACTTGCTCCTCTTACCCCCGTTCTTCCTTTTGCGTTGTTTGCTACTACCTCAAGTACCCATCATTCATCTATTTCTCCTTTAAACCTTGGTGTAAATTATTTTTTTACATTTTTTCTTCTCTTTCTGCCTCTATTTTTTCTTCTCCTTTTTACCCACTCTTTTCTGTTCCCAACTGTTTGCCCTCATTAAAGTTATAGTAAATTCACTAAATTTAATAACTAATCTTTTGACCTGTTCCAGAAATTTATTAAAAGTTTATACCTGATTTAAGGAACCATGGAGAATAATAGCAACAAGTTATTGTTTCTAATAAATTTGAATAGAAGGAGACTTAGCTCAGAAGTGATTATAGAAAATAGGGCTCATGGCAACTCCTAAGTGGTGCTGATATTAGGATCAACAGATGTCACACACTGACTTAAAGTATCAATATTGGGATATTTGCTCAACTCATGGCTCTTTAAAGAAAGAAGCTCACAAAGTAGTCTTTGTTTACCACTTAAAGAAGAGATAAGAAGTGTACCAATAAATGGGTAGATACACAAGCAATAGGAAAAATCAAGGAACAAACCACCCTGAACAGCCCATAATGCTTCAACAACTGACTCCATCAACACCAAAATGGAGAAAATATCACAGAAAAAAAAATTAGAAAGGTAATAGTTAAAATATTCTATGAGCTAAAAGAAGATGTAAGGAGTAAAATCAGAAAGGAAATACAGGAGGTTAATGGATCACTTCAGTTAAAAGATAGAGATTCTCAAATGACTGAATAAACCAAATAAAAAATTCAATGAAAAGGATCACCAATAAATTAGACCACTATGAAGACAGATTTTCAGGCCTAAGACAAAGTATATAATCTTGAAAATAAAATTTACCATGGAGAAAAATTTTAAGAAACCATGAACAGACTATTCAAGAAACCTGGGATAATATTAAGAGGTCAAATTTGAGATTCATTGGGATTGATTAAGGCTCTGAAATAGAAGCTAAAAGAATACACAATTTTTCAATGAAATAATACCCCCAAAAAATTTAAACCATAACAATTAGATGAAAATTCAAATAAAAGAGGCCTATAGCAAGGTGTGGCAGCACACACCTGTAACCCCAGTGGTGCAGGAGACTGAGGCAGGAGGATCTCAAGTTCAAAACCAGACTCAGCAAAAGTGAGGCATTTAGCAACTCAGTGAGACCCTGTCTCTAAATAAAATACAAAATAGGGCTGGGGATATGGCTCAGTTGTTGAATGCCCTGAGTTCAATCCCCAGTACCTCTCCCCCACAAAAAAGAGGCCTATACAATTCAAAATATACAAAACCATAATAGATCCACTTGAAGACACATTATAATGAAAATGGCTAACATATAGACTAAGGATAGGATTTTTAAAGCTTCAAGAGAAAAACAACTGGTCACATTTAGAAGTAAACCAATTTAGATTTCAACTAATTTCTCAACCCAAACCCTAAAAGCTATGAGGCCTTGGAATAATATATACTAAGTTCTGAAAGAAAATGGATGCCAACCAAGAATACCATACTCTGCAAGATTAGACTTCAGAGTTGACAATGAAATAAAAATCTTCCATGATAAACAGAATCTGAAAGAATTCGTAACTAGAAACCCTCCACTAAAAAAAAACACACTTAATAAAATAATTCATGAAGGACAAATAAAAAACAGTTTAGGGAGGAATTAGACTAGATAATAGTCAATTAAAGGAAAAAATCAAGTCTAATTAAAAATTAAAAATAAATCAAAATGCAGCAATAAAAACCATCTCTCAATAATAACATTGAATATAAATGGTGTAAACTCATCAATTAAAAGACATAGACTGGAAGATTGGATTAAAAACAAGACCCAACAGTATACTACCCCCAGGAGATTCACCTCATAGGCAAAGACATCCACAGACTGAAGATGAAAGCGTGAGAAACAACATAACATTCACATGGACCTAATAAACAAGAAGGGGTAACTATTCTCAGATAAAGTGAACTTCAAGTCAAGATTAATCAGAAGAGACAAAAAAGGGCTTTCAGACTACTTAAGGGAATCATACATCAACATTTAAGATATTATTATCTTAAATATTTATGCCCCAAACAACAAAGCATCTACATACATAAAACAAACCCTTCTCAATATTAAGAACCAAATAGGGGGGAGAAAAAGAACAGAAGTTCAGTGGATTAAATAAAGAGAAGGAAGGGAAGGGAGAGGGTTAGGAATAGGAAAGGAAATGGAATGAATCTGACAAATTTTTCTATGTACATATATGACTATATCACAATGACTCTCCACATCATGTACATCCACAAGATGGGGATCCTAATTATAATAAGATATACTTCATGCTTGTATAAATATGTCAAAATGACTCTACTGATGTGTATAAATAAAAAGAACTAGTTAGAAAAAGGATTAAACATACCACAATACAATAATATTGGGTGACTTTAACATGCCTCTCTCACCACTGAATATATCATACAAACATAAACTAAGTAAAGATTCTACAGAACTAAAAAAATATATAATTAATAATATGTGTCTAAAAAACATTTATAGAATATTTCTTTCATCAATGATTGAATTCACTTTTTTCTCAGTAGCACATGGAACATTTTCTAAATAGACTATATTTTAGATCAAAAGCAAATCTTAGCAAATCCAAAATAATAGAGATAATACCTTGCATTCTATCAGATTATAATGGAACAAAATTAGAAATTAATAATAAAATTAAAAATGGAAATTATTCTAACACTTGGAAAGTTAATAATACACTTTTGAATGATGAATAAATACCACAAAAAAACAGAAGAAGTTAAAAATATGTATATGTATATGATAATAGAGAAACAACATATCAATATTGCTGGAATAGTATAAAGGCAGTGCTAAGAGGAAAGTTCATAGCATTGAGCTCATACATTAAAAGAATAAATATTCCAAATAAATAAATAAAAGAATAAAGATTCCAAATAAGTAATCTACATCTCAAGGCCCTAAAAAGGAAGAAACCAACACCCAATTCAGAAGAAGACAGTCAATAACAAAAATCAGAGCTGAAATTAGTGAAATTGAAAATAAAAAATACAAAGATCAATGAAACAAAGAGTCAGTTTTTTGAAAGGATAAACAAAATTGATATACCCTTTGTAAAACTAAATAAAAGAAAAAGGAAAAAACTCAAATTAACAAAATTTGAAATGAAAAAGGAATATCACCACAGACACTATTGAATCCCAATGGATCATCAGAAAGTATTCTGAAAATTTATATTCCAATAAGCTAGAAAATCTTGAAGGTATTGACTAACTTTTGTGGACATATAACCTACCCAAATAAGCAAGAGGATATAGAGACTTAAACAGATCAATTTCAAGTAATAAAATTGAAGCAGCTATCAAAATCCTTCCAACAAAGAATGAATCAGGACTGAATGGATTCCCAGCTAAGTTCTATAAGACATTTAAAGAAGAAGTAATAACAATTCTCTTCAAATTATTCAATGGAATAGAAAAAAAGATAACACTTCCAAATTCATTTTATGAAGCCAGAATCTCCTTGAAACTAAAACCAAACCAAGATACACCAAGGAAAGAAAGCTTAAGACCAATATCCTTGATAAACATAGATGCAAAAATGCTTAATAAAATATTGGAAAATTGTATACAGAAACACATTAAAAAGATCATGTTTCATGATCAAGTAGGTTTCATCCAAGGAATGCAATGTTGCTTCAACATACGGAAATCAACAAATGTAATTCGCCACATCAAAAGGCTTAAAGGGCAAGAATCACATGATAGGCTAAATATGGCAAACCCAAGGGCAACATTATATTGAATGGAGAAAAATGGAAGTATTCCTTCTAAATATAGAAACAAGACAAGGATGTTCACTTTCACCACTCCAATTCAGCATAGTCCTTGAAACTCTAAACAGAGCAATCAGGCAAGAGAAAGAAATTAAAGGGAAACAAATAGGAAATTATCTGTTTGCTGATGACATGATCCTATATTTACAAGATCATAATACTATCCAGAAGACTTCTAGAGCTAATAAATAAATTCAGAAGCTACCAGGATACAAGATCAACATTCATAAATCAATCATGTTCCTATGTTCCAATGATGAATCTGCTCAAAGAGAAATTAGAAAAACTATCTTTCAAGAAGGCAGAGTAGAGAAGGCCACTTTCTTAGCTGCTCCATGGTGTGAAGCCACAAGAGCAGATAGGCAGTGTCTCCGCATGGTGGGTGAAAAAAAAAAGGGGGAGGATCTTTATTGGTATTGAATGCCAGACATTCAAAGCAGATCAGGAACTCTGGAGGTTGGATATGATAAAATAACAAAGAAATTCCAGCACATCATTTTTTGCCACCACCAGAGGTGCCAGCCAGACTGGTCCCTCCACAAGCAAAGTGGAGGGATAAGAGAATTAAAGGAACTCCCATTTTTAGAAGGCCTGAGGCATGCCTGCATGTAGAGAGATCAGAGATCAAAGATACTCCAGACTAAACTGAAAGGCATGTGCAGGAAAGAAGCCACATCTCTCCCAGCTGCCTACGAAGGGCAGAGGAAAAAAATATTTTGTAGCCATGACACAAGGGCCTAGCAGCTGTGTGAGCTAATTCCTTGCAA
This sequence comes from Urocitellus parryii, assembly GCF_045843805.1. NCBI lineage: Eukaryota > Metazoa > Chordata > Mammalia > Rodentia > Sciuridae > Urocitellus > Urocitellus parryii. Next base: position 150,149,269 of record NC_135532.1, read on the forward strand.
AACCACTGTTTGGCCCAAACTATAGGCCTGGCAAACACATGCTGCCCGACATAGACTGTACCTAAGTGACCAAGAGAAATTAAATGTGGAGAGAGGTTTACACATGGGAATACAGGTTGAGGAAACCCACACAATTGCCGTTCCCCCTCCAATCCAGCTACCTGCAGGGAGAAATGTGCTTAGCCAGGAATTCAAAAGGGCAGGGACAGGAGAGATTGAGTTTGGAAACTGAACCCAAAACATCAGGAAACATTGTGTCTGCTGGTCAGAGAGTGGACTAAGAATTGGCTCCTTCACCACACAAGTGGAACCTAGAGAAGATCCCTGGGGTGTAGTATTCCAACATGGAACAGCAACTGCTGGGTCCTGGAGGTGCATTGATTTCAAATCTTCATCTAATCACTATTCAATGAAAAACCTGGAGCCTCCCTAATTCTAAACCCTGCCTGCAGGAGTTCCCCCATGGGATTTCCTCTCACACTCCAGCAACCACACGCTGAGGGTGGAGCAGGCATCAAACTCCACCCATCCCAGCTAACACTGCTAGGAAGGGAAATTGAGAATCTTTTAAACTCCAATGGAAACAATTCTTTAACTTATCATTGAGATTTTCTTTTTTCTTTTTGCTTTTCTCTGTTTAATTGTAACATAAATGGTTCATGGACACTTACATACATTCATTTGTTTTTTTCTCTTTTCTACCATTTTTTAAGACAGTTGTTTGTTTTTCATGAATCAGTATTTTGAGGATTAGCATACTTGATTTTGTTTTATATTCTTTTACTTTTGTTTTTAATTTTTAAAAAATTTTTATTTCATATATTTTCATTTATCTCATCTTTTTCCCTTGATATTCTCTAACAGTCAATCTCTATTGTTCTCTCTTTCAATCTTCCTTTAATTTTTACTTATATTTACTCTCCTCCTCCCTAGTAATCATTATATTCTATATAATGTCTGTTCTCTCACTGTTATGGTTTGAATATGAGGTGTCCTCCAAAAGCTCATGTGTGAGACAATGCAAGAAGGTGTAGATGGGAAATTATTGGGTTATGAGAGTCTTAATCCAATCAGTGAATTCATCCTGTAACGGGATGAACTGAGTGGAAACTGAAGGTGGGTAGGGTGTGGCTGGATGAGGTAGGTCACTGGGGTATACATTTTGTATCTGGTGAGTGGAGTCTCTATGGTCCCTTATCATCAGGTGAGCTGCTTGCCTCTGCCATGCTCTTCCACCATGATATTCTGCCTCAACTTAGCCCCAAGAAACAGAACTGGCCTTTTATAGACTGAGACCTCTGAATCTGTAAGCTCCTAAATAAACTTTTCCTCCTACAAAATTGTTCTTGTCAGGTCTTTTAGCCACAGCAGTGAAAAATCTGACTAAAACAACCTCTGTCCACCATTTAAAATTGTAAACCCTTTGGCAAACTCACTGCTTCTATTATGGGCAATAATTGACCACATCATTTCTGTTCATTGTGAAAATTAACACTATAGATGTCACAATAGGAATTATTTGGTTTAATGATGTATATTGTTTGTATTGGTTATTATTATTTGTCTCCCTATAAATAGTGAGGTACTGGAAATCTTCAGGGACATTATAAGTGCACAGGGTAAAAAATCTAATGCCTCCAGTTCATATTGTTAGATGGGCAGACACACAAACAAGATGAAGAAGCAAGGAAACAAATCACCCCAAACAAATCAAAATACTTCAATAACAGAATCCATTGACACCACAGTGGAAGAAATGTCAGAGAAGTTTAGAGTGTTCATAGTTAAACTGATCTGTGAGGTAAAGGATGATATAAGGAGTGAAATCGGAAGGAAAATACAGGAATTGAAAGATCACTTCAATAAAGAGACAGAGATTCTGAAAAAATTTAAGCATAACTCCTCGAAATGAAGAAATCAATAAACCAAATCAAAAACTAAATGGAAAGCATCCCAAGCAGACTAGAACACTTAGAAGACAGAGTTGCAGGCAATGATGATAAAATATATAATCTTGAAAATAAAGTTAACCATGGAAAAAGATGTTAAGAGACCATGGACAGAACTTCCAAGAAATATGGAATAATATGAAAAAATCAAATATAAGATACTGCGCCCCTCCCCTGACTCAGGCAATGGCAAGGCCCTACTGAGGTGGATGGCGCAAGGCGTCTATCCTCTGGAGGAGCGCAGTATGTTTCTGGGAATGGGCTGATTTGTTTCTGTATTCCTTTAATAAGTATAGTTTCGACTTCTCATATGACCATTAAGTATAAAGGAAAAATCATGACTTTCCCAATTAATGCAACTACTTCTAAAGCATAGATCTGTTTGCTCTAAATGCAATGATTCAGCTGTGGAGTGTAAATTGTTAATGTCTAATGAAAAACTCCCTGTATTCCTGTCAAGGAAGTTTTTGAGAAATTAAATTAAAATCTAGAGAAGAAAAATTAATGTTAAGAAGACAGATTAGTGCTTAGTACTGGGCAACTTGTTCTTGTTCCTGTGCACAATGGTTTGTGCTCTTACTTTTGTTTGATTAAAAGTAATAACAAGTCAACCACTTGCCGTAACCATGGCTCCGGTTCCAGTCAGTAAGTCAAGAAAGAATAGTCAAGGTATAGGCCAATAGTTTGGGACATTTGTAACTATTATTAAAAGTTAACTAAGCAGAAACTGCTCAAAACAAAATTCGAACTGAAAGTACAAATGCTTGCTTATGCATAAGCCAAGATATATTCTTCTATTCTAATTGTAGCTACGTAATATTTTGTTTCTTTGAATAATGATTCCTGTTTTGTAACCACAAAGTACTGTGAGCCTGCCAAGATGAAAAGTATATATGATCAACTTCACAAGTAAAGATTGGGATCAACACCTTCACTTTGGTGTCTGTGTTGTTTCTCCACCCCCTCTTTCGCCAACTCCTCACCATCCGTTCGTCTCCTGAGACCCCCTGTTGGAGCTGGTCTCTGACAATAAGACTTATCAGGTTAGGTAAAGTCTCAAAAATATAAACCAATAGAATTCACAATCTTTTCAGTGCAATAATTTCATAAAATTTTCAAACGTTAAAAATTAAATGGAAAATAAAATACAGGAGACTTACAGGACCCCAAGTGTACAAAATTACAACAGACTCACACAAAGCTATGTTATATTATGAAAACGTATCACATACAGAATAAAGATAGAATTTTAAGGGCTGTCAGAGAGGAAAAAAAAAAAAACAGGCCACACTAGGGGAAAGTCAATCAGATCTCAGATGACCCTCAAAGCCAGGAGGTCTTAAAATAATATATACCAAGCTCTGAAAGAAAATCGATGCCAGCCAAGAATACTATATCACGAAAAGTTAAGCTTCAGAATTGATGATAAAATAAAAATCTCTCATGGTAACCAAAAATTTAAAGAATTCACGACTAGAAAGCCTGCACTATAATATATTATATAATATATAATAAAATATTTCATGAAGAAGAAATAAAAAATAAAACTGAAAACCAGCAAAGGGAGGAACTACACTAAAAGAACAGTGAATTGACTGAGAAACTAATTAAAATTAAAAACCATAAATATGATCATATGGTAAAAAAAAAATTTAAAATAAATAAATAAATAATAGAAAAATAAAAAAGAAATAAAGAAATAAAAACTAAAAAAATAAAAATAAAATAACCTTAAAAAAACAGAAATAAGTTAACATGACAGGGAATAAAAAATCATATCTCAATAATAATATTGAATGTAAATGTCCTAAACTCACCAATCATAAGACACAGACTGGCAAATTGAATTAAGAAACAATACCCAACAATATACTATCTCCAAAAGACTCACCTCATAGGTAAAGATATCCATAGACTGAAGGTAAAATGTTGGGAAAAGGGGGCCAGGGTGTGACTCAGTGGTAGAGCACTTGCCTAGCATGCATGAGGCACTGGGTTCAATCCCTGGCACCACATAAAAATAAAAACAAATAAATAAAGGTATTGTGTTCATCTATAACTAAAAAAATATTTTAAAAAAAGTTGGGGAAAAATGTATCATTTATATAGATCTTATAAACAAGCAGAGGTTTCTATCCTCATATCAGATAAGGTAGACTTCAAGCCAAAGTTAATCAGAAGGGATAAAGAAGGTCATTTTGTACATCTTAAGGGAATTATGTGAGACATAACAATCATAAATATTTATGCCCCAAGCAATGGAGCATCTACAAATCTCAAACAAACCCTTCTCAATATCAAGAATCAAATAGACCACAACACAATAATACTGGGAGACTTTAATATGCCTCTCTTATCCTCCAAACGAAATCTAAATAAAGAAGCTATAGAACTAAACAATACAATGAATAATTTAGACTTAACAGACATATATAGAATATTTCCTCCATCAATGACTGAATACACTTTCTTCTCAGCAGCACGTGGATCCTTCTCTAAAATAGATGATATCTTAAGTCACAAAGCAACTCTTAGCAAATACAAAAAAATAGGAATAATACCTTGCATTCTACTGGATCATAATAAAATGAAATTAGAAATCAATGATAAAATTAAAAATAGAAGCTACTCTAACCCCTGGAGACTAAATAATATTCTATTGAATGACCAATGGATAGCTGAAGAAATCAAGGATAAAATTTTAAAAAGTCTTAAGAGTTAAATGACAATAGCAACACAATTTATCAAAATCTCTAAGACAGTATGAAGGCAGTTCTAAGAGGAAAGTTCATTGCATTAAATTCATTAATTAAAACAATAGTCACCAAATAAATAACCTAACATTATATCTCAAAGGCCTAGAAAAAGAAGAACAAATGAATACCAAAAACAGTAGAAGACAAAAATAATTAAAATTTGACCCAAAATCAATGATATTGAAACAAAAAAAATTCAAAAAAATCAACACAACAAAAAGTTTATTCTTTGAAAAAATAAATAAAATTGATAAACCCTTAGCCAAGCTAACCAAGAGAAAGAGAGAGGAAAAAAAATCTCAAATACTAAAATCCATGATGCAAAAGGAAATATCACAACAGGCACTACTGAAATATAGACAAAAATCAGAAACTATTTTGAAAATTTATACTCTAATAAAATAGAAAAACTTGAAGACACTGACAAATTTCTAGAAACATGTGACCTACCCAAATTGAGTCAGGAGGTCATAGAAAATTTAAACAGATCAATTTCAAGCAATGAAACTGAAGACATCATCAACAAAGAAAATACCAACAAAGAAAAGCCCAGGACCTGATGGATTCTCAGCCCAGTTATATCAGAAGAACTAATACAAATCCTCCTCAAATTATTCAACAAAATAGAAAAGGAGGAACCCTTTCAAACTCATTCTATGAAGCTAGTATCACCCTGATAACAAAACAAGACAAAGATACATCAAGGAAAGAAAACTTCAGACCAATTTCCCTGATGAACATAGATGCAAAAATTCTTACCAAAATACTGACAAATCACATGCAAAAACATTTTTAAAAAGATAGTGAACCATGAGGTTCAGCCCAGGGATGCAAGGTTGGTTCAACATACAGAAATAAATAAACATAATTCACCACATCAACAGACTTAAAGTCAAGAATCACATGATTATCTCAATAGATGCAGAAAAAAAAATTTACAAAATTCAGCATCCATTCATGCTCAAAACGCTAGAAAAACTAGGGATAATAGGAACATGCCTCAACACTGTAAAAGCTAGATATGTTAAACTCAAAGCCAACATCATTCTAAATGGAAAAAAATGTAATGCATTTCCTCTAAAAACTGGAACAAGCCATGGATGTCCTCTTTCACCATTTTATTCAACATAGTCCTTAAACTCTAGTCAGAAATTAAGAAAGAAATTAATGGGATGCAAAAAGAAGAGTTTAAAATATTCCTATTTGCTACTGACATGATTCTATATTTAGAAGACCCAAAAATGCTACCAGAAAACTCAGGGAACTCACAAATAAATTCAGCAAAGTGGCAGCATATAAAATTAACAACCATAAATCAATTGCATTCTTGTACACGAATGATGCAATCAAGTGAAAGAGAAATTAGGAAAACTATCCCATTCACAACTGCCTTAAAAAATATATTTCGAAATCAATCTAACCAAAGAGGTAAAGGACCTCTACAATGAAAACTATTGAGCACTACAGAAAGTAATTGAAGAAAATCTTACAAGATGGAAATACCTTCATGTTCTTGGACAGGCAAAGTAAATATTTTCAAAATGGTCATACTACCAAAAGTGCTATACGGATTCAATGTAATTACCATTAAAATGCCAATGTCATTCTTCACAGCACTAGAAAAGGCACTTATAAAATTCATTTGGAAATATAAGAGAACTGGAATAGCCAAAGCAATGCTTAGTAAGAAAAGCAAAACAGAAGGCATCACAATATCAGATCTTATAGTAACAAAAATAGCATGGTACTGACATAAAAACAGTCACAAAGACCAATAGAATAGAATAGAAGACACAGAGACAAATCCACATAAATATAGTTATCTGATACTGGCAAAGGTGCCAAAAACTTAAGTTTGAGAAACAATAGCCTTTTTAACAAATGGTGCTGGGAAAACTAGAAATCCATATGTAGCAGAATGAAATTTATCCCCTCTCTCTCACTCTGCACAAAAGTCAACTCAAAGTAGATAAAAGACCTAGGAATTAGACTAGAAACCCTGAATCTGCAAGAAGTAAATGTAGGTCCAACACTCCAACATGTCAGCACAAGAACCAATTTCCTCAATAAGTGAACTCCAACATGTCAGCACAAGAACCAATTTCCTCAATAAGTGGCATGACATCAAATTAAAAAGCTTCTGCACAGAAAAAGAAACAATTAAGAGTCTAAGGAGAAAGCCTACAGAATAGGAGAAAATCTTTGCCACCTACTCCTCAGGTAGGGCATTAACATCCATAACATACAAAGAACTAAAAAATCTTAGCACCAATAAATAAATAAATAAACCAATTAATAAATGGGCAATTTCTCAAAAGAAGAAGTATAAATGGCCAACAAATATGTAAAAAAAAATTCAAGATCTCTAGAAATCAAGGAAATGCAAATTAAACCTACATTTTTTGAAATTTCATCTCACTCCAGTCAGAATGGCAAGAATACAAGCAATGATAGATGTTTGTGGGAAAGAGGTCCACTCAGACATTGCTACAAAATGGTGCAACCACTCTAGAAAGCAGTACAGAGCTTCCTCAGAAAATTTGGACAGAATCACCATTTGACCCAGTTATCCCACTCCTCAGTATATACCCAAAAGATTTAAAATCAGCATACTACAGTGACACATACTACAGTGACATCAATATTTATAATGGCTCAATTCCCAATAGCTAAGCTATGTAACAACTTACGTGCCCTTCAACAGATGAATGGATAAAGAAAATGTGGTATATATACTATTTCTCAGCCATAAAAAAGAATTAAATTATTGCATTTGCCAGTAAATGGATGGAACTGGAGGCTCTCATGCTAAGCCAGTCCCAAGAAGTTGAAGGTCAAATGTTCTCTCTGATATATGGAAGCTAATCCAAAATAAGTGTGAGGGATATAAAAAAGATATAAAAAAGTAGATGAAGGGGATTGAAAGGAAGTTAAGAGAGATGGGATAAGGAAAGAACTTGGAATAAATCTGACCTAATTTTTCTACATATATGACTCTCACCATCATGTACATACATTCACAAAATACTAATTTAAAAAACACTATGTAAATAGCAAAAAGATAAGTAGAGTAGAAGGAAGGGAATAGAAGGATGGAGGAGGGAAAGGAAGGAAAATTAATGGAGACTGAATTATAACAAATTATATTCCATGCTTTTGTAATTTTGTCAAAATGAATCCTAATGTTGTGTATAAATAGAAAGAACCAATATAAAAATAAAGAAGAATGAGTAAGGAATTATGAGACATAACCGTAACCACCTGATATATAGAGACTGTTGCTATTTACTACTTATTACTGTGATTCATGCATTGAAACATTGTAGGCATCCCTGTTCCCCAGTGAAATGAATTTAGGTTAACTTTTTGCAGAACTAAAAGACTTTCTTGGATGACACTGTTAAGGAATGATCTTGTATGCAGAGTACATTAGACAGGTCCACTTGGCTAAACTAATTTGACTTTAGTTAAATGACACAAGAAAAGGCCTGAAGTATCTTCACACTTCACAGAAATTAAAGGGAAAGGAATATAAATGCCAATGACAAGAGCCAAGTAAAGTGTTCCACTCAGCCGAGTAGATAGAACAGAGGAATTGTGAGATATCTGAAGACCAGTTAAGAAACACCAGCCCCTGTCCAAAGTGAACTTAATCGCTCTGCTTGCATATACAGCAAGCAAGTTGGAAGTGGGAAATAAAGACCACCTTCAGAGAAGTACAGTCTTTACAGTCAGCAAAATGATGTCAAGAATTTTCACAGCATTCAACTGTTGGTGAGTGGTCTTGCATACAACCAAGCAGGCTACCCAGCATAAAGTTAAATATGTAATAGACTCATAAACGTCCATGGGTAAAGTAGAAATTACTCCCACAGTGGTAAAGACCCTTTTCACAAGACCCAGCATGTCAAAGATATTAATATCACCAGCCATTCTCCACCATTACAAAGATCTTCTTGTTCATATGCCCAAAATTGGGGTGTGAGTATATATGGTATCTTTTAGAGGGAAGAGACTCCTTATAAAAGATGTTTCCAAAACTCCCTGAAGAAGCAATTTCATAATACACACAGTAGGGTGTATTATGAAATGCTGGTATGGTAATTATGGAACAGAAAATGAACACCCAAAGATGTTCCCAAAGGAATTCCAAACACATAAAAGAAAAAAAAATGTTGTCAGCCCACTAGAATCAAGCTTATTCTTTCCAATTTACTTAATTTTCTTTAAAAATGGTCAAAAAATAAAATTTAAAGCCAGTCCTAAACATCAGTTGCTTGTATTTGGTATCACACTGGTCCTACAGTCAGCAAATAATGGTGGTAAATGATTCTGAGGGAAGGAGGTACACTCTAGGAATGAGGCCCTTGTGTAGAATACATTCCCCAGGTACTAACTCTAAATTGTTCTTCTTAGAATCTTTGTGAAGCCTGACCATACCCAAGTGGATAACAAACACAGGACACCATAATGAATAAATAAACACTGCTCATTCTGTGAAGAGAATTCCTAGGAAAATAATGCCTTACTTAAAAATTCTCTTTCCTCTTTAAATATTCCATTGCTTTCTAGAAATTTGTTTTCTAAGATTTCAGATCTGCCAATGATGTAATTAATAGTAATAATTATCAATATATAGCATTTGCAATTAATGACATTATTTTTCATAAATCTTTTCTCATTTAATACCTCTGAGGCTGGAATTATCATTATCAAGTTCAGTAAACAAACAATTAACACATAAAGATATGGAGGCTCAGAGAGGTAAATTTTCTTCTCTAATATGACACAGACTATGAAAAACTCACCAGATTTAAACTCATGTCTACTTTAAATTCTGTGGCCTTTTCTTTATACCATATTGCCTCTGACCAATAATGAGATGCTGAAAAGATTTTAAAACAATTTAGAAGGATTTCTACAGTATTTTCAAAATACAGGTGTGAAAAGGAAAGATACAGAAAACCATAACTATGCAACTTGTACTCATTCTTTGAAACAATAATTTTTGGGCTTCCTAATGTTACTTTGTTTCTACTACATGTTCCTTTCACAAAAGGTGCCATTGCCAAGTCATCATCACCAAATGGGAAAAGCTGCCCTTGGCAAGTCTCTCAGCCTGAGGACAATTTCCAAAATGTCAAGTGATTTTTTTTCTACTTCAAATTCTGCAATAGCATTTTAGCATAAATAAAAATTTCTATTTTTTACTCTGACATTTCATCTGGTAACACTGGAACTGAGCTTAGGCACAAGATTCCAACTAGTATAGCACAATCTGTGTTTACTATTCATAAATAATGTCCCATATAAATAAGAATTACACTCAAAGGGACAAAGAAGCTTTTGTGGTTATCATGGGAAGCGAGAATTTCCAAAATTATCCTAATATCAAGTCTTGACAGTTTGTTCTGTCATCAAGCTGTTGGTAGACCATTTTTCTTAAAAAACAAGGCTTCTCTGTTATTTTTATTACTGTGTAGACTGCTCTGGAGTCTTCTATTCAGTGCCCAGAACTTTCTGCTTATGTATAATCCTGGAAGGGTAGAATTATTTACTGAAGCCACTAATGTTGCTATATTACCTACAGCCTTAGTTGAAGGATTTTGTGTAAGAAAAACTATCAAACTTATCTTTGCAAACTGATCAAATCATTGGTTGACTGCCTTGTATCTTAAGCTAAGCATGGTTGGAGTATTCCAACAGGAAAAAAAAAAACTGGTGGGAAAATTACCGTTTTCTCAAATAATGAGCATTAGTCTCCTGTCCATAAAGGACACCACTTCTGGGAAATCAAGTTGTTTCGAAAGCTGTTACTTTCAGCCCGTTCTGGAATAGTGCATGTGGATGTATTTCCCTCAAACTCTATCTGGAGACCTGACATTGATTTTGATAGGAAAAGACTCTAAATCGCTGAAAAATATGTCAAGCCCCTCTGTATAGCCCACGAAATAAACACACTTTTACATGTAAATTGACAAAGCAAGCATGGTCAGGAATTTACTATTGATTTGGAAAAATCATTCCAGGGGAAGACATTTTTGATTGCCTATGATTCCTCAAAGCAGCTTGGAACAATCCTAGCTCTATCTTGTACAAAATGCATCACTGAACTTTGGAATAAGAGACATTATCATTTGATTTTAGAAAGGAGGTGAGATGCCATTGTTATTTGATTTTTGTATGAATTCCAGTTATTTTAATTTTTTATCATGGATAATTATGGACAAATTTAAAGGCAGGGAGACAAGTTCAGTAAACTCACATGCATGAGTTACCAGCCACATGAATCTAGTTGCCAATCTTCTAATCTCCTTTTGAACATGAGTCAAAAGATGACTTAGTTATCAATCCTCTCCTAGATATGGCTGAAGATATTTCACACCAACTAAATGCATTGCCCTGTTTTGTTTTTTGCTGCTCTTTGCTTATGTAATAATTTAGGTTCTTAATCTAATGTTGTGTACCCCATTCTTTTTTTTTTTAAACTGGAAATCAAACTCCAGGATGCTTAGCTGCTGAGCTATAGCCACAGCCTGTTTTTATTTTTAATTTTGAAACAGGATCTCACTAAGTTGCTTAGAGCCTCTAAGTTACTAAGGCTGGCTTTGAAATTGCTATCCTCCTGCCTCAGCCTCCCAAGATGCTAGAATTACAGGCATGAGCCACCATGTCCAGCTGCTCACCCCTTTTGTTAAATCAAAAGGAACAATCCAATGCAGCATTCAGCCAGCAGCCTATTAAAGGAAGTCATAGGCAATCCTACTCTGTGAGCCTGGAATCACTTTGTTTGGTTTCTAATCTTGCTCTTGCTCCATTCTATCCCAGTTGGTGCAGTTTCTAATTTCTCACCATTATCACTCCATGATGAACTTTCTTTTAACCAATTTGATATCTTTGCCCTTCTTTAAAGTAAGGGGTCCTCTTTGCCCTGTATGCCCACATTCACCCTTTTATTTGTCATTCCTTTGGACCCCAAGCCCTCCTGGAGAGGGATTTAGGAAACATGTCACATTTGGTCAAGGCTGCAGACGGGTCAGTGTGTGGCAATGCCATGTTTATAAGCTGTGAAGTCATCGTTCCCTCCCAGGGAGACTTGGCTACCATTGCTGTTTGGTGATGCTTTTACACTTACACCAACCAAGAGTCCGTCTGTCCACAGAAACGAAGAAAGATGTCATTGTTTGTCCTCTTACAACTGTTGAAGGTAATAGAGATACTTGCTGCCTCTTTTGTACTCACCTGATAACACAGGAACAACACAGAAAATGGATTCCAACATGCTTATTAAAACATATGCTTTTAGGCTGGGGATATAGCTCAGTTGGTAGAGTGCTTGCCTAGCATTCACTATGCCCTGGGTTCAATCCCCACCACCACCCAAAAAAAAGAGAGAGAGATAAACAACAACAAAAGACATGCTCGTGAAAATAATTTCTTTGCCAAAGAATCCAAAATTAAAAGTTTTGTTCTACTTAAGTGTTTGCAATAATATGCTACAGTGATTTTAGGTTCTAGTATCCAAAGTAATGTGAACAATAAAGGTTTGTTTAAACCCTATCTTGTCTTTGACAACCCAACATTTTGAACAGTAAGATGCACTAATCTGTTAGTCATTTCTTATCCCCTCTGAAGATCAAAAAAAAAGTATTAATCAATGATGAATAAGGCATGGATCTGGAGAGGTGTGTGTGCCTACTGGGACACATATGCATGTTGTAGAAGCATAAATTAGTTTTTATTGATTCTTCCAAGATTCCCAGGGTCTCTGATGTCAACAGCATGAATATGTAAATCAGTGAGTTCACAACTAGGAGCAAAATCTGCTACCAAAGAGCAGAGCAAGTTAACTAGTCCAGAATGAAACAAAAGGGCATAAAACTAATGACATTTTTTATAATATTATTCTAATTAGCTAATTAGGCTGGAACATCAATGGCTCATGAATGTTAAAAGAGAGACTTCTTTTGAGACTAAATTGTTCACCCACCATTCAACTTTCTTCTCACTCTAGTATCTATCATCTAGCATGCTAATATCAACAGAACAAAATAAAAACTCAGCACAGAGGGGCCCTTGGAGAAGCAAAAACCATAAGGTTGAACATAAAATTCTTCTTGTCATGAAGTGATACACAGTCTAGGCTTCCCTATTTCTAGTTAGAAACTCTTTGATGCTCTCAATTTTTTAAATTTGAAATTTTTGAATTATTTGATTTTTACCTTTCCCTTTACTCTATATTTAGACAATCTTCAAACCTTACCAACTTTTCACCTTTATAAGGTGCATTTCTCAAATGCATTAATTTCTTTAAAATCTTCTGCTTCCACGTCTTCATCCCATCATGGCTGAAGTATGACAACAGCCTTTTAACTGTCCTCCTGCTCTCCATTTCCACCTATTCTAATATTATATACCATAGTGCCTGGGGAGAAAAATAAAGAGTCTCATAAAAGGCTTCTCACAGTCTATCAGAACAAATTCAAAATGTTACTTCACTGCTCTTCATACCCATGTAAATTGACCCACCAATTCCCAACCCAACACTTCAGCCCAGTTGCCTGCCCCCAACTCACATTATCCCTCTATTCCCCTATTATGTCCATGAGAACCTAAACTTTATTGGGAGCCATATTCAGACCTAACCTCCCTAGTTCAGCTTATTGGAGTCACAATGAATTCTCTCTCCCTCTGATGCTGTTAAACACAAGCAGATTTTCTGCCCCAATCCAGAATTTTCAGAATCATTTCACATTACTTGGGTCCTGTCATCCCAACTAGATTGCAAACTCTCTAAGATCAAGGGTGTGTGTTATACATCTTTGACTTTCCCGCAACATTCTCTTCTTGAAGAAACAAGTTGGGGAAAAACATTAACGGAACACGAGTCTTCTGTTAAATTATATAATATGTATTATATATAATTAACATAATCTATATTAATAAAACAAAGGGCTGAGGATGTAGCTAAGTGGTAGAATGCTTTACTAATGTGAAAGGCCCTCTATTGGATGCCAGGACCACAAAATAATTTAAATTAATTAATTAACAAAGGAACAGAGGGGAAGAACTAAATACAGTTTTTCCTTTATCAAGCTCTAACAAAAACTGTTCATCTCTCTGTATTCATTCTTTTATATACTTATTACTGACTTCTCATTTAGTGTAGTGTTGAAGAATCCTCACTCAGTAGGGACTTCATTCAAGTAAATATTTTCCTAAGCATTGAAGTATAGTCATACACTGAAACAACGCCCAGAAGTTTATAACTCAGAATTTAAAAAAATTTAAAAAATAAGAGCATTTTAAATAATGGGACTAAAAATTCATTTTTAAACTGACATTCAAATGAAGAGTGACTAAACATCACAAAACTCACTTGTACTAACTCATATTTATTTTTTAAAATAATAAATTAAAGTAAAACTTCGCCAAATTAACTTGTACAAAGAGGCAAATGGAGAATCAGACCCAGACATGCTCTCACACCTAGGCCGGGAGCCCCTCCACACCAGGCAGACAGAAGGCCCAGTCTGGGTAACGCCCTGCAGCAAGTCTGAGAGTCTGCATTGCTGACAGTCTGAGCCGATTGGCCAAATGGAGAGAATGCTGTGAAGTAAATGTCAAGAAAGTGATAAGAAAACACATGAAAACCACAATAAATCTACCAAACATCCAGAAATGCAGAAAATACAACATTTCTTGCAGTATTCATCTTGATAATTAAGAAATTGGAAATAATCTAAAATAGATCTCAATATGTGAATGACTAGTATAAATTTCAGGACAGCCATCCCAGAATTCTAAAAAAAAAAACATGCCAACAGAATCATACCATTCACAGAGACAAGGTGAAGCAAGCTGGGTAATGGGAAACCTGATTTTAAAATATGTGCAATTAGTTCAAATTTTTTAACATTTCAAAAGCCAAATAAAATAAGTCAAAGGGCCAGATGTGGCCCATACATCACCAGCTTGCTACTATGATATATGTAGTAAAATGTTTTTGAAAATTATTTGTTGAATATTTTTCAATAAAATGTTCTTTGTTTAATATTAGGGAAAATGAGCATAGTTCTAATTACTTAAAATATAGGAAAAAAAAACAGCTAGTAGGAAAAAAACAGCTAGTAGAAAAGACACCAAAATAATAGCCATGTGTGAAGGGAGATCATGGATGGTTTTATTTATACTTTTCGGTAATTTCAAAATTCTCATCAAATAGGATTTATTACCCTATTTTAAAATGTATTTTTATTTTATTAACATATACTAGCACATATTAATGGTATTCAGTGTGATCTATACATGAAAAAAAAGCATACTGTAATCACATCTAACCACCCTTCTTCTATACTCCCCAATCATTGGTAATCACTGTTCTATTTTGAGATTGACTTCTTTTGGTTTCCACATAAGAGAGAGAACATTCAATACTTGCCTTTCCAATTCTGGATTATTTTACTTAACATAATATCCTCTAGTTTTGCCCATTTTGCTGCAAATGACAAGATTTAGTCTTCTTTTTTTATTTTTTATTTTAGTTCTTCTTAATGGCTGAATAATACTCCATTTGTGTATATATGCCACATTTCATCTATTCACCAGTTGATGGGCACCTTGACTGATTCCAAATATAGCTGAATAGTGCTGCATTAAACACAGGTGTGCAAATATCTGTTTGGTACACTGATTTCATTTCCTTTGGATATATGCCCAGGAAAGGGATAGCTGGATCATGTAGTAGATCTATTTTTAATTTTTTGAGGCTCCACCATACTGTTCTCCACAGTGTTTTTACTAATTTACATTCTCAACAACAGTGAGCATTTATTTCTGTATTTATTTTGTTAAGGCATTCCAACTGGGGTAAGATGGTGTCTCATTGTAGTTTTTTTTTTATTGTTGGTTGTTCAAAACATTACATAGTTCTTGATATATCATATTTCACATTTTGATTCAAGCGGGTTATGAACTCCCATTTTACCTGGTATACAGCTTGCAGAATCACATCAGTTACACTTCCATTGATTTACATATTGATATACTCATGTCTGTTGTATTCTGCTGCCTTCCCTATCCTCTACTATCCCCCCTCCCCTCCCCTGCCCTCCCCTCTTCTCTCTCTACCCCCACTACTGTAATTCATTCCTCCCCCTTGTATTATTTTTCCCTTTCCCCTCACTTCCTCTTGTATCTAATTTTGTATAACCCTGAGGGTCTCCTTCCATTTCCATGCAATTTCCCTTCTCTCACCCTTTCCCTCCCTCCTCTCATCCTTGTTTAATGTTGGTCTTCTTCTCATACTCTTCTTCCCTAGTATGTTCTTAGCTACTCTCCTTATATCAAAGAAGACATTTGGCATTTGTTTTTTAGGGATTGGCTAGCTTCCCTTAGCATAATCTGCTCTAATGCCATCCATTTCCCACCAAATTCTATGATTTTGTCATTTTTTAATGCAGAGTAATACTCCATTGTGTATAAATGCCACATTTTTTTTTTATCCATTCGTCTATTGAAGGGCATCTAGGTTGGTTCCACAGTCTTGCTATTGTGAATTGTGCTGCTATGAACATCGATGTAGCAGTGTCCCTGTAGCATGCTCTTTTTAGGTCTTTAGGGAATAGACCGAGAAGGGGAATAGCTGGGTCAAATGGTGGTTCCATTCCCAGCTTTCCAAGAAATCTCCATACTGCTTTCCAAATTGGCTGCACCAATTTGCAGTCCCACCAGCAATGAACAAGTGTACCCTTTTCCCCACATCCTCTCAGCACTTGTTGTTGTTTGACTTCATAATGGCTGCCAATCTTACTGGAGTGAGATGGTATCTTAGCGTGGTTTTGATTTGCATTTCTCTGACTGCTAGAGATGGTGAGCATTTTTTCATGTACTTGTTGATTGATTGTATGTCCTCCTCTGTGAAGTCTCTGTTCAGGCCCTTGGCCCATTTGTTGATTAGGTTATTTGTTATCTTATTGTCTAATTTTTTGAGTTCTTTGTATACTCTGGATATTAGGGCTCTATCTGAAGTGTGAGGAGTAAAGATTTGTTCCCAGGATGTAGGCTCCCTATTTACCTCTCTTATTGTTTCTTTTGCTGAGAAAAAACTTTTTAGTTTGAGTAAGTCCCATTTGTTGATTCTAGATATTAACTCTTGTGCTATGGGTGTCCTATTGAGGAATTTGGAGCCCGACCCCACAGAATGTAGGTCATAGACAACTTTTTCTTCTATCAGATGCCGTGTCTCTGATTTGATATCAAGCTCCTTGATCCATTTTGAGTTAACTTTTGTGCATGGCGAGAGAAAGGGATTCAGTTTCATTTTGTTGCATATGGATTTCCAGTTTTCCCAGCACCATTTGTTGAAGATGCTATCCTTCCTCCATTGCATGCTTTTAGCCACTTTATCAAATATAAGAAAGTTGTAGTTTTGTGGGTTGGTTTCTGTGTCCTCTATTCTGTACCATTGGTCCACCCGCCTGTTTTGGTACCAGTACCATGCTGTTTTTGTTACTATTGCTCGGTAGTATAGTTTGAAATCTGGAATCACTATACCACCTGATTCACACTTCCTGCTTAGTATTGTTTTTGCTATTCTGGGTCTTTTATTCTTCCATATGAATTTCATGATTGCTTTCTCTATTTCTACAAGAAATGCCGTTGGGATTCTGATTGGCATTGCATTAAACCTATAGAGAACTTTTGGTAATATCGCCATTTTGATGATGTTAGTTCTGCCTATCCATGAACAGGGTATATTTTTCCATCTTCTAAGGTCTTCTTCAATTTCTCTCTTTAGGGTTCTGTAGTTTTCATTGTATAAGTCTTTCACCTCTTTTGTTAGGTTGATTCCCAAGTATTTTATTCTTTTTGAGGATATTGTGAATGGAGTGGTTGTCCTCGTTTCCATGTCAGAGGATTTGTCGCTGATATACAGGAATGCCTTTGATTTATGCGTGTTGATTTTATAACCTGCCACTTTGCTGAATTCATTTATTAGCTCTAATACTTTCTTTGTAGACCCTTTTGGGTCTGCTAGGTATAGAATCATGTCATTTGCAAATAGTGATAATTTAAGTTCTTCTTTTCCTATTTTTATGCCTTTAATTTCTTTCGTCTAATTGCTCTGGCCAGTGTTTTGAGAACTATGTTGAACAGAAGTGGTGAAAGAGGTCATCCCTGTCTTGTTCCAGATTTTAGAGGGAATGCCTTTAATTTTTCTCCATTCAGAATGATGCTAGCCTGAGGCTTAGCATCAATTGCTTTTACAATGTTGAGGTATGTTCCTGTTATCCCTAGTTTTTCTAGAGTTTTGAACATAAAGGGATGCTGTACTTTGTCGAATGCTTTTTCTGCATCTATCGAGATGATCATATGGTTCTTATTTTTAAGTCTATTGATGTGGTGAATAACATTTATTGATTTCCGTATAATGAACCAGCCTTGCATACCAGGGATGAATCCTACTTGATCATGGTGCACAATTTTTTTGATATGTTTTTGTATCCAATTCGCCAGAATTTTATTGAGGATTTTTGCATCTAGGTTCATTAGAGATATTGGTCTGTAGTTTTCTTTCTTTGTAGTGTCTTTGTCTGGTTTCGGAATCAGGGTGATGTTGGCCTCATAGAATCAATTTGGAAGTTCTCCCTCTTTTTCTATTTCCTGAAATAGCTTGAAAAGTATTGGTATTAGTTCCTCTTTAAAGGTTTTGTAAAACTCTGCTGTATACCCATCCAGTCCTGGGCTTTTCTTAGATGATAATCTTTTGATGGTTTCTTCTATTTCCTCAATTGATATTGGTCTGTTTAGGTTGTCTATATCCTCCTGACTCAATCTGGGCAGATTATATGACTTAAGAAATTTATGGATGCCTTCACTATCTTCTATTTTATTGGAGTATAAGGATTCAAAATAATTTCTGATTATCTTCTGTATTTCTGAAGTGTCTGTTGTGATCTTGCCTTTTTCATCCCGTATGCTAGTAATTTGAGTTCTCTCTCTTCTTCTCTTCGCTAGCATGGCTAAGGGTCTGTCAATTTTATTTATTTTTTCAAAGAACCAACTTTTAGTTTTGTCAATTTTTTCAATTGTTTCTTTTGTTTCGATTTCATTAATTTCAGCTCTGATTTTAATTATTTCTTGCCTTCTACTTCTTTTGCTGTTGTTTTGCTCTTCTTTTTCTAGGATTTGGAGATGAAGTATGAGATCATTTATTTGTTGGTTTTTTCTTTTTTTAAGGAATGAACTCCAAGCAATGAATTTTCCTCTTAGAACTGCTTTCAATGTGTCCCATAGATTCCGATATGTAGTGTCTGTGTTTTCATTTAACTCTAAGAATTTTTTAATTTCCTCCTTGATGTCTTCTAAAACCCATTGATCATTCAGTAACCTATTGTTCATTCTCCAAGTGATGCATGATTTTTCCTTCCTTCTTTTATCGTTGATTTTCAGTTTCATTCCATTATGATCAGATAAGATGCATGGTATTATCTCTACTCCTTTATATTGTCTAAGAGTTTCCCTGTGACATAATATATGATCTATTTTTGAGAAGGATCCATGTGCTGCTGAGAAAAAAATGTAGCTGCTTGATGTTGGGTGGTATATTCTATATATGTCAATTAAGTCTAGGTTGTTAATTGTATTATTGAGTTCTATAGTTTCCTTATTCAGCTTTTGTTTGGAAGATCTGTCCAGTGGTGAGAGAGGTGTGTTGAAGTCTACCATGATTATTGTATGGTGATCTATTAGACTCTTGAACTTGAGAAGAGTTTGCTTGATGAACATAGCAGCACCATTGTTTGGGGCATATATATTTATGATTGTTATGTCGTGTTGGTGTATGGTTCCCTTGAACAGTATGTAGTGTCCCTCTTTATCCCTTTTGATTAACTTTGGCTTGAAATCTATTTTATTTGATATGAGTATGGACACTCCTGCTTGTTTCCGCAGTCCATATGAGTGATATGATTTTTCCCAACCTTTCACCTTCAGTCTATGTATATCTTTTCCTATCAAATGCGTCTCCTGTAGGCAGCATATTGTTGGGTCTTGTTTTGTGAGCCATTCAACTAGCCTGTGTCTCTTAATTGGTGAGTTTAAGCCATTAACATTTAGGGTTATTATTGAGATATGGTTTGTTCTTCCAGCCATATTTGTTTATTAATGCTACTAAACCTGATTTGTTTTCCTCTTTGATTATTTTGCCCCCTTTACTGTCCTACCTCCCACTGTTGGTTTTCATTGTTGTTTTCCATTTCCTCTTCCTGTTCATTGTAGTTTTTATTGGCACTTTCATGATGGTTCATGATAGTGAGCATTTTTTTCATATATTTTTTGGCCATTTGCATTTCTTCTCTTGAAAAGTGTCTATTCAGATCACTTGTCCATTCTTAAAATTGTATTATCTGGAGTTTGTTATTAAGCTTTTTGTGTTCTTTCTGTATTCTCAATATTAACACTCTGTCAGATGAATAACTGGGAAATATTTTCTCGTATTCTAATAGATTGTCTCTTTATTCTGTTGATTGTTTCCTTTGGCATACGGAAGATTTTAGTTTGATAGAATACCATTTTTGCTTGTTTCTTGTGCTTTGGGGTCCTATTCAGAAAATCATTGCTTGTACCAATGTCTTGAAGTGCTTCTCCTGTTTTCCTCTAATAGTTTTACTTTTAAGACTGTGAACCATTTTGTGCAGGGTGAGAAATAGTGGTCAACATTCAATCCTCTTTTAGTGGACATCCAGTTTCCCCTAAACCATTTATTAAAGAGGTTGTCCTGTCTCCAATGTATGTTTTTGGTATCTTCATTAAGAATCAGTCAGCATAAAGAAGGAAAAATGTATTGGCTGAGCCCTTCCTATGGGTTCAACATTAATGTTGCATCATTGATTGGGTGATGCACATAAAAGGGACAACTTACAAAGATTAGCTTCTATTTATTTTTCTAATCTGTCATGTTAAAACGTTGTGTGTATATGGTTATGAGATCCCACTTTTTTAAACCATTCCAAAACTGCCTAATGTAATATCATTAACTGGTTAGAAACAATGTCAAAGCAGTTGTAAAAATAATGCAATGAAGAATTACATATAAAGCACTTAGCCCAAGACAGTCAATAAATGGTAACTTCAAAATATTCAGAATTTATAGGGACTAGAGATGCCTTATTCTCAAATGAGGACTAAAAATGAGGGATTACATTACTTTTTTGAGGCTAACAATAGATATGTAATGGCAAAACCAGGAATAAGTTTGTAAAATGAGTAACTGCCAACAGAAATATACTGCATATAAGTATAAACTGGATCTATCTTTTTTTCAAAAGGGAGGAAGAACGAGATGCTATGGCAGTTCACTTTTTATATCATCAATTTGAGATTGATTCAGTTTTACTTTTTAGTCTTATACCCAAAGGTTATTACTATACGGCAGAATCATGTGCGTATTTGAAATGTTTTCTGTTGCATTCAAAGGCTACATTTGGTATGGTTTTATTTAGATGAATTTACAAAAAGAGAACCTAGGGCCTTATGTGTGCTAAGCAAGAACTCTACCACTGAGCTACATTCCCAGCCCAAAGAAGAGACTTTAGACTGTCTACATGGCTTAATATACATTTTAGAATTGAGAAACTAGCTGAGTAACACAGTGGCCACATCGCAGGACCAGCCTTCAGAAATCAGGCACTCCCTGGGTTGTTTTCACACTGCCTTTTCTTGTTCTTGCCTTCCAGCTTCAGCTGCACCCTTCCAATTGCCTGCTTCTGCAGAGCTCTAGCAGCACCTGATGAACCCAGCCTAATTCCATCTTAAGATTGGGAGCCTTCTTGTCACAAAGTCATGAAAAGTTAATTTCTGTTTTAGTATAAATTATTACAATTCCTAAACTTGTTTGGAATTTTTTCCCATGCCTTGAACTCACTCATGCCTGGCTCCCCCTGACCAGATAACACCCTCTCTGAAACCTCAGTGCTGCCTCATAAATTCTGATGTTGGGATCTGAATTTACTCCCTATCTTGAAATATCATGCCATGTAGATCATTAACCTTCTATCTGCCTTTGTATTATGTTTGTCAAAATCCTGTTAGCTGTAAGTTCTCAAGACACCCCACTTTGCAGCTTTTTGTGCTATAAAACCTTGTTCCTGGAGATCTGGGGGGCTGGTCTCTAGCCTGTATTAGGAGAGATAGGCTCTGATCAGTTCTCTTTGTGTACACAAATACAAGCTTGCTTTAATTTGATTTAAAATTGGAGTTGGTGGTCTTTTCTTTGCTTCAGGATTCAACACACCAGGACAGCAGTTCTTGCCTAGTATGAGTCATGTAAGCCTAGAAGCAAGGACAAAAAACTTCCTCATGAAGAGGCTACTCTTGACAGAGTGCTCCTTTGTTCATTGATCCATTTTCCCTCTGCTGACCATGGACTGTCTCATCTCAGATGCCATGTTGGGCTCAGGGCTCTTGTGTTGGACTCCTGCATTCTGTAGTAGTTTCTGGCTCCCACTGAGTTAACTTCAGAAACACTTGCCTTTAACTTGCCAGCACCATGCTGACCTTGGTTCAGCCTGACCTTGAAACCATTATCTATGGCTCAATTACTAGCTTTTCTGAAGCATCTCCACACTACTCCTTACACGAACCCACTGTGTCCCAGATTCTAACCCATCTGGTTGAGTGGAAACCATGTTCCTAATCCTTTTAATTCTTCTTGACCAAGTCTCTAATTCCTGATTTTTCACAAACCAGCAATAAAATGTGATTCTAAATGTAACTCCTTTGAGAGTATTAGCTCAAATACTGGCCATAAGTTTTTAAGGTTATGCTTATCATAGCCTGTTTACCCCTCTTCTGTTTTTGCTCCCTGTTTGGTCAAAGTTTATGACTTATCTCCTGTCTTTATTAGCCAATGTGTGCCATTCTAGAACTCTTTGAAACAAGGTGTTTAGAGACTTAGAAGAGCATTGTCTCTGATGTAAACATTTCCAGGAATTACAAGATGATGTACTAGATAATCTGAGATAATCATGTGACTTTTAGCAAAACAAATTTATTCACAACTACTTTTATGTTTGTATTAGCTGAATATAAAAATTATTCCACATTCTCCAAACTCAAGCTAAATAACAGTGAGAGGAAATTCATTTGCCTGTCAGGAAGATTTAAATTTTTACCATGGTTGTGTGTGGATTGCCTATTGTCATATTTTTCAATAATTTCAGAATCACATAGGACACCCAAACAAGCAGCAGATCAAAAAGCATAAGAAAAATAACAACAGTGCTCTTATTTAAAAAAAAGAAAGATTCTCTAGGAATGTACATTAATGATCATATTCACATGTAGATCAATGGATTTTATTTAGTGTCTAGTTTCTTGACGAGAAGGGAAGATATAGTGTTATCTGCCACATTCGTACCAGCCACTTCAACAATTGCATTTCAGCCTCTGTTTGCAGCTGCTCAGCCCAGCAGTCCCTCCTATCCACTTGGCACCGTGGACAACCTCAGACACAAGGCTTCTGTGAACGTGATGACTTTGAATCTCAGACACTGAGCTCACATAGTAACTATGAGTACATTCAGGTCTCCATGGCCAGAATAGAAAAGGATGCCAGAGTTAGAAGCCATTAGCAACTCACAACATGCAGAAGAATGAGAAGTCAACTTAAGGAGAAGAGTAGGGTACACTGCATGTCCCTGTCAGCACAAAGGCACATCCCTCACCAGTGGTGCTGAAATAGGAGTTAGGTTCCCAGGCCTGGGAAGGCTTGAGAGTTCTCTACTGCCATACTTTAGGTCTGGGCAAACAGGTAAGTTCCAGAAAATCAAGTCTCATTCTCTGTTAGCTAGAATCGCTGTACTTTTCAGTCTTTCAGATAACAAAAGGAAGCTTTAAAGAGGCTCAGTTTTCCAGATATTTGACTCCCTGTTTCTGCTTCTGAGGAATGGTTTTATACCTGGGGATACATAGGAATATTAGTTCCTCCTTAAATTAGGCCAAAACTTGAGAGATTTAAAACATTACATTTCACTTCACATAACTTGGGAATAAAAAAATTAAAAATGATGAATATTTTAGGTAATCATTTGACCCTAACCCTCACTTTAAACCAAACAGCATTATTTGGGAACAAAATTTTCTAAGACAACTATATAGAAACACTGGACCAAATGAATTGCAAGTTAGCACATTTGTCTCTGCAGGCAGCCCTACAGCACTCTCCTTTTTCCCCAGGGAGTTCAGGAACAGAGAGCCAGGATACTACCTGTTGTGCAGTTGACATATGGTACTTGAGGGGTGACAGTCATGATGTAAATGTGTCCATGGAGAGCAGCTCAGAGCATTAGAAGCCAGGAAGAAGAAGAAATGATTAAATATCCCAATCAGGGTGGTTCCTGCCTGGAAGGCTGCAGAAATGCTAGAAAACCTAGTGTTTATAACATGTTCATTAACATTATCAGATTCTTATTCTTATAAAATTTGAGAAGAATTGCCTGCTTGTATAGATCTTTCCAAAACAGCAATGTATATTTTAAGTCAAAACTCAAGATTGTCTTCAAAGTAGAATAATGTCTAAATCTGCTCATTAATGGAAAGTCTACTTAAGTTTGCAACTTTGCCGTTCCAAGTTAAATCCTGACTTTGAAACATCACTGGCAAATCTGAAAGTAAAATAAGAAAAAGTGAAGCAATGGAAAAACCTCCCCTGGCTCACAGTGTTGAACAGAAGGTATTTCCAATCCTCAACATGTGTTTTAGTGCTTTCTTTTATGAAGAGGAAAGATCATTCCATAACTGTGTCATGGAGATCACTTCAGAAGAAAAACAAATTTCTCTCGAAGTAAGTTACCTTTATTTTTGCATTTGTAAAAGAGACAACATTTAGAGAGAGCGATTCTCCGACTTAATCTCCTTCTCTATGTACTTTGAAGAGTATCATCTAATCTGGAAATAGGCCATTAAATCAATTTTCCTGGCAGAAAATGAAACACGGATTATTGATTGATTATTTACCTAAAATGAAATCGGCACTACATGAATGAAAGAGATGTGGATATTCATTTTACTTATGGTGTCCCAAGTTCAAATGATTTATATATATATATATATATATATATATATATACATATATATATATATATATATATATATATATATATATATATATTTAAGAACAATTTTTCTTTAGAACATCAATCTTCTCATTTTGTAGTAAATAAGACACTAATACAAGAAAGCCAAACATTTTTTGAGAAAAAAAACTTTCTCAAAAGATTTCTATATAATATCTTTAAAAGTAGAAGAGTGGTGATAAAGGTGCATATGAATCAATTGTCCCTAAAAAATACTATTAGAAGCTACACCAATATCTGTTTTCAAATAACTATAACTTAGTTTTTCCTCAGACTGTGAAAAATTTTCCAATCTACTATATTTTTCTGTACCTTCCAGGCAAGAGCCATTTATAGTGAGCAGTCAAAAATGGGTTTTTCAACAACCAAAAAAAAAAATGGGTTTTCCTCATCCATTAGAGAAAATAGTGAGCATTTGTTTTATCACACAGGAACAAGTTTAGCCAATTATGCATCCCACCAAGTGACAGTGTTTTTCTCAGCAAAGGAAAGAAATGGGTGATTTCTTTACTCATGCCACCTTCTCTGCTGCTTCTATTTTATTCTTCCCTACACGATACAGAAATAAATGAGGAATGAAATCATATTTTTATAAAAACCTTTAAAAGATAAAAAAAATGCTGTCTGTGTATACTATACTTCCAAGTTCATCAACAGAAAGCAGAGTTGAATATTTGTTCCTATAAACCTACCTGTTTTCACCCCTCAGCGCCACAGGGAGCTTCTTGCAGCACTGCCCACACCATTCACTTCTCTACCCCTTCTCCTTCCTTGAGTCCACGGTTAAGAAACTCACACAGGTACTATATCTGGATGTAGTGTTCCACATACTGTTAGATTTTTGACCCATGAATTACTTAATGAAATAAAATACATATAATGAATGTATGAATATGATCTTTGGAAACAGTTATTTTTTCTTAAAAGTGGTTCGTAAACTACTCATAGGTCCACCTAATTTGTTCCTGGAATGCAAAATAATCATTTATTTACTAGTCATAATACAGATATCTACAAATGACCCATTATCTCAAGACAATTGAATTAATAATTATTGTAGACTAAGTCATAAAGGAACAAGATATGGTCCTAATGTCAAAGAACTCAGTTTTGGGGAAAGTCAGTGATGTAGACAAAGTTACTATAGAGTCTTAGTGAATAACAGAATAGAAAACCGCACATGGTGCAGAAAGGCATAAAAGTAGTTTCGTTCATTTGTTTGCTTGTCAGAGGTTCACTGAAATCCCTTCTGCTAAAAATAGCATATTCTTCCCCAAACCTGCCATGCTGCTGTCATGAATTGACAATAAATTAATCATTTGGGATAATGAGCTGCTTCCCCAAAGCTTGCATACAATTTGGTGTTACTTGGAAAACACTGATGCCTTAATACCTATTATCATATTAACAAGGATTCACTCATTCTGAAAGGAGGAGGACACAAGATATGGGTGTTTGGGTGAGAAGACAATTTAAAGGCTAATTCATGGGCACATCTCATCAAGGACTAGCTCAAATGGGACATAAATTCAGGACTAGAAAATGGACCAGCATTGTGAAGGCGTGAACTGAGAGTGACAAGGCTTATCCAGACCAGACTTCTTAAAAACAAGGCTATTACTCACTGTTCTCCTAAAATTAGATCACTAATTAATCAATCAACAGATATTTATTAGACACATTTCTCTCATAGTATGTTTTTATAATATAGTCTTGGGAATCAAATCAAGACCACCCTCCCTCCTCTTTCCTATGACTGATTAAAGATTTTCTCATATCCCAATGCCAGCAAGATATCAAGCAAATATAATTTAAAAAAATCAAAAACTAAGATTTCTAATGTCAATGCATTAGAAGTTGCTGGCTCAGATAGTTGTTGGCTGATTTTCCTCCTGCCTCTCCCAGACAGGATTGCTTTAGATTGACGTTGCCATCTTTATATCCTCTCTGTTCTCTTTAGACAGTCACCAATTTCTCTTCTCCTTACAAGACAGCTGGTACACTCCACCTAAACTTTCTTTAATCATCTTCATTAGTTTTCTTTCCACCCCTTCCCTAAGCAGATGAGGAAAAAATTAAAATTTCTAAGTGTTTAAAAGAGTAAAGTCCAAGAGATGCCAAATAATGATTCAGTATCACTATCAACAAAATTTGAGGCCACAATTGGGTTCCAGATTTGTCTCCAATTCTCCTAACCCTTATTTCACCAAGATCAAGGAAAGAACACTTCTTATTTTCACACCATGTCTGCATAGTACCTTTGAACGTTGCAATTCCATTGTTGCTAAGTCTACCCTTTTTCTTCTAATTGGCAAGAAAAGATATACACAAGTTCTTGAAAGGCATGTTTATTACTAATGAAAATAGCACACTGATATACACAAGAAAAGACACTTTTATAAATGTAAAGAAAATGTTTGTTTCTAATTAGCTAATATTAAGACTAGACATTTTTAAGAAAATTATACAGTAACATGAATTTATTTGATCCCATTTAGGATAAAATATCATTATAAGTAAGATGAAAAAGAAAAATCCTTCATTACCCATACTCCACATTGAACATAAACTAGGGTTGTACACTATTGCACAAGAATCACAGTCTTTATATATAAGTATACCTATATCCTCTGATACCATTATTATTTTTTCCTATATATTCCCTTAATCACTAAAGAAGAAATATAAGAAAGGAGAAAAAATAGGATGAGGAATCATTTAATCTCAGCTATAGTAAAAGCTGTGTAGTTGAGGGAAAAGGTTAAATCTATCCTGAGTGGTTTAACTTTGTCTTATTAAACTCATAAGAGTAGTAGTATAAGGTCTTAAAAACTCATGGGTCAAAAAAATTTCCAGGCAAATTCTTTAAATCATCAATTACATTATGGTACTCTCCCACTTTCCCACCTCCAGCCAGGATGCTTTATGGAACACAATGCAACAGACTTGAAGACTTCGACCTTCACATCGATTTTCTGCGTTTATCACACATTTGGGAACAGAATGAGCAAGGATCCTGACTCACTGCAGCTGGATTATAAATGAAGAAGATTGGCCCCACCCGTTTCTACTGGGAATTGTTAGAAACATATTAGAGGGGGAAAAAAACCTGACCCATATTATTCTTGGCTAAAACATCTCAATTTAATAAAGATAAGTTATTCTCCTAAATCAGCTGTTTCCTTATGAAATAAATATGTTGTCTTCCCTTCCCATTGCAAAATGGAAATCCACTCCAGGACTGAGAGACGTCAAGGTGCCCATGGTTGAAAACATGAAAATGACACAAAGGTACCAGCTGCCAACTTATTTGTGTTGGATGAAATGGAAGGCAAACTTAGAAAACGAGCACGCAAATGAATAACTAGCTCAGGTATCATATAAGTGAACATATTTTTATGTTTTAGAGTCTATAAAAAATACTTGTGTAGTTTCCATTGTTTTGTCAGAGGTAATATTAAGTCAGTGCTGTTCACCTAAAATTATGATTCACTACGCAGCCACAAAACAAAACAAAAAAACAGGACGTGGGAAGCTGATCCAGACTGACTAAATACTGAAGAATTAAAAACAGAGGTGGAAATAAAATCAGGTAAAACCCGCACTTGTCTTATTGTGTGAAGTAAATATGACGTTAGGCCACATGAATGTGAACAAATACCCTTCAGTCATTGCAATGATGAAAATGGAGCCCTGTTTACCAAATAAATTTCCATTTACCCAGAACCCATGAAAAAAGCATCATGTAACTCAATGATAAAGGCTGCATCTATAAGACTAAATAATCTACAATACCTCATAAATCTGGAAAAAATTAAGTTTGAATTATTTACCATACATTTTTAGTACTTTACTGCATTTTATTGTCTTCAAATAAGGTGACAGTCTTACTAAATATTATATTGGTAGGTTAATGACAATCGTCAAAATATTTCAAACCTCATTCATACAGCCTAAATGAGAGTTTGGCCTAAGATTTTAAAATAACTACTTAGATTGTCTTGGGGAAAGCTCTTGTACTCACAGAGCAGAGGATTGTTGCTGGGGAAACTGCATTTTGCAGTCTTTTTCAATGTAGTTCAGCTACAGAAAAGGTAAGATGAAACTCTTTATTCCTAAACTAAGGCCTTCTGGTTTTTTGTTTTGTTTTGTTTTGTTTTGTTTTTTCCTAATTCCTTCACTCTTCCATTTCTCTGGTATGGAACAGACATTAATGTAGGGTTAAATAATTTGCTTCTTCATGACAAGGTCATGCAAAAGGAAATCAGAAATAGTGATGTGTGTCAGAATTCCCAAATCCCCTCTTCACTGCTTGGCTTGTGGAAAACAATGATCCTACTTTGGCTCAGTCTGTACTTCTCCTAAGTGCTTCACATGGTGAACTACTCTGGATAACCTTTATGTCCACCTAGAATTCAAATGGGTGGCAAGCACTCATTCAAAGAGTTGTGACTAAAAAAAAAAAAATTTTTTTTTCACCTAATTTCATCCAACACAAATAAGTTTTGGGGAAAAAACTTTAAAATCTTAAGCAGAAAATTTTGCAAGTTTCACAAATAAAATCAAGCATTTAGTAGTGACAACTATCTTTATAATATTTTTAAAATAATTATCAATTATTTTTCAAATTCATCTAGAAGAAAATGTCCCATCAATGGCTTGTATCCATGTTAAACTACTTGAGGATCCATTTTGTGTTAGGGAACAAAAAGGAATATTAAATGGAGATTAGGGAGCTATACACACACACACACACACACACACACACACACGGGGAGGAGAGGGGAGGGCAATGTTACCCATATGTACTTTGCAAAATGCCTGGATAGCTTAATGGTTTTCCCTAGGTTAACAATGCATGTAGTTGGCCCTAATATTTAGTTTATGCTGACCTCATAACAAGTAAAATTGGCAGTAATCAAATTGAGAAAAATAAGTGAACCAAGTATTTTATCTTATAGTTATTCTACCTCTGGTTAATTATATCCAGTCAGGAAATTAATCAAAATGTTCAAAATTTTTTTGGCAATATGAAGGTGTCCAACATAATATATTTGCATTAATAATAACCTACTGCCTATGCAATTTTGTATTAATTATTTAGCCTTCTCCTTGCTCCTTCCCAAAGCTACCCATTCAGGAAAAAAAAAAAAACTAGCAAAGAAGAGTTTTTGACTTCTATTTTCAGTCAAAATTTATGTACAGTGTGGACTTTTCCAACTTATACAATTTTAAGAATGTTTTAATTGCAATGAAAGTCTCATCTTGTTTTGTGTAAGTAGGGATATATACAGGAGATATTGTACAAAAGAGAAGCATCACCAATGAGCTAATCTAACATGAGGTAGTGAAGTGCTGTTTTCCAAATTAATATGCCAGCAACTACAGAAGAACCAGGATTTGTCAGAGACATTTTTTGATTTCAGAAGCAGTCAGGGAACCTGTTGGTACTAACTGAGTCCATCAATCCATCAGCAAAACTTGCTATCTATGCTGTGGCCTTGATCCCATACCCACTCCCTCCCTGCCCACGTGATTAAATTCTTCTTTCTACTAATAGCAACGGTCTAAATGTTATAAATATGTACTATTCTGGAAAGCTTAAAAAATAGGATATTGAAGAAATTAAATAATACTGTTAAATATGCCCAGGAAATTCAAAATCCTGATAGAAGCATCAAATATACACCTAACTCTATTTTGCAGCAAAAGATTGTTCTTTTCTTCGGCAGTTTGTACAAAAACAAAAAGAACCATTCTATTTAAATTAATGTCTTTCCCCTTCAACTTGAAAATAACAAGCATGATACAAAATATTGACTTACTAAGCTTGACTCCTTGTAATAGGCTCACCTTATTTTCCTATTGGGAAACCTGAGGCACAGTTCTTAGGAGACACCCTCAAAGATACAGAAGCAGACAGAAATTGCAGCCTTACGTCTCAGGTCTGACTTTTTTTTTTCCATAATACTTTTCAGAATGAGTGCAGCTCTGAATTTCTGGAACACAGTTCTTGGTCTTTGTAGAAATAAAAATCATCACATCTCAACTACATTCTGAAAATTTAAGCTGGGAAAAAAAGTATGCCCCACATTTACTAAATTTTTTAATAGAAAACTCTTCTCTCAACAGTGTTCAAAATCCAGGTGAATGATATGACATAGATAACAAGTGGTCTCCATCTTCTGTAGGCTCCAATTAGTGTCAAAACGGGTGTTTGGGTCAAAGTTCTTCCCTGTCATTAAAAAAGAGAGAGAGAAAGAGAGAGAAATTTGTTGGAAAAACAAGAATGTATTGAAATGTGTTTTTGTTGTAATACATTGATCTACATTCCTAAAATCACCAATGCTTTCTATTTTCCTTCTTTGGAGCACATCTTTTTGTACTCTGCTAAGTTACAAAAAAAAAAAAAAAAAAAAAAAAACTACAAGACCATGCAATGATTTCACAGAACCCTAAATTAAGTCCATTAACATTTTCTTGGGCTGCTTGATTTACAAGAATGATGAGACTAAGTAAAAACTGAAAATGCTGTATGGGCTATGTATGTGCCTCCATTTTTTCAAAGCCATCTTCCACCTGTGAACATCCTCACAAAGGCTGTAGAATCTGTGTGGAAATTCTTTTGTTTCACAAGATCTTCTTGTTTGAATCTCTGTTTCATGGATGTTTTTTGTGTATTTTAATGTGAGGCAGTATATCATAGAAATAAGCATGTCATCATCTGCTTATCCCTAATTAGGATGAATCCTTTCTTGGAATGTCTTGGCCAAGAGCTGATGTATTTTTAATTCAGGTAGCACATTTGGACAGGTGGTTCTGAAGGACTTACAATGGGTTTTAGAAAAGACAAAAACATCATTGATGTTCTTTCTGTTGCATACTACTGAAATAGATCCATGGGACATTTTCTGGCTAGAGATGCAGAAATGAATGAACATCCCAGTTTTAAAAGGCAAACACCAGTATTACTGCACTGACAGCTTTCAGCAAGGATTGGAAGCACTTCCTGGGAGCCAAACCAGATGCCTAGAGATTATTAGAGGTGTTTCCACCATGCATATGGATTTTAAAAAGCAACTTACTCAGTTTATTTTGATGGCCATTTGTTCTTTCTAGAAGAGAGAGATCATGAGTCAAGGGGGCTACCCATTGGAGAAAAAGTATTTGGAGCAAAAGAGCAGAGGATCATTTCGGGGCCATGACTATTATCTAACCATTGGACAACTTCTTTTACACACAAATCATTCTGGTGAAGGTAACTGACTAGGACCCATCCATGAGCAAGTACTTCTGTGAGGGCAGCAGTAGGACCAAACATCAATACCAAATTAAAAATCTCACCACTACAGTCAACTAATGCCCACAGTGGTCTCTTTTCAAGATAGTTTATTTCTGTAACCTAAGTCTTACTGTGGATTCTGGAGAACAAAGAAAAACTCGCAGGAACTTGCTCAAAATTCATACTGAGTAAAGCAAATGGAAAGAGACAGAATGAAAGTGCAATAATCTTGATAGAGGGAGGAGGTACACTTTAATGAGATTGTTATTCAAAGCATACTGAAATGTATATAGAGATGGAAACGGAAGGATGTGCTGAAATATGTGAGGATTTATGTCTCCTCAAATACCTTTCATAGAAACCATCTATGAAAATGGATGAAACCATCTATGAAAATTATGGCAATGGATTACTGGCAAGATCTATGCAGATAAGAGAGAAACTATGACATAGCTCAGGAATCTCTAGGCCAAAATAGATAAGGTCTTAGTCTGAAATCTTCTCTGTCACTGGCTATCATTATCATCTTAAGTAAATGTCTTCATCTGCCCAAAACTTCCTTTCCTCAATTAAGGAACATCCAACTTATACAGTAATTATAAGAAGTAATGAGATAATCCATATTTATATACATAAAGAGCTCAATAAACGTTGATGATCACCAAGACCTCTGTCACATGAACAGGAATTACATGCACATGCTGGCTGTACTACTCTAAGATCAGCTATTAAGATCAGGGGTTGGGGGCTATGGTAATGCTTACATTTGATGCTCTCTCACAAAAGCTGCAAACTCAGGATCATTGGCATACAGTTCCAAAATTCTCATTCTCTCTTGAATTTCCTTAAACAACAAAAAAGTCACATACTGCATTAGAAAAACTTCATCAGTCTTTTGGAAGATTTAATTATTATAAGGAATTGTGAGATTCTGGGCTATCCCGGGAAGAGCTATAAGAAAGCATTCTCAAAATGGAAGGTTCTATATGTACTATTAGATATTGCATGGACTACTCTAACCCCAGCATACATTCCCGAGAAAGTAAGTGGGGCAGGAAAGAGTATTTACTAATAATGGAAACGAGTCACTTGGTGGGAAATAAGGTACAGCTCAAAGTTGAATATTTTTGCATACCACATTGGCTGAGAGATATCATAAGGTGAGAATGAATTGTGAAATATTTTTCATTCTCTCTCAAAGCCTGTGCACATACACACACATACATCAGTAGTAGCAGCAGCAGAAGCTGTTCCACAACAGAAATGCAAAAGTTTCCTACCTCTTTGGAAAGGTTAGTGCTCTCATACATCTGTCTAATTTCTTCTCTGCTCAAACCACCAATCACTGCTTCCTTAGCAGAGCTGCGGAAGGCATGCTGAGCATAGGGTTCCTCATATTGATCACGCCTGGCCTTGCGGCTTTCATACACAGGGTTGCACTTCACAGCGTTCTCAATGGATGAGAGGCTGTCTGGCTGCCTGCTGGAGCCAAAAGAAAAAAGATATGACTGATTCAAGGTTTTTGGATGCTTTACTACTTGGAAGACTATTTGGGATAAGATTTCTGATGGGGTAGAAAAAGAAAGGTAATAGACACAAATGGGGTGGGGTAACTGGGAAGTATCCATATCTCAAAAATTATTTGTAAAGTTTCATCATTATTAGCTCCTCAGCTAAATGGCAAGCGTCCTGTGGCACTATTTCATTCATCTTATTTTCTCACAGTGCCTGAGATTCAATGCATGTTGATGGGAACTGTCTGTCAGTGGATACTATTCCATTAAACAAATACAACTGCATCATTCTAAGAGTTAAACATATCAAAAATTAGTGTATAACCACACTGAGACTCTGACAAAAATACAACTACAGGGAGATGGGAGCATCTAGGCTTCAAATTTAATTCAGGTCTAAAAATATTTAATGGGCATTGATTGTATACCTAGGACTGTTCTAGATGCTAATGAAACAAACAAACAAACAAAAAAAAAAACCCTGAAATCTTTGCCCTGAATGAGATGATAGTCTGGTGAAAAATCAGAGTCAACAGGAAGCATAAGAACAATGATGGAAGTATGTCCTGGGTGCTCTAGGGACCCAGGAAGGGTACCTCCTTAGCCAAGGCAGAGGGAGAGGGAAGGAAGGATGCCCTCGGGTAGCGCTGGTAGACTCCAGAGCTGGCACTGTATCAATTACAACCAGGGACTATGATCACAAAACAACCCCAAGTGTCTTTGGATCCCTTGTCTAACACAGGGGTCAGGCTCTATTTCCCCCATTAATGAAGCCATGTTTAATTAAACAGAGAACCAGATTTCATTTCTTGTCAGATCCTTACCCAGATTTATAATATGGTTAATTACCCCTGGGTATGAGCTAAAGGAGAACAAAATGTAACAGAGCTGACCTTCGACAAGGGAAACTCACTTTTCCCATCTCATCTCCATCCATCCCGCTCCACATCTCCCCCACTACAAAACAGGCATTCCAGCCACGCTCAAGGTGCCCTTCCTCCAGAAGGCTCAGGCATGCCTCCCTGACTTGAATCATGCTCATTCAATTAGCTGAGAAGTCTCATCTACTCCCTTCTGTCTGATAAATACCACAATATTTAAATATCTTTAAAAGGCTCTCCCC
Source organism: Urocitellus parryii (assembly GCF_045843805.1). Taxonomy (NCBI): domain Eukaryota; kingdom Metazoa; phylum Chordata; class Mammalia; order Rodentia; family Sciuridae; genus Urocitellus; species Urocitellus parryii. Next base: position 150,184,031 of record NC_135532.1, read on the forward strand.
GGGGGCAAAAATTAGTTTATTCCTCACCTAGGCCTCTTAGCATCTCACTGATGGTGTTACTTATGTTTCTTTTCAATGTGAAACTCCTTTGAGGACAGGGCCCAAGTTTTATTCAACTTACAGCTCTCTGTCCAATATTTGATACATAGTAAATGCCAAGTGAATGAGTAAACAGAACATTTCCTTCCATCAGGGAGTTCTCTTCCTTATTTACCGGAAGGGCCGCTCTCCTTCTCTGGGGACATGCTGAGCCTGAAGAGTCTTGACAAGGAAGAAGATGACAATCGAAGAGACGAGGAGAAGTCCAATCACAGAGGCTATGGCGATGCCTATGACCAAGGGCTCAGACACAAACTCCTCACAGTGCTCACCTCGGTACCACCAGTTCTCACCCACCCGGCATCTGTAACAAAAGCAAACTCTGAATCACTTTGTTCAAAGTGGCAACGAACAGCAGAACCTTTGGTAGGACTGGGGAAAGGTACACATATAAATGCCAATCATGTGAAGCTTCACTGAAGAATCAAATATATGGTCAAGAATGTAGATTAGTGGTTCAGAGCTCAACATGTGTGAGGACCTGGGTTTGATCCCCAGCACTATAAAAAAAATAAATAAAAGGTAAAATACAGAATGAAATATTATTCAGCCTTAAAGAAGAATGAAATTATGGCATTTGCTGGTAAATAAATGGATGGAGCTGGAGAATATCATGCTAAGTAAAATAAGCCAATCCCCCCAAAACCAAAGGCTGAACATTTTCTCTGATATGCAGGTGCTAATTCACAATGAGGGTAGCTAAGGAAGACTAGCATTACTTTGGATTAGATAGAGGAGAGTGAAGGGAGGGGAAGGGGTATGGGGGCAGGAAGGATAGTAGAATGAATCTGATATTATTACCCTATGACATATATCACTACATAAAAGGTGTGATTCTACATCATGAACAACCAGAAGAATGAAAAGTTGCACTCTATTTACGTACAATGTATCAAAATGTATTCTACCATCATGTATAACTAATTAGAACAAATTAAAAACTTAAAAAATAAATAAATAAACCTCATTTTAATACTGATGGCCTTATAATCATCACTGAAACCCCTAATACAGTTACTCTAAGTACCTCAGTAGCACATATTTAGATAAAATTTTTAAAGTTCCAAACTTAAATAATAAACTAAACTGGGTATATAATTCAGGACTATTAAATGACCCAGTCTTTACAAGAGAATTAGGCAGCAACCGTCTACTGTATGGAAATAATTTCTATGATAAATATCATAAGGATTACCTTAAAATTATAGGTGTTAACCCCCCATTTTCTTCAAAAGTATCTATAACCTTTGAAGCCCAAATCTCTAATTACAGCATACCTACAAATGGCCCCATGCCCGGGCATAACGTCACACTTTCCGTCGTTCAAGCAGAAGTCAGGCTGTAGGTCACAGAGACTCTGACAAGGCAATTCATCCACACTCATGTATCCAGGGTAGCATCTGCACTTGGCTTCTCCACTCCAGGGGTCAACCAGACACTCAGAAAATTCATTGCAGGCCTGAAACTTGCAAGGATTGGCTTCATCACCTAAAACATCAAATGAACCAGAAAATGATACAAGGAAAGACAAAGCACAGGAACTGGGGTATAGGAAGCCCCTCATTAAAGCTCCTCCCTCACATAACACAGGACAACACCCATTCTGAACCATCAAAGTACACCATCACCCGACCTATAACACAAAAAGTTCTGATACATCCTGGACTGAGAGTTTTTCAGTTCCTCTGAAACTCAGAGCCAAATCATAAAACTCCATGATCTGGGCAAGCCCCTACGTGTTTTATCGAGGGAGTATATAGAAGCTTTATAATCAATGTCATGTAACTATAGATCTGAATTGTACAGTTTTAGAGACCAATCATTCTCACCAGATCTACCCTGTTATTGTTCATGTGCACACACTGCTATGCGCCTACCCCACACTGAGACCACAGGGTGAGACATGAGAGCCCCGGGGAGAACTGGGAGGAGCCTCAGGGATGGATATAGCCCCAGAAGAAAAGTCTTAAAGATAGTCTAGATTTGTGGAAGCCAATATTAGAAAAATAAACCATCCCTACATCCTCCTCAGGCCATTCGCAACAATATCTTGGCTTCAGTAACTAGTAACTTCATTTTTCATTGATAGGGTAAGGAAAAATGCCAAAAAAATTAATTAGAAAAATAAGCCATCAAAACTGATATAAGACACTAATTATAATGGGTCTTCCACCTATCATGGTCTCATCATAGGCTCTTCAATCTGTGAATGGCAGATAGGCAAATGGTGACAGAGATACTGGAAAAGAAGGAAACAGGTAGAAATGATCCACAGACTCATCTGTATGAAAAAGTATGAAGTTAACCTAAAAGAAAAGAAGAATAAAAAAGAAAAAGAACACACTTTCTTCATTTTCAGAGATATTAATATTGTTTTGAAAAGCCATGAGTTTCTTGCTGCTCTGGAAATTAAAGATAATTTTGTATAAGTTTGTGTCCTTGAAGTTTAGAGGAGGATCTCTGAAGCCGGTCTCCAAAGTTCACAGGTGGGAAGAGAGGGGATGTATTAAATTAAAAGTCTATGTGCATCTAGAACTTCAAAATAGGACTTTATGTATAAATAGAGTCTTTGCAGATATAAATTAAGTTAAGAAGAAGTCATAGTGGATTGGGAGGGTCCCTGACCTAATGACTGAGATATCCTTATAAGAAAAGGGAAATCTGGACACAGACAAATGCAGAAGAACACATTATATAAACAGAGATTTGAGTGAAAAAAAAATGTCAAAGATTGTCAGAAAATACCAGAATCTAGGAAAAAGCAAGGAAGGATTTTTCTATACACTGCTGGGGGAAGCATGGCTTTGTCAATCTTTCATTTTGAACTTCTAGACTGAAGAACTATGAAAGGATACACTCTATTGTGATAAGCCACCCAGTTTGTGGTACCTTGTTAAACAGCCTTAGAAGAACAATAGAGCACACACGGCCAAGCAGCTCATGTAACAAGGCGAGCATACACATGTGCTGACCTCCACTGACAAGAAGATTGCACAGCAGGATTCCACTGCGTATTTCCTCAGTCTTTACATCCTTGTCCTACTAATCATTTTGTTACTAAAATAATCTAATCTTGAGCTAGCCAGTGAGGAATAGAGGTGTATATAGTGGGTGGGGAGGATGGTATTTTATAGATCTCTTTTGTTGATGAAAGCAGAATTTTCTGAGACACTATATGTGGGTGAGGGAAAGTTACACAAGAGACAAATCAGTTGTTTTGTTTTTGCACAGTGCGATTGAATTGAGGAGAACTTACCACTGACCTACATCCCCAGCTCTTTAAATTTTTAAATTTTGAGATAAGGTCTCATTAAGTTGCTCAGGCTGGCCTCAAACTTGTGATCTTCCTGCCTTAGCCTCCCAAATTTCTGGGATTATAGGCATGTGCCACTGGACCTAATGAAAAGTCAGTCTTATAGCTGCCACTGTTGACATAAAAATGATCATCTGAGGACCTTTACCCAAGGTATACATGTAGAAGGAAAATTCTATTTGAAATTTTAAAAATTTTGTGGCCATTCTGTGGGTGTGTAAGAGGGCAAAAGAAAACAATTTACATTTTCTATATATTAGGAGAAAGGTATAGATAGAGGGAAAGGATAAATGCTATCCCCTTTTGCTCCCAGAGGTCAAGCCTAATATTTATAAAAGAGACTAAATAGAGTCTCTTTCCTGACCCAGAAGGCTAAAGCTGGATGTGGAGAATAGCTTGCCCCTGTGGGAAAGTACCTTGATATATGGAGAAACAAAGGCAGATTTGGAGCTAAATTTGGAATGGGAGACAGGGATCTAAATTGTCAATGAATTACACAACTCTGGCTTTCCAGGAGCAGCCTACAAAAAGGATTGATGGGCCAAGGAAAATGAGAGTGGAGAGAATGTGAAGATGGTCTGGAAAAAAAGCTTCCTGGCCAGAGCAACATGGGAGCTGGCTGGTCCTGGGGGGAAACGGGTCAGTAGGAGATGCCCATGAGAGGGTGGCTGAGGAATGCTAATGGTAGTATTTTTAACCATTTTCTGTGCTTCAAAAAAGCCTTCTTAATGACCTTCACATCATCAGCAAATATCTAATAGAATCAATGTCTTACATTTGAGATGCTTTGGAAAAACTTTAAAATGGACTAAGAACTGTGTTCGATTAACAGGAATAACAGACACAGAGTTAAGACACATGTGAGATCAAAAATTCAGCATAGTTTAAGAAACTCAGAGATGGAAGCCAGCTGCAGTGATGCACACCTGTAATCCCAGGGGCTCTGGCTCCCAGCTCCCGGGACTGAGGAAGGAGGATCAAGAGTTTAAAGCCAGAGTCACCAACTTAGAGAGGCAATTAGACTCTATCTCTAATAAAATATGAAATTTAAAAAAGGATTGGTGATGTGGCTCAGTGATTAAGCAACCCTGAGTTCAATCCCCAGTACCAAAAAGAAAGAAACAAAGAAACTCAGAGATGTAGTAATTAAGTAATTAAGAGATAGTTAAGTTCCCTAACAATTCCTATGGGTATTGAGGGGTGGAGAAACATTGAATGTTTTCTTCTGTGTGTGGGAGAGATTACTGCCCCTTCATTTGACTATTAAAGGAAAAGGTGACCCTATAGGGGCTGGGATTGTAGCTGAGCAGCAGAGTGCTTGCCTCCCAGTGTGAAGCACTGAGTTCTGGATCCCCAGCACCACATAAAAATAAATAAATAAACAAAATAAAGGTATTGTGTCCATCTACAACTAAAAAAAAATTTTAAATGGTGATACTATAAAACTGGATGACTTGGCATGCAGCTACGTGTGAGTTACATAATAAATTGAAGCAAATGAGCTTATTTATTGTAATTCTCTTTTAAAAGAAGTGGACTAGGAGCTGGGATGTAGTTCAGTGATACAGTGTTTGTCTAGCATGTGTAAGGCCTTGACGTTGATCCCCAGAGCCACCAAAAAAGGGGTGGGAGGTGGACTTTTGCAAAAAGTTTATAAGTAAAACTACTTGCATTTGTAAACCTAGTCAATAGCTTTTAGATATTTTGTTTAATCCTTAGACTAGCCTTGTGAAATGCACAGGTCAGGTAATATTATCCCCATACAATACATGAGGGACTAAATCTCAAAGATAAAATAGCTCCTCTAAAGTCACACAAATGATTAAGGGCCGAGCCGAGAAACCTAGCTTTCCAAATTATAATTAATTGCTTCTTCCACTACACCACTTGGCAAAGAATTTGCATGCAATCCTAGAGAACTCAAGTGGCAAAAGATTTGGATATTGGGGGATTAGCTAAATCATTTTCTTCACTTTCAGTGAATAATGGTCCTTCAAGGATTTCAAAGGAAAGAATGTTTGCTTCTTTCTCAGTTGAAAAATAGAGCTGATTTTCAAACCAGTTTGAGAGTAAAAACCACTGGAGAAATATGAACCTAGACATTCCATCTCACTCCTACTCAAAACCACTGTCCATTGGTATGTAGAAGGGAAAAAAGAATAAAATTTCAGGCTCCAACAATACGCTTTGCATCCAAGGCTTCCAAATCAAAATAATGTTTCATTTCATTCATTTACAGTATTTCTGAGTACCTCCTGTGTTCAAAGCTCTGTGCTAAAATCTGGCTAGAAAGTGGTTAATATTTGGTCCTTGTGAAAAGCTCTATTGGGAAAAATAGCCATTAAGCAACTATACACATAAATTAACATTGCAAACAGTGCTAAACTCCATAGGAGAAAAGAATGGACTAAAAGGAAAGAACTAATCCAGATTACTATGGGTAGATTATCTAAAGTCTTGAGGAAGCAATATTTGAACTGAAGCATTAAGGGTACACAGGGGTCAGCCAAGAGTAGAGGGAGTTTCAGGCAAAGGGGACAGTATATGCAAAGGCTTAGGTCATAAAACATTTCTGGCATATAAGAAAACCAAACAAGTTAGTTTGACTGGAATATGGAAAGCAGAGGGGTTAGTGTTATTAGATGATATTGGGGGAGAAGTTGGGAACCAGGTCTCATGCCTATTGAATCAGGCAACCATTGAAATGTTTTAAACTGCAAAGTGAAATAATGTGATGGATGTTTTCAAAAGAGTACCATGGCTGCTGTCTGAAGAACGGTTAGAAGAGGGAGAAAAAGAAAAAGTAAGAAAACTGATCCAAATGAGGGATAATGGTGAATTAGACTGAGTAGTAGCAGTGGAGATAGAAAAGCCTGGATTTAAAAAAAATAGACAAAACAAAAAGTTGCTTCATTGAAAAAATAAATAAAATAGATAAACCCCTAGTCAGGCTAAAGAAGGAAAAAGGAAAGAAAACTCAAATTACTAAAATACGTGATGAAAAGGAAAAAAATCACAACAGACATGATTAAAATGCAGAAGGTGATTAGAAACTATTTTGAACATTTATACTCCAATAAAATAGAAAATATCTGTAAGGAAAATAAAAAAAGAGACACAGAGACAAGATGCAGAGGCAGCAAAGATGGCTGCTTAGAAATTTCCTTAGCCACCAAGTATGCCACAGTCATGAAGCTATCAGAGATCCCAATCCCAAACACAGAACCCATACCGAAGACAGCAACAAATTTCTAGAAACATATGACCTACCCAAACTGAATCATGAAGTCATACATGATTCAAACAGATCAATTTCAAGTAATGAAATAGAAAATGTCATCAAAAGCCTGCCAGTCAAGGGGGCTCAAGTGATGGCTCAGTGATGGAGTACTTGCCTAGCATGTGTGAGGCACTGGGTTTGATTCCCAGCACCACATATAAATAAATAAAATAAAGGTCCATTGACAACTAAAAAATATTTTTTAAAAATGCCTACCAATCAAGAAAAATCCAGGAGCAGATGGATTCTCAGATGAGTTCTACAACACTTTCAAAGAAGAATTAATACCAATACTCCTCAAAGTATTCCATGAAATAGAAAACAATGGAACCCTTCCAAACTCATTTTATAAGGCTAATATCACCCTGACATCAAAATCAGACAAAGATTCATCAAGGAAAGAAAACTTCAGACCAATATCCCTGATGCACATAGTTGCAAAAATTCTCAATAAAATTCTGGCAGATCACATAAAAAACATGTTAAAAAGATAGTGCACCATGATCAACTGAGTTTCATCCCAAGGATGCAGGGTTCGTTCAACATATGGAAGTCAATAAATGTAATTCATCATATTAATAAATTAAAAAACAAGAATCATATGATCATTTCCAACATGGCGGCGGGCGCGGAGAGATCAAGTCTCTGACCTCTTCAGCTGTGCAGGCATAGGGAGTCGTAAACAGACTAAATCTGTTTGCTCAGGATCACTAAGCAATGCTGAGCTGACGTGGATCTGGGGTGATCAATCTGGACCTCTCAGAATACACACTGAGCCCGGATCGGCTGAATTCAAGCTCCCGTTCGCCTGATTCCCGCAGACAAACAGCTGTGACTCAGCACTAATCCATCCGGCTGAAACAACTGGTCAGCCCTTCTGATCCTACGGAGGTAATGGCAACCGAGCCTTCATTGGTAGTGGCCACAGGTTTCAAATGGGGCTTGGGAGAGACAGTAAGGACCCACCCATTGCATTGGTCACCCGGCAAAGGGAAACAAACTGTCGCCATTTGCAAGAGATACCACCATGGCAGAGAACTGACGTCATCAGACTGCGGCGGAGGAGATAACTTCATTGAATCCTGCGGCTACAGGTGTGTAATCCCCTAGCCTTCCCTCTCCACACATCGGGGAAACCTTAAGGGCCCCTCCCAGCTCTCCCGTGAGCGCGGTAGCCAGACCGAGGGAATTAGAGGTGGCGAGGGACCCGCGGCGCGGAACTACCACTCCCACCAGAGCTGACAGCTGAGGTCTCGTGCACCAGCTACCGGGGGCGTGGCTACCAGAGGGCAAGTAAAATTTGCTGAGGATTCTCAGCCCTAAGCTCCACAAACTTAGGGTCTGAGGGACAGGCAATCTGGGAGAGTGTGCCCAATCGTCCATGAAAACAGGGCTCCCGGGAGCAGCAGACCTGGCGTGTACCCAGTATTGTGGTGGGCGGCACCCGTGAGAGGGGCCTGGCTAGAGGAAAAGTGGGGAAGTGACTAGACACAAGAGGAGGCCCTAGGCACTCAGGATTGGAGACTCGCCCAGTCTGGGAGGAGGAGCTGCTGCACAGTGATTGGTTCCCACGTATTGACAGGAGAAACTTGGCCTGGTGGGCACAGCGCCACCTACTGGAAGAGAAGTTAATCAAACTCTAAGACTGCATTTATTAGTGTTTTTTTTTTTCCTTTTTTCTTTTCTCTCTTTTTTTTTTTTTTTTTGATTTTGATTTGGGGTTTTCTTTCATTTTCATTTTTCTTTCTTGTTTTTTACATTTTTTTTTACAATTTAAAAAAATTTTTTTTCTTCCAATTTTAATTTTAATTTTTGTTTTATTCTTTTTTTTATAAATTTTTTTTCTTTTTCTTTTTTTATTTCCTATTTTTTTCTTCTTTTGTCTTTTCATTTCTTTTCAATTATCTTATCCCCCCTTCCTTGAATTCTACCTGCTTACTCTCATTCTCTTTAGTGACTTCTTCCCTTCCCTCCCAAGCATCAAATAAATTTATAGGAGTAAACAGTAACTCAGCAGTCAAACAGAACAAGAAGTAACATGAGCAGCTTCAAAAAGCAAGGAAGAAAAGGAGTACAAACAATGCAGGACAGCCTAAATATTCAGGAGGACCTAGAGTCATCGGAAAAATGTTCATATAAAGAACTCAAGGAACACCTTAGACAGATGGAATGGAACCTTAAAGAGGATACGAGACAGCAAATTCAAGCAGCAAAAGAACACATTGAGAATGAGTTACATAAACAGATAAAAGAAGAAGTTAAGCATCTTTATCAGGAGATAGAGATTATAAAAAATAATCAAACAATAATTCTAGAAATGAAGGAAACGATAAACCAAATTAAAAACTCAATTGAGAGTATCACTAACAGAGTGGAGCAAGTAGAAGCCAGAACGTCAGATACTGAAGACAAAATATATCATCTTGAAAAGAGTCTAGCCAACTCAGAAAGGCTGGTAAAAAATCACGAGAAAAACATCCAAGAGTTATGGGATAACATAAAAAAACCAAATTTACGAGTCATCGGGATAGAAGAAGGTACAGAGATACAAACCAAGGGAATGAGTAACCTGCTGAATGAAATAATTACAGAAAACTTTCCAGAAATAAAAAAGGAAACAGATATACAAATTGAAGATGCATTCAGGACACCGAGCACACAAAATCACAGTAGACCAACGCCAAGACACATTGTTATGAAGATATCCAATATACAGAACAAAGAGAAAATATTAAAAGCTACAAGAGAAAAGAGACAGATTACATTCAGGGGTAAACCAATAAGATTAACAACAGATTTTTCATCACAGACACTGAAAGCAAGAAGGTCATGGAACAATGTATTTCAAACACTGAAAGACAATGGATGCCAACCAAGAATTCTGTATCCAGCAAAATTAAGCTTCAGGTATGACAACGAAATAAAAATCTTTCATGATAAACAAAAGTTAAAAGAATTTGCAGCCAGAAAACCAGCATTGCAAAGCATTTTGAGCAAAACACTACACGAGGAAGAAATGAAAAACAATAACCAAAACCATCAGAGGGAAGTGCCTCGGTAAAGACAGAGGGTGAGGGGAAAGATAATCATGGAGAAACAAACTAAATTTTTTAAAAAAGGATAAATAATCAAACATGGATGGAAGTACAAACCATATATCAATAGTAACTCTGAATGTTAATGGCTTAAACTCTCCAATAAACCGACATAGGCTGGTATCATGGATTAAAAAAACAAATCCAACAATATGCTGCCTCCAGGAGACACATCTGATTGGAAAAGACATACACAGGCTGAAGGTGAAAGGATGGGAAAAAATATACCACGCACACGGTCCTCGTAAGCAAGCAGGGGTGGCCATCCTCATATCGAATAAAATCGACTTCAAGACTAAGTTAATCAAAAGGGATAAAGAAGGACACTATATACTGTTAAAAGAAACCATTCACCAACAAGACATAACAATTATCAATATTTATGCACCAAATAATGGCGCTGCGATATTCATAAAACAAATTCTCCTCAAGTTCAGGAATCAAATAGACGAAAACACAATAATTATGGGTGACTTCAACACACCTCTCTCACCATTGGACAGATCCTCCAAACAAAAGTTGAATAAAGAAACTATAGAACTCAATACCACAATCAATAACCTAGACTTAACTGACATATATAGAATATATCAACCATCATCAAATGGATATACTTTTTTCTCAGCAGCACATGGATCCTTCTCAAAAATAGACCATATATTATGCCATAGGGCAACCCTCAGTAAATATAAAGGGGTGGAGATAATACCATGCATTTTATCTGATCATAATGGAATGAAACTGGAAATCAATGATAAAAGAAGGAAGGAAAAATCCTGCATCATATGGAAAATGAACAATATGTTACTGAATGATCAATGGGTTACAGAAGACATAAAGGAGGAAATCAAAAAATTCTTAGAGATAAATGAAAATACAGACACAACATATCGGAATCTATGGGACACAATGAAAGCAGTTTTAAGAGGAAAATTCATCGCCTGGTGGTCATTCCTCAAAAAAAGAAAAAACCAACAAATAAATGAGCTCACACTTCATCTCAAAGCCCTAGAAAAGGAAGAGCAAAACAACAGCAAATGTAGCAGAAGGCAAGAAATAATTAAAATCAGAGCGGAAATCAATGAAATTGAAACAAAAGAAACTATTGAAAAAATTAACAAAACTAAAAGTTGGTTCTTCAAAAAAATAAATAAGATAGACAGACCTTTAGCCATGCTAACGAAGAGAAGAAGAGAGAAAACTCAAATTACTAACATACGGGATGAAAAAGGCAATATCACAACAGATGCTACAGAAATACAGAAGACAATTAGAAATTATTTTGAAAACCTATATTCCAATAAAATAGAAGATACTGAAGACATCGATAAATTTCTTAAGTCATATGATTTGCCCAGACTGAGTCAGGAGGATACACACAATTTGAACAGACCAATATCAATGGATGAAATTGAAGAAGCCATCAAAAGACTACCAACCAAGAAAAGCCCAGGACCAGATGGGTATACAGCGGAGTTTTACAAAACCTTTAAAGAAGAATTAATACCAATACTTTTCAAGTTATTTCAGGAAATAGAAAAAGAGGGAGCTCTTCCAAATTCATTCTATGAGGCCAACATCACCCTGATCCCGAAACCAGACAAAGACACCTCAAAGAAAGAAAACTACAGACCAATATCTCTAATGAACCTAGATGCAAAAATCCTCAATAAAATTCTGGCAAATCGAATACAAAAACACATCAAAAAAATTGTGCACCATGATCAAGTAGGATTCATCCCTGGGATGCAAGGATGGTTCAATATACGTAAATCAATAAATATTATTCACCACATCAATAGACTTAAAGATAAGAACCATATGATCGTCTCGATAGACGCAGAGAAAGCATTCGACAAAGTACAGCACCCCTTTATGTTCAAAACATTAGAAAAACTAGGGATAACAGGAACTTACCTTGACATTGTAAAAGCTATCTATGCTAAGCCTCAGGCTAGCATCATTCTGAATGGACAAAAGTTAAAGGCATTCCCTCTAAAATCTGGAACAAGACAGGGATGCCCTCTATCACCACTTCTATTCAATATAGTTCTCGAAACACTGGCCAGAGCAATTAGACAGACAAAGGAAATTAAAGGCATAATAATAGGAAAAGAAGAACTTAAATTATCACTATTTGCAGATGACATGATTCTATACCTAGAAGACCCAAAAGGATCTACAAAGAAACTACTAGAACTAATAAATGAATTCAGCAAAGTGGCAGGATATAAAATCAACACGCACAAATCAAAGGCATTTCTGTATACCAGCGACAAAACTTCTGAAATGGAAATGAGGAAAAGCACTCCATTCACAATATCCTCAAAAAAAATAAAATACTTGGGAATCAACCTAACAAAAGAGGTGAAAGATTTATACAATGAAAACTACAGAACCCTAAAGAGAGAAGTAGAAGAAGACCTTAGAAGATGGAAAAATATACCCTGTTCATGGATAGGCAGAACTAACATCATCAAAATGGCGATATTACCAAAAGTTCTCTATAGGTTTAATGCAATGCTAATCAAAATCCCAACGGCATTTCTTGAAGAAATAGATAAAGCAATCATGAAATTCATATGGAAAAATAAAAGACCCAGAATAGCAAAAGCAATTCTAAGCAGGAAGTGTGAATCAGGCGGTATAGCGATACCAGATTTCAAACTATATTACAGAGCAATAGCTACCAAAACAGCATGGTACTGGTACCAAAACAGGCGGGTGGACCAATGGTATAGAATAGAGGACACAGAGACTAATCCACAAAGTTACAACTATCTTATATTTGATAAAGGGGCTAAAAGCATGCAATGGAGGAAGGATAGCATCTTCAACAAATGGTGTTGGGAAAACTGGAAATCCATATGAAACAAAATGAAACTGAATCCCTTTCTCTCGCCATGCACAAAAGTTAACTCAAAATGGATCAAGGAGCTTGATATCAAATCAGAGACTCTTTGCCTGATAGAAGAAAAAGTTGGCTATGATTTACATATTGTGGGGTCGGGCTCCAAATTCCTTAATAGGACACCCATAGCACAAGAGTTAATAACAAGAATCAACAAATGGGACTTATTTAAACTAAAAAGTTTTTTCTCAGCAAGAGAAACAATAAGAGAGGTAAATAGGGAGCCTACATCCTGGGAACAAATTTTTACTCCTCACACTTCAGATAGAGCCCTAATATCCAGAGTATACAAAGAACTCAAAAAATTAGACAATAAGATAGCAAATAACCCAATCAACAAATGGGCCAAGGACCTGAACAGACACTTCTCAGAGGAGGATATACAATCAATCAACAAGTACATGAAAAAATGCTCACCATCTCTAGCAGTCAGAGAAATGCAAATCAAAACCACCCTAAGATACCATCTCACTCCAGTAAGATTGGCAGCCACTATGAAGTCAAACAACAACAAGTGCTGGCAAGGATGTGGGGAAAAGGGTACTCTTGTACATTGCTGGTGGGACTGCAAATTGGTGCGGCCAATTTGGAAAGCAGTTTGGAGATTCCTGGGAAAGCTGGGAATGGAACCACCATTTGACCCTGCTATTGCCCTTCTCGGACTATTCCCTGAAGACCTTAAAAGAGCATGCTACAGGGATGCTGCCACATCGATGTTCATAGCAGCAGAATTCACAATAGCTAGACTGTGGAACCAACCCAGATGCCCTTCAATAGATGAATGGATAAAAAAAATGTGGCATCTATACACAATGGAGTACTATGCAGCAATAAAAAATGACAAAATCATAGAATTTGCAGGGAAATGGATGGCACTAGAGCAGATTATGCTT